>NW_026692194.1:6931250-8187500 GCF_021218885.2 Marmota monax
ATACCAGTAGTCCAGTTTTATTAATTTCCTTTTTTTGTATGTGCTGGGGATTGAACCCAGGGCTTGTGCATGCAAAGCAAACACTCTATCAACTGAGCTATATTCCCAGCACCACCACCCCTGTTTTTGTACCAGTGATTGAACATTAAACTTGGGGCACCTAACCACTGAGCCACATCTTCAGCTCTTTTTATTTTGAGATAGGGTCTTCTAAGTTGCTTAGGGTCTCAAAGCTGCTAAGCCTAGCCTTGAATTTATGATCCTTATGTTACAGTCTCCCAAGTCGCTAGGATTATATAGTTTGCTTTTGGTTTTATTAACTTTTTTAACAGCTGTGTGTGTGTGTGGAGGGGGTTGGTGTTGGGAATTGAACCTAGGGCATCCTGTATGCTAAGCATATATTCTACTACCCTAAGCCCTCTTTATCTTACCTTTTTTTTCTTTAGTTGTAGATGGACACAATACCTTTATATGTTTTTTTAGTTTTTTCAATTTTTTTTTAGTTTGTCAAAGGACTTTATTTGTTTTATGTGGTGCTGAGGATTGAACCCAGTGCCTCACACGTACTAAGCAAGCACTCTACCACTAAGCCACAACCGTAGCCCTTACCTTCCTATTCCCTTATGCAGTAGTTATATAGTTATAACATTATATCTGTCTGTTTCTCTTAGTTCTCTGAATCTTTGCTCTTGATAATACTCTGGCTGTGATTCCATCTCCGTGTGGCTTCTCTGTCCTGCCCACTGGCCTATTGTTGATGCTTAAAATAGTATTTAGTCTCTCAATCAGGATTATGGGATTTTTTTTCTATTCATTTTCATTTTCTTTCAGCAACATTTTATCATTTTCAACTAACTTACATTAGTTAGAGTGCCAGATGTCCTGATGAAGATGATTGTCTGACCACACATAAGTTTTTGAGAACGTGTGCCCTCTTAACTGCTTGGTTAAGTTTATTCCTAGCCTTTTATTATTTTCCATGCTATTGCAAATGGAATTGTTTCCTTGATTTTTCTACAAATTGTTCATTGTTGGTATATAGAAATGCACCCAATTTTGTGGGTTGATTTCTGTATCCCGCAGCATTGTTGAATTTATTTATTCTTTTTGTGGGTTCCTTGGGGTTTTCTGTGGTGTTCATGTTATATGTGGACATAGATAATTTTACTTTTTTCCTTTCCAGTTTCTTTTTCTTGTTTAACTGCTCTTACTAGAACTTAACATTACTATGTTAAACAGAAGTCATGTTAACTGACCTTTTCTGTTCCTTATCTTTGAGGAAAGGGCTGTCTTTCACCATAGAGTATGATATTAGGTGTGATTCTGGAGAATGCTAGTTTGTCTGGTTCTTACAAGACATCCTTCTCTTACTTTTTGGTTTTCTGGTGAATGTAAATAAACAATAGAAAACTTACATTAGTTAGAGTGCCAGGTGTCCTGATGAAGATGGTTGTCTGACCACACATAAGTTTTTGAGAACGTGTGCCCTTTGGTTTTGTATTAGAGAAGGTTATGATGGTTGTAGCTACTTTGTTCATTGTTTTAAGGCACTGTTATTGCTGGGATGGAAAACTGGCATTGTGTATTATGGTCCCTTCTTTTTTCCTTGTTGACAATTCACCTTATCCCCCTACTATTTCTTACCCTGTCCTGGTTGCTACGTTTTGTTAAGAGAGTTCTCCCTGATGGTTGGTAATATCTTTTGCTTTCAGGACCTCTGATATGACCCAGGTCCCAAAAGCCTCATCTTGGTTCGTGCTGTTACCTTATGATGCTTTGTTTGGCATATGCTTGGTTGTCTTATGCGTTTTCCTTCTCTTGCTAGCCAAGAAAATCTTGAATCTCCTACTTGTGCTGCCAGCATTCTGAAGCTGAATATAGGAAGAATACTGTTAAGTCTCACCATTAAGTATAGTTTGATTTTTAAAAAAAGTTTTTTTTTTTTTAAAACATAAATTTTAAATGTAATTGGTAAATAGAAGGAAAATATTGGTAGAATGGAACACCTCATTGGTTCATAGGGATTTCCCCTCAATACATGAATATTTTATGGTGCTTCAGGCAAGCGTTCTTGGGATTCAAGAGAAGACCCTAGCAGTATATAAAGAAAGAATAAAAAAGCTGTTTTCAGAAACATCTTTCAGAAATATCTTGTTATGTATATTATGATCTGTTTAATGGATTCAAGGGCCCATGTTTTCTATTGTGTAAAGCTATAGGTGGAAGTTGAAAATAGGGAAATGATTTTAAAATGTTGGGTTCATGAGAGTGGTTGTATCCGGTTTTTATATTGGGAAATAACCTAATTAGAACTGATGGTCCTCAAGCATCTTCATATTAAAAGAAGAAGCATGAACCTTATGGTTTACAGGTTGAAAGTGCCAATAGATTTACCTCTGTTAGTACTTCTCAGTACTATGACTTTTAAAAAATTTTTAGTTATAGATTGACACAGTGTCTTTGTTTAGTTTTTATATCGTGCTGAGGATAGAACCCAGCGCCTAACGCATGCTAGGCAAGTGCTCTATCACTGAGACATCACCCCAGCTCCCTCAGTATTATTATTGATTTTGTTAGTGCTCTAGGTATAAAGTTTCATAGGTTTTAAGTATGTTGATTTTAACTGTGCTTTATTGTTTGCTTCATTATTCTTTCATGAAAGATTTTGAAAAACAGCCTTCTCAGGAATGCTTATATGACATTATAGTAAGAAATGTCTATACAGAGTCATTTACATCTTTTCAGTGTGATACTTCTGACTTTCAGTTGCATGATTTTTCAAAGACTAGATCTTTGTGAAGTTCAAAAATCTCTAGAAGGGCTGGGGATATAGTGCAGTTGGTAGAGTTCTTGCCTCACACGCACAAGGCCCTGGGTTCAATCCCCAGCACCCTCGCCCCCCAAACAAAACAAAACCCATAGACACATGAAAAGGAATAGTCCTTTTAGGGATTATATGTGTGGGTGTATGTATGTGTATGGAGGAAATGAAGGGGTATCTAACTATTCCCTCCCCCCATATTGGGGATCGAACAGAGCCTCACATACGCTCTACCAGCTTCTAGAAAGAATAGAAATTCTAAAAGCACATTCTCATCTTTTAGCTTTATCCATTTCCTGTTGAGGTAACCTTTGTTGATGCCGGTGTGCATCGTTATAGTGTATTTGTACTGTACTTGTATATGAGTCCATAACATTTGTGCATGTGTTAAAAGTTAACAATTTACTGTCTGTATTCGTAGGAAACTTTACCTTTTTCATTCATCTTTTGAAATTGAATACTACATTGCTCTTTGATTTATCATTTTCTGATAAACCCATCATTAGTTGAAGATATTATAAATTGAAAACATATTTAAGGTTTAAACATATATAATGTTTAACCCTACTGAATGTAATGGTATGATTTCTATTGACCATGTATTGTTTTTGCATCATCATAAAGTGGAAAATTACTAAATAGTCCCCATCTTCCAAAGGTTCAGTCTGTCTTAGATCTTTTGATACACAGAGGTTCAGTTTGTTAACCAAAGTATCCATTTACCTTTTTTTTTTTGGTACCAGGATTGAACCTAGGGTTGCTTTACCACTGAGCCACATCCCCTGCCCTTTTTAAAATATTTTAATTATTTATTTTTTTAAAGGAAGAATATTTTTATTTATTTATTTATTTATTTTAAAGAGAGAGTGAGGGGGGGGAGAGAGAGAGAGAGAGAGAGAGAGAGAGAATTTTAATATTTATTTTTTAGTTTTCGGCAGATACAACATCTTTGTTTTTTTGGTATGTGGTGCTGAGGATCGAACCCAGGCCGCACGCATGCCAGGCGAGCACGTTACCGCTTGAGCCACATCTCCAGCCCCTTAAATATTTTATTTAGAGAGAGGGTTTTGGTGAGTTGCCTAGCACCTTGCTAAGTTGCTAAGGCTGGCTTTGAACTATCCTCCTGCCTCAGCCTCTAAGTCGCTGGGATTATAGGCATGTGCCACTGCACCTGGCTCCATTTACCTCTTATGGATACTATTTTTAATCTCATTCATGTCAGCCTAAGTTCTTTATCACTGTACTAAAATCATTTTAAAATAAGACTCTATTTTTTTTTTTTTTTTAAGTCCTCTCTCCAGTTACAGTTTTGACTTAAAGTATATTCTGTGAACTACCTGGGTACAAATGGCTTGACTTCTTCTTACCCCCGCACTAGGGATCAAACTTAGGGAAACTTAACCACTGAGCGACTGACTTCTCCCCACCCTCCCCACTCCCCTACCTGCCCACCTCCCCACCTCCCCACCTTTGGCGCTCCTGGTGATTGAACCCAGGGGCACTTAACCACTGAGCCACATCCCCAGCCTTTTTAATATTTTATTTAGAGATAGTGTCTAGCTAAGTTGCTTTAGGGCCTTTCTGAGTTGCTGAGACTGGCTTTGAGCTTGTGATCCTCCTGCCTCAGCCTCCCTATCCGCACTTTTAAAATTTTTTATTTTTAAACAGGGTTTCCCTAAGTTGCCCAGGAACTCGAAATTCTCCTGCCTCAGCTTCCTGAGTTGCTGGGTTTACAGATGTGCATCACTGTACCCAGCTGGTTTGATATTTTAAATGCCTTAAATCTTAGTCCTTGAATAGTTGTAGTTTGAATTTTGTTTATAAGAAATAACTTTTTGAGTTGGGCACAGTGGTTATGCCTGTAATCCCAATGATTTGGAAACTGAGGCAGAGGATCTCAAGTTCAAGGCCAGCTTGGGCAATTTAGCAAGATCTGGGCTCAAAAAATAAATTAAGTGGTAAAGCATCCCTTGGTACAATCTCCAGCATTACAAACACTCCCCCACCAATACTTGAATAACAGGCTATATGTCTTTTGTGTTTTGCATTAGTTTTTATATAATAATGTGTATTGTTTAAAAAATTAACTAGTATACACCTATGTGTATTGTTTAAATAGTTAAATAGTGTAATTACTATATATCTTCACTTGTACTGTGTGCGAGCCTTGTCAACAGCTATTGCTGCAGCTCCAGTTTTTTTCTCCTAAAGGTGATTACTTTCTGTTTTACCTGATTTTGCTTCCCAGCTTTTACCGGCCTCAGTATATACAATATTGTATTGCGTGTACTTTTTCTCTTCATGGTGCTAGGCGTGGAACCCAGAGCCTTATGCAAGGCACTTGCTCTACTGCTGAGCCCCTCCCACCTTTTTCTTTTTCTTTTTTTTTTTTTTTTGGTACCAGACAGTCTTGCTAACATGCTTAGTTAGGGCCTTGCTAAATTGCTGAGGCTGGTCTTAAAGTTGTGATTCTCCTGCCTCAGGCTCTGACATCGCCTGGTGAGCGCCATCATGCCCAGTTTATTTCTTATTTTGGTACTGGGGATTGAACTCAGGGGCATTTGACCACTGAGCTACATCCCCAGCCTTATTTTGGATTTTTTTTTATCATAGGTGGACACAATATCTTTATTTTATGTGGTGCTGAGGGTTGAACCCAGTGCCTCACGCATGCTAGGCAAGCGCTCTACCGCTGAGCCTCAACCCAAGCCTTGTATTTTTTTTTTTAATATATATTTTTAGTTGTAGATGGATACAATACCTTTATTTTATTTGTTTATTTTTATGTGGTACTGAAAATCAGACTCAATGCCTTACACGTGCTAGGCAAGCACTCTACCACTGAGCCCAAGCCCCAGCCCCCATATTTTGTATTTTATTTAGAGACTGGGAGGGTCTCACTGAGTTGCTTAGTGCCTCGCCATTGCTAAGGCTGTTTTTTAATTCGTGATCCTCCTGTCTCAGCTTCCTGAGCCGCTGGGATTACAGGTGTGTACCACTGCACCTGGGTATTTTCTTTCTTTCTTTCTTTCTTTAAAGAGAGAGAGAGAATTTTTTAATATTTATTTTTTAGTTTTCGGTGGACACAACATCTTTGTTTGTATGTGGTGCTGAGAATCGAACCTGGGCCGCACGCATGCCAGGCGAGCGCTCTACCGCTTGAGCCACTTCCCCAGCCCATTATTTCTTGATATATATTTTGACATTTGACCCCCTCTACCTCTCTTGTTGGTCTGTTGACTTTGCTATGGATGTAGATTAGCTCTTTTGTCATTGACACACCCTTCTAATTTTTTCCAAATCAGTATAGTTATGTATTAGGATGTTATAAATATTGTTCACTGCTGAGCCAGGTAGTTTTGTGTAATTACTGTATATCTTCACTTGTACTGTTTCATTTCCTGTAATTATTGCTAAGAGTGTGTGTGTGTGTGTGTTCTGCATTTATGAGAATTCCTCTGGAAGCTTGACAAATTTAAAACTGTTCTGAATGAGTAAAACTTTTACTCTTCACTGAAATCATATACATGTTTAGTTGTCCTCATCCTTGTTCCCCCATCCAGTGATAATTATAGGATCTCTTTTCACATATCCAGGAGTTTCTTTTTAACTGTGAACTTCTTTACCTAGGATGCTTTCTTTTTTTTCTTAAATATATGACTCCTTAAGTTTTCAATATTTGCTTAAAAATCACCTCTTCAGAGTACTCTTGACTTCCCCATTCCATGGCTTATCCTGTATTAATTGCTGCACAACATCCTACTTGGTTTCTTCTTGAAACAATACGTATGTATGTATGTTTTTATCTATTTACTTCTTGTTTTCTTCCTCTTCATCACTGGATTAAGTTCTATGAGATGGGGATGTTTTATTCACCATCATGTATCTAGTAATTAACACAGTGCTCAACAAATATAAATGAATGTATAAGTGATTATATCCAGACATAGTGAAGATTTAAATGCCATGTGTTCTGTAATCTTGGCTTTTATTTGTCTAGCAAGGAGTTGGTGAACTATATAACCTGGCCACTACTTGTTTCTTGTAATATTGTCCATGCTCACTTATTTACATACTGTCTCTTTCATGATACAGTAGAAGAGTTACACCGTTGTGACTGATATCTTCAGACCTACAAAAGCCAAAATATTTACTTTCTGGCCCTTTAGAGAAATTGCTGACCTTTTATTAACAAATATTTTACAATCTGCAGCATTTTTAGCCAGAATGTGTTCAATTTTTTTTTTAAGTTTTAGGTGGACACAATACCTTTATTTTTTAAAAAATATGTATATATTTTTTAGTTGTTGATGGACCTTTATTTTATTTATTTGTATGTGGTGCTGAGAATCGAACCCAGTGCCTCATGCATGCTAGGCAAGTGCGTTACCACTGAGCCACAACCGCAGCTCTACCTTTATTTATTTTTACGTGGTGCTGATGATCAAAGCCTCACAGGTGCTAGCCAGTACTGCGCTCTACCACTGAGCCACAACTCTAGCCCCAAAATGCAATTTTTTTTTTTTTTGTACAAGGGATTGAACTCAGGGGCACTGGACCACTAAGCCATATCCCCAACCCTATTTTGTATTTTATTTAGAGACAAGGTCTCACTGAGTTGCTTAGCACCTCGCTGTTGCTGAGGCTGCCTTTGAACTCGTGATCCTCCTGTGTCAGACTCCTGAGCCCTTGGTATTATAGGCATTGCGCCTGGCTCTCAAAATGCATTTTTTTAAATGCAGTTTCTTTTCTCAGTTTTACTTTAGATTCTTTTTTATAGTAGTACATATTCTATATGAATTGGTAATGTGTCAGTCAAGGTCCAGTTAGAAAATTGAAAAAGGAGTTTAATAAAGCGAGTGAATTACACAGATGTTGGATGTTTAAAGGGCAAAGGAAGAGGGAACCATGTAGAAATACAGAGACTGCAGGAAGCAGCTAATTTTTTTCTTAAGACTGTCTGAACAAAGGCCAAAGAAAGTTGTCAGAATCTAGTGACTTAAAGGAAGGCATTCTGTTTGACTACCTCTGGTACCTCCTAGAAGGGTACCAAGAGATTGTTTCTTGGAATGCTAAGAAAAGCTGGAGGCTAGAGTGGGTGCTGCTGCCTTCTACTCTTTTAGTTCTTCATAGGCACTGGATGAAGATCTTAACAGGAAGATAGCTGGAAATGAAAAATGTAGTTTGCAGGGTCCCAATCCCAGCATCATAAAGCATAGAACAGAAGGGTGGGTTTTGAGTTGATAGATAATAACTAGAATAACTGGCAAAGTATTCCCCTTTCCTTTAGTTGCATCTGTTAAAAATCTGTTCTTAAGCTTAAATTAGTCAGTAATTAAGATTTATTTTCTTAGTTGAAAGCAAAAGAATTAATTGAAATATTTTTGCTTTTGTAAATTTAAGCTTTACTTTTGAAGTATTGGCTTTAAGATTGGTTTATCATTTCATAATTAACTTTTTTTTCTTCTTTGTTTTAGTATCTGATATAGAAGGTGGTGATGGACTGCAGCTCAGAAAGGAACATACTCTCAAAATATTTGCTTATATCAATTCCTGGACACAGAGGTATGTGTCTTTAGATATTTTGAAGAAACACTTTTCGAGTTGTATTTTAAATTGCCATTATGTGTCATCAAATTTTCTTTTAGGGATTTATTGGATTGGATAACTCTATTATTTTTTTGCAATACTGGGAATTGAACCCAGAAGCATTCTACCTGAACCACATCTGCAGTCCCTTTTTTTTTTTTTTTTTTACTTAATTTTGTGTGTGTGTGCTGGGAATTGAACCCAGGACCTTGTGCATGCAAGGTAAGCACTCTACCAACTGAGCTGTATCCCCAGCCCTGAATTTTTAAAAATTTTTTATTTTGAGACAAGGTTTTGGTAAATTTCTGGGGCTGACCTTGAATTTGGGATATTTTGGCCTTGGATTCCTGAGTCACTGGGATTACAGTAAGGTGCTGTGTGCCCTGCTAGATTGGATACCTGTAGCATTGTGACATCTTATCGGTATTTGTTAAATCTCCTTTTCTTCTCCTTACTCATAGGGCTGGTCATGCTTTCGTTTTAAAAACATGAACATAATAAATGATTTTTTTGACCTCATCTTCATTTTTTAGGAATATGGGAGTGACTAACATTTTGAAAAATAACTATTTTGAGAGAAAATTTTTATGACACAGCTAAAGGCTTGTAACAAGCTTAATTCTTTTAAAGAATATGTGCAAGCCATGCTGGCACATGCCTGAAATTCCAGCTACGTGGGGAGGCTGTGACAAGAGGATCCCAAATTGGAGACCAGCCTTGGCAATGTAGCGGAGACCCTGTCTCAAAAATAAAATATATCCAGGTGCAGTGGTGCAAACCTCTAATCCCAGGCTGGTTTCATTCTTTCTTGTAACTGAAATTGAAACTAGGGTTCAATTTCTGAGCACATCCCCAGCCCTTTTTTATTTTTTGAGACAGGATTATGCTATGTTGCTTAGGGTCTCACTGATTTGCTAAGGCTGGCGTTGAACTTGTGATCCTCTTGTCTCAGCTTCCCAACTTACTGGCGTTATTGAAAGCAGCCACAAGCTGATTTCTAAATAATGTATATATTGAGAATATAGGATCAGCAAACCATGGTGATTAATATAACCAATGGTTATAAAAAGGGTTTCAAATTCCTGTCCCTTAGTGTGATTTTTTTTTTAAATTTAAATATTTTCCTTTTTAGTTATAGATGGACACAATACCTTTATTTTATTTATTTTTATGTGGCGCTGAGGATTGAACCTACTGTATCACACATGCTAGGCAAGTGCACTACTACTGGGCTACAACCCCAGCCCTCAGTGTGATTTCTTAGTGGTCATGACTAATACTCTTTTTTGGAATGCTGAGATTCATACTCAGGGTCTTGCATATGTTAGGCGAGTGCTCTTCTGGTGAGCTACATCCCTACCCCAATAATGAAGTTTTCATTTTTGTGCCTATACAGTTTAAACTTGTCCTTAAAATTTTTTATGGGTAAGAATGTTTAAAGCATTGTGTGCAGTGATCAATGAACATATTAAATACATTGATACATAATGAATGTTGTTAGACATAGTCAAGGTTATTAATGAGTTTAGCAGAGTAGTTTAATGTGAAACATCAGTTGAGACACATTCCCACTCTTTTATATTTTATTAGAGATAGGCTATCACTGAGTTGCCTAGGACCTTGCTGAGTTGCAAAGACTGGCTTTGAACTCGAGATCCTCCTGCCTCAGCCTCCCTAGCCACTGGGATTATAGATGTGTGCCACTGTGCCCGGCCAGTATTCCCCTTTTTTAAACAAAAACAAAAAAACCCAAAACTTTCACTCTATCAGTAATTTTGGTAGATATATTTGTTCCAGGAAAATTTGTATGTTTTAATTATTTAAAAGTGGTATCTCTCCTTATTGGAATATTTTTTCTGAATATGAACCATATATTTCTTTTGACTAAGTTCAGCAGTGGTTGCTATTCCTTTCAATATAAGTTGAACAAATGAATGAATATTTCATGATACTAATATGTTAATGACTTAAAATTAATAATCAAAAGTGATTTACTGAGAAATGTACTTGAGTCATAATTTTGAATTATAACTACAGCCCAATGGCAATATGTTATACTAAGAAAAACCCACACTTCTGATTTCAGAATCTGTGAGTATGCCACTGGTTATAGTGAAATTCAGACAAATCGATTTCCTAGAGTTTTAGCAACAGTTGTTGGTGGAGCTGAATTGGGAGTTATATTTTGCTATTCCCATTCCACTTTTTCCTAGATGTGTATTCTTTAGAGAGAGAGAGAGAGAGAGAGAATTTTTAATATTTATTTTTTAGTTATCGGCGGACACAACATCTTTGTTTGTATGGGTGCTGAGGATCAAACCCGGGCCGCATGTGTGCCAGGCGAGTGCGTTACCGCTTGAGCCACATTCCCAGCCCTAGATGTGTATTCTTTTTAAAACATTTTGTTTAGTGGTAGATGGACAGAATACTTTTATTATTTTTATGTGGTGCAAAGGATTAAACCCATTGTCTCACATGTGCTAGGTAAGAGCTGTACAAATGAACTACAGTCCCCTAGGTGTATATTCTTAATCCCTATTTTAGGACTTTTTAACCCAGAGCATGTGGTTGGTAGTTAAATTATAAAGGAAATTGTGATATGTATAGTATAGACAGTAGTTCATAGGTTTTCATCACATTACTATTTTTTTTTTTTTGCTTTATCTCAAAATGCCCAACAAGAATATAGTGGTTGCAGCATTTTATAGCCAGATATACATGCATTAAAGTCTTGCTTCATTACCTACGAACTTTAAAAAATGTGTTGACAAGGATTAAATGCTTATAAGCATTATAAATAATATGCTTATTTTTAATCTTTAATTAATTTATTTATTTTTGGGTATTGGGGATTGAACCCAGAGGTGATTTACCATTGAGCTACCTCCTTAGTCCTTTTAATTTTGGGGGGGGGGGGCTATTGGGGTTTGAACTCAGGGGCACTTGACCACTGAACCACATCTTGAGCCCTACTTTGTATTTTATTTAGAGACAGGGTCTCACTGTTGCTTTGTGCCTTGCTTTTGCTGAGTCTGGCTTTGAATTCTCAATCCTCCTGTCTCAGCCTCCTGAGCCACTGGGATTACAGGTGTGGGCCACACATGGGGCCTCCTCAGTCCTTTTTATTTTTTTATTTTGAGGCAGAATCTCGCTAAATTGTCAAGGCTAGCCTGGAACTTGCAGTCCACCTGCCTCAGCCTTCTGAATTGCTGGGATTACAGGTGTACAACACCATGCCCTGCTTGTATTATTGTTTCTTCTCATTTAAATGATACATTCATTGTTAAAACACAATAAAAACACTTTGAGAAAAATATAGAGAATCAAAGTTAAAAAGACAAACTTTCTGTTTCTCCATAATAGCAACTGGTAAGGTAAGTTTTTATGAAAGTCCTTGGTATAATATTGTAATAAAGTTAAAAAAAAAAATCTTTATCCTCCTTTTATTTTTGTGGTCCTGGGGGTTAAACCTAGAGCCTTGAGCATGCTAGTCAAGTGCTCTAATGCTGTGCTGTGTCCCAGCTCTTTTACTGAGTTAGGGTCTTGCTAAGTTGTCCAGGCTGGCCTTAAATTTGTAGTCCTCCTGTCTGAGCCTCCAGAGTAGCTGGGATTACATGTATGCAACACATGCCTGTATTACAGTTGAAAATTTTACAAAAATGTTATCTTTCTATATGTAAATTTGCTGTTTTCCTGTAAACTGTGATCCATCTCTCTATATCATCTGATATTACCTGTTTTCATTTTATTTTCTTTTTTTGTGATAGAGGTTGAACCCAGGGCTTCACACATGCCAGGCAAACCCTGTAACACTGAACCACATCCCCAGCCCCTCCCATGTCATCATTTTAAATTGTTGTATAAGAGTCATATGAAGGGCTGGGGTTGTGGCTCAGTGGCAAAGCACTTGCCTCGTACATGTGAGGCACTGGTTTCTATCCTGAATATCACTTAAAAAAAATGAATAAACAAAATATAGATATTGTATCTATGTGTAACTGAAAAATATTAAAAAAAGAATCATGGATGCCACTACTGTTTTGTTTGTATGATTAGGGAAGTTAGTTTTAGTTATATATGTTAGTTATATATATTGATTTATTATTTGATTAATTGCTCCTTAGTATTGGGAATGGAATAGTAGAAAAGCTAACTTAGAGAATGGTGAATAAAAGGGAGAATAAATTGAAGAATATGAATTGGGGAAATAGCATATAAGAATAGAAGGTACTGGAGATGTGGTTATTTTGTGATGCCCTGGGTTTGATTCCTGAGCAACACACACACACACACAAGTATGTAGGGGTTTAAAAAGAATATTGTGGTGCCCAAGGCCCTTGGTTCAAAAAAAAATTATATATATATATATATATAGATATAGATATAGATATATAGATGTAGTGAATGACAAAAGCATTGATATCATAGGGTATCTTTCATGTTGGAAATGTTGCTAGTTTTTTTTTTTTAAACTTGTTTTTAAGCTTATTACAAAATAGACTTAGTTTTATATCTTGTAAATTCCACATTTCTTAGCAGGCATTCAGAACTCTTTGCCATTTCCTGCCTATCTACTTTTAAATTTTATTTTAGGATTTTTTTTTTTTTCCTTAAAAGAACTCTGGATGTTAGGGTGAGTTTCCATCAGATCTTTGTGTTTTCAAGCTAGAAATAGTTTAATGTATGTACTTCACTCAGAGATTCTGCCTTTTATTTTGGCATGGAGAAATTTGTTGGCTAGTGGGATATTGATACTTTTTATTTATTTTTTAATTCTTTTCAGTTATATATGACAGTAGAATGTATTTTGACATATACTGCATACATGGAGTATAACTTCCCTTTTTTGTGGATGTACGTGGTGTGGAGTTAAACTAGTTGTGAATTTATATATGAACACAGGAAAGTTATGTCTGATTCATTCTGTTGTTCCCATTTCCATTCTTCCTTCTTTCCCCTCATGTTCTCCCCTCCAATCTGGTGAAACCCACCCCTCCCATTATGAGTTAGCATCTACATATCAGAATATTTCAGCCTTTAATTTTTGGGGATTGGCTTATTTCACTTAGCATAATAGTCCATATACTGGCAAATGTCATAATTTAATTCTTCTTTATGGCTGAGTAGTGTTCCATTGTGTATATATACCATGGGATATTGATATTGACCACTATTTAAAAGTCCATTTCAGAAATTAGCACACTTATAAAACAAGTTTTGTTGAGTTTGAATACTATAAGCCCTTTCATGCTTTCATAGGCATCTGGCTCGGGAAAATGATGTTAGATAAATGCATTGGGAAAAAATAATATATTTTTTTGGTACCAGGGATAGAACTCAGGTGTGTTTAACCCCAGTTCCCCTCCCCCCCTTTTAATTTTTAAATTTTGAGACAGGGTCTCACTAAGTTTCTTAGGGCCTCAATAAGTTGGTGAGGCTGACTTTAAACTCATAGTCCCTCTGCCTCAGCCTCTGGAGTTGCTAGGACTACAGGCATGTGCCACCATGTCAGGCTGGAATGTATTTTTTTTTTAATTATTTTTATTTATTTTACAGTAGAATGCATTTTGATATATTGTACATAAATGCAGCACAGCTTCTCATTCCTCTGACTGTACATGGTGCATAATCACTACAGTAGTGCAATCATACATGTGTATAGGGTAATAATGTCGGTCTCATTCTTCTGTCCTTGGTCCCATGGGACACCCCCCCCCCCTCGCTTCTATGCAAATTGAAGTTCCTTCATTCTTCCCTATATCCCTGATCCACTGTGGTTCAGCATCTGCTTATCAGAGAAAACATTTGGCTTTTGGTTTTTTGGGATTGGCTTATTTCACTTAGCATGATATTCTCTAGTTCCATCCAATTACCTGCAAATGCCATAATTTCATTCTTCTTTAAGGCTGAGTAATATTCCACTGTGTATATGTACCACATTTTCTTTATCCATTCATCTGTTGAAGGGCATCTAGGTTGGTTCCATAGTTTAGCTATTGTGAATTGAGCTGTGGAATGTATTTAAAAAAATTTCTTTTAAGTTGTAGATGGACACAACACCTTTATTTTATTTATTTACTTTTATGTGGTGCTGAGAATCGAATTCAGTGTGTCACATATGCTAGGAAAGCACTTTGCTGCTGAGCTACAACCTCAGCCCCTGGAATGTATTTTGATAGAAGAAATTTTGGAACCCAAATTGAAAATAATTTTATTTTGATCTATAGGTTCCTCATGAATGTTTTTATTTTATTTTTATGTTTTGTGATACTGGGGGTTGAACCCAGTGGCACTCTATCACTGAACTGCATCCCCATTTCTTTTTTTTTTTTTACTTTGAAATAGAGTCTTGCTAGGTTGTCCAAGTTGACTTGTATTCTTCCTGTCTCAGCCTTCCAAGCTACTGGGATTACAATTGTACTCCACCTTGCCTGGCTCAGGAATATTTACTTTTTAACAGTTTTAGTAATTGTCACTACATTTTTTTGTGCAAGGCATTTACCTTTTTTTAATTTTTGGGGGGTCATTGCATGCAAAAGTGTAAACACTTAAGTAGGTAGCATATAAGTCTACTTGGGAAATAAAGTCCTCATCAGGCTGGAAATAATAGGTATAGGAATGAGAAGAAAGTAGGATGATGCGGGTGGTGGAAGGGTATGTATGATATTGGAAAATAAATGCAAATAATGTATACAGTTCAAAAAGGCAATTTTGGGGAATAAGCCTATTAAAAGGAAAAAAAAAATGATGGCAGGCATGTGGGTATAGGTCTGAATCCCAGCTACTTCGGAGGCTAAGGCAGGAGGATCACAAGTTCAAGGCTAGCTTGGACAATTTAGCAAGACCTTGGTGCATGCCTGTAATCCCAGAAGCTCAGGAGGCTGAGGCAGGAGGATCATGAGTTCAAATCTAGTCTCAGCAAAAGTGAGGTGCTAAGCAGCAGTGAGACCCTGTCTCTAAATCAAATACAAAATAGGGCTGGGGATGTGGTTCAGTGGTCGAGTGCCCCTGAGTTCAATCCTGGGTACCCCCTCGACCCCCGTCCTCAAAAAAAAAAAAAAAATATTGCTGAGGAGAACTTAGCTGTTTTTATTCTTGAACTTTTCCCTTTTACTTTTAGCACATTCCCTAGAAGCTTTTAGGATCACTGTCCTTTTTTTAAAACATTTTTTTAGTAGTTGATGGACCTTTATTTTTTTTTATTTGCTTATTTATATGTGGTGCAGGGAATCGAATGCAGTGCCTCACATGTACGAGGCGGCAAGCACTCCACCGCTGAGCTACAACTCTAGCTCCAGGTCACTGTCCTTCTTAAGCTTCAAAAATTGCATGATGACCTGGGCAAGATGGCATGATCATAATCCCAGTGACACTGGAGACTGAGGCAGGAGAACCACAAGTTAAAAGATACTCTGAATAGCTTATAGAGACCCTCAGCAACTTAGATCCTGTCTCAAAAAATAAAATGTACTTTGGATGTGGCTTAGAGGTAAAGCCCTCCTGGGTTCAATTTCCAGTACCAAAAAATAAGAAGAAGGCATGACTATGCATAGTTTTTTGGGTGCTGGGCATTGAACCCAGGGCCTTGTGCATATGAGGTGAGCACTCTACCAACTGAGCTATAACCCCAGGCCTGATTATACATTTTTTACTGGGCCATTCTGTTGTGAAATTTTTTATTTCATAATGCATATTTTCCATTCTGTCTTCCTAGAAGTTTTAAAAATCTTGGATTATATGCTTTTCTTTTTCTCTCCATTATCAATCTTTGTTCTACTTTCTTGAAGATTTCTTCATTTTTACTTTCTGGATTTTTGAATTTCATAAATTGCTGTAATTTCAATTGTTTTTTAAGTTATAAATGCTATAGTTGTAAAAGATGTATATATTTGTGCAGTTAAAGAGCACCCCCTCCACCCCACCCCTGTTGCTGGGGATCAAATCCAGGACTTCAAGCATATTAGGCAAGTGTTCTACCACTGAGCTAAACCCCCAATCTCAAACTGGTATTGTTATAACATTCCATTTTTGTTTCAGCAATCTAGTATCTGTTACCATCTCTCAGATTGTAAATTCCAGTTAAAATCTTTGGTTTTTCTTTCTGCATAATCTTATCTGAATCTTCATATTGTTTATTTTTATCTGCCTTTGATGATGCAGATCTCCCCACCCCCAAAGAAAAAAGGCTTACCCTTGACTATATTTTTATGGTTAAGAGAGAGACACTAGAGGCTGGGATTGTGGCTCAGTGGTAGAGCGCTCACTGAGCACATGCAAGGCCCTGGGTTCGATTCTCAGTACCACATTAAAAAAATAAAGATATCTGTCTACCTATAATTAAAAAATAAATATTAAAAAAAGAGAGACAAAAAAGTGAATTAATTCAAAGTTCTCTGTGGGTGGGGCATCTCAGATGTTCTGTACTGTATAATAGTAAAATGAGCAGGCATTCTTACTGGCTTTTCTCTTGGGCTGTGTTCCCCAACAGAGGTGTCTGTTAGCCTTGTGCCAGAGATGTAGTGTGGTGATTAGGAAGGGAAGGGTGTTTGGTATTGAGTCCTGGATTCATTCATTCATTCATTTATTCATTTATTTTTGTGGTGTTGGGGATTGAAACCAAGGCCTTGTGCATGTGAGACAAGCACTCTACCAACTGAGCTATATCTCACAGTCTGGATTTTGCCCTGTGTTTCATCTTTGCCTTTATAGATACCTGGGTGCTCTTGAGTCCTGGGCTTTTCAGTGTTCTTTGTAGTATATTTTCTTGTTGATACATTCCACTGTAGTCCTTCCGTGTTTTTTTCACTGTTACTACTTTAAAAAAATTTTTTTTCTTTTTTTTAGTTATAGATGAACAAATGTTTTGTTTATTTTTATGTAGTGGTGAGGATTGAACCCAGTGCCTCACACATGCAAGGAAAGCACTCAACCACTGAGCCACAACCCCAGCCCTACTCTGTTACTTATTTCTCCATTTTATATCATCAAAATATGTTGATATCTGTTTTCTTTTGATTTCATTGTTTCTGTATTTATGGAGACTGAAAGTCTTTGTTCACTTTATCATATTTGTAGTGGGATTTGGAACAGAGAAGAAATATGTTTTATGTGAAATCAAGCTGAACTTAAGAGAAAAGTGATGTTTTTATTTAAAAACACCCTTTCCCCTTATACTGTGCATATTTTTATTTAAAAACACCCTTTCCCCTTGTACTGTGCATAATATATATCTCAATTCTGAGAAGCAAATTCAGAGATTCGTGCTTCTCAGAATTGAGATATATATTATGTATAATTTATGTAATATTATATATAATTATTTTAAAAGATAACATTTTGTATATATGTATGTGTCTCCAGTTCAGCTCTCCCTGAACTTATGTATTTTTATTCAGGCACGTGGATCCACTTTTTCATATTAGTTTCTTTATATTTTTGTCTTTGAAGATTAGTTTCCTTGTCAGTTTTTAACAGTTTAACAATGCCTAATTTTTAACAACTAACTTTTAAAGTAAATTTGGCTTTCCTAATCCAAATCTGATGCCAAGATCTTTTTCCTAGGAAAGTGGAATCTCATTTCCACTAAAGAAAAAATACTTAAATTTATGATCTTAAAGGAAGAAGCTGTTCATCAAAATAACGTTAGAACAGCTGGGTGTGGTGGTGTATGCCTGTAAGTCCAGCCACTCTGGAGGCTGTTGTAGGAAGATTGCAAATTCAAGGTCATTCTGGGCAACTTTGTAAGAAGTTGACTCAGGAAAATAAAAAATAAAAAGAGCTAGGGATCTGACTCAGTTCAATCCCCAGTACCTGGAGGTAGTGGTGTGGTACTTTTGTAGTAATATATTTTTCTTATAGAAATTGTAGCAAGCATTGTGATGCAAACCTATAATCCCAGTGACCCTGGAGGCTGAGGCTGGAGGATCACAAGATTGAGGTTACCCTCAGCAATTTAGGGAGACTATCTCTAAATAAACAGTGTGTGTCTGTCTCTCTGTGTGTGTCTGTTTCTTTCTCTCTCTCTTTCCCTCTCTCCCCCCTCTCTGTTTCTCTCTCTCTCTCTCCCCCTCTCCCCCTCTCCCACCCGCCCATATACTGGGGATTGAACAAACTAAGGGACACTTATGCACTGAGCTGCATCCCCAGCCCTATTTTATATTTGATTTAGAGACAGGATCTCACTGAGTTGCTTAGCACCTTGCTTTTGTTGAGGCTGGCTTTGAACTCACAATCCTCCTGTCCTCCGAGCCACTAGGATTATAAGTGTTTGCCATTGTACCATGTGAGACCCTGTCTCAAAATAAAAAATAAGGGCTGTGATGTGGCTCAGTGGTTAAGTACCCGTAGGTTCAATCTCTGGGACCAAAAAAACAAAACCAGGAAAAAAAAAAAAGGGCTGGGGTTGTGGCTCAGTCCTAGAGCACTTGCCTAGCATGTGTGAGGCACTGGGTTTGATTCTCAGCGCTGCATATAAAGAAAAAAATAAAAGTCCATTAACAACTGAAAAAATATATAAAAAAGAAAAAACAAGAAAAGAGAAAAAGGAAATTTTAAATATGGAGGAGACTTTAGAAGTAACAATTTTTCTGGATGTGATGGCACATGCCTGTAATCCTAGCGGTTTGGGAGGTGAGGCAAGAGGATCCAAGTTCAAAGCTACCCAATTTAGTGAGCCTCTAAGCAATTTAGAGACCCTGTTTCACAATAATAAAGACTGGGAATGTGGTGTAGTGTTTAAGTGTGTCTTGGTTCAAACCCTGGTACCAACAAAAAGGTAAAAACACTCTCATTTTGCAACTGAGAAAATAGGCATGATATGTTATTTATCTATTTTTGGATAGCAGATTACTCTAAAAGTGATATCTTAACATCAATAAACATTTACTATCCTCAGAGTTTCAATAGGATAAGAATTTGGGATTGGTATAGCTGGTTGGTTTTGACTTGGTTTTAAGGTTTCAGTCAAGATGTTAGCCAGGTTACAGTTATCTGAAAGCTTATGTGGGGCTGCAGGATCTACTTCAGAGTTAGCTCACCAGATATGGTTGTCAAGTTAGTGCTGTTAATGGGAGGCCTTAATTTGCAGGCTGCTTGATTGAGTGTCATTATAACATGTGGCAATGTCTTTTATGACCTAATCTCAGATGTCCTGCATTGTCATTCCATCACATTCCATTCATTAGAAAGCAAGTTTAGTCCATGTTTAAAGGGAAGAATCAGGGCCTTCACCTTTTAAATGGAAGAGTATTAAAGAATTTGTGGCCATATTTTAAGTTCACCATAGTGATCGAAGTGAAATTATTTCTATGTGGTAATACAGGGAGTTGGTGATCTATTTGGACTATAGTTCAGATGTTTTGGTAATATTATAGGTGCAAGTACAAATAATAGCTGCTTAACTGTCATCTACCATTGGACATCAATATTGTTAGAACAGGTACTTAGGGATTCATCAGATATTATCTACAGTATGCTAGGCATTATGCTGTTAACTGGACATGTCTAAGAGAACTGGATAAGCATGTATTACTATTTTTTCTCCCACTTTTCTGGGACTATACTGGGACCGAAGTAACACACGTGTGCATTTCGTGTTTTTAAACACATTTCATCTGTCAAAGAGAGTCTGAATACTCATCCCAAGTAGTCCTCAAGCATATTGTTAAAGAAGTAGATGTTTAATTAGTTGATAACAAAACCCCATATATTAAATAACTAGCTGGCTTTACTAAAGTATATTTTATTATAGCCAGTTTCTTAATGCTATTGAGTATTCAGTCTTGAAGAAGCAAAGAAATATAATTCCTATTTTTAAATAGTTCCTTATGTAGAAGTTCAGATAAGTGAGTACATAAAACTAAGAATGATAGCTATAATCCCAACATGGTGACTTTCATTAACTGAAATTCCAGTTGGTATGGCAAGGTGCTTCTCCAGCAGGAAAGAAATTAAAGTTTATGAAAGAAATATTTTAATTTTTGCTTGTTTTTTTATATCACTTATTAAAAATATTGTTTCCTCTCTAAGAAGCATTTATTTATTGAATTTTATTTTCTCTTATAGGCAATGTCTATGCTGCTTCAAGGAATATAAGCATTTGGAGATTTTTAACCAAGTAGTGTGTGCACTTATTAACTTAGTGATTGCCCAAGTTCAAGTGCTCCGGGACCAGCTTTGTAAACATTGTACTACAATTAACATAGATTCTACGTGGCAAGATGAGAGTAATCAATCAGAAGAACCATTGAATATAGATAGAGAGTGTAATGAAGGAAGTACAGAAAGACAAAAATCAATAGAAAAAAAATCAAACTCTACAAGAATTTGTAATCTGACTGAGGAGGAATCTTCAAAGAGTTCTGATCCTTTTAGTTTATGGAGTACAGATGAGAAGGAAAAACTCTTACTATGTGTAGCAAAAATCTTTCAAATTCAGTTTCCCTTATATACTGCTTACAAGCATAATACGCATCCTACTATAGAGGTATGTAAAAGTAGGTATTGTGAATTTTTCATATTACCAAGTCATAGCTTGGCAGTCTATTTCTCACTTATGAATGAATATGAAGGCAATTATTGTTGATCCAAATATTTATAAAAATCACTGCTTTGAAAATTATTTTTTTCTCCTAGAAAATTTCTCTAGCAATTTGTGTTGAAAATTTGGTCTGCACAAATTTTTAAATTTTGAATTTACAAATTTTAAGATTTGTAAATTGAACCATAGAGATTAAATCAGTAGTGATATTAACATTTTACTGATGTAGACATAAGCTCTGTGTATTGTGATTCTTTGAAAAAATAATGGTTGAGGAAAAAAAAACAGAATTTTTAATTTCATTCCTAGAAACAGATGACAGGTTGGAATTCTCCTTCATCAAGATAAAAGCTTAACAAATTTTCTGTGTTGTTTTAAGTAATAATATTCTCTTTTGTAAGTCAAGCTGTTGAACTGTTAATATCATTTTACAAGAATTTTTAAGTTTGGTAACTCATTAAGATAATGGAATTTATTTCTATAAAGAAGGAATTGTGACAGTTATGTGATAATGTATTAGTATCTTGACACAATAGTTATTTATTATTTCTCACAATTCTGGAAGTTGGTTAGGCAATTCCTTTACCAGTTTTGTATGGGCCCAGTTATGCAGCTGTATTTACTTTGAGAGTGGAAAAGTCCAGGTCATACTTTGTGTAGTGTCTAGTATTTGGTGCTGGCTGCTCCCTGAAACTTTCTGTGTTTTCTTCCCTTGGCTGCTGCTTTCCCACTAGATTAGACTGGGTTCCATACACAGTTTTAGCACTACTCAAAGAATGCAAAAGTAGAAGCAATAAGGTCCAGTCTCTGAAATGGCACAAAATAAATTCTGCCATATTCTTGTGTTTGAAGCTGTTCACAAGGGGGCCCACATTCAAAGGGTTAGTGAAGTAGACCCTATCCCTAGTGAGAAGAGAGGTCAAGTTTCATTTTTATCTTTGATGATGTGTTTCCTATATATAATGGGATAGAAGAATTGTGGCTATTGGAGAATCTACCAAGTGCCTTTTGTTTTTTTAAAGTCCGTCTTTTCTCCACCAGAATAAATAATATTCTGTAATCTTCATACATGACATATTAACTTTTCTTTCTTCATCTGGAAAATAATAAACATTTATTGGAATATTTTCACATTAAATTGAGACAGCTCAGGGAGTAGATATTTTCCCTATTAGAATTTGCCATAAGAATATTTTAAAATCATATTGTGTTCTCTCTTCTAGAATTCTTAACCTATTATCTTCCCATACAGAAACTTTTCCAAAAACCTTTTATATAGGATACATTAAGCATTAAAAAAAAAAAAAGTCATCAGAATCTTTTCAACAAAAAAGGATACATCATGCAGTACTGAACTTTTTTTTTTTTTTTTGAGGGGGTGCTGGGGATCAAACCCAGGGCTTCACACATGGTAGGCAAGTGTTTTATCACTGAATTAAACTCCAAGCCTAAAAAATTTAATGTTAACACCATATTAATAGTCTTTGAAAGTCTTAACTTGGTATTGAAAGGTAATAGAAATAGTTTGGTTAGGGGATCTACTCCTCGAATTCATACAGAAATAAAGTTTTCTAGTTAAAATTTTATTTTTATTTTATTTTTGTGGTGCTGGGGATTGAATGTTACAAATATCGTAACATTTCTTGTGCATGCAAGGCAAGCACTCTATCAACTGAGCTATATCCTCAGCCCTTAAAAATTTCTTGATAGAACTAAAAGCACTATTAAGTCTGCTGTTCCTAAAGTCAATTTGCTCCTCAGATTTTTTTTTGATTTTTAAAAGTGCTTATCCCTAGGGGCTGGGAATGTGGCTCAAGTGGTAGCGCGCTCGCCTGGCATGCATGCGGCCCGGGTTCAATCCTCAGCACCACATACAAACAAAGATGTTGTGTCTGCCGAAAACTAAAAAAAAAAATAAATATTAAAAAAAATTCTCTCTCTCTCTTTCAAAAAAAAAGTTTAAAAAAAAAAGTTTTAAAAAAATAAGTGCTTATCCCGACGTTTGTGGAGGCGCATGCCTGTAATCCCAACAGCACTGGAGGCTGAGATGGGAGGATCACAGGTTCAAAGCCAGCCTCACCAACTATGAGGTGCTAAGCAATTCAGGAAAACCCTGTCTCTAAATAAAATACAAAATAGGCTGGGGATGTGTCTCAGTTGGTTGAGTGCCCATGAGTTCAATCCCCAATACCACCACCCCTAGAAAAAGGATGCTAATCTCTAATGTAGTTAGTTAAACACCTCCGTGCTTTTTCTTTTGTAATAAAATACCTCATTATTACTATTCTTGAAGATCATTTTATGTGACTTAAGTATTTTGTTGAAAGTGGTTTTGTGAGGTCTTTGAGGTAAAATTCTAATGAAAACACTCATGAAGGACCTTTCTTATACAGCATTCTGTATTGGGTATGTACTTCTTTAGTCTTATGTTTGTAATAGTTGTTTCCCAGATTTTTTATATTTTAGCAGTGATCTGTTACAAATATCGTAACATTTCTGGCTTTCTATCCTGGTTGCCCTGTAATTAAATATTTTAAGGGTCAGCTATTTCAGAGAGTCTTAGATTGAAACCTTTGTGTAGTTATAAAATTATCATAAAATTATTTTGTATATTTCCAAATGATATGAATATACATAAGCTAGCACTTATACAATGCAGTAGGGCTCACTAGATTTCTTTCTCACTTTTCTTTGACGACACAGTTTATCCAGTTTTTTCTTTGTATTGATGTGCGATTGTTTCCTGATTGAGCCTTGGAGTTTTAGGCATTTTTTAAAAGAGGCACAACTTAGGAGAAGATTCAAAATTTATGTTGTCAGTATTTTGATAGCTGTGACTTTAGAAACCAAACAACTGTTATTTTATAGAAGAGGGACTTGGTTTCTGGTGATTTAAAGATTTGGTCAGGTTTCTGCGGCATATTGTCGAGAATAGTCTTCAAATCTCAGGGTCTCATATCTTACTCTACTACTTCTTAATCAGTTTTAACTAATTTCTGTATTGTTGCCTGTGGTGCCAATACTGAATAAGATGGTAATATGGACCCCTTTTTTTCTGCCTTCCTCCCTCCCTCCCTCTCTCCTTATCCCTATCAAAGTTGATTATATACATAAACTTTTATGAGACAAGGTCCCCTATGTTACCTAGGCTTGTTTCAAACTCCTGTGTTCAGGTGATCCTCTTGCTCTAGATCTCCCATTTAGCTTGGAACTACAAGTGCGTAGCACTACACCTAACTTTACTGTTTTGTTTGTTTGTAATACTAGGGATTGAACCAGGAGTGAACTACTGTTGATTATATTTTGAGTTAATTATATTTTTTAATTTTTTTTTAAAGAGAGAGTGAGTTTTTTAATATTTAATTTTTTAGTTCTCGGCGGACACAACATCTTTGTTTGTATGTGGTGCAGAGGATCGAACCTGGGCCGCACGCATGCCAGGCGAGCGCGCTACCGCTTGAGCCACATCCCCAGCCCTGAGTTAATTATATTTTGAGGTAGAGTTTTATTAAGTTTCCTGAGCTGGCCTTAATTTTCAATCTTTTTACCTCAGTATCCCCCGTAGCTGAGATTACTGGCATTTACCACTGTGCCTGGCTTTATTAACTGCTTTTAAGCAGAAATTTTATTCTCAGCCTAGTGATCTTGGTTAGACCATAAATTGGTATTTGCTTTAATAGAAATTTCCTTAATTTTTTCTTCATTTATTCTCACATTCTCTCTCTCTCATTCCCTCCTCTCTCTCTCTCTCTCTCTCTCTCTCTCTCTCGTCGTTCTGGGGATTGAACCCAGGGCTTTACGCATGCTAGGCAAGCACTCTACCAACGGAGCTATATCCCCAGCCCCCTCTTTGTTTTCTTTTACAAATAATAACCAAATATGTTTGCTTTTAAAAATAGGGTGGTGTCATTTCATTTAGTAAATATGAGATTTGGCGGCGGCGGGGGGGGGGGGGCTGGGGGCTGGTGGAATCCAGAACTTTTAAAATCACTAAGGGTTTTTTGTTTTGTTTTGGTTCCTGCAATTGAACTCAGGATCACTTGACCTCTGAGCCACATCCCTAGCCCTGTTTTGTATTTTATTTAGAGGCAAGGTCTCAGAGAGTTGCTTAGCTCCTTGTTTTTGCTGAGACTGGCTTTGAACTTTCGATCCTACTGCCTCAGCTCTCCCGAGCTGCTGGGATTACAGGCGCGCACCACTGTGCCCAGCAAAATCACTAAGTTTTTAAAGTCATTTTCCAGGGATTACCTGAAATTAGAAAATTTGAAAGAATTGTGGATTCAGCTTTTATAATGAGATTTCTTAGCGTTGTTTCCTATAGATCTGGGTTAGCTCTTCAACATAATTTATGTGTCCACAGTACAAATATAAGCTGGTAAAACAGTTTATAGTTTCCAAAGTATGTAACCAAGGCCATGAGTAATATGCTGCACATCAGGATAACTATGTTCATCTTAACCACTAAAAATGCTGACTCTAATCTAATATTGCAGCATAGTTCACCTAGTCCATGATTCTGTACTTAACAGTACAATAGGAGTTCTTATTCTGGACTTCTCTTTCTTCCTTTTTTTTTTTTTTTTTTTGTACTGAGGATTGGATCCAGAGGTGCCACATCCCCAGTCCTTTTCATTTTTTGAGATAGAATTTAAGTTGTTGAGGGTCTTGCTAAGTTTCCAAGACTGGCCTTGAACTTGGAATCATTTTGCCTCAGCTTCCTGAGTCATCCAGAATACAGGCATGTATCCCTGTTTCAGCCAAGTTCTGGACTTTTTTTTTTTAAGAAAATATTTATATTTTAGTTATAAGTAGGCACAATATTTTATTATTTTATTTTTATGTGGTGCTGAGGATTGAACCCAGTGCCTCACGCATGTTAGGCAAACACTCTACCACTGAGCCGTGGCCCCAGCCCAACTTTAGGACTTTTTGAGGACAGTAAGAAGTAACTTGAAGAGTTACTTGAGAAAGTGACTTGAAACTATGGCCCTAGTGTAGTACAAGCTTGGAAGCAGATTAAATTTACTGTATTTACATTGATAGGTGTTCAACTTTTCTCTGCATCATATTTGCTTATTTTGAAATATTATGTGAGTTCTGTGTGATGGTTTTCAATCATTTTCACTTTATATGATAGGATTATAGCAATGAATGAAAGGTTTCCTTTGGCAGCTGTTTTTCAGATGAATATATCTTGCTTTCTGATTCCAAAAGCATTTTATTGCATTTTCAGTGTGATTAAAAAAAAACAAAAACCAACCCAATCTACAAAATATTTTCAAAGCCTTGCATCTCCCTTCTTTTGTATTTCCTCAAAAAACTTTTTTATCTGTTTAGTTTAGATCTTTCCAAATAATTAAAAAAATTATGATCATCAGATCCTGGGTATAAATCCTGTTCTTAAGTAAATGTAATACAAGGTGTTATCTTTCTCTGCTTGTACATATGGATCTACCTTTAAAAATATATATATTTTTTAGCCGTTGATGGACCTTTATTTATATGCAGTGCTTAACAGGTTTTTAAAGGTATAACCTCTATGCTATAAAAATCACTTGTTTAAGGAACAGTTTATTTTAGGACATCTACAGAGTTGTTCAATCTTTGCCATATCCAATTTTAGAATATTTTATTTTAATTCAGTTACCAAGCCACTGGTTATTTAGTCACCTGATGAGTATCTGTTCTTTCTAACTTAAGGGTGATATAAAGAATTTCAGTGAGCATTATTATACATATATTTTCTAACATTTCTCTGATTAGTTCTTTTTTTAATATTTATTTTTTAGTTGTAGTTGAACACAATACCTTTATTTTATTTATTTACTTTTATGTGTTGCTGAGCATGGAATCCAGGGCCTCGCACATCCTAGGCAAGCACTCTACCATTGAGCCACAATCCCAGCTCCTAATTAGTTCTTTAGGATAAGTACCCAAAAGATGAATCACTGGTTCAAAGGCAGTGTACATTTTATATTATTTTCTTCAGCTTTTTGTAGGCATGGGGATTAAACCCAGAGGTGCTGTATCACTGAGCAATATTTCCAACCCTTTTTGTTTTATAATTTTGAGACAGGATCCCACTGAGTTGCCCAGACTGGCCTCAGCGTCTGAGTAGCTGAGATTTCAGATTGACAGTACCTGGCTGGCAAAGTGCGCTTTAAATGTTGATAGGTACTTTACCTTCACTAACAACGAATGTTCTTCCAGGCAGTTTAAATCTCATGTATGGAAAGAACATTGTGGAACTCTTTAAGTATACCTTTAGAGAATTGCAGAGCACAATTTCAAAATCACTTAACTGAGTTATATTTTTTATAAAAATCACCCTATTTTTAAGGAAAGTTTAAAGTCATTTCTGTTTAAAAAGGAAAAGTAATGTGTAGTGCATACTCCTGAAAGATTTCTTTCAAGAGGGTTGAAAAATACTTTAGAGCTAAGTCATATTAGCTTAAATGAGGAATATCACTGTTGATGATGTTAAGCAATTACAGAATAATCAGTGTGAGTTTTTATACAGTTTTTAGAAGACTGTATACTTTTTAGATTGTCATTTAATACTAGTGACTTAATTTTATCTACTTTTTTTTAATTAGGATATATCAACTCAAGAAAGTAACATATTAGGGGCATTCTGTGATATGAATGTAAGTGTTCCATCTTTTTCCATTTTTAAGATTTTTGGAAAATGTTTTTTTCTGTTTGTCTTTTGAGTGTATTTATATGTTTCAGTATCTTTCTAGTATTGCTATTAAGATTAAAATTTTTCCTGTTAAGTTTTAAAATAGTGACATTCTCTTCATTTTCATAGGATGTAGAAGTACCATTGCATTTGCTTCGTTATGTATGTTTATTTTGTGGGAAAAATGGCCTTTCTCTCATGAAGGATTGCTTTGAATACGGAACTCCTGAAACTTTGCCATTTCTTATAGCACATGCATTTATTACAGTTGTGTCTAATGTAAGTATGGTTTGGAATTGATTTTAATCTTGGGAGTGATGTTTTAATGTTTTAGTAACATCCAGAAAAAGGAGATTTTTTAATAATTTCCTTGTCAAATAACATCAAATAACATTTCTTTTCTGTATTATATTTTGAAAAAATGGAATATAGAAATCATTTTTAAAATATCCTTACAATAAAATTAGAATTGAATTAAATTAACCCGTTTTTAAAGTTAGAATAGGTAAAGATAACAATTAACTTTATCTAAAATGAAACATAGCTATTTACAAAACTCTTCTGCTGAAATTAACATTTCTTGGAAAATTTGGCGGTTTTAGATTATTTAAATATTGGATAACCAATGATACTACTAGTGTGCCTGTTGTCCCTTTATAAAGGTGTAACATTCTTTTTGCCTTTGTAAAGAAGCTAAGTCTTTTGTTTGTTGGGAATGTCGGTTCTGTGAAGCATAGTAAGTATGGTACTAGAGATAAATAATTTTACTACCTGTATATTCAAACTTTAATAACATATTCTGGTCATCATTTTAAAAATGGGTATAGCAAGTTAAATGTAGCTTTGTTAAAAACTGAACTCTTGTGCAACTGTTTGAATAAAGTAAATAAAAAATAGAAACATTGAGTGGTTAAGCGCCCCTGAGTTCAATCCCCAGTACCAAAAAAAAAGTGATCCCTATCAAGTTTTTTTTTGTTCTAAATCCTATGGTTTCTAATAGTTTAAAAATATTACATGTAGTTGGGCATGGTGGCACATGTCTGTAATCCAAACGACTCAGGATGCTAAAGCAAGAGGATCACAAGTTCGAGGCTAGCCACTCAGCAACTTAGTGATACTCTGTCCAGAAAGAAAAGACTGGAATTGTAACTCAGTGGTTAAGGGCTCCTGGGTTCAAGCCCCAGTACAAAATAAATAAACAAAAAAGGTTATACATAATGGCAAGTATACTTTATAGGTTTCTGATTTATAGTTGCATTTAAATTCTGAATTCAATCCTTAACTTTTTTATCTATAAAATGGGAATGATGATGGTATCTATCTTAGAGGATTATTGTAAGTCTTAAAATTAAAAATTTTAAGTTTGGATGTGGCACTTGATAAGTACTTGGTGGCACATAATTGTTACTCATTGTGGCTATTTTTCTTTTTTTGTTCTGGACCCTGAACCCAGAGCCTTGCTAATGATTGGTAAGCACTCTTGGCACTGAGCCATCCTCAGCCCTTTTTAAAAAATTTTATTTTGGACAGGGTCTTATTAAGTTGACCAGGCAGGCCTCTAACTTGCAATCCTTCTTTCTCAGCCTCCCAGGTCACAAGGATTACAGATGTGCACCACCTCACTTGGCTTTGTTTCTATATTTTCATGCATAAGTGTTGTGTGTCTGTTAGGTTATTCCTAGGCATAATTCCTGGGATTTTCTGATGCTATGGTAAAAAATCTTTTCGAAAACTTATTTACTGCTAGTTCCTGGCATATAATAAAAATAGAAAAGTTATGTGTTTCTTTATTAACTTTTCAGGCAACAATCTTGCTAAATTCACTAATTTTTTTCTCTTTACATAATAATATCATCTTAGAATGATAGGTTTTAATTTTTTTCATTCTGGTTCTTAGTTTTCTTAAGTCTTATTGTCAAGGATCTTGAGTTTATGTGGATTGAAGTCCTTGTCATTTTTCTAATTGATGAAGGAAAAGTTTTAACATTTTATCAGTAGTATAGTATTTACTGTAGGTGTTTTATAGATATCTTTTTGATTAGAATGAAGTCAGATTCTATGTATTTCTAAATTTGTTTTTAATTTGCCTATATCCAAGCTTAATATCAGAATTTCTTGTTTGGTAGTTTGGTTTAAATCTTTATTCTTAAGATAGGTAAAGGGCTATTTGAATATTACAATGTTACCATATTAGATTTAGAAATGGGTTGGAGTATCTCATGGAAAAAAGTAATGAAGCAGATTTATTATAACTTATAACTCAGAAGGATGTTCTTAGTTATAATTTATTTCAGCAAATAGTTGCTGATAATATAATGTGTGACTGTAAAAATATACTTGCCTTACATGGATGAAGGCAAGTATCATGTAATTTGACAAGGAAGGATAATAAGGTTTATTAAAATCTAAGATAAGACTCTTTCTCCCTTTGGGGATGGACTGCATTCTACCTTAAATGGGTGGGTATTCCTTGCTTTACCCCAAAAGTTTCTTGTTCTTGAGATAGCTCACATTCTCTCACTTTTTCCCTTGAATGTTCCTCTGCTTTCCTCCATAAGTTTTTTGTGTCTTTTGGGGGAGAAGAAAAAACAAAAACAAGCGATTTAGTACTTTGTGTTGGAATTTCTGTCACACAGAGAGAAAACGGTAGAATAAGATGATACTAAAATAGATGGTTTTCCCTTTCTGGCAAGAAGCTAATGTTAATTCTAAATATAGATTTTTAAAAATCTATGTGTGTAGGTTAAATTACCTGATACATGTATAATTCCATTTGGTAGCTTATACTTTTCAAAATTGATAATAAAATGCAAGTAATTTTATAGGCAACAAAATATACTTTTATTTTTAATTATTTGAAGATATGTGTTTCACATATTTGTTGTACAATAATGTCATCTGTATATTTCTTTATAGATTAGAATATGGCTACATATCCCTGCTGTCATGCAGCACATTATACCTTTTAGGACCTATGTTATCAGGTACGTTTATAAAATTTCTTCCCCCTGATTACCAATTTAGTATATTTAAGCAATTTATAACACAGAATTATGTTGTTTAAAAGTCCCTTATTATCCTCTAGAGAAAATACTATAACACTCAGTGTCTAGTATTTTTTTAAGCACATATATGGGTTTATATTTAAAGTTTACTTTTTAGCAGTTTTAGACTTGTTTATATGAATATATAAAAAGAATTGAGATTTATAATGGTTCTTCTACTGTATTTAGTTAAAAAAAAGTAGTATTATGTAGTAGGCACTGAGGAACAGAGAAAAGATAGAATTCTCCTTGTGGTCGTAGTGATAGAACCCAGGGCCTCATGTATGTTAGGCAAGCATTATCATTGAGGTGCATCCTTAGTCCTTTATTTTTCCCTCTTAGTCCCTTTATTTTTTTGTTGTTGTTCTTTTTTGTCTGCATTTGGGACGGAACCCAGGGGCATTCAACCAATGAGTTACATCCCCAGTTCTTTTTATTTTGAGACAGGTTCTTGCTAAGTTGCTTAGCTTGGCCTTGAACTTGAGATCCTCTTGCCTTTGCCTCCTGATTTGCAGGGATTCTAGGCATGTATCACTGTGTCAGACTCCCTATTTCTTTTCATTTTACTTTGTGACAAGGTCTTGCCAAGTTGCTTAGCCTGGCATTAAACTTGTGATCTTGCTGCTTCATTCTTCTGAATTGCTTGAATCATAGGCATGTACCAGCATGCCTGGCCAAAAAAAAAAAAAAAATTTATTTTGAAAATATATAATTAATTAGAAGTACTACAGGGTAAATAGTAGCAAACATTAAGAGTTCTTGAGGAGCAGGTGTCATTTGAGTTTTGTAAGTCTCTCCCCCACTTTCTTCTCTCTCCCCTCTTCTCCCTCTCCTCAGAAGCAGGTGTCATTTGAGTTTTTTGAGTTCCCCCCTTTCTCCCCCCCCCCCCCACTAAACTCTCTCCCTCCCGCCCTTCTCTCTCCCTCCCCCTTCTCCCTCCCTCCCCCCTTCTCCCTCTTTCCCCCCTTCTCTCTCTCCCTCCCCCTTTCTCTCTCCCTCCTTCTCTTTTCTCCCCTTTCCTACCCATCCCCTCAGTCTCCCCACTCATCCCCCCAGTCTCCCCCCTCCTTTTTTTTTTTTTTTTGTGGTACTGGGGATTGAACCCAGGGCTTTGTGCATGAGAGATAAGCACTCTACTAACTGAACTGTATCCCTAGCCTTAGTTTCATAAGTCTCAACCTAAGATAATGATGAAAGAAGAGTTTTATCAATTAGACTTAGAATATGAACTGTTAGAATCTAAGAATTTCCTCAGGGAGAAAATACCCCAGGAGTACTTTATACTTGTTTTCTCATTCATTAGTAAAATTTTGGGTGCCTGCTATTTTCTCAGTACTGTTTGAGTTGGTAGAGAAAATAACGATAGTGCAAATAGTTGACAGTATGCTAGGGAATATGTCTTTGTGATATGTCTGAAGGACATGAAGCAGCCAGTCAGGTGATGATCAGAGGATAAATTGGGCATAAGCCATAGAGAAGGAACATATGGGCATAGGCTTTGAATTTAGAAAGAGTATGATATGTAAGAACCTGAAAGTAAATTGTTGAGCTTGTAATGTGTTACAGGGAATTAATTATGTATGAGATTGGAATGATAAGCAGGGGCAGTTCATTCAGGAATTTCCAGGACACTGTAAGGAGTTTGGATTTAATTTTAACAATAGGAATATATCAACAGGATTTTTAGCATGAGTTATGTTTTTTAAAAGATCACTTTTGCATTTACGTTTATAGTAAGTTATGGGAGGGTTGGAGAAAAAGTTAGGAGACTGGTTAAAAGGTTAGTGTCACATTTCTCAAAAAGTTGTTAATGGAGATTTTGAAAATTGGATGGATTAAGTAAATATAAAATCAACAAGACTGGTAGTTTTGTGGTATAAGGAAAAATGTAGCATTGTAGATGACATTAATTAATACTCCCAGGTTTCTCTTTTGTATTATGGGTGTCATTAATGAAGATATGAAACACTATAAGAACTTAGAGGTGAGACTTTGACATGTCTGTTGGACATTTAAATGATTGATGCTGGCAAATTGAGAATATAATTTTTTTCTACGATTTAGAAAAAAAATAATTCAGAATTATCAGCATAAAGATAGTATTTAGAAACGACTAGAATGAATGAAGTTACCTGGGAAGAAAGAGAATGTAGGAGAATTTAGGATGGAATCTGTGTCAGTTGCTTTTCCCATGCAAGGAAAAAACCTCTGAAAGCTTAGTGTTCTTTTTAATATTTTTTTAGTTGTGTATGGACACAATACTTTTATCTTGATTATTTTTATGTAGTGTGGGGGATCAAACCCAGTGCCTCACACATGCTAGGCAAGTGCTCTACCACTGAGCCACAGCCCCATCCCAGCTTAGTGTTCTAAAACAATAGCCATTTATAATTCCTTATAGTTCCCTGGTTGACTAGACAGGTCTGCTCTGGGCTGGCCTGGCTGAAAATGGGTGGTCTAGGAGAGCCTCACTCACACATTCTGTGAGTGGCAGGCTGATTGGTCTTGGAAAATAGTGGATTCACATACATTTTCCAGTTGACTTGCTGTAAATTGGGGTATCAGCCATTTCTCTTTCATTCAGGAGGCTAAATCATATGTTAAATGACTTGATTCTTTATAGCTGCTCATTCAAGTTGGGCTCTCAACAAGTCAGACCTTTAAACATCACTTAGAAATAAGTTGGCATTAAGTCTAAGGATGCTGGGTTCTACTGTAGTGAACATTACAGAAATATGGAGCAAAGGAATGTTATTTAATTAGGGACTTTAGAAATGTCTTGTGAGCATTTGCATTTTATATTTTTGAATCATTTAGGTATTTATGCAAGCTTTCTGATCAGGAGTTACGACAGAGTGCGGCTCGTAACATGGCTGACTTAATGTGGAGCACAGTGAAAGAACCATTGGATACAACATTATGCTTTGATAAAGAAAGCCTAGATCTTGCATTTAAGTACTTTATGTCACCTACTTTGACTATGAGGTTGGCTGGATTGAGTCAGATAACAGTAAGCCACATTTGCTTTATTGTTGATTGTTTTTTTTATTTGCCAGAGTATGATCATATTACTTACTGCCATTAATTAGCAGTTAACATTAGCCATTACTGCTATTTTAAATGAATTACTTTGTATTGTCTTTACAAATAATTTCTGTATTTCTCTTATCTTAAATATGAGGAGTCTAGGCTTAGATTTATAAAAATTTATACCTTAGGTCTATTGGATTTCAGGTCCAACTTTTTTGAGCCAGGGTCTCATGTTGCCCAGGTTGACTTGGAATTCCTAGGCTTCAAGTGATAGTACTGCTTAAGCCTTCCAAGTAGCTGGAACTACGGGCATATATCACTGTACCTGACCACCATCTAAAGATCGTTAGCTTTTTTGGGGGGCTTGGGGAGGTGGGCGTTACCAGGTACCAGGGATTGAATTCGTGGGCACTTAACCACTGAGCCACATCCCCATTCCTACTTTGTATTTTATTTAGAGACAGCGTGTCACTGAGTTGCTTAGCACTTCACTTTTGCTGAAGCTGGCTTTGAACTGGCACTCCTCCTGCCTCCCAATCCACTGGAGTTACAGGCATCCACCACTGTGCCTGGCAACTGTTTGCTTTTTTACATTTAGAAAGCAGTGTTTGGGGAGGGAAAAAAATTGAAGGAGTTATAAATGGTTTCTTAAATTAATTTGCCATGTAGAAGCCACAGAATTTGGACCTTGGGCTGCATTTGACCAATTGTAACATTGTTTTGCACACTGGTTTAAATAAGGGAGAAATCACATATGAATCTAGTCTTGGCTTCTCTTGGGGAATGGTCAGAAGATATCCTTGGGTTGGCTTTTTTTCTTTCTTTTTTTGGTGGTAATAGAGATAGAGCTTAGGGCTTTTCACATGCTAGGCAAGTACTCTACCACTGAGCTAACTGAACTATACCCACAGCCTGGGCTTGTGGTCTTGCATTAGAACAATTTATCGAAGATAAGTAGTTAGCTGAATTCTTTAGAGTTGAAATACCTTCCTGTGGTTTGCTACTAATCCCATTAATTTTACTTATTTACATTTTCTGTCTGTTTATGCTGTAGGTACAATGAAAATCTGAAGTAGCTTAATTTTATTCTTGTGCTTGACTTTGGAAATAAAATGCTTCTTGACATTTTCCGAGATAGGTCTTAAATGAATTTATCTAGGGAACCTTTCCTGAAACCTTCTGTGTTGATATGTTACTTGTTTGCCTTGCATTGTTTTTTTTTTCCTTTCTCTGTGTTCAACTTTATTTTCTGTAATATATTTAATATAATGAAGCATAAATATTACTTATGAAATGAATTTTAGCATTTTATTATGATAAAGGAAATAGTTACATTAATTGAAGCATGTTTATCTGAAATTCATATTTTAGAATTTTATTTGGTTATCAGTTACGATCTACATATATCAATTAGTTTGTGTTTCTTGCCTCTTGTAACATAAAAGGATTTGGAAAAAAACTTTTAATATCTTTTCTCTAATCAGAATCAACTTCATACCTTCAATGATGTGTGTAATAATGAATCGCTGGTATCAGACACAGAAACGTAAGTAGGAATGTTAATTTTTACCTAAATATACCATTTTAATGTGTAGCTATTTAAACAGTAAATAATTGTGACTTTTTATGATTTGAAGTGTTTTCTAGAATTTTTTGCCTAAAGGATACTGTTTTTGCCTAATGTCTTCAATTTGTACAGTCTTTAATACGCTTTCAGAATAATATGTTGAAATATTTCTGTGGTGGTTCTTTGTTTGTCGGGGGCACTGGGGATTGAACCCAAGTCATGCTAGGCAAACTCTCTACCACAGTCCCATTTCTATAGTTTTAAAAAATACACTAACATGTAATATTACTTGTCACAAAATCCTAAAGGATACTGTTTATTACAGAATAGAATATAGTAGTGAATATGGTCCTGATAGTTTTCAGATAGTCTTAATTCAGGTTGATGTGACAAAGTACCATAAATTGGTGGTTTATAAACAAGAAAGAAAATTTCTGGTCTTCTGGAGGTTGAAAGTCTATGATCACCCTATGCCAGCATGGTTGGCTTCTGGTGATTTGAAAATTGCTGTTTTCTCTTTGTGTCCTCACATGGCTGAGAGAGAGGCAGATATCTTATGGGTATGTTTTATATCGGCACCAATCCTATTTATGAAAGCTCCACCCTTATGACCTATTACCTCCTGATATCACCCTGGGCTCCTCTTACCCTCAATAAAAATTAAAAAGTCTTGGAATTTTCAAGTAATGCTGCAAATGTAAACTAGGGCTTTATGGTAGAAGAACAGTGGATAGGGAATAAGAAGGAATTCCATTCAAAAAAGCATAAGGAATACATTAAGGACATGATTAAGAAAATAGTAAAAAATTTTGAGGACTAGTTCGTAAATTTCATTTTTTTTTCCCCCTTTTCTGATATTGGAGATTGAAGCCACGGGTTCTTTACCACTGAGTCACATCCTCCTCAGCTGTTTTTGTTTTGAAACAGAGTCTTGGTAAATTGCTGAGACTAGTCTTGAACTTGTAATCCTCATGCTTCAGCCTGTCTGGTTACTGGGATTACTGGTGTGTGTGTTGGGCAGAATTTACCTGTTTTAAATGTATAGTTCAATGAATTTTAGTAAACATTACCATCATTGCACAATGATTCCCTTTGTGTATTTGTAGTCAGTGTTTATTCCCAGTCTCACTAATCTCCTTTCTCTATAAAATTTGCCCATGTTTGATGTTTCATATAAATGAAATCATAGGATAGTGATCTTTTTCATCTGGCTTCTTTTTGTATGTGTGGTGCTGGGGATCAAAATCAAATTCTCTGCATGCTAGGCATGTGGTCTACCCCTCCCCCCAGCCCTCATTTGGCTTCTTGCACTTAGTATTCTCACTCACTTTTTCTTTTTCCTTTTGTCCTTCCTGAGGTTCATTCATATTGTAGTATGTATTAGTACTCTATTTTTTTTATTGCCAAGTATAAATCATGTAAATTGTACCACACTTTCTTTTTTTTTCACTTATTTATTTATTTATTTTAACCATACGATTTATTTTTATTTTTTTTAGTCATACATGACAGCAGAGTGTATTTTGACATATAATACATACATGGACTGTACATACATCAATCATATTGTCTATTCTATTCTGCTGCCCTTCCTATCCTCTCTACTCCTCCCCTCCTCTCCCATCCTTTCTCTCTATCCAATCTAATGTGACACACTTTTTTTCCCTTTTTCTCATCACAACATCATATATGTATTCTGTACAATAATGGAAGGTTCTCCTTCCATCTTCCGTGCAACTCCCCTTCTCCCTCTTTTTCCCTCCCACCTCTCTTCCCTATTTAGTGATAGTCTTCTTCTCATGCTCTTCCTCCCTATCCCATTTTGAGTCACCCCCCTTATATCAGAGAAGACATTCGGCATTTGTTTTTTAGGGATTGGCTAACTTCACTTAGCATAATCTGCTCTAATGCATCCGTTTGCCTGCAAATGCCATGATCTTGTTATTTTTTACTGCTAAGCAATATTCCATTGTGTATAAATGCCACATTTTTTTAATCCATTCATCTGTTGAAGGGCATCTAGGTTGGTTCCACATTCTAGCTATTGTGAATTGTGCTGCTATAAACATTGATGTGGCTGTGTCCCTGTAGTATGCTCTTCTTAGGTCTTTTGGGTATAATCCGAGAAGGGGAATAGCTGGGTCAAATGGTGGTTCCATTCCCAGCTTTCCAAGGAATCTCCATACTGCTTTCCAAATTGGCTGCACCAATTTGCAGTCCCACCAGCAATGTATGAGTGTATCTCCCCTGCCCCCGCCCCATCCCCAGCACTTATTGTTGTTTGACTTCATAATGGCTGCCATTCTTATTGGAGTGAGATTGTATCTTAGTTTTAATTTGCATTTCTCTGATTGCTAGAGATGGTGAGCATTTTTTCATGTATTTGTTGATTGATTGTATATCCTCTTCTGAGAAGTTTCTGTTCAAGTCCTTGGCCCATTTGTTGATTGGGTTATTTGCTTTTTTTTTTTTTTAAACTTTTTGAGTTCTTTGTATACTCTAGAGATTAGAGCTCTATCTGAAGTTTGAGTGTTAAAAATTTGTTCCCAGGATGTAGGCTCCCTATTCATCTCATATATTATTTCTCTTGCTGAGAAAAAACTTTTTAGTTTTGGTTTTAACTCTTGTGCTATAGGAGTCTTATTAAGAAATTTGGGGCCTGCCTCCATGTGATGAAGATTAGGGCAAACTTTATCTTTTATTAGACGCAGAGTCTCTGGTCTGATTCCTAGCTCCTTGATACATTTTGAGTTGACTTTTGTGCATGGTGAGAGAAAGGGATTCAATTTCATTTTGTTGCATATGGATTTCCAGTTCTCCCAGCATCATTTGTTGAAGATGCTATCCTTTCTCCATTGCATGGTTTTAGCACCTTTGTCTAATATAAGGTAGTTGTAATTTTTGTACCACACTTTCTTTACCCATCTACATCTAAAATGTAGATGGATATTTGGATTGTTTTCACTATTTGGTTAATGGGAGTAATGCTGCTATGCACTTTCATATACAGGTGTTTTTGTGGGCATGTATTTTGCAGGTAGATATTGAGGAGTAGGATTGCTGCTTCATATGATGAATTGTTTAACTTTTAAAGAAACCATCAAGTTATTTTCCAGTATTCTTGAATTACTTTATATTCCCACTGACGATGTATAAGGGTTCCACTTTCTTCTCATTCTCAGCAGTACTTGTTATTATATTTTTGATTATAACTCTTCTAGTAAGTATAAAGTTGCATTTCTTTAATGGTTTTATTTTCATTTCCCTAATCACTAATGATGCCAAACATCTTTGTGTGTGTGTGTGTTTTGCAGGGAGTGAGCCCAGGGCCTTGTATGTGCTTAACAGGCACACTATTTTTGAGCTACTTCTTTAGTCCTGAACATCTTTTTTATGTGGTTATTTGCTATTCTGTTTGTTTTTTGGTGAATTGTTTGTACCTTTGCCCTGTTTTTAATTGGGTAGTTTGCTGTGTTTTATGGCCTATCATGTGGTTTGTACTTCATCATGTTCTGTGTTTGGTTAAGAAGACTATTTTGTTGTTAAATGAAGTGTTCCATAGATGTCTGTTAGGTCTAATTGATACATAATGATGTCTCTCATATTCTTTCTTTCTTTCTTTTTCTTTTTTTAAATACACGACAGCAGAATGTATTACAATTCTTATTATACATATAGAGCACAATTTTTCATATCTTTGTATAAAGTATGTTCATGCCAATTCATGTCTTTATAAATGTACTTCGTTTTTTTTGCATTACAATTCTTATTATACATATATACCACAATTTTTCATCTGTCCGTATATAAAGTAGGTTGACGCCCAATTCATTTCTTCATACATGTACTTTGGATAATGATGTCCATCACATTCCACCATCCTTGCTAATCCCCTGCCTCCCCCTTGCCCTCCCTCCTCTGTTTCTCATATTCTTGCTGATTTTCTGCCTACTTCTTTCTGTTACTTAAAGTAGGGTATTGAAGTCTCAAGATCCTCATTATTTTGTATTTGTGAATTGATTTGTCTGCTGTAGCTTTTCTGTAACCCCCAAATGTCAACCCTTGTAGCATAGTCATTCATTCACATTCATACAGCAGTAAAAGATTCATATTCTAAGCTTAAGTTGAATAAGGCAACATTCTGCCATCTTGTTTGAAGTGCAAAAAGCTGGGGCTATGTGCCAGTTGAATGGGATTTGAATACCAACTCTAGTACATTACTAGGAGGCAGCTTCAGATAAGTCATTTAAATACTTCTAAACATCTCTTTCTCTGTTATAAAATAGAGTAGAATCAGCCTGTAAGAGTTGTTTTTAGGACTCAAGATTATAATCTGTGTGTGATATATTATATTCATATTTCCCCTAGGATAAAGGTTCACTATTAGTTAATTCATGCTTTTGCCGGGACTATATAGAATATGTCTATTGTGAGGACGAAGAATTGATTGTCCTATTGAACTGTTTCTTTGATTCAGTTTTTGCTTCATATATTTTTGGGCTCTTTTGTTAGGCACACATGATTGCAGTTGTTATGTGAGCCTGGTAATTTGATACTTCTATAATTAAAATGTATCATTTTTTTGTCTTTTTAATACTCTGATTTAGTATTATTTAATATTAGTACAGCTACTATAGCTTTCTTGTAATTATTATTTGATAAATCTTTTTTAAAAATATTTTTTAGTTGTAGTTGGACACAATACCTTCACTTTATTTATTTTTATGTGGTGTTGAGGATCGAACCCAGGTCCTCGTACGTAGTAGGCAAGCACTCTACCGCTGAGCCACAACCCCAGCCCCTCCCCACCCCCGATAAATTTTTTTTGTCATCCTTCTATTTTGTCTGTTTTTGAATCTAAAATATGCATTTTGGAATTGGACCTTAAAAAAAAAATCTAGCCCTTCAGTCTCTCTGGAATTTTTAATCCATTCACTATTATTGTTGTTTTATAGCTGGTTTTACATCTGCCATTTTGCTATTGATTTTGTCTTATGTTTTTATATTCTTTATTGCCTTACTTTGCAGTATATAGGCATATTCTAGTATGCTATATTTAAAAAATTGTTTGCCAGGTGTAGTGACACACACTTGTAACCCCAGCAATTTAGGGGGTTGAGGCTAGAGGAATGCAAGTTCAAAGCCCCCCATTAATTTAATGAGACTCTGTCTCAAATAAAAAATACATAAAAAATAAAATAAATATATAAATATGCAAATATATAGATATGTAAAATGTAAATATATAAGAAGTAAAAAGGACAGAGTATGTAGCTCAGTGGTAAAGCACCTCTGGCTTCAATCTTCAGTACCAAAAAATCAAAAACAAAAAAACATGCTTTTGGTTGTTTGCTCTAAGGGTTACAGTATGTTAACTTCTTCAAATTACTACTAATTTAATAATAATATGAGAAGTTGCTCCATTGTAGCTATTTTACTTTGTTCTCCATCAGAAGTCAGCTCTTGATCTTTTTTTTTTTTAATTAACATGTTTTAGTTGTCAGTGGACCTTTATTTTTATTTATATGTGGTGTTGAGAATTGAACCCAGTGTGTCTCTCACACATGCTAGGCAAGCGCTCTACCACTGATCCACAACCTCAGCGCCCCCCCCCCCCCACTATTGATCTTTTTCTTGTTTGTTTAATTGTTTTTCTTTGACAACTTTTAAGAGTTTTCTTTTTTCTGCCCCACAATGTGAACTCTTTGTGATCAATTTCTATTTGGAATATGAATATATATATATGTGTGTGTGTGTGTGTGTGTGTGTTTGTGTTTAAATTCAGTTTGGGAAGTTTGGGCTGTTATTTCTTCAAATATTGTTTCTGTACCTTCCCATCCTTGAAATACACACACACACACACATACACACACACACACACACACATATATATATATATAAAATACACATATATTTTTATTTATATGTATTTATATGTGTGTATATTTGTCTCCAGAGTCCTGAGTGGTTGTTATTGATAATATAGTTGATGTTTATTGTTCATCAACCATTACAAAAGTAATAGTGTGTAAATTAGAGTTGAAGCTTATGGATCGTTACTTTAGTATGAATACCCAGAAATAGGTAAAATATACTACTAGTAGTTTTAACATTTTGCCTTTTGTGGCCCATATATCTAATTCTCTTTTTTAAAAGAAAATCTTTAGAACTTAGCATAAAGTGTAATTTTTGAATAAACAAGAAGAAATGAAAATTATTCATTCTTTGTAGTTTTTCTATATATAATTAATATAGATGAAAAAAATTGGAAATCTTTTATTGTAGCTGATGTTTCTTCTACTTTTTATAATTTACCTATCATTTCTATTTTACTTCATTAGTGGAATCTTAATTAGTATCAGGCAGTGATTTGCAGTTTGGCTTGGAAATAATTGTTCTTTGTTCATACTTTTGGTAACCTACTTTCTTGATGTTATCTCATTATAGAGGGTGTATTGGGAAATGTACTATGGAAATTAAAAATTGGGAATAAATCACCAACTAAATGTTATACTTGGTATTCTGAGTTGGGTACCTCATTGTAGTAGTTAGGAATATCCTAGCTTTTCAGTTATTTGTTTACAAAACCAGGTAATATTAGCATTTGTTACCGTCCTTCTTAGTTACATTTTAGAATACGGTGAACAGTTAATTGTATATAATCACTTCTTTGTAGTTTGTATGGGAACAAATTGCAAGTTTTATCAGAGCCTGCATTTTAGACATGGGGAAATGATGATTTTAAGAAAACATTTTTTTAAATGTATTTATTTATTTATTTTTTACTTGGCTTTAGGTCCATTGCAAAAGAACTTGCAGACTGGCTTATTAGCAACAATGTAGTGGAACATATATTTGGACCAAATTTACATATTGAGGTATGTGGACAATTAAATGGTTTTTGTATTTTATAGACAGAAGGACATTTTAAAATATTAACTACATTAAGTTTTCTTTTTCCAGATTATCAAACAATGCCAGGTGATTTTGAATTTTTTGGCAGCAGAAGGGCGACTGAGTACTCAGCACATTGACTGCATTTGGGCTGCAGCACAGGTAAACTTAATAGCTCACATTTATTGAGCAATTCTTTATTATATGTTCTAAGTGCTTACTCCCTTTTAGGATAAATTCTGTTATTCCAATTTTATAGCTAAAGAGGAAAAATTTTATAGCTAAAGGAAAAGCTGGGAATGGAATTTCTATGTCCATGTGTTACTATGTTACTGATAAAACCGAAGGAAATTAGAATTAATTAAAACTTCTTCATAAAACAGTTTTGGCTTTGAAAATACCTTTTCTTGTTGTTCTCCTTTATACTGTTTACCCTTGTATCTTGAATATGGTAAATTTCTTTTTTATTTTACCAGTTTTTTTCTTTAATTTTTTTGAATAGTATCTATCAATATAATTCAGAATCCTAAAAGTAAATATAAATGGTTATATTAAACATTTTCATCTCAACATCTATGAAGCATGTAGTTCTTATTTTAGTTGCATTAGAAATTTTTTTTAATAAACAGCAGATCATATCTGTTTTTATCTTTTTTTCCCACAAATGTAGCATACCAAACATACATGGCTTTTTTGACCTAAAATTTTAATCTGGCAAGTTCACATCATTATAAAAAATGCTTTCTTGTTTATTTTTTTTGTGTTGGGGATCAAATCTGGGCTTCACACATCTAAGCAAGTGTTCTTTCACTGACCTGCATCCCCAGACTTTTTTTTTAAAACATATCCTTTATTTATTTTTATGTGGTGCTGAGGATCAAACCCAGGGGCCTACACATGCTAGGCAAGTGCTCTACCACTGAGCCACAACGCTAGTCCTCCTCAGACCTTTTAAAAGACTATATGGTGTTTCATTATTTGTATGTATTTAATTTAGCCAGTTCTCATTCATGGACATTATTTTTTCCCTAGTCTTTTCTGTTATAAACAGTGCCATAAATATTAGCTCCCCCCCCCCTTTTTTTCTTTTTTAAATAGTCATGAGTTTATACAAGGGATAGAAAGGTGAAAGGGGGATACTTTAAAGGGATAGAGTGGGTTCTCTCAAGAGTAGAGAAAGATGGTGCTCCCTTCTTGCCCTCCACTTTGAATAGGGTCCCAGGGAAGTTTGCAGAGAGACCCATCCAGGCCCACCTTTTGACTTTTGATCGACAGTGTAGGAACTGCTCTTCCTGCTTGGACTGCCTCTAGAGAGGATGGTGTGGTTGTTCACATAGTTGGAGATTTAAGGAAACTGAGTTTTCCTGTTTTTGCCTCAAGTTTCTGACCCCTCAGTTGGTTTATTACCCTTTGAATGCCTTTAGCAAGCTTTATTAGTGAGGGTCCTCATGTTTTTTTTGTCTGAGTGATTGGGGGTTAGAATAGTTTCAGTGATCTGGGATGGTCCAGGTCACCTAACGGTGTGACATTACCTATAATGTTTCTTAAGGGGATGTAATTATGGTTGGAGATGTTTTAACATACCATGCCCCCATCTTTCAGTGCTTATCTGTCAGCTAAGGCTTCCTGTGGCTCTTCATTGTTGTTTGTCTCCCCCCCCCCACACCCCCCATATATGGCTAACTAGTTACCTCCCCTCTTCAGGACTTGGGTTCCTAAATTCTTTTAAAGTATTTGGGCTTTGACTATCTCTTGCTGCTTCCTACTGAGAGAAGACAGAATCCCTTGTCCTTTATCAAGTGTGGCATGGACAGTTAAGGGTATGTAGCATCAGGGAAATCCAGAGGTGCGTGGTGTTTGTTGGTAAGTGACTGGACAAGGCATAAACATGGCAAGGACCATATACAACTGCAGGGCCTTTAGAAGGGGACCTGTTGTTCCCTGTTTCCTGGCTGACCTTAGAGGGCAAGGGCAAAATATTGGCTGCTTTTTCCTTAGCCCTGTTACTCAATTGTCTTGGGTCTCCAAGTTTTAGTTTTAAATATTTATTTAGTACTGGGAATTAAACCCAATAGGGCTTTATCACTGAGCCACATGCCCAGCAAAAATTCCTTTCCACCCTTTAAACACAAAATGAGACAGGGTCTCACTGAGTTGCTGAGGCTGACTTTGAACTTGAAATCCTCCTTCCTCAGCCTCCTGAGTTGCTTGGATTACAGGCATGTACCACCACACAGTTTAAGGTTTATTTTAACTTAAGGGTTTTACTCTGGTCCTGCCCTCCCCATCCCCCTAGTACTGAAGATGCAACTTGGTGGTGCTTTACCAGAGAGGTACATCCTTGTCCTTAATTTTATTTTTTATTTTGAGACAAACTCTTATTGAGTTGCCAAGATAGGCCTTGAATTTGTGATCCTCTTGCCTCAGTCTCCCTATTCACCAGGCTTATAGGCATGGACCTCTGTCCCTAGCTGGTGTGGTTTCTTTTTTAAAAAAATTATTTTTAGTTGTCCATGGACCTTTGTTTTATTTATTTATACATGATGCTGATAATTGAGATTAGTTTTTCAGTAAACATAAAAGCTAGTACATAAGAGTACATAGAGTAACATTTTGATTTGAAGTTATTTTCTCTGTCATTTAAAGTTACTGTTTTCCCGGGATTGGGTTACATCTTTTTATCTTCCCTTTCCGTTACTCTTTTTTTTGTTCTGGGATGGGGCTTTTCTGGGTATCCAGCAACCCAGGCCCTTGCTTGCTGTGAAAGCACCACTACTGAACTATATATCTCCAGCCCCTCTGCTTACCATTGTATCATAAATCTTTATATCACAGAAGTTTAAAAAACAGACTTCACAATCATTCAATTCTCTTAGAATTTGTTGTTAAATACTTTTTAGATTTTTAAGGACTTTTGCATAAATTTATGTAACTTGTGATCATATTTTTTTCTTTGAGTGAACAAAGTAGTGTTTTGGTATAATTTTCATGTCTTTTTTTTAATATTTAAGTTTTAGTTGGACACAATACCTTCATTTCACTTATTTATTTTTATGTGGTGTTGAGGATCGAACCCAGCGTCTCGCCCATGCGAAATGAGCGCTCTACCACTGAGACACAACCCTAGCCTTAATTTTCATATCTTTAAAAAAATATATTTAAAAAATATTTTTTAAATTGCCAGTGGACTTTATTTTATTCATTTATTTATATGCGGTGCTGAGAATTGAACCCAGTGCCTCACACATGCTAGGCAAGCATTCTACACTGAGCCACAACCCTAGCCCAATTTTCATGTCTTGATAGGAACCAAACTCCCTAGGATATAGAAGGGGTCTTAAGTATTATCTGAGTCAGATATACAGTATGCACAATTTGTAGACATATGGTTGGTTCATACTTGTTATCAGAATCTCAAAGGTATTAGTGATGCCTGATTTTAGGAACACTGACAAATACTCAGGTAATTGTTAACTTCCACTTCTGTATACAAATTTAGATTGCTGCCTTATGAGACATTGCAGAGTGCTAGTGTGTTATCACTACACTTAGTTGTAGTGTGGCCACTGAAATATCTTTTTCCTTTATTACATCTTATGATTTAAATCCTGTTTCTTCTTGCCTTTTCAGGCACTGTTATTAAAGTAAGTAATGTGTTTCTAGTAGATCTGTCTCAAATGGACCACCTGTTGGAACCTTTTGGGGGAGATGGTAATGAAGGCATAACTTCTTATACTCTTTCAGTGTCATCAGGTTTTCAGTATGTGGAACAAGAGAATATAAAAGGGCACCAATTTCTATGCTTGAAATCTGTGGCTTTGTATAATTTTTTATCCCAGGGAAAAGCCCTGGTGAATGGGTAATAAAGATTGGTTGCTTGTATTTTTCTGACCAACAGATGGCTGAAAGATAATTGTTCTTTATAGAAAATGTCACTTTATTTGTTTTCATTTCCATGTCTCAGTCATGCTTTCCATGAAATATGTTACTGTGATCCCAGAATATATTTCCCAGTTACATTGGGAGGATTACCTGTCCTACATCCTGAGAAGCTCCATGCCTTATTCTGAGTCAAAACTTTCTCTGGATATTATATTTTTAAAAGGTGTTCCCATTCCTTATGATTTTAGATATGAGGTGTCCCCCCAAAACTCATGTGTGAGACAATGGAAAAATATTCAGAGGTGAAATGATTAGCTTACGAGAGGTATAACCTAATCCATTGATATGAATAAACTGGGCCAGAATTGTAGGTATAGGTAGGTGGGGTGTGACTGGAGGAAGTAGATCACTGGGAGTATGCCTTTGGGGTTTATATGCTGTCCCTGGAGAGCAGAATTATGTTTCTTGTTTGCCATGCCCTGGGCTGCCTTCCTCTGCCATACCCTTCTGCGGTGATGTTCTGTTTCACTTTGGGTCCCGAGCTATTGAGTCAGCTGACATGGAGTGAACCGGTGAAACTGTGAGCCAAAATAAACTTTTACTCCTCTAAGTTGTTCTTCTCCTCAGGTATTTGGTTATAGCAACTAGAAGCAGATTAAACCACCTTTTAAGCTTTTTTTTTTTTGTAATAGGTGTAATGGACAGAATGCCTTTATTTTATTTATTTATTTTTATATGTTCCTAAGGATTGAGTCCAGTGCCTCACACATGCTAGGCTCGCACTCTGCCACTGAGCTACAGCTCCTCATTTTACTCTTTTAGAAATTGGTTAGTCTCACATCCATTGGTGACTTTTTTTTGTTTTCTTTGGGGGTTTGTTTATTTTTATCATAATGATTCATTTCTCTTCTTTGTAGGATGAGGAAATTATGTTACCAATTTTCTCCTACTTCCTCATTTTTTTATCTTCCAGTTAAAAAAATTATTGTACTTTATCAAATATTATACAATATTTAATTTCTGTAGTATAACCATAATTCCCATAGTTATTTAGTATTTATTTTTAAATATGTGACTCAACCACAATCCTTTTTTCTTGTTATTTTCTCATCCCCATTCCCTTTATTCCAGAGTTAATTTGTATTTATTTTGTGAATTCAGACTAGCCTTTTTTGTTTTGCCTAAAATGAAATTTGTAAATATTATATTGCTTTTCTACATGTTTGAAATGTCTTTTCTTTATCCTTTGAAAAAGGGCTTGACCAAATAAAAATGATAGTAAAAGCCATTTTTTTTTAAAGAGAGAGTTTTCTATTTATTTATTTATTTTTTAATATTTATTTTTTGGTGGACACAACATCTTTATTTTTTTATGTGGTGCTGAGGATCGAACCCAGTGCCCCATGCATGCCAGGCGAGCGCGCTACCGCTTGAGCCACATCCCCAGCCCCAGTAAGCCATTTTTAATTCCCCATATAACTTAATATCAGACGTGATTACATTATTTCTAAGCAAATAAGGTGGGGAGAAAAATGTCTTCCTAAAACATATGCCCATTATCTTTTATTGGGTGGAGTTTTCTCATGGTTTTTCCAAGTGTTAGTTAATGTGTTGAGGGTTTTTGGTTTGGTTTATTCTGAGGTTTTGGTTGATGACTTACATGTAAATATTTTTACTTTCATTTTTTTAAAAAAATATTTTTTCGTTGTAGATGGACACCAGTTATTTTATTTATTTACTTTTATGTGGTACTGAGGGTCAAATCCAGTGCCTCACGCATGAGCACTCTACCACTGAGCCATAACCCCGCCCACTTTCATGTTTTTATTATGTAAAATATACCACAACATAAAACTTAACATTTTAGCCACTCATAAATATACAGCTCAGTGGCATGAAATAAATTTGTTATGTAACTTTCTGTTTTTTTCACCGTCCCCAATAAAACGGAACATTTTAAACAGTAATTTCCAATTCTTCACTTGCCTCTGGTTTCTTCTAGTCCATATTCTGTCTTTATCAATTTGCATTTAGTAGATAATTCTGTGTATGCCTTTTTCAGCAGTGTTTTCAAAGTCCATTTGGTCATCATGTATATCAAAATTTCTCTTTTATAGCTGAATGTTTTATTGCATGTATGTTCCACCTTTTATCTATCGTATTGATGGACATTTGGTTTTTTTCATCTTGGCTGTTGTGAAAAAGGATGATAAGAACATGGGTGTACAATATTGTCAGAGTCCTTACTTTCATTGATTTTGTACATATACTTACAATTGGTATTTCTGGATCATATTGGTTAATTCTGTGGGGAACCTTTTGGGGAACTGCTGAAAGTTTTTTTCAATGTCCACACCATTTTGTATTCTCACTGAAAATAGAGCTAACCCTCTATTGTCAAAGATTTCTGAATATCTTTGCCAATACTTGTTATTTTCCTTCTTAAAATTTTTTAGTCATCCTGTGGGTGTGAGTTTGTATCCCATTGTGTTTTTTAATTGCATTTTTCTAATGCCTAATGATTTTGGAGATCTACCCTTCCATGTATTCATTGACTAGTTGTTTATTTTCTTTTTTAAATTCACATTTTTTAAACTTTATTTTTATATATGGTGCTGAAGATACAACCCAATGTCTCTCATATGCTAAGGCAAGTTCTCTACCAGAGAGCCACAATCCCTGTCCAAGTTGTTTATTTTCTTTGGCCATATGTCTATCAAAATCTCTTGCCAAAATTTGATTTGGCTCATTTTTTGTTGCTATTGCTATTGTTGAAACTTTTATGAGGCGTATAATTTGCATATATAATATTTGCATATATTTTCTTCTAGAGCTATATGTGGCTTTTCACTTTAGTTTTTATTAGCATTGAAAAATAAAATTGGGGGGCTGGGGGTGTGGCTCAAGCGGTAGCGCGCTCGCCTGGCGTGCGTGCGGCCCGGGTTCGATCCTCAGCACCACATGCAAACAAAGATGTTGTGTCCGCCGAAAACTAAGAAATAAATATTAAAAAAAAAAGAAAGAAAGAAAAATAAAAATAAAATTGGGGCTGGATTTGGAGCTCAGTGGCAGAGGCTTGCCTAGCATGTGTGAGTCACTGGGTTCGATCCTCAGCACCACATAAAAATAAATAAATAAAATAAAGATATTGTGTCCATCTTCAAAAAAGAAAACTGTATATATTTACGTGTATAAGTTGATGTTTCGATGTACATTGTGAAATAATCATAATCAAGGTAACATACACAGTGCTTCATTTAGTTACCTTTCACCTCTTCTTCCTTTTTTCTTTCTTTCTTTCTTTTTTTTTTTTTTTATGAGAACACTCCTAAGATCTACTGTCTTGGCAAATTTTTAAGCATATGACACAGGTGGTGGGGGTGTGGTTTTGCTTATGCTGGCCCAGGACCTCAGGCATGCTAGGCAAGTGCTCTACTACTAAATCATGCCCCTAGCCCCAACGCAGTGAATGTTAATTATAGTCATGCTGCTGTACATGAAATGTCCAGAATTTATTTATCTTACGTAATTGAAAATTTGTACCATTTGACCAACATCTTTCTACCTCTCCCTCCTTCCATCTCTTGGTGAACACAGTTCTCTCTGTTGCTAGGATATATATATATATATATATATATATATATATATATATATATATATTTACATTTATTTTTCAGTTGTAGGTGAACTCAATACCTTTATTTTTTTTTTAGTTTTATGTGGGGCTGAGGATCGAACCCAGTGCCTCACGCATGCTAAGCAAGCGCTCTTCCTCTGAACCACAACCCCAGCCCTCTGTTGCTAGGATTTTGATGTTTCTAGTGTGTATGTAAGTGAGGTAATACAGTATTTGTCTTTCTGTGTCTGTTGTCTTTTTTTGGTAACCTTTAATTAATTAATTAATTAATTAATTTTTATGTGGTGTTGAGGATCGAACCCAGTGCCTCACACATGCCAGATGAGTGTGCTACCACTGAGCCACAACCCCAATCCCTGCTGTCTTTTCTTTTAATGTGGTACTAGGGATTAAATGCATGCTAGCCCAGCACTGTACCAAAGACCTATGTCTCCAGGCCTTTCTGTTTTGAGACAGGGTCTCACTAAGTTGCCTAAGGTGGACTCAAACTTTGTGGTCCTCCTGTCTATGCCTCTGAAATACCTGGAATTATAGATGTGTACCACTGTGCCTGGCCAGTGGTCTTATTTCTCATATGGTAATGTCCTCAGGGGTCATCAATGTTGTTGAAAATGAAGGATTTCATCTCCTTAAAGGCTGAATCCATACTATTCCTACATGTATGTATATTTATGTATAGCACATTTTGTTTAGCCATTCACCTGTGGAAAGAAAAGGTTGTTTTCATATTTTGGTTATTTTGAATAATGCTGTGATAAATATGGGAGTGTAGATATCTCTTTGAGATGATTGGTTTGTTTTCTTTGGGAATGTATTCCAGAAGTAGGATTGTTGAATTGTAAGTAAATTCTATTTTAGGTTTTGAGCAACTTCCATATTGCTGTATTATTTTCCATAGCGGTTATATGAATTTATATTTCCAGCAACAGTGTACAAGGGATCCTTTCCCCCCCCCCATGTCCTCACCAGCCCTTGTTCTCTTTTGCCTTTTAGGGGATAGCCATTATAAGGGGTGAAGTAATATCTCATGTGTTTTGAATGTATTTGCTGATAAGTTGTATTGAGCACTGTGTATTCACACTTGCCTATTTGTATGTCTCTTTTTGAGAAAATTATATTAAGTCTTTTTTTTTTTTTTTGTATCAAGGATTGAACCCATGGGTGTTCAACCATGAGCCACATCCCCAGCCCTTTTTTTATATTTTATTTAGAGACAGGGTCTTGCTGAGTTGCTAAGTGCCTTACTAAGTTGCTGAGGCTGGCTTTGAACTCAGTTTTCTTGTCTTAGCCTCCTGAGCCACTGGGCTTATGGGTGCATGCAGCTATTAAAATTACCCATTTAAAATTTATTTGCTTTTTTTTAAAATTTAAATTTGTTATATATCACAGCAGAATGCATTATTTGTTTTTTTGATGTTGAATTGTTTGAGTTGCTTAATATGTGTTGGAAATTAACCCCTAATCAGATTCAGATTCATAGTTTGCAGTCTTAACTTTCTTTCTTTTTTTTTTTTTTAAATATTTTATTTTTTTTAGTTTTTGGCAGACACAACATCTTTGTTTGTATGTGGTGCTGAGGATCGAACCCGGGCTGCACGCATGCCAGGCGAGCGCGCTACTGCTTGAGCCATATCCCCAGCCCTTAACTTTCTTTTTTGATACAGGGATTGAACCCAGGGCTGCTTAACTGCAGAGCCCCATCACCCCCTTTTTGCTAAGTTGCTGTGGCTGGCTTTGAACTCTTTTAGTCTTTCTACCTCAGCCTCTTCTGAGTTGCTGGGATTTTTTTTTTTTTGATCTTAAGCATTGTCATTCATATATTACACACACACACACGCACGCATGCACGCACGCATGCACACACATACAGAACATAATCTGCAAATAGATATTTTTCTTCTCCCTTTCTGATTTGGATGCCTTTTAATTTTTGTCTAATAGCTGGGATTTTCTATTCTAAGTTGAATAGAAGTGGTAGGATTGGGCACTCTTTCTTTGTCTAGGATCTTAAAGGAAAGAAAAACTTAGTTTGTACCTACTGATTATGATGGTAGCTGTAAATATGAACTTTCTTATGTTGGATAAATTTCTTTTCTACTTTTTTTTTCTTTTTTGGTGCTGGTAGTACTAGAGATTGAACCCAGGGCCTTACACATTTAGGGAAGTGCTCTACTACTGAACTACATCCCCAACCCCTTTTCTACCCTTTAAAAAATTTTTTTTAAAAAAATCCTCAATAGATGTTTTTTTTTTCTCCCTTTTTGTACCTAGATTTGAACCCAGGGGCGCTTAACCACTGAATCACATCCCTCTCCCCTTTTAAAAATTTTTTTTTGTGATAGGGTCTTGTTGCTTAGTTGGTTAGGTTCTTGCTAAGTTAGTGTCAAGCTTTTCATCTTCTTGCCAAACCTTCTGAATCTCTGGGATTATAGGTATGTGCCACCAGGCCCAGCTGTGATGTTCAATTTTGTAAAATGCTTTTCTTTTTTGCAGTTACTGAAATTTGATAATGTGTTTCTTGTGTGCCTGTGTCTTACTTTTGATTATTTTTTAATGTTTGAGACAGCCTCTTGCTGAGGGTGGCTTCAAACTTCAAATCTTCTTGCCTCAGTCTAAGGAGTACCTGTGCCACCATGCTCAGCCATGCTATTATGCTTTCTTAATTTCCTTTTTGTATTATTCATTACTGATTTGTAGAAACAGCTAATTTTTCATATTGATCTTGAATCTTGAAACTGAATTTGGTTCACAGCTGTATAGCTTTCTTGTGAATTTTTTGAGTTTTCTGTATGTGTATGTATGATTATATATGTCATTTACAAATAGGGATGTTTTTGCATATTTCTCTCTAATTTGGATGCCTTTTTTTTTTTTTATTTTTGCCAAATATCTCAGAAGAGATAAGTAGCATTCATGAATATGGGTTGTTTTGTTTTGTTTTGATTTTAGGGGTAAATCTTTGGTTATATCTATAAGTTTAGTAGTAATATTTTAAGTTCCAGTTGTATTGACTGTTTTTTTTTTTTTTTCCCTTTTCTTTTTGTGGTGTTGGGGGTTGAACCCAGGACCTTGTGCATGTAAGGCAAGCACTCTACCAATTGAGCTATGTCCCCAGCCTTTCTCTCTTTTTTTTTTTTTTTAAGTAAATATACCTAAATGTTTGTCATCTTTTAAATCTTTTATCTTTTAGAAGAACCCATTTTTGTTTTGTTGGATCCTATCCCCACCTCCATTTGGTCTTCTATTTCCTATTTTTTAACTTCTCTAATTCTTATTCCCTTCCTTCTGCTGTCTTTGGATTTATTTTGTTTTTTAGTTCTCCATGTTTAAAAGTTTTGTTGTTCATTTGAGATCTTTATTTATTTATCTTTTTTATATATTTATTTCATATTTATGTGGTGCTGAGGATCGAACCCAGTGCCTCACACATGCCAGGTGAGCGCGCTACTACTTAAACCATATCCCCGGTCCCAGAGAGATCTTTTATTTTTAATATAGCTTTGCATTTATAAATATGAACTAAGATTTATAGTTATACATTTCCCTCTAAGGGACTGGTAGTATAACTCAGTTGTGGAGTGCTTACCTACTAAGCATGAGGCCATTCATGGGTTTAATCCCTAGCACCACCCAAAATAAAACAAATCCTCTGAGCATTGCTTTCTCTGCATCCTGTTATTTTTGTGTTTTTTTTTTTTTTAATATTTGTATTTTAGTTGTAGTTGGACACAATAACTTTATTTCACTTATTTATTTTTATGTGGTATTAAGGGTCAAACCCAGGGTCTCACAGGTGTGAGGCGGGTGCTCTACCGCTGAGCCACAACCCCAGCCCCTGACCCCACCTTGTGTTTTTATTTAATTCATCTAAGTGTTTTCTAGTTTGCCTTGTGATTTCTTCTTGTGATTTGTTTTTATTGCTTAATGTCTACATATTTTCCAGTTTTCTTTTTGATATTGCTTTTTAGATTTGTCTTCCTGTGGGTGAAAAATTTTTGTATGATAGCTTTTTTTTTTCCCTCCAATTTTTGATCTAACATAGTCTCTCTTGAAGACTGTCCCATGTGGTAAAGATAATATATTTTCTCCTGTTGTAGCATGGGGTGTTCTGTCTGTGTGTTTGGTTTCTTTAGTTTATTGTGTTGTTTAAGTCTTCTGTTTCTTATTTGTCTGCCTTCCTTATTTTCTCTTTTATTTCTATTAGAAATACCATTGTTTTATTATATTTCTCTTTTTATTTCTATTGTTGCTTCGTAATGGTTACAACTGTTATATTTTCTTGTATTGAACCTTTTATTAATAAAATCTTTTTGTCTTTGATAATTTCTTAAAATTTTTAAAAATTGTGCTTAAAAATTGTACAATTCAGTTTGTGAAGTATTCACATTGTTGTGTAACAGATCTCTAGAACTTTTTCAACTTTTTCATATTATAAAACAGAAACTCTATGCCCACTGAATAGTTCCTTCTTATTTCTCCCTCCATGTACCCCCAGGTAACTCTCCTTTCTACTTTTTTGTTTCTGTGATTTTGAACCATACTACATTTGTGCTTTTGTGATTTGCTTTACTTAACACAGTGTAGTCTCCTCAAGATATATCCATATTGTACCGTGTGATAAGATTTTTTTCTTTATAAGGCTGAATAAGATTCTTTTTTATGTATTCAACTCATTTTGTTTATTCTTTTTTAAATTAATTAATTAATTTTAATTAGGTATATATGACAGCAGAATGCATTTTGTTTCATTGTACACAATTGTTATTCATTTAAAAATATTTTTAGCTTCAGCTTGTCACAATACTTTTATTTTATTTCATTTTATGTGGTGCTGAGAATTGAACCCATGTGCCTAGCAAGTGCTCTACCATTGAGTGCCAGCCTCATTCATTTTTTTGATGTTTTGATTTCTTCCACATCTTGATTATTGTGAATAATATTCCAGTGATTGTGGGAGTGCAAGTGTCTCTTTGAGGTCCTGTATATTATTATTATTATTATTATTTATTTATTTTTTAAAGAGAGTGAGAGGGAGAGAGAGAAAAAGAATTTTAGTATTTTTTTTTTTAGTTTTTGGCGGACACAACATCTTTGTTTGTATGTGGTGCTGAGGATCGAACCCGGGCCGCACGCATGCTAGGCGAGCCTGCTACCGCTTGAACCACATCCCCAGCCCCCTGTATATTATTTTGGATATGTACCCAAGAGAGATTTTTAGATCAAAGTGAATTCCATTTTTCTTATAACATTTTTTTTCTGGCAGAGGGGTTACCAGGAATTGAAATTAGGGGCACTCAACCACTGAGCCACACCTCCAGCCCTTTTTTGTATTTTATTTAGAGACATGGTCTCACTGAGTTGCCTAGCACCTCAAGGTTGCTGAGGCTAGCTTGGAACTTGTGATCCTCCTGTCTCAGCCTTCAGATCATTTGAGATTATAGGCGTGCACCACCGCGACGGGCTCTTAAAACTGTTTTAATGTTTAAATTCCATCTTACTTGATGTTAGTATAGCCAGCTGAGTTTGCATTTGCTCACTTTTTGCATGGAGTATTTCATTACATCCTTTTGCTTTCACATTATTTGTATCATTGGATATAAAGTGAACCTCTGTATAGTAGTTGAAGCATATTTTTTAATCCATTCTGCTGATCTGTCTTTTGATTGAATGCTTTAAAAATAATTACTGCAACAATAAATGTTGTTGAGGATGTGGTGAAAAGGGTACACTCATGCATTGCTGGTAGGACTTCAAATTGGAAAGCAGTATGGAGATTCCTCAGAAAATTGGGAATGGAACCACGCTGTGACCCATCTATCCCACTCCTTGGTTTTTACCCAAAGGACTTAAAATCAGCATACTATTAGTGATGCAGCCAAATCAATGTTTATAGCAGCTCAGTTCACAACAGCTAGACTGTGGAACCAACCTAGGTGTCCCTGAATAGATGAATGGATAAAGAAAATATGGTATATATAATCAATGGGATATTACTCAGCTTTAAAAAAGTAAAATTATGGCATTTGCCAGTAAATGGTTGGAATTGGAGATTATCATGCTAAGTGAAATAAGCCAATCCCACAAAACTAGAGGCCGAATGTTTTCTCTAATGTGTGGATGCTAATTCACAATAATGTGTGTGGGGGGGCACTAGGGAAGAATAGCATTACCTTAGATAAGGTAGAGGGAAGTAATGGGAGGAGAGGAGAGGGGAGGGGATGTGGGGATAGGAAAGATAGTAGAATGAAATGGACATTATTACTGTATGTATATATGTGACATGACCAATATGATTCTGTAACATGTACTCTCAGAAAAATGAAAAATTATATCCCATATATGTGTGAAATATCAAAGTGCATCATTGCATTCTACTGTCCTGTATAACTAATTTAAATAAAAATTTTTAAAAAAATCCTGATAGTTGTGTCTTTTTGCCTTTTGTTTTCAGCTTGTCACAGAGTCACTTTTGTCCTTTTCCCCTATTAGTTTTTTTGTTTAGTTGCTTTATTCTTTGTAATTTTTTTAAAGAAATTTTTAGTTGCTTTTTTAAGTGAAACATTTTTATTCCCTTTTCACTAATTTTTGTGTTTAACATGGAGATTACACCTAACCTCCTAAAGGTATGTCTAATTTGAATTTACACCAATTTAACTTCTGTGCTATATAAAAATTGTGCTCCTATATGACTCCATCCCCCATTTTTGTATTGATGCTACAGATTGCAGTTTTGTAATTGTGTTCCCAAAACATAGACTAGTTTCTTTTTTTACTTCATAATTTCAATAATGTAGAAAACAAGTGGAATTACAAACCAAAATTATAATAAAGCTTGCTTCTTATTTATTAAATTATATTTCTACATAACACTGTGGTACATTTTGGCATATTCATATATACATATAACGTAGTTTGCTTTATTTCAATCCCTAGTACTTTGTTTCCTCCTCTTTCCTGCCCATGGTAATAATGCTATTTTTTCTAATTGCCTAAATATTTATATCAGAGATTTTTATTTCTTTTTTTACTGTTCAGCCTCCTTTCACTTCAGTATGAGGGTATCCTTTTAGTAATTCTTACAGGGCTGGTCTGGTGATAACAAACTCCTTTAGTGTTTGCTTTTCTTAGATTTTGATAATCTCTCTCATTTTGAAGGGCAGTTTTTCTGAATAGAGAATTTTTGGTTGAAAGGTCTTTTTTTATTTCAAAAAAAGGTATTTTTAAATTTTATTTTTATATATTTATTCTGAATATATAAATTCACTGCCTTCTGGCCTCCAACGTTTTTATGAGAAATTGACTGATAATCTTACTGAAGATTTTATATACTATGAGTGGCTTCTCTTCCCCCTTTGGCCTTCTGGGAAGTTTGGTTTTATTGTGTATTGATGAGTCACTTTGAAACTCCTACTTGGAATTTATTTTAATTTTTGTATTTATAGTTTCATGTCTTTCATCAGGTTTGGGTATTATTTCTTTAGGTATTCTTTTTATGTGTTTCTCTTTTTTATCTTTGGGTTCCTATAATGAGTTAGTTGGTCTGCATCAGTGTATCCCATAGATTGTTTTCTTTCCTTCATCTCCGGAACCTCACTGACTTATTGAGTTGTTTTCAGGTGTGCCGATTCTTTCTTCTGTTTGTTCAGAGCTCTTTATGAACCCTTCTAGTGGATTTTTCATTTGTTGTTGTACTTTTTCACTCCAGATTCCCCCCTCCCATTTTCTTTCTCCTTCTCTCTCTTATACTGGGAACCTTTTTAAAGAGCACTCTACCACTGACCTCAGTAATTGTTTATTTTTTGAAATAGTGTCTTACCAAAACTGCCCCAAACCTGTGATCCTCCTGCCTCACCCTTGCAGATTGCTGCAATTAGAGGCATGTGCTGCTGTGCCTAGCTTATTTTTTCTTTAAAATTTATGTAAGCAGGATGGGGTTGTGGCTCAGTGGCAGAGAGCTTGCCTCTCACATGTGAGGCACTGGGTTCGATCCTCTGCATCACATAAAAATAAATAAAGAAAATAAAGATATTCTGTTCATGTATAACTAAAAAATATTTTAAAAAATAAAATTTTTGTATGTTATTGATGATTTTACTTGTTTTCTGTCTTTGTCCTTCTCTTTGCTCTGTGAACACTGTTAACATAGGTGACTTTAAAAACACCTATGTTTAAGGTACTAAGTCCATCAGATGTGCCCTCTTACATACTTACTTACTTACTTATCCCACCCCCCCTCCCTCCCCCTTTTGTGATACCCAAGATGAAAGCCAGGGTTGCTTTTCCAATGAGCCACGCCCACAGTTCTTTTTATTTTTTAAATTTTGAGTCAGGTTTCAGAAAGTTGCTGAGGTAGGCCTTGATCTTTTGGTCTTCTTATCCTTAGCTCCTGAATAACTAGGATTACAGGTGTGAACTACCTGGCCAGCTCTCAGATACCTTTTCTGTTTATTCATTTTGTTCCTCAAGTGGATAATACTTTGCTTTTTTTTTTTCCCCCTTGTGATTTTTTTTGGGGGGGGGGGAGCAGGGGCAGAGTTCAGTTAAAAACTGGCCATTTGAACTTTGCAGTGTTTTAAGTGTTGAAATCAAATTTTCTTTCTATTTCAGGTCTTGGTCTTTTTAATTGATATAGTGGTTTACTTTGTTAATAGATCAGACTATTATGAAAGCTAATGATATGTTCAGATCTTTTCTAAGCCTGTATCTCTCCCTGGGCATACACAGTAGCCCAGTGTATATAGTCGTTTCACCAGTGTATATAGTTGTTTTTTTTTTTTTTTTGAATATATGAATGCTAATTTATTAAAATTTCTGCCATTAATTATTAGATTATTTTCTAATGATAACTTTCACATGTTGTTGTTGCAAGTCAGTTTATCTGTCTTAACCATATATAGTTGTTTTTTAAATGTCCTCCAAATAAGTTTCAGCTCCTTTAAATCTTGTGATATTAACTTCACTTTTTTTTTTTTTTAAAAACAGTTGTAGCCATCTTATGTATCTGTACTTCACCAAATAGAGATATTTGGAGGACTGTTCCTTATTTCCCACTCTGGCTCCAGCAAGGTCATCAGAAAACACTGTTGATGTCCAAACAGTTCCCTGCCCTTAGGGAGGAATGGATAGCATTTATGTCACTGAAGGTGGAGATCGACAGCAATTTAGCAACCAAACTTTTACAGCAATTTAACAACCAAACTTTTCTCTGTTAGTGTAAGAGTTCAGATTAACTCGAGTCCTTGAAAAAATGCCTTAGACAGTTTATGCTGTTTATTTATTGTCTAGATGGAGAGGTGGATTCCTGGCACTTTGTGTTCTGCCATCTCCCTGTTGTCCTTTTCTTCTCAATAACTAATAGAAGACGATTTGTGAACCAGCTTCATGCTTCCATCTTTACTAGGATTAGAGGCATGCTATTTTTTTTTTCTGTACTTTTTGAATTTTCATTTATAATATAGCCATCTAAAAGGGCCTAATATTATTTTTCCTCAGAGAATTTCATAATTTTCTCTCAAGGAACTTGTCACTTAACCAGTAAAATTTGATTATCAAAATTAAGGCTCTTATGGAATTCTCATTTTTTTAGTAATTAAATTTGAAGAAAATCAGATATGTGCTGCAGAAGTGAGCACAGAAATCTATATTCTATATTTTATCACAGTAGAAAACGTGTATCATAATTGCTTATTGGCAAAATCAAGTATGAACTATTGTCTAATTCTAATGTTAATCAGAATGATGTTAAAATCACATTCTTAGATAAAGCTTATAAAAGTGGTGAACTTAATTGATATTTTACTTCTTGAAATCAAACAGTATTTGTAGTTTGAAATTGCCATCATTATTCTCCTTCTCTTCCTCCTCTTTTCCTCTCCTCTTCACAGTGCTGAAGATGAAACCTAAGGCCTTGTGCATCCTATTGAAGTACTCTACTACTGACCTACATCCCATGTCACTTTTTTTTTTAATGGATAAATATAAGTGTTAGTAAATGGTATTGAAATAGTGTAGTTCAAAAGAAGTCTCATCAACATAGAATTTCTCCAATATTATTTTCTTACTCTAGTTTCACCTTCTCCTTCAGAATTAGACAATACATATTGACTGTGTGATAGTGAAGGCAGAATTTATATGGTTTACATCCATGAAATATAAAAATCATTGTTTAAGATTCAAAATCTAAAATTTTGTACAGTTTCGTGTGTGTGTGTGTGTGTGTGTGTGTGTGTGTGTGTTGTGCTGTGGTTCAAATACAAGACTTGACACATGGTAGATGAGTGTTCTACCACCAAAATACATATCCATTCCTTGTATAAACATTCTGTGTATTGAAAATAATAGGAAACCTCATCTTTTTACTTTTGAGAGCCCTTAAATTAGTAATTACTGGTCCAGTCTTACATTTCTTATTTTTTGATTTAGCAGTTAGAATCTTTTTCAACCATAAAACTGCTATTAGTCATATCTTTTTTTATTGGGGGGAACCCAGGATTGAACTCGGCATTCCACCACGGAGCCACATCCCCAGCCCTATTTTGTTTTTAAATATTTTTTTAGTTGTAGATGGACACAATATTTTTATTTACTTATTTTGATGTGGTGCTGAGGATTGAACCCAGGGCCTCACTCATTTGAGGCAAGCGCTGTACCACTGAGCTACAACCCCAGCCCTCCAGCCCTATTTTGTATTTGATTTAGAGACAGGGTGTCACTGAGCTGCTTTGCACCTCGCTTTTGCTGAGGCTGGCTTTGAACTCATGAACCTCCTGCCTCAGCCTTCCAAGCTGCTCGAATTACAGGTGTGCACCACCAAGTCTGGCTAATCATACCTTAAAAAAATGTTTTTTAAGTTGTAGGTGGACACAATGCCTTTATTTTATTTACTTACTTGTTTTGTGGTGCTGATGATTGAACCCAGTGCCTCATACATGCTAGGCAAGTGAGCTATAACCCTAGCCCAATAGTTATATCTTTACAAATACATTTTTTCTCATACTTGCTATTTCTGCTTATTAAAATGAAAGAGTCTTTCTCTTTGTCTTTTTTTTTAATTGTAGAGTGTTAAGAGGGTTTCTACTGTGTACTCTAGTAAAAGTTATATAGATACTTTTTAAATGGTTAATATGAGGGAAATAGTATATCTGAAATGTTTTACTTGTGTTCTCTCTGAATTGCAGTTTATTTTTAATTTCCTACATTTTAAATATATATGTATATATTTTTTAGTTATAGGTGGGCACAATACCTTTATTTTATCTATTTATTTAAAAAATTTTATTGGCTCTTTTTAGTTATACTGCCTCCATTTTAATTTTGTATTTAATTTGCTTTTATATTAATGATGTACCTACATTTCAATGGCATCTTCTTTATACTTAGATTTTGAACTAATTATGGGCTTCTCTGTTGTGATTAGAAAATTAAGCTTATGATTTATTTGGCTAAAATTTGCTTTAAAATAAAATTTGTGTCAAATTTTATTTTTACTGTTTTGCACTGCTATTTATTGTATTTGGTAATTACTATTTTAAGAGATTTAAATCAGATTTTATTTTCATTATGTTTTACACTGCCATTTATGATATTTGGTAATTATTATTTTACCAACTTAAAAATACTGGTTCATTAACTAATATCTTGAAATTTTAAGCTGTATTACCTTTTTCATCTCAAGTGATTTATATAGGGCAATTATTTTTAACTATTGTCTGTATTTCTGTTTTGTAGTTGAAACATTGTAGTCGGTATATACATGACTTGTTTCCTTCACTCATCAAGAATTTGGATCCTGTACCACTTAGACACCTCCTTAATCTGGTTTCAGCTCTTGAGCCAAGTGTTCACACTGAACAGGTAATACATTCAGGACATAATAGTGATCTGATCCCCCTGGAACACCCCCCCCCCCAATATAAAATGACAACTTATTTTGTGATTCAGGTATTTTACTTGTCACTTATTTATTGTTGACCTTTCCGTTAGACAAAAATGTTTTACATTTGCTACAATGTTTCATAAAGGCTCCAAATTAATCTCTCTCTCTTTTTAGACACTGTACTTGGCATCCATGTTAATTAAAGCATTGTGGAATAATGCACTAGCAGCTAAGGCTCAACTGTCTAAACAGAGTTCTTTTGCATCTTTATTAAACACTAATATTCCTATTGGAAATAAGAAAGGTTAGTAAAGCATATGGTATTTTAATTTATTTGTACAAAGTTAATGAAATTTGAAGTGTTTTCTGCTATTGGTTTTACATCCTTAATCTGAAAATCTGAAATTTGAAATGTTCCAAATTCCAAAACTTTTTGAACATTGACATTATGGCACACGTGGAAAATTACACACCTTGCATCATGTGAGAGGTCACAGCCAAAACATAAACATACTAAAAGTATTGAAAAATCTTCTTCAGGTTATTTGTATAAACCTAAAGATGGAAGTGGTGTAAAAGGCATATATGAAATAAAAAATGGATTTTGTGTTTAGATTTTGGTCTCATCATCAAAATATGTCATTATGTATGTGCAGATATTAAAAAAATAAGAATATATCTGAAATCTGAAACACTTTTGGTCTCGAGCACTTCAGATAAAGGTTACTTGATCTATATTCACAATTCAGTTTTAATTACAAGATAAGTTTGGGAATGGGAAGTATACTCTATATGAAAGGATTAATAAATTGTCTTTGGTTCCTGTTTTTGGTTTATCAAGTATGGTATAGTAAGTTTTGGTAGGTATGGATATTTCTCATCTTTAATATTGTTTCCTTTAAAAATTAAAACAAATTTGATTTAGAAATAATTTTATGAGTAGAACATAATAGTTTTCTTTTTATGTTCCCCATTTGAATATTTTTCTGCTGCATCAGGTGCTTTATGCGTATCTTTCACATATGTAACTCTTAAGGACTTCCTAAAATTTTACGTATTTACACCCAGTTTTTTCCCCTGACATTATATACTACTCTTTTCTTAGGCTTTCCTGTGTAGGTACCCACAATAGCTATTCCAGGTTTCCCTGTTTGTATTTTGATTGTGTAATATGAACAACTGATAAGCTGTCCCCCAAAAGCTCAGTCACTTAGAATGTTTTCCTCCTTTCCCCTTCCCCTTTTTCCTTCAGAGGAAGAAGAGCTCAGAAGAGCAGCTCCATCACCTTGTAAGTTGAGCTTTAGAAATGCATGACAATATGACTTACAGTTTTGTTTTAGTGGTCTTCTGGAGTTAATTGATTTTATATAGCAACATCAGTAATAAAGTTTATTTTGAGAAGACATGAACCTTAGTAATCCATCTTCAGTCCTCCCCCTTTTTATTTTGGGCAGTGTTGGGGTTTGAACAAATGGCCTCTCACATGCTATATAGGTGTTCTACCACTGAACTGTACCCCTGTCCTCTATCTTATCTGTTTTGATTCAAACCATTAGTATCTTTTAATTGAAATTGTGTATATCCACTTTTATTTTTTGGTACTGGGCATTGGACCCAGGGACACTTTACCACTGAGCTGTAACCCCAGTCCTTTTCGTTTTTATTTTGAGGCAGGGTCTTGTTAAGATGCTGAGGCTAGCCTTGAATTTGCCATTGTTCTGCTTCAGCCTCCTGAGTTGCTGGGATTACAGTTGTGTGCCACCATTTTGGCACTGTGCATCTACCTTTAGAAGTAATTGCCAAATGTGAACAAATTTAGAGATTGTATTTTTGGCTACTTAGCATAAAGCTTTGGCAAATAACTCAAAGAATCAATTTCTTCTGTTAGGTCTATGCTAGTACAAATTAAAACTAAAAATAAAAAAATCTACTTTCCAGGGTCACCTGCTGCAAGTCCTCAAAGCAGTGATAACAGTGATACACATCAAAGTGGAGGAAGTGACATTGAAATGGATGAGCAGCTTATTAATAGAACTAAACATGTGCAACAGAGACTTTCAGACACGGAGGTATGAAATTATTTTTTCCTATTTTCAATGATTTTTGTTTCTGCCTTGTTTATCATTTGAACTGGGAATATAAATGTAACCCATGTTGAGTCTTCTCCTTTTAGTATTTTTGACCTCTTTTTTAAAAATTCTATTTTGTATAGTTCAAAAGAATATGGCAAGACTGTGGCCATCTTTTATAAAAACACAGTGTTTCCATATTAGTTACTTTTTCCTACTAGTTTGACTATTTAAATCTATTTGTTTCTAAATACAGGAATCCATGCAGGGAAGTTCTGATGAGACTGCCAACAGTGGTGAAGATGGAAGCAGTGGTCCTGGTAGCAGTAGTGGGCATAGTGATGGATCTAGCAATGAGGTCAATTCTAGCCATGCAAGCCAGTCAGCTGGGAGCCCTGGAAGTGAGGTGCAGTCAGAAGACATTGCAGATATGGAAGCCCTGAAAGAAGAAGAAGATGAGGATCATGGTCATAATCCTCCCAAAGCCAGTTGTGGTACAGATCTTCGGAGTAGAAAGTTAGAAAGTCAAACAGGCATGTGCTTGGGGGATTCCCAAGGCCCATCTGAAAGAAATGGAACAAGCAATGGAACAGGAAAGGACCTGGTTTTTAACACTGAGTCGTTGCCATCTGTAGATAATCGAATACGAATGCTGGATGCTTGTTCTCACTCTGAAGACCCAGAACATGATATTTCAGGGGAAATAAATGCTGCTCATATAGCACAAGGTTCTCAGGAGTCTTGTATCACACGAACTGGAGATTTCCTTGGGGAGAGTATTGGAAATGAATTATTTAATTGCCGTCAATTTATTGGTCCGCAGCATCACCACCACCACCACCACCACCACCACCACCACCACCATGATGGGTAAGCCTGCTTAAAAATAACTATTCAGCTTGCATTTCTTTTACGGAAGTATTTTAGCTACATTTATTCAGTTAAAATTTATTCTAGATTATTGCTGTTAAATAATATGGTGCAAACTGTAAATGCTAGTCAAATTAAATTTATAGTATGCACATTTAAAAAAGCAAATGAAGCAGTAGGATTAATTTTCATTATATATTTAAATGAGTTTTATCTAAAATATCATTTCCAAATTAATCAGTATGAAAATTAAGATACTTTGCATTTTTTAATAAGAATTCTTGAATACTTAGTGTATATTTTATAATTTTTTATTCATCTCTGTTTAGCCACTTTTTACATGTGTGTAGTGACCATAAATGTCTAGTGGATATCATGTTGGAGAGCACAGATTTAGACTTTTAGCACTTGTATCGCCTGAAAGCAGATTTCAGATTGCTCATGCAGTGGATCTGCGGGTGTAGCTCAGTAGTAGGGCACTTGCCTTGCATGCATGATGCTGTGGGTTTAATCCCAGCATTGCCCCCAGAAAAACCCATCAAGGAAAAAAAAAAACCCACAAGATTACTTTTGGAAACTGCTTCTAAACTGTGATGATGAAAAGGGAAATTAAATGCTTTTCCTAATTAAATACTAATTAGGATAAGCTGTAGTATAATTTTTTTTGGTTATCTGTGAATTATACCCATAGTATTTAATAATGATTCTTACTAGTGATATTACATTGAGCCAAATATTTAATTTTTCTTTAATTTTCTCACCTATAAAATTGGAAAAATAGTAATAGTACCTCTGTCATGGGCTTACTGTGACAATTTGTGGACTAATGTGATTGTCACAAAATAAGTGCTCAGTAAGTATTAGCTGCTATTTATTATTGTCATTAAAAAGAGTAGTATTTTTTTTTTTTTTGTACTGGGGATTGAACCCAGGAGTACTTAACCATTGAGCCACATCCCTAGCCCCACCCCCCCGCCCCTTTTTGAATATTTTTGTAGTTGTAGATGGACATAATACCTTTATTTGTTCATTCTCCCAGGATTGAACCCAATGTCTCATGCAAGCTAGTAAAGCACTCTACCGCTGAGCCACCCCCCACCCCCACCCCACTATAGCCCTACAGTTTTATTTTGAGACAGGGTCTTTTTGAGTTGCTGAAGCTGGTCTTAACTTGTAATCTTCCTCCCTCACCCTCTTCAGTTGCTGAGCTTATAGGCATGACCGTGCCTAGCCAAAGAGTAGTATTTTGAGTTGATGAAACATGAATATGTGATTTGTCAGAATGAGTTTTCTTAGCCATGACATTTTGCTAGATCTTCCAGAATTATTAAGTGCACTATATATTTGTACTTAACTACTTTGTTTCCTTTTTCTGTTACTAACATATCTAAATTGAGGGCAGTGTTTCTTAGTCTTGACACAGTTGACATATTGAGCCATATAATTTTTTTTTTTAAGTTTTTTGCTGTAGTTGCACACAATACCTTTATTTTACTTATTTTTTTTATGTGGTGCTGAGGATCGAACCCAGTGCGTTGCATGTGCTAGGCAAGCACTCTGCCACTCAACCCCAACCCCTGGGCCATATAATTTTTTGGTTTGAATTCTCAGCAATGTGAATTCTGTCTTGTGCATTGTAGAACATTGAACGGTTTACATAGCTCCTATCTCTAGAAGCCAGTCGTATATGTAATAATAATAATAATAATAATTATAAATACTCTTGTTTAGAATAACAAAAATGTCTCTAGATATTGCCAGATGGCCCTGCTGGAGGGCAGAATCACCTAGTTGAGATTCTTTGTTTTAATGTCTCATATTAAGGGTGTGTGCATTCAAAATTGTTCCTAGCACTGTTCATGATGAAAACAGAACAGTTCATTGTAAAGCTGAGATGCAGTATGTTCTGTTTAATATGTTGCATATCTGTCTTGTCACCCATCCTAACAATAAGTTAAAAAGAAGTCAACCCCACAAGATATAATGACTTAATTTTTTACGCTCTTTCTTTCTATATTCCAGGTGTCTGATACTACTTGTGTGTGTCTAAATTAACCCTGCACTTTTCTTCTTGTTAGTTTTTCATCTTTTTGTTTTTACATTCTTTTCAGTATTCAGTACAATGTTTTAAAAGTGAGTGCTTATGTATCTTTGTTGTGCATGCTGGCCTGGTAAATAGGTTTTGGGATATATATTACAATATACATTGATGAATTGTGTTTCTGCTAAAAATCTCCCAATTAATTTATTTTTGGTGGTGCTGGGGATTGGACCCAGGGCTTTGTGAATGCTAAGGATGCACTCTTTCATCCACATCTCCAGTACTCCAATTAATCTTATCTCTGTCTAGATTGCAGCCATGAATTGAAATATTTCCCTGGTAGTTATCCCATTTGATTCTGAAGATGTATGAACAAATGTAAAAAAATTTTAAGGTTTCACTTTGTGACTTTATGAAATAATACATAACTGGGAGTATTATTGATCTTGCCAAAATGAATTCTCTCTGAAGTTGTTCTAGCAAGGTATAAGTATTCATTTGTACATATTTTAAAGTATGATATGTCCACATTGTTAAATCACAAATAATAGTTCTAACATTGGGGTCTGTAGTTTTTATAAAGCTCATTAACATTCCATTTTTTTTTTTTTTTTTAAAGAAACCTTCAGATCCTGGCACTACAAAATAGTAACAACAGCAACAAAAACCAGTTTTGCTTTGTTTCTGATTGTGTTGTAATTTGTGCGAACTGTTTTTAAGAGAGGCGTTTTTTTTTTAATGATTCACAAATTATGTTTAATTTCTTAAGTACTAACGGTGCTTTTCTTTGTATTTTAGGCATATGGTTGATGATATGCTAAGTGCAGATGACGTCAGTTGCAGCAGCTCGCAGGTCAGTGCAAAATCAGAAAAAAATATGGCTGATTTTGATGGTGAAGAATCTGGATGTGAAGAGGAACTAGTTCAGATTAATTCGCATGCAGAACTAACATCTCATCTCCAACAACATCTTCCCAATTTAGCATCTATTTACCATGAACATCTTAGTCAAGGTAAGGTTCTGTAGTAAGTAAAGTAAATTACTTTCTTCAAAGCAGAAATAATTTATATTCTTAAATCAACAGTTAATGTTATGATACTTAAGTTTTTTTGCCAAAACAATTTTGTATGATAATTATCTTTCCAAAGGAGTGATATCAGTTTAAATACTCCATTGTTAATATAAATAAAGACTGCATTTCTATCAAGTGATGTTCAGCTGGAAAAGGCTATGCTTATTAAGAATGTTTAAGGAAATTACAGATTTATATTTTAGAAAATAGATGACTGTATGGATTTTATTTTTCAAAATCATAGGAGCCGGCTGCAGTGGTACATGCCTGTAATCCCAGCTCCTGGGAAGGTTTAGACGAGAGGATGGCGAGTTCAAAGCCAGCCTCAGCAACAGCAAGTCACTAAGCAACTCAATGAGACCCTGTCTCTACATAAAAATACAAAATAGGGCTGGGCATGTGGCTCAGTGGTTGAGTGCCCCTGCGTTCAATCCACAGCACCCCCACCACACTCCCCCCCCCCCCCCTTAAAAAAAGGAACTGAAAGTAAGAGGAGCTGGGAATGGTGGTGCATGCCTGTAATTTCAGTGGCTCTGGAGGTGGAGGCAGGAGGATTGCAAGTTTTAAGCCAGCCTCAGCAATTTAGCAAGGCCCTATACAACTCAGCAAGACCCTTTCTCTAAATAAAATATAAAAAGGGCTTGGGATGTGCCTTAGTGATTAAGTGCTCCTTGTTTCAATCCCTAGTACTAAAAAGAAAAAAAAAAAAAGATGCGCATGTGTGCACATACACTCATATACCCCCCCCCCCAAAAAAAAAAGAAGAAAAAATAATAGGAGATTACAGCAATTCTGTATTATAGGATTTCATTTATATGAAATATCTAAAATGGGCGTATCTCTATAGACAAAGTATTTTAGTTGTTTATGGATTGAGAGGTTTGGCAGGGTTGGGGAGATAAGGAAGGGTAACTGCTGAAGAGCAAGGCATTTCTTTCTTTTTAAAAATTGATTTAATTTTAATTCTTTTTAGTTATACATGACAGTAGAATGTATTTTGACATACATACATAGAGTATAACTTCTCATTCTTTGGATTGTACATGATGTGGATTTACATTGGTCTTATATTCATATATGAACATAAGAAAGTAATGTCTGATTCATTCTACTGTCTGTCCAGTTCCCATTTTCCTTCCCTTTTTTTCATTTCCCTTTGTTTGTTCTAAAGAACTTCTGTTCTTCCAATGCATTTCTTCTTACTGTGATGATGAAAATGTTTGAGAAATGATCATACTAATTATTCTAGATTGATCTAAAGAAAGTAATATAACATGACCAGATCTGGAGGATAGAAGAGATTAAAGAGTAGAACATTGCAGTCCTGACATTTTCGAGATTGAAGCAGGAAGATCACTTCAGCCCAGGGGTTTAAAGCCAGCCTCGGCAACATAGTAATGAATATACAGGCACATATACATAGCCACCCAAACCCAACCATCCTCTTGCTTAGTTAGCATAACATTAGCACATGACTAGGCTATGAAATAGGATTTGATATGATAGTACATTACAAGTAAACCTGATGCATTGTATTTTTGCTAAAAGACCAGATCAGACTTAACACAATTCATGAATCTTGGTAATAACTTACTGATTTCAAATATTCCTTGGTAGTTGCCTTGACTTTTATTGTTGTGTTACTGTGGTTGTTGTGGAGTAAATAGGTTAAGATTGAGGTCATCAGATTGAATTTGAAGCCATATTTTAAAATCCTCACCATTTTCTTTTTCCATGTTTTTTTTTTTATTTAGTCAATATTTTGCATAACTTTTTTCATGAAGTTGACCAGAATGATTATATGTGTTAATCCACTTAGAATTCACCTTGTTTTGCAAAATTTTAGCACTATAAAGAATCTTCAACACATTTAGACAAATAATCAAATTTAAACATGGATGCCAGCTGCAATGCCATATACTTACAGTTCCAACTATTTGGAAGACTGAAGCAGGAGGATTGTTTGAGCCCAGGTGTTCTAGGCCAGCCTGGACAACATAGTGAGATGCTTTAAAAATAATAATAATAAAACATGGGCAGAAGATGCTTCAAAAAGAATATACTTAAAAATGGTTAGTAAATGACAGGCACCTTCCCCACTGTAATTACAGGATTACATGCCTGTAATCCTAGCAGCTTTTTTTTTTTTTTTTTTTTTTTTAAGTTTTCAGTGGACACAACATCTTTATTTTATTTTTTTAATGTGGTGTTGAGGATCGAACCCAGTGCCCCGCGCATGCCAGGCAAGCTTGCTACCGCTTGAGCCACATCCCCAGCCCATCCTAGCAGCTTTTGAGGCTGAGACAGGATTGCAAGTTCAAAGCCAGCCTCAGCAATTTAGTTAAGGCCCTAAGGAATTCAAAGATATTTTGTCTGTAAATAAAGTTATAAAAGAGGCTGGGGATGTGCTTGGTGGTTAATTCCCTCTGGTTTTGATCCCAACAACAACAAACCCAAAAAGAAAAGATTAGTACGTAGTACTACTTCTTTTTTTTGGCAGTGCTGTGGAATCAAACTGAGGGCCTCACATATTCTAGGCAAGTGCTGTAGCACTGAGCCACATCCCCCGCCAATAACTATTTTATTAATGTCTCATCATATGGAAAATATAAGTTAAAATCACAGTGATATACTACTACACATCTATTGGAATGGATAAATTTAAGGACTGAAGATATCAAGACTGATATTAAGAATGTGAAATGAAACTCTTTTACATTGTTCTTGAAGTATATAAAATATAGTCACTTAACTGGTGTATCATTGTCATGTCCCCTCTACCCTGTGTGCCCCCAGCCTATTTTATAGTCCCGAGGATAGATCAGCTTCTTACAAAATTAAATATATACCTACCACATAACCCAGCTGTTCCTGCCCTACGTTTTTTATCCAAAAGAGATGAAAGAATATCTATAAAAAGATTTATTGTAAAAAAGTGATCATACCTGCTTCATTCATAAGAACCTAACTAGAATTAACTGGATGTGGTTACTCAACACCATTAGGGTTTTTTTTTGTTTTTTTCCCAAAGGACACATATCTTTTGTTTATTTTTATGTGGTGCTTCGGATCGAACCAGGGTCTCACACCTCTGAGGCAAATATTGTACCACTGAGCTACAGCTACAGCCCCCAACACCATTAGTTGTTAAAACTAAAAATAAAAATAAAAAACACTATGGCAAACGAAGCTAGCAACAAGAGTTGATACTATATATCACATATGTGTACTTATAGAAGTACTTCTAGGCCAGTCAAAAGTAATTTGTAATGACAGAAGATTGCTCAGTGACTGCCTAGCATTTGGTGGGTAATGTGTGATTGTAAAGGATCATGAGGGAACTTTCTGGGATGATAGAAATGTTCTTGGCCTTGATTATTTATGCTTTTAAACAGTGTTTGATTAAGTGGTGCTAGGGATGAACCCAGAGCCTTAGGCAACCTGAATAATATACACTATCACTGAACGACACCCCTACCACATAATCCATCTTTAATAAAATTAATTTCAAATGGTAAATAATAGCCCCCCTCCAAAAGACAAGTCAAGACTGGAAGAAATATTTAGTAATTATGCATCTAATAATATGTTTATATCTAGAATACATAATAACTTTTATAACAGTAATAAGACAACTGATTTAAATATTGGGGAAGGATTTATTTTACCGAAATAGATATGGGAGTGGGTAATAAGCATGAAAAGATACTCAATGTCTTTAGTTATTAGGGAATTACAAATTAAAAACCACAATTTCACACCTAATCAAATGGTTGAAAATACAGCTGGCCTTAACCATAGTCTTAGAATGAAGAGAAACATGAACCGGGCACCCTCCCATGCCATTAGTAGGCATGTAAAATGGCATAACAGTTTAGCAATTTCTTAAAATATTATGCATACATATACCAAGATGCAGCAGTTACAGTTATAGGTAACTGAGAGAAAGCATATGTTATCCAAAAATTGTTACACAGATGTTTATGGTAGCATTATTCATTATAATGGCAAAAACCATTATGTAAATGTCCTCTAACTAGTGAATGCATTCATTTTTTAAAAAATATTTTTTTGTAGTTGTAGATGGACATAGTATCTTTATTTATTTTTATGTGGTGCTGAGGATGGAACCCATGACCTCACAGGTGTGAGGCAAATGCTCTACCACTAAGCCATAATCCCAGCCCCTGCATACATATTTCTATAAAACAATATATTACTTCCTAATTATAAGAGACATACTACTGATAAATGTGTGTTAACATGGATGATTCTCAAGAACATGTTAGTAGCAGAAGCCACGTATAAGATCACATGTTATATGATTCCTTTTACATGAAATTTCCAGAAAAGGCTATTTACGGGGATTTTGAAACAATTTAAGACTGGGGAGTGATATCAGGGATTAACTAGGAACTGGGGAACTTTCTGGAGTGTTGGCAAGTGTTCTAAAACAGGATTGTGCTGATAGCCACACCTTTCTCAAATTAAGAAAATCATTATACATGTACAATTCAATAGGTAAATTTCAGCAAAACAAAGCACAAAAGTGTTTTTGGTTAATATAACAGAACAAGTAATTATTTAGCCTAGCATTCAGAAATTCTGAACTTTAGAACTTCTAATTTAATTGAATGTTTTGGGATAGTCTTTTTTGATAAAAATAATTTGGCCTTTTGCCCTTTTGAATCATAGAAATTATAAGAGAATATTATAATTTTAATTATATTTTAATAATAAGAAGGTCATCTAGAGGAATGCCCATTGGTTAAAGTATTATTTCAGATATCTCATCTTCTTTATACTTGAGTTTCAAGTATTTATAAATAGATAACCTTGGTATATGAAAAACACTAGTCATATTTATTAGAAATAATAGAGGGCTGGAGTTGTGGCTCCTTGAGCACTTTACTTGCCTATCATGTGTGAGGCACTGGTTTCAATTCTCAGCATTGCATATAAATAAATGAATAAAAGAAAGGTCCATCAACAACTTAAAAAAAATATTTTAAAAAAAGAAATAATAGAATGGAAAGGGAGTAGTTTTAATTCTAAACATTTGTTGCCATTTATAAGTAATTATTGCTAGTGTATTTTTACTTTGTGATCTAAGAAGAGCTTTATTTTTACACTTTTCTTTGGGTTTTTAACTTTATGAATGAATGCTTTAATTGCCAATTTCAATCAGTTGTATTTGTCTATAGTGTGCTCTTTTTTGACCCTTTAGGACCTGCAGTTCATAAACATCAATTCAACAGTAATGCTGTGACAGACATTAATTTGGATAATGTTTGCAAGAAAGGAAATACTTTGTTGTGGGATATAGTCCAAGATGATGATGCAGTAAGTTATTTACTAAAATCAAAAGAGTATATAATTACAGCAAAATGTAATCAGGATAAATAATAACTTTATGCATGTACTTTTTTGTAGGTTAATCTTTCTGAAGGATTAATAAATGAAGCAGAGAAACTTCTCTGTTCCTTAGTATGTTGGTTTACGGATAGACAGATTCGAATGAGATTCATTGAAGGTTGCCTTGAAAATTTAGGAAACAACAGGTAAAGAGGAATTAAAATCTTTAAATTTTTTTTGGACTTTATTGATGAGGTATGGTCTTTTCATAGTTTTTGATGTACTATATCTAATTTTTAATCATTATGATTTTCATGGTAGGAATAAGGATTTTTCCCTTAAGGGAAATTTTATTTTTATATATATGTTGTGTGTGTGTGTGTGTGTGTGTATTTTTTTTTTGTACACTTTTCAGCATTCTTGGTTAGATCATCTACAACAGAAACAAAGTTATTCTTTTCTTGATTTTGGGAACTCAGTGATGATTACTTTGTTTTAAAATTGCAGTTATTTTTTTTTTTTTTAACTGTTTCCTATTGTATAAAAGGAACCTACAAGAGAAATTAGACTTGGGCTAAAATATGCACATTTTATATGTAGTGTTGCTTGTCCATGTGAGTGCATCTCTTTTGTTTCAATTTCTTTTTTATTTTATTTACATGTTGATAGACCTCTATTTTGTTCATTTATTTATATGAAGTGCTGAGAATCGAACCCACTGCCTCATATATGCTAGGCAGTTATACCACTGAGCCACAGCTCTAGCCCTTTTGTCTCAATTTCTATAGTGTGTAAAAGCATTAGGTTAGTAACTCAACCAGTTGAGTACATTTAATATATATAATTCACAGATATCACTCATACCTCAATAAAATGGTTTAAAAAGTACAAAATAGGCCAGGTATGGTGGTACATGCCTGTAATCCCAGCGATTGTGAGGCTGGGGCAGGAAGATCACAAGTTTAAAGCCAGTTCAGCAGTTTAGTGAGGCCCAAAGGAACTTGGTGAAAACCACTTTCAAAACAAAAAATATGAAAAAGCGCTGGGGATGTGGCTCAGTAGTTCAGCACCCCTGTCTTCAATCTCCTTCACTGCTCCAACCCTCCCAAATACAAAATGGGAGCTATGAATGTAGCTCAGTGGTAGACTATTTGTCTATGCATGATGCCCTGGGTTTAATCCCTAGTACTGCAAAAAACAAAAACGGGGAAAAAAAAGCAACCATCCCCCATAAAAAGAAAAAAATACATGCAAACAATACATACGATAATGGGTCAATATTCAGAAAACATAAGAAACTACAAAAAATGCCAATAAATGAATAGAATAAAAAGCTATTGAAAAGTAGGCCGGGGCCTGGGGTTGTCCTCAATGGTGGAGAACTTGCCTAGCATGTGTGAGGCACTGGATTTGATTCTCAGCACCACATATAAACAAATGAAATAAAGGCCTCTTGAAAACTAAAAAAAAATATGTACATTAAAAAAGAAAAAAAGTAGGCGAGGCGCAGTGGTGTATGCCTGTAATCCCAGTGGCTTGGGAGGCTGAGGCAGGAGGACTGTGAGTTCATTGCCAGCCTCAGCAACAGCGAGGCGCTAAGCAACTCAGTGAGACCCTGTCTCTAAATAAAATACAAAATGGGGCGGGGATATGGCTCAGTGTCCCTTAGTTCAAGCCCTAGTACCCCACTCCCCGCCCCAAAAGGGTAGGCAGTAAACTGTATGCATATAGGCGTTTCTCAAAAGAAGACCTGTAGATGGACAACAGGTATATAAAAAAATGCTCAACATCCCTAATGAAAAGGGAAATGCCAGTCAAAACCAGAGTGAGATATCACCTTACTCTTGTAAGTTTGGCTGTTACCCAAAAGACTGAAAGGTAATGAGCATTGGCAAGGATATAAAGGAAAGGAAGCCCTTCAGTGTTGGTGGAGATGCACCCATAAGATTGTACTCCTGTGTATATATCCAAAGGAAATTAAATCTATGTCAGAGATGTCTGCACCTCCATGTTTATTGCAGCTCTATTCACAATAACTAAAAAATTGCAACAAGTGTCCACTAGTGAATGAATTGATGAAGAAAATGTGACTATTCAGTCATAAAAAAGAATGAAATCGTGTCATGTTTGACAACATGAATGGAACTGGTGATTATTATGTTAATTGAAATAGGCCAGGCACAGAAAGATAAGAACTTCACTTGGATCTAAAAGTTGATCTTACAGAAGTCAAGAATAGAATAGTGTTTATAAGATAGTAGAATAGTGTTTACTGTGGAGAAAGCAGGGGGAAAGGAGTGATGGGGAAGGGCACATCAGTGAGTACTAAATTACAGTTAGATCTAATTAAGAAGTTCTGGTGTGCTCTTGTACAGTAGGGTTTCTTTGGGTAATAAGAATGAACTATACATTTCAAAACCTAGATAAAGTATATTAACCTGATTTAAACATTATACAATGTCATATTACTGTATTAACATTTAGACTATTTTTAAATTTTGTTCTCATGGAGGCTCAAATGATCACAAGTTTCTTGACAAATCTGTGCTTTTCCATTGATATAGTGTCAAATTTGCTTTGATTTTCACTGTTTTGAAAATGTTCCATTCTCTGATGTAGTGAAAACATGGTTTGTGTATGTATGTTGACAGTTCAGTTATAAATACATTGTTCTCATCTCATATATGCCTGCTGTGAATGTCCAATTTTATTGAATATCTCAGTACTGCAAAGTATTATTTTTCTCTTGTCCAATTAGGGAAAATACATGTTTTCTCCTTGTGATTCTTCAAATGGCATAGTGTAAATGAGAGTAGAAAAATTGCTGGTTCATTCAGGTATAAGAAGCACCTAATAGAATTCTGGTATTGGATCATTTATCTTCTTTGGTGTGTGGGGGTGTGTATGTGTGTTTGTGTGTATGTGTATATAGCAAATCCAGAGAGTCCACAAAAAACTTAAGAATATATATTGCAGTACTGTTTAACTGATTATTCTTTGTATAGATATCCAAATGCCAAAAACCAGTAGAGTGAATAATTGGGGTTTTTATAACTGAGCTTTACCCTCAAACTTTGTTATTTGTGAAATGGGGTCTTGCTGAGTTAGGTTATCATGGCTGGCTGAGAACCTGAGATCCTCCTATCTTAGACTCTTGATTCACTGGGTTACAGGCATGCCATTCTTTTAAAAGAATATTTTTAATGGCTGGGTGTTATATCATCATTTACATAGATTGTATAACAATTAATTGTAAAATGTTGTTTTATAAGCCTTTTTGAAAGCACCAGTTTTAAAAAATAATATAGTATTAATTTACACTAGTGTGTTTTTATACCATGACCCAGCAATTCCACTTCTGAGTATGTAATAGATTTATCCAGATGGTCCACAAAATACTCAAGAATGTGCATTGCAATACTATTTTAAATAATTGAATATTCTTTGTATAACTGTCCAAATGCCAAAAATCAGTAGAGTGTATAAATGGGGATTGTTCATAGAATGAAATGCTATGTAGCAATCGCAGTCAGTGAACTATAGCTGCTTGGAACAGTGTGGACAAATCTCATATGCATAATGTTGTGAAAAAGGCTAGATATGAAAGAGTATTTGTATTCAATTTAGTTTAAAAACAGGTAAAAACTTTTACTGTCTTTGGGCTTATAATCGTAAAGGGGGCACAATGGAGGCTTCTGAAGGGTGATATTGATATTGCACAGCTATATTTACATCAGAATTTTGAGTTGTGCACTGAATTCTGTACACATTTTTGTGTATGTGCTCTATTTTAATAAGTAGAAAAAGTGAAAGATGAAATTTCCAGCTATGTAGAGTCCTGTTTTCATGGATTACAACGATGATATAGACATATCCTTACATATCCATATTTTAAAAAGAAAAACAGTGCAAGAATGTAGTATCCAAATTATCCCCCCCCCCCCCCGAGAATTATGATATTTTTTCTTCTTTATGTCTTTCTGCGTTCCATTTTCTCCAGTGAACATGTACTGGTTTTTTGTTTGTTTAATTGTAGATGGACACAATGCCTTTATTTTATTTTTATATTTTTATGTGGTGCTGAGATTTAAACCAAGTACCTCACATGTGCTGGGCAAGCACTCTACCACTGAGCCACAATCCCAGCCTAACATGTACTTATTTTATGAGTAAGGAAGCTTAACATATTCAAAAGGAAAAAATCTGTGTGTAAAATGGAAAAATTGTCAATCTGGAATTTCTTTTTTTTTTTTAATCATTACTTTCTCCCCCCTCAAATTGAAAACAAAATATTATTCATTTGAGGCAACCCCTATACCATAATTATGATTATCTAATGGTTTGTTGAATATGTAGTAAGCATATATCTACTTGTAGATATATTTGTCTTCAAACTTTACTATATTGTGCTATCCTTACTTTCAATAGCATTAGTCATATGTGACAGTATTTTGTGGTATTTTCACCCTGTAAAATATGCACCATGTCCAGTGAATAACAGCTAAAATTAGTGAAGTTTTTATGTAAACATCAATCTGCATTTCCATATGAATCTGTAATTCTTAGTGGGAGTGATTGTTTTTCCTCAGGCAATGTCTGGAAGCACTTTTGGTAGTCACTTGTAAGTGGGGTTAGGATTATTATTTCAGGTCAATAATGCTGTTATACATACTGCAGTACAGACCAGTTTTCCAGAGCAAAAAGTTCCCAGCCCCAAACCCTCACTGGTGTTAGAATTAAGAAACCATATTCTAAACACAAGATTCATTTCTCCAAACCTAGCCTTCTGTTTTATTATCATGGTAAGAGAATATGTGGCATAGAGTGCTGCTATTAATGAATAAGAAACAAATTGGCCACTGGGATTTCACCTAATTTACCGTAATCCTGACATGTGACCAAAATATTCTTTCCAGTTCTTTACTTGGTTTGATTGGTACACCTACCAGCATTTTTTCCCCTTCCCATCAAACCCAGATGTGAGCACTCTACCACTGCATTACACCCCCGCCTGCTTTGTTTTTCTGTAGTCATAGTCCAATTTATACAGTGAACTTGGATATTTTTTCTATGGTAACATATTGTTTGTTGTGAAATACAAAGATCTAAAAGGAAAATTAAGAATAAATCACCCATTATTCTACCATTTCTACAGGCCCATTGTAAATGCTTTTCAAAAATGCACCTATATGCCTGGCATTGTGGTCCATGCCTGTAAAGATCTCAAGTTTGAGGCCATACTCAGCAACTTAGTGAGACCCTGTCTCAAATTAAAAAATAAAAAGGGCTGGTGATGGTGATGTAGCTCGGTGGAAAAACAGTCCTGAATCAGTCTATAAGATGGGTGTGGTGTGGTGCAGGCCTGTAATCGTAGGGATTCCTGAAAGAGGCAGGAGGATTACAAGTTTGAAACAAGCCTGGTCAGGTTAGTGTGACCCTGTCTCGAAGTAAAAATAAGAGCTCAGTAATAACATTCCCTTGGGTTCAATCTCCAGTCTTGGGAAAGGGGGGTCTGTAACTGTGATATGTGGACCTATATCTTGTGCACATTTAGCCTCAGGCACATTGTTTTGTAAGGCAAAGAATAAGATTTCAGCAGTGCAGAAGTTTAACGTTATGCACAGAAACATAGTAGACAGGAATTTAGAATAGTTTCATATATTGAGAGCATGAGGCAGATAGCAGCTTCCATAATGAAAATTCTGTTACTTTTCATCTTAGTGTTTATTATCAAGGATGAGTAAGATAAGACTACTTCCCAGTGAGTTGAGTTGAAGTCAGCTTTGGAGCCATCCCTGAAATTCTCTGTCCTCCTAGGAACTGAGATGAGATTTTTCTGGGATTTATCCTTTGAGTTCCTTTTTTACTTTTCTTGAGCTATTTGTAGATACTTTATCCATTTGTTCAAATTTCTCACCTATGTGTACAAGTCATTTCTTAAGTTAAATCATTGCATGTGTCAGGGATTCTGTTTACTTAAATAGAGGTTCAGATCATTTAGAAATGGATGGCACTATTTTGTTTTTACTTTTTGGTACTGGATATTGAACCCCTGGGTGTTCCACCCCTGCGTTACCTCCTCGTCCCTAAGTTCTTTGATGGTTCATTATTTAAGCAGATATATAGTCAGTATGTACTATTAGCAAGATTTTTAATTGATAAAATAAGGGTGTGCTCTTGTAGAGCACTTTCTGGTGGTCAACATTGAATAAAAAATACTCATTAGATAATGGTAAATGAAAGAAGTAATCATGGTGAGATGATGAACAGTGGAAGGGTTTCACTTAATACAGAGTTGTTCTTATGTGAGTGATGGGAAGGAGTCATGCAGCTATTTAGACAAAAATCTTTCCAAGTAAACACATTAGCAAAGGCCTTACAGCAGGAACATGCTTCTCTGTGTTGAATGGGTAGCAAAGACAAAGATTGGGAGGAAGTTAAGTTAGACTGATGGGAGGAATGGAGGCAGTTCATACAAAGGTTTGTATTCCAATTTAAGTATTTTGGATTTTATATTCAGTAACAATATGTTTTTATTTTCTCCTACTAAGAATTTATTCACCACTGCTTCCCTGCCATCACAGAAGCACAATTCTTTTTTTAAAAAAATATATGTATTTTTTAGTTGTTGACGGACCTTTATTTTTTATTTACATGTTTATATGCGATGCTGAGAATCGAACCCAGTGAGTTACACATGCTAAGCAAGCCTTCCACCACTAAGCCAAAACCCCAGCCCGCACAATTCTACATTGTAAGCGAGTGTATGTATACACATACATACATGCATAAACTCACACACATACATTTATACAAATATGCTTTTTTTGGTCACCTTGTGTGAAAATTGGGGGAAAGTGGTAACAATAACTTGTTAAAGAATATTTTCATGGAAATAACATACCTTTAAATGTTTTTCATTTGTGTTTTTACCCACACATTTATGGTGTGTTTTCTTTTAAATGTCTTGGATTAGAATATTAAAACTTGGATTTCTTGCCCTAACATGTATAAAATGAATTTATACTTTAGAAAGAATATATTTTGTTTATAGGGAATATATTGGATGTAAAATTCACTTAATTCTTTTACATTTAAGAATTTAACTGAATTTCTGGTAAAAAGAAAAAAAAAAACTAGTCACTCATAGTTAACCTTAATTTTATTCTATGAATATGTTTTTGTTGTTTTCAGATCGGTAGTAATTTCACTTCGTCTTCTTCCAAAACTGTTTGGTACTTTTCAGCAGTTTGGGAGCAGTTATGATACACACTGGATTACAATGTAAGTAAATAAAAGAATAGTATTTTAAAGTTCGTTTTTCAAAATTCTACTTATCCGTTATGATTTGGAATAACTTACTGATTTTATACTAGGAAAATTGAGTTTAATATGATTTAAACGTTTTCTTAGATTTCTCTATGAAATCTAAAAAATTCACAGCCCTGTGAAGACTGTGTCTCTCTCAGTATAAAAATCAATGAGTTTTGTTTGCTTTGAGAATAATACCGCAACAACAAATATTCTAGAGAGAAGACCTAGTACATGTTCTCATAGCAGAAGATGATACATAATAAAATAAAGCATTATTAGATGTTTGTGAAATTTCTTTGAATTTATTCTTGAAATATTTTTGAATTAGGGAATTTTGTTTTGGCGGCGGGGTGCAGGGCATTGGGGTGTGTTAGAGGTTGAATCCAGGGTCTCATGTATGGTGGACAGTGCTCTTCCACTGACCTACATCCCACCTTATTTTAAGACATGGTCTTGCTCAGCCTCTCCTCCAGTTTGTGATACCCATGCTTCAGCCTCAAGTAGCTTGTATAACAGACCCGTGTCCCTGTGCCTGGTTTAGGGATAATCTTGACAGGTTACCTTATTGCTCTTTTACATTTATAGAGAATTGACAGTTAATATTATCCTTGAAAGAATCCTTTTAACATTATGATGTGAAAGAACTCTGAGCTACTGTGTTATAATGTTGTTATTAGTAATTAACAAAAACCTCCCTTTTGCTGGGAGTGGTGGTGCATGCCCATGATCCCAGGGTCCCTGGAGGCTGAGGCATGTTCAAAGCCAGCCAGCCTCAGCAATATAGCAAGGCCCTAAGCAAATTAGGGAGACCTTTTCTCTAAATAAAATAGTTTTTCAAAAAGGACTAAGGATGTAGCTCAGTGTTTAAGTGCCCCTGGGTTCAATTCCTGGTACCAAACAAACAAAACAAAACAAAACAAAACCACCTCCCTTTGTTAATATATTATATATTTCAGCATTCAGCATTTCAAACATATTATCTCTTAAACTTTTCTAATGGCCCGTATTTTAAAATTGGGGACATTTATCCCTAAATCTTTTATCAAATATTCAAGTAGCCAGTAAATAGACTTAACAGGTCAGGTTACTTGACTAAAGCCACACATCAAGTGTTTTAGAGCCAATTCCATGTTTTGTGTTGTGTGTGTGTAGGTTTTTTTTTTTTTTTTTTTTTTTTTGGGGGGGGGGGAGCTGATTTGAAACCCAAGTGTTATTAAATATCTTTTTTAAATAATTTTTTTAAAGGAGCATCATTTTTTTTTAAAGAGAGAGATAGAGAGAATTTTTTAATATTTATTTTTTAGTTTTCGGCGGACACAACATCTTTGTTTTTATGTGGTGCTGAGGATCGAACCAGGGCTGCACACATGCCAGGCGAGTGCGCTACTGCTTGAGCCACATCCCCAGCCCCTAAATATTTTTTTCTTTCTAACCTTGCCTTCATCGAAGGAGTAGCAAGTCAAGAGTAACTATATTGAAAATATAGGCTAATTGCTGTGGTACACGCCTGTTATCCCAGTGATCCAGGTGGCTGAGGCAGGAGGATGGACGTATCCTGACCAGCCTTAGCAACTTAGCATGGCCTCAAGCACCTTAGCGAGACTGTCTCAAAATAAAAAGGGCTGGGGATGTGGCTTAGTGGTAAAGCACCTGTGAGTGAAATGCCCAGTACTCACCAACATCCTCACCCAACCCCCCCAAAAAAGAAAGAAAATACAACCATGACAAAGAAATGATATAATTTATGTTAGATCTTTTGAACTTTAATAAAAAATGTTTTTGGTGTGTTGCTGGGATTTAAATCCATGGCCTCTTAAATTCTAGGCAAATGTTTTATCACTGAGCCATAAACCCAACCCAGACTTTTGGGATTTAAATACTTATTTATCTGTACATTTTAGCAGATTTATTAGTACCAAATGTTATATGAAATAATTCGTTAACTATGGAATATCTCAAAGTATTTATCACTTCTTAAATTTTCTAGTATTTCTAGATTGTTTTGGAAGTTAACACTGGGGTATTTCTTTAGTCCTTTTTAAAAATTTGTTTAAAAAGTAAGTACAATTGGCAATTCAAAAGAGATTCATTAAATAAATTTATATTGTCTGTCTCCATATGCCAGGTGTACTGTAAAAATCTGTTGCATAACAACCAAAGGACATAAAATGAAATGGTGTATTATATTAATGGTATATTATGTTAACTCATAATAACAGTCTGCCAGGCATTTTATCCCATTCATAGGTATTGAATAGTTGAGATTTAAAAAACATTAACAATATTTTTAATTTGTAGAAATTAATGTGCATTGCTTAATGTATTTTAATCATTCAGCTATAAGTAAAATTTGTAAATTTTTGATTCTTTGACATTTTTACATGCAAGAATTTTTCAGATAAACTATTTTCTGTCCAAGCATGCATTTTATTCTGTTTCTCTGCTATCTTTAAAATTATTGTTTTTCTTTAATTGGGCCAGGTGGGCAGAAAAAGAACTGAACATGATGAAACTCTTCTTTGATAATCTGGTATACTATATTCAAGCTGTAAGAGAAGGAAGACAAAAACATGCACTGTAAGTACTTTTCAGCTAGATTTACATATTAGTTTACATGTGGATTACCTTTCCTGTGAAGGATAATTTTCTAGTGTTTCTATTTCTTCTATTTCATATAGTAAATAAATGTAACAGAAAAGTTTATGTAAAATTATAAGAGAAAGAAATGCTAATTAGCATGTATTTCTAAGTTAAAAATTATGATATTCCACTTTAAAATCTTAGTGAAATTAGCTTATATAACTTTTGTAGGTTGGTTTATTTTTACTACTGATATTTATTGAAAATAATTTTTTTTTTTAGAAATGAAAACAAAACATTTTCTAGAAATCTTCAGTATCCTTGTCTTCATGTATTAGGGCATTGATTCTAAAATTTGTAAATATTTACTTCCAAAAAATAAACTTAACATATAGTTAAAACATTTGCATTTTCCTCTTATGATTGAATACTACTAGTAATACTACTATTAATGCTATTAATATGTTTTAGGACATGTAGATGGTTTCAAAACTGGTGGTAGTACTGAGTAATATTTTACTTTCTCTCTCTATATATAGATATGTCCGTCCAATATTGAATAAGTGACTTGGAATAAGAATTGTAGAAACAAAGTAGTAGAGTTGAAAACTTTTTGAAAGGAGATACATGCCTAAATGCTTAGGAGGAGATGTATACAATTCAGATTTCTGCTGGTGAACTTACTGTTGTGGCATTATGTCTGAGTCAAAGACGCCACCAGTTCAGTGTCAGTACTGAGCATATCAATGAATAAGAGAAGGAGTAAATCTTTTTGAGAAAACCTCCACATGGATGGAAAGTGGGCCAACTGTAGAAGTGTTGTAAAAGTTGTAGACGTTTAATGAATAGTTTATTCACTTCCTAAAGTGAATTCATTCATTTTCCCTCAGAAATAATTTCCTTCTGTAGATTTTGCTGTGACTTTTATTTAGGGTACTACTATTTTGTTAGTAACCTGAAACTCTTAAAATGTATGGGGTGGGGAGCTTTTTGCTATTCTTTTATTTTGAACCATCAATGATGGTAATAGTGATTAAAAATAGCTAGTCGTATGGACTGATGTCTGAGTGAAAGATTAAGCATTCTTTGATATTTACTATGTGCCAGGTGCCATTGTAAGTATTAAAGGTATAGAACAACCCATTTGAGGTTGATGGTTTCATTTTGCATTTGCAATAACTGAAGTTATGAGACAGTAGCCACACATTAAAACAGAATGGAGCCGGGATTTGTATTCAGCCAGTCTGTCCTTAGAACTCAATTGTTTTTTGAGGGGAAGGGCAGTACTGGGGATTGAACCCAGGGTTGGGGAGGCTCTCTACTATAGAGCTACATCCTCAGCCTTTTTAATTTTTTGATAAAAAGTCTCACTAAACCACTAAGGCTGACCTTCAACTTCTGATCCTTCTGCCTCAGCCTCCTGAGTATCTGGAATTACAGGTGTGTGGCACTACACTGTAGTTGGAACTCATATTCTTAAGTGCTATATTATACTGCCATCAGTATTTACCTATCTTTGTACCAAAATATATCCATGTCTTTTCCACAAATTGACCTTACCAATTACTGTTTTGTTCCTGATGACCAGCCTCTGGGTCAGATTTTTACTTCAGTCTTGTTAGTTCCTTTCTTATGCTTGTCAAATTAGGCAGTCAGCTTAATATTGGAAGAATGCATGTGGGCTTTGAATATCAGACAGCCATGGGTTTAGATTGTGAATGTATTACTTTAATCTTATTTCAGTTATCTTTTTAATAAATTCCAATTATTTTACAAGTATTTATAAGAATGAAATGATGTGAATTGTATCTGCTGTATAGTAAATTATTTGTTTATTTATAAGTTGTGATTACCTGGATAAAACAAAATAAATAGGAATTCACATTTAGCTTCTCCATAGCATGAAAAATTAAATACCAATGTCTGCAGCCTAGTATTCTGAATACCTAAGATCTAAACCCAGTTAACCTTTCATGTTTCATTGTTCAATGAGTTTTAAAGGCAGCTTAGTCTACAAGCCTACCAAATTATTTTTGAAGTTTTTATTTAACCTAAATTTACTCCATTTCATAGCTTTTCTTACAAAGTTCTTTGATATGTTCTTTTAAGACCTTATTAAAATTCTATTTTTCAGAATCCGTGTCTTTCTTTAATTATTCCTCCAGGATATGAGGATAATACTGGCCTCTTTAATCTAAGCATTACCATATATCCTCTGTAAAAATTGTAAGATAAACAAGGAGTACAAATGAAACCACCCATGATCCACATCTTCAGCATTTTTAGGAGACAGAATCTAAATTACCTGTCAGTGAAGAAATAAACAGTTATAGTAGATCCCCAACATAGTTACAAGTCAGTGGATTTGAGGAGAAGGAACAGATGACTAAGAGCAGAGAATGGGTGACATAAATTAATTGTCCTCATAAAGGCAGAGTCCAGCACTAAGTGCCCAGAAATGAATGCAGTTCTGAGATGTGGTTGTTCACTGTATTGACTACAGGAGAGTTGGATACTTTGTAATGGAGTCAGAAGTAGGACCTCATTAAAACATTCTTTCTATGTGTGGAAAGATAAAGGAATAGTGCTCCTTAGAGAAAAATTTTATATTTTCATAGAGCATGTTACTGTATCCTTGAAACTAGCTGATCTACCTTGTTTTCATAGCATTTTAGGAGAAACCCCAGAACAGAGAGCTGTTATCTGGATTGTTTTACTATGCTTCCTCTGTTCTTTCATGCTGAAAAACAGGGTTGTATATTTGTTTTTCTTTGTTAAAGCATATTGATTTCATAAATTTTGCCCCCTTCCACCCCCATGGGGATTATAGTAGGTGAAAATCTCAGTATTTTCCTAAGAAAAAATAGTTTGGGACATGAAAGATAATACTTCTTTCTTTAAAAGGCATGTTACAGGCTGGGGTTGTAGCTCAGTGGTAGAATGCTTGCCCTGCATGTGGGAGTCACTGGGTTGAATCCTCAGCACCACATAAAAATAAATTTTAAAAAGTCTATCAACAACAACAAAAGATAAGGATAAAATAAGTCATGTTACATAATTTCTTTTTTTTTTTTTTAGAGAGAGAGAGAGTTTTAATATTTATTTTTTAGTTTTCGGCGGACACAACATCTTTGTTTGTATGTGGTGCTGAGGATCGAACCTGAGCCGCACGCATGCCAGGCGAGCGCGCTACCGCTTGAGCCACATCCCCAGCCCTACATAATTTCTTGAATCCTAGAGAAAACTGTTTCAACATTGAGGCTACAAATAGAATTTTTTAAAAAGCATTAGTTATGAAAGATTCATTCCTAATGGGGAGACCATTATTTGCCCTGTATTCTTTCTAATGTCTGAAATCCATGCAGTATTTGTCAATATTCATTTCAGTTTTAATATCTCAAATAATTTTCCTGGCTAATGTTTTCAGTAGCCAGTAGGTCTCTGATGTAATGGGCAGAGTCCCTTGAAAATAGTTAAGGACTGGACGGTAGGATTTATACATGAGAGAACAAAGAGACTGAACCCATGACTTCTAGGGTTTGAATCTCTTATTCTGGAATGCAAGTGTAGGAGAAGGAGAAGTATGCAGAATACAAAGGTACTTTCGTAAATGGCAACACTTGATTCCTGATTTGTCTGGGATTGATGTCCTCTAGACTTTGGTTTAGAGGAGAGTATTAACTCAAACAGTAGAAATAATGGGTGATAGACTCTTCTTTGAACCTGTACTCCTACACCTCTGTTTTTACTATATAGTGGTGATGAAGGGACAGAGATATGAAACATGAGTTTTGGATAAAAATATGGATTTTTACTTGTTAACTTCTAATTTATTTGCATATTACATAATGAAAAAATGATATATCTTTTGTTCTGCTATTGGGGTCTTATGTATTTTGTTATCTAACTTGAAAATCAGTTTTGTTATAGTTTGAAGAGTTTTATACTTTAATAGCATAAATTTTAAACAACACTCATGAATATTTTTTTCTGTAACCAAATTTATGTAATTGAAATAACTGCTAATTTTGAATTGTTACAATGAATTTATGCTATTTTAGTTATAGTTAGTACCATTAAACCTTTAAAAATAAGAAACGGGGTCTTTTATTTAATTATTTTAATGACTTTTTATAGGTACAGCCATAGTGCCGAAGTTCAAGTTCGTCTTCAATTCTTGACTTGTGTGTTTTCAACTCTGGGATCCCCTGATCATTTCAGTAAGATTTTTATCTGTATATTTTAAAATGTTTTGACACTTTGAAGAGTCCAGTTGAATTTACTCATGCCTTTCAATTTTGGCAGTGATTATTCTCAATATATTTAAAAATTATGTCAACATTTAGAACTTTATAAATACAATTGAAATTCCTGTTTACATTTTAAATGCATTTTCCCAGGGTTTCATTTTTGTAATATCTTTTTATAATCATTTTTAAGAGTTGGTCTCAGATTATTGAATAAGCACATTACCATTAGTATTTGTTTTCTTTGAGGCTTGTTATTACAACATTGAAAATATTTTTCTTCTTTAAAACACTGTATTCCCTAGGTTCTCAAACACCATCTTTTAAAGATGAGCATGGCCCTCACATTCTCTTTCTGACTTCAATTTCTGAAAATGGTAGTTTCTCAATATATTAAGAACTCATTTCAAGGGCTAGGGTTGTAGTTTAGTGGTAGAGCACTTGCCTAGCATGTGTGAGGCACTGGGTTCAATTTTCAGCACCACATATAAATAAATAAAATAAGGGACCATTGATAACTGAAAAATATTTAAAAAAAAACCCATTTCAAAAACAAAATATTTGTGATAGGACAAAAGTCACTGTAGGGGGATTGCATCTTTTATTACCTTTTGTTGTAGATTCTTACTGTTACTAACATTATAAATAGCCACTGTTTATTATCATCAGTGTTGTATGATTTGGGTTAATAGGTGATACATTTGGGGGGTCCTGGTTTTGTTTAAATTAATTTTATCTTATTGTCATTAAATAGAGACTGATCTGAGGTACTGGAGTGAACCAAATCTGCATGTTAGTGTTCTCAGAAGAGAGATGAAAACTTGATTTCTGTTGACTGAAGTTCCTTATCTTTTGCAATGATGATTTTATTGTCTTTCACATGTTACATTCTTTTTTTTTCTGTGTGCCTGTGCTAAACCTCATTTGTTAGAAGGCCACTTTTTCTTTTGCTGTGGTTAATACAGTCAAACTTATGGTGTCTTTCTAGCCTAAGAGTATTTATCATCACTCTTTCAAGTCCATATCTGTGCTTAAGATACGTTATATATTTCTCTGGTGATACTAACAAATTCCAAATGTAAGCCATCTTTTTTTTATATACTGAGGATTGAACCCAGGGCTTTACTACTGAGCAATATCTTTAGCCATTTATTTATTAGTGTTTGTTTATTTAATTATTTTATTTTGAGACAAGGTCTCTCTAAGTTGCTTTGGGCTTTTAGGAATTGTTGAAAACTGGCCTAAAAATTTAAATCCTCTTGTCTCAACCTTTTGAGTTGTGAGGATTACAGACATCTGCTTCCACACCTGGCAAGGCACCTGTTTGTGGTTTTTTTTTTTTTGTTGTTGTTGTTGTGACACAATACCTTTATTTTATTATTATTTTTTTTTACGTGGTTCTGAAGATCCAACCTAGTGCCTCACCACTGAGCCACAACCCCAGCCCTGCAGGACACCTGTTTTTGATAGGAAATCTCTGCTCCTTGTTATTAAGTCATTTATTGTGCCCCATTATAATACTGTACAAGAAATACATAAAATATAACAAAACCAGACTTATGCAGGAGACATCAAGCCAAAACACATGTGATTAGTATAAGTAATTACAGCTAACCATTAATTTTATATTTAGTTTACACAATGCAGGCTCTCTGAGTTTACAATAGCTACTGTCCAGACAAAATCAAATAAAAAACATTTCTCCCACAGTAGAGATGTAGTATTCTTATTGGCACAGTATACATTAACTATAATGTGTTTACTTCAGTCATGTATAATTGCATCAAGTATGCTAATACAGATTTTCAATATACCAGTAAGTATTATCTTTTGAAAAATTTAAAACATTGACTGAGTGTTGTGGCACATGGTTTATTATTCCAGCTCTTTGCTTCTAATTCTAGTCGTGGGAGATTCAGCCAAGAGGGCCTCAACTTCAGGAATTTGATTTTTTAAAAATTTCTCCTCCTCCTCCTCCTCCCTTTTTTTTTTTTTTTTAATTGGGATTGAATCCAGCGGTACTCTACCACTGAGATATCCCTAACCATTTTTTGTTTTTTATTTTGATATGGGCTCTTGCTTATTTGTGGAGGTTGTCTTTTGACTTACAGTTATCTTGTCTCAGTCTCCCAGGTCATTGTGATTACAGGGGTGTGCTACCATATCCGGCTTCAAAATAATTTATTCGTTTATTTTTGGTATCAGGGATAGAATCCACTGAGCCACATCCCACGTTCTTTTAATTTTTTATTTTGAGACAACTTTTGCTAAGTTACTAATGGCATTGATCTTGTGGTCTTCCTGCCTCAGCTTCCCAGGTAGCTGGGATTAAATGCATCAGCAACTGTGGCTACCTCAAAACAATATTTAAAAAGGACTACGATGTATTTCAGTGATAGAGTGCTTGCCTAATTTGGGCAAGACCCTGAATTCAATTCCCTCTGTTGGTGTTCTTTCTTTCCCTCCCCCCCAGTCTCTCTCCCCCAATGTCTGTCTGTCTCCCTTCCTCTCCACACTCCTTCCGTTCCTCCCTCTTTCTCCTTCTCCCCCCCAACACCAATTTAAAATAGTAACAGAAACTAATATATGACATATTTAAAGTGGATTAGTTGGTCAGCCTGTTGTGTATACAATTATGATATGTTAAATAGTTAACTAATTAACAGGATACTTTTTATTTTGAAGACTCCTGTATTTTCTTAATTTTGTTCTTTTGAATTACCTAGTGTGTTTTAAGTTGTAAAACATAGGTTTGTTTGTATGTTATTTTTGTTAGTTCTTTGGAGCATATATTCTTCTCAGAATAATCTGCATATTAGGAGTTTGAAAAACTGATAGGATACCTTTATTCAGATGTGAAATTCTTTAGATTGCTAGTGCTATTCATTATTTTCTGAGTTGTGCTTCATCTTCTGGAATTTGTTCTACTTTTCCAATAAAGAAGCATTTGTGATAAATTTCAAGTTATCTTAAATTTCATGCACTGATACTGTAAATCCATGTCCCTTTATGTTTTGGGGAACCATGCTAAGCTTTGAAATGCTTCATGGTTTACATTTGAAATTCCCGTGATGCTTTTTTTCTTTTTGGATTGTCTTATTCGTGTTCAACTTATAATTCCCTCTAACCCTCTGTTTCTGAGAGGTTCTTCATCTCTATTTCTTCTGTCATATTTGGGTCAAAGTACCATGCAGATTTTATCTCATTAGTCTGCTTCCCTAGCACTGTTCTCCTCTGATGTGTTGCTGTTGTCTGTTTTACCCAGTTCCCTATAGTTTTGCTTTGTTCATCACAAGAATTCGTTTTTTATATTTTATAAAAATTTATTACTGTTGTTTATCTCTTGTGTATAGAGAATGGCCTTGAATATTGTATCTAGTCTATTTTTATTTATTTGTAGTCTTTAAACCTTAGAACTAATTTTTCACATTTTGATATTATGTACCCCAGTCATTTTTTGTGTGTGGTGCTAGGGATTGAATCCAGGGGTGTGTATGTGTGAGGCAAGCACTCTACCAACTGAACTATATCCCCAGCCCCTACCCCAGTCATTTTTTTTTCACATTTTTACAATGTGAAATAGTATGTTCATGTTTTAGGGAGAATGATATTTTAGATCAGTTGGCTCTTCTAGAATACTTTATAACTTTTTTCAAGTGATTTGTGTATAGGTTATATTTATATTTTGAAAGCATCTTATAAAATGCTTTAAGACCCAGATGTGGTGGTGATGTGTTCCTATAATCCCAGCTACTTAGGAGACTGAGGCAGGAGGATCACAAGTTTGAACCCAGTCTATGCAATTTAGTGAGATTCTGTCTTAAGATTAAATAAAAGAAAAGGTAGGAAAGTAGGTCAAAGATAGAGTGCTCCTGGATTGTACTACCACCAAAAAAAGGAGGGGGTATATCTCCTTTAGATTTTGGCTAAATTGGTGCTTCTAGAACATTGTATTTCGACCAAAATGTTGTATATATGCCAAAAAGGAAGTCATAAAGAATTGTGATTCAGATAGTAAATACTACATACCTATTTTTATCTAGGGTTAAGTTTAGAGCAAGTCGACATTTTATGGCATTGTTTAGTAGAAGATTCTGAGTGTTATGATGATGCGCTCCATTGGTTTTTAAATCAAGTTCGAAGTAAAGATCAACATGCTATGGGAATGGAAACCTACAAACATCTTTTCCTAGAAAAGGTAATATCCTTTCCTGATAGTTTTATTGTTTTTCTATATTCCCTTTTCATCTTTTGAAATATGAATTCTGTAATGTTTTCTCTCTTTTTTTTAAACTAGATAAATGTACTATGTTTTGGCAGTCATTATATAATTTTTTGCCACTCAGATTTTGCAGTAACTTTTTCCTACTTATGTAGTTACATAAGTACTTAGATTACACAAGTGTGAGAGCTGTGTTCTGTGACTCTTCCTTAGTTAAATGGCTGTGGTTTTAGTCAGTCTTCTGGGCAAATATCAGTTATTCTCCAAATTGTAGATTCCTGAGAAAGCATTGTCATGATGGTAAAAATGTTCGGGTTCTTGTTTTCCTCCATTAGATGCAACAGTTGGTCTAGATGTTAATTTTTCTATATGAACTATTCCCATTTGAATGTTGAAAATGAAGCAACATACTTATTTTTCTTATGTTTAGTTTTGTGATCTCACATTGTCTCTGTAGTAGAGTAAATATGAATGAGTTTTAGAATATAAAAATTAAAATCACATAATAGATTCAGGACCAAGCTACAAATAGAACTTAAATTCAAGTTATCTTAAATTTCATGCACTGACTTTAATACAAACTGTAAACGTTGTTACCCAACTCATAAAAGTATATAATGTAGAAATTCGATAGATGACATAATGTTTTTATTCACTTTGTCTGATTTGGGTCTCTGTACTTTTTGAAAATTGAAACATAAGTCAGTCAGGTAGGCTTCAGATATGCCTAAATATTAGTGTTTTAATTTAAAAATTATATTACAATTATGAATTTATATTGTCTTCTATAATGTTTTCAGTAAAATAAAATTTGTCAATTTATATATAATAACACTTTAAACTAATTATCTCACTAATTTAGATTTAACGTTTTTTTCCCAAGATGCCCCAACTAAAACCTGAAACAATCAGCATGACCGGCTTAAACCTGTTTCAGCATCTGTGTAATTTGGCTCGATTGGCTACCAGTGCCTATGATGGTGGTTCAAACTCTGAGGTATGGTTTTATAGTTACTGTTAGAATTTATTAAGCAAGTATATGGAATTTTCCTTGTGTTCAAATTAGATTACTATATAACCTATTTACTTATTATCAAATAGTCTCTTATTCTAAGTTTGAAAAACTTTATCTTTTGGTTTTTAAACCAAATGATTTTTTTTTCCACTATCAAAGATAACCTTAGAGGTGCTTAATGAAAACCTATTATACTTTCATTGATTTATAGAAAAGAGGCCATCTGAATGCTCTTGTAGTCTCTTAGAAATTCCTGGATAATTTGAAATGGTAGGCTAATTTGTCTCAAATCTGATTTTTGAGCTATTTGGTATTATTGTATGATTTTAAGTTAGAACTTCAATCTTCTGATAAGTTTCAGCATTTAACAACAAAATGCAAAGATGTCTTTATATTTTTCTTTCCTAGCTATGTGGTATGGACCAATTTTGGGGCATTGCTTTAAGAGCACAATCTGGTGATGTGAGTCGAGCAGCTATTCAGTATATCAACTCCTATTATATAAATGGTAAGTGATTTGAAATATTAATAAGTAATCATTATATGAGAGCATTTGGTTAAATTACATTTCATTTGATTTTCTTTAATATATCTAAAGACTAAGATTAAAATACGTGTAAACATCTGGCTTTCAGGTAAAACGGGTTTGGAGAAGGAGCAAGAATTTATTAGTAAGTGCATGGAAAGTCTTATGATAGCTTCTAGCAGTCTTGAACAGGAATCACACTCAAGTCTCACAGTTATAGAAAGAGGACTGCTTATGCTGAAGACACATCTGGAAGCATTTAGGAGAAGGTAATTTTTTAATGCTATACTATTAGAATGAATTTCAGTCCTCTTAATGCTGACAAGTCCAAATGTATTCTTAAACCCAAATTTTTGTTGAGTGTAAGGAGAAAGCATAATTTACCAAAACCAGAGGGTCAGTAATAGATGTAATTAATTTTTATTTAGAATCTGTACCCGTTTCACCTTGGAATAGGAAATGTAGTTTCCTGAAAAAAGTTGTAATGCTTTAAAAATCATTAGACTCTGAGCAAATATGCATGAACAAGAATCTCTGAACAAAACTCCATTTCTAAAAAGGTATTAATTATGATTGTAAAGGCAGAAACATCACTACTAAAAAAGGTTACACGTAAAACTCTCACGAAGAACATCAAATAATCTTTCATCGTTGAATCAAATTGAGTCATTTGTTTCATTTGCTGTTTTTTTTTCTTCCTGGACTAGGAGACAGTATTTTAATTTTGAATTTCCATTTACCATGGAAACATGACCAAAAAATTCTGTGTTAATGAATATCTGTATAATTAATTTAGACATACCCAGTGTAATACAGAAATAAAGCAAATTAACATTTATGAATATACCAACTGAAATGAAAGGTGAGTAGATAGTTTTAATTAAGAAATTGTTTGTTAAAAATCATTAACTATGAGTAAATGTAAAAGTACTAAGAACTGTGTTGAAAAATTGTTAAAGTAACTTCTTTCAACTTCAGATCTTAGTTAGATAATGAAAGTTAGATATTACAAGTGATGTTTATTAATGTTTTTTCCTAAAATATCAGGAAATATTGAATAAGATAGGTGTACCCAACACATTTCTTATAAATAACATGATTCCATGGTTTGAAACATTTGACCATTGCAGAATTATTTTATTATGATTACAATTTGTAAAAATAGCACTTAAATAATTTCTTTTGTTTTCAGTGAATGTGTGAGAGGACTTTTTGATTATTTTTTCTCATAAACCTTCACTGTGCCTCATTACTTTCACCAGTTTAAAAAAAATTTAGCAAATGTGGTAAAGTTATTCAAATTAATAAAAACTCAATGTATATATTCATCATAAGATTCAGATATTAAACTAAGATACTAAGTAGGAAATGAAAGTTTCCTTTAATTGTTCTCTTCCTATTAGAGATAGTTACTGTTAATGGTATGATACCAGTTTTTTTGTGTGATGCAAAAAACAGATAATACCTATTGATTCAGACGATTAAAACTTACTTACTAGTACCTAACATTGTAATTAGTACCTTTAAAAGAAATAGTCTTTAGAAAGTACATTATTTTCTGATACTTAAGTAGCATTTTTTAGTAGTTTAATGAATCCAGGTAGCAACATCCCTTTGAATTTGTTTCATGTTAAAAATTAATGTTGGCATTAATTTATGTAAATGCTCATTTTGTGAGTAACCGATGAACTAGGAAATAAGTAAAGCTAAGTCGTGTTTCTAAAAATTTATCTCATATTTTCTTACAAATTTTTGTCTAGTATTAAGTATCAAGTATAAAATCTCAAGTGCTTAATATGTTTAGTGATAATTGAAAATTGCCTAAAATTTAGATTGAAACTGTAAGTATTTTTCATGTACTCTTTATATGAAAAGACTCAATAGTAATAATGTCTTAAAGGGCTTTCTTCATAGAAAAAGATAAGGTTATAATATTAAATAGTGGTTTTCAATGAGAAGTGATTTTGTTTCCCAAGGGACAGTAGGTAATGTTTGGAGATATTTTTCATTACTACAGCTTGGGGATTATTTGGCATCAGACTCCAGAGATGCTGCTATACATCTAAAGTGCATGAGATAGCCTCTCTTCTGCCTTCTGACAATAGTAAATTACTATGCTCAAAATGTCAGTAGTGCCAAGATTAAAAAATCCTGGTCTTGAAATATGCAACTGAAAACATTTTAAGATTACTCTTTTGCTCAGTCATAGAACCTAGACGTTGGATCATGTATAGGTAATAAGATCAGTCCATTTATTCCTTATTTTCTAAAACTGATGTTTAATTTTAGCCATTGACCATTTTTTTCTTATTAAATTCAGGTAACTGCATTCTGTCTTCACCAATTAAAACTAAGTTAGAAAATTGACAAATATTTAGTTTGTGTTTTGCTAGATGCTTCTTTCATTTGAAATATTTGTCTATTTTATTATTTTAGCAATCATGCATTTTGTCAGGCTGGCTGACATAATTACTACAATATATTTCTGTGAAAAATATTTTCGTATCTTCTTATAAATGTTGGAATGATAACTTGATATTTCATTTACCCAACTATTTTTTTTAATTCCTTCAGGTGCTTGTGTTTCCCTTGTCTCCCTTTACATTACAAAGTATTTGCAATAGGATTTTTTTCTTCCCAGTAATCTTTCTTGGAGACTATTTTGTTAGGATCTTTTGTCATTATTCATTTAAGTCTGATTCAACATAGTGAACCTAAGCCTAAATTTAGTGTTATAAATTGGTGTGTGCTGGAACCCTCTGAGAATTTTTCCAGTTTGTAATCATTATAAACTTCTGTGACATTGAAATGTTTTAAAATTTTATCTTTCCTATGTTTGTTTTTATCTTATCTTAGGTTTGCATATCATCTGAGACAATGGCAAATTGAAGGCACTGGTATTAGTAGTCATTTGAAAGCATTGAGTGACAAACAATCTTTGCCCCTAAGGGTTGTATGCCAGCCAGCTGGACTTCCTGACAAGGTAGTTACAGAATTTAATTTCCAAATTGATCCCATTTCTCAGTTCAAATATCTGTGTGGGTTTTTGTTTGTTTGGTGGGCTTTTTTTTTTTTTTTTTTTGGTTCTTGTTGTTGTTTTGGCTTGTTTGGGTTTGGTTTGGTGTTTTTTGCTTTTGTATTTTTAAATTGGTTGCATCTCATATTTCAGATGACTATTGAAATGTATCCTAGTGACCAGGTAGCAGATCTTAGGGCTGAAGTAACTCATTGGTATGAAAATTTACAGAAAGAACAAATAAATCAACAAGCTCAGCTTCAGGAGTTTGGTCAAAGCAGCAGAAAGGGAGAGTTTCCTGGTAAGTTTAACAGTTAAAATTTTCATTTTTTTCCCTAGGTTCTGTTGTATAGAAACTATTGGTCTGTTTTATGCTATACTAGCAGAATCTCTTAAACTGGATAATTTATTAAGATCTGAAATTAATTTTTGTTCTGGATATTGGGAAGTACAGGATCAAGGTTCCAGCAGCCGTTGTGGAGAGCTGCTTTATTTCTAACATGGTGTCTTGAATTTTGCTTCCTCACATTGCAGAAGGTGGAAGGCCTAAAAGAAACACACTTTTTTTGTCAAACCCTTTTATACAGCTATTTATCCATTCATGAGTGAGGAGCTTTTGTGACCTCACAGCCTTCAAGAAGGCCCCACCTCTTAACACTAACTGCATAGGCGATTACATTTCAACAAGAATTTTGGTACAGGACAAATATTCAAACCATAAGAGCAACTTTAATCCTTTACTTTAAAGGTTCACCAAATATGTTCCCCTCCCCTTGGTACAGTTACCTTTTAGGTTTAAAATTGCTGGGAGTTGTTTAAGATATTGTTTGCAAACATTCTTCAAGTACCCCATATTGCCCAGTAAAAATTTTCTGCCTTTTTGATGTATTTTATTTTTATTTTTTCTAAGCACAGGAAATTAATACATCCTTGAATCTCACCCATGCTGCTTTCCTTTTCTTCCAAAAATGTATCATGTTAGGAACTTTTTTCAGGTGAGCCTCAAATACACGTAAAAAATTCCTCTATTACTGTTACCAACTAGTTGGTTTTTACTGTCTTTCCTCACCTAAAATGTGAACTACTCAGAGAAATGACCATGAAAAATGTTTTTACTTCTAATTTAAGGGTCTGAAATAATAGTTGAATGCAGGTTAAGCATAGCTCATATGAATATCTGAAATGCTCTGAAATCTAAACCATTTTGAGCACCGCATGATGCTCTGCAGTTTTGGGTTTTGAATTTTGGATCTTGGAATTTTTTTAATTAAGTATGCTCAACAGTAAAGTCTATGCAAATTTTCCAAAATCTGAGGAATCCTGAAATCCAAAGCACTTTTGGATAAGAAAATACTCAACCTGTATGTATTTAGAAAAGAAGATCTAAAATGTTTAAAAGATACTTTGGGGACCTTCTTAACTTGGCTATGAATCCTTCAGTAAGGAGCATCTCTGACATTCTTGCAGTAAGGAACAAAAGATCTGACTACAAGATGTATCATATGCCTTCTCTAAAGTATGAACTCTTAGTGAATTCACTATTGTTTTCTTCAATAATTGCATTTTTGGTAGGAAATAATAAATGTGGAAAAGCCTCCCTCTTACCTCCATTTTTGCTTGAGTCACATTGTTTCTGGTTTCATATATCACAAGATATAATGTAATAAATCTCTCTCTCTCTTTTTTTTTTTAACTCAAATGATAGCTTTTCATTTGTATTTTTCCTCGTTTCTTGTAGTGCTTAACATTTTCATATAAGGAAATTAAATTCCTGGAAAGTTTGTTGTTGTTGTATTTTTGTTGTTGTTTTGGTAATGGGAACTGAACCCATTGGAGTTTAACCACTGAGCCACAATCTCCAGCTCTTTTTAATTTTAATTTTGAGACAGGTCCTTGCCAAGTTGCTTAGGACCTCACTAAGTTGCTAAGGTTGGCTTTGAACTGAAGATCCTCCTGCTTCAGCCTCCCCAGTCACTGGGATTACAGGTGTGCACCACTGTATCCAGCTAATACAGAGTTTCTTGAGAGAAAGTTTCTGAGGTGAAATTCTTGGGAATTTGATGAAAAATCTCTCTCAGCTGGGCATAGTGGCCAGCACCTATAGTCCCATCTACTTTAGAGGTGAAGGCAGAAGGATCAGTTGAGGACAGAAATTCAAACCATCATGGGCAACATAGTAAGATCCTATCTTTGGTGGGGGGTGGGGGTGGGGGTGGGAGGGAGTATCTCTTCACAGAGACAGTGACACTTACCTATAATACCTGCTCTCTGGAGACTGAGTCAGGAGGATCATTTAAGCTCAAAGAGTTTAGAACTAGCCTTGATAATATAGTGAGACCCTGTGTCTTAAGGGAAGAATAGTTTCTCACTATTTTTTCATACCCCTGTCTCCTTTCTTTCCTATCTGTTTGTTTGCTTTCCTTCTTCCTTTCATTCTTCTTTCCCTCCTTGGGTTCTCTGCCACTGATTTATACCTGTAGTCCTTTTATTTTGTGACAGGGTCTTAATAAGTTGCAATCCTCCTGCCTCCACCTCCTGAAAGTTGGGGTTATAGGCATATGCCCCCTTGCCTGGATTTTTTTCTAAATTTTATAGTGTAGTATAAAATTTAGCTACTATAGCTTTGTAGTGTAGGTCTTTGTCTACTCCAGTAATAACAACATAGACATGGATAGCAGTTATCTTTTTCTGTGTGTCTGTGTGGTACTGGGAATTGAACCCAGGGGTTTACCATTGAGCTAAGTTGTCAAGGCTCTCCTCCTTCTGCCTCATACTGCTGATGAATTGCTGAGATTACAGGTGTGCAACACTGTGCCCAGCTATTTTTTTTTTCTTCTCACCTTACCCATTTAATGTATAAGTCTAGAATTAAAAGTTCCTAGACTATTAATGTCTCATAGTGTCCTGAGGCACTATTTTTTTTTTTTCCTCTCCCACCTCTCCCCTTCCTTCCATTCTGGCTTTTGTAGGGTAGGAATGTTCATTGTTGATTTAACTGTGCCAAATCATTATAAAACATAGTATAGAATATGAGGTTATTTCTCTGGCTTAGAATTTGATTTTTTTAGGAACTTGCTAGTCATTAAATTTTATTTGGTTTACTTCTTGCAAACTTTGATATGATCTCTTACATTGTTTTCCTGTCAATTTATATAAAATTTTTTTCATAGAGTTTCAGAGGGAAAAATTAGAGATGTGTTGTTCAGTTTATCATAATAACCAAAGAGTTTACAATTTTTATTTCTTTTTTGTTTTGTTTTGAAACATTCATTATATTAATATTTTCTTAAAGTTAAGAATGCTTTCCTGAACTGGAATAAGCAATTTTTTTTTGGTGGTGGTGGTATTGGGGGTTGAATACAAGGTCTCAGGTGTGTTAGATAGACCCTATATCACTCAGCTGCATCCCCTTTTCTTTTTATATTGTGGTGTGGTCTCACTGAGATGCTGAGGCTGGCCTTTAACTTTTCATCTTCCTGCTTTAACTTCCCAAATAGCTGGGGTTATAAGTGTGCACTAGGAACAAGCAGTTTTTGTATTAAAAAGAACTCAGAATCTGAGTTCTCTTTTAGAAAAACGTCTTTAATGTTTAACAAGAGTAACAGTAGGAAACAAATCAGTGTTGTATTGTCTTAGCAGTCATCGTGACCACAGGTGTTTTGTTTTAAGTGTATAAAGATCAGTGATCATAAGCTATATTTGATTAGTTTACTAAGATGGAAAAGTCATTTAATAAAAATTTACTAAATCATTAAAACTTAATGTAGAGTTTCTGTCCATCCAGTGGCTATACTTTTGTTTAATAAACACTGTGCTTTACTAGCATTCATTTTTTTCCCCTAGTTTTGTATTATACAAAATGATTAGAGTAAGAAATATATTTTTTGGAAGAGAGAACTTAGTTTTAATCAGGGAATAATGATGATGAATTGAAAACTAAAGAAGTGCTCTATAACAATTTAAAAAGTTATGATAATCATTTTGTGTGTGGGGGGGATGGGTGGGTATTGGGATTGAACCAGGGGCACTTAGCTGCCAAGATACATTTCCCCCCCTCCCTCTCCCCTCCCCTCCCCTCCCCTCCCCTCCCCTCACCTCCCCTCCCCTCCCCTCACCTCCTCTTCTCTTCTCTTCTCTTCTCTTCTCTTCTCTTCTCTTCTCTTCTCTTCTCTTCTCTTCTCTTCTCTTCTCTCTCTCTCTCTAATTTTGAGACAGGTTCTTGCTAAATTACTGAGGCTGGCCTTCAGCTTGCTATCCTTCTGCCTCAGCCTCCTGAGTAGTTGGGATTACAGGCTTGCGCCCCCATGGTTTTGGGGTGGCATATTATAATTAAACATAATAGTGGAATTTGATGTTCTATATCATTATAGTGATCTTTAAAAAAAGTTTTTTTGTGTAGTTGTAGATGGACAGAAACCCTTTGTTTATTTTCATCTGGTGCTAAGGATCAAACCCAGTGCTTCACACATGCTAGGCAAGTGCTCTGCTACTGAGCTACAGCCCCAGCACCTCATTATGCTTAATGTGAGGGATTTTTGAAGTATATGAGTATAAAAATTTCTGAGATTTTATGTGTGTGTGTGTATAAACAACTGAATGAATAGATACCTAGCATGTCTGTCTACTGAATATTGTAGAAATATCAAATTTATTTTTTAGTTTATTTTATCTGATTTCAGTGGAATTTCTGTTTAGAATTTGAAATTACTCTGAAATTGTCTATATTAATAAATTAATATCAAGTTCTGTGAGGAAAAGCACACAAGGGTAATCATTGAACACTTAAAGTACATGATTTTGTGAAAAAATTTATTGATAAATAATATAGAGTGGAGAGTCCTGAGAAATAACTATAATGTATTCATACAAGTATTACTCAATTTGAAGGAAGAAAAAAACTATTTCTAATTTATGGTATGAGACCCTCATGGTTATACAAAATGACATACAAGAGGAAGTGAGGGGAAAGGGGAAAAAAAAACAAGGGGGAGAAATGAATTACAGTAGATGGGGTAGAGAGAGAAGATGGGAGGGGAGGGGAGGGGAGGGGAGGGGAGGGGGATAGTAGAGGATAGGAAAAGCAGCAGAATACAACAGACACTAGTATGGCAATATGTAAATTAGTGGATGTGTAACCGATGTGATTCTGCAATCTGTATACGGGGTAAAAATGGGAGTTCATAACCCACTTGAATCAAAGTGTGAAATATGATATGTCAAGAACTATGTAATGTTTTGAACAACCAACAATAAAAATTAAAAAAAAAATGTAGTATCTGTATTGATGAACAGTAAGCAAATTCCAAAGAAAGTATGATTAGATATTTATCAATCCCTAAGGGCCAAGATTTCTTGGCTTAGGGGCTGGGGATGTGGCTCAAGCGGTAGCGCGCTCGCCTGGCATGCGTGCGGCCCAGGTTCGATCCTCAGCACCACATACAAACAAAGATGTTGTGTCTGCCGAAAACTAGAAAATAAATATTTAAAAAAAAAAAAAAGTTTTCTTGGCTTAAAATTAAAGAGAAGGAACAGAAAATCTGGGGCTGGGGCTGGGGCTGTAGCTCAGTGGTAAAGTGCTTGTTTTGAATGTGTGAGGCACTGAGTTTGATCCTCAGCACCACATAAAAATAAATAATCATACTATGTGTTCATCTACAACTAAATAAATATTAAAAAAAAAATCTGCAAAGCAGTTGTACTTAAGGGAATTGTTAAAATGAATCTTAATGGGGGAAAGCCATTTTTCTACTCTGTTTGAAGTAATTTCCTGTAGAATTTTTTTATTTGAAGAGAAAAGGTAATTTTAAATGTTATATGTCATTATAGGAAGTAGTTCTCCTCCCTTAGTCATTATTTCTGAAATTTTTTTTACATTAAGTTAGGAAAATTCTGTATTTTTAATGTCTATTCATCAGTGTTTCATAATTTTGCTTAATTTTTCTATTCTTCTAGGCATTTCCTTTTAAAAAATTCATGCATCATACAATAATGTCTACTGTTTCTAGTGCCTGGAATACATATGTATATATAAAATGAAATCTCTGCATGTGGAACTGGGAGGAATTTTTTGGTTTGTTTTATGAGGAGAGACAGATGTAAATACATGCTTTAAGGAAAGATAAAGCAGAGTAAAGGGCCAGTAGTGAAATGAGGCCCTTTAGATTGAGTGGTTGGGAGGAATTTTCTTAATGAGAGATTTGAAAGAAATTAGGGAAGAAGACCTTGTAAATTCCTGAGCAGGAACATTTTAGTTCTTGAGATGAACATGCTTAAGAAAGGGCAAGTAGATCTGATCAGGGAAGCACAGTTTTGAGGTAAGAAAATGAAGTTAAAGGTGGAGACAACAAAAAGAACTTTATGCATTCTAGAAAATAAATTGCCTTTGTCGAGTTTATTGAAATATTTAAATAAACTAAATTTTTGAATAAAGGAATAGATATCAAAGGTTAAAGCTGGTATTCCCATGAGACTTTTTGTTTGTTTTGCACTCGTGTTGTTTTTGTGGATAGTAAACAGGGAGAGAGAATTTAGTCATCAATACATGCCAGTTTGTCAAACTAAGGCATTAAAGAATCTCTGTATATTTTTGTATATCTTTGTATGTTCCCCTGTATGTATTTTTGGAAGAAATGCAGTCTATTCCCAGAAATTTTCTTTAATGTTTTTTTAAATTCTTATAACATTTTTCATATTGTTAAGGAAATAATAATTGATCTAGTTAGACTAGTCCTAATGGAGAACTTCCTTGTGATTTTTTTATTGCCTGAGGGCAACTTCAGACAACTGAAAACTTGCTAAAGCATGTTTAGTACTGTCTCCAATTCTTTTAGTTATATTTATGGTTAACATACAATGGACTTAATTACTAACTATACCCTTGTATTCTTGTTAGCAAATGAATTAACTATAATTGTTTTTACTTTTTTTGTGATGTTTTTAAGGAGGGCTAATGGGACCTGTAAGGATGATTTCATCAGGACATGAGTTGACAACAGATTATGATGAAAAAGCACTTCATGAACTTGGTTTTAAGGACATGCAGGTACATATATAAATTGTGGTTTGTGTTTTACTTAGCTGTTGATTGATAAAGACAATAGAATATTCAGAAGTTTAGTCTAAAATTTATTATTGCTTTCATTTTATTAAAATTGCAACAAATTACTTTATATTTATTGTTTTATTAAGCAAAAAACTTAATGTGTATTATCCACCCCCCGCCCTTCTCTTATTTTTGTAGATGGTATTTGTATCTTTGGGTGCACCACGGAGAGAACGGAAAGGGGAAGGTGTTCAGCTCCCTGCATCTTGCCTACCACCCCCTCAGAAGGACAACATTCCGATGCTTTTGCTTTTACAAGAACCCCATCTAACTACTCTTTTTGATTTATTAGAAATGCTTGCATCATTTAAACCACCCTCGGGAAAGGTGGCAGTGGATGATAGTGAGGTAACCATATCAGACTTCATTTCCACAAATCTTTTTTTTTTTTTATTTTTATTTATTTATTTAATTATCTACACATGACATTACAATGATCTTGGCAATTCATTCATTTGTATCATTGGGGTATAATTTCTCATTTTTCTAATTGTACAGATTGTAGAATCACACTGGTCATAGAGTCACCTATATACATACATCAATCATAATGTCTATTCTATTCTGCTGCCCTTCTTATCCCCCCTACTCCTCCACTCCTCTCCCATCATTTCTCTATCCAATTTAATGTGACACACTTTTTTTTTTCTTTTTCTCATCACAACATCATACATGTATTCTGTATAACGATGAGGGTCTCTTTCCATCTTCCATGCAACTCCCCTTCTCCCTCTTTTTCCTCCCACCTCTCTTCCCTATTTATTGGTAGTTTTCTTCTCATGCTCTTCCCCTCTATCCCATCCACAAATCTTATTTTTGTTTGTGATACTGAGAATTGAACCTAGAGCCTTGCACATGCTAGCACGTGCTCTACCACTGACCTACATTACCCTTCCCCCTCCCTCTACTGTTTTTTTCTCTTTTCCTTTTTAAAATTTTGAGACAGGAGCATGCTGATTTGCTTAGGTTGTCCTTGAACTTTAGATCCTTGTGTTTCAGCCTCCCAAGTAGCTATGGTTACAGGCATGTACCACCATACCGAGCTCCATAAACTTGTTTTATCTTTCTGTTGAAAGAAAAACAATTTTCTCAGTAATCTCTCAAAAAACAATAAAACATAGGAACACATTTATTTGTTAACTATTTAAGTGCTTAATATGATCAGACATTCTGTTTTAATGAAAGTGCTATTTAAAGGATGATCAAATGAGGTGTATTTCAGTCTTGAGTCAGAGTTGAGTTGTGAATGGCAAGTTTACCTTGAAACTCCAGCTCTAAAATTCCCTTGCCTTTAAAGTACAGTTAGATCTCCATATCCATGAGTTCTGCATTTGTTCTTTGTTTTGCATTTGTAGATTAAACCAGCTGAGGAATGAAAATATTTGGGATGGGGACGATCTGTTCTGAACATGAAGATTATTTTCCTTCTCATTTTTCCTTAAATAATATAGTATAGCAACTGTTAATACAGTATTTATAATATTGGTATTTTAAATAATCTGGAGATGGTTTAAAGATTATGGGAGGACATGCATAGATTCTGTACTATATATTTTATATAAAGGATGTGGGCATCCACAGATTTTGGTGTTCATGGAGGGGGGGCGTCCTGGGACCAATCGGGGATAGATATTGAGGGATTACTATATATTGGTTTTATAAAGTCCTTGTACCAAAAGAACTAAGTTGCTTTTTATTGACTTTTAGAATATTCCTTTGGCATTCCCTAAGAGTGTATTACACCAAAGAATTAATATAATAGGAGCAATAATAGTATAATAATAAACAAAAGTATACTACATGGAAAATGCCCAGTGAATTTTAGCTTTTGATGTTTATTGTCTTCTGGGGTGGTACTTTGACATTTTAATAACTTATTTTTTATACTTTTGGAAACATCATTTAGAATACTCTTAGCACCTTACTGAGCTAAGATTTAACAAAAGATAATAGCAAAAAGAGTATTCTTTAAATTTGCTTTCTCCTCTTAATGTCTGCTCATCTGAAACTATTAAATAAGATATTCGGGGCTGGGGCTGTAGCTTAGTGGCAGAGCACTTGCCTAGCATGTGTGAGGCTCTGGATTCAATCCTCAGCACTACATAAAAATAAACAAATAAGATAAAGGCATTCTGTTCATCTACAACTACAAAAAAAAAGAGGGGGGACATGCATTAACAAAATAAGAGAAATGATAATAATTAGAGTCTTGAAATTTACTAATGGTCTTATGAAACAGGTGACTTCACTTTTGTTTGAGATTTCTTATGTCCAGCCTTAAGGAAAGGCTATTCTGGGGAAATGTTTATAATCACTTAAAAAAAAAAATCCCTTCTTTTTTATGACTATTCATATTGTCTTAAATGTATTCTATTTCCCGTGTTAAAATTGTCTTATTTTCACAGTACTTGAGTAAATTTGATTATTAATAATTTTTGTGCCAAACAATTGAACTTATTTAATTTTTTTTTCCTGATCTGTCTTGATAAAGCAGTTGTTCTTATTTGTATAGAGCTTAAGATGTGAAGAACTTCATCTTCATGCAGAAAATTTGTCTAGGCGTGTCTGGGAGCTGCTCATGCTTCTTCCAACATGTCCTAACATGTTGATGGCATTCCAGAATATCTCAGATGAACAGGTGAGCCTACAAAATCTTTTTACTCTCCTTGAGGATGTTACTAGTTATGTTCCTGCTGGCAGTAGCTCACTTTCTGGATCATACCTCAGCAAATCTAAATATAATTTTTGCCTGTTTAATAGAAAAAGTGTATCATTTTATTTGTTTAGTGAGGTTGAGTAGCATAGTAAATAGAAGGTAAGAATGCTTTCTGAAATTGTCTCTAGAAAATAGGGATTTGTCTTCATATCAGTGGTTAGTTTTTTTTTTTTTCTTTAAGAAATTACTGTATGTTTCCAATATTGCTTTTTGACAACAAAAAGTAATGTGTAGGGGGCTGGGGATGTGGCTCAAGTGGTAGTGCGCTCACCTAGCATGCGTGGGGCACTAGGTTCGATTCCCAGTACCACGTAAAAATAAAATAAAGATATTTAAAAAAAAAAGTAATGTGTAGGGAAAATATACTAGAGTGAAATGAATGCATCAGTGCTTGTTTTGAATGCTTACACAAGTCAACTTGCCAATATGTATTTAGTAATCTTCCGATGGGGCATACCTTCACATATTATTGTATGTTGAATATATTGGTAAAGATTTTTTAAATTAAAGATTATTATTATTATTTTATACCTTTATTTTATTTATTCATTTTTATGTGGTGCTGATGACTGAACCCAGTACCTCACTTCTGCTACGCAAGTGCTCTACTACTGAACTGCAACCCCAGCCCTAAACATTATTATTATTATTTTTTTTAATATTTTTTTTTTAAGAGAGAGTGGGGGGGGGGAGAGAGAATTCTTTTAATATTTATTTTTTAGTTCTCGGCGGACACATCATCTTTGTTTTTTGTATGTGGTGCTGAGGATCGAACCCGGGCCACACGCATGCGAGGCGAGCGCGCTACCGCTGAGCCACATCCCCAGCCCCCTAAAGATTATTTTTAAAACCTTTGTAATATTGGTTTTCTTTTGTAGATTTCTAGTAGAACTCCTGTGAAATGATTAAAATAACAAATGTGCTAATGTTATGTTACCAGTTATTGATGATTTGGGCACTTTGGTGTGATTACAGGTCTTATGTCTCATGATTTTTATGTAAAAATGATGGGCTCTAGAAAATGATGAATTATGACCCAGAGTAACTGTAATGATAATTTCAAAGATACATTTCTTAGTGTGAATAACATTATTTCACATTGATCCTAGAAAATAACAATGGCTTTCAAATTAATAAATTCCTATGCTGGTGTTTGTATTTTATTGGTTTTATTTGAACAAAATTTAATGAATAATTGGTGTTTTAAAGTATGTTGTTAGTACCAGTTATTTAGTTGGTCTTTATGTATTTGAATATGTTTCAAAGTATATGTAAATTAGTATTTTTATATAATGTCTTTCTGTATTTTTTCGATTTGGATACCCATTACTACAGTTGACTTGAAACCTCTGTTTTTTCTTTTTTAAATTTAAGAGTAATGATGGACTTAATTGGAAAGAACTTCTCAAAATTAAGAGTGCCCATAAGCTTTTATATGCTCTGGAAATTATTGAAGCACTGGGAAAACCTAACAGAAGAATAAGGAGAGAATCAACGGTAATTACAATTCCAGTATCATCATTAAATGCCTGTATTTCCATTGGAGCAAAATGCTTGAATGTATTATCTTTTCATTCTAGAAAACATTTTCTACCGATACCTTCCCTTATTTTAATTTTTTCTTTTCCTACAGGGAAGTTACAGTGACCTTTATCCAGATTCAGATGATTCAAGTGAGGATCAAGTGGAAAATAGTAAAAATTCCTGGAGTTGCAAGGTTTGATCATATGTTTTGTGATATATTGATAATAAAAATTTACATTTTCATAAAATTAGGGTCTATGCATTTTTATTTTTAAAATTAATTTATTATTTAAAATAAAGCATACTTTAAATTTATAATAATGTCAGTTGAGATTGAAACTCCTATTTTTAGCTCTAATACCCCCCCCCCCCCCACCCCATTGAAATTCTGTGTTAAGACATCCTAGTGCCTGGGATTAAGTTGTTTAGGGCCTCCCTGTGTTGCTGAGGCTGGCTTTGAACTTGTGATCCTCCTCCCCCTCAGCCTCCTGAGTTGCTAGATTTACAGGTGTGCATCACCATGCCAGACACAAAAATATTTTTTAAAAAAATTATTGAAAATAAATTTTATTTTATATAGAATTTATTTTGTATTTAAATGAAAGTAATTTTCTAAATGAAAGACATAATATTTGCCAAATATTATTGGTGGATCAACAAGTAGGTTACTTTTACGATATATATATATATGGTTTTCTCTTATCATTATCCTCACAATTGCTTATAGTTTGTTGCTGCTGGAGGCCTTCAACAGTTACTAGAAATTTTTAATTCTGGAATTTTGGAGCCTAAAGAACAGGAATCATGGACTGTGGTAAGTGAAAAATTTAGTGTTTTAACTAATTTAAGTAGTTAATCTCATTTGAAACACTTCCATTTCCATTAGCAAAGGGTAACTTTTATACATACTTCATTGTTATTAAAGAAAGCATGGCATGTAGTAAAATTTAAAATATAGAATTTAATAATCTATGGGATACAATTTCTTTGTATCAGTTGTGTTAAAAATTCTTCAGGGGTAAAATTACTCTGAATTATGACAGATTTATAATCGTTTTTCTTTTAGATTGTTTAAGTTATATATTAGTACTTAATATGGATTTATGTAGACAAAAGTTTTGTTACTTTTTCACATTGTTTTACATCTTTTTTTCATTCTATTTTGTTTTGACATTTCTTCTTCTTTTTATTAATATTTTTTACTTGTTGATGGACCTTTATTTTATTTATTTGTATGTGGTGCTGAGAATCGAACCCAGTGCCTCACACATGGTAGGCAAGTGTGCTACCACTGAGCCACAACCTTAGCCCAACATTTCTTCTTTTATAACAGTAATATTCAAAAGAATTTTGGTATGCTGGGGGATAGATACAGAAGCTGAGAGAAGCCTTTGAAATTTTTATAACACTTGGGGCTGGGGATGTGGCTCAAGCGGTAGCGCGCTCGCCTGGCATGCGTGTGGCCCAGGTTCGATCCTCAGCACCACATACAAACAAAAATGTTGTGTCTGCCAAAAACTAAAAAAAAAAAATAATAAAATAAATATTTAAAAATTCTCTCTCTCTCTCTCTCTCTCTCACTCTCTTTAAAAAAAAATTTGTAACACTTGGACATTGCTGCAATATTTTTTATAATATTCAACAAAAGTATCAGTCTTCATAACAGAAAAATGGTACTTTATCACTACTAATTTGAAGAAGTACTGATCTATAATAAAATATACAATAAAATAATGTTCCTTACGGAATAGTAAAACCTTCATAATGAGCCAGGCATGGTGGTGAACCTCTCTAATCCCACTAGTTTGGGAGGCTGAAGCATAAGGATTGCAAGTTTGAGGTAAATCTGAATAATTTAGTGAGACCCTATCTCAAAAAAAATTAAAAGGGTTTGGGATATAACTTAGTGGTAGAATGCTTTGGGCTTAATCCCTTGTACTATATAAAGAAACAAACAAAAAACAACCATAAAACCCAACTTCATATTGATATCTAAAATTATGCAGATGTGCAGGGGATAAAGCTCAATGGTATAGCACTTACCTAGAGAGTTGGAGAGAGGTTCCACCCCAAACACTGCAAAATAAAGAAGACTGCACAGTCCAATCTTGAGTTAAATGTAAAGTGGATTAGTATCCTCATATATTCCATTCAAGTGTTAATTTATTAGTACTTGATTTATAGATTTACCTTGGAACATACAATTTATAAAGTAATGATTTCATTTCAGATATTACTATGCCCACGATGAGAGAAAATATATTTGGAGAGCATTGTTATCTACCAAGCTTTTGTTAATTTTGCCACTATTTTCAACTTTTCTTTTACATATTTTGCTTCAGGTATTTTCCTTTTGAAAATATCCACATCTATAGCAATTAATTACTGTAGTGCTATGCTTAATATTTGAAATTTATTTTTGTTGCATTTTATTGGTAGTAATTTTTTTGTTGTTCCAGGAATATCTGAGAATGAGGAGGTGGATTTTGGTTCTTTGAAACTGTAGAACAATTACACTAAAATTATTAATGAGTAATGATTCATCTATAGGAATTTAGTTTATAGGCTATTTTATGTTCTTAGTAAAATTTACATGAAAAACCTATGTTAATAGTTTCTCTGTTTTCTTTGAAATTGTGAATACTTTTATGAAGCTTCAATAAAGAACATTTTACTTACCTGTGTGACACATGTTACCCTTATAATGCTTAAAATGCCTGAGTTACAAAGCATGCTTGAATTACCAACTGGTGTTAGGTCAACTGTTTTTTCCTACTTATAATACATCTCTCTTAGTATTATGGTATACTTGTAAATTTAGGGTCATTCTTTTTACTTTATCAACTCATTTCCCTTTTAAAATGAAATTAGTTGAGTTATAAAGAAGAAAATTTTTTTATTAATAAGCATAACTCAACTAATTTCATTTTAAAAGGGAAATGAGTTGATAAAGTAAAAAGAATGACCCTAAATTTACAAAACAGTTGACCTGACAATTTCACTCTACCACTGAGCCACAGCCCCAGACCCCCATTTGTGTGTGTGTGTGTGTGTGTGTGTGTGCGCGCGCGCGCGCGCGTGCTGGGGATTGAACCCAGGGCCTGGTGCATGAGAGGCAAGCACTCTACCAAGTGAGCTATACCCCAGCCCTTGTTTTCATTTTTGTATGATTAGATTGTTACCATAATAGTTGAGCAGCAAGATTGTACATTAAGTACTAGCTATACTTATTTTTATTCCCTGATCTTTTAAAAATTTCAAAATTTTTATTCTGACCATGTTATATTAATGACAATAGGGGAATAACTTTTTTTTTTCTTTTTTCTCATCCACAGTGGCAGCTAGATTGTCTTGCTTGTTTGCTGAAGTTAATATGCCAGTTTGCAGTAGATACCTCTGATTTGGATTTAGCTTATCATGATGTCTTTGCCTGGTCTGGTATAGCAGAAAGCCATCGGAAAAGAACATGGCCTGGTAAATCAAGGAAGGCTGCTGGTGATCATGCCAAGGGCCTTCATATACCACGATTGACAGAGGTAAAGTAGAGAACTTAACAGTAAATTGTAGTTTTAAATCTAACACGTTCTGAGGGACTGTGTGTGTTTTTGTTTTTTTACAAAGCAAAGAAATACACATTCAGCTAAGAAATGTTAGCTAAGGTGATACCATGGTTTTAAAGTGGTAGTGATGATGAAGTAATAATTCTTTTCAGTTCATTTTCCAAAATGAAAGCATGATGTGCTGTCTTAACGTTATCTATCTGTAGAGTTATATTCATTATTTGAACATTATTATATTCAGTAATTTACATACCAAGTATGTCAGGCTCCATTCAGGAAAACAGAAACCATATTAGGTATTTTGGCATTGGAAATTGAAAAGCGGAAGATGATTTTATAGGTCCATGTTGGAGTGTGAAAAGAAAAAGGGAGTGGTGAGGAACCCATTCACCATCCCTAAAAATTGAGATAAAATGTGTTCGGGTTATGAAAGAATTAGAAGCTTATAGAAAGGATCATGTTTAACTGGGGTTTTAGCCTCTAAGAGAGTGGGTCTCTCAGCAGTAGCTGGATTCTCAGAGGAAACTGAATAAAAGCTGATTATAGGAGTGCCTAAAAAATCTGTAGCCTAAAACCAGCTGCCTCTTCTAGATAAAATACTTTTGGAACAATGCTGACAGGAGGGGCGGGAAAAAGGAAGCATTCTGTCTAGTTTCCTGGGTTGGCAGAACCTGAAAGGAAGCCAAGTGGCAAAGGAAGAGTTTGGGTTCTGATGTACTACCCCTAGTACTGTAAAGTAAATTATGTAAATATGTTACTATTGTAGAGAAGGTATATTAGAGGTGAATTTTAAGTAGAGAGAAAATAGTTTAATAATCAGCATATATAGCAGTTCTTTTTGACTGTTGATACTGCTCATCTATCAGATTTTCTCACTTCCAGCATCTCTATCAATGAACTGGGAAGTGGGGAGAATTTAAGATTAGTTTTCAGTAATATCTTTCTCATTCGGTACCTTTAATAGTAGCTCACTTCCTACCTTTCTAAGAAACATAAGAGTAAATGAATTGTTATAGATAGATGAATATTTTGGTGAACATAAGATTTGAAAACTACTGATATAAATGGAAACATGAAGCATATTTCTCTTTTGCGATATTAGGGATTAAACAGGAAAAGTGATCTCTGCCAGTATTATAGATCATTTATATCAAATAAAATTAAACATTGGAAGTGAAATGTAAACTTATACATCACACAGTGTTATATGTTGGAAACTATTACTTAATAGTAACTTTTCATTGTTATATTTTTGGTAATGTGTTTTCCAAGGACAAACTTTTCAGATTATAATATAAATGTTTAAATTGATTATGATCCTTTCCAACAGTCAACTCACTTAATTTCCTCTTTTGGGTACCAGGGATTTGAACACAGGGATACTTGACCACAAAGCCACATTCACAGCTCTTTTTATTTTTAGACAGGGTCTCACTAAATTACTGAGGTTGGTCTCAAATTTGCAATTCTCCTGCCTCAGCCTCCTGAGTCACTGGGATTATAGGCATGTGCCACTGCGCCCAGCTCCTCACTTAATTGCAATGTTTGTTGATCCGTTTTTGTAATTTCCCTTTGAGATTTGAATAATATAAATATATGTAACTCTAGATTAATATGTACACATGGATGGAGTTTTTCATTGCTTTGTTTTTAAAATATATGCATCTGGGTGCTTGCTTGAAATAAATCAGAATATTCAACTGAACCTTCCCTAAGTGTCAAGTGATTATCATTAATATCTTTATATATTGCTTTACAGAGGTTTTTTCCTATACATATACCAGTATTCTTTTTATAGTTTAGAAAAGATGCATAATATGTATTCTTTGTATTAACTTATTTGCTAAAATAATCATAGCTTAGTATGTATATAAAAACTCTTTAGAGGTAAAATTTCTTTCTTGTATTAATTCTGGAGACTAACTCATCTAATTTTGATGTACCATAGGTAGTAAGGAAGAACACTTAATCCGTTTAACAATGTACTGCCATACTTCCAAATGGTTTCCTTACTGTCCTTTTAGAAAGTTGCTTTCACATCTCAGACTAAGCCAGTTATGATGGTGCACACTTGTGATGCCAGTGACTAGGGAGGCTGAGACAGGAGGATGGAAATTTCAAGGCCAACATGGGTATTTAGCAAAACCCTGTCTCAAAATGAAAATATAAAAAGAACTGGGGATGTAGAGCGCCCATGGATTCAATCCCTAGTACTGGGGAATGGGTTGGATGCGGGGGACAAAAATCAGAAAACCTCAGACTATGTCCCAGCCTTTTTTGATTTGGCTTTGTACTTGTGATCCTGCTTTCTCATCCTCTCAAATCCCTGACAGATGACAGGAGTGTGCCACTATGTCTGGCTGTGGAAACTTTCTTGGTTTTCCCAGAGATGGGATTTGAACCCAGGAGTACTTGACCACAAAGCCACATTCACAGCTATTTTTATTTTCCTTTTGGCTGGTTTAGCACATTGCATTTACTGTTGTTTTAGTGCTCTCTGCAGTTGAGTACACCACTGAACTAAAACGGTTCCCAGAATAAGTTCTGACCTACAGAAAGGATTTAGTACTTCTTTGTTAAATTAGTGAATTAGTTTTTCCCAATAAACATGTAAATAACTAGAACTTAGAAATTAACTATCAGGATTATGTGCTTTGAAAATTAACAAAGTAAATGTTGACCCTCAGGATTTTGAATCTATCCATAATATGTTATATTGCTTTTTAAAAATATTTATTTCAGAATGGTTGAGGAATCTGGCACTGCTTGAATTTCTCTCTATATTTTCTTGTACATAAACTTTAAAAAAATAATTTTTACTTAAACTGTCCTCTGTCATTGCTGCAAAACCCCCTAATGTTTGAACTATATAGTATTTTTTTTTTTCCTTTTTACCTTGTTGTGTGATATTGGTAAATCTATGGATTAAATGTAAAGAATATTTTTACCTCCTACTTCTAAATTTTCAGTATGTTCGTTTGTAGTTACTGCTCATAAGTGTGGTTATAAAATTCTGGTTTTCTAACATTTGATATTTTTATGGTAGTTTCAAATAATTCTCTGGATATTTTTTGTATTGCTGTAGATAAATATCAAAGTAATTTGGAATCTTGAGTTATGAATATGTTTTTTTGTTTGACCATATTTAAAGATTGATCTGAAATGTTTTTGTTTTGAAGGTATTTCTTGTTCTCGTCCAAGGAACCAGTTTGATTCAGCGACTCATGTCTGTTGCTTATACATATGATAATCTGGCACCTAGGTACGCATTTTTCATAAGTTTTATATGTATGCATTTGTATTAAGAATATAATGTTTATCCTTCCATTTCAGAAAATTTAAAAGTAAAGGAAAATTGTTAGGGCTTTTTAATGAACTGTGATACTTTTCACCTAGATTGGCATAGGTTGTCCACCTTTTGCCAGGAGTTATCATTTATTCATAAATAGGTACTTTCTGTTTATGTTTGCATGTTTTTCTGAATTTTTTGAAAGTAAGTTGCAGACATCATGACTAAGATTATGTAAAAACACTTTGTTTTTCTCCTAAGATTGAAACTATTTTCCCTGCTTTAGTTGTCATATTTCTTTTTCTTTTTCTAATATTTATTTTTTAGTTATAGGTGGACATTTATCTTCATTTTTATGTGGTACTGAGGATCGAACCCAGTGCCTCATGTGTGCTAGGGGAACGCTCTACCTCTTGAGCCATAATCCCAGCCCCATAGTTGTCATATTTCTTCCTTTTCATTTAATCAGATACTTTCTTAATCTTTATTTCATGAAGAATACAGGCTTTTATTGTATGTGTGGGGGGGGGTGTACTAGGTATTTGAACCCAGCTTCCACCTGTTGTTTTGTTTTGTTTTTTAATTTTGAGACAGTCTTGCCAACTTGTAAGGGCCTGGCTAAATTGCTGAAGCTGGCTTTGAACTTGGATCCTCCTGCCTTAACCTCTGGAGCTGTTGGAATCACAGATACCAGGCCTGGCCCAGATATTTTTTTTAATAGAGCATTTTCAGTCTGAGTTGTCTTGATTATTTCTCATGATTACACACTTATAACAGAAAAACCCTTTAAGTAATATTGTATCTTTCCCAGTTCATCCTGATGTTTATATTTTTCCCATTATTGATGATATTAATTCTGATCATTTAATCTGGTTTCCTTCAGGTTACTCTACTATAATGTTTGACTTTTTTTCTTTTGTTAAAAATCAGTCTGTGGGAAAACATTTGAAACTACAAATTTCTTGCTTCTTGTGAAACTTTGATGCATTGGTTTTAGCTTTTATTGATTTTTTTTGTTAATTTCGTGTTTATTAATTGACATCCTATTGTGAGGAAAAAGCTTTCTCTCTTTATAGTCAATATCAATTTGGATTCATCTCCCCTGCCACCTTCAGTATGTATAGTTCATTACTGTCATTATTCCCTTTGCTCAAAGTGTGTCAGAGTTGGCTTATGGAAGCCTCTCTGAGCTTGTTCATGTGACCTTTGGCATAGCCTTATGGTTTAGGGTGGGGGTAGGGGTTTCCTTTTTGTTTTTTTAATGTCAGTACAATACTTTCTAGGCTTATTTTGTAGCTTCTCTGTCTTAGTCCTGAAGTCAGCCATTTTAAAAAGAAGTCCTAGTGCCAGTTAGTAGGGAACCTTAAAAATGTGAGTCCTTAATGTATTCATTGTTACTGGTATATCATTGCTCCTATATTCACAGAGGACAGAGATGTTAATATGTATGAAAATATAAACATTGATATCCTATTTATTTGGACTACTTTGGAGATTCTTAATAATGTAGAAAATTTTAATATAGAAATCCAAGTAAAGCAATTGCTAATTAATACATGGGGACCTAACTGTATGCTAGTTATTTAGTCATATAAAATTAATTTTGAGTATTTGAGAGTTGTTTTGTGGGGCTGAACTTGATGATTGAACTCGGATGATTTATAAAGCTAATGTAAGTACCCTTAAAAGGTTTTAACCAGGCAAGTGCTATGGCACATACTTGTAATCCCAGCAACTCAAGTGGCATGAGGATTGCACATTCAAGACCAGCTTTAGCAGTTTAGTTTAATGAGACCTTGTCTCAAAGTAAGGAAGAAAACAAACTGGGGATGTAAGTCAGTGGTAAAGTGTCCCTAGGTTAAATTCTAAGTACAAAACAACAACAACAAAAAAAACCCCACAACTAGTTCCATTTTATAGAGTTCATTATAATCTTCACCATATCATTTGCCAACCCTCCTCATCCTTGGTGGTTTCTCAGGTTCTGTTTCTGTGTCATTGTGATCTTTTCAGAGGTCCACGCATAAGGCAGATAGAATGAACTTTTTTCCTGTATAAACAAAAATATTTTAATACCTATATGAGCATTAAAATTGAAAAGTACAGATATGCATGGTGGCACACACTTTTAATTCCAACTATGTGGGACCTGAGACTGGAGAAACACAAGTGCTAGGATAACCTGGCAACACAGTGAGATGCTGTGTTTAAAAAAAAAGGGGGGGGGGGTAAGTTTTCTGCTCTTGGTTTAAAAATGTGTGCTTATAGGGGCTGGGGTTGTGGCTCAGTGGTAGAGCGCTCGCCTCGCACTGGATACAATCCTCAGCACCACATAAAAATAAATAAATAAAATAGAAGTATAAAAAAAGTGTGTGTTTGTGTGTGGTGCCAGTGTTGATTAAAACTAAATGTTAGATTTGACTCTTCAATTAAGACATATTAATGTAATTGATACATATTGATCTCTTACTTTAAATTGATGAATGAGTTTTGAGTTTTGAACCTATGAGAGATGGTAATACTGGAGGGGAATGATTTTTTTTAAACAGCAAATAGTTTAAAGCAAATAGTTCATATTTATTGGTTTTGTTAAAATAAAAGAAAATCAGTATTCACCTTTTTAAATTGAGGCCATACATTTTCTCTTGAAATTACTAAAAGTATCATAAGAAAAAGTAGTGGTAAAATAATAATAGAAAAACTATTGAGTTTTTTTTTTTCTTTCTTTCCTTTTTTTTTTTTTTTTTGGTTGTTGTTAGCAGGGATTGAACCCAGGACCACTTACATCCTTTAGTCTTTATTATTTTTTACTTTGAAATGGGATCTTCCCAAGTTGCTTAGGGTCTCCCCAAGTTGTTGAGGCTGACCTCAAACTCAGAGCTTCTCCTGTCTGAGTTGCTGGGATTACAGGTGTGCACCACTGTGCCCTGCTTTATTCAGTTTTCTCTACATTCTAGTAATTTGCCTTTGATGGTTCCTGAGAGACATTGGCAATATAAATACAGCGGGAAGGATATCTTAACACAATATGAATTTTTTGAGTCTCTAAATAATTACGGCTTATATCTTTATAATACACATATTTTTTAAAAAAAATTTAATTTTTTTTTGCGGGGGGGGGGGGATCAAGGATTGAATGAACCCCAGGGCACTGAACCACTGAGCTGCATCCCCAGCCTTTTTTGTTCTTTTTGAGCCCTGGAAATTGCTGAGGCTTTGAACTTGTGATCCTTCGCCCTCAGCCTCCTGAATCTCTGTCCATACCCGGCTTTTTTTTTTTTTTTTTTTGAGACAGGCTTTTGTTGCTGAGCCTCAATCTTAGGTTCCTATTTTAGACTATGAGTTGCTGGGATTACACACGTGCGTCTCCCCACCTGACTTGACTCTGCTTCTATGAGCTTTACTTATTAACAATATTTTTAATAATGATTATTTAAAAATACATAATTCTTTTAGAATTTATTCTATTTGGGAGGAATTGTAAGCCTTAAAGGACATATGATAAGTCATTTTTAATTCATTGCTGAGTTTAATTAGTGGTGGTGACATGTTTTTACTTTACAGAGTTTTGAAAGCCCAATCCGATCACAGGTCTAGGCATGAAGGTAAGAGTTCCACAAAGTTAACTTTTAATGAATAAAGATGGTAATAATAGGTGCAAGATTGTTTTATATTTAATAATAAACATGTATCTTTGTTATATCAAAAACCTTTGTAGTCATAATTTTTTCCTTTTTTTTAGTTTCACATTATTCAATGTGGCTCTTGGTTAGTTGGGCTCATTGCTGTTCTTTAGTGAAATCCAGCCTTGCTGATAGTGATCATTTACAAGATTGGCTGAAGAAATTGACCCTCCTTATTCCTGAGGTAATTACGGTAACATTTAGAGATTAATATTTTGCACAAGTTTTCCAATTATTAGCATTGACAATTAAAAAGAGCTATTGGAAACAAGTACGTGTGATTACGTAACTATATCTATCATATTATCTAGTTAATTCTTTAAGGTATAGAATGTTTTAAACAATGCACTACATTTAGTTAACATTTAAAAAGTGTGAATATTATATATTTGTAGTATCCATCCTTTATTATTATTTTTTTCGGAATACTGGGAATTAAACCAGGGGTACTTTATCACAGAGCTATACCCTCAATCCTTTATATGTTTATTTCAAGACAGGGTCTTGCTAAGTTGCTTACAGCCTCACTAACTGCTTTTTGAACTTGCAGTCCTCCTGCCTCAGTCCTCCAAATCACTGTGATTACAGGTGTGTGCCACTGCACCTGGCTGTATTTGCCTTTTTGAAAGACTTGTTTATTGAGTGATTACTTTGCTTTGGATTTTTTTTTTTAATTGCCTTTTCTAAAAGGTGGAAAGAATTTGAGCATTTATTTGTTAATTCATGTTTTAGAAAACTTGTTTGCTTTTTCTGTTTAATAGAGGTAGGAGAAACTAAAAGTCAATAAACCAAATATATTTTTCTTCTTATGTTGACACGGAGACCTCAATAATTTTTAATATCTTTTTCTCAGTATTCACTGACATAGCATTCCATATTGAAATTATAGAAACATTTTTATTAATAAAGTTAACTACAGAGTTACGTTTTTAAAATAAACACAGGAGTTGTACTTCTTTTTTTTTAAATATATTTTTAGTTGTAGATAGATAAAATAATTTAATGTATTTATTTATATGTGGTGCCGAGGATCAGTCTCATGCCTCAAACATGCTAGGCATGTGCTCTACCACCTCAGCACAAGTTAAATATTGTTTTAGTTAGCATTGTCCACTGCTGTTAGCTATGGATTGAAAGTCATGTGTATTCTTGTTCTTGCTGTGTCTTAGGTATCTATTATGACATTTGGCCATTCCCTTGGGATCTGGGAAATGTTATGATTTAATGTTCTTTTTTCTAGATTGTTTCTAGTTCTGAAACTGTTGTATCGTTATTTATTTACCTTGTAAATAACTGGGTTATGAATATTCTGCCCTTAATCTCTTTTTCTATTTGTTGTCATTATTCTTATTTGGTTTTCTGGTCTTATGGGCATGGTTAGGAATTTCTAAGAAAAAAATGTATTTTTATAGTACTGGACACATGGATACTTGTATTTGATCATCTGTTAATTATATGCATGTATATGTGATCAGGATATTATATTTGAAACATTATTGAAGGAAGAGATTTAAGTTATTTCTGCTAACATTAACATTAGTTTTTTAATAGTAACTTATACTGTCTCTGAAACTGGCTTTTTTGTTTAGACTGCAGTTCGTCATGAATCTTGCAATGGTTTGTATAAGTTATCTCTGTCAGGCCTAGATGGAGGAGATTCAATCCATCGTTCTTTTCTGCTCTTGGCTGCCTCAACATTGTTAAAATTTCTTCCTGATGCACAAGCACTCAAACCTATCAGGGTAAGATTTTACTATATTCAGGGGAGATTTCTGTTTCTCTAATTTCTTCTCCCCAAAGTTTATTATTGTACTATATCCTTTGTGGTTTTTACGTAGAAGATGGTAGTAATATTATTCTTAAAATGACAGCATTTTGACACATTGTCTCCATGTTACAACTAGTAAGAGAGTCTGCATTTGAATTTTAGCTCTTTGGGCTCTCTCATGGGTTGACATTTGTTCTTGGTTCTGAGCTTTGTGTTAATAAGTTAAATGATAGAAATTTCTGTCACAAATGTAGCTAGCTTTCTTCTTTATTCATTCACACCTTTTTTTTTTTTTAATCCCCAGGGTGTTCTGAATTTTTAATTTACTTTCTTGCCATAATGTATGTTCTAGCCTTGTGTAACAATTTATTATTGTAACCTAATAAATCCAGAGCCCACTAATATAAAATTTTTGATTATCTCAGAAATAGGTGTTGTAGGATGTAAATTATTTTGTCTTTTCCAGGTATAAGTACTTTGAGACTATTTTTCTAAACTGTTTTGATCTTAGTAATATTGTTTAGGGTACCTGTTTATTCTGACCTTCCTAGATGCTGCGATTACAAACATGTGTCACCACGCCTTGTAGTTATTCTGATTATCTGATTTTATAGAAAGTAGGAGCGTACAGCTCATTTTTTCTTAGATTTTTAACACTGTTGAATTTCTTTTGGGATTTAATTTGTTTCAGAAATCTGTAGTTTCTTAAATGTATTATAATTTAAGCTATTTTTAAAATGTTTTCACAAAGAATAATTTTTTTTTAATAGATAGATGATTATGAGGAAGAACCAATGTTAAAACCTGGATGTAAAGAGTATTTTTGGTTGTTATGCAAACTAGTTGACAACATACATATAAAGGATGCTAGTCAGGTATGTTCAGAACATTATATATTAAGTTGTCAATAGATGTGGATTATGTACAGGGATGTGGATGATTTTGTTAGTCTTTGTACTTAAGGAAAGACAACTTTAATTATAATAAGTGTTAACTATTTGGTACTGTCATATTTTTTCTACTGTATTTGAACCTTTCTGTTCTATTACCTTCTTACTCAACTTTCTTTAATAACAAGTAGATTTGGAGTCTTGCATATATAAAATAACATTTTAATTAAAACAAGTTATTTTAAGGTAACAAAACTGACAATTTTGGCTCAACTACTGATTTTCTTTTACTAGACTTAAATGACATTTCCATTCAAACAAGTAATTTTCAAAAGCAGATTTGCCACCTGAAGACTTTTGATTTTTCCCCTTTGTACAAATTTAGTTAAACTAAAAATACATCTGTTAATTCAAAATAAATGAGAAATGTGAGGATGTTTATAACTGGGATGTTAAGTTCTTCTACTTTTCATATGAGAAATAATTATAAAAATTAATATTAAACAAGTTTTATTTATTGATAATTAAAATATTGAGACCAGATAAATCTATTTCTTAAATCCTTGATTTGCTCATTGAGCTAAAGTACAAATCTAAGCATCCTTAAACAAATTATTTTCTTTCCTAAAGATCTAGTTTCTTTGAGATACTCTTGAATTTAATTCTATTTGGTAAAATCTGTTATGATTTTTTGTTCCCCAGTTATAGTGAAAATTAAAGCTTTTTAAAATTAACTATAGGCTTTAGTTTATTGTTAGAACCTAGTGTAAAGGTGGTATCAAAAACAAACCTTAATGGCTATGAATGACATCTTGGTAAAGTTGTTACTAAAACAACAAACTAAAGTATTATCATCTCAGTAGGTTACTGTGACTATCATAATTTATTGCCAAACATTCATTTGATTCTTTTTTGTAAGACTATTAATACTGCACTTAAAACTATAATTTTGTTGACATGTGTAAGAGAGGAATACTAAATTTTATAATTAATAAATTTGGGATAACCAAGCTGTTTACTATAAGGATGTGATTTTTCTTCATTGTTTTAGTACTGTGTGTACTACTAAACATTGGAATCTGTATTTGAATTTTGATTTTTCTTTTTGTATTAAGACAACACTCCTTGACTTAGATGCTTTGGCAAGACATTTGGCTGACTGTATTCGAAGGTAAAATTTTATGTGACATTGACAATTATTAAGAACAGATAAAGGCAAAGTATCTTGATTTGCTTATGTTCTTTTTTTTTTTTTTTTTTTTTTTTTTGTAGTAGGGAGATCCTTGATCATCAAGATGGTAATATAGAAGATGATGGGCTTACAGGACTCCTAAGACTTGCAACAAGTGTTATTAAACACAAACCACCCTTTAAATTTTCAAGGGAAGGACAGGTGTGTATTAAAATATCCAAATGTCTGTTTGAAATCTGATCAACACTTGGTTTTTGATCATTTGTGGATATGTAAGTTTTTTTTAAATCCAAGTTTAAAGAACTTAGTTTTGGGCTTAAAAAGTGAACATTGAGTAAATTGAACCCTAGAAATATAAAAGTTGAGTTTGTTTTTAGAGTGCAAAAGCTAATTTTAATTGCTATTACCATATATAAAAAGATGATCTTACACTTGAGATCTCCTGCTATCATAATTTTTTAAAAAAAGTACTAGAGATGTAGTTCAGTGGTAGAGTACCTCTGAATTTAATTCCAGTATGACAAAAAAAAAAATCTCTAATAATTTGATTTCTGTGATACTAAATATTTTGAATTAATAGTTTAAATTGTAAACTATTGTCTTTAAGTTAAACAGTGGAATTAATAAGTGGTCATTTGTACATTGCATCCCTGTGCCCAGCTATGTCTTTTAAAGTTGTTATCTGCAGTGGGCACTTTTTCATTTCCTGCATGGAGGGAATTTGTTTTGATTTGGATAGTAGTTATCTTGAGGTTTCCGACTGTGTTAATATCCTCATGGGTATAGACTAAGGATTCTTGTGTTAAATTTAAGGCGACAGTTTTAATCTGTTTTAAAACTGTGCCACTTTCTGAAGTCCACTCTTGTTTTCCCTGGTTACTGAATTTTTTTCCCTATAATTTTTTAGAGACATAATGTTTACAAATATTTATGAAACACAGTGTGGTATTTTGGGTTTTGGGGGGTGGGGGTGGGGGTGGTAACAGGAGATTGAATTCAGTCATTTGACTAGAGACACATCCCCAGCTCTGTTTTGTATTTTATTTAGAGGGTCTCTCTGAGTTACTTAGCGTCAATTTTGGCAAAGCTGGCTTTGAACTTGGGATCCTCCTTCCCCAGTCTCCCCAGCCGCTGGGATTATAGGGGTGCACCACCTCTCCTGGCTCAGTATGGTGGGTTTTTTGTTTGTTTCTTTGTTGTTGTTTTTTTTGTTGTTGTTGTTGTTGCTGTTGTTTTTGTTTTGGTACCAGGGATTGAACTCAGGGTTACAGGACCACTGAGCCACATCCCCAGCCCTATTTAGAGACAGATTGTCACTCAGTTGCTTAGCACCTCGCTTTTTGCTGAGATTGGCTTTGAATTTGCTATCCTCCTGCCTCATCCTGGAGCCACTGGGATTGCAGGTGTGTGCTACCACGCCTGGCTTTAGTATGGTGTTTTAATTCATTCATTCATACATTGGGTAATGCTTAACTCAGGATAATTAGATATCCATTTTTATCTTTTTACCATTTCTTTATGGTGATTACATTCAAATTCCTCTCGAACTTTGAGAGAGATGATGCATTGTTGGAAATGATATTTACTCAGCTGTGCCATAGAACACCATAAGTTATTCTTCAAACCAAACAATAACTTTGTACTTATTGGTCAACCTCTCTCCTACCTTACCCATTCCAAGTCTTGAAGAGTTTCCCTTATTTTATCTTCCAATTTTAGTTTAAGTTTCAGGTGTTATAGTTAAGTCATTAATCCATTGTGAGTGGATTTGGGTAACTTGTGAAAGATTAGGGGTTAGTTTTGTTCTGGAGTGGACATCTAATTTGCCCAGCACCATCTAATGAAGACTGTGCTTTCTATAGTGGATGTTCTTACATTTAGCACTGTAGTTGAAAAGTTGCCTATATATTAATTATATTGTTGTTTTTTCTGGCCTCTGTTCTGTTCTACTGACCTGTATATTTTGAATTCAGGTAGTATAATGCCTCCTGTTTTGCTCCTTATCGAAGAATGGTTTGGGGTTTTTTGGGGGGAAGTGGGGGAAGAGTTCTACCCCTGAGCTACATCTCATCTTGCTGAAGATGTTTTTTTTGGGGGGGAGGGTTGCCAGGGATTGAACTCAGGGGCACTCGGCCACTGAGCCACATCCCCAACTCTATTTTTGTATTTTATTTAGAGACAGGGTCTTACTGCGTTGCTTAATGCCTCGATTTTGCTGAGGCTGGCTTTGAACTCGCCATCCTCCTGTCTTAGCCTCCCGAGCTGTTTGGATTACAGGTGTATGCCACTGCACCCATCACTGCTAAAGAATTTTTATGTAAAGGAAATTATTCTTTTTTGAAATATGAGTTGCAAGTTGTTCTTGTTTGTCTTTTCATTTTGCAGGTTTGTTTTGTTTTGTTTTGTTTTTAAGTTGTGCATGGACTCAATGCCTTTTTTTGTTTTTATGTGGTGCTAGGATTGAACCCAGTGCCTCACACTTGGAAGGCAAGTGCCCTACCACCAAGCCACAACTCTGGCCCCTCATTTTGCAGTTTTTGTTTCACTTATTTTTTTTTTTTTTAATTTATTATTATTATTATTATTTTTTTTTTTAGTTTTTGGCGGACACAACATCTTTGTTTGTATGTGGTGCTGAGGATCGAACCCGGGCCACACGCATGCCAGGCGAGCGCGCTACCGCTTGAGCCACCTCCCCAGCCCCTGTTTCACTTATTTTCTAACTATAATTTATTTCGTTTTAATTTGACTCCAGTTTACTGATATTTTATGGAATCTAGGTTTTGTGTTGACTTTAAAAATACATAGTACCAGGCTGGCGTTTATAGCTCAGTGATAAAGTGCTTGCCTTGCACGTGTGACGCCCTGGGTTTATCCTCAGTGCCATACAAAAATAAACAAATAAAATTAAAGATATCGTGTCCATCTACAACTAAAAAAATACACAGTACCTTGTTATATTTCCATAATTTTATTTTTACATTTATATTTTTCTATAATGAAATCATTTAGGTGAGAGGAATGAAATAACTTTTCTTTCAAGTCAATACCAAGTACCGTATTAATTGGCTAATTTACTTTTTAATCCACTGATTAGAAATACCTCCTTCATATTCTGAACTGCCATATGTATTTTGCTTTCTTTCTAAGCTTTGTGTTTCATTCCACTGATGTGCGTATTCACTCACCAATGCCATATCTTAACCATATAAATTTAGAGTTGTGAATAACTTATGGTGGTTCATCTTCATTGTTATTCCTGTTTGGAATTTTCTTAGCTATTATTTTTCTAAATGAACTTTAGAATTCATTTGGTTATTTTACAAATATTAAAATTAAATTTTTCTGTTGCAATTGTATTGATGCAGTATTGATCTTTGTTACTGATTTTGCCTGTGCAATAATAGTATTTATCATATTTACACAAAATTAATCTGTATTCTTAAAGCTTTCTTCATATGGAATTTGGATTTAAAGTATTTTTTAATGTTTATTCCTGTGAAGTCTTCATGAGTAATACTGTTTTTGCACAATCAGAATCAGTATCATAAGGGTATCAATTCTATATCAATACAACCCCAATAAGAAAAAGTAACAATTCATGCCATAAATTGAATATTTTCTTTGATTATGTTTTCTAACTTGATGTTTATGTGAAAAAAAGGGTTCTTGTGTATTAATTAGAGACCACCTTTTATTCTATTCTATCTTTTTACTTTTTGGCTGTCCTAGGGATTAAATTTGTCAAAGTCTATCTTCAATTTATTTATTGTTTGTATTTATTTTTTCCATTATCTTTAGTTTTAAGTGTTGTTTTAGGTCTTTAATTTGTTTTTGGTTTATCATCTGTTAGTAATTCTTTATGTCTTATTTTTCAAGTCTGAATTCTGCTTCACTTGTCTAATTTTTTCTGGTCCCTCCAAACAGTGTTAAATAATAGTTGCTTTTAAAGTTCCTTGTAAGAAAGTTTTGGTGTTTGTTATCAAATCCATATGTGATTTCCTTCTGGTTGTGTGCTTTGGGAAAACTTTAGAATTAGCTTTGATACTGGAGGAGATATATGAACTGAATTAATTATTTTATTTTAAAGAATTTACTCATGCTTTGTGTGGGAAATTAGACTGCTGGTACAGAACTTGGAAGGCAAATGTGTTAGTAGAAGTTCAGGACAGAGATGATAGTGAAAAGTGGTTGGATTTGTAATATTTATTGGAAGTAGAGCTCACAAAACTAATATATTTGTATTGGATTATAGAGTGAGAGAAAGATTAATCAAGAATAAATCCTAAATTTTCAGCTTTAGAAACTAAGTGAATAATAATGCAGTCACTAAGAAAAGGAAATCAGGATAGAACCATAATGGAAGGAAAAGAGTGGTTTTAATCAGGAGTTCTATTTTATACATGTTCAATTTTAAATGTCAATATGATATCCAAGTGGAAGTGTTTAATGCAGTTTGTGTTGTATTGTTCTAGGACAAGAGCCTTTCACGAAACTGAGACAGCTTGAATGTCCCCCTTCAAATCCCCATTATTGTGATCAAGTCAGAAAGATTTTAGATTCATGGCTCACAGTAATAGGCATGAGTTTATTAGACAGGAAAAGGGGCACTCTCAAGGAAAAGAGTGGATTCTCAGGACAGGGACTGCATGCCTCTCCTGCTCTTCAGTTTTTTCTGGGTTCTAGGAAAGTTTCCAGAGAATCTCACCTAGTTCCATCTCCTGGCTTTTGATTGACAGCAGGAGCCCCACTGCCTTGACAACTATGTCTTGCTTTGGCCTGTGCTAACAGGCTCTAATCGGAACCTGTTCTTAACCAATTTTATGGTTAGGGGGAATTACTCTTAAATCCCTGAGTTCTGGGATCTAGTCTCTGTAAGGGTCCCAAAAGTCTCCCCCTTCAGGGAGAGACTGATTGGCTTCTCAGGTCCGATGTTCTCTTTCAGGTAACAGATTGTTTGCTAAGGAATGTAACATATCCTGTGGACTTAAGGTAGACAGGACTGTAGGTAAATTTTTTTTTTTTTTTTTTTTTTAAGAAAGGAGAGCAAGTCAGCACAGTAAGCAGTTTATAGAATTATTACCTTATCGTGATGTTCCTACCAGTCATGTCTGTCTGTCTCCTATCATGAATATTAAAGAAAATCTCTCTACCGTGTATCTGTCAAAGGATAAAATTACATCAATTTAAGCATCACTATTATTGGGGTTTTGTTTTTTCTTGTTTTCTTTTGGGTACCGGGGATTGAATCAAGGGCATTTGAACACTGAGCCACATCCCTAGCCCCATTTTGTATTTTATTTAGAGACAGGGTCTCACTGAGTTGCTTAGTGCCTCGATTTTGCTGAGGCTGGTTTTTAATTTTTAATTTCCTCCCTCAGCCTCCGGAGCTGCTGAGATTACAGGCACACACCACTGTGCTCTGTTTGGATTTATTTTTTTATTTAAGAATGGACCAGGGGGCTGGGGATGTGGCTCAAGCGGTAGTGAACTCGCTTGGCATGCACATGGCGCTGGGTTCGATTCTCAGCACCACATACAAATAAAGATGTTGTGTCCGCCGAAAACTAAAAAATAAATATTAAAAAATTCTCTCTCTCTCTCAAAAAAAAAAAAAAAGGGCAAGGCTGGGTTGTAGCTCAGTGGTAGAGTGCTTGCCTTGCATTTGTGAGCACCAGAGTGCTTGCCTAGCACGAGTGATGTACTGGGTTTGATCCTCAGCACCACATAAAAATAAAAAAATAAAGATATCGTGTGCATCTACAACTAAAAAAAAGAAGAAGAGAGAGAGAAAGAGAGTGGGCCAATACTTCATAAAATTGAAGTATTCCAGTAGTTCGAAGTACTAGAGTGCTGCAAGGAATCAAAACACATGCTTGGAAGTAGCTCAGCAAGGCAAACCTTACTTCTGCAGAACATGTGCTATGGAACAAAGTTTTGCAAGCAAGCATGCTTGGGTGGTCAGTCCACCTATTTTTTTTTTTTTATAATTTTTATATTTGTAGTTGTATATGGACAGAATGTCTCTCATTTATATGCAATACGACCATGTCTGGCTAACTCCTGGAAATTTTTATCTTCTCCTGGATTCATGCTTTGCCATGAGTCTCGTTGTTCCTTATGTGCCTCATCCATGCTCCCTGTAATCCCTTAGTCATCTTCCTTTTTTACAACTTCACGCTTTTTTCTTTTTCTTTTTTTTTTTTGTATTGGGCTTTGAAATCAGGGGCACTTTACCACTGAGCCACATTTTCAACCCTTTTTTAATTTGACACAAGTCTCACTTTTTGGCCTAAGGTGGCCTGAAACTTGTAATCCTCCTGCCTCAACCTGCAAAGTTGCTGAGATTACAGGCATGCACCACCATGCTGGCTCAGGCATAATCTTCATTGTTTGTTTCTGTTGGATTTTCACATTCTAGAAAAAGTAAGTGTGGTCTAGAATTATGATTCAAGTAATCTGATTTTGTGCCTTTGTCCCAATCTACAGTCAAGCCTCTGATGCTCCTTTTTGAAATAATGTGCCTTCTGGCATCTCGAGCATGTTTTGGGTCTAAACATTCACAAACCCTGCAGAGGTGAGCACCAGGGTTAGAGACACAGATTCTTTACTTTTTACTGAAGAATCCTCAGAGGCTGGCACATAAGTAAAACTTACTTTTCCTGGGTATTTGCTTTCTAAACACAATTTCTTTTTTTCTGAGTTACATGTCAGAATCACACTATGATCTATAAATAAAAATTATTTTTAATATTCTCTCAGGCAGCACTTTGAGTAAGTTCTTTCTGTGGAACATTCTAAAATATATTTACCAAATGGATGTGTTTATGTAGATATTATTATTTTCCTAGAGACACCTGTTTTTCTGATGAACTCAGAATAACAAAATAAAAAATACTGTTCATTTTAGTGTGTTTAAAGGCCAGTAATTCTGATGAAATGCTTTTATCACAGGCTTTTAAATCACGCTCCCCCAGAACAAAACAAAACAAAAAACATTGGAGCTACTAGAATGTAGCTTATCTAGTTCTTGGATCTATACTGGTGAGCAGAAGTAGTTCATTGTTAAGTTACTTATTAGACAATTGAGACTTTCTGTTTGAATCAATTGACTTTATTTTCCAAATGAAGTAAATGTTTTCATTTATGTCTTTATGACAGTCATCTTATTTCTGAATTCTAATATAAGTAAGATGAAATCTTATTTGTGGGTCAACAACATAAAATAAACCCCTGTTCACTTTCTCTATTTCTTAGCCATACCTGCTTTTCTTTGCAAAGTCAAACTATGAATTATACATTCTTTGTCTCACAGAACTGAGAATATAGTTGTACTCATGGCTAATATTTATTATAGAGAAATGAGTTCACAAAGTAAAATCAGAAGGAAAAGATGTATGGGGCATAGTCTAGAGAAAATTAGAGGCAGACTCCCAGGAGTCCTCTTTGGTGGAGGTGTACAGATAGTGCTTCCCTTAGCAAAGAGTGGGTCAAAGTAAGTGAAATGTGGTCTACCACGGAAGTTTTTTTTTTTTTTTAAATTCTGGGGAGCTTAACCACTGAGCCACACCTCAGCCCTTTAAAATTATATATATAAATAAATAAATATTTGGAGATAGTGTCTTGCTGAGTTGCTTAGTGCCTTGTTTTTGCTGAAGCTGGCTTTGAACTCACCATAGTCCTGCCTCAGGTTCCCAAACCAGTGGGATTATAGGTGTGTGCCACTGCACCCGACCCAGGGAAACTTTTTGAGCCTTAGATATCCAGGGTTTTATCTATAGTTCATATGGACACATATGAACTACATGACTGAATGGTCATTGAAATTCCAGACTCCCAAAAAGGAAAACATAGATTCAGCATTAATTATATACAGTTGGGCACAATGAGCTACCTTTATCACTTAGGGAAAGTTTTATGTCATTGAAGGAACTTGTTTATAAGTGCATTTACCAAACTACAGCCAAAGGCTAGCCTTACTAAAGGCTAAGGTAGGAATATTTCAATCTTATTATGTTACCTTTATTCTGCATTATACCTTGGGAGGGTACCCCAGAGAATGTGCCATAGTAGTATTTGGAAAGCTTGAGGGAAATAACTAGGTAAAATATAGCAAAGTAAGAATACCAGTTTAGAAGGGACAAGTGGAAAGATAACCTAGCACCTCTTTCCCAAGCAGATTAAATTTAGGAAAAAGCATACCTAGAGTGAAGATACAGAATTTGATTTTCTTAAAACAATTTAACTCATGGCAAATCTTGTTAGTTCAGTTTGAACTTCACTGTTATAGAGGTTAAGACTATAGTGCCTTGAATCCTGACTGGCACCTGCCTCGCCCACTGTAAGACTATTGGAAAAGTTCCTAACCTTTGTTGATTTTCATTTTGGGGCCTTTTGGAGAGTGAGTAGCACTTACATGCTCAGTGTGATGAAGTTACTCTGTTGGCTATTGTTTTTATTAGTAGTGTGAAATAAGAAGACAGATAAATAAGTACAGATGTATCTCTGGGATTTGTTATAAGGCAAGGGTAAGGAGTTATGAGGTCTTAACAAATTTCTGATCACTTAATGGAATGGAAAAGAATAACATCATGCATAGATGGTGTAAGAAGGAGCTGTCAGATATTAAGAGGAAGGGAAGAGTAAAGGAACTCGGTGTATTCCATTTTCTGTAAAAGAAGTGAATATTAGGAAGACTTTCAGATAATATTATATGGTGCCATTAAGTTTTAGGATAACTTTTTAATAGTAGATAGTCTTATATTCCTATTCTGTTATTCCTTGCTTTTAGAAAGAAATTAATATCGAAGTTTAGATAATGTATTTGACTTTTCTGTTTTTCTAGGAGTTTTTAAGAGATATCTTCAATCTCCTGTTTTTGTTGCCCAGTCTGAAAGATCGACAACAGCCAAAGTGCAAATCACATTCTTCAAGAGCTGCTGCTTATGATTTGTTAGTAGAGATGGTAAAGGGGTCTGTGGAGAACTACAGGCTAATACACAATTGGGTCATGGCACAACACATGCAGTGTAAGCATTCTTCTTTACCTTTCATCTTTATAAATTTTGAATGCAGAAATGAGATTTTGGAAAGTGTCTTTTAAAGAATTCAGTTCACTCACTTTAACAGCTTAAACCATTATTAATAGAATAGGAAAGTTGCAAAGTAAACATTGGTTTGAACAAACAAGTTTGAAGAGTTTTTTAAATAAATATTTTAAATACTTTGGCTTCTTTTAGGTAAAATAATTTAGTGTCACATAAAATCAAATTTTTGACAGTCAAGTTTGAATTTTTAAAAGAATGAGTTTAGAATGTATTCTAACAGTTTATAAAATTATAAAAAATATTTCATATAAACTAGATAACTAGTGGAGGTCATGGCTGTTAATAATAACCAAATATATTGAGTTTAATAGTTTGTTTTGGGGGGCATCTTTTCTTCCCTCTTTTCTTCAGCAGCCCATGCACCTTATAAGTGGGACTACTGGCCTCATGAGGATGTCCGGGCAGAGTGTAGATTTGTTGGCCTGACTAACCTTGGAGCTACTTGTTACTTGGCTTCCACTATTCAGCAACTTTATATGATACCTGAAGCAAGACAGGCTGTCTTCACTGCCAAGGTAGAGTTTTTCTAATATTAAAAGACTTAAAAAAAAAAAAAAAAAAGACCAAATTTTAAAATTTTATTTATAAATCTTGGTTAATTTGTGGTGTACTAAAATAGTTTTTGAGGAATTATGAGTAAAAATATGAGAGAAAAACTCATTATATAAGTAGTTAATGTGTATATTTTCATTGTTTTTACACTTGAGTAGATGATTCAGTAATTTATTTCTCAAAGGAACACAGTTGTAGAATGTACACATTCAGTGTATACAGTAAATATTTTCAGTAAAAATAAATAAAAGTTCTAATTACATAGAAAATAAGCAAAACAAACTAGGGAAGTACTACCAGAATCACTGAGTATGTTTCTTTTATGTAAATGAGTTTGTGGATTCAGTTTGTTTGGATAAGTTCTGCTTCATTTATTTTTTTTTATCACTTTTTCTTTCTTGTCTTCATTTTGTTCATCATTGATTATTTTTTAATTTGCCTTGTCTAATAAGTTCTTGGCAAATTTTGGGGTTTTTTTGGTCAATGGACCTTTATTTTACTTTTAAAATTTTTATTTATATGCAATGCTGAGAATCAAACCCAGTGTGTCACACATGCTAGGCAAGTACTCTACCACTGAACTATGATTCCAACCCCTTGCAGATGTTTTTTATGGTTGCATTTTTATTTTTGTTTTCCTCCATCATGTTATCTTTATCTCCTGGCTTTTTTCCCCCCACTAATGAAATTGTATGATACTTTATATGCCTTCAGTGAATTATTTAATATGTTTAAATTATTCTTTGAAGTCTCCAACTTACAGTATACTCAAGAAGGTTTGGGTTTTGGCTTTGATTATATGATTTTTTGTGTGTGTGTATGGAGGTACTAGGGATCGAACCCAGGGATGCTTTACCACTTAGCCACATCCCCAGGTTTTTTTGTTTTTTATTTTGAGACAGGGTTTTTGTTTGTTGTTTTATACCAGGGATTGAACCCAGTGCCTAACCACTGAGTCACATACCCAGGCTTATTTATATTTTATTTAGAGACAGGGGTCTCACTAAGTTGCTTTAGGGCCTCGCTAAATTTCTGAGGCTGGCTTTGAACTTGAAATCCTCCTAAGCCACTGGGATTCCAGGTATTCACCATCATGTATATGAATATTCCTAAGTTATCAGCTCTGTAGATTGAGTGTAACTACAAAGTAGTTCAACGAGAGTTTTATTAGCTTATAGAAATTTTTATGACTAAAGGTGGTGGACCCATCTTCATAGTTTTATAAAATCATTAGTTATCAGAGAAGCATTTTTCCATGGTTTTTTGTTTTTCTTGGTGATTTGACCATATTTCTTATTGTCTCTTCATATTAATGACCACTTTTAAGCTATTAGGACTGTCAGGAATTAGCAGGGACAGAAAGAACACTCAGATAGGCTAACTAAGACTCCTAGTGGTGTTTTAGGTTAAAAACTGAACTTAGATCTGAACACAGTGGCAGTATAATCCCAGCATTTTGGGAGGCTAAGGCAAGAGGATTTCTAGTGTGAGGCCAGCTAGGGCAATTTAGCAAAACCCTGTCTCAAACTAAAAATGAAAAAGGGTTGATGATGCAGCTCTGTGGTAGAACCTGCCATGTATGGGATTCAATTCCCATCCCACACAAAAACCAAAACAACAACACAACAACAAAATACCATGAGAGATGGGTATAGTGGTGTATGCCTATACTCCCAATGGCACTGGAGGCTGAGGCAGGAGAATCCTGAGTTCAAAGCCAGCCTCAGCAAAAGTGAGTCACTAAACAACTCAGTGAGACCCTGTCTCTTAAAAAATACAAAATAAGGCTGGGGGTGTGGCTCATTGATCAAGTGCTCTTGAAGTTTAATATCTACATAGAAAACTCTTAATAGAATTTGACATGACTTTGGAAAGTTGATGCTTTAATACCAGAACTTCCGTTGTTTTTATTATTCCCTTTTCACAGAAAGATTGACCAAAACTACATGTATTCTGATACAGAAAGTATAGAATTTTACCATTTGTTAGTGTACAGTTCTGTGGCATTAAGTCCATTCACATTATTAATCTTATTGTTTTTTATTCTGAATTAGCACTTTGCATATATCAGATATATTATATGTTAGAAAATGTCATTTGGTGTGACTATCCTCATAAACTCGTGAAATATTAAGCCTCATTTGTCAGGAGTATACTATAATTATTTTTGCAAAGTATTACTTGAATAATAATAGGCTGTATCTAGAAAGTGTCCAGCATGTATGTGAGTCTCTCTGGTAAGGTCAGTGTTTTTGTCTAAGTCCCTAGCTAGATTCCTGAATCTGAGTTTTTGGCAATTTAGTATTTAGATGGTTGTCAAAGATCATGATCAATATTCCTCTTTAGTTTTCAGAATATGCCATTCCCAAAAAAGTAAAAATATGATTAGATGGTGATGAAATATTGCTTACTAGTATGGTCAGTATTATTTTTCAATGTATTGATTTACTTGTAAAAGACAATTCATTGAATACTTAAAATGTTTTTTCTTGTAAGTCAACATGTACCATGTAAGTGTTGATCTTGAAAGCAATGTTTCTAAGATTTGTTTATTCAGGTTTTTTGACATAATGGTGATAGCTTTATTTATTGTAGAGAAAAAAGAGTTCCAGTTTTTTGAATGCTATAGTTGCTAAAGAAAGAATAAAAAGTGTATTTTTCCTGCAAATAGCTAAAAGGATGAAAACAGATACAGTGTTGAGCACTTTGCATGACTTTGTTTGCTAGAATGTCCAATTTACTACCATCAACAAGTTTTGACAGAAGTTTTCATTTTCAGTATTCAGAAGATATGAAACACAAAACTACACTTCTAGAACTTCAGAAAATGTTTACATACTTAATGGTAAGTTCCAGAATTGTGGTGAGAAACTAATTCGATATGCCTTCTGACAAAATCTAAAACACATGGAGATTTAATTTTTTAGTTACCTGTGGTCTTTGTCATAATGACTTTTAAGAGTCCTTTCTCAGTTGTTGTCTGTATTCTGTTAATTTGTCCTTGTGTCTGATTTTTTTCCCATCACAGAGTTACCTCTTTTAGGCCTTGAGCTTTCTGGCTGATTTCTCTTGCCCTCTTAATTCTTACCCTTAAATGTATAAAAGTAATCATTGATCAAAGGTAAAAAAGATAGCAAATCTCAAAATTATTAATCCCCTGCTTAAAACTTGTCAATGATTCCTCATGATGAACAGAATGATATTCATAGTCCTCTCCCATGGCACATATTGTCTGTGATTTTCAAGTTTATCTCCTTATCCCTCCACATATCCAGACTCAACCTTCAGTATCTGTACCCCCTTTGGAGTCCATTACTCTGTTGCTTTCTTACTTGTATAGATATTTATGCTATTAAACCTGCCTGCATCACTGTCACTCCTCCATTTTCATTCTGTTGTCAGCCTTGGTTTTCAACCCCTTAAACAGGACAGAATTCACAGACTCGCCACAGTGTTTCCAGGTCTCCATGCCTTTTACTTTTACCTTTTGTATTGAAGTTTGAGTACAGTTATTATGACAAAATTTATTCTTGTATTTTTCAGTTACTAATACATAGTAGGGACTTAATAAATAGTTCTTTTGTTTTTGTACTACGGATTGAACCCAGGGGATTATTACCATGGAGTCACATCCTCAGTCCTTTTTATTTTTATTTTGAGACAAGTTCTTACTAAGTTGTTATTACTTGTCTAAAACTTATAATCCTCAGGCCTTAGCCTCCAAGTCACTCGGACTACAGGTATGTGCTGTCATGCCCAGCCTGAATAAATTTTTTTTTTAAATTAAAAGGTTTAATAGTCATCCCTTGATTCTGTTTTTAATGCACTTCTTAAGAGAGCAGGAATGTGCCATTTGCACTGAGATACAGAACACTATTAACGTGTGTGGGGGGGTGCTGGGGATTGAACCTGTGGCCTTAGTGCATGAAGGCAAGCACTCTACCAACTGAGCTATATCCCCAACACAAAAACTACTATTTTAAACTATAACAACAACAACAACAAACTATCGAAAAAGAAAGTTCAATCTGTAGAAAGATTTATTCAACCTGGCGTGATGGCAGTGGTGCATGCCAGTAGTCCCGGTAATTTTGAGAGGCTGAGGCAGGAGGATCGAAAGTTTGAACCTAGCCTGGGCAACTTAGTGAGACCCTGTCTCAAAAATTAGAAGAGCTGGGGATGGAGCTGGAGTTGTGGCTCAGTGGCAGAGCACTTGCCTCGCACTTATGGAGCACTGGGTTCAATCCTCGGCACCACATAAAAATAAACAAATGAAATAAAGATATTGTGTCCATCTATCACTTAAAAAAAAAAAAAAAAAAAAAACAACGAGCTAGTGATGTAGCTCAATGATAAAGAGCCTTTGGTTTCTGTACCCAGTATACCCTTAGACTCCACCCCCTCCAAAAAAACTTACTACAAATGTTTTTGTATTTATGCTTCACGATACAAATTGGAGTCCTTTGAGTCAAGGATATCTTACAGAAATTCCTATACCTAAAAATAGTTTCATAAGCTTCATTTAAGCATCTTTTGGCACTGAAACCATTAAATTTAAATTGGTATGAAAAATGAAACAAAAATGAAGTTAGGAGAACCTTGTAGCTTTACCACATGTTTTATTGTTTTTGTTCATTCACTTAAGAAGCTGTTGTGGCTATTTTCTTGGTATTGTTTAACAAATTCTTTTGGTTTATAGGAGAGTGAATGCAAAGCATATAATCCTAGACCTTTTTGTAAAACATACACCATGGATAAGCAGCCTCTGAATACTGGGGAGCAGAAAGATATGACAGAATTTTTTACTGATCTGATTACTAAAATTGAAGAAATGTCTCCAGAACTGGTTAGTACTAGAATACTGAAAAGTTTCTTTGAAGTTTATGAAGATTTGCCTACATTTTCATTTCTGACTTTTGTTTGTTTTACATTAAAGAAAAATACCGTCAAAAGTTTATTTGGAGGTGTAATTACCAACAATGTTGTGTCCTTGGTAAGTATTTTACCTGGTTTCTGCTTTTGGAGATCTTAAAGTATTTTAGCTCATTACAGTAAAAATTACTAATTTTTGACCATTGATCAATCAGGATTGTGAACATGTTAGTCAAACTGCTGAAGAGTTTTATACTGTGAGGTGCCAGGTGGCTGATATGAAGAACATTTATGTGAGTAACATTGTATAATTTAGACCTTTTATGTTTTAATTATTTTGATATAACAAGTTTGTCATCTTGAAAGAAAATTAACATTTTTATGTTTTCATGTATATTATTCTTGGCCTGCTGATCAAATAAAATTAAAGGTAGGACACACAATATTTTTTGTCCAATCAAAATATAAATACTTAGCTCTTTAAAAATTATAGTAAGATTCATGAGGGGAAAAAATGATATACTACTAAACAGTCACTGTTTTAAAACAAATTTGATTTATTCTGCCCAAATTGTAATTATTGCCTTTTCTTTCTTTCTTTTTTTTTTTTTTTGTTCGATGGCTCTTTAATTTATTTATATGTTGTGCTGAGAATTGAACCCAGTTCCTCACACATGCTAGGCAAGCGCTCTACCACTGAGCCATAACCTAGCCCCATTTAATGCTTTTTGTATGTTTACATGCTGTAAACAATAACAACATGAACTTTTAAAATGTGGTTTTATACATAGGAGTCTCTTGATGAAGTCACCATTAAAGACACCTTAGAAGGTGACAACATGTATACTTGTTCTCATTGCGGGAAGAAAGTACGAGCTGAAAAAAGGTATGCTGTTTGAAATACAATTTTTATCCATTTTATGTATTGGTGATTAAACCCAGGGGTGCTTTACCCCCGAGTTGTCTCCCTTCCCCTGGTATAGGCCCCTGACCCCCTTTTCTAGATAGACATGGTCTCCTTAAATTGCCTACGCTGACTTCACAATTGTGAAGATCCTGCCTCAGCCTAAAGTTCCTAGGATTACAGACTTGTGCCACTGTGCCTGGATGATTTTTATCATTTTGATAAAATCATCCAATGGAAGTAAAAAACAAACTAGGTATAAAATAAGATTAAACTGTGAAAACTGTGTTTAATGTAAACTCAGCTGCTTGGATCTCAATCTCATGCAGTAACTTTTCATTCATTATTCAGTGAATTATAACTTGGTATATAAATTCAGTTACAGAAAGAAAGTGGGACTCACTAACCTTGTGCAAGAAGTCTAATTTTTAGAAGCAGACCCAGGAAAGGAAGGAAAATAACCATTTTTATAATAATTTACATTTATGTCAGGTGCGGTGGCGCATGCCTATAATCCCAGCAACTTAGTAGGCCAGCCTCAGCAAAAAGTTAAGCACTAAGCAACTCAGTGAGACCCTGTCTCTAAATAAAAAAATACAAAATAGGGCCAGGGATGTGGCCCAGTGGTCAAGTACCCCTGAGTTTAATCCCCAGTAAACTCCCTCCCGACCCCAAATCATATTTCCTCTTAGGTATCTAGCTTTAGTGACTTCTTTCATAGGTATCTTTTAGTATTTTCTGTTTAGCAGGTACTACTCTCATGACTACTTGATTTTATTCCTTTAATCCTCACAGCATTCTTTTTAAGTAGTTTCTATTATTATTCCCATTTTTATAGTGAGGACATGCAAGCACAAAAGAATAGAGACTTTCCAAATTCTGATCTGTAAAATAGTGTAGATGAGCTGATTTTAGGGAGATAGATAATCTAACAGAATTCAAGTTTTCTTTAATTTGAGTTCTCTGCAAGCAGTTGCCTATTGTTATATGACCTTTGAAAGAGGTCTGGGTTAGAGTTAGATTTAGAAGTTAGTTAACTTTTGAGTTAAAGACTATTGTATAATTTTTTCATGCTATGTTCAAGCTGATTCTTTTTATGTATTGGTGTTATTTTAAGTTTTTGTACTCAGTTCAAAAATACTTTTCCTCAGTGTAAATTTTTCAGAGGATTACCTGGAAAATAGTAGTTTAGGTATTTTCAAATAAAAAATTGATTTACTTTATAATTCATATCAAACATTTTATAATTTTTTATTATTTCAAAGAATATTCTTTTGCGGCCCGGGTTCGATCCTCAGCACCACATACAAACAAAGATGTTGTGTCCGCTGAAAAAACTAAAAAATAAATATCAAAGAATATTCATATGGATTAAATGATTAAACAATAGATGGATTGGCACAAAAAGGAGTTTTTATTTTTTTTATTTTTTGTTTTTTATTTTTATTTTTTGGTACCAGGGATTGAATCCGGGGGCACTCAACCACTGAGCTGTATCTTCAGCCCTATTTTGTATTTTATTTAGGGACAAGGTCTCACTGAGTTCCTGTTGTTGAGGCTTCTATTGTTAAGGCTGGCTTTAAACTCACAAGCCTCCCCAGCTGCTGGGATTATAGGCCTGTACCACCATACCTGGCACAAAAGATTTTTAAAGCACCCTATGTTCTCTCAGATTTTCTTTTTGACTTTTTAATTCATCAAATACTTACCAGTGTCGTTCTGATTGTTTACCTCTCTACTGTATGCCCAGTAGAATATGATAGAGTGTTTATTTACAAACCAAAGTACATGTATTCTTCTTGGCTTCTATAGTGAAAGTTTCTTAAGGGCTATAAATTGATAGGTTTAGGATAGAGTGATTAAATACAGGTGTCACATTATCATTGAATGATACACAGAAATTGGATTAAAAGACCAGTTTATGCCATTTATCATTAGGAATAAAAGGAGAGAGATAAGACCTTGTATCTGTAAGAAGTCCAGTTGTGGTGGTATATACCTCTAATCCCAGAGAATAAGAAGCTGAAGCAGAAGAATCTCAAGGTTGAGGATAGTATCACCAATTTAAGGAGATCCTGGTTCAAAATTAAAAATACAAAGGACTATGGATATATGTAGCTCAGTGGTAAATTGCATTTGGATTCAATTCCCAATACAAAAAATAGTCAGGTTTAGGCTAGCCTTTGTCAAGTAGAGAATTCATATTAATTAGTAATGGAAAGTAAGATTGGTAACATACAATGACATCAAATGGTTGACATCCATATTTTTGAATTAGCTTCATTCAATCAATTATTCAGATATCAATATATCTTCATAAGAAAGAACATAACTGATGCAAAGAACTGAGGCCTAAACCATCCTAAAAGTACAGAGAAAAAAGTGACAAGAAAAGTAAGGAAAGTTAGAAAATTGGGATGGTAATAAAAAAATTGGGACAGAATTTCAAAAATAATATCTTCAATTGACATAGTTCACAAAGATGAAAGAATATGTTAGCGATAAAAGTATTGGGTTTGTGAGCAAAATAGTCATTCATTTTTCATGTTGTAGGAGTAGAAGCAGGATTGTTAGATTACATGGCATTAGGTATAAACTATTCATTTTACAAGTTTGACAGTAAAAAAAAAAAAAAAGCAGGGAATATAGAAGCTAGAAGGAACTTTGGGACCAAAGAACTTTTTTTTTTTTTTTTTTTAATGAAAAGATCTATGTATGTCAGAAGACAGAGAATGAGAAGCATCATCAATAAGGTTAAGAAAATATTTTTTCAGGTCAGTGTGCATTTGAATGGAATGCTATTCTTTGGCTCAATCTCCATAAAACAGGTTGGTTGCAAGAGAGAAAAGCTATAGATAGAACTAATCACATCGAAGCAGAGCTATGCAAGCAGTTATAAAAAAGAAGACAAATTCCTGTGAGAATTAGGATTAGGGTAAGAAGGACTTAAACAGAATGAGAATCAATCTAAAGTTACCTACTATAGACGAATATAATGAGTCACTCATAGATAATTGAGGGGTTTGCTCAATTGCTTAGGTTCTTCCTAGATTGCTGTGGCTGGCTTTGAACTAACTGCCTGCCTCCTGCCTCAGCCTCATGAATCACTGGGATTACAGGCATGTACTACCATGTTCTGCTGATTCTTATTATTTAAGGTGGGAAAGAAAACTTAACCAAATACCTCCTTGTTGCTAGAGTATGATGTGCACTTTTTCATGCTTCCAAAGTATGCATTGATATCTCTATCATCATTTGCTATTTTTTAAAAAAAATTTTTTTAGTTATAGGTGGATACAATGTCTTTATTTTACTTTATGAGGTGCTGAGGATCAAACCAGTGCCTCACGCATGCTAGGCGAGCACTCTGCCTCTGAGCCACAACCCCGGCCCTCATTTGCTGTCTTCTACTGTGATCTTTAATTTTTCTTACCTAGACACAGGGATATCTCTTTGAAAAAAGGGGGAAAAAGTCATGTAAGTGTTTCGGGGGGTGTATACCTTCAGTAAGAGTGTGATTTAGAATACTACTTTAAGTTGGTTATTGAAAGTAGGGATAGTGTAATGTTAATGAAACTGATGATCATTTTGTTTTGATTTTGTTCTTTGGGGGGGGTGTTGGGGGGGCAGGAGGCAATAGGGGTTGAACCCAGGGTGCTTTACTTCTGAGCTACATCTCCCACCATTTTTATTTTTTATTTTGAGACAGGATCTTGATAAATTTCATTGAGCTTTGCCAATTTGCTGAGGCTGGCCTTAAACTTGAAGTACTCTTACTCAGCCTCTCCCCAAGTCACTGGGATTATAGGCATGCCACACAGCAAACTAAAGTATTTTTGAATGACAATATTTAGTAAGTTTGTTTGTTTTTTACTTTTCAGGGCATGTTTTAAGAAATTGCCTCGTATTCTGAGTTTTAATACTATGAGGTATACATTTAATATGGTCACTATGATGAAAGAAAAAGTGAATACACACTTTTCCTTCCCGTTACGTTTGGATATGACACCCTATACAGAAGATTTTCTTATGGGAAAAAGTGACAGGAAAGAAGGTAATTTTCTATCTTTCGGTTGTCTGTGTTATAAGTCTCCATAACAAGGAAATCATAAAGCTATTATCAACTACATAGTTAAGAAAATTAAACTGAGTCTTAGAAATGAAAATGTTTTTGAAGATACATTAATTAGCCAATAAATATTTAGTATTCTACTAGTATCATGTTTTAGGTATTGGAGACATAAAAGTGGAACAAGATAAATATGGTTGCTGCTCTCGAGGAGCTTAGATCTAAGTGGGGTAAGTCTTATGTTGAACATGAAATTAAAAGTATGATGTGTTAACAATAGAAGAATCAAGACTTTCATGGGAAGGTAATATTTAAGCAGAGATAGGAAGTTCAGTAAGAGTTAGTTCAAAAGAAGTTGGGAACTCCTGGGTGGGAGGGTGGGGAAGTACTGGTTAATGAGACATGTAAAATGCAGTGGTCAGAACATTTTTTTCTTTTGTTCTTAGGTCATATTATAATATTTATTTACTATGTAACCATTAAAAGAATTGTAAGCAGGGAGCTGACAAATAGGTGAGCCTTTGGGAAAGATTATTCTAAAATGGATTAGAGAATGATGAAAGGTATGTAGAGAGGCCATGCTTATAAACCACAGTGAAAATTGTGGCTTAAATAAGAAAGAGTGCAAAGGGAGATGAGAAGTATATGTATTAATAAGACTTTATGTAGTTAATAAGACTTTATGACTGAATAAATGAATCCAGTAAAAAGTTATTGAATACCTATGTACTATGTAATTTGTGAGAATACAGTGATGACAAAAACAATATAAGCCTCCCATGAGGCTTATATTTCAGTTGGTTGGCTTCTAGTGGGTGGGGGTGGAAGAGGGGACTCTCTTGTTTCCATTTTAAGCCACTGGATGAGGGAATATTGATGTCAGTATTTCAGAAAGATATCAAGAATAAAGGAATGTGGTCTTAAGAATTAAATGCTAAGGAGAAAGAACTGTTCTAATAAGAATAGGACTAAAAATAACAAGTTGAAAGTCTTAGGTTATCTTTATCAGAGTAATTTTATTTGCATGTTGCAATAGGAAGGCAGATTGCAATGAGTTAAAGATGACACTTGGTAGCTGGGTATTGTGGTGCACACCTGTAATACCAGTTACTCCTGAAGCTAAGACAGGAGGACCACAAGTTCAAGGCCAGCCTCAGCAACTTAGTGAGACAAACACACACTAATAAAAAAAGGACTGGGAATATAGCTGTGTGATAAAGCATCTCTGTTTTCAGTTCCCCTATACCATAAAGGGGGAAAAAACACAAGAAATTGGCACTTAGTTCATAACTAGATAAGCACCAAATTATTTCTTCATGAGACCAATACTTTTTTAAACTAGTAGATGTGTGCCTCAAGGACTATAGGATTTAGGAAAGGAGATCAGTAAGAGAAGAAAATTGAAAGCTTCTGGGTCTTACCTTTTCTATTTTTCTTTCTACTAGAGATTGAAGCCAAGGGTGCTTAACTACTGAGTCACATCTGCAGCCCTTTTTATTTTATTTTGAGACAGGGCCTTGTTTAGTTGCTGATGCAGGCCTTGAACTTGGAATCCTCCTGCCTCAGTCTCCCAAGGCACTGGGATTACAGACATGTGCAACAATGTTTGCCTTGCATTTTCCGCTTTTTCCTTAGCAAAAAGTTGCCTTTTACATAATGAGGATCTTGCCAGCATCTTATTTACATTTTAAAGATATGAGGAAGCCACCTTACAATGCAGCTTTAGGAAAGAGAACTAAGTTTTAATCTATAGCTTCAGCTTAGCACTTCATGAGTGTTCAGTAAATTTTTTACCCTCACTAAATGGGAAATAAGAGATGTAAACAATGAATATAGGTTGTTGTATCAAAAGAAGAACATACTGTTTGTTTGAAGATGGCAAGTAAAATGTGAAGGAATATGGGATTAGGGAATTCCCTTAGGATATGTGTATATTAAGTTTCAGGAAATGATTCAATAGGGATATATTTGAAAACAAAAGTAAAGTTAAAAAGCCGACTTGTTTATATACGTCTTACTTTTTACACCTCTTATCAAACCATTTGGAAAACTATAGTAGGACTTTGTAATATCTGTGCTTTGTTGTATTGTTCAATGATGACTCCATGCTTATGGGGAGCAGAAATTTGTGCCAAGGTAAAGGATTTTGCTAGGCTACTAGTGACTGACATTCAGATTCTGCACACCTAAATGAGCCCATCCATGCTTCTCAGCCAATGTTTTGACACTTCTTTTTACCTAATTGTAAATTCACTATCTAGTGTAGACTATGTGTTCAAGTTAACCAAATCTGCTCTTTTTTCTTACTCTTAATTCTACTTTTTTCTTGTGTGGTGGTGGGATATATATATAGATCATAAGTCAAAAATCTTCTTCAAACTTTTTAAACAATTCTGTGATTTTTTTTTTTTCCTTAGTGCCTTTTGAGAACTAGATTTTATATGTTTGGTGATGGAAAGTGTATCTTGTGTTTTGTTTCTAACTACACAGACCTTCTAATACATTGTGCTTTCTATTACCTGATGGACATTTGGAACCATGATACCAGTACAGTGCTCTATTTTCCTTGAGACTGAAAGGCAAAAATATGCTAATGCTTTTTTAGGTCTGTGTTTGCCAATTCCTAATACAGATAAAATTGAATGAAACATATATTATGTATTTCAAAATCCTGTCAGATTAAATGAACATTTTTATATTTACTATATTGTGGTTTCCTATAATTACGTGCTAATATCTGGTTGTTTCCCAGTTATTTGTATAATATGTTTCTTAGTTGGCTATGAATCCTGAATTACTAGCAAATAGTTGTTTTTATACCTACTTAATATATACAGTAGTTGTGCCTATTTTATATACAGAGTATAAAAAGTGATCCTAATATGTCACTGTTAGGCAGTTATCAAAATTATTGCCATTTTATGTACATTATTTCAGGTTTTAAGGAAGTCAGTGATCATTCAAAAGACACAGAGAGCTATGAGTATGACTTGATAGGAGTGACTGTTCACACAGGAACTGCAGATGGTGGGCACTATTATAGCTTCATCAGAGATATAGTCAATCCACATGCTTATAAAAATAATAAATGGTGAGTTTTTAAAATGTTTTTTGCTTTGAATTTTTAACTTTCTTCCCCTCTTTTCCCCGTTTTTAAAGTATGAGTTTAAAGTAGTTTTCAGGTGTATTCAGTTTTTAACTTTCTGAAATGAATAAGGAAAAGAGAATTTTTAAATGAGAATGACTTTCAAAAAACTATGAATCAGTTCTTAAACTCATGAGTCTCTGAATTCTCGAGCATTTGATGAATGCTTTCCTCAGAAGAATAGGCACAGATTTTTACACACAGTCTTAGGAAATTCACAGTCAAAATTGCTCATTCCACATCTTACCTTCTCCGTATTCATTCACTTTGCTGAATGCCTTCTATAGGGTGCCATAAAGTCCTCATGTATGCCAATTGCAAGTTATTTCCATGTTCTACTCTAGAAAACCTTGCCTTTTCCTACCCACACATTTTATTTTCTTTTATGAAGTTAACAGTGGGAAATTATTAAGTGAGTACCAAATAACTGTTTTGTGGTCTTTGGATACCTCTGTAGATAGTATATGTATGCCTAGGCATTGTGCTCAGTTTCAGGGATATTGCTTTGAACAAATTAGACAACTGTTAATTGATCTGTAGTTAGCAAAATAGTTTCATTCAGCTAGTACTTCTCACCCATTCAGTCATTGTGTCCATGGTGTCTTTTACTTTTCTTACCAATTTCCATAAATATATTTTGAATCTTTTTGGTAGTTGTTATTTTTTTTCCCCTTTCTTTCTTTACTTTTTTGGTACCAGGGATTGAACCCAGGGCTATGTAGCCACTGAACCACATCCCCAGCCCTTTTTATTTTTCTTTTAAGACAGGGTCTCACTAAGTAGCTGAGACTGGTTTTGAACTCATAATCCTCTTGCCTCAGCCTCCAACACTGGGATTACAGTTGCATGCCACCATGCCTGGCTTCCCAGCCCTTTCTTTAAATATTTTTAGATAGAGCTTCGATAAGTTGCTAAGGCTGGCTTTGAACTCACGATCCTCCTGCCTCAGCTGCCTGAGCTACTGGGATTCCAGGTCTGTGACACCACACCCTGCTTGATCATAAATTTTGAAATGGTTATCTTTGAAAGTTCCCACATTTCTCTCTTTTTTTTTTAAGAGAGAGAAGAGAGTTTTTTAAAAATATTTCTTTATTTTTTTGTTTTGTTTTCGGCGGTCGCAGCATCTTTGTTTGTATGTGGTGCTGGGGATCTAACCCAGGCCACACGCATGCCAGGCGAGCGTGCTACCGCTTGAGCCACATCCCCAGCCCTCTTTTTTTTTTTTTTTTTTTTTTTAATAATATCTATGTTTTAGGTTTGCTTTTTTTTAAGGTGAACACAATATCTTTATTTTATTTGTATGTGGTGCTCAGGATTGAACCCAGTGCTAGGCGAGCACTTTACCACTTGAGCCACAACCCTAGCCCAGAAAGTTTCAAAGACTTAAGTTCTCTTTCCCATATAATAGCTTTACGTGTTATATTTAAGTAAAGTTTCTATTCCTTGTTTTTGTTAATATTAAGTTGTAATGGATTTATCAGTATTTTTTTTTTCTTTTGTGGTGCTAGGGATTGAACCCAGAGATTTGCACAGGGTAGGCAAACACTGTACCACTAAGCTACATCCCCAGACTGATCTGTCAGATTTTAAGGTGGTCATGACTGTTAGGAAATTCCATTCCCAACTTCTAGTAGTGTCCAGGAGTTGTAAAATCAAGAACTTGTTAGAATTTAACACATGAAATAATAATTTGATCAGTATTTGCCACATATTAGCATATAATCTCAATATTGTGAAAATAGTGGCAAGTATAGAGATTTATTATATACATGCATATTGATTCATACTATGTGTTTTGTTTTAGGTACCTTTTTAATGATGCTGAGGTAAAACCTTTTGATTCTGCTCAACTTGCCTCTGAGTGTTTTGGTGGAGAGATGACGGTAAGTTTCATTTAGGAATTATAAATGGTTTGTGACTTTTCAGGTATCATAAAATCCAATAATGAGGTTTCATAACTTTTTTATAATTGCTATTTTTAAATCCAAAGTTTATTGATATGTATTGGAAGTTTAGAATATTCATAGCATACACAAGACACAGGAAATATTTAAAAATTACTGTTTTTGCCCTCAAGCAGTCTGATCAAAAAGTTAAGTCTTAAAAATAGAGCTAAATAATAGTACAGAAATTAAGTTATATTTCCAAGAGCATTATGATGGAACATATTGTTTACTCAATGAATTCTATGGAATTAGAGCAAAAAGAAATTATCATTTATTGATGTAATCTCAAAAATCTTGCCCAAGGAAATCTTTTTATTATTTTAATGCTTTTTGAAGGTACCAGCAATCTTACTAACACTTGTTATAGGTTAGAAAAGGAACTCCTTTGTTAAATAATTTATAGTAGAACATTAAAAAGACATTTTACTATTTCATCTGCTATTTATCCTGGCATAGTACCAGTTTCCTGAAAGCTGTTTTAATAGGAACATTATTGGGCTAAGGATGTGGCTCATTAATACAGTGCTTGCCTAGCATATGTGAGACCCCGGGTTTGTCCCCAACACCAGGGGGAAAAATTAAACACAGAAATAAATCTGTTGATTCTCACAGGTCAGAAATTGAAATAACTTCTGGTTGTGACCATTCTAGGTTTTAATGAAAGACTTCTCATTGCTTCTTGGTCCTCCTGTCTACTGTTCTGAATAGAAAGAATAGTCCAGTTGCTAACATTTGGAAATGTGTAGGAAAGGAAAGTTATTATTTACTTAGCATTCGACCTATCACTAAATCAAACATCTCTAGATGTTATTTCTAGGACATTTTTTTTTTTTAATGGAGTTTTTCCTGAAAAGAAAGGGATAAGTTAGTTGCAGGGTTCTCTTAAAAGGTAGTTTACCAAATCACAGGTCCATTTTATTTTAATGTTCTGTTACATATTTTTGATAAAGTACTTTGAAAAAAAAGTTTTGAGTCTGTGTTTTCAGAAACAGATTTCTCTCTTACCATTGTCATGCCCATAATCCTCCTTGTCAGTTGCTCCCTGCCCCCTTTTGGCCTTTTAAAAAATATTTTCTGTCACAACCTAGAATTCTGCAGAATTTCCAGTAGAACTTTAATATCTAATGATTTAGTAGCCCCACCACTGAACTTTATATTCCACATGTGCAGTTTTCTCTATAAATTCATCCTCCTATATTTCGTGGTCTATCTTCTCTTACTTAGATCTCATCTCTCATACCTTCACTCTTCTCTTTCCTTCTGTTTTATTTTCTTTTCCATGGTTTCTTTTGTGATATCTTTGGTTGACTGATGCCTTTTTCTGATACTTAGTTCTCTGTCACCTGTCAGTTACATTCCTTATGTAAATACTAACAAATCCATTTTATCTGCAAAAAGTCATAACTCTAAGGCTCAAACTTTTTGTTTTTTAAGAATTGGTTGAGTACATATGGATAATATTTTGAAATCTCAAAATATATGACAACATTTTGCCTATAAAGAAATATCAATATCAATATCAAGAAAAATACTATGGAAATAGTATTTTTCTTATTTACAGGGTTACTGAGAATATTGATATTGATATTTCTACTTACTTATCACATTTACAAAAATTAGATCCAGACCAACTGTTTCCTTGCCACACCTTCTTTTGTTTTCCTTTTTTACACGGAAATTTTCTATCTCAGTTTTATAGCACTCTCTATCTGAAAACCATATACATGTGTTTTTTATGAATGCAATATAATTTGAAAACTATTTTCAACTTACTTTGAAGTATTAAATAGCTGTTTATGAAATAATTTTTACATAAGTATAGCTGAATAAATTCATTTTGTAAAGCAAAATTTTTTTTTAAACAGACGAAGACCTATGATTCTGTTACAGATAAATTTATGGATTTCTCCTTTGAAAAGGTAATCATTTATTTCATGTATCATAATTTTATATTGTTTTCTTCTACAATGTCTAATTTTAGAGTTATACCTTGTCACAATGAAACTATACTTTTTTTTTTTTTTTTTTTGCCTCTGAAAGACACACAGTGCATATATGCTGTTTTACAAGCGTATGGAACCAGAAGAAGAAAATGGCAGAGAATACAAATTTGATGTTTCATCAGAGTTATTGGAGGTAAATGTTCATTTGACTTTGGTAGTAGTTTGAAATATTTAACTGTTTATGCAAGGAATTCTACAGGCTATGCAACATTGATACCTATAGTTCCCAAGTAGATTTTTTTTCTTCTTTTTTGCAGATTGAACCCAGGGGTGCTCTAACCCTGGGCTACATCCCCATCCCTTTTTATTTTTTATTTTTGAGACAGTGTCTTGCCAAGTTGCTGAGGCTGGCCTCAAAATTGTGATCCTCCTGCCCTTGCCTACACTAGCTGGGATTGTAAGCATGTACCACCATGCCTGGCTCCATGTAGATTTCAAGAATATTTTAATTAGTAGTCTTGATAATACTGACATAAGACAGGAGAATGAAAAATATGTGAAATTAAAGGAAGTCAAAAATAATTATCGGAGAAAGTGAAGAAAAATTAGAAAGCTGAAAGGATTAATGGAATGAGGATATGCTCACAAATGATTCATGAGGTTGATAATTTTCTGTCTCTTGTATTGGGTGGTTTGTTCCTTCTTCATGAATCAGATAAACATTTAAGTATGCATTTAAGATTTGGGGGGTTTGTTTTGGTTGGGTTTGGGTTGTGCTTGGTATCAAATGCAGTGCTTCATGAATACCAGGCAAGCACTCTACCACCAAGTTGTATACTGATCCTACAGTGCATTTGAAATAAATTTAAAATTAATTTGTATGTTAAAAAATGTCTCATTTGCAATAATGAGGCTTTTTCTTTGGTGGTGGTGGTAGTATTAGTACATTATTGGTTACATAATGAAATGTGTATCATGTCCATGAAACACAGGAAGCCATAAATATAGAAAGTAGAACTTCTCCAGAAAGGAATACCTGATAAATATTTTTCCATCTAGACTTTCACTATAAGGAATAAAATAATTACTTTTTCACTGTTGGAATCAAGTCTTAAAACTGAGTGGACCTGGATATAACTTAGTAGAGTTCTTGCCTTGCCGTGCCCAAAGCCCTAGGTTCAGTCCCCAGCACACACACACTCCCCCCCCCACACACACACCAAAAAACAAACAAACAAACAACAACAACAAAAAAACAGTGGACTTGGTTGGAACATAGCACATAGCTCTATGGTAGAATGCTCTATATAAGGATTCAAAATATTTAATGGCTATTAACCTACATGTGAAATAAAATGAAACTTTAAGGAAAACCTTGATGTATATTGTTTATTACATCAGTGGTTCCCAAACTTACTGGTCTCAGGATTTTTTAATATTTTTTTTTTTTTTAAGTTGTAAATGGACAAAATAACTATTTCATTTCATTTACTCTTATGTGCTGCTAGGATGGAACCCAGTGCCTCGTGCTAGGCCAATGCTCTATCCCTGAGCTACAAGCCCACCCTCCTTTGTATTTTTAAAAGTTATTGTTGACCTTGCCATGCATGCTGGTGTAATCCCAGCAACTCTGGAGGCTGAATCAGGAGGATTGCAAGTTCCACGTCAGCCTCAACAATTTAGTTAGACTGGAGGTGGAGCTAGGGATATGGCTGAGTGGTAATCTGGAAAGCATGAGGCCCCGAGTTTGATTTCCAGCACCATCAAAAAAATAAAAATAAAAAGGACTATTGGATGTATAGTAGTTTACAGGTAAAGCACTCCTGTGTTTAATCCTTAGTTACCTCTACACTGCATTAGAGAACTTTAAAAATACGATTTTTTAAAAAATATGCCTTCCAATATTTACCACATTAGAACTTAAAATTTTAGAACAATTTAAAAAACAACAAAAATGAACTAAGTACATGCTTACATAAATAACATTTTGTAAGTAATATCTATTTTTTTCCTGAACAAAACAACTCAGAAAGGTGGCCCTGTTTTAAGTTTTTGCAGATCTCTTTAATGTCCAATTTGAGACAAAACAACTGGATTCTCATAACAGCTTCTGCATTCTATCTTGTGATCTCACTCATCTGGGAAATCTCATTGTATATCAGGAGAAAATGAGAGTTAACAGTTTTAATGAGAAAATTGTTTTGAACTCACAGACCTTCTGTAATGGTCCCAGGAACCCCCAGAGCTTTCCAGATCATTCTGGGGGAAAAAAAAAATTGTGACAAAAGGAAATCTCAGACCTTTACTATAAGAAGAAAAGCAGGCTCTACTAAGTACATTAGAGTATTCCTGATTACAGACCTAAAACTGTAATCAATCCTATGATTGTTTTTTAAAATAAATTTTTAATAATATTTTATTAAAAATTAAGTTAAAATGTTTAAAATATGTATAAACTTAACATTGATATAGGTATTAACCGGAATCTGGTCTGATAGGTTTATTTAAGTATAACTATTTAGTACACTTTTCCAAAAGTTGACATATGAAATTTTAGAACCAGACAAGAGATTAAATTAAATAAACTTATTAAAAATTGTAATGACTTAACACAAAATACAAATGAAATTCTCAGAAAGGGTAGTTAATAGGGATTCCTGGTTAAGTGTCAGTTCTAGGAGGTTAACTATAAATTGAGACTTGAAAATTTAAGAGGAGGTAATTTTGTGAAGAATCCTTAGGCAAAGAGAATATCATATAAGAGCTGGCTTATGCCTTAATCCCAGCACTTGGAAGGCTCAGATGAGGATTGCTTAAGCCCAAGAATTCAAGGCCACCTGGTGCAATATCATAAGATTCCAATTCATTTCTTTCTTTTCTAAATTTGGTGGCGCTGGGGATCAAACCCAGAACCTCCTGGTTGTGAGGCAAAGTGTTATATCCCAGAGCCACATCCCCAGCCCCATGAGATTCCATTAAAAAAAGGGCTGTAATCCCAGCAGCTCAGGAGTCTGAGGCAGAAAGATAGTAAGTTCAAAGCCAGCCTCAGCAAAAGAGATGTGCTAAACAACTCAGTAAGATCTGTCTCTAAATAAAATACAAAATGGGACTGGGGATGTGGCTCAGTGGTTGAATGCCCCCGAGTTCAATCGCTGGTACACCCCCATCTCCCCCGCAACGAAGGACAAAATTTGCTCTAGGAATTGAAAGGTGAACTATTGGGCTGTGATATTTAGTTAATTGAAGGATGAATGACCAAGATGAAATTGGGTCATAATATAGAAAATAGCTAGGGAAATTCTAATAATGCAGTGCAGTGGTTTCACACTTAACTTTCCCAGTTGTTCCTAAACACATTATTGATAAAGTATAAAAAGTAGTATTTAAAAAAAAAAAAAAACATGAATGTTTCTGTAGAACAAAAATGGAGCACAACTAAAAGCACCGAGTATGGTGGAAACCCAGAGACTACATAGGTGTTAGGTCCAGAAGCAGATGGTGGTGACCAAAAATGAGGTTCACATGGGTTAAAGGGGACCTGGATATAATATTGACCTCATGGCTAGAAGGATCAAGTTTGGAATGGAGCTCCCTTGCTCTGAAGAAGTATATAATGAGATAGACGGAATGTGGTAAGACTGCCCTCCAGACTGCAGCTCTGTAGAGAGCTGAAGCCTGTAAATGCTCAAGGACTCTAAAGTAGACTGTTGAATGACTGTGTCTACAATTTCTCAAATATCATTGTGGATCAGGAGCCCTAATAGATGATTATAAGAGCTGCTTCTAGGCCAGGGTAGTAGGCTGGGGAGGCAAGTAGAAGTAATTAAAAATTTTTAGAGGGAGAATTAAAGATAGGGTTGGAACTCTCAATGAAAGATGAACCTGCCACCTCAAATGCCAAAATACAGAAATGCAGTGCTAAGAAATACAGCCAGTAAGTCAGGAGTGGTGGCACACACCTGTAGTCACAGTGACTCAGGAGGCAGGAAGATAACAATCAAGGCCAGCCTCAGCAACTTAGTACCTAAGTGACATATTGAGACTCCATCTCATAATAAGAAAATGGGATGGGGATATAGCACAGTGATAAAGCCCCCCTGCATTTAATCTCCAGTACCAAAAACAGAAAATAAAGAAATACAGCCAGTAATATCAGTAATCAGAACATAAATTTGTTCTAGATAAAAATATTTTTATTGGGTTGGTTGTGTAGCTCAGGGGTAGAACACATACTTTTAGCCTGCATAGGAAATTACGTTCAATCCCCTATACCAGAGTTTTTGTTTGTTTGTTTGTTTGTTTTTTAATAGAACTGTCTACAAAAGCTTAAAGCATGTTTAGGCGTTTTGAGAGATAAATGAACACAAACATAGAGTGATCCTGTTGGTTTATAGTATACAAAGAAATCACTTTTCATTTAGGCTGACCAAACTTAATTTTTTTTTTTTTTTTTGGCCAACATTTAAATATAAGCCTTCTCTTATAACCTATTCTTACCAAAATGGAACACAACTTAGGTATTCTTAATTTATATATTTGATTTTCAAGATGGACAGAATTTCAGAATTCTTACTTTCAAAACATTTATAAAGTATGTTAAAGGCCCACAATTGCTTGAGGTAGCTAGATGAAGGACAGAGTAGGTTTAGTAACTAATTTTCTGGGTTTTTTTGTTTGTTTTTTGTTTTTAACCAGGAAAAACATGAATTTTAAGTGCACATACTTTTTTCTTTTATAGTTTTTCAGTTTTTGTTGTTTTAGATTTGGTCTTAGAAAAGTATTGGTAAACTATAATGATATATATAATATAATATATAATAATATAATATATATAATATATATAATATATAATATAATATAATCTACCTTCCGGTACCTGATATTAACATTTTTTTCCCCCTCAGTGGATTTGGCATGACAACATGCAGTTTCTTCAAGATAAAAACATTTTTGAACACACATATTTTGGGTAAGTTAGGTAAATTTGGTGCAATGTTTTTTAAATTTAATTTTTAAAATGTTCTTCTGTAAGAATTTTAAGTTTTTCTTTTTAAATTCTAGGTTTATGTGGCAGTTGTGTAGTTGTATTCCAAGTACATTACCAGACCCTAAAGCTGTATCTCTAATGACAGCAAAGGTAATATATAAACTTCAGATAAGTTCATCAAATTTGTCAATTTAAAATGATTAAAACCTTTTTTTTCTTATTTTTATCTTTTCTTACAGTTAAGCACGTCTTTTGTCCTAGAGACATTTATTCATTCAAAAGAAAAGGTATGTGTTCTGTTTTGTAGATTTTTTTTTTTTTTTTTGGTCATTTGTGTTATCAGTTATCTTTCGGTTTTTGTCTCTTTGGCTCAGGAGTCCCTGTGCCTTGACTGACTGACTTCTTTTATTTATTTTCTTTTTTAGCCCACAATGCTTCAGTGGATTGAACTACTGACGAAACAATTTAATAATAGTCAAGCAGCTTGTGAGGTGAGGTGAATAATTCAAATAATACATAATTTATGATTTTCTTTTTTGTTTTTCTTTTGTTCTTAACTAAAATATTACAGCAAAATTATTTTATCTGTTATAAATCATAGGGAACCTAGTCTAATCAAGTTTTCCTATATTTTATAGCTAAAAAAGTTAGAATTTTTGTATCAAATTTATTACAGACTAAACAATCAGTTATTTTAAAATTCTTGAGGTTTTTTTTTTCCCCTTCTGTTACAGAAGGAAAAAATATAGAAGACTTAAAAGATGTTCTAGAATTTTTTTTAAAAAACTTGTTTTGATGGTGCTGGGGATTAAACCAGGGGCTTCACACATGATAAGAAGAACTCTACCATTGAGTTACACTCCCAGCCCCAGATATTTTTTGGTTGTATTTTTGTTTTTTCCTGGCATTATTAAGGTATAATTGACAAATAGAAATTGTATATATTCGGGGCTGGGGGGCTGGATTGTGGCTCAGCGGTAGAGCACTCGCCTGGTGCGTGCAAGGCCCTGGGTTCGATTCTCGGCACCACATAAATATAAATAAATAAAGGGCTGGGGATGTGGCTCAAGCAGTAACGCGCTCTCCTGGCATGCATGGGGAGCTGGGTTCGATCCTCAGCACCACATAAAATAAAGATGTTGTGTACACCGGAAACTGAAAAATAAATATTAAAAAATTCTCTATTCTTCTCTCTCTCTTAAAAATAAATAAATAGGCATTGTGTACAACTAAAAGAAATAAATATTTGTTAAAAATTGTATATATTCAAGATTTTCAATGTAATGTTTTAATATATGTATATGTCATGAAATATATACCACAGGTTAATTCATATATCCATTACCGTTAGGTACCATTTGTGTGTATGCATGAAGAAATTTAAGATCTACTCTTAGCAAAATTAAAAAAATAAAATACTCCCCCCCCCCAAAAATTTTTTTTTAATACTGAGGATTAAACCCATGGGTGCTTAACTACTAAGCCACATCCCCAACTCTTTTTGTATTTTATTAAAGACTGAATGGCTTAAGGCTTCACTTAATTACTGAGGCTGGTTTTGAACTTGCAGTCCTCCTGCCTCATCCTCCCCAGCTGCTAGGATACAGGTCTGCACCACCACACCCAGGTTATTCTTAGCAATTTATTTTTATTTTTTTGTTTTATTTTTTTAATTTGTAGATGGACATAATACCTTTATTTTATTTACTTATTTTTATGTGGTACTGAGGATCAGACCCAGTGCCTCACACATGCCAGGCAAGCACTCTATCACTGAGCCAAACTACTTTATAATGTTATTAGAAAATGCTTTAAAACACCTAATCCCCCCCACACCCATTCCTAGTATACATCTTATGTCTAATTTTAGTTTCCTCAGTTTTAAGAAAGATAACACTCCTCAAGGTAATCTACTCGGTTAATGACAGCCATATTACCATCTTAATATAATAACTTCTGATAAGCAACTAAAAAGAGTTGTAAACCTCTCTAGGAATTCAGATTTTAGGATTTTCTAGAGGTTGGAGATAGCAGCATAATGTGCAATTGATGAAATTGGTTTAAAACTTATGTAGACTAATTTTTAAAGTTCATTTTAAAAAGTCATTTAGTTTTACCTTATAGTAAGACAATAAGAGGATCTGATCATTAGAAATTTCAAACACAATGTATGACTGTTAAAAATTTTGTAGTTAAGCTAGGCTTAGTGGTGCATACCTGTAATCCCAGCAACTTGGGAGACTGAGGCAGGAGGATCACAAGAATGAAGCCAGCTTAGGCAGCTTAATGAAATTAAAATTAAAAAGGGCTTGGGACATATAGCTCAGGGGTTGAGCACTCCTGGGTTCCATTTCCAGTACCACAAAAACAAATAAGTAAACTTTATAGTGCAAATTTGGAAACATGCACAAAAATGGAAAGTCATAATGAACTTGCCTGTACCTATTACCTAATTTCAACAGATAATATTCTTTCATTCTGTTACATCTCTTTCTATGCCTCCATGCCTTTTTTAGGCAAAGTCTTTTCAAGCTAAACCAGATAACTATTTTCTGTCTATAAACACTTAGTATATATTTCTAATAGATGATAACCATCACTAGAATTCCATTTAATCCCAGGAAAATTATAAATGATTCCTTAATGTCTTTTTTTTTTTAAACTTTATTTACTTATTTTTTTATGTAGTACTGAGGATCGAACCCAGTACCTCACACATGCTAGGCAAGTACTCTACCACTGAGCCACAACCCTAGCCCAATGTCTTCTAATACCCACTTTGTATTCAGTTTTCTTTATCTAGAAATTTTTTTCCACTCAGTTTGAGTGAACTATTTAACAATGTGTATATTTTGCATTTGTCTCTTTAAAACCTCTTTCATCTGTAATAGTTAACATCTTTTTTTTTTTCTTTCCATGCCATTTTCTCTCCATGCCATCTTCTGCAGGATTTTCCACATGCTTATAGTCAAAAGACTATATTGTCTTCATATTATTCAGCCTTTACCTTTGTTCCCCTCCCTCCTCATGGCTATTTGATAGATCCAGAGACTCAAAATTAGTCATAATTTTTTTGTTTCATACTGAGATCCTATTATTAATAGAAACAAGAGATTGGACAATGTTACATTTATGAGATCTAAAAGGAAGTATTATGTTTTATGTTATACTACCTCAGGTTGCCATCATGCAGGTTATGTACTAAGATATAAATGGCATCCTTGGAGTTGTATAATGAAGTGAACCTTATTTTAGATGTAAGTCTTTCTAACAATTAGAGAAGTTGTTTCAGTAAGAAGTTAAAATGATCAGAACATAATTAGAAGTAAAATCTTCAGTGATTCCCCCCTCCCTTTTTTTTATCTAATTTAACAAGTATTGCTTGACTGTTGAAATGATGTTCTGTTTTTTTTTTTTTTTATTTATACATGACAGCAGAATGCATTACAATTCTTATTACATATATAGAGCACAATTTTTCATATCTCTGGTTATATACATAGTATATTCATACCAATTCATGTCTTCATACATGTACTTTGGATAGTAATGATCATCACATTTCACCATCATTAATTACCCCATGCCCCTCCCTTCCCCTCCAACTCCTCTTCCCTATCTAGAGTTTGTCTATTCCTCTCATGCTCTTGCTCCCTATCCCACTATGAATCAGCCTCCTTATATCGAAGAAAACATTCAGCATTTGTTTTGGAGGATTGGCTAACTTCACTTAGCATTATCTTCTAACTCCATCCATTTACCTGCAAATGCCATGATTTTGTTCTCTTTTATTGCTGAGTAATATTCCATTGTGTATATATGCCACTTTTTTTTTTTAAATCCATTCCATCTGTTGAAGGGCATCTGGGTTGGTTCCACAGTTTAGCTATTGTGAATTGTGCTGCTATAAACATTGACGTGGCTGTGTCCCTGTAGTATGCTGTTTTTAAGTCCTTTGGGTATAGACCCACGAGAGGGACAGCTGGGTCAAATGGTGATTCCATTCCGAGTTTTCCAAGAAATCTCCATACCGCTTTCCATATTGGCTGGACCAATTTGCAGTCCCACCAGCAGTGTATGAGTGTACTTTTTCCCCCACATCCTCGCCAACACTTATTGTATGTTCTGTTTTCTTAACAGTGGTTTCTAGACCGCATGGCTGATGATGACTGGTGGCCAATGCAGATACTGATAAAGTGCCCTAATCAAATAGTGAGACAGGTAAGAAAAAAATTTGAAAATGGAAAAGCTTTCAATTTAATTCTAAATTTGCATGTGAATATGTCTTCACCTAGGATAACAGTTTGAAAAGATCTGCCTTCTCCCATAAAAATAATTTTGCTTTTGTTTTCTCAGCATTTCTCAACATCAGCTATCACTAATTAAGAGATTAAAACCATAAATATTTCCTAGATACAGCAAGATACGCTCTAATTGCCTTTCTTTTTTTTTCAGATCATATCCTGGATTCTTTATGACCTATACTGATTCTTTTTCAGATCCTTAGATATTCTAACCATGATACAGTAATGTAATGAGAGTTGAATGAATGGAATGTTGTTTATTTCTGACAGAGTCTGAATTATCAAATGAATCCATTTGTGTCCCCTAAATTTTAAGGGAAAACTGTGTAATGAAATTTTAAATATAACTTTGTAGTTACTTGTGACACAAAACCAAAAACTTAATCTATATTTTATGCCCCTTTCCAATTGTAATTGAAATAGGGTAAAATTTAGTGGGCTGGGTTTTTTTTTTTTTGTGTGGGGGGGGTTTGTTTGTTTGTTTTGTTTTTAATATTTACAGAGTTGTGGAACCGTAACTATTGACCCCCCCTCCAAGACATCCCATATTTCATTATCAGTCAGTTCCTTTTTTATTAACCCTATTCTTCTCCTCTCCTGACAGTTACTAAGCTTCTTTCTATATCTGTGGATTTGCCTTTGTGATCATTTCATATAAATGAAATCATACAGTATGTATTCAGTTGTGACTTGCTACTTTTATTTAGCAATCTTTTTAGGATTTATTCATGTTATAACATGCATCCATTCTTCATCTCTCTCTCTCTCATTTTTATTTTATTTTTTTTACCAAGTAATATTCCATTGAATGGATAATACCACATTTTATTTATCCATTCAGCAGTTTAGAAACATTTAGAGAATACGCATCCACTTAATATAAGTATCCCTTGGAAGAACTTAAATCATATTTCCTTCTCCAAGCCATTGACCCTCTCTCTGATAAGCAACTGTTCTGCCTTGCTCCACTATTCTGACAAAGATAGAGGCTAAATTTGATTTTTACTTATCTTTACCAACTAAGAATATTTAGTGAAATTTTTCTTTTGATTATCTTTTCTCCTTGTCATGAAACTCTTTTTTGATTTTGGGTTTTTTGTTTGTTGCTGTCTTGGGTATTAAACCCAGAGCATGCTAGGTACACTTACAGATTCTACCACTGAGATACGCCCCGCTATGCCCCTCCCTCTAGCCCCCCCCCCCCCCCCCCCCCGCAACCTTTGAATTTTGTGGGGGGTTTTTTGTTGTATTTTTTTTCTGGTACTGGGGATTGAACTCAGGAGCGCTTAACCACTGAGACACTTCTCCAGTCCTTTTTTGAGACTTGGGCCTTGCTAATTTGCTAAGGCTGGCTTTGAACCTTTGATCCTCCTGCCCCAGCATCACAGGTTATTGCAATTACAGGTGTGTGGCAGTGACCTTGGCTTAAATGTTGTTTTTAATACTATCTTTGCCTCATATCTTTAGTCTTTAATTGAGATTCCAAGGAAGCCTTAGAAGATCAAAAACTCATCTGCAGGCAAACTACAGTTGGGCAGTAGAGAATATTCATTATGTTAAATTTTTAGAATACATGATATGAATTGACTCTTAAGTTCTCACATTTTTTCCTTTATAGATGTTCCAGCGTTTGTGTATCCATGTGATTCAGAGACTGAGACCTGTGCATGCTCATCTCTATCTACAGCCAGGAATGGAAGATGGGTAAGAAGTATTTTTTTAACATTTAATTTTTAAGCTTTTTTGATCATCTGCCTGTGAAATATTTTGAAATATCCACAGGGAGATATTTAGATGGTTTTGTTTAAACATAATCTATAATAATACAAATCAAGAAAAGAAGACGATTTTTTTTAAAATAAAGTGTATTTGCAAAATCTCTACAAATAACTTTATGACTTAGTCTTTTTATTTAGATTCATTTAGTCACAGTAATTGGAGTATAACTACTTACATTATTATAGTTAATATCCAGTATCACAAAAATATGTGAGATAAATTTAAGTTTTTAAAAACATTTTTTTTTTCCTCCCAGACAGTATCTGTCCTCAAACTTAATATATTCTCTAAGATATATCTAATTGGCATTTCAGGTCAGATGATATGGATGCCTCAGTAGAAGATATTGGCGGTCGTTCATGTGTTACTCGATTTGTGAGAACTCTGTTATTAATTATGGAACATGGTGTAAAACCTCATAGTAAACACCTTACAGAGTATTTTGCCTTCCTTTATGAGTTTGCCAAAATGGGTGAAGAAGAGGTGAGACTTAATCTTGTTTATTTTTTGGATTATGGACTTATTTTCCGTATTTAGAATTTGATTTTAATTTAAATTTTTGAATCAATTCTTTTAGAGCCAGTTTTTGCTTTCATTGCAAGCCATATCTACAATGGTACATTTTTACATGGGAACCAAAGGACCTGAAAATGTGAGTAAAGTTCTGTCTTATATTAGGGACTTGGAGGCCATATTTCCAGTAGTTTGCATCAGATAGTCAGTCATGAGATGTTAGAATCTTTTAAAAATCCCTTCTATTAGGTAATGTTAGAGGTCTAAGTTTGGTTGATATTAATATAATCATAATAGATACAGCAAGCGAAGAAATAATTAAAGTAAGTTTCACTGGTAAGGTCCTGGAACAAAGTAAATAAATGTAGTCAAGTAGCCACCACCTACTTTGAAGTCTTATAAACAGTGTTTTGTTTTGGTGCACATTTTTTATTATCAAAAATTTTAATGCTGTATGTATGTATGTATGTATGTATTGGTGGTGATGGTGCTGGGGATTGAACCTAGGGCCTTGTGCATGCTAGGCAAGCACTCTACCAACTAAGCTCAAAAATTTTAATGCTTGCTTCGTTCATTCATTCATTCATTCATTCATTCATTGGTGGTGGTGGTGGTGCTGCTGCTGCTTCTGCTGGGGATTGAACCCAGGGCCTTGTGCATGCTAGGCAATCACTCTACCAACTGAGCTATATCCCCAGCCCCAATTTTTAATTCTTTGCTGTTAAAGTTTTAGAAGACTTTGACAAACTTAAGTAGATGGTCCATTGATAGTATTAAAGTATTATATGAATTTTATATGTCTGTGAGAACTACATTGAATTGCCATCATCTGTTTTCACTATCTTAATCTTTTTCTGGGTCCAAAGTGATATATACTGTTTTTATCTCTTTAACTACTTTTCTCTTGCTTTTTTAGATCATAATATCATTTTATTCTCTTGTATTTCAGAGCTCTAGTGAATATCCCTTTGAAATACGTACTATTTAGATTATCTGGAAACTTTCTAAATGAGGATTTCTTCTTTTGTGTGACTGGCATTTTTATTAAATAAAACATATGGTTTTATCATACTCATAATTTTTTTATCTTGACTTAGCTTCCAGGGGGCTTGCTTATAAGTAAAAAAAAAAAAAAAAAAGTTATTAAAGGATTTATCCCTTTAGTTAAGTCAGTGTTAAGAACCATATTCATTACAGGTCTACAAAGCTCACTCTAAATGTCCTGAATATGGTTTAGACTGTTTCAGTTAGGATTAAGCCTTTGAGTGGTGGTTTTTCACGATACATGTTCCTGACACTGTCTGCCTTGAATGGTTATATAAAATAAGTCAGTGGTTGTCAAGATGATGTTAAAATCTAACATCATACTAAAATGTTATTTTGTTCTCCTTAGCCTCAAGTTGAAGTGTTATCAGAGGAAGAAGGAGAAGAGGAAGAAGAAGAAGAAGATATCCTTTCCCTGGCAGAAGAAAAATACAGGCCAGCTGCCCTTGAAAAGATGATAGCTTTAGTTGCTCTTTTGGTTGAACAGTCTCGCTCAGAAAGGTGAAATGTTTCAACATTCAAAATGCTTAATGTATATTTGGTTTTAATCTTCTCATGTAATTGTTTTATCACTATTAATTTGTTTTTTATTACATAATTCCTTTTAAATAACACCGCTATTCATCAATTCTTGTGGCTTAAGAATTTCAGTCCTTTCTACCAAACTTTTACTTTGTCTGAGTCATGTTAGAAATAACAGTAAATGTTTAGCAAAATTATATATGCATTCATCTTTAACCTAGCATCTAGATATGTATCCCAAAATACAGAAAGATACACACAAACACACACAAACATACACACAAAGTTATTTATTGAAACAGTACTTCTTATAGCAAGAGACTGAAAATAGGAAAATGTCCATCAAAGGGGGACTAGCAGTTGAACAATCAAAGTATACATTCAGTAGTGTCCCTTATGGTTAAAAATATATGGAATTTCTCATGGATAAAGTTTGATACAAATCCCCTTACTCCCCTCTATCAACCTCTCCTTTCTTAAAAACAAAACAAAAATAGCATATTTTATACCCCTGAACAAATAAGGTGGAAAAAAGTATATGGCATCTTCTTAAGAAAAGGGAGACTAAGAGAGAATGTGTGTATATAATGGTATTTATGTATTTCGTATTTGCAAATTCACCTGCTTGCTATATTGTAATGCCCAAATCAGCATTTGAGAAACTTTCACAGTCGTTTGCAGATGTACATATGCAGAGCAATGAAAAATTTGAGTTGCTTGACCACATACTTTCCCAGTTGAAGTCAAACAAGGCAAAGCTCTGCCGTCTTGTTTCAGTTTTAATGTTGTAAACAATGTACTTTTCATGATGTATGCCACGTTTTTCAGATGTTTATGCTTTCCATTGGTGATTTCACTGTTTTTAAATGATTCCCAAGTGTAGTGCTGAAGTGTGCTGTCTATGTTCCTAAGCTCAAGGAAGGTTGCAATGTGCCTTAGGGTGAAAATACATGTGTCAGATAAGTTTCATTCAGATATGAGTCATAATGCTGTTGGCTGTAAGCTCAATGTTAGTGAATCAACAGTATATATTAAAGAACCTGTGTTTAAACAAATACTCATAAACAAAGTAATATATTGATTAATTGATCAAACTGTTGTGACCCAAGTCTCATAGGAACCTAATTCTGTATTTTCCTTAAAAACAATGATTTGGTTTTTGTTAATTCAGTGTTTGTAGCAGTTCATAGACATAACTACCACAAATATCAAGAACTAACTATAAAAATCAGAAACAGTTTTTAGAAAACTGAGTAACAATGGAAGTGGGAGGGGAACAATGTGGTGGGCACAGAAATGGGAGATTGACGTAACAAAATTGTTTTGTAGATTTAACTTTGGAATTATGTAAATGTTTTGTATAATTATAAATAAATAAATAAATAAATAAGAAGCAATCCCTAAAAATCAAGAGTATAATGAAATAAGTGATCCTTACTATATATTAAGGAGGTGGTATAGTCACTGGAGAGGAATTAGCGTACTTTTAGAACACATTAACTGTAAATTTCTAGTGGGATATATCATGAAAGACAAAAGGAATTGCAAAATTGTCCTAAACTTTTAGAAATTATATTGTTATCCAGTTGGAATTATTATTCTGCAACTATTTGCCTTGGTGTTGGGCAAGACATGAATGAGAATCTTGGAGTTTTTATATTTTTTTTTGATTCTGGAAAGCCTGGAGGTTATCATGTTAAAAGGATTCAACAGCTGGCTTAGGTTTCTGCTGGTCATAGACTGTACAACTTGAGCATCAAAAATAAGAAAAATTAGTGTGGACTGTGAAACACATCAGACATGTTTAAATCTGTAAGTTCAAAATGATAACTAGAAAATTTGAAAGAATTGTTGGTGACCTTTGGAGTTTACTAGGAAATCAAATCATTATTTTGAAAACTGATAAAGGAAATGGTATCAAAGATATTTTTTTAATCATGCCTGCAAGAAGTAAAACTCTTGGCGGATAAGGGAAAGTTCATCATCATAGAGATATTCAAGCTAACAAATGAGCAAAGACTATTGGAACTAAAGTATCACTTTTTTGTAACTCAGAATGAAATAATGGATATAGACAATGATCTTCATTGTTGGAAAATGTTACAAAAAAGAGTAACCCTTCATTGTGTGCCTCCTGATGAAAATCCACACTACCACATACAAAATATCCTTGATTAAAATGGCCAGTTTGCAGGAAATTTGGGGACAGAGGACCATGTTAAAACACCACCAACAGAATGTAATTAATAAAATATAAATGTGGGAAACTCAACGAAACAACCTGTTTTCTTCAACAGATAAATTACAAGAAAAAAACAAGATGGAGGGGAAAACAGTAGATTAAAAATTGAAGAGACATTTCAGCCAGTTGCAACAAAGGACTTTACTCAGATCTTAATTGAAACAAATTAACTATAAAATTATTTTTTAGAAACCTAATGAAATTGTACACTGGATATCATAAGATAGTAAGGAATTATTGACTTCTTTTAGTCCTGATTAATGGTACTGTAGTTATGGTTTTCAAATTTATCTATTAGGGATATGTACTGAGATTTATAGGTTAAATGATAAAATACCTGGAGTTTGCCTCAGAATAATGCATATTGAATGACTGATGGCCAAAATGAAACAAGACTGGCTAGATTTTGGTAAATTTGAAAGTGAATGGTGAGATACTTGTGCATTATTCTATTTTTTATGTCTGAATTTTTTCTGTAATAGGTTTAAAAAGAAATATGCAGTAATTTTAAACTGGAAGGTAAAACTCTAATATGTAGTCTATTTGTTTTTAAAAGGTCTGATGTCAAAAAAACAACCCTCTAGGTAATATCAGACCCATTCTAGCATTTTAATTCACATTTTAAAATATTGAGTTAATTAAATGGAAATAAAGTAGATTGGGGCTTTCATATACCAATCCTGGAGTCTTGGAAAATTCCTCAAGAGATGCTTAGCAAGCCAGTCTAACGATCAGAAAATCCAAAAATCATTTTATGATGGTGGGTTAGTACAGTTATAGAATCACCAATTTTGATGCATGTCATTTATAAATACCTCTAAAGTAATACACAGGGAAAAAATTTATTTCCACTAATATTTTCTTTTAGGCATTTGACCTTATCACAGACTGACATGGCAGCATTAACAGGAGGAAAGGTAATGCCTTCTCTAATATTAGACAGTTTGATCATCACAAAAATTGCAACAGTTCTTAAATGGGCAACTTTTGCTTTTAACAGGGATTTCCCTTCTTGTTTCAACATATTCGTGATGGCATCAATATAAGACAAACTTGTAATCTGATTTTCAGCCTGTGTCGGTATAATAATCGACTTGCAGAACATGTAAGTGAGAAAAAGAAGTCTTTCATTTGTTGTAATCTAAAAAAGAATATTCTGAAATTCTCTTTTTTCTATTATAGATTGTGTCTATGCTTTTCACATCAATAGCAAAGTTGACTCCTGAGGTATGTAAATATTTGTTACTGCTTTCAGATGAACTTTTCACATTGTTCAGGTTTCTCCCTTAACATGATAACCTATTTTTTAAGTATATAATTTGAACAAACCAAATTGCCTCTTTGTTTTATTATCTCAAACATAAGTTTCCCAACTAACTATAAATGTATAAGTAGATTTGATGGATCATGGAATTCAACCTAGATGCTAAGCTTTGAAGTTGTTTGGTTTGAAAGCATAGTTGTGTCCAAAGAAAAAGAAGACTGGCCAGAGTTCCATTTATAGAGACAAATATGTGGGAAATAGAATAAAGTATCATATGAAAGTGTTTTTATAAATTGGAAGCATAAGTACTTTAAAAATGCATGTCAAATAGAATATATAAATTATTCCTTAGAGATCATAGATTGCTATAAGAAAACTTTTAATCTAAAAATTTCAATAGGATATATTTATTTCACTAACAGAACCTAATTTGGAAGTTGGGGATATGGTAATTGAAGGATTAAGAAATGACAGTTAAATGAGATCTATTGTAGGATGTAGGGACTACAGTTAATAATAACACACCATATACTTGAAAATTGCTTAGAGTTTGTGTCCCTACCCCTCCCCCCAAAAAAGAGAGAATTAATGTATACGTTAATTAGCTGGATTTAGCCATTCCACAGTGTATGCATATTTTAGAACATCATGATGTACACTGTAAATATGGACAATGTTTTTCAATTTAAAAAATAAATTTTTAAAATTATATTTTTCCAAAACTCATTTGACATTCATGAGCTCTGTTGATCTAACAGCAGATTTAAATGTTAGAAGAGTATAGAAGAGTGTTAAGTGATCTAAATATGAATGTTTGTGGATCTTATAGGCAGCAAATCCTTTCTTTAAATTGTTGACTATGCTAATGGAGTTTGCTGGTGGACCTCCAGGAATGCCTCCCTTTGCATCTTACATTCTGCAGAGGATATGGGAGGTAAGTCTTGCAGCAGGTGTTTTCAGTATTTATTTGTCTGAGGATTTTACTTTTATGATACAGTCTCTACCATCTTAAGTACCAGTTCCTTCTTATTTGAGTGCCCCAAAATAGTTGCTGTAAGTTACATATTCACAAAAGAAAAGGAGTTTTGGTCAGAAGGCTTGGGGAGAACTGAGTTCTTAGCTAGACTCCCAGATGTTTTAAAAATTTCTTGTATAGTCAAAAAGCTTCAGGCAATGTAAAGATGTCATTTTTATACTCTCAAAGATTCCATAAAGGAACTAGATACCCCAGAAATTGAAACCAAGTGTTTTCAGCAGTTGACAGAAATGGTAGAGGAAATCCAACCACTTCTTTTTTTCCAAAGATAGAGCTGTGGTCACAGATTTTCTCCTTAGTGACTATTGGGAAAGCTGTAGTCCAGGAGTCAGGAAGCCTTTTCTCTATAGGGCCAGGTAGCAACTATTTTAGTGTTTGTGGGCCATACAGTCCCTGTTGGAATGTCTTAGCTTTGCTGTTTTAGCTGAAAATTAGCCATAGACAATAAGTAAATGAATGGGCAAAGCTATATTCCAATGAAATGACATTATATGCAGCCACACAATTTGTCAGATTTCTAAGATTCTTTTCTCCCATTTGGGGGTGGGGGGAGGGGGAATTGCCACAGCAATGTGATTTACTTAACATTTCTCACACAATAGTAATAATAGGTTCCATGGAATAAGGAAAGTAAAGATAAGCTTTATAGAAGTAAAAGTACTTTTAAATAAATTTATAAAAGTAAAGAGCTTTAAAAACATTGGTGAAACTTTCTTTAGGCTCTAGTTTACCAAAAGCTACTTTAGCTCTAAGTGTCTAATGGCATGTATCAAAAGTAAGTAAAAAAGTAACTGTACATTCAATTAACCTTATTTACTGCTCTTGTCATTTTATTTATAGGTGATTGAATACAATCCTTCTCAATGTCTGGATTGGTTGGCAGTACAGACACCCCGAAATAAACTGGCACATAGTTGGGTCTTACAGAATATGGAAAACTGGGTCGAGCGGTTTCTGTTGGCTCACAATTATCCTAGAGTCAGGACTTGTAAGTCAAATGTTCAGAATTTAGCAAACCATTTATCATTATTGTTCATTTTGGATTTTTGTTTCTTTTTATGGTACCTACCATATGCCTATTATATAATACAAAGCTCCTGGAAATGTTGTTCTTAAAGGCTAGCGTTATATTGGTATTGGGACTATGGCAGTGTTTTACAAATATCTACAAAATATCTGTAGTGGTTGGGTTTGTGGTGATGGTGGTGGGGTTTTTTGTTTGTTTGTTTGTTTGTTTGTTGTTGTTTTTGCTTTTAAGAATAGGACACCTTGACCAGATGTGGTGGCACATGCCTATAATCCTCTGTAGGCTGAGGCAGGAAGATCACAAGTTTGAGGTCACCTGCAGCAATTTAGTGAGACCCTGTCTCAGAAAGGGTAAGGGTGTGGCTCAGAGATTAGGCACCTCTTGGATTCAATCCTTAGTACCAAAAAAGAAAGAATGAGAAACCTTGTTCTTTCTCAGGGATATCATCCCTACTACCATTTTTGTTTCCTTGCTTGACAGATTGATGAAGCATGATCAGCTTTAGTGAAGGAAGTAAAAGATCAGAAAATCCTGTCTTAAAAGTGACTTTTCAGGAAGCTAAGAGTAAGGTATTAATAAAGTCAGAAAATACTGACTGGAATTATGAGAGTTAAATGATAAACACCTTTATTGTGCATAAAGTAAATAGAAAATAAAGACCTTGGAAGACAGACAGATACATGAAAAAAAAAATTTACAGTAGGAAATTGCTTACAAATATAGAATGTATTCACTTGAATTTAAAGAAATGAAAATCAAAGTAGGTCATATTTGAAATTTTTACTTATTAAAACCCTATTTCCTAGCTGTCTACTGAAAGGGCCTCAAATCAGTGAAACTCAGTTAACAGCAAGCACGCACATCAAGCACCCAGAAGTCAGATTTTAAACACTGTTTCCCAATAAAAGATAGACAAGGGGGTTACCAAAAGGGCACAGAGCTTCTAATAGCTAAAACAGGAACAACTTAAGTAAAAGAGGAAATAACAAAACACTGTTATAACCTAAAGTACAAAATAAATATCCTTGAGTTCATACTGATGTAAATACATGGTCAAATAAAGAAAGAAAGAACAAATCCATATAGAGTTCCAGAAAATTGATATATACATCCCAGAAACTCCTCATGCCCTGAGTATGAGCTTAGTGACTTAAGAATAAAGCGTGTAGAGATGTGGGAAATAACTGCTACAATGAAGAAAGTTGATAGTCAAAACAGGTTATTAAGATTAACATCACTGGATTCATTACTAAGTTGATAGTGCATACCTTTGATACATTATGTAATGCTTTATTTTCTGTGATCTTCCTCAAGTTTTTATTCTGAGTCAAACCATGGGTACACATTAAACTGAGTTTAAGGAACATTCTATAATCTGACCAGTAAGTACTACTCAAAACTAGCAACATTATTAAAAATAAGGATGTCTGAGAAATCGTCACAGCCAGGAAGACGTTAAATGGTGATTAATATATACTAGAACTGGGGACATACCTCAGTTGGTAGAGTGCTTGCCTCGCCTGCGTAAGGCCCTGGGTTCAATCCCCAGCACCACCAAAAAAAAAAGGTAATCTATCCTAAATGAGATCCGGGAACAAACAAAAGACTATTAGGTAAAACTAGTAAAATGTACATAGTAAGGTGCCAGACTTGGTTACTCAGTCCCAACAAATATAGCATAATAATAATTGATGTTAACAGTAGAGGAAACTGGGTGAGAGGTGTGGGAATTCTCTTCTACCTATTCTAAAATAAAAGGTTTTATTTGAGGGAAACACCTTGTAGGGAGGAATACACATGGATTGCTCTGCTCATGTTTTTTTCTGACAGTTTAGTTGTGATACCTAGCATGACTGCTGGTTGGCATTTGTTTTCTGACCATTGATCATAAAACATATAAAATAAGTATGCTGAACTAAAAGAATTTAACTGGTTTTCAAATTAATATTCATGACAGTACTAAGGAAATGGAAGTTTTGTATATTGCAGTGATATTGTAATGTTGTTACCCCTGCAAAAAGCAATTTAGGTATATATACCATGATTTCTAAAAACGTTATTCCCTTTTTAACTCCATTTCAGGCATTCTAGTGTAAGTAAGATGTTCAAAATATGGATTTCCAGCAATATTCATGATTGTGAAAAATTAAAAACTTCTCAGTTAAGAGCCTGGTGTGGCTGAGTGCAGTGGCACACAACTGTAATCCCAACGAATTGTAAGGCTGGGGCAGGAGGATTGCAAGTTCTTCAAAGCCAGCCTCAACAATTTAGCAAGAGCTTGTCTCAAAAAATAAAAAGGGTTGGGGACATATCTCAGTTGGTAGAGTTCGTTGGTAAAGCACCCCTGAGTTAAATTCTTGATTGCCAAAAAAAATAGAGCCTCCTGTGGTGGTACATGCCTGTAGTCCCAACTACTTAGGAAGTGAAGGCCCTTTGCAGCTTAGTAAGTCCCTTTCTCAAAATAAAAAGATAGAGGGGCTGGAGCTGTGGCTCAGTGGTAGCGCACTTGCCTGGCATGTGTGAGTCACTGGATTCGATTCTCAGCACCTTGTATGAGTAAATAAAGGTCTATCAACAACTAAAAAAATTTAAAAAATAAAAATAAGTAGAAAGGACTGGAGATGTGACTCAGTTGGTAAAGCACCCTGGATTCAATCCCCAGTACCCCCCCCCCAAAAAAAAAAGCCTAGCAATAAAAGAACAACAACAACAAAAAATACCTGCTCAGTGAGAAACAAATTGCTGTGCACCATTTCTGAATTACAATAGTAATGACTGTGTGGTAATATAAAAGTTTTTTTTTTTTTTTTTAATATATGTAACTTGAAAAGGGCATCCAAGCTGGGTGCAGTGGTGCATGCCTATAATCCCAGTGGCTCAGGAGGCTAAGGCAGGAAGAAATGAGTTCAAAGCCAGCCTCAGCAAAAGCGAGGCTCTGAACAACTCAGTGAGACCCTGTCTCTAAATAAAATACAAAATAGGGCTGGGGATGTGGATCAGTGGTCGAGTGCCCCTGAGTTCAAAGAAGAAAAATAGACAGTAGTTGAAGAGTTGCCACGTAACTATAGAAAATTTGATCTAATAGTTCTATACTATAAGACTAGAATTAGAGACTCTTAGGTTATAGCAAGACAGTCTTTAGCCAGCTGGCCTGCTCTTCAGAATTAACCTTCCTAATTGTTTTGAACAGTAAACTACAAGTTAAAAGTTGTGTTTTCTCCCTAGCAGAATTTGTTTTTCATTTAAAAGCAAATAGCTTTTATAGAAATGAAGGGATAGGCTGGAGCTATAGCTCAGTGGTAGAGCGCTTGCCTAGCACAAGGGATGCACTGGGTTTGATCCTCAGCACCACATAAAAATAAGAGAAATAAAAGTATTGTGTCCATCTGTAGCTAAAAATATAAAAAAGAAAAGAAATGAAGGAATAGTTAAATAATATGACAAAGCAAAGCAAAATTTTAGAATGTAGGTGGTAGGTTCATGGGTCTTCAGTTGAGTTTTTTCCCCCCACCCTTTTAGGTGTGTTCAAATTCTCCCCTCTACTCTTGGGGATTGAATTGTGGGCCATCATGAAAAATTTTCTTGATAAAATATTAGGGTGAAGTATCAAACTTAAACTGCCTTCTTAAAACCACAAACTACTTCTCTTAATTGTAGATTTATGCAAAAATTAATCAGGATGATACTACAAGCCAAATTTTTACATTCAAAACATACCAAACTCTACCTTAAAGAATTAGACTAATCAGAAGAACCTACTGGCCAAAAAAGTGTAGAAAATGAAGTATTATACACAAAATTTAATTTGATATAAATTTGTGAAATAGACTACTATTAATCTTTCTTTATGCAACACTGAGGAGTGAACTCAGGCACACTCTACCACTGAACTACATCACCAGCCCTTTTTTACTTTGTGACAGGGTTTCTTTCTGTTGCCTAGGCTGGCCTTGAACTTGGGATCCTCTTGCCTCAGCCTCCCAAGTAGCTGAGATCACAGGTGTATGCCACCTAGCCTAGAAACTACATTTAATTTTAGAAATGCTAATTTTATTTGCTTTGAAGATATACTTATCAAATTATACATAAAATGGTAAAAAAATTAGCATATTGAAAAGAGTGTACCCTCATGCATTTGAGTCTTAAGAAGGCTCTGTAGCAAATGTTAGGAACATTAGCCCTGAGCCTAGGTTTAAATCCTACTTTTCCACTAGCTGTGTAATCTAAGGTAGGGTTATGGTTTTAAGCCATGTTGAAAGTGGAGATAGTAAAAACAGTAGCTATCACATAAAGCTATGATGTCACATAGCATATTTCCTCGAAATGTCAGCAATTTTTGTTATTGATTGTTACTGTTATTGTCTTCATTATTGTTTCTTAAGGCTAGTCTTCTAGTCTTCACCTCTTTCTCTGTGTGAACTTGGTCTTTGCTCTCAGCAAAGATTCATATTTTCCACTGTAACATCATCTACCTCCACGATGATTGTGAGGATTATATGAGATATTTATAATATTTATAAAGTATCTAACTCAAAGCCTTGCTCATAGAACTGCTTTTATAGGTGGACTCAGCTAATAAGTCATTAATCTCTCAGAATTATAAAATGGGCTTAATGACAGTTTTCAGGTATGTTGAAGGAGGAATTCTTTGGATATGAGGTTAGCCTTAGAAAACTTATTTTCCAAAATTAATGTCCTATATTTAGCTCATACCATTTTATTTGTTACAAAAGATTTTTATATAGACTGCAATCTTTATTACAAATTTTATACCATTATCAGTGAATTATTACAAAATGCCATTATTTTTTAAATAACAAGAATACCAAGACCATAAAACATTAAATGGTTTGAGCATTCAGGAACTTTTTAGTGGGTCTTCTTGCTCTCAAAGCTATGTTCTCTTTATTTAAATCATACTATTCTCTCAGAAGAAATACATGATAAAGTAAGCGGGAAAATTCTGCATCATGGTAAAGCTAATAAACAAAGAGGTTTGAAAAGTGTTCTCTTAATGTTGATTGTTGTTGCCAGTTAAAATACTCAGTGGCAGAATGGAAGGTATCTATTTCTGTCCCCCTTGGGAAATCTTTCTGTGGGGCCAAGTGTAAAGCAGAAAGATATTAAGAGATGTCCCTTTATTTTCATTTTTAAAGGGCAGAGTGGCTTTGTGTTTAATGACTGCTCTTCAGTCTATTTTATATCTTATAAGGATCTGACAGTTTTGTTTTACATTTTATAGCTGCAGCTTATCTTCTGGTGTCCCTTATACCAAGCAATTCATTCCGCCAGATGTTCCGGTCAACAAGGTCTTTGCACATCCCAACCCGTGACCTTCCACTCAGTCCAGACACAACAGTAGTCCTGCATCAGGTCTACAACGTGCTCCTTGGTTTGCTCTCAAGAGCCAAACTTTATGTTGATGCTGCTGTTCATGGCACTACAAAGCTAGTGCCCTATTTTAGCTTTATGACTTACTGTTTAATTTCCAAAACTGAGAAGCTGATGTTTTCCACATATTTCATGGATTTGTGGAACCTTTTCCAGCCTAAACTTTCTGAGCCAGCAATAGCTACAAATCACAATAAACAGGCTTTGCTTTCATTTTGGTACAATGTGTGTGCTGACTGTCCAGAGAATATCCGCCTTATTGTTCAGAACCCAGTGGTAACCAAGAACATTGCCTTCAATTACATCCTTGCTGACCATGATGATCAGGATGTGGTGCTTTTTAACCGTGGGATGCTGCCTGCCTACTATGGCATTCTGAGGCTCTGCTGTGAGCAGTCTCCGGCGTTCACACGACAACTAGCTTCTCACCAGAACATCCAGTGGGCCTTTAAGAATCTTACACCACATGCCAGCCAATACCCTGGAGTGAGTAAAATTGATACTCTTGTATCTATAGCCTCAAATTGATAAGCAGTATCTTTCTCCTTCTAATGAGGAGTGGCAAAATACAGTCTAACTTTAAAAATTCTTTCTTAATGACTTAACATGTTTGCTTTCTTGAATATACTTATATAATTTTTTATTCTTAGGAAATTGATAAATATGTGGATGCTTTCTTAAATTGAGTTAAAACTTTTATCTGTGGCAGAACTTACCTTTTTTAAATTTAGACTTTTGAAAATATATCTTTCATATGTGCCTACTGAAAAACCCAGCTTTATGGCACAGTTTTAGGAAAGTAAGTGCTATTTAAAAATTCAATACTCAGGGATTGGGTGTAAGTAGTAGAATGCTTGCCTAGCATGCGTGAGGCACTGGGTTTGAACCTCAGCACCACATAAAAATAAACAAATTCTGTCCATTTACAACTAAAAAAAAAATTCAATACTTATAATCAGGCTCTGTGTGCAATACTGAACTGAGCTACATAATCTCATATTAAGCTAGTAGCATTCCCTAGTGCTGTTTCTCAAGCTTACATTGAAATGAATGAAATGATTAAGAAATTCTTCAGAGCTGAGTGTTTTCTGTTACCTTTTTGTTGCTGTCACCAATACACCTGACACATTAGAGGAAGAAAGGTTTATTTGGAGCTCCTGGTTTTGGGTCTTAATCCATAGATAGCAAACTCCATTGCTCTGATCCCACGGTCAGGCAGCATACCATAAGAGAAGGACCCAGCAGAGGAAAGCTGCTGAGCTCATGGAGGGGTCAGAAAGCAGAAAGGCAGAGGGGAAAGGGCCAGGGCCCTCTCCCAGTGACCTACCTCCTCCAGCCACGCCCCATCTTCTTACAGTTACCTCTTAATCACTCCATTCAAACAAGGAAGGACTGACAGCTTTCACAATCCAATCATTTCATATCCCTCCTGTAACAGGAACTTTTGGGAGGTATCTCATATCCAAACCATAATTCCAAGTGTGTTGTTATACACTGGTAATCCCAGAGACTTGGGAGCTGAGGCTGGACGATAGCAAGCTCAAGGCCAGCCTCAGCAACTTAGCAAGACTCTGTCTCAAACTAAAAAAATTTTAAAGGATGGAGGTATAGCTCAGTGGTAGAGATGCCCCTTGGTTAAATCTTCAGTACAAAAAGAGAGAGAGAGAGAGATTCATCAGGATATAAGTGTATACAGTCTAAATCTTCACAGAATATTTGTAAGTTTCATATTAAAATTCTCCCTTGCATGTAAGACTATTATTCCTAGATATTACTTTTTGGTGTTGTGTGTGTCTATGGTAAACTTTTTTTTTTTTTCAATTTGTAGATGGACACAATACCTTTTATTTTATTTATTTATTTTTATGTGGTGCTGAGAATCAAACCCAGTACCTCACACATGCTGGGCAACCATGTTCTGCCCACTGAACTACAATCCCAGTAAACTGTTCTTTATAGATGATATACTGCATTGTTTTAGAATCTTTCACCCAGAAAAAAAAAACTAATTTCTACTTGAGCTAATTAGAGTGCCTCCAATATAGGAAAGAATGTCAATGTATTTAATATTAAGAAGTTGAAAGTCAAGGGTTTAAGAATGCAGAAGGAGAAGAATGAGAGTCTGTCTAACTCTGAAGGAGCCATGACAGGATTTATGTTTCGGTGGATTTGTCTTTATCACAGGTCATGTGAATAACATTTAATTGCTAAATATGATATGCAGGGTTAACTGTACCTTTGAGCACTAGATGAGTTAGAATGCTATTCTCTCCCATTGTCTCTTGTCCTTGCCATGAGTGAAATGTATCACATTTTTATTATAGAACTTACCTATTTCATATTTTTTATTAAAATGGTGTTAAGTAAACCTTTGCCATGAAAAATATAAAGCAGGATTTCAGTTCATTGACAAGTATGTATTAGAAGAGCAACCCTTACCCAACATGCATATAAATAGAGTGATATAAGCTATTGATTTTCCTGAAATATTCACTGCATTTTTTCCATTGAGAGCTTGAACTAACCATCACTCTAGAAAGATCATTCCAAATGTTGCCACAGAGGGTTCAGAAGCCGTATTAATTCAAGTGTAATTTCACTGTTCAAAATCTTCATGACAAAGCAGTGATGTCTCATTTATTAAAAGGGAACAGGGGACTGAGGTAACCTGTCTCTGGATACATCTTCAAATTTATAAAACTAGTGCTTTAAACAGTATTAACACTAAATATTTACTCTTTATTAACTGTAAGATTTATTGATTTCTTTGGTGCATAATATATTCAATTTTTAAAATAGAATTCATTACTCATTTTATGATGATAAATGTTTCTGAATAGTAGTGTAATCCAATTTGTGTAATTTTAAGAGTTAGCTAATGATCATAACATTCAGAAATGAGAAGCAGACATTGTAATGTGTCATAGGGTTAAAAGATTATCAGATTGTTTATTTGCCTTTTTTAGGCAGTGGAAGAACTATTTAACTTGATGCAGCTGTTCATAGCTCAAAGGCCAGACATGAGAGAAGAAGAATTAGAAGATATCAAACAGTTTAAAAAAACAACCATAAGTTGTTACTTACGTTGCTTAGACGGCCGCTCCTGCTGGACTACTTTAATAAGGTAAAAAAAAGACTTTTTGATGTTGTTTGCTTTGTTTTTTCAAGAGAGGAAATGGGCACTATACTTTTGACAGAGAAGTAATTTACCTTGTTAATAACTAGAAGTTGACTTAATCTTTCAGGTTATTGGTGAAACATTTAGTAACTTCAGAAAGTTTTTAGATTACCTTCCCCCGGAATCAGAAAACTTCTTTTAAAAAGTTTCTCTTTGAAATTGGTTTCTACTTGTGTGTGTATGTTTTTCAGAATCAGAGTCTTAGCTCTAAAAGGAACCTCATAATTTTCTACTTAAAACTTGAATCCTCCTGACAATTTATCCTAACTTATATTTGAGTAGTTCAGTTCTAGAGGTCTCTCAAAACAGGTCTCTCCTTCTTTGTATGAGTCTGATTGTTAATGTTTCATTCTGTTTAGCTCAGATCTCTTTATACCTGACTTTCTTATGGTACGAGTTGGCAAAATTTCTACATGATCAATTGAAAGCTATAGAAGTTATTGAATGCCTACACATTACACTAAGGAACAGCTACACATTACACTTAATTCCCATTATCCATAGAAATAAAATTTAGGCTAATTTCTTTTTCTTTCTTTCTTTTTTTTTTTTCCCCCTGGGTATTGAACCTCGGGGGACTTAATCACTAAACCACATCTCCCATGCTTTTATATTGTTTTTAAATATTTATTTATTAGTTGTAGTTGGACACAATACCTTTGTTTTTATTTATTTTTATGTGGTGCTGATGATCGAACCCAGGACCTCTCAAACGCTAGGCAAGCGTTCTACTGCTGAGCCCTAACCCTTATTTTTTATTTTGAGACAGGGTCTTGCTAAGTTGCTAAGACTAATGTCAAACTTGCAATTCTTCTGCCTCAGCTCCTGAGTCACTGGGAATACATGCATGTGCCACTGCCCCATCTAGGCTAATTTCATCAAATACTTCAAATAACAACAAAGCTTCTATATATTACCTCTAACACTTGAAGGTGTGTCATTTATTAGGCACACGTGTTTGTTTGTTTGTTTGTTTGTTTGTTTGTTTGTTTTGTGGTACTAGAAATTGAATCCAGGACATGGCATGTGGTAGGCAAGCATTTGTACCGCTGAGTTACATTCTCCGCCCTTTTCATTTTATTTTTTAATTTTATTTTAAGATAGGGACTTGCTAATATTGTCCACGTTGGCCTCGAACTTTCAGTCCTTCAGCCTCCCAATGAGCTGAGATCATAAGCATGTACCACATTATTCAGTTTAGGCACTTCTTTTTCCTTTGTGGTACTTTGAGAAAATATCACTGTAGTGACACGCCCAAGATAAGATTTTTTTTTCAGATTATCTTCCCTCAGAATCAGAAAGCAGAAGGATCACAAATTCAGGAATTTGGCAAGACCTTGTCTCAAAATAAAAAGGACTGGGGATTTGATTCAGTGGTAAAGTGCCCCCAGGTTCAATCCCCAGTAAGAAATTATTATCTTTTTTTAATTTTGACATTGGGGTAGGAATATGGCTGTCATAGAACACTTGCCTAACATGCTGAAGGCCCTGGGTTCAGTCCCTAGCACCAGAGGGAAAAATTTTTAGCAGTAATTTGAATATATTGTTTTCTCAAGGTTTAGTACTTAAAGCTTATTTTCTTTTTATTTGGTGGGGGGTGGTGCCCAGGATTGAACTCAGGGGTACTCAACCACTGAACCACATCCCCAGCCCTTTTTTGTATTTTATTTAGAGATAGGGTCTCACTGAGTTGCTCAGCACCTTGCTTTTACTGAGGTTGTCTTTGATCTTCTTGTCTTAGCCTCCAAGCTGCTAGAATTTCAGGTGTGCACCACTGCCATTCCCAGCTTGAAGCTTATTTAAAAAAAAAAAAAAAAAAGATTTTCTTAATTCTTTATTAAAAAACTGAAGCATCATGAAAAAATCTCATGATTTCTATTTCTTTATAACAGCGTTTTCTGGTACCTAATGAAATATGGTCTGTAAGCAAGAGTAATCCAGATACTTTGATAATTTTTTTTTTCTTTTGGTACCAGAGATTGAACTCAGGGGTACTTAACCATGAAGTTATGTCCCTGCCCTTTTTATTTTTTATTCTTTATTTTTTTTCCTTTTTAGTTTTTGAGGTCTCACTAAGTTGCTGAGGGTGGGTTTGAACTTGAGATTCACCTGCCTCAGCCTCCTGAGCCACTGGGATTATAGGCGTGCTCCACTGCACCCAGCTATAATTTTCATGTAACTTATATTCAAGAACAAAATAGGCTGTTTAGTTTGGTTCTCCCCAGTTTAACTCTTTCTTCCCAATAACCAACTGATGAGTGCTTTGATAATACAAGTGGGTTTTTTAAATATATTTTAAGTTGGACACAATACCTTTATTTTATTTATTTATTTTTATGTGGTGCTGAGGATCAAACCGAGTGCCTCACACATGCTAGGTAGCGCTCTACTGCTGAGCCATAAATAACCCCAGCCCCACAAGTGTTTTTTTATTATGCAAAACTTTCAACAATTTAAAAGATAAGCCCATTATCAAAATCAACATTGTTTATACTGAAACTTCAAAAATATTCTCATCATACATTTCTTCTGCTATTGTGGATAATTAAGAATTGATTGATTAATACACATTTCTCTAAGTTACTTGGATGCTTTCTTATTTAATGTTATTTCCTTTTACAGCTTGAGTATCTCTTATCCAAAGTTCTTAGGAGCAAAAGTATTTCAAATTTCAGGGTGATTTTTTATTTATTTTTACTATTTGCATAGACATTCTGGTTAAGCATGCCTAATCTAGGAATCTAAAATGTTACAGAACTATAATTTGTTAAGTGTCAATATGATTCTCAAAAACTTTGAGATTTCAGAGTAATTTGGATTTTAAGGTTTGGGATGCTCATCCTGTCTTGTATTACTAAGAAACAAATGTAATATTCTCTTTTCTAGAGATAGGAAAGAAGAAAGCTTAAGTGATAATTTTACTTCTTTTTCATCACCCAAGTGGTTTGTTTTGATTCAGAATTCTCAAACTGGACCTTATGTATTCTTCTAGTGCCTTCAGAATACTATTAGAATCTGATGAAGACAGACTTCTTGTTGTATTTAATCGAGGGTTGATCCTGATGACTGAGGTAAATCTTTTATTGGATTTTACTGTGCATTTATCTTATTTTAATGTTCTCACCAAAGATTTCTTGTTTTATGGATACAGTTTATTTAGATTGTTACAAGTAACAAGATTTCAGTTATTTAGATTAGCAATTGCTGATTTATATTCCAAAAATAATCAGGTTACAATTTTTAGGGTACTGTTTCTTTTCTGTATTAATTCCATACCTTTCTTCTCTTTTGTATCAGAACAACCATTTGAAATAGACTAATTGTATTCATTTCATTTGTAAGAATACAAACTAATTTCGTATTATTATTAAATTTATATTATCATTGTTAAAGGTCACATACTCTTTCCCAAGAACCCACTTATTTGATGCAGTTCAGAAACTAAGATTAGCATCATCAGAGGAAGCCAGTAAGATTGTTACAAGTGAAAAAATCATGTCATTCTTTCCATGATTCTTTATAATAAAGAGTGAGATGGTTTTAAAGACACCAGAGGTGCATCGTACCTTTTCTCATAATGGAAATAAGAAAACAGTACATGCCAAGAGTACCATGAGAATTGAGAAGTAAGATTGTTTTTGCAGTTAAAGGTATTACAGAATAGGAAACAAGCACGTTTGAAACTGCTCTTTGAAGAATTTGGACTTGGAAAGGTAAGTTAGGGAGCCAGTTAGATAAATGGCATCATAAACACAGAGTCAAAGAAATATTGGCTCTGGTTGAGGAATGACAAGTGTTTCTGTTTTAATTAAAAGAAAAGGAATGTAAAGAGGAGTAAGGATAATTTCATTTGTTCAGCAGATGTTTGAATGTTTACTTTGTGTCAAGTACTGTGCTAGACACTAGAGATATAGCAGTTCATACTTTACAGTTTATAAGATAAATATTGTACATAGTTTGCCATATTCAGCTCAGCATTTTGATCTTTGAATTGTGAATAGTATATAGACTTTGACCATTAAAGAGGACTAGAAGATGATGCTTCATTATAAAATGAAGTAGGGGAAAAATGGATTTATTTGAGCTAATATAATTAAAGGAATTAAAAGACTTGACAGTACAGTTTAAGGAATTGAATTCCTACCTTTTGGAGCTCTTTCACCTCCTTTCAGTCCTGCTACAACTGTGGCTAATAGCCATTCACATTGTCTTTCAACAGAGGCCTTGGGAAGTTAGTTAAATCAGTTGTCTATTCTCCCTAATCTTCCTCTTGTTGCTGCTGCTTTAATACTGGGGATTGAACTCGGGCATTTTACCACTGAGCTACATCCCTAGCCTTTTGTATTTTTTATTTTAAGACAGGCCCTCACTAAGTTGCTAAATCTGGTCTTCAATTTGGCAGTCCCTCTGCCTCAACCTCCAGAATCACTGGGATTATAGATGTGCACCACTGTGCCTGGCTGCTTTGTAATTTCTGTGGCTTGCAGTCTTAGATTTTTTGTTTGTTTAAGAAATATAAATTAAATTATTGCTTTAGTCCAAAATTGTAAGCTATCTGAGCTCTGAAGGTGAGGACTATTCATATATGTTAAAGGGGCTAACTGTAAGAGATTTTCTTGAATATTTGCTTTGCACACATGTGCATGCATACAGTCTAATTCTGAAAACATCTGTCAGAGAGAATGAGCACTACCATCTTGTGGCTCAATAAAGTAAAAATGAAATTAAGTTTTCAATCTTTTTAAATTACTTGTAGTCTTTCAACACATTGCACATGATGTATCATGAAGCTACAGCTTGCCATGTGACTGGAGACTTAGTAGAACTTCTGTCAATATTCCTTTCGGTTTTGAAGTCTACACGCCCATATCTTCAGAGAAAAGGTTTGGTCATTCCTACTTCTTATTTTTGTTACTGCTACTATTAAAGAAAGATAAGATTTTGAAATTGCAGGCCCCAGAGAAATTGTCTTTAACCTCTAGTTTATGCACAAAAGATGGGGCCTAAAGAACTAACATCCTGATGTGAAGCTGGAATGCTCCCAGGTTTTTTCTTTATGAATGCCTGAAAAATAGATGGGCACATTATAAAGTGTCAAGGTTCAGGAGACTGGAAAACATTTCTAATCACAGTAACAAGTTGTATTTTTTAAAGTTCTCCAGCTGGAAATTTCCATGGCTCAGATTAGATCATTTTTAGTTTCAAGAGAAATTACTCTAAAACATAACTCATGTCCCTATAACATAGTTGAATATGGAACTTTATATATTCCTAGAAAGTGGGACATATTCATCACTGAACTATGTACTATTTATTAGAAATCTAGCAGATTTAATAATAGTAGTAGCCATCTTATTAAAATGATCACTTAGCTTTCACCAAAGATGTTTTTATTTAATTAATTTGGATCTCTTAGAGTTATCATTCTATCAATATTATAGGGGAAAATGTGAGGAATTGTGGTCTCTCAAAAGCATATTTATGTATGCTTTTATATTTGCAGATGTGAAACAAGCATTAATCCAGTGGCAGGAGCGAATTGAATTTGCCCATAAACTGTTAACTCTTCTTAATTCCTATAGCCCTCCAGAACTAAGAAATGCCTGTATAGGTAAGTTACCTAAAAAATACACTTAAGTAAAAGCCTAGTAGAAGAATGTTTTTGAGTTTTTTAATAAGATGTGTTGTTAGGTCTCTGTTTGGAAGGCATTTACACTTTTTTGTGTAGCTCATACTAGCTAACAGGTCCTAAAAAAATCAAGTTCTGTTTGTTATCCCCATGTGGTAGTGAACAGATCACTCAGTACATCTGGGTTCTTTCACCTTCGTTTATATGTAAGTTTCTCACAGCTCTTCCTCTGATCTTCTGATCCTTTGTAAGCAAAGTGAAATCATGTCGAGTTTATGAGGTGGAAGTGACATTGTAAAGGATTGGGATGGTCATTTCACTATGAATTCTTTTGCCTAAAGATAACTCTCTGTAACTATTTTTAGGTTCTGAGTATTTCACCTTTTTATGCATTATATATTTATTATAAAATAATAATTAGTGGTTATTAAAAGATATCCCCTTGTTTTGAATTTAAAACCTAGAAACCTCTTAATATCATTATCTTTAGAAACTATTACTGTTTGTTTACAATAGAATCACATATCTCAGGTTCATGTGTGAGCAGTCTTGATATTCATGTAATTCCTGGCCTTCTCTTTCTATACTTCTGCAGTAAAAGAGGAAAGGCACATAGCCTTTCTGGTGCCTTTACTTATCACCATAGTTTCTGGTAATGGTGCCTGATCACCAGAAACTGCCAGTAGCCTGTCTTCATGAACTTGATTCTTCTAGGATTAGAGGGTAAAAATAAGTCCCCTTCATATAAAACTTTAATATAAAAGTTATGGATTATCAGTTACCCCTCAGATCCAAAGAACTTTGAATTTTAGGTCCTTCCTAAGCTGTTGTAGTTGATTTTATAAAGACACATAATCAGTGTGCATTAAATATTTCTCACAGTACTTCTCTATGAAGGTTTTCTTGCTGAAATAAAATACTAATATGTAGTGCTATAAACTTTTGTTTCTAAGACTGGGCTTTGTGGCACATGCTTATAATCCCAGCTACTGGGTAGGCTGAAGTGGGAGGATTGCAAGATCCAAGGCAGCCTAGACAATTGAGCAAGACCCTGTTTCACAGTAGAAATTTTTAAAAGGACTAGGGATATAGCTGAGTAGTAGAGCACTTGCCTACCATGCATAAGGCCCTGGGTTCAGTCCCCAGTATTACAAAAAAACTTTCTAAATAATGGCCCTATTTTGTGGTTTCTTATTCTCCTTATCCAGATTTGATTGAGCATCAGACAGAATTTTTCCCAGTGTCAGGAGATAAAACCATTTGTAATCCTGCAACTCCGTCAGAATTTATGAGTTTGAAATTAGCAGGAAGATAAAATTCCAGTGTTTTAATACATAAACTTGTGTTTTAATTTTCAGATGTCCTCAAGGAACTTGTGCTTTTGAGTCCCCATGATTTTCTACATACTCTGGTTCCATTTCTACAACACAACCATTGTACTTACCATCATAGTAACATACCAAGTACGTATTCATCTAGCTCAGTACTTGAATATGGTTGGTATTTAATCATTCTGCACACTGAAGCTTGGAGATTTATTTTTTCCATTTATTCTTATTGTACACTTTTAATATCTTAGTGTCTCTTGGACCTTATTTCCCTTGTCGAGAAAATATCAAGCTAATAGGAGGGAAAAGCAATATTCGGCCTCCGCGCCCTGAACTCAATATGTGCCTCTTGCCCACAATGGTGGAAACCAGTAAGGTATGTTGGGATGCCAGGAAAATCATGTTTCTGTAGTTCAAAGTAATTTGAAATTTTCCCCCTGGCAGTTATGAGTACATTAGACTTTAGTGGTCATGTTATGGCTCCTAAGAAAATTAGTCTCATTTGGACTTTTTCCTTTAAATGCTCAAAATGTTGGTTGAATATTTGCAAAATTAACAGTAAGCACAAATAAGAAGTTCCCTTACCCTAAAGAGCTTAATAGTAAGTCTTAGTATTTGTCACTAGGCTAAATTTTAACTGGGTCATACATCTAAATCTGAAAAGTTAGGTACTTATTATTTTTAATTTTGGCCATATAATCAAGACTTCTTTTACTGCCCTTAAATCACATTCTTCTTCACCTATGCATAATATCATTGATTGATAGATTTGTCATTAATTTTAGCCCGGTTCCTGTCCTTCTAAAGCTTATTCTAAAATAAGGCCAATTCTAAATCATAGAGCCAAGGTACATTGACACGAGATAATTTATCTTAGTTTTAGTATTTTTTAAACACTTTTCCCCCTTTATCTTTCTTCACTTACACTTCATTGACATCCTGTCTTGCCAACCCTCTTTGGATCTTAAGTATACTTGAGAAATTCTCATAAGATAAAATATTAAAAACAATTAACACTGTTATCCTTACAGAAGTAACTCAGATCTCTTTCAAAAATCTAATTTAATCCATTCTTCTTGATGATATGTCTGTAGAACTAAAGTGTCACATGTTAAAATCTTAGAGTAATTTACTTTATTAAAGTATATAGAAATAACGGGTAATTTTAATCAGTAGCATTTGCACACTGAAAATAAACTTATGAGGACTAAGATCTTAACATTACTAGAAATTTGGAACTTAAAATTAGGTTCTTTAGAATTTAAAGATTTAATCAGATTTTTAGTTAAACTTATTACATTTGCACAAAAATGCTCTTTAATTTATTATACAATTTAAGTGCAACCATTTTATCATCTTTAACCTTCAGGGCAAAGATGACGTTTATGATCGTATGCTGCTAGACTACTTCTTTTCTTATCATCAATTCATCCATCTATTATGCCGAGTTGCAATCAACTGTGAAAAATTTACTGAAACATTAGTTAAGCTGAGTAAGTATAAAAGATGAGCAGTAAATTCCACTGAATTATTTTAAGCCCCTAGCCATTCAGGAAGGGGAGAGAAAATATGAGACAATTCTTTTTTTCTTTTTTAAAGTGAATGTTTAAAAATATTAATTAGTATTTTTGGGAACATTTTAATTTTTATTAAGAAAACACCAACTTACTGGTTTCCATTGAATAGTTTCACCCACAGTTTCAGCTGGCCTATAAGGAGGGTGGAATAGGGCTGATCACTTTTCTATATAGAAGCCCAAGTCCTCCATCATCTGCCCAGCAGAACTTAAAAACAAAAGCAAAACAACAACAAAAAAAAAACTGCTCTGCCTAGGGAGACAGGCTTAGAGATGGACTTCCCCAGCCCTGGTCTTGAGGGTAAGATGAGATCTATAGTGCCAGCTGTGCTTGGAGCTGGCAGTGCAGAAACAAGCTGTGTGGGCCTGCCAGCGTGAAGCAGAGGTGCATATATGAGTAATTAGGAGGTAAGTCTCATAAAATAGGTGAGTGAGAAGAAGAGAAATTTGAAAGGGGAAATAATAGAAATATCAAACAAAACCATCAAGGAATTATGTAGGGAGAGAAAAACCGTTTCAAATTTTTTAATAGTAACATTGTCTCTTCAAGGATGTGCCCAAGAGTGTTAAGAATACTGTTTCCTTCGGGTGACTTTCCTCTAGGTCTTTAGAAGACATGTAGCCCAGAGGCTATCAAAATATCTCAGTTGGGAGAGTGTTAGACTGAAGACGACACATAGCCCTCCTTCAGATGTCACTTACTTCAGGATCAACAGAGTTCTGGGGCTTTGCGTGCTCTATCCCCTGACTTTATTAGGGATGACCCAGGGTTCTCGCCAGTGTTCTATAGTTTTATTTTAGAGGATGGGAAATAAAATATTCATGGAACCACCACTTAGATCAAGAAATAGACTGTTACCATACCCTAGAAGTGGTACCTCTTGTGCTTCATCTCAACCACAACTTCATATGGCAAAGATTTTGATTCATTTTAGGCAGGGCAGAAGATGTGATCCTGGGCTGGGTATATAGCTCAGTTGGTAGAGTGCTTGCCTTGCAAGCACAAGGCCCTGGGTCCGATCCCTAGCAACACACACAAAAACACACAAAGTGATCCTGTCTTAGATTTTCATTATCCAAGAAGAAAATAATAACAGCTCTCAGGGACAATTCCTCTTCAAAAAAAGCCACCTTTTATTGGTAAGTGATGAGCCCATATTCAGATTCAAAGGATTGTTTCTTCCACATCTTATCATTAGCTACTTCATATATATGTGGGTCTGAAATGCCAAGATGTGAGGGGCAAGGATTCCCTCAGATTGGCTATTTTAGGATTATGTACCTGTGTTGTAACACTTGATAAAAGACTAAAACCTAGCGATGGTAATGACTAAGTATGAAAAAATATCTAGTTCTAAGAGTGAAGCTTTGGTTCTAGGTAAAGACAGGAACAAAGAAAGAAACTCACTTTTGAAAAAGTTCCTGGTGATTGTGTTCATATAATTTATAGCAAAAATTGTTAGGAACTATTCTAGCTACTTAAACAGCTTTAACCAGCTTTGAACAGCTTTGCTATCTTCCACATCAACACAAATGCACTTTTAGGGAAATTAAAAATAGAGGGGGGAGGGAAAAGAGGTACATCTTCCCTATAATATATATATATAGAGAGAGTCAGCTTTTGTGTTCATGATATTTTAAATCTCACATCACTCTTAACTGTGAAGCAAGCTGCCTTAGTGTTCTCTGTATATAGCAGTGCTGTTTTATGGGAACTTCTATGAGGATGGATTTTTCTCTAACTGCATTCCTGTCTATAACATGATAGCCACTAGTTACATGTGAGTGTTGAGAACTTGATATATAACTATGGGACTAAATTTTAATTTTTTAAAATTATAACCAAATTAAAGTGCTAAATGTGGCTGGTGGCAAAGCACTAGATATAAACCAAAACCTTTATAATTGAGCAGGATAGCTGGGTGTGGTGGCGCACACCTATAATCCCAGTGGTTTGGGAAGCTGAGGCAGGAGGATTCCTGAGTTCAAAGCCAGCCTCAGCAAAAGTGAGGTGCTCAGCAACTCAAGTGAGACCCTGTCTCTAAATAAAATACAAAATAGGGCTGGGGATGTGGCTCAGTGGTGGAGTGCCCCTGAGTTCAATCCCTAGTACACTAAATAAATAAATAGAGTGGGATGAAAATTTCCTTGGTTACATCTTTTATCTTTGTAACATGCTACCTATTTTTAGTCCATAAACATAAATGCAAGAAATAATATTTAGTAATGAGAGATGGAAAGAGGATGAGTTTAAATTGATTTGAACCTCACTTGCTCAAACCTTGACATTAAATAGTCCAAAGGCCAGAATATTAAAATATTTTGACTATAGATGAGATTGTCTGAAATTGGATTGCTAATGATTTTCAATTTTGAGGAAAAATCTTTCTGGTGGTTTTTATATTGGTAACTGAACAAATTTTAAGATTTATTAGAGTATAAAAGGGAATTATTAATAATTATATATTAGAATTGCAGAAAATTGTAGAGCTGTAGGTACTAAATAGTAAAAAAAAAAAAAAGGTGGGGGGGAATGTTGTACTTTTCAAGTGAAGACAATCCAAGATGGGGTTAGAAAAGACAGAGAAGTCAGGAGAGAATTTAGGGAAGTGAGCAAAGCTGCTAACAACCATCGGAAAGCACAATGTGTGCTTTCTGATACTTGAAAATAGCATAAGTAGCCAGAAAGTTTCTGAAAAAGAGTAACAATAAAGAGCACTGGCACCGCTGATTTCTAAAATACTTATTAAAGGTACAGTAATATTTTATGGCTTAATTCCTATAACAGATTATAATTTAAAACAGTGTTTTGTTTTAAAGGTACATGTATCACTCAAAGACATGTCTTCCACCACTTTTATTCATTTTTTTTGTTTATCCTTTTTGCAAATACATTTTCTCCCCTTTCTTAAAGAAAAGTAAAACCATGTGGTACAGGTATAGAGATAGGCAGAACAGTGGAAAACAGCTCTAAAAAACTTAAGGATTTGGTAGATCCTAAAGATATCAAATTAGTAGAAAATGGGTGGTATTGAGATCTTTGGATAGCTCCTGGGCAGGGGTGGGGAGTGGGGAATGCAAGTCTTTTAATACTTTACTCATTGGACCAAAATAAACTCCAGGAGGATTAAAGATTTCCTTGCGGGGGAAAAAAAATCTTTGGAATATTTAAAACATGAGATCATGCTGATAACACCTTGAGAGTTAAAAGGCCATAATAGCAGGACATAAAACCCAGAAACAATAAAACAAGAAAATGAAAAATTTTAATACATAAAAATGCAAACTGCTGCATGGTTTAAAATGCCATAAGTTGGATTAATATATACACACTAATGGGAAAGTGTTTGCATACTGTCAGATAAATAAGAGATCTTATAATGGAATGTGGCAATTTGGGGATGAAATTTGGCATTATGAATTAAAGTTTAGGATATTCTTGCCTTTAACCCAGCAACACCAGATACAGGAATCCATCCTACCCTACTCCTAAAAATGTCAAACAAACATACAGAGGTTGTTGGTTGTTTTCACTTTGTAGTGGGTGAAAACTGGCAACAACCCAAATGTTCTCCAGTGGGATTTTAGTTAAGTAAAACCATAGTCCATCTGTTTTGTATAGACTTCTAACAACATAGGAAAGTTCCTTGAATTACATGGAAAAAAATTTTGCTTTTAAAATGGACGGGGTAGGTATAGCTGTATGGCTCATTGGTTGAGCATGGCTGTAGGTTTATCCCCAGCACCACAAGAATAAAAGAAAACAGTGTGCAGAATATAATCACATTCTTGTAAATAAAGGTATGAGCATGCACAGGGGAAAAAGGATAATACCTATAGTTTGTAAGAATACAATTATGCTTTTATTTTCTACGTTAAATGTAGCTGTAAGGGTTTAAATTCCTTATAATACTCATACATTGTTTTGGAATTAGAAAAAAATATTTGAAGTAATATGGAAAACTCATATTGCAGACTTCAAATCATACCCCTCACTTTTTTTTTTTTAAGGTTTCCTAGTTTTTTTAAGTTTTTCCATGTAAAAGCAGCAATGGGATGGTCAAATAAAATAAATCCTTAGATTTCATTATTGTTTAATTAAATTTTCATTTGCAGGAACAAAACAAAGACTTTTATTACTTTTGGTATTGACTTTTTTTTGAAAAATTTTCTTAAGACATTAATGAAAGTTAAACTGATTTTGCAAGTAACTGATACACTTTGAAAATTCAAAAACTCATCAATAGAATTAAAAAATGAGTATAATTGGCAGAAGTAAGCAGTTTAAAAATCTTATAGAAAGCACAGCTCTGATTCATGCTGCTTCTTTTCAGGGTATCAGGGTAGTATTGACTAGGGAAATGACTGGTTTGCTGCTTCCCAAAAGGCTTCAAAGGGTAAATATACTCCAGGCATCCATTGCAGATCAGAAGTCATCTTGTGCCAGCCCACAAAGAGCAAATCCATTTATGCTAGGCTGATAGGCAGTAATCACATTTAAGAAACATTTATAACTCCAAAGTTTGTTGCCATTTTTTTATTTTGCAAGGGAAAATCTGACATAGGGATCAGAATCTTCGGTACATATTAGGACCATCAGATTGATTGATTGAATGATTTTAATTTTTTTTTTTTTTTTTTTTTTTGGTACTGGGAATTTAACCCAGAGATGCTCTACCACTGAGTAAAATCACCAGCCCTTTTTATTTTTTATTTTGAGACAGGGTGTCACCACGTTGCCCAGGCTGCCCTTGGGATTCTCCTGCCTCAGCCTCCTGAGTAGCTTGAGATTACAAATGTGAGCCACCATGCCTGGCCTGATTTTTTTCAGTAACCTATAAGGGAAGCCAGATAAATAGTAGTTTGCTTAGTGGGTATTAAGACAGAACAAAGGGATCAAATATGTGGCATTTCTAGGCTAATGTCTTGATTCAGTCTTTTGAAAAAGCCACCCCCTTCTCCCTAATAATGTATGGATGGTATAAATGCTCCTAGAAGAAACTAGGCAGAGAACCAAAACAATCAGGAGAAACCATAACTAGTAAATTTATATAAGAAATATTTCCTCCTCCTAGCAATCATGGAAGTATAAAATAATCTGATGCCATTTTACTGACAGTTTTTGAAAAATGTTGCTTTTAATGATTTACAATCCAGTGGTTTCTACATTATGAAGTATTACTTGTGAGGAGAAGATATATTTGGAATAGTTTTTTGACTTTGTATAACTAGTTCTTCTTGGGCTGTGATGGGGCAGAGTATGGACCTTGCTTGAAGATACCGGAAGTTACAAGATGAAGAAAGATAAGTGATAGAAAAGCAGATTATATTATCGTGTTTTAGATGTGACTGTTCTGTTGACTGAGACAGCCTAGCCATGTGTCTGAGAACTTCAGTGACTGCAGTTCCCCATGCCTTGTACCCAGTAAGTGAGACACTGAGTGCAAAGTAGGTACTACGGAAGGTACTGGAGGAGGGTGTCGAGTTAACAGGATATTGGCCTCTAATTTGAGTCATAGAGCTAAGAGACTTCTCATCCTCAGAGAATATGCTAGGAAAAAACTGAAACCCTTGTTCTGAGGGGGTAGCCTGCCTTACTAGAGGCAGCACAGCTTGAGAAGGAATATGTAAAACTGCTTTTTTTTTTTTTTTACTAAAAGAATACAGTATAAGAAGATCCAGGAAAATAATTTTCATATTATTAAATAAGTGTGTTACTTACTGTATAACAAGCAAATATATCAAATGTGTGATTTCCTAGATGTTATATTGTAATAAAGCTAATTGTAGTATCAGGTTGAAGTATTAAGCATATATTAGTCTAGGTTATGAGCAGATGTGAAGATGATCATGAAAATGATACGTGAATGACTGCCCTCTGGGTAAACATTGATTACTGGAAAGATTATGGGCTTTAGAATCAGAAAAATTGGGGGTAGTCTCTAAAATGTATTACTTACCAACTTTTGGATGAACCTGAGCAGATTATATAATCATGAGCCTAATGTCCTCATTCAAGAAAATGAAACAAATGAGAATAAAATATTTCCCAAAGTGGATGAGTTTAAATGTGCTTATTTGGCATAGTAGCACAAGGTCTACCATATTTTTGTTTGTTGTAGTGTTATCTGTAGCCAAGCCAATGACCCTGCCTAGATCCCAGCTGGGCCACTCGCCCAACCAAGAAAAAAGCAAATAATGTAAAAAGTAGAGCTGAATTTTATGCAGTTTGATCAAACTGGGAAGAAATAGCGAGGTTCCCTGGCTTGGTTCCCAAACAGTAGTATTAGCTTTTTGATAGCTATGGAAAAGAAGAGTAAGGATTATTTTACTTTGGGGAATAACCAGGGATTAAAAAAAAAAAAAAAAAAAGCTTATAGTGAACAGTTCTTCTCATGAGAGTGTTTGTATAGAACAGCCTTTAATTCAAGGATTAGCAGACTTTTTCTATGAAGAGCTAAATATTTTAGACTTTGCAGTCCACATGTGGTCTCTGTCACATATTCTTTGTTTGGCTTTTTAGATTTTTTTCCCCAAGCTTAATTTTTAATTTTTAGCTCATCAGACCATACAGAAATAGACTGTGGGTCAAACTTAACCCAAGAACCATAATATACCAACCCTTCTCTCATTTTATGGGTAATTAAGATTAAGGAATAAGGGAGCATAGAAACACTTTCCCGATAGCCACAGGATTGATGACAGGTTCTTTGCCTATCTGTGTATGATGTTACAGTACGTAAATGCTTCCAAGCAGATTAGGTGAGAGTAAAGGAGAAAGATGAGAATTTTCCTTGAGTTTTTACAAGGGTACTGACGAATCTTGACAGGGGAAAAAAAAAGCTTATCCACAAAAGGGATTCTAGGTGTCCTTGGTAAGTTGAATAACTGGCTGTTCTAATTTGCTTGTTAAGATTTTTCTCAAAATCCTTAGTGTAGTAAAGGGATTGGCAAACTATTAACTCACTTGCTGTCTATTTTTGTGTAATCAGCAGCTACCTACTAGATAAGAGTAGGTTTCATATTTTAAAATGGCTAAATAAAGTCAAATAAGTGTGGCTCATGAAAATTATGAGATTCAAATTTCCAGATGCACAATTTTTTTTCTTTTATACTTCAGTAGATTTATACTTCAGCCACAGCCATTTATTTAGTATTGTCTGTGCTGCTTTCATACCACCTTGACAGTTGAGTACTTGCAGCAGACATCCTGTGGCCACAAAGCCTAATTTATGATTTGGCCCTCTACTGAAAAGTTTGCCAACTCCTGATCTAACCATACTTTTTACCTGGAAGAGGATAGCTTATGTTATATTTCTTTAAATTTACAGTTTCTTTGGGGGTGGAGAGATGTGGAGATGAGAAATTTATGTAGGTCTGTGGCATTGCAATATCTTGTAGTTAGACAGGTAGGAGGGTGGGAGGATTAAATCCCATATAAATATATTTGACATCTGGAATAGTCAAGAAGAAGAGGTTAAAATCACCAAGTTTCCTGGGCTGGGGGTGTGTGTAGCTCAATGGTAGGGTGTTTGCCTAGCATATGCAAGGCCCTGGGTTCCATTCCCAGTACCACACCTGCCCAAATAAAAACAAACAGATGATCGAGATTAGACACTCTTGAAATGTCAGATATGGTCCACCCAAAAGCTTGTGGGGACAAGGCCAAAAAACCTGGTAGACTCAGAACAGTATTTGTTCAAATATACCACAAAGATAGTTCTCCCTATCTTTGGAGAAGCACAAAGAGGAAATTATGTCTTCTAATTCTCCACATCTCCCATTTGATCTTTTCTGTCTCCCCTGAAATAAACTATTGCATGGAAATTTTCTAATATGCAGGATAGTAATACCTTTAGTCCAAGAAAGCTTTGAAGGGAGAGTTGTTTAAGTTGCTCAGATCCTTCTGGGAATGAGGTATGGGATAAAAGTAAATTCAGAGTACTGTTAAATACTTCACTGGTTAAACATTGGAATGAATTCTTCCCCTATAAGTACTTTTTGTATTTCTGTAATTATAGAAAATATGTATAGTTATAACCAGAAACAGCTATAATTTTTGTATCTGCAGTTTAGTATCTCAGTAGTGTAATTTATAACCTCTTCTGATTTCTTTTTAAATATTAGGTGTCCTAGTTGCCTATGAAGGCTTGCCACTTCATCTTGCACTGTTCCCCAAACTTTGGACTGAGCTATGCCAGACTCAGGTAAAGCACATGAGTTTTAGATTTGGTCTTTATCTCACCTGGCCAAGTGGTCAGGAATTTTAGGAACAATGGGTTGGAAACTGGTTATGTTTTAGAATTAATGGAAATGTTAGTTTAATAAACCATGGACATCTAGTTTCCCTTTTGAGGCTCTTTCTTTTATACTTCAGTAGATTTGTATCACAGGAAATATTTCAAATAAGCTGTTTATAATTGAATTTCATATCTGTAGGTCAGTATCTACATTTGTGGGAAAAGTCTAAAATGGGGAAATACCTGGGGAAGAAGCTTATGTCCCTTTCTCTCCCCTCCACTATTCCAAAATCTTTTAGCAGAAACCATGTTGCCTGGTTAGTTCTTCCTGATCTTCAGTTTTTCAACAGTTTTATGCATTGTTTTCTTACCAATAGTCTCATGAGAATAGGAAAGCTCCTACCTCAAGTGTCTTTAAGAGCCAGCTTCTTAGAATAAAGTAGGCACATAAATAATGCTTGTTAAATTGAAGAGAAAGAACTGGGAAAACAAGCAAACAAGCCAGACTGATCCTAAGGTTTGACTCAGTTCTTGGATCTGGCCTAAAGAATCCCCTCTCCCTTTAAAACCTGAAAGAAAAAAATCTTCTTTCTTCTTGATTGCATCTGCCTTACCCCAGTGGAAGAGATGAGTTTGTTGATCTTCATGGGCACAAATTTTTAACCACATTATAGTTTCACAAGTATGGTCCAGCCTCCAACTGGATGTTTCTACTAGATGTTTGTCACAAAGTACTGTAATGATTGTTATTCATTATGTCCTTTTCCCAAACTGAGAGGTCTTATATGGTATCATCTGTTTCTTTTGGTGAAATGTTACTTTCTTTTCTTCAGTAGGTCTCCTTGAGAGGCATGGGTCTCATTTAGCTCACACGACTTAAGAGTGTGGTAGGCATTCAAAAAGTGACTCTGCGCCAGGCTGATGGCAAGCACCTGTAGTCCCAGCAGCTTGAGAGGCTAGGGCAGGAGGATTACAAATCCAAGGCCAGCCTCAGCATTTTAATAAGATTCTGTTCAAAAAAAATTTTTTAAAGGAGGGGGAGGGAATGTAGCTCAGCAGTAGAGTGCCCTTGGGTTCAGTCCCTAGTAACAAAGGGGATGAGGGCTCCCTGGTTGGTTTTTGAGCTGAGTGGTTTGTTCAGTAAATTGGAGCAGATCTCTCCTTCCCCCTGCCCTGTTAATGCTGTTGCCCTTTTCATGGAAAAGGCAGACTTTCCTAAAACTAAAGGTCTAAAGACCTGGGTCCTATTCCTACTCTACTTTTATGTTCTTATGACAGTTCATTACCCTTATTAAGTATACACATGTGTGTACTATCTAAACTTTATTCAACTTTTTAAAAAGTCTTTTAGTACATTAAAAAATCATATACAGGGGCTGGGGTTGTGGATCAGTGGTAGAGTGCTTGCCTAGCATGCATCAGGCACCGGGTTCTATCCTCAGTGCCACATAAAAGTAAGATAAAGATATTGTGTCCACCTAAAACTAAAAAATAAATATTTAAAAAATAAAAATACAAATTAATAAATGATCAAAGGAAAGACTATTTGAGTAGAGGAAGGAAAAGGGCGATCATGAACTAAAAGTGATTTACATGTATATGTGTATGTCCGCATGAACCCAGACTACTATGTGTAACCATAAAGCTCAAGTCCTTTTTTTTCCCCATATAAATACTTTTATTAAATCACACACCTAGGGAATATATCTGTTTAAAGACAATACCTCTCGTGTCTAAAAGCCAGAATGATTTGCAAACAGGAAAACAAAATTTTAGTGAAATTTCTGGGTACTTGGAACTACTAATTCTCTGAGATAACTATGGAAAGAGGTTATTGTTTACCTTTGCAATAAAAGGTGGGGAAGTATTTACCAAATTACAGTTACTAATGAGATCAGATAATAAAGTTTAGCACATATTAAAGAATATATTTTAATTGTTAATTTTTCTTTTATCTGGATGTGGTTTTGTTGTGATTGATAACAACTGAGTCCCTGAAAACATTCTCATCCTATTCTATTAGCTTTATCTTTCCAGTCCTTGTTAGTTCTTCTCAGTGCTAGATAGTAAAGCAACATTTCTTTTTTTTTAAGGGATTAAACCCAGGGGCACTTAACTACTGAGCCACAACCCTAGCCCTTTTTGTTTTATTTTGAGACAGGGTCTCACTAAGTTGCTTAGGGCTTAAGTTGCTGAAGCTAGCTTTGAACTTTCAATCTTCATTCCTCAGCCTTCGTTTAAAGCATGTTCAGTTTTGAATTTCAGTTTCTTTCCCCTACACTCAGGTATATAGTCCAAATTTGTAATATTTTAATGTGTTGGGAGGACAGTTGGTATAATTGCAAGTTGCATAGACTGTGTTGGAAGTGTCTTTTCAACAATGATTTAAAAGTGACTTTAAATGTCCTGTCATACATGACATTTAAGTCCTCATTATTACTTCATTGGTTAACCATCAGTGCTTCTTCTCTCCACTTTAGTCTGCTATGTCAAAAAACTGCATCAAGCTTTTGTGTGAAGATCCTGTTTTTGCAGAATATATTAAATGTATCCTAATGGATGAAAGAACTTTTCTAAACAACAATATTGTCTACACATTCATGACACATTTCCTTCTAAAGGTGCGTAGAGCTTTAGAAACTGTCACTTTTAGTTAGTTAATGCATGTTTTCATTATGTTGGTCTTTTGGAGATGTTTTTTATACCATCTTTTTCAGGTTCAAAGTCAAGTGTTTTCAGAAGCAAATTGTGCCAATTTGATCAGCACCCTTATTACCAACTTAATAAATCAGTATCAGAATCTACAGTCTGATTTCACTAACCGAGTTGAAATTTCCAAAGCAAGTGCTTCTTTAAATGGGGTAAGAACTATGTAAAAGACTGGGCATGTTCTTAAATTCTCCTTAAATCAACTCTGTTTGGCCTTTGTAAGATTTTACCATCCAAGTCACAAGCAATGAAAAAAAGTTTTTAAAAATGTGTTTGCTGTGCCTTATGTGTACAGAGCACACTTCTATCACCTTAAAAGATGAGCTAATGCATGAAGTATTTTAAGAACAGTAAAACTACAAAGAAGTATTCCCTTTATCTCTGCTCGTTTTTGCTTTTTGAAACATTACTTGTGATGTTTCTGTTACTGCCTCTGGCTCTAAGTAACCTGAACAGTCTAATACCTATTGATTATAAAAGGCAGTTAAAACTAGAGAATTAGTTGCCTTGTGTAGATCCCCACAACAGCTGTGTCACAGAATGGAACCTGGAAATATGTGCAAGAATATCACTCAGCAGCCTCCTAAGTAACGAGATGCTTACAAACCAGAACACATTGTGAAGCTAAGTGAGCAAGACCTTTGTGACATTCACCAGAATTTAGCTTGAGAAGCTGTGACTTCTATATTAAGACCTAAATTTCTCATGGATCATTGAAGGTTTGATTTTAAAATTAAGTCTCCATGAGGTTGTTTTTTTGTTTTGTTTTTTCTATTTTGAAAAATACTGTCTTAAGTCTGTCTTACTTGACATGAGCTTAAAATTAGTAACTTGGCACTGATGAAATATAGTGGTATCCCAATGCTGGCTGATTTTAGTGTTTTGGTCCCCTCCCCCTTTTTTTTTTTGTGTGTGTGTGTACCAGGAATTGAACCCAGGGGCGCTTAACCACTGAGCCACATCCCTAGCCTTTTTTATATTCTATTTTGAAACAGGGTCTCACTAAGTTGCTGAGGCTGGCTTTGAACTCAGGATTCTCCTGCCTCAGCAACCCAAGTCACTGGGATTACAGGCATGCACCACCAAGCCCAGTGTTAGTATTTTTTCTAAAAAAATATCAGAGAAACTAAACCAGAATGGACTTCTGGGAAAGTAAATAATCTGTGTTTACCTGCAAAATGGTTGTGTCAAAAGGTTGGCTTTAAAAATTGAAATGTTCCTCTCTGGGTTTTTGTAGGACCTGAGGGCTCTTGCTTTGCTTCTGTCAGTACACACTCCCAAACAGTTAAACCCAGCTCTAATTCCAACTCTGCAAGAGCTTTTAAGCAAATGTAGGACTTGTCTGCAACAAAGAAACTCGCTCCAAGAGCAAGAAGCCAAAGAAAGAAAAACTAAAGGTTAGCTTTATGGACATTAATACTCTACCTTTAGGGTTGGGAATGGAAAGAATGCATGATGTAATGGACTTTATAATGCTGTATATTCCATTGAATCTCCCAAATATGAATGTTGATAACAAAATTGCCTTCCCACAATTACTCTCCCCTATGTGTGATCTTATGACCACTTCCAGAGGTTTCATTTTGATATTTGTCTTCACAGATGATGAAGGGGCCACTCCTGTTAAAAGAAGACGTGTTAGCAGTGACGAGGAGCACACTGTAGACAGCTGCATCAGTGACATGAAAACAGAAACCAGGGAAGCCCTAACCCCAACTAGCACTTCAGACAATGAAACGAGAGACTCCTCAATTATCGATCCAGGAACTGAGCAAGATCTTCCTTCCCCTGAAAATAGTTCTGTTAAAGAATACCGAATGGAAGTTCCATCTTCGTTTTCAGAAGACATGTCAAATATCAGGTCACAGCAAGCAGAAGAACAGTCCAGCAATGGTAGATTTGAAGATTGTAAAGAATTTAAAGACCTCCACTGTTCCAAGGATCCCACCCTCACTGAGGAAGACTCTGAGTTCCCTTCTACTTCTATCTCTGCAGTTCTGTCTGATTTAGCTGACTTGAGAAGCTGTGATGGTCAAGCTTTGCCCTCCCAGGACCCTGAAGCTGCTTTATCACTCAGTTGTGGCCATTCCAGAGGACTATTTAGTCACATGCAGCAACATGACATTTTAGATACCCTGTGTAGGACCATTGAATCTACAATCCATGTGGTCACAAGGATATCCAGTAAAGGAAACCAAGCTGCTTCTTGACACTAGATGTAGCATGTCTACTTTTAAGTACCCTTCCCCCTGCCCTATGCTGTTTGTATAAGTTTTGCTTATTTGTTTTGTGCTTCAGTTTGTCCAGTGCTCTCTGCTTGAATGGCAAGATAGATTTATAGGCTTAATTCTTGGTCAGGCAGATCCAGATGAAAAAACTTGCATCTTCAGTATACTTTCTAAAGGGCAATCAGATAATGGATATGTTTTATGTAATTAAGAGTTCACTGTAGTGGCTTTCATTTAATATGGCTGTCTGGGAGAAACAGGGTTTCCTAGCCCTGTACAATGTAATTTAAACTTACAGCATTTTTACTGTGTATAATATGGTGTCCTCTGTGCCAGTTTTGTACCTTATAATAGAGGCAGATTGCCTCCGATCGCTGTGGTTCTTATTATCAAAATTAAGTTTACTTGTATACGGAACAACCACAAGAAATTTGATTCTGTAAAGAATCCTCTTTAGCTGTGGCCTGGCAGTATATAAATGGTGCTTTATTTAACAGAATACCTGTGGAGGAAATAAAGCACACTTGATGTAAAAATAATTGTTTTATTTTTATTGACATGACTGATTGCTATCCTGTGCACTTAATTAAACTGATTGTGATGACTTTTTATTTGTTTACATACGTTGCTTCGGTCTTCTCAGATGCAAGTACTGAGGAAACCATGAATGGGAGAAGCAATTATCCATTCCATTCTGTTTCATTACAAGTCTTCGTGGGAGTCCCAAAAAGCAATTCAGCCCATCAACTTCTTAGTGCTCTCTACCCCAGAGTGCATAACTGTTGCAGGGCTAACCAAAAAGGACAGAGAGGAGTGTAACAGCACACAGTCAACTATCCCTCAAGTTTGCAGGCTTTTGGAATGCAACATGCCACTGTTTAACTACCTAAGAGCTACACACCTTAACCCTAAAGTAAAACAAAGGATTATTATAACATGCCGTTTATTTTTTATCTTCTTTAACTTAAACTACATCTGAGAGTAAGCTTGTTAGGACTACCTTTACCTTGGGAAGCTTCAACTATCTTTACGCCGTCTATTTCCAGAGGAAATCTATGGAAGGTGGGGTAAACAGACCTAATTTCAGGTTGCTTACTATTTTCAACTGAAATTAGCCAAACAATGCTTTTTAATTCTGTATAAGGTCCTGGATTTCATCCAATATCAAATAAATTAAGATTTGGGGGGGGGTCTTGTTTTTTTTAAGGAAAGACAGGGACGTGAAATATGATACGTTCTACTACCAAAAAAAATGCCCTTATAAAACCTATTCAACCATTGAGGGTGGGCAGCTGGAGTAAACCTTTTATTTCTTCAAAATGCTGCTTCTGCCAACAGAATTTCATATTTTCTTCTTTACAGACAGGAACTCCTTTACAGTCCAATTGTAATTCCGTTTGCCCTAGAGTAGGTACAAAATTCAGTGCAACTGTTGCATAGTGTTCTGGAAGAAAAATAGGAGCCTTATTACTGCTCTAAGAAAAGGAAAATTTCTCCATACCAATGTTAGTGTGGTTGGACCTTTATTCACAAAGATCATATAACATACCTTCTGGCCAGTTCCTACACCTCCATTTCATGATAATCTTGCTGTTTTTTAACTGAAAAAAAAAGAAAATTCCACTGAAAACACCTTTTAAAACCTCCCACAGTACAACACAGAAGAAGAATCCTTTTCAGTTAAAATCCCTAAGTACGAGAAGAAATCGGTGAACAATACCTTTCAGTTTTACATGCTGGTATGACCAATAATCCATTCTTTACTGCTAACAGCATTAACATCAAAGACAGAACAGTAAGTAATACTGGTAGCCACAACTGAGCCAATGTCAAGGATGAAGTAAGTGACATTAGGCAACACATACTAATGACAGAACCAGAGGAGGGATTGAATGGAGTTAGATACAGACCTTTTTATCCTCTTCCCATGCTAGGACAAGATCTGCTTTTTTGAAAATCATTAAGCATCTGCATGATAACTGACAGTTTATAGCTTTATCATTACTTCAAACACTTAATGATGTCTGTGTATATATAACCACTTTCAAATATTTTACGAATATAAAATTTTCAAGATAATATGAGCTCGGATAAAGCCCAAATCAAGTTAAAACCAGCATAGACATAAAGACCAATATTAAAACGAAAACAAGAATTAAGTCCCAGCTTTAACCCTGCGATTACTTACCAATTCTATGTATTCACCAGTGATGTTCCCATCAAACATTTGGAATTTCCCTCCTTTTTCAGCTTCTAATACAGCAGGAGCTTTGGAAAATTTTTGCACCAACTAGCCAAGCAAAACACAACAGACATGTCATTCCAACACATGCTGTTACCATGGTGTGTGTGTCTCAAACTCAAGGTGTTGGGCATTCTAGGCAAGCACTTTACCACCAAGCTACACTCTCAGCCCTGCTATTACCTTTTTAATCTAAGTGTAAAAGTACATTATTTAACTCTGGGGTTTTTTTGTTTTGTTTTAATCCTGGCCACATCTTTTGCTTGCTTTCTTACCTACAGGGAGAAAATTTGATCAACTATTATATCCTATAACTGCTGATACAGGCCCTCAAACCATCCATCTTTGTCCCCTCAAATTATTTAGAAGCCATTCTCCTTCATTTTCATCACCACTGTCCCATAGCACTTCAATCAAACCCAGAGCCACAAGGAAAAACAACACCTCCTGTTCTTTGTGGCACATTTTCCCCCAATGTCAGCATTTAGGATACAAGCTTAGGAAGCTGACTTACATCCTTCACGGTGAAAATGCCATATAGCTGCTCTACTGTTGTATCAAACAGTTCCGTCATGTGCAGAGCCACAGTGGGAATTCTTACGCCCAGTGCCCCTGGAGATGAGGCATGAGCCTCAAGAAGAGAAGAGGTTCCAGGGAATAATGAAGCACATCAAGAGAGAACAATGCTGGGATTTTAGTCTTCTCAATAAAACCATCCCAAATTTTACACTACACCTTCCAAACACACATGAAAGCATCAAGAAAAGCCTTTTTCTTAGCTCTATCAGGTCTTCACTTTGGAAAAAGCTATTGTTCCTATGAGCTCTTAAGCTCTGTTCCAATCCCAGGCTATGGCTAAACACCCTTTAATCCCAGTTGGACATACCCCGGGGTATAACAAATGGGATGAAAGATGATCACACTTAAAGCTAAAGGGTGATACACATGCACACATTCCCCAATTCTAAGAAGAGGACCTAAAATCTCCCACCCCCAAAGTCAAGAGAAAAGTTTCTTCCACTATGGTATGTGAACCTAAAAGTCACCTGGTAAAGTTTTATAATCTTGCCTAGCAAAGAACACTGCCTGCCATCCACTCATGTGTATATACCACTGGTGTGTGTGTGGACATATGTTTGGGGGTGGGGACAGTCCTGGGAATTGAACATAGGCCCTTGGGCGTTCCAGGAAAGCACTCTACCACTGAGCTACCTTCCCAGCCTGAGACTCTTTTTTTTTTTTTTTGGTACTGGGGATTGAACTCAGGGCCATTTGGCCACTGAGTCACATTCCCAGCCTATTTTTGTATTTTATTTAGAGATGGGGTCTCACTGAGTTCCTAAACACCTCACCATTGCTGAGGCTGGCTTTGAACTCGCGATCCTCTGTCTCAGCCTCCCAAGCCATTGGGATTACAGGTGTGCTCCTGAGACTAATTCTTGATGGAAGGGACCATTAAAAGTCCTGTTTACACATTTTCTTACATCAAGAATGAAAGTTTTCAGTGTGGGGATGTTGCTCAGTGGTACAGTGCTTGCCTAGCATGTACAAGGCCCTGGGTTCAATACCCAGCACCACAAAACACACAAGGGTCTCCTTTTATCATTTCCACAACAAAATGGCAAATCTTAAAGTGTCACAGGGGATGCAAGGGTAGATTAATGCCTTCCTTACTCTTCTTCATCATCAATAGACCATCTGGAGCTTTGATTCACTTAAGCATTTCCTTTTCCCCTCCCCACACTTTGGCACCAAAGTTCTCATACCTGCAAGGTATTTTCACTTGGTTTCCTTTTAACAGTTAATTCCTGCGTTGACAAAGCTTTTGTTGGTAAAATCATTCCAGTTGTAAATTCTATAAAAAAATGTGGGAAATGGTTTTAATAAAGATCTATTTCCTTTTAAGCACAAAGAGTAAGGTAGAAATAGCATGTGAGAAAATAAAAAAATTGATATTTATAAAAGAATTCCTACAGCATTTTGAGGATTTCAAGACTACTCCATAGACTACTGGTGCTTCACATCACGAATTTTATGAAGCAACAAAAGTCTGCTATTTTCTTTTTTCAAATTCCTTTGATCGAGTTCTTTAAAAAAAAAAAAAAAAAGTAGAATTTTCAAAACTTCTTTTCCAAATAGCTAAGTTTTATATGATTAACTCACCTACTATCAAAACTGGACACTTTCTGGTTGCTTCACCACCACCTCACCATGCTTGTTCTCACAGTTTTCAAGTCTGTGAGCCAGCCGCACACATGCTACATGTGCAGTTTTGTGGGAAAAGAGGCAACCCCAAACCTATCTATGCCAATACTTCGATGCTTAGATGGCAGGCCCAAGAATGAAATGCAGAATACAGCCCTGCCGAGCATTCTGCCTGGCGGGAGACTTCTCTAATTCAGGGAGAAGACAACAACCTCACTTCCATGCAGCACAGGGACTATCTAGGTGTATCTCAACTACACTTATAATACCTGCAATCACTTGCATTCATACATTCATTCATTCAACAAAATTTATTAAGCACCTACTCTGTGCCAGGCATTGTGCTAGATGCTGGAGGTACAGCTGTGAACAAGACAGACACCTTCCATGCCCTCATGGAGCTTATAGTCTAGCAGGGAAGATAGACATTAAACAAGTAATTACACAAACAACTGATTAGAAGATTTTCATTCCAGAAAACTATGATTAACAATTCTGTAGTCAAAATGGTTCATGCTGTGTACAATACCGATGATCACTAATTATAATGTTCTTACCCATGACTTAGCTCTCAACATCGAGACTACAATTTATTCTGCAGTACACAGAGGTGTGCTTAGAGCTTAACCTGGGAATCCAGACCACAGTGCAGAGCATAATTTGGGTAAATAGAAAAGGAACCCTCTGGTTCATAAGGGATGCCTTCTTTACCCGTCTTAAGTGCCTTCAGGTAATCTCCAAGGGCCTCCCTGACCTTGGCGGTGCCTGCAGTTTTCATAAGATCCTTCAGTATATCCCCATCTCCTTTCTTTTTACTCACGTTCACCTACAAATCAGAAAAATACAAACCTAAGAAAAATCTGGTTTAATGTATTTTTACAATATTTGGCTCTATGGATATGGAGAACCGTGAAGGTTGGAGAGGGAAAGAAGTGGCAGCAAGAAATATGGCAGGTTTCTTCACAATACAGCTGGAGAGAATGTAAAGGTTTCTAAATCAAGGGTGCACTGATGGGGCTGGTGGCCAGACCTTGGATGGAATGTGAATCACTATCTGCATTTGAAATTGTGTGCACTTATGTATATGAATCAAATTGCTGATGTAGTCCGCAGTTTTTATCAGGATCTAAAAAATGTGCTGTCTAGTATGGCAGCCACTAGCCACATCTAGCTACTGAGACCTTGAAATGTGGCTGATCTGAATAAGACGTGCAATAAGTTTTATATATAATACATACCAGACTCCCAAGACTTAGTATGAAAAAAGAATGGAAATACCTCATTAATAATTTTTTTATATAATTACATGTTAAAATCACACTTTTATATATTGTATTAAATAAAACTTCATTGAAATTATTTCCTGTTTTTTAATATGGCAACTAAAATACTTAAATTGCATATGTGGCTTGTATTATGTTTACATTGAACACCTGTATTCTAGAACCCCAAAAGCACTATAATCAGGAAAATGAAAGCAGGGAGTGGTGGTGCACATATGTAATCCCAGTCACCCAGGGGGCTGCGGGAGAAAAATGGCAAGTTTGAGGCCAGCCTGGGCAACCTAGAGACACCCTATCTCAAGAGAAAAGAAAAAGGACTGAAAGGACTGGGGATGTGGGGATGTAGCTCAATGGTAAAGCACCTCAGGTTCAATCCCCAGTACTGCAAAAAAAAAAAGAAAAAAAAGAAAATCAAGTCCCCATATAACCTGGCCGTGGGCTCCACACTTTTGACAAGGAGGAGAACTAGGCAAGGGAATGTATGGAAGAAAGAGCAGAGTACGAATGGAGAAGATAGAAAGCGAAGGTAAGCATCAAGAGCACTCAGTGGTTTTCTCAGAACAAAAGAGGGATGTTGGTTTGAAGGAGCTTCAGTCCTGATACAGTTAAGCTGGGCTTCGTGCCCAGGCCTCTTCAAATCTAGAGTTTGTTATATAATGTTCCTGAGGGTCAAAATCTAAAAGACCAGGTTAACATGCTATTGAAAAGCTTCTCAGCTGATGATCTGAATCTAACAAAGTGAAACCATCCCAGCCCCTGATGTATGGCCACACGAGTCTGAAGGCAGCCCTGCCTTTAGGGCATTTGATATCCTTCCATAACAGCCAGTAGGGAGATTGTGCACACACCAGGCACTGCTCAGCATGACTGAGTTCCTGCGTTTTGGGAAGCGTTCATGTTAAGTACATTCACAAACCAAAAAAGACCCTTCACCAGACTATTTTGTTTCGGAAAATATAGCTGCTCTACAAATGGTCTCTCTCTCAGAGACAGGCTTTCCACATCTAGAGGGCACCACCAGCAAGCCAGGCACAGGACTGACACAGGCTCCATCTCCAGGAGGACCGGGAAAGCTGGTCAAAAGCAACACCTACTAAATATTAGTTTACAAAAAATCATGACATACCCAAGGAGAACATAGCTAAAGGCCGAAAACTGTCACTTAAAGGGAAACAGCAAAGGTACAAGGAAAGTGAAACAAAGTCACATTCAGCAAGCCATGCAAGTGGCCTGAGCACTGGACAGTACATACATTTTTGTCACATTTTAACCTGGTGACACCCCTGAAGCATAAATTATGCCCATTTTCCAGATGAGGAGGCTGTGAAGGGTACAGTCACCTGCCCAGGGCCCACCTGGTCCCCGGGGGAATCGAGGCTTCCTGGAGCTCCTCCTCTTCCTTTGCCACTCTAGCTCCACACAGTGAAGCATCCTTCTTGGAAAAGAAGCCGTCCACAATTCACCACAACTACCACCCAAGAGTCATAGTCTGGGAAACAGTTATGCAAATGCCCAACATCTATAGCCGAAGCTGGAGTTGAAAAACTGAAAAAGAAAAAAAACTCCATCGGATACCTCGGTGTCATCTACTTCATTTTCTTCAGAAAGGTTTGGTATCTCAATCAATCCTTTGTGCTTCACACCAGACTCTTTAAGTGTACCTAAAAATAAGCAAAATGGGTTCTTTGATTAGAAAAAAAAAAACACACAACTGGTTTTACGCAAAACAGAGGTCTCACCTCCCTCAGAGGTTGCAGCCCCATCAGAAAGGAGCAGCCAGGACAGATGGCACAAGACTGGCCAACCAGTGGTGCACAGAAATCAGGGACAGCAGTTTGGCAGGAGGAAGAGGGTCCATAACTTGTGTTTTCCTGTTTTTTTTTTTTCTTCCCCACTATGGTACTAGAGACTGCACCAAGGCGCATTTTACCACTGAGCTACATCCTCAGCCCACAGCCCCTCTCCACCTTTTTTTTTTTACATATATATATACACACACACACACACACACACACACACACACACACACATACTTAAGGTCAGCTTGCTTTCTTTCCCTCCCTCCCTCTCTTCCTCCCTTTCTTTCTTTCTTTCTTTCTTACTTGGTGATCTGGGACTTGAACTCAAGGCCTCATGCATGCCAGGCAAGCACTTCACCACTCAACTACATCCTCAGCCCCTGCTTTTTTTTTTTTTTTTAAGACAGAAATTTGCTAAATTGCTGAGGCTGGCCTTGAACTTATGATCCTCCTGCCTCAGACTCAGAGTCAGGTGAGTGCCACTGAACTCTGTTCATATTGCCCTTCTTGTCCCAGTGTTCTTTAGCAGGTCAAAGCAGGATGAAGAGCTTTCTTAATGGGGAGTAGCCACTTAGGGATGGAAGGACAGAAAGGGATAAGGAGATTTGATTGCAGAAAGCATGAAGGAAAGAGGGCTGTAGCTCCCAGAAGTTTCACATGGTCTGTGTGTGGCTGGATTTCCTCTAGGACTTGAGTGCGGCTACTGCAAGGACACAACTGCAGCCTTCGCAGCTGCCTTCTGCCTGTAGCCTGGGATTTTTATATTTTAGTTGCACATCACTCCTTTATTATACTGATCTGGAAAAAGTATTTAGTGCAGTTACATTCAAAGTGACTACTGGACTCCAATGGCAGAGCCAACCAACTGGAACATTTTTCAGAAATCAGACACAGCAAAAGACATATCTGGGCATGACCTAGAGGCATTTCACTGCCACTAGACAAGGTAGGAAAGGAGTTCTCAGGTATACAGCAGAAGGCACTCCTACGCCTTGGAGGTCAAGGAGCATAAGCATCAGAAATGGCTTATTTTCTGATGACCACATGTAAGACTATCTCAAGTGCTTTTTTTTTGGTCAAAATAAACGTAACACATAAATAAACATTTTTTGTGTGTGTGGTGCTGGGGATCAAACCCAGGGCCTTGTGCATGCGAGGAAAGCACTCTACCAATTGAGCTATATCCCAGCCCAACACATAAACTTAATTCAGGATTGATCCCAACCTTGCAGAGCCTCTGAAGTCAAAGAGGAATTTTTTTTTTAGAAGTAGTTGGACACAATACCTTTATTTTGTTTATTTTTATGTGGTGCTGAGGCTCAAAACCCAGGGCCTCGCATGTGCTAGACGAGCGCTCTACCACTGAGCCACAATCCCAGTGCACCCCCCCACACACTTTTTTTTTGTAATCACAATGCAGGTTACATTCACTTTTCACTGAAATGACTAGACCTTTCCTGACTCCCCTCTCCCCACCCCAAAAGAGACCTGAAGAGTGCAGGACTCACTTCCAGAGCACACAATGCTCTCTGGCTTCACACTGGTCATGCCTTGGCATGATCTTCCTCACCCTTCCTTACGCAAGTCCTCAGCACTAGTCAAAGCCCCAGTTAGGACCTCTCAACTCTCCAGGATAAGAGGAGGGCTGTCAGCATGGACTGAGCTCCAAGCCACACAGGTGTCGCTTACTAGAGTCTCTGAGGGAGTAGATGAGGAGACTAAATGCTAAAATGAAAATGGGAGCTACCAGAGAGGCCTACAAATGTGGTCAATGTGACACGTGCAAGGTGGGAAGAGGTGCAGAACAGTGACGTGGGAGTGGAAGATGTCCCTAGAACAAAGCCCTGCTTGCTCTCCTTCACTTCTTGACTGCAGCTTGCAGGGCTTTATGCACAGTCTGGTCTCTTCACCCCACTGAAACTACATGGACTTGATGGGCTTCATGTTCTTATAATTCACAGACAACGGGAATGATAGCTGACAGATCAGCTCCAGGCCAGCCTCTTCAGAGAGGCCCTCCAGGTACAGGACGATGACCCAAAGGCTGGTGCCATGCACTGTGATCAGGGCTGTGTCACTCCTGGAGCTAGAGAACTATTTCTTCATTCCAGAAGGGCTACTGCTTTGGGCCAAGGAAAAGGAACAGACACAGGCCAGGAGGCTCCTCAGGGACCTAGAGCCCTGCCCTGGGGAAGAAGGCAGGAGCCAGCAGTAGCCAGTTGGAGAGAAACTGAGGACAAACTCCCAACTGGAGGGTCCTGTTGCAAGGCAGGGTAGAACTGCTTTTGATGCTTGCTGCTGCCTCCCTGGGTTCTGCCTCCTGCTAGGAAGGCAGCCCCAGGCTGTGGCCAGGTACAGGCTGATCTCCAACAAATTCTCCAGAGAAGAGCTGACTCTAGGGTTGAGGCCCAAACTTGAACACAGCACAATCCTCCACAACCAGCTCCCACCCTTTATCCTCTTCTTCCTTTTCCTGTGTCTCCATATCCTTGGTTATTTATTGCATACACACTGTCCATCCAGCCAGGAGCTAAGTACACAGGAAAATTCAGCCCAAACTCCCCAAAAGTAAAAACAACCAAAATGTCCATCAACTGATGAATGGATAAAGAAAATGTGGTCCATCCATATAATGAAATGTTTCTAGGCTATAAGAAACAATGAAACACTCATGTGTACTATACCATGGATAAACCTTGAAAAACATGAAGTAAAAGAAATCCAACACCAAATACCACATACAGTAAGATTCCTTTTAGGGGCTGGGGTTGTGGCTCAGCCAGTGGTAGAGCGCTCGCCTCATACATGCGAGATCCTGGGTTCGATCCTCAGCACCACATAAAAAAATAAACAAGTAAAATAAAGGTGTTTGTGTCCAAATACAACTAAAATTTTTTTTAAAAAAAAGATTCCTTTTGTATAAAATGTTCAGAGTCAAATCCATAGAGCAAAATGTAGATTGATGGCTGCCAAGGGCCTAGGAAAAAGGAAACCAGGAATGACTGCTAATGGCACAGGGTTTCTTTCTGGGGTGAAGAAATGTTCTAAAATTGACTGTGGTGGCAATCTGAATATACAACTCTGAATATACTGAGAAGCCACTCAATTATGCATGTTAAAATGGGTGAATTATAAAGTATGTGAATTGTATCTCAATAATTCTGTTATAAAAATAAATCCCTGTATGGCAATATGTAACTCAATGGATGTGTAACTGATGTGATTCTGCAATCAGTATATGGGGTAAAAATGGGAGCTCATAACCCACTTGAATCAAAGTGTGAAATATGATATATCAAGAACTATGTAATGTTTTGAACAACCAACAATAAAAAATTTAAAAAAATTAAAAATAAAAAAAATAAATAAATCCCTGGGGCTGGGGTTGTGGCTCAGAGGTAGAGCACTTGTCTAGCATATGCGAGGCCCTGGGTTTGATCCTCAGCACCACATATAAATAAATTAATTAATTAAAGATATTGGTCTACCTACAACTAAAAAAAAGAAAAGAAAAATTCCTGCCCTGATGAAGAGAGGAGGAGGAGTATCACATAGAGCATACCAAGTATCAACACTTTAGGGAAAAATGAAGTAGGAAGAGAGAGGGTACAAGGAGGGGTCTGCAATTCATTACAGGATGGAGAGAGAGGGCTTCACTCAGGATAAGAACCTGAGGAGGCAGGCAGCTGCCAGGGAAAGGGAGGCTGTTCCAAGGAGCAACTCCATGAGGCTCCAGCACAGGTGCCTGTAGAAAAGGGTCAGCTCAGCCCAATGAGCTCCAAGCAGCCTGACTGCAGGAAGAAAGGGGAGCTCCAGCTTCCGGGACCCAGCAACACCAAAGGCAGTCTTAGTGTCAGGAACCACTAATGCCAACTCAGAGGCCTAAAAGATATTCACTGAATGAATAAACCAACTGACCCAGGCTGTTCGCAGTTCCACCCTTCTTTCTCTCTCTCTCTCTCTCTCTCTCTCTCTCTCTCTCTCTCTCACACACACACACACACACACACACACACACACACACACGTTACCTTTCCAGCCCAGCTTGATGTTCCACTCATAGAAGAAAATCAGCTTTCCTTTGCGGCTGCTGCAGGAAGCCTCACCTTCCACCTGCTTCAGTTCACTGACCTCACAGTGGCCAGCCTCATTCTCCACAGTGATGCCCACCAACAGCTCTCGGAGCTTCCCCTTGGACCAGCTGGTGGCATCTCTCTCTGTCCTGCCAGGGATCATAAGGGCACACTGGTGAATGGAAGCCCCGCCTGCTATCCACCAGACCAGACTGGGTACCCTGGTGGCATCCAGGCCCAGCCAGATCAGCCCAAGTCCTCTCAAATTGCCTTAAGAAGCCTGCCACCCTCCAACATGCTTCTCCAACAAGCTTCGTACCAAGTATCTTCTAATCCTCCTGCTGAGTTCCTTGTTATCAGCCAAATCATATTTTGTCTTTAAAAAAAAAAACACTATCTTTTGGGGGAAAGAGGGTCTAGGAATCTCACACATTAGAAATAGATGGGCAAAGCCTGGGCCACATATATGTAAATGGGGTAATAACTGAAAGAACACCAATCATGACAAAACCAATTGCAAGTGTTTCCACATATGCATTACCTCATGCAATCTTCTCAAATAATATTCCCATTTTGGAGGAAAGAAATGGGCTAAGTCAGTGCCCTATCCATGGAGCTGGGCCTAGGAAACTCGCAGCACCCAGAAAGTGCCAGCCAAGTCATGCTGCCATCCCCACAGGTTGGTGGCTTGGCTCTGACTTAGGACCTGTCTCAGAAGGCTCTTGCTGGTCTTGAGGTACCTCAGCCCTGGGGACCTGAGGGCATCCCTTCCTGAAGCTCTAAGGGAGAGAGGGAGGCAGGCATCATCCCATGTTTCTGATAAGGTACAAAGAGGACGCTAACTAGCTCAAATTCAAAGAAAGCAGGGCTCAAGGGTGGACCACCAAGTTAGGTAGGTGCAGAAGGACCCAAATTCCTGCGGTCCTTTCCACATCAAGACATCCCCAGGCACACAGCCCAACTCCCTTTTACTATCCAGGGGCATCCAGAGGGCAGAGGGTGGGGTGAGGCCAGAGGCCCTAAGGTCTGCGGCCTCCCTGAGGCTGTCAGAGGAGAAAGGGTACATCAGAAGTCACTCGTGGGGCCCAGCCTAACTTTCAGGGAGGAGCCTGAAGCCGGGCGAGCAGGGAGGAGCGCCACCTCCTGCCTCAGAGGGCCCCAGGGCAGCGGTCCTCCGCCGCCGGGGAGAGCGCCTGGCCCAATCCCACCCAACCCGCCCGGCCGCGAGGCCCAGGGAGGCCCGGTCCCTGCGGCCCAGCCCGGCTCCGGGAGGACAGAGGCCGCCCGCCGCGCCCCCGCCCGCCGCACCAGTGCCAGTTGTTCACGTTGGTGCCGTCCTCCCGCTCCTCCACGATCCAGCGCGGGTCCCCCTGGCCCCACTTGGCCATGGCTGCCTGGCCTCCGCGGAGAACAAGGACGGACCGCGGCGGCTGCGGCTCCGCGCCGGCGTTTCCGGCCTCCGAGCCGGGAGCAGCACGCTCGCAGCGCCCAGAAAGTGCCAGAAATCCCCGCCCCCGGCTCCGCCCCGCCCCGCCACCCGCTCCGCTGCGGCTCGCCGTGGAGCCTTGGCCGGGTTCCGGGAGGCCGGGGTGCTGGAAGGGACTCGGGCTCGAGGGCCCGGGGCGGCGGGAGGGGAGGCCCCGGACTCAGCTGCGCGTCTGGCCCCGCAAACGCCAGGAAGGGGAAGCCTCGGTCGCCTGCGAGTGGCCGAGACACGACTCGGGATGCTTATTGCGATGGCAGTTATCTCCAATGACAGGCAGCGCGGCGGGGAGTAGGGGGAGCGGCGCTCAGTGCCGGCGCTGCGGGCTGCCTGCGGCCGGCTGGGTCCTGGTTTTAGGTGAACACGGAGTTTGAGGACGAGACCCGACCCCAGACCCAGCGCGCTCACCGCGCGACTCGGTCCCGCTGCGCGCCCTCCCACCGCACCCTGTGCAGGGTTTTGTCCCAAAGTTCATGCACAGCTGTGGACCTCGCTTGTCTCTTGGAGGCCAAGTCTCTGGCCTTTCCAACACCTGGTGGAATAGCACGAGCTACCAAGTGCTGGGTTACTTCAGGAATATTTACATTTTATTCATGTAATAATCCTGTAGAGAGAATGAAATATTGTGATTGCAAGCTCATGTGACTGCAGCTCAATGCACCTTGCAATAAGTAAGTGGGTATTAATGATTCCTTTTACGGGTGTTCACCATCTAGCAAAAACTTTGAACCAACTGGAAAATGTTACTAAGGTATATGTGGAGATTTATTTTGCAGATAAAATGGGTTTGATAATGTAAGCGGGGAGTGTACCTGGCTGTTCTGTTCCTCTGTGCTCACCTGTTCTGTGCCTGTGGTCTGTGCTCATCCATGTAATAAACTAACGGTCAAGGATGGCTTTTCTCCATTTGCTTACTGGAGCTACTGCATTCCAACATCATCTTCCAAAGATCTACAACTGTTTAATATACTGCCTTACAGTGCTTTTACCCCAAAACAAAGTGACATTGTGATTTCACCTTTCACACTTCACCAAAATCATGGACAGCTGATGGAAGGTATCAGGGAAAAACTGGAATGACAATTAGTGGACACCATTTTCTCCTGGATTAGCTGCTCATCTTTTTTCCAATTCAGAAAGAATATTACTGATAGAACATTACATGATAAGATTTAAATATGATCCATTTGAACCTGGTGGCAAATAAAGGCACTAGAAAACTTAGGAAGATAAAAGTTACAATCACTAAAATGTTAGGTGGATAAAAAATTACAATAGTTACACAAGAGAATTAATCCCAAGGGAAATAACTCTGTTACAATGTAAATGAAAATGTCTTATGTAGATTAATTATCAAGAATTAAATTATCAGGGCTGAGGTCATGGAACAGCGCTCACTTACCATGTGTGAGGCCATGGGTTGGATCCTTAGCACCACATAAAAATAAATAAAATAAAATAAAGGTATTGTGTCCAACTACAACTAAAAAATAAATATTAAACACATTTTAAAAAGAGTTATATTGTCCTAAAATAATAAATCAAGAAAGCAATTTCAGACACGTATGGATGGGTGCATGCCTGTAGCCCCAGCAACAGGTTTTGATTGGTTTGATTTGGGAGGTGACCAGGAGATGAGAGAGTTGGCATCCTGCCTGTAGCCAAGCCAAGGTGATAACCCTGACAGGCTTGAGAAGAAAAAATGCAAAATGTTCAAGGTATCTCTTTTTTCCCATAATCAGTCTGTGCTGGGTAAACCCAAACCATTTTCACCTTTAGGGAAGGCAGCTGAGAGGACTGACTCTAGCATTGCGCTTCACTAGAGAATCAGGACTTGGAGCAGTTTCCATGTCGCAATAGACCTATGAGCTGCTAAGGTTCTGCCTTTGAGAAAGTCACTTTTCTTGTCTCTTTTTATAACTCTTATGCCTTTGCCTCAGTTTAATTCCATTCATATTTATTGAGCTACCAGTAAGCACATCTGCCCCAGCACATTGCCACTGTAGCACACAGCATACTATGTACAGTCTTTGCTCTCAGCCTGCTATCTGCATTGGCCTGGTGACCTTCAGAGAAGGCACTCCTCTATATCCCTGTTCCAGAGCTGTGTCCAACGCAGAGGAAATCTGGATGACTGGATGAATAAAGGAATGAACATTTCTTAAACTTAGGTGTTTTAACCTATTTATAGGCTGTAAAATCTTTTAGGAGGTATCAACCATCATTTTTATCTTAATGACATAGAATTTAAAAAAATATTTTATTAGTTGTTGATTGACCTTTATTTATTTATATGTGGTGCTGAGAATCAAACCCAATGCCTCACACATGCTAGGCAAGCGCCCTACCACTGAGCCACAACCCCAGCCCCAATGACATAGAATTTATCAGAGTGATTTCATATGGTTAAGGTCAATATTGTTTCTTTAAATTGTTGTGTATGGGTGTGTTTAGTGTGATGTCTTGTGGTAAGATTTTTTTTCTTTTAACTTTAAAAGCAAGCCAGGCGCGGTGGCACATACCTGTAATCCCAGTGGCTTAGGAGGCTGAGGCAGGATGATTGAGAGTTCAAAGCTAGCCTCAGCAAAAGCAAGGCACTAAGCAACTCAGTGAGACCCTGTCTTTAATGAAAGACAGAAAAGGGCTGGGGATGTAGATCAGTGGTTGAGTGCTCCAGAGTTCAATCCCCAATACCCCAAACAAAAACAAAAACAAACAAAAAAACCCTTAAAGTTTGAAAGTTACTCCTGTTATCAAACACAAAGAGAAGTACAGTAGTTTGCAACAGTTCATCTGTTTTGCACATGCTAGAATCCCCCGTACCTAACACAGAGCAGATTTCAATAAATATTGGTGGAATAAATACACCAGTTCATAAACATAGATGATATTCATTGAAGGGATATGAAAGAAGAACTAGGCCTTGATGAATGGATAGAATTTCAGTAGGCAAAGCTGTGAGAGATCATTCCAGACCCAACAGCAGCATCAGCAAAGATGTGCAAGTTACAAAAGGAACCAAGTGGAAAATAAGATGTTCACAAAGCAGAACTGGCAAGGAGACACTAATGAGGACATTTTGAAGATGGAATGTGAATAGCTTAGGAATTGTAGAAAGCCAGTGTGAAGGCTTTCTGTACCATCCGTGCAGTAAACATGGTGAAGTCTCCTGTGACACTGGTGGAGCACATTGGCAGCGACCAATCCCAATGCTTGCGTCCTAATCTTGGCTCTACCACTTACTGAGCAAGTTTAGATAAACTCCTTCACCTTTGTACTTCATCATATGTAAAATGCGAATAGTGTTAACTATCTGTATGAGGATTAGATTCTGCTGCTAGTTAACTGTGGGAGACCAGACCTACCTCCCCAAAATATGAAGGATTGTTGAGCAAAAGACAGAAGAAACTGACATGCAGAAAGCTCTCTGCCCTTCCTTTATTGTTCTAAAAGCTGGATTGACAAAGACAAAAGAAATTCTGTGCCCCTTCTACGTGGGAGAACAGCTAACCACTCAAGACAACTTTGGACACTTACTAACCTAGAGATGGCACCAGATGACCTTATGTTAACAAGCTTTACCACCAGAAAATAACTGAAAGTTATTTTTCCTTGTTTTGTCATTTCTGTAAAAATTTAGTGTTCTTGCCAGATGTGGTGGTGCACACCTATAATCGTAGCTACTTAGGAGACTGAGGCAGGAGACTCAGAAGTTTGAGGACACCCTGTCTTATAATAAAAAGGGTTGGGGATATAACTCAGTGGTGGGAGCCCCTGGGCTCAATCCCCAATACTGCAAAAAAAGAAAACCAGGAAAAAAGACAGAAAGTAAAAAAAAAAAAGGAAGGAAAGAAGGAAGGGAGGTATTGAGGGAGGGAGGGAAGGAGAAAAAGGAAAGGAAAGAAGGGAGAAAAGAAGCATATTGGAGGCAACTCTGTCTGACACCCAGCCACATAGGTAATAGGAAGTTCAAGGAATCATATTACCTTTTCCTATGACTAAAGCTCTTAGAACTTCTCCTGGCCTCTAGGAAGCACATAATAAACGTCCTTTTATCCTCACCCTCCCAGGATGATCACTTTTATTTTAATTCACCAACCATCACCAAACTCCAAACTCCTAACTTGACACTTTCAGCTTAGACTTCCTGGTCAAGGCAAAGGTGATTCCTAGAGCCAGTGTTGCCCACCGAAGGGCAGGAATCTTCAGGAATGGGTCCACCTTAGCACCCTTGCCAGGCTCCCTCACTGGTTAAGAGCACCCTGGGAATGAACTCAGAGTACAGCAACTGAGATCCTCCCTCAATTGTGCATCCTGCCAGGAGATATGACAGGCACATTATCTTCTATCACTTCCCACCCCACTTATCCACTTCTTATATAGCATCTTCTAAAAGAATACAGACTAGGCTTTTATAACAAGAGATTCTCTGTCACCCCGACCTCAGTCCCCCCAAAGTGACTTAAACAAGTGACAAGTTTATTTCTCCCTCACATGATAGTCTAGGATAGTGGCTTAGGACCAGTGTGTTTGGCTCCCAGACTGCACCTTGTTGCTTCTCCATTTCTGAGATACTACACTCATCTGCCTTATCAAAGACGGCTCAAAACTACTTCTATATTCTGCCCTACAGGAAGAGGGAAAGATAAAAGGCAAGCACACTTCATTCCTTTTAAGAGCCTGACTCAGACCTTGCAATCATCACTTCTACACTCTCCTCATTGGTCAGGACTTAGTCACAGGTGGCTAACTCCCAATGTGAAGGGAGCAGTTGCTCACAAGAAAAAAGGTCAAGTGGATATTTGGAGAACAACTTGCAATTTCTGCTCAGGGCCACTTTCCTAAACCTACTCCTCTTCCTGGTTGTGTCCCGTGTTCCCTCAGTAGACCTCATCCAGAGTCACCTGAGGCTGGGATGGGCAGTGACTCTGCCCTCCCTCCTCCCCAGAGCTCCTGCACAACTAGAGGCAGCACCATCCATGCAGCAGGCTGGGCTCACACCCAGCTGGGCTCTGAGCCCACTTGCTCATCCCTCCCAGCTGACTGGACCTCCTGTTTAGTCTCCTACGTATTCCTCAAGTCATTCTTCTTTGTCTCACCCCAACTTATTTTGCTTCTGGTTATCACCTTTTGTTGCTTGTATCTTTGTAAGGTCTTCCTAATGGTCCTCTGTCCCTGTTAGTCTCTTTTCCCTACAGTTCTTCCTAATTGCTGTACTTTTACATTCTTCAATGACATGTCCCATCCACCCCTTAGCAAGGCTCACTCCAGGTCTGGCCCAGCCTGCCTTCCCTGCCCCACATCTAGAGCTGTTCCATTGCTGGCACCATGCTGAGAAGACAGCTCTGGAGCTCTCCAGTGCACCTGTGCCCTCCCACATCCAGGACCCTCTGCCTGGTGCGCCCTGTTTACCCTTGCCTCCGTCACCCAGGCTTTGCTCAAATTTTTCTTCTTCAAAACCTTGCTGATATCCCAGAGAGTCACTCTTCCCTCTGTCAGGACCATATAGCACAGATACTTTATTTATTTTGTTTAACATATGATAGAAAGGGTATAAAGTTAAAATTAAAGCTTATTAAGTTCCTTTTTAATAGCACATACACTTTAATAGCTCTGAAATCAGAGAGTATCTTCAACAGGCAGTACCTGATGATGGTTCTTAACTTTTGCTGAAGTACACCCAGAGAGGATTTATGTTTGCTTTCCCCAGTTACATGGGGCAGCACCCTCCCAAGTCTCTGTGGAAGGCAGCCTCTTAGATGACACTCACCTTTCCCTGTCTCCTAGTATTCATGTCCCTGCATAATTCCCTCCCCTTGAGTGTGGGCTGGACCTCCCGACTTGCTTCCAATGAATAGAATAAAGCAACAGCGATGGAATGTTTAGTTATCAAAGTTACCAAAAGACTACTGTCTTTTTTTTTTTTTGATACTGGAGATTGAACCCAGGAATACTCAACCATTGAGCCACATCCCTAGCCCTTTTTTATTTTGAAACAGGGTCTCACTAAATTGCTTAGGGCCTCGATAAATTGCTGAGGCTAGCTTTGAACTCGCAATCCCCCTGCCTCAGTCTCCCGATTCTAGGCATGTGCCACCACACCCAGTGACGGATGTCTTCTTGCTAGCACTAAAACATACTCATGCTTGCACGCTCCCTCTCTTTTTCCCTGAGCCTTGCTCTGGTGGAAGTAAGCAGGTTTAGACATCAGTATAGGTTTGCAAGTATATCATAGGGTCATTCCAGGCAGAGGGACTCTGGGTCCAAAGGTGCATAGGCTTTTTTAAAAAATATTTTTTTAGTTATGCATGGACTCAATATCTTTGTTATTTTTATGTGGTACTGAGGATCGAACTCAGTGCTTCACATGTGCTAGGCAAGCACTCTGCCACTGAGCCACAACCCTAGCCCCTGCATTCATTCACTTTTAATTTTGATAAATGCCCCAATTATCCTTTACCGAATTATACTGAGATATATCTCATAAGAATGCCTTTCCCCATTTTTCTCCCTTTACCAGTATCATCCATCTTTCTGATATTTGACAGTTTGATAGATAAAAAAATCATGTTTTAATTTAGCTTTAATTAATAAATCAGAATGAGCATTTAAAGTTTTCTCTCTCTTTTTTTTTTCAGTGCTGGGTATTGAAACCAGGGCCTTGCACCTGCTAGCCAAGTGCTCTACCATGGAGTTACAAGCCCAGCTCCAGGTGTCTTGGCCATTTGTTTTTCTCCCTATACCTTTGCCCATTTTATTTTTATTAATTTTTTTATTTATGCATGACAGTGGAATGCATTACAATTCTTATTACACATATAGAGCACAATTTTTCACTTTGTCCATTTTAAAAGTAGGTAATGCTTGAAGGAAAAAAATTCCTCATGCATCTGAATGTTTTGAAGCATTTCTTCATAAAATAAGAAAATCATCCTTTTGTGGCTTTTTTAAAAGCCTTTCTTAACATTCAGGCAACTAAATAAGCAAATAAGTAGAACATAACAGAAGCCAGATTTCTCAATGCTGAGGAACACAGTTACAGAAACAAAGGAGGTGAAGCTACAATAAATCCTACTGGACTGAAATTGGATGTGTTGATGTGAGCTCATGGTCTTTTACAAGGACAGCTACAGAAATGAAAATTTCTTGCCCTTGAATGCAGACTAAACCTGGTGGTTTTCTTCTAACCAACAGAATGTGAGGAAATTATACAAGGAGTCCTCCAAGACTGAGTGCTAAAAGGACACAGCATCTGGACTTTCCCATCTCTGAGAAGTATCCAAGCTCAGGAGCTGCCTTTGTGTCCTCCTCTCGTTTTTTTCCACATTAAACCAAGAATTCTTCAAATTCTCACTGCATTCTGTCCACTAGATTCCAGATCCAAATCCTTCAGATTTGCATTGTCATTATAGTCATCTCCACTTACCTCCTACATGCTCCTCTTCAATAACCTAATTCTAGAGGAAAGTTCTCGAGCAATACCCCTGCCAACCATTATTGCCTTCAATTTATCACTGTGTTACATAAAACCATGTAGAAACACAAAACTGGCCATTGGCTCTTGAAGCTTTCATTTGATGCAAAACAAGTTTACAAATCAAATGAAAACAACAGCTCAAAACCAATAAAATTCAATGAACATTTAATGTCAGATGCTGTTCTGCGGACCACACTATAATCTCAGTGGTTTTCTGGAATTCTCTGTGCCTATGCTACTACAGGAACTGATGGCCACTTTTCTCACCATTTGCCTCAACTGGAACTTTCATGATACCTTGGTTAGTACAGTCAGCACCGGGGAATTGGCTAACCCTTCACATAGGCACACCATTTGGGTATTAATTCTTCTTCCTCTGTTATCACCTTAGGACAAAGTAACTTGGTTCCCTAAATACAGAGGCACATATGGGCAATGAAACCATGAAACACACAGCTTAAAATAGTTACCTGGGTAAGTCTGAACTTTCTTAGATTAAAATTGCAAATATTCATTTGTGAAGGGATAAATAAAATATGAAAAACGTACAAGTGGAATATTATTCAGGCTTAAAAGGGAAGAAAATTCTGATAACATGAATGAATCTTGATGACATTGTGATGAGTGAAATAAGCCAGAACCAAAAGGACACGTATATCTGACTTTACTTATACGAGGCACCTAAAGTAGTCAAATTCTGAGAGACAAAGCAGCATCCTGGCTGCCAGGGGGTTAGTGTCAGGGCTCAGAGTTCCACTTCTGCAAGACGAAAAGAGATCTGTGGATGGATAGTAAGGATGGTTGCACAATGTGAATATATCTATTGCTACTGAACTGTACACTTAAAATGCTTAAGATGGCAAATTATATGTACATTTAACCATAATAATAATTTTATTATCATCAGGTGAAAAAATTTTAAAATCCTTGCCGAGGACTCAGCAACCCAGAATATTTCTGGAGACCCTCCTCACCCACAATCCAGATTGCTTTAATCCATTCTCCCCCATACCTGAACCAACCCTGGAATCCTAACAGGAACCTTCCTGTTTCTCACTAGTCCTCACTGTTACTCTCAACTCTTCTTGACACTAACCTTCAGCTCTGGCTATTGGTGTCCACCACCAAACTCCACATACACCTTCATCTCTCTGTCTTGGTTTACATTTGCTTTGATAAGCTAATCCTCCCATTTGATTAGGTCACTCCTCCTCCTCTCAGAGGAATAGTCCCATCCACAGGGACTTCTTCCCATTTAAGGGTATCATTAAGACCAATCTGGCATTAGTCACACATTCTAAATTATTTTATCACATATGCTCCAAATCATTCAACAAACATTTATTGGTCATATGCCATATATATGACAATATGCTATGCCCTAAATCAAGGGCTAACTTTTCTGATTTTTATTTATCTCATAGCCCCTTATATATTTCACAAACACAAATGTTTACTGCAGTGGATTGAATGATGTCATACAGGTCTGAACTATCATATTCCACATATGGACAATACATTTTAAACTACTGAAATCAAGAATAGTATCATCTCAGGACTTCTTTGAAATAATAGGATGTTTTGTTGTTGATAGTAATTTGTTTTTTGGACCAATCTTAAAAAGCAGCTGTTAATACAAGAAAGGTTTCAGGAATGAATTCAATAGGTATTACACAGTAAAAGAACCTACCCTTGGGGCTGGGGTTGTGGCTCAATGGTAGAGTGCTCTCCTAGCACATGTGAGGCCCTGGGTTCGATCCCCAGCACCACATAAAAATAAATAAACAAAATAAAGGTATTGTGTACAACTAAGAAATAAATATTTTAAAAAAAAGAGAACCTACCCTCGTTTTTGGAAGCTTCCATAACAACATCTGCAATGTTACTTGGTCATGAATACCTGGGATCATAGGAATACTAGAACAGGTATTTCCTTAAAAGTGTTCCTTCAGCCCAGTGTGGTGGCAAACACCTGTAATACCAGCGGCTCAGGCATTGAGGCAGGAGGACAGCAAGTTCAACACCAGCCTCAGCAACTTAGCAAGGCCCTAAGCAACTTAGCAAGACCCTGTTCTCAATATAAAAAAATTAAAAAGGGCAGGGATGTGGTTCAGAGCTTAAACACCCCTGGGTTTAATCCTGGTAGGAAAAAAAAAAAGTACTCCTTCAATATGATTTACCTAACAGACATCTGCACAAACATAAAAAACTTTATTCACATGTTAGGACAGTGTTTGAGTAGGCACAGTTTTAAGAATGCTTAATACAATTTGTTTATTGAACTCAGAGTTGAGTCTTTGGAAAATTATATTCAAGCCTAAGGATTTTACTTACAGAATTCTGTATGTGGCTCACACTTCTTTCTACACAAAGGTAAAATAACATCTGTATTTGCTTAATTCCCATTATTTTGTTGTTTCAACATGACTTGGTACACTCAGTCATTTCAATGTTAGTCAAAGATTATATTTTTTTCATTCTCAGCTTTTTTTGAGCTTCATTTTCTCTCTTTATGTTCTCGAGTGTAACTTCGAGGTGCAGAGTATTCATTACCAAGATCCACAACAATTACTTCCCTAGAAAATGTCACTCCTTTTAAAGGTCTTTTTGAGTTTTCAACATCTGAAGAAACTCTATTGAGAGGTAGGTGTGTTATCTTCAACTTTTCACCCTACAGAGAAATGGCACAAGTAGTATAAGTGATCAATTTATGAACATGACAAGTCCTGCTTTTAAAAATATAGGTTCTATGTACATTGTGAATGAGACACAGAAAAGGTATTTCTAAATGATGTAAGAAAGCAACAGTATTGAATAATATTCCATTGTGTATATATATCACAGTTTATTTATCCATTCATCTATTGAAGGGCATCTAGATTGCTTCCACAGTTTAGCTATTGTGAATTGAACTGCTATAAACATTGATGTGGCTGCATCACTGTAATATGCTGTTTTAAAGTCCTTTGGGTATAGACTGAGGAGAGGGTCAAATGGTGGTTCCATTCCAAGTTTTCTTAGGAATCTCCACACTGCTTTCCAGATTGGTTACACCAATTTACAGTCCCACCAGCAATGTATGAGTGTACCTTTCCCCCCACATCCTCGCCAATACTCATTGTTGTCTGTATTCTTGATAACTGACATTCTGACTGGCATGAGATGAAATCTTAGAGTAGTTTTGATTTGCATTTCTCTAATTACTAGAGATGTTGAACATTTTTTCATATATTTGTTGAGTGAATGTGTATAAGTGGATGCTGATCCATAATGGGGGGACATGGAAAAAATGGAGGAATTTTGGGCAAAGGGGAGGGGAATGAGGGCAGGAAAGATGGTAGAATGAGGGGCTGGGGTTGTGGCTCAGCTGTAGAGTGCTCACCTCACACGTGCGGGACCCTGGGTTCGATCTTCAGCACCACATATCAAATAAATAAATAAATAAAGGTATTGTATTCAACTACAACTAAAAAATAAATATTAAAAAAAAGATGGGGGCTGGAGTTGTGGCTCAGAGGTAGAGTGCTCGCCTAGCACAGGCGAGGTCCTGGGTTTGATCCTCAGCACCACACAATAAATAAATAAGTAAGTAAGTAAGATCAAGGTATTAAAAAAAAACAAACAAACAAACCGATGGAGGCTGGGATTGTGGCTCAGCCGTAGAGTGCTCTCCTCGCACGTGCGGGTCCCTGGGTTCAATCCTCAGCACCACATACCAAATAGATCAATAAAATAAAGATATTGTGTCCAACTATAGATAAAAAATAAATATTTTTAAAAAATTATTTTAAAAAAAGATGGTGGAATGAGATGGACATCATTACCCTAGGTACATGTGTGACACTGTATTGTGTACAACCAGAAAAATGAAAAGTTGTGCTGCAATTGTGTACAATGAATCAAAATGCATTCTGCTGTCATACACAACTAATTAGAATAAATAAATAAATTGATTAATAAAAAAGAAAGCAACAATAATCCATCATGATCACATTTTTATATTTCTGTGGTTGTAAAAATCTACATTGACACAAAATTATTTGATAACATGTATTACTCTCTCTATAAAACACCCAGGAGCCACAGTCATGTGATGGGAAAGCATGTGCCTATTGTCATTTGGGGTCCTGAATATGAGCTTATCAAAGGTCTGGCAATCTCTATGCTGCTGGGGATAGAGCTCAGATTTAGAGCAGGGCCACAGGAGCTGGTCCTGGGTTTGGCCACAGTGGGGAGGTGAATAATTTGTTCATTTTTTGTTGTGTGGTGGTGGGGTTTTTGTTTTGCTTTTTTTTTTTTTTTGAGTGTAAAAGAGTAGGATTTAGTCAAGTGAGAAGAAAAGAGATAGAACTCCTGCAGGGTGAGAAAGGACCCAATGGGGGTTGCCCTTTGTCTCATATTTTCATTTGTAACACAAGAACCTTGGATCCCTAGATGACCTACAAGATTTCTTATAGCTATAAAATCCTAGGAGCCTAAAAATAAAAGAAAATGAAAGGGAATTATGAACAAAAACACAAATGTAAGAATAAAGAATGAGCTGGGCACAGTGCCCCATGCTTATTATAATCCCAGGTACTCAGGAGACTGAGGTAGGAGGATTGCAAGCACAAGATCAGCCTGGGCAACTTAGCAAGACCCTGTCTCAAAATAAAATAAAAACGGAGCTGGGGATGTGGCTCAAGCAGTAGCGTGCTCGCTTGGCATGCGTGCGGCCCGGGTTGCGTGCGGCCCGGGTTCGATCCTCAGCACCACATACAAAGATGTTGTGTCCGCCGAGAACTAAAAAATAAATATTAAAAAATTCTCTCTCTCTCTCTCTCTTTAAAAAAATAAAATAAAAACAGCTAGAGATGTAGCTCAGTGGCAAAGCACCTGTGGGTTCAGTCCACAGTACCTGGGTGGGGGAGGTGAGACTGAAGAATGGCATATGCAACTGGTTTTACTAATATGAAATGAGAGTTTAGGAGAATGGTTTAAATGACTAGACACTGGACTCATTCCAGGTACAAACCAAAGTTACAAGAGATGCCATCCTTTGTTATTATACCTGGCTGAGTAATTTTCCATCTCTTCAAACTAAAGCTAAACCTTAGGAGTAGAAAAAGTACATCACCTCTTGATCAGTTTCTCCAGCATTCCCAGACACTTGCTTCTTTTTCATTTTGTCTCCCTCCTGTGCCTCCATGTCCTCTCTGTTTTCTAAGGATGTGGCCACCGCTTCCTTATTCCGTCTCTGGACAAGAATGCCGTGCCTCACTGGTGCATTCATGCCCATGATTTCCATTATAACCCTGGAAAAATCAACCAGCAGGGTTTTAAAAATCCATGCACCCTAGTCTACATTATCATCTACAAAAATGACTTTCTACCACATCCTCAGGTACAGACTTTTCTTGGCCTCCTGTATTATTCTCCACATTAGCAGGCGAACACTCTTCACCTCCATTAGCATCTGTACAAGGAATTTTTTCTGTCTCTTCTCTCTTGCCTTGAAAACTGAAAACAAATAAGCAAAAAATTCAGAAAAGGAAAAATGACCCTGATTCTGGCTTGGGAATTTCACTTTAATTGGAAATTAGCATTTCTAAAAACCCTTAAAAGGAAAACAAACATAACTGCAGCATTACTTCTTCTATTTTGTTTTATATCATTTCTAGATACATATGCTAGTGTGATTTGAAATCTGATCCCAACTTATCAACATGGATTTATACCATTTATATAAAAAAACCACCAATAAAAGGAGGATGCAAATGAGGCAAATTAGAAGGATGATGAAGAAAGTGAATGCTGTGGCCTCAAAGCTAATACGGTTGCCAGCCGATATGTCCACTTTCACAACCATAGATTCCCCAAAGCCTTCTGCAGCTCAGTTTGAATGTAGTTCTTTTGTTCTTTAAGTTTTCTAGAAACAGAAGGAAAAAAAAAGGCTGCTTTCATTGTTGTTCTTTTGATCAGCTGAGCTTCATAAAAGACACTCTGCTTGTGTTGGTGGTGTGACTCACACTGGCTAGTTTCTCTCCATAAATGTGGTGGGGGCTGAGGTGGACAGAGGGGAGACTGAGCTGGGACCTGTTGATCACTCAGCTCACCTCCCCTCACCCCAAAAATTATCTGAATCCAGAGGGGAGAGGAACTGGAGCAGCTGGAGCCAAGCCCAGCTTCCATTTCTTCTCTCTTCAGTGACATCACAGAATCATGGAACTGCTGAGTTAGAGACCATTGCCTGGCATCAGGAGAACCACTCAACTCTCCTTCGAGGTGCTGCTTGTCTGTGTTCTCCTCTGAGAGGTCCAGCATGGAGACCACATTCACTGTCTTGACCATACGTCGGACAAAGATTTTCTTCCTAGTCTCCAAACACTGTATTTCCATTCCTAACCTAAGCCTGACATTCTTATTGCTTGTTCACCGACTGGAGCAACTGGCCCACTTTCTTCTTACAAATCCCTTCCATATCCTCAAGGTCAGTAATGAACCCTATCTCTAATGGTGCTCTCTCCAGCCTGAATAGCCCATATTCTTCCAATCCCATCTCTCTGGATCTACTTCCTGGATACACAAGAAAATTGGCAGCTCTGAAGGCTATGGCTTGAGGCAACAGGAGTAGAACAAGATGATCAGAGTGAAGATGAACCCTGGCCCTGACCTAACTTCAGGTAAGAGAAAGTGACACCATGGCAAGGAAGGAAAGGATGGAAGTAGGACTTTCTGAGAAGGAAGATAAAAAAGAATAGGGCAGCTATTTTAATATCTAATATAATATCAGACTGGGTAATTTGTTTTTTGTACCAGGGTTTGAACCTAGGGACCCTTAACCACTCAGCCACATCCCTATCCCTTTTGTATATTTTACTTAGGGTCTCAATAAATTACCGAGTATGGCTTTGAACTGACAATCCTCCTGTCTGATCCTCCCAAGCCGACTCTGGTAATTATGATGAAAAGAAATGTATTTCCTACTGCTCTGGAGGTTGGGAAGCTGAAGATCAAGGTGTCGGCAATTAAGGGTCCCATCTCTCTGCTTCCAAGATGGTGACTTGAATGCTGGTCCTCTGTAGGGAAGAAATGTCATGTGCTCACAAAGCCGAAGAGCAAACTCAACCCCCAGGCTCATTTTAAAACAGCACAGGAAGGTGCTCCCAGACACCTCCCAACTCTGTCGAACTGGGGATTATGTTTCTAATATCAGTTTTAGAGGGTACACATTAAAACCACAGTAGGGGTGGAGGTCTTTGGACTACAGTCACACGTGCTGTATTCCAGAAGGGCATGATCTGCAGCTTCTTTATCTCTGGATGCTCTAGCAATCAGCACTTGAATGCTCCATAAAATTGAGTGTGTGTGTGTGTAAACACAACTCAAATTTGTTGGAGTGTTCAAGGCCAATTTTTAAAATATTTTATTTTATTTTTTAGTTGTAGTTGGACCCATACCTTTATTTCATTCACTTATTTTTATGTGGTACTGAGGATCGAACCCAGGGCCCCGAGCGTGCTAGGCAAGCAACTCTACCGCTGAGCCACAATCCCAGCCCTCCAGGCCAATTTTGCAGAATACGTGAACATCAGAGCCACTCCTTACAGCAAAATTCCTGGACTACTCCTCCAGCCAAAGCACCCAGATAAAAATTCAGAGCCTGTTTCCTTACTCTCCATGGTGCCAGAATGATGTTAATAGTCCAAATCTGCTCCCATGTCATAGACATGTATTAGGGTGTTTATTAGAAGATGGAAAAATTTTATATTGATCTACTAGTGGCTACAAAGGTATATACGTATATTAAAAAAAAAAACATTCCATGCCCTTTACTATGTGATATTAGAACTCAACACACAGGAAAATAAGGCCAAACTCCTCAGGCCTGAGTTTGAGTCTGCAAGTTGGTTCTGTCTCCAAGATTTACCAGAAACATTGGGAGATGGGAGACCTGTAACAAATACATAATAGAAACAACTCGTAGGATTGGTTACACTGAGTCATAAGGGCTTTCACTGAATGTGCTTAGGGAATCAATATCTTAAATTTATATGTATGGTTAACATAATTCTGGAAAATGGAGTGTTATACAACTTTGGTCTCTAAATCACATTTTAAATGCACTGGATTGTAAGATCTGTGTGGTCATGGGGTCTCACTCAGAGATAGATCTCCAGGCTCCAACAAAGCATTCCTGACACAGAGATGTTTGCTACAAATATTATTTGTGGTGGGACATTATAGTTGATTTAGCAGAAATGTAAATGGATTATAAAAGAATATACTATGAACCAACCACTATATGCTAAAAATTGAATAACCTAAATAAAATGAAAGTATTCTGAAAAACACAAAACCTATCAAGACTAAAACAGAAAGAAATAGAAAATCTAAACAGACCTATAATGAGATTTGGGTCAATTATCAAAAACTTCCCCATAAATAAAAGCCCTAGGTGACATAAAGTCATTTGGGAACTCTACCAAACATTTAAAGAACTAACGCTAATCTTTTTCAAACTCTTCCCAAATATTGAAGAGGGAATATTTTTTCTTTCTTTTTTGGTACCAGGAATTGAACTCAGGGGTACTTAACCACTGAGCCATATCCCAGCCATTTTGAATATTTTATTTAGAGACAGGATCTGGCTGAGTCTAAGTACCTCATTAATCTGCTGAGGCTGGCTTTGAACTCGAAATCCTCCTGCCTTCAGCTCCTGAGTTGCTGGGAGTCACTGCACCCGGTGAGGGAATATTTTCTAATTGATCTATAGGACTGGCATAACCCTGATACAAAAGTTAGACAAGGACACTATACAAAAACTAAAGACCAATATCCTTTGTGAATATTGATACAAAAATTCTCAACAAAGCATTAACAAACTAAATTCAGCAGTTATACACCACAACCAAATGAGATTTCTTCCAGGAATGCTAGGATTTACAAAAATTGTTCAGATGTCCCAATAGAGAATTAATAAAACATAGAAAAACTTAAAGGAGGTAGGTGGTATGTCGAGAAAGAGAAAGGACCAAATAAAACATTGTATACAACTAGTCTAAAAATGAATGGTTTTCTCTAATAAGCTTAGCCCTGAGCTCAGAGGGTCATCACTGCCTCAGTCTCTTGAGCCTGAAATCTGGAAGCCACCACACACTCCATCTCTTTCCCCTCTAATTAATGACCAAATCCTGCTGATTTGACATGCTAATTTTTTTTTCCCAAATCACTTCTCCTTTCCTTCTCCATCACCTGTAGCCCAAAGGTCAGCCAGGATGACATTACCTCTCCCTGCACCATGTCAAGAGTGTCCGACTGGTCTCCTTGCCTCTGATCCATCAGTTATCTTGGTCCAATTGATCCTGGTAATGCTATTCTTAGCCCGAACCCTTCAATGGCTCCCCACAACCAACAGGTAAGCCTTCTGGACCTGCCGTACTTCCCTGGCCTCATTTCCCATCACATCCCTCTTACCATTCTCTACACTCTTTGTCCTCCCATCTCAGTGTCTCTGCCCCACATAAACTCTGGATTGTCCCACATACCTCATCTAATGTCCTCCAAGAAGCCTTCCCTCAGAGGATAGGAGATGCTTAATGCATTGTGTTGAAATTGTTTCTTCTCCAGTCTGCAGCACCCACTGGACTCAGTTTGCTGAGGGAAGGTTTTGGGGCTTATGCATCTTTGTTACTCAAGAGCCTGGCACTTGTTTGAAAAAGATTTATTGAGGACCTACTGTATGGTGGGTAGCTTGGTAAAGAAGGCTGACAAGTTGCCTATTTCATGGCGCTGGTACTCCTGAGAGAGATGGAGGCAAATTCTGTGGATGAGCCAGATCCCACAGATGCAAAGAGAAAGGAACTTCTTTCTTCCCATATCCTCCATATCCTCCCAACCCACTTTGATGAATCATGTCTTCCCGGTTCCTGCACTTTGTGGATAAATAAATAGATGCTCTCCTTGTTTTGGCTTTCAAAATCCCAGCCCCCGTGCACTGATTACATTTCCATTCTTTTTTTAAATGGAACATCTCCCTTCCTCCAGCTGGGGTCTGAGGTGTGACCAGACCTTCTCTCCACCCCTCTGCACTTGATATTGGATGGTGTTACAATGGTCTTGGCAATTTTGAAATCCAGAAAAGTGAATTAGGGACATGTTCAGTTTGGGATTCGTGGCATATATTCTTGTGATTTCGGGTAACCTCCATATATAATGAAACGATTTCCAGCTGTCCTGCTATAGGAATGGCTCCCAGGAATACTCTCTACCACTTCCTGGGCCAGTTCACCCTGAGTCATGAAACAGAGGTGCAGAACCAGAGGTGGATAATGATATGAATGTCCTATCACACCTGGGGCTGGGAACTTTTGAACAATGGAGGAGAAACAGGTTTGAAATGTATAGATTTAGCAGTTGGTTTGCAAAAAATCCTCTAATCACTTGACAATGTAAAACTGTAAGTGAATGATTCAGTACTCATTTGTCAAACAAAATCTCTCTCAGTAATAAATGTACACCATCAATGTCATATGAAGAAACAATTAAAGCCTATGTTGACAAACATACAAGAAAAAGTATTATGGAAATGTGTCAGGCAGTTCATTTTCAGAAAATGTTATTTTTCTGAATTTGTGGTATCTGTCAGCTTTTAAAATTATCTAAATTTATTTTCTTATTTTAAATATTCACATTCATACCTCATTTTCCCCCCTTCAGTACCAGGGATTGAACCCAGGGACAATTAGCCACTGAGCCACATCCCCAGCCCTTTTTATTTTTTATTTGAGACAGGGTCTCACTAAGTTGCTTAGAGCCTCGGTAAGTTGTTTGCCTCGAACCTCTGATCTCCACAACCAACTGGTAAGCCTTCTGGACCTGCCGTACCTCCCTGGCCTCATTTCTCATCATCAGACTCCCAAACTGCTGGGATTATAGGAAGGCACTCCCACACCCAGCTTCAAACCTTATTTTATTAATAATTTTGTATTGTTCTTTTGGGGGGGAGGCTGGGGCTTGAACCCAGAGGCACTTTGCTACTGAGCTACATCACCTTTTTATTTATATTTTATTTTGAGACAAGGTCATGTTACGTTGCTGGGGGACCTTGCTAAATTGCTGAGGTTGACCTCCAACTTGTGATCCTCTTACCTCAACCTCCTGATTTGTGATTACAGGCATGTGCCACCTTGTATTGTTCTTTAAAAAGTGCTAAATGTGGCGTGGTGTCAGGTCCCACAAAACCTGGATTCATCCCTTCCCAGGGATATGTATCAATCTTTTTTCCTCCCCACCTCCTTTGTTTTGTACTAGGGATTGAACCCAAGACCTCATGCCTGGTAGGCAAGTGCTCTACTGTTAAGCTGCATTTTCAGCCCATTTAATTTTATTCTGAGACAAAGTGGGGCTGAATTACTCAGGCTCTCAGGGAACCTGTGATCCTTCTACCTTAGCCTCCCAAACAGCTGGGATTACAGGTGTTCACACTGCACCTCAGGCTAATCCCTCTGAGAAGTCTCCTTTAAATGCAATTAGCCCCTTCCTCCAGCTCCTTCCTCCAGCACAAATGCAAAGCATATTGATAACTGTCTCCTAGGAAATCTTCCCTCCACATCTTCACCCTCTACTCTTTCATGGGTTATAGGTGGGTAGATTACTGATGAAGGAAGAACCAATTTCTCCACCCCTCACTTGTACGGGGGTGGGTAGGTCCCAGGAGTACTTGTTAAGTCTTGTGTCACATTTGACCTTTAGAACCTCTGCTAAAATTCGAAGTCACACAGCAACTATAACATGAGTAAGCAAACCAACATGAACTTCAGATCTCACAAATGCTATAAAGAAAATAAAGTGATTGGGATTAAGAATGAATGAAGCCTACTTTCTACAACCAGGAGAGAATGAAGAGAAGGAACCACTCTTAGAAGATCTGGGGTAGAGAGAATTGAGTGCAAAGACCCTGAAGAGAAACTGAGCTGGGCATAGTCAAGGACCCAGGAAAGGCTAGGACATTCAGAGCACATCTTATCAAGGAGATTAGGAGACTAAACCCAAATCAAAGTCTGGCAGGGGAGAGAACACACAGGACACACATAGTTCAGCAGTTTATTTTACTCTAAGTAGAAGAGGAAGTCATCTGGCAGTTTTAGTTAGGAATGCAACATGCTCAGATTTTTTTATGTCTTTTAGAGATCTGGCTGGTTTCGATGGAAATGTAGATGAAGCAAGTCAGGAAAGAGTAGAGCCAAGAGACTAGAAGCAGGTAAAAGAACTGGATCAGGGTGGTAGCTGTCGATGACCTGGGGCGCGGGTGCTGACCGTTTTGTGTCAGACCACCAGCTGTTTCCAGGTTGGAGGTGGTCAAGCCTTTAGAGGACAACACAGACCTGGAGTGGACACCTTGACTGCAGCCCTGTGCAGAGACTGGGAAGCAGAGTCCTGGCTCAGTTGGGCCAGATTCCTGACCCCCAAACCCTGAGCCAATGCTACGTGGTGGGATCACTGGTTACACAGCAGAGAACTAATACAGCTCCCAGGTGACGCTGATGCGCTTAGTCTGGGACCACACTCTGAGTAGCGAGGATGAAAAGGAGGAAAGTGAGCTCATTCGGAGAACTAAAACAATCGACAGAAGGGCCCGAGACTGGGGTTGGAGAGCATCCGGGTGACTGCATGTGCTGCTGTTTGTCCTGCCCAGTGCAAACACAACTAAAATAAACCGTCCCTGAAGAAAAAGAATTACCGGAATAAGTAAGGAGTCAATAAAATTGGGAAAACATTTTTTGGAGAATCTGCTTAGGGTTGTAAAATTTTCTGTAAAGCTCTTTATTACTGATGACCTTAGTTATAGTCATAGATCCAGAATCTTCCTTTTAAGTATTAGTTTCAAAAAACTGCTACTGAATTTAAGAACTTGGAGGAAAAGAATAAGTACAAAGTTAGGACTGATCTTAGAATATTATATATACTATCCAATCAGAAATTTGGAGCATGTGATGAAGTCAAGGGAAATAAGAGTATTTAAGGAAAAAAAAAGACAGGGGCTGGGGTTGTGGCTCAGCTGTGGAGAGCTTGCCCCTTCCCTGTGAGGCACTGGGTTCGAGCCTCAGCACCACATAAAAATAAAGTCATTTTGTCCATCTACAACTAAAAAAAAATATTAAAAAAGACATGTACCAAATTATTCATAGCACAGCAGCTCTATTTATGTTAGCAAAAAACTAAGGCAAGCTAGGTGTGTTAGTTCATGTCCATAATCTCAGCAACTCAGGAGGCTGAGGCAGAAGGATTGATTGCATATTCGAGGCCAGCCTCAGCAACTTAGCAAGAACTCATCTCAAAAAAAAAAAAAAAAAAAAAAAAAAAAAAGAAAAGAAAAGAAAAGACTGGGGATGTAGCTCACTGGTAAAGTACTTTTGGATTCAATCCCTAGTATCTACCAAGCAAGCAAGCAAGCAACCAACAAACTAGGGAGAAAACTGTCTACTGAAAAATGAATAAATAAAGTATAGAATAGTCATAAAACAAAATTCTATGTAGTGATAAAAGAGTGCACTACAGATTCAGCAATCTGAATAAATCTTAAAAGTGTTGAGTGAAGGAGTCAGACACAAAAAGATATACATTGTATGAATTCATTTACACAGAGTTCAAGAACAGGCAAACTTAGTGTATGGTAATTAAAGTCTGAATAGCATAGTGTCTTCTGAGAAGGGAAGTAGTGACTGCAATAACCACAAAGGAATCTTCTGGGTTGATATAAATGCCCTATATCTAGACCTGGGTGTTGGTTACATAGATGAATACAACTGTAAAATTTACTGGACTTTATGCTTAAGATCTACTATGGAGCCTTCCGCGCATGTTGGGGTGACTGGACGGCGGCGGTGTTGGGACCATGTCCTTGGAGGTGACCAGGAAGACTGCAGGGATGGTGCTAGCAGAGTTGTATGTCTCAGACCAAGAGGGAAATAATGCCACGGGAGATGGAACCAAAGAGAAACTATTTAAAACAGGCCTAAAGGCTTTGATGACAGTAAGAAAAGAACCATTTCCTACCATTTATGTAGATTCACAAAAAGAAAATGAGAGGTGGGACATTATTTCTAAATCACAGATGAAGAACATTAGGAAAATGTGGCATAGGGAGCAAATGAAGAGTGAATCCCTAGAGAAGAAAGAGGCAGAAGATAATTTGCGAAGAGAAAAGAACCTCGAAGAAGCAGAGAAGATTACCATTATGATCCAAGTCTGCCAGAGCCACAATGTGTGAAGATTCATGCATTAGAAAAGGATATAGAGGCCAGAGTAAAGGTGTTTGGCTGGGTCCATAGGCTGCGTAGGCAAGGAAAGAATTTAATGTTCCTGGTGTTGCGGGATGGTACGGGTTATCTTCAGTGTGTCTTGTTGGATGAGTTGTGTCAGTGTTATAATGGAGTAATTTTGTCTACTGAGAGTAGTGTTGCTGTATATGGAATGCTAAATCTTACTCCAGAGGGCAAGCAGGCTCCAGGGGGCCAAGAGCTAAGTTGTGACTTCTGGGAACTTATGGGGTTGGCCCCTGCTGGAGGAGCAGATAACTTAATCAATGAAGAATCTGATGTCGATATCTAGTGAACAACAGGCACATGATGATCCGAGGAGAAAAATGTCCCAAATCCTAAAAGCACATTCCAGGATCACCAGGTGCTTCAGAGATCACTTCTTTGATAGCGGGTACTGTGAAGTTACTCCTCCAACGTTGGTGCAGACACAGGTAGAAGGTGGTGCTACGCTCTTCAAGCTTGACTATTTCGGAGAAGAGGCATTTTTGACTCAGTCCTCTCAGTTGTACCTGGAGACCTGCCTTCCATCCTTGGGAGATGTTTTTTGTATTGCACAGTCATACAGAGAAGAACAATCCAGAACACGAAGGCACCTGGCTGAGTAAACTCACTTGGAAACTGAGTGCCCTTTCCTGACCTTTGAGGATCTCCTGAATAAATTGGAGGACTTGGTTTGTGACATGGTAGATAGAGTCTTAAAATCACCGGCAGCAAGCATAGTGTATGACCTCAACCCAAACTTTAAACTCCCTAAACGGCCTTTCAAAATGATGAACTACTCAGATGCTATTGGGTGGCTAAAAGAACACAATGTAAAGAAAGAAGATGGGACTTTCTATGAATTTGGAGAAGATATCCCAGAAGCTCCTGAGAGACTGATGACAGACACCATTAATGAACCAATCTTGCTGTGTCGAATTCCTGTGGAGATCAAGTCTACATGCAGCCATGTCCTGAGGATTCCCGCTTACTGAATCTGGTGCCCAATGTTGGTGAGATTGTGGGAGGCTCAATGCGTATCTGGGATAGTGAAGAAATGCTGGCAGGTTATAAAAGGGAAGGGATCAACCCCACTCTGGTATACAGATCAGAGAAAATATGGTACATGTCCTCATGGAGGATACTGCTTTGGGCTTGGAACGATTCCTGACTTGGATTCTGAATAGATATCACATCCGAGATGTATGTTTGTACCCTTGATTTGTCCGGCACTGTAAGCCATAACTGATTCCTCCTAAAGCATGAAGAAAAGATGGTCATGAAAGAAACAGACTGCCTCATTAAAATGAAACAAAATGCCAAATTGTCCCATGTTTATTCCATTGGGGTATAGCTTTCTGTTTTTTATTCCCAACTACCATAAAACCATAATAAGTAGTCCACATTATTTGAACATAAGGGGACATTGATATCATTTTAAGAAAAAACATCCACTACAAAGTCTGGGGAAAATATGTGGCATGTAACTCTGTAGTTAATGGATACATTTCAGCATTTTATCCAGTTATAGCAATTGTGTTAAATATGCCATACATAATTAAACAGTTTTTAATTTTCCTGTAAGGTATCCTAAAATATATTTAAAACTTAATCTTTCTGTACTTTTAAATGTAACTGGAATTATTTAATTTGTATCATTTTATTGTATCAGTGATTTAAAACACATCTGTGGGAGCAGTTCGCAGTGTGGGCATAAAGATTTGCTAGTGTTGGAGTGTACCTCAGCAGTAGATTCTGGAATCTAATGAGTACAATGTTTGACATCAGTTAATCTTTTCTGAATCCACATAGCTGCTTTTAATTTTGAGGCAAATGAATTGATATGGAAGAATTTGTAACAGTGGAATTGCCTTAAAATTTAAAGTGAGCATAATTGTTGGGGAGAGGCATGGTATTCAAATGATTGACAGCATCCTTCATAGCATTAGTTTAAGATAAAGGGGTAGACCGAGTTTCCTTTTTTCCTGGTGATTCTTAAAATTAAAAATATGTTCCAAAAGAATTTGGCAGTTTGGGGCCAGGGTTGTGGCTCAGTGGTAGAGCATTCGCCTAGCATGTATGCGCCCTGGATTCGATCCTCAGCACTGCATAAAAATAAATAAAGGTATTGTGTCCAACTACAACTAAAAAATAAATACTTTCAAGAAAAAAAAAAAGAATTTGGCAGTTTGACTGGCTGGTTGAGTGGGTCCCTTCCATGTCCTTAGAGCTGGTCTGTGCTACCTTACATACTTCACAGCAGGACTATTGAATGGCTTCAGAACAGATTTAGTTAATTTCTCCCTCAAATGCATGCCATGTATTCTCAGTAGGCTGTATTTTCCCAGTGATCAATAAATGAACACTCATTAAAAACTCTTTGCTGGTTTGATTTTCTCAAACCGAACATCACTATCTCACATTAGTTCATATCTTATGCATTTTTATCTTTATTTTTTGTGATATATATATATATATATATATATATATATATATATAGTTAGATATTAAACTTAGGTAGGTATTATTAATGTTATGGTAATTAAAGAGGCCAATTTTTAAAAATTAGATATTTAGGCCCTAGTTACAACTTTTTTGTACCCTTTTTGTGTTAATTTCTGACATTAGATTCTTTGTGCAATTAAGTGAAAATGATGGAAATGAGGCATTTTTAGTCTATGTGGCTATATCTTTAAATAAAAAGTACTTGGAAGAAGGTGGAAAAAAAATCTACTATGATACATTTTCTGGAGAATCTGTTTAGGGTTGTAAAATTATAATTTTCTGTAAATAGAAGAATGGAGAGAAGAAATTTGGAGTTTCATTCATACAAGGTTGAGATTCAAAGGGATTAATTTTATTATGTATAAACATTTTTTGTGACTAATATACATAACTAAAATTTTAAAAAATAATTTTAATGCTAAAGCAAGTAAGATGGAAGAACATATATGTGTTTTTTAAAATATTTTTTTAGTTGTCAATGGACCTTTATTTTATTTATTGATACGCTGAGAATCGAACCCAGTACTTGCTAGGCAAGTGCTCTGTCACTGAGCCACAACTCCAGCCCATATATGTGTTAATAGTAGTTAGCTTTTAGAAAGAGAAATTATGGGAGTTTTTCTGTTTTTACTTTTTATGCATTTTTAAAGTTACTATAGTCTTATTTATTTTTAATGGGCAGTAGTCATATAATAAAATATAATGAGGTCTACACTGAAAAGTTTTGACTTCATCTGTCCTCCCCTCCATCCTATAGGAAATGAAAATTTTAGCTTCTTGTGTCTACTTTAAGAATTTATGCGGAAGGGTCATGGATACTCTCATTTCTCTTTTTCCACATAGAAGACCTACCTACCTTATACACTGTTCTGCACCTAGATTTTTTTCACTTGGCAAATATCCTGGAATTGTTCCCATAAGGTGCTTTCTTTTTCATAGTTGCATAATGCTCGATGCACTATCATTTTTAAAGTCAGTCCTCTGATGGATACTTAGGTAGTTTCCAATTTTTGGCTATTAAAATAAAAAACCTCTTTGGGTGCGGTGGCCCAGGCCTGTAATACCAGCAGCTTAAGAGGCTGAGGCGGGGGATCCCGAGTTCAAAGCCAGCCTCAGCAAAAACAAGGCACCAAGCAACTCAATGAGATCCTGTCTCTAAATAATAAAATAGAAAAAAGGGCTGAGGATGTGGCTCAGTGGTTGAATGCTCCGGAGTCCAATCCCCAGTACCAAAAAAAAAAAAAAAAAAGGAAGGAAAAGAAAAAAATAACTTCTTGCATATACCATTCCATATATAAGGAAGTATATATGTAGGAAAAATTCCTCAAAGTGGGGTTGTTCCATAAAAGCAGAAATACTGGTTTGTTGTTGTTGCTGTTGGTTTTGGAGGGGGGCTACCAGGGATTGAACTCGGGGGCACTCGACCACTGAGACACATCCCCAACCCTATTTTGTATTTTATTTAGAGAGAGGGTCTCACTGAGTTGCTTAGCACCTCGCTTTTGCTGAGGCTGGCTTTGAACTCGTGATCCTCCTGCCTCACGACTAAGGACGGTGGCATTCTGCTCTTCTACCCGCACTGTAACCATACCATCTGTTGCCCCTACTTCCTCCTACATAGAATACGCTGCCAAATGCTTCAATGTTTGCCAAGTTGATGAGTAAAAAAATTGTATGGTTCAAATGTGCATTCCTCTTATTAAAAATGAAGTTAGGTATCTTTTTATGCTTAAAGTCTATCTGTAATTAACTACGTGCTCTTTGTTCTCCAGTCTTTTCCCCATTTTTCTTTCTTTTCCTTCCTTTCTCTCTCTCTCTCTCTCTTCTTGGGGGGTGGGGGGGTGGGGTGGGTACCCGGGATTGGACTCAGGAGTATTCAACCACTGAGCCACATCCCCAGCCCTTTTTTGTATTTTATTATTTAGAGACAGGATCTCACTGAGTTGCTTGGTGTCTTGCTTTTGCTGAGGCTGGCTTTGTTGTTTAAATATCTTACAATGAACACTTAATATATTTGTATTTGTAAAAAAAAAAAAAAAAATTCAAGGAAAAGAGATGGTGAAAAAAAGAGATGGTGTTACAAAAAACGAACCTACTAGCCCTCCTAGCCCAAGTTTGGAATCCGCTCAAGGAGGGATCTAGTGGGTGCTCTGAAGACACAGTCCCCCGACCGACCCAGCGAGGAGGTTCCAGAACGCTTTAGCGTCTGCGTGCACGCTCGATTCTGCTCCGGGCACCCAATTTGTGTGCGCATGCTCCAAAGAGCCCACGCCTCACCTGTGCGCATGCTCAGAAGCCTCCTTTCGCCGCATACAACAGAGAACTAAAGGATTTTGCGGCTATGGAGAGCTGGCGCTGGGAGCTCACCTAGGCCTTCTGCTGTCGGAAAAGCTGGTACCGCCCCTGACATTAGGAAGGAATTCCAGCCACAATGTGCCTTATTAATGTGGTGGACCTCCAACCGCAAAAAATCCCACTGCATTACACTAGAGGGTATTCATCATCAGACCCTGCAAAAGGTGCTAAAGCGAGTTGATTTTTTTAAAAAAATATTAATGTTTTATATTGAAGAGGAAGTTGATTTTTAAGCTGAACGAGTTGAGGTTTGGAAACTTGAGTCTATCCTAACTTCACAACCAATTTTCTCATCTGTAAAAACAGGACAATCTTTAAAAAAAAAGTATATATAATATAAAATTTTAATTGTAGATGGACACATACCTTTATTTTATTTATTTTTATGTGGTGCTGAGGATAGAACCCAGGGCCAGGCACGTGCTATAGGCGAGCACTCTACCCATGAACCCAACTCCAGCCCTGTTATCTACTTTTGTTTTTGCATGGAATGTTTTTGTGATTCGATCCTGTTGTATGTTAAAGATCTATTTTTTCCATTTTTATTGTGGTAAAATAACACATAACATAAACTTACCATCTTAACCATTTCTTTTTTTTTTTTTTTTTTTTTGGTACTGGGGATTGAAGTTGGGCACTCAACCACTGAGCCACATCCCCAGCCCTTTTTTGTATTTTATTTAGAGATAGGGTCTTAATGAGTTGCTTAGCGCCTTGCAGTTGCTGAGGCTGGTTGTGAATTCGTGATTCTCCTATCTCAGTCACCCAAACAGTTGGGATTACAGGCGTGTGCCACAGCACCCAGCAACCATTTTTGAGTGTACAGTTCAGTAGTGGTAAGTACATTCACACTGTTGCATAACCAATACCATCATCCATGCACAGAACTTTTCATCTGCAAAACTGAAACTCTGTACACATTAAATAATATTTCCTCATTCCCTTAACACCTAGCAAGGGCCCCACTTTCTAAAACTATCAGGTTTCTGATTTTTAATATGTGAATTTGGGGGATGGAAGACACAAACTTTTGAACCATCACAAGTCTTTTGTCCATTTTTTGTTTATTTTTGCAGTGCTGGGGATTGAACTCAGGGCCTCATACATGCTAGGCAAGTGCTCTACCATTGAGCCAGTCTCCTTCACCTATTTTTAAAAAATATTTATTTTTTAGTTGTAGTTGGATAAAATACCTTAATTTATTTTATTTATTTTTTTATGTGTCGCTGAGGATCAAACCCAGGGCCTCACACGTGCTAGGTGTGCACTCCTGCTGAGCCACAATTCGGGCTCCCCTTCACACATTTTTTAATGGTGGTGTTTATTTTGAGGTTGTTGAATTTTTGGGTGTTTTCTACATATTGTAGATTTAATCCATCATTAGATATATGATTTGTAAATATTTTCTCTCATTCTGTGAGTTGCTTTTTTACTCTGTTGATACTGTCTTTTAAAAATATTTAGCTTTTAGTTATAGGTGGACACAATATCTTTATTTTTATGTGGTGCCAGGGGATCAAACCCAGTGTCTCACACATGCTAGGCAAGCACTCTGCCTCTGAGCCACAAACCCAGGCCCCTGATATTGTCTTTTGATGCACACATTTTTAGATTTTTTTAAGAATTTGAATTTGTCTTCTTTTTTCTTTCTTTGCTTGTATGTTTAGTGTCAAATCTAAGAAAATGCTGGTAAATCCAATGCCATGATGTTTTCCCCTATGTTTTCCTATATTTAAGTCTTTGATCATTTTGAATTAATTTTTGTCAATGATGTTAGTTAGGTAAGGGTCCAACTTAATTCTTTTGCACGTGGATATAGTTTTTCTAGTGCCCTGTTAAAAATCATTTAGTTTTATATGCGAAGGTTTATTTTTGGACTCTCTCTTCGGTTTCATTTGTCTTTATGTCTGTATTTATGCTAGTACCCCAATGTTTATGTTTAAGATACTTTAATCCAATATTATCTTTGGACTGGATATTTAAAAAAAATTACCATCTGACTATTACAAAGTTAAGCTGAACATGGTGGTGATTGTATTCCCAGTGATTTGGGAGGCTGATGCAGGAGGATAGAAAGTTGAGACCCTGACTCAAAATAAAAACTTAAAAAGGGCTGCAGTTTAGCTCAGAGGTAGAGCACCCCTGCATTCAATCTCTAGTATGACACACACACAAAAAGTTAAATAAATGATTAATTCTTTGATTTTTATAAGATATCTGTTCATTGGCAAAAACAAAATCAAACCCAGGCTATTCATTTTGGGAATGAATTGATATCACAAAGAAGACAGTAATGAAAACACACACAAGGATGGTGTCAGAACAGGGCCTCAGGGATAATTCAATGATAACAGGCACTGGTGACTTAGTCTGAGGACAGCACTGGAGAGAATGGAAGGGTTAGCCTGGTGGGGCCAGGAGATTGGCTCATATCAATTCAGTAAATATATTTTGGATAGTGGTAACCCAATTTCTCACTAACTGAGAAAGGAGGTTTAAAAAAAAAAAAAGACCCAAAGCCATCCTCTAGTAAATGGGAAAAAATTGAAGCATTTTGTTTAAAATCTGGGACAAGATAAAGATGCCCACTTTTGCCACTCCTAATTAATACAGTGCTAGAAATTCTAGCCAGAGCAATTAAGAAAGAGTAGGAAATAAAAAGGATAAGAATATAAACAGAGGAGATCAAATTATCACTGTTTGCAGATATAATCCTATACCTAGACTATCAAAAACAAAAAACAAAACAACAACAAAAAAAAAACTCCACCAAAAGACTTGTGCTAATAAATTTGGCAAAGTAGCAGTTTACAAAATCAACATACAAAAATCAATATATTGTAACAATCTGCTAATAAAGAAATCAGTAAAACAGTTCCATTCACAATAGCCTCAAACAAACAAACAAAACCTAGAAATAAATCTAACCAAGGAGGTGAAAGACTTCTACAATGAAAACAATAGAACACTGAAGAAAGAAATTGAAGAAGACACAAGATGGAAAGACCTCCTATGTCCATGGAGAGGTGGAATCAATATTGTTAAAATGGCCATGCTACCAAAAGCAATATACAGATTCCCCATCAAAATACCAATGACATTCTTCACAGAACTGGAAAAAAGTAGTCCTAAAATTTATTTGGAAGAATAAAAAACCCAGAATAGCCAAAGTAATTTTAAGCCAAAAAAAGCAATGCAGGACGCATCACACCACCAGACTTCAAATTATTCTTTAGAGCTATAGTAACAAAAACTGCATGGCACTGGTATAAAAACAGATACAGAGACCAGTGGTACAGAATAGAAGACACAGAGGCAAAACCACACAGATACAGTCATCTGATCCTTGACAAAGGTATCAAAAACACACTGGAGAAAAGAAGAGCCTTTTTAACAAATGGTGCTGGGAAAACATTTTATCCATAGGTAGAAGAATTAAACTAGATTCTCATTTCTCACCCTGCACAAAAGTCACCTCAAAATGGATCAAAGACTTTGGAATTAGACCAGAAACTATGCAACTTCTAGAAAAAAAACACAGGGTCAACACTTCAGCTTTCAGGCACAGGCAATGACTTTCTCAGTAGTACTCCTAAAGCTCAGGAAATAATGCCAAGAGTGAGATGTCATGAAATTAAGGTTTCTCACAACAAAGAAGAAAAGTGTGAAGAGCGAACTTACAGAATGGGAGAAAATCTTTGCCAACTACTCTTCTGACAGAGGATTAATAGCCAGAATATACAAAGAACTCAAAAAGTTTCTCTCTCTCTCCTCTCTCTCTCTCTCTCTCTAACACACACACACACACACACACACACACACACTCATCAAAATAATAAAATTTAAAAAACCCCAAAGTAACCCAATTAGCAAATGGACAAATAAACCAAACAGATAAATAAACTTCTCAAAAGAAGAAATACAAATGACCAACAAATATATGAAAAAATGTTCAACATCTGTTGAGAGCCACAGCCGAAAGGGGCCCCAGCAAACCTACAGCTGCCAGCAAACTTCCAGCTGCCAGCTGATGATTGGCTCACAGTGGCCCAGCAAACTTCTAGCTGACAACTGATTGGCTCCTCTGCGGTGATGCTCATTGGGCTGTTCCCACGCCCTTTAGACCAGGGAGCTGCTCATTGGGGGACTTTTTTTGGCTCTGCCCCCCATGACCCAGCCAATCAGCCTCAAGAGCAAGAGGAGTGGGGGAGGTTGAGAGGCTTGTGGGAAGCCAGTGGTGGCAGTTGGGCTCTGAGGGTTTTTCCTGAGGAGCTGTGTGGTGTGGTGTGTGTGGTTCTAAAAATAAAGTTCGTTTCTTTTGACAAGTGGCTCCTGAATTGTGCCCAGCCAGACTGCGGCAAACATCATTAGCAACTAGGGAAATGCAAATAAAAAATACACGGAGGGCTGGGATGTGGCTCAAGCGGTAGCGTGCTTGCCTGGCATGCGAGCCGCCTGGGTTCGATCCTCAGCACCACATACAAAGATGTTGTGTCCGCCGATAACTAAAAAATAAATATTAAAATTCTTAAAAAAAAAAATACACGGAGAGGGCTGGAGCTGGAGCTCAGTGGTGGAGAGCTTGCTTCACACATGTGAGGCACTGGGTTTGATCTTCAGTGCCACATAAAAATAAATAAATGTAACCATACACAACTGAAAAATATTTTTAAAAATACACTGAGATTTCAGAATGGCAGCCATCAAGAATACACATAATAATAGCTGGGTACAGTGGCACATGCTTGTATCCCCAGTGGCTTGGGAGGCTGAGACAGGAGAATTGAGGGTTTAAAGCCAGTCTCAACAATGGCAAGGTGCTAAGTAACTCAGTGAGACTCTATCTCTAAATAAAAAATTACAGAATAGGGTTGGGAATGTGGCTCAGTGGCCCAGTGCCCTTGAGTTCAATTCCCAGTACCAGCACCCCCCCCCCCCAAAAAAAGAATACAATAATAAATGCTGGAGAGGATGTGAAGAAAAAGAGAACACCTTTACATTGTGGGTTAATGGAATTGTAAATTAGTACAACCACTATATAATTAATATGGAAGTTCCTCAAGTGATTAGGAATGGAACCACCATATGACTCAGCTATACCACTCCTGGGTAGTTATCCTAAAATCATCATACTATAGAATACATGCACACCCATGTTTACAGCAGCACAATTCACAATAGCTACACTATGGAACCAGGTGTCTGTCAGTGGATAAATGGATAAAGAAAATGTGGTATATACACAATGGAGTTTTACTCAGCCATAAAGAAAAATGAAATCATGTCATTTGCAGGAAAATGGATGAATCTGGAGACTGTTAGGTTAAGTGAAATAAACCAAACACAGAAAGTCAAGGGTCATATGTTTTCTTGCATATATGGAAGCTAAAGAAGAAAAAGGAAAAGAAGGGTATGTGTGTGTGTGTGGCAGGGGAAATCACATGAAAATCCAAGGAAGATCAGTAGAGTGGAGGAAAAGGACTGAGATGGGAGGAGGAGAAGGAAAAAAAGAAATACTAGGGAATGATAACTGACCAAATTACATTGTGTGCATGTATGAACATGTAACAACGAGTCCCACCATTATGTACAGCTATAATGCGCCAATATTCTGTTAGAGCTGCACAAATGGACTAAGAGAATAGGCAAAGAACATGAACAAGCACTTTTCAAAAGAGGGAACAAAAGTGACTGATAAATACTTAAATATATGTACAGGCTGGCCTCAAATTTGTGATCCTTCTGCCTCAACCTCCTGAGTCACTGGGACCTGGCTTTGCTAGAAGTATTTTCTAGGGGGAGACCCATTTTTTATTTGAGAGTTTGCATTAATTTGCTTGCTATTGCTTATTTTTGTTTGTTTAGACTGTTTAAACATTTCTCACCTTTCAACTTTTCAGAACTATTAGATTCTAAATGCTTATAGAACCTGTGGAATAAATACACAAAATCCTGGATCTGAAAATAAGCAATTCTGATGTTTGAAGGGCATCAAACTTAAATTTCATCTTGTCAGTGGTCAGTCTTGTTCTTTGTTTAGGAGGCTGAGACAGGAGGCTCACAAGTTTCAAAGCCAACCTTGGCCATTTAGTGAGGCCTTAGCAACTTTGGGAAGCCCTGTCTCAAAAAAAAAAAAAAACAAAAACGGGGAGGGGGGTTGTTGTTGGTGGTGGGAAGCTGGGGATGTGAGTTAGTGGTTAAATTGCCCTGGGTTTAATCCCCAGTACAAAAATAAAAATGCATAATGTGTAAGTAAATTAATCCAACATTTTTCTTGTACTTTTAGTGCCACCTCATGGTAGTGCTCTGTGGTCAGAATTTACATTTTTCTGTCTTTTATGCTCCTGAACACATTTTTGACTGTGGTTTCAGTGTTGGTCAGTTAAAGATTATCTGTCACACAGAAGTATGTTTTTCAATTTGTCTTCTCAATAGAGTTACCTGATGATCTTTAAAATATACAGACCCTAGGCCCAATTCCAGAGCCACTATCAGAGAGGCATTAACACTGATTTGTTGGACAAAGTCAGATGTCATTTAAAAAATACTCAGTTCTAGGGGCTGGAGTTGTGGCTCAGTGGTACAGCGCTTACCTAGCACATGCGAGGCCCTGGGTTCAATCCTCAGTACCACATAAAAATAAATAAATAAAGATATTGTGTCCAACTAAAAAATAAATATTTAAAAAAAATACTCAGTTCTATAACTGAAGAAAGAACCACCTGTCATCCCTGAGGACATGGCTTCATATACTCATGCAATAAATAACTATACATTGGGGATGTACTGGGAATTGAACCCAAGGATGCTCTACCGGAGCTATATTCCCTACCCTTTTTTAAATTTTGAGATAGGTTTTCACTAAGTTGCCCAGTCTGACCTTGAACTTACAATCCTCCTGACTCAGCCTCCTGAGTACCCCTGGGATTCCAGGAGTACACAAGGGCACCAGGATATTGATGAGTATTTGTGGCTAAAAATGCAAACACTTTAGAAATCCCTTTAAATATTTATTTCTGATGTAAAATAATTCTGAGTTGTGTGCAGTAGTGCATGCCTGAAATTTCAGCAACTCATGAAATTGAGGCAGGAGGATTGCAAGTTCAAGGCCAGCCTGGACAACTTAGGGATGCACTAAATAATTTAATGAGACCCTGTCTCAAAATAAAAATAAACAAATAAATAATAAAATCATTCTGACAGTTGCTATACTCCTTACTAAAGCTTTATTATTTCTTTAATTTTTTTTTTTTTAGTACCAGAGATTGAAACTGGGATGCTTAACCACTGAGCCATATCCCTAGTTCTTTTTATTTTTTAATTTTTGGATACTGTGGATTGAACTCAGGGGCACTCAACCACTGAGCCACGTCCCCAGCCTTATTTTGTATTTTATTTAGAGACAGGGTCTCACTGAGTTAATTGGTGCCTTGCAGTTGCTGAGGCTGGCTTTGAACTTGCAATCCTCCTGCCTCAACTTCCTGAGCCGCTGGGATTACAGGTGTGTGCCACCATGTCCAGTCTTTTTTTTTTTTTTAATTTTGAGACAGGGTCTAAGTTGCTTAGGGACTTGCTAAGCTGCTGAAGCTGGCTTTGAATTTGTGACCCTCCTGCCTCAGCATACTCTCAATGACAATATTGATGTATTAAACAAGTCAACACATACATGTAAAGCACTTGGAACACTGACACAGTGCTCAAAAAATATTAGCTATAATTATTAGACTACATAAAATACTTAGCCTTGACTCATGTTATTCCCCCACCTATATCCGTATCTTTTTGTTTTGCCAATTATTGAAGTTATCTCCTTGCTCAAATCTCACTTCCTTTATGAGGTTAGATTTTGCACTCATTTCTCTCTTCTCTGACTTGTGTTGTACTCACGACATTGCCACAGTTAATATTCCCATTCCTGTTTTGTTGGTCGACCCCCTGACCAGCTCTATTAGAAATATTTTATTCTCTTTAAAATATATGAAACAGGGCTGGGGCTTGGTTCGGCGATAGCACACTTGCCTGGCAATGTGGGAGGCACTGGGTTTGATTCTCAGCACCACATATAAAAAAAGGTCTATCAACAACTAAAAAATAAAACTAAAAAAATAAAATAAAATATATGAAGCAAACCTGAAAGTGTTCACATTAGTTTATTGATTGACTGATTGATTGATTGTGTGGAGGATTGAACCAGGGCCTTGTGCATGCAAGGCAAGCACTCTACCAACTGATCTATATCCCTAGCCCTTACATTAGTTGATTTTGATTAAGATTTTTTTTTAATATTTATTTTTCAGTTTTTTAGGTGGACACCGTATCTTTTATTTTTATGTGGTGCTGAGGATGAAACCCAGTGCCTCATACATGCTAGGTGAGCACTCTATCACTGAGCCACAACTTTAGCCCCTTGATTAAGATGTTTAATACACTGTTGAAAGAAAACATAGTCAAGAGTTCAGCTTATTTAAATTTTTACTCTACTCAGAATGTGAAGCTGCCCATTTTGGCAGAACTCATGTGGGTTCATGTCTACATCAACCCAAACTAGTATATCTTTTTACAGGATGACAGACAGACTGGTCTTGAGAACCATAATGAAGTATTTGTCCCAAGGCCTCCACTTGTTGAAATTAAAATGCCAGGAGGGGACAGATCAGACTTTGGAGCTATCATTAAGGGTGAACTCCCAAATGTTTGTTGGTGCCAGCTGTTCTCACTGCTGTAGGCTCTGGGGACACAGTAGAGCTCATAGATTCTAGCAAGGGAGACAGACTGCAAATCAAAAACAAAAGGAATATGTCAGAGTAGTAAAGTCATAACACATAGAAATCAAATGATGATCAGAGTGACTTGGGGGTGGCTTTTTTTATATTTGGCACACAGGAAAGGCTTCATGTGAGGAAGTGACATCTAAGCTAACCTCTGGTAATAGATCCTAGGCAGTGGGAATAGGTAATCTGAAGAACTAAAGGTGGAAATAAGCTTCCTTGTTGGGAGGATCAGGTAGGCTGTGCTCGAATGTTGAAATAAGAGGAAAAAGGAGATCCAAGGGGCAGCCAGGGCCTAGCCATGTAAAAATTTGCAAACCCAAGTTATAGAGGTTGTATTTTATTCTAGGTTTGATGGGATGCAATTGGAATTAAAAAAGGTAGTGGTATGATCTGATTTGCATTTTAAAATCAATATAATTGTTTTGTATATAACAAATTATACAGAGGTTGGACTGGAAACCAGGAAATAATTTAGGCTTTTGTAGTACTTTGTGCAAAAGATGTTAATGATTGGGAGTGGTGATAATGAAGATGGAGAGAAGAGAGTAGATACAGGGTATGTAGAGGGTATAGTAAGATGTAGGGCATAGCTAAAGAGCAGTGTGGGGGGGTCACTGGATGGAAATTACTAAGAGGAAACATCAGGGGGAAGATTCTGATAAACCATCTAAACAAGATTCTTGGTGACAGGCCAGGTGATCCAACATCGCATAGTGCAAGAGGAACCTGATCAAATGCCAAGGATAATCAGGTATTGAGGATACAGTGTTCTTGCCAAAATGACATAGCGGTTTTTAGCTATGGGCCTAGAAGTGCAGAGGGGCCTAGAAGGGTTTGACTAAATTTGGCCAAGAAGACTTTTTGTCAGTGCACACACACCAGTATTAGCAATTCAAATTCTAGGAAGAGGGATATCAAACTTTCATAAAGGAACCTTCTAAATGTTAACATAACAATGTAACAATTATAGTTGACCTCTATGGAGGGCTTACCATAAAACCAGAAAATACTGGACTAATTATTTAGATTAACTCAATCCCTCCAACAATCCAATAAGGGTGAGAAGAATATTATCCTGTCTTCTTCCCCAGCAGATCATCTTTTGATGAGTGGGAAAGTTAGCCTATGAGAACTGGACTGGCTGAGTAGCCCAGTGCCTTTTTCCTGGGAGTTGTGCAACCTGTTCAATGATAGTCAAAAGTTGGCTGAAGAATTATTCCTAGATATTGGAGACAAATGCCTTTTTATATTTATTAAAATTTACCATTAGCAGATAAACATGACAGAGATTCAGCCTCAGCTTCCAAAGCAATTAACACATTTTACAATATTTGCCTAAGCAGAAAACAACAGGCAAAACAATGGCATTCTGTGCAATCAGCATTGTTATCAGATCATCTTTCCTGCACTGCTTTTACTCATTTGCTTGTTTATTTTTGAAGAGCCATGGAAGGCGCCCAGGGCTGAGCTACACCCCAGACCTTCAGCAATATTTTACCCCTGAATATTTTGCTAAATCCTTACCAGGGTACCTTCATTCAAAATACTTTCAAAACTTAAAAGAATTCACCTTGAAACACTAATTTTCCATGAAAACCCATGGAATCTAGAACAATGAGGACTTTTTCAGAGAGTATGAAATAATTCAGATGAAGAGACTTTCCAAACAACTTTTGTTACTAAGGTTTATTTCAATTTAAGAAATGTGAATTCAGAATTAGTGTAATGTAAATCTCAAAGTTTGTGGCAAAAGAACTGCTATTAAGGGTTTGGGTAAAATCTTGATGGAGCCAGGTGTGGTGTTGCACACCTGTAATCCCTGCTACTTGGGAGGCAGAGGCAAGTTTGATGATAGCATGGGCAACTTAGTGAGACCCTGTCTCAATATTTTTTTTTTTTTTAAAAGGGCTGGGAATGTAGCTCAGTGCTAAAGCACTTGCTGAGCATGTACAAGGCCCTGTGTCCAATTCCTGAAAAGAAAAAAAAATTTTTGTGGTACTTGTGCATGTATATAGACAGACATTAACAAAATAAGAAGCACATTCTGAAGATAATCAAATTTGGACAAATTCTGGTTTGTAAAAATAAATTCAGTTCCCCCAGGAGAAGTAATTTGCATTTTCACCATCAGTTAAAAATGAAAAGAGCATATTTTTCTCTTCTAATTGTGACCATCACAGCACTGTACAAAGTGCAGTACAGTTTGTACTAAAGTACAACAAACCCAAATTCTTTTTATCAGAGAATACAGTAAACCACAAGACTCTTAGTTAAACAGGGCTTACATATAATGTACTACAAAACATTTTCTTTTGAAAATAAGTACTGTATAATCTATTTCCAAGCATCAAACAATTGAAACAAATACATACTGGAACAAAATTTCCAAACAGTTTAAAAATTTATATACATACAAAGCCATATATATAACATCAAATAACATCTAGTTTTATATATGTAAACTAAACATTCACTAAAAATGATTTCTGAATGTGTAAACTAAGTATACCACTTGAACATTTAAAAAGAAATTGATGTTCTGTTACACATTATCAAAGTCTATCCTCTGAATAATTTGAAGACATTTCTACTAAAAGGCAAATACAGACTAAAAATAGAAACAGTGCATCTCAAAGTTTTTCAGACTTACATATCAGTAATTTTCAAACACATAATTTATTGTGTGCTATTGTTTGAAACAAATTTTCCCTGAGCACTTTCTGTCTGGTTAGAAAAATTAAAACATGATTTATAAAACAGAATTTTATTTTAATTTTTCTTGAAGTATGTAATTTCTTGCCCATCTGATATATTTGGGAAGTTTTTAGACATCTGTAAGGTAACCAGCAATCATAACTGTTTTAAAGGGCTATTTGAATGGCTACAGAAATATAGATGGGTCTTGAAGCCCTGAGAACTGTACAATGAGTGTCTCACACAACTGAAGTAATTTGTTATCCTAAAACTATCAATAGTTATTTTAACAAATTCAGAATGGCACTAGTTCATAGAGAAAAAAAAGTAATCATTAGTGATTCCAGCTCAGATGATCAAAGGATAAGCATCGAAAACTGAAAACCAAAGTTGCATTAGCATTCTATTTTCTATGAAATAATGCTGAAAAAGAAACTAACCCTTCTGCCCAACACAGTATTTAAATACCTACCTCACCTTGAAACTTTATTAATGCAGTTTTGAGATCTGTTGCTCCTTAATATTCATGCAGATTTATAATCAGTATCACTGGAAATTTCATCATACAAACTGCAGTTCTCAATGCTATACCCAAGATTTACAGCCCAAAAGACATACTACGATCAGTGCACATGTACAGTAACACTACCAGTTGTGTTCCCTTATTATTTAAGGTCTTAAGACCCTTAGCCACTTGACCATTTAGGCCTCTTCTCTTCAAATAAATAATAACAAATATTAGGAATCTTAACTATGCAAAATTTGTAAATTGTTTTCTACATAGCCTAGAATTATACTAAAAGAAAATTGGAAGTTTCATATTTACAATTAGATTTTCATAAAACCTAACTATATATGTCTCTTAGCATTGTGATTTATGTGTCTTGCAAGAACAATTAATAAATAGAACATTGAGAAGTTATCATTCTGAAGATCTTCAAGAAGCAAGCAATTTCAGATGTCCAGGAAGTTATCTTCTGTCTTTTTATATTTTAAGGTGCTTTATACAGGACGCCCTGGACCAAAACGACTTTTAGACCTAGATTTTTTTTAAACAGAAAAGAAGGTCAGAGTTGCTTCTAGAATAATAGGAAGTTGCCGCTGCTTTTAAGATTGTTTGCTTGACAATATTCAAAGTTTAATGAAATTTCATATAGCTCCATAATTAATTTTTAAAACCCCTTGGAGTAAGATATATTTTGGAATTCATATTAAGAGATCATATGGTATGCATAATGTATAGGAGCAGGGTCCTGTACACATTGTTTCTTCAGTGAAACAAATGAACATTTATATTAAGTGAGAAAAGTGAAGACTACAAATATCAGAGCAGATTAGTTCAAGTTTGTTTTTTTATTTTCTCCCAGTACTGGAGACTGAACCCAGGGATAGAGAAGCACTTTGTCACAGAGCTATAATCCCCAATCCCTTTTTAAGCAATTTTGAGATAGGATTTTAGTAAATTGTTTAGGCAGTCTTTGATCCTGTGATCTCAAGTAGATGGGATTACAGGCATGGACCACTGCACCTGGCCTCAGTTAAAGGTTGAATTGACACAAATGTACAAACTGACTCACCCACCAAAAAACCTTTGACTTTCTGAGCTTTCTCTATTTCAAAATTATAGATAAGATATTAGAATGTATAATATATTAATATTCAAATCTCAATCTTTAAAAGAAAATTTGTGATATAAAATGACATAAGATTTATAAGTTATATTTTATTAAGAAAAACAAAATAATAAAACAAGAAATGGGAAAGACTTCATGGATTTATATGAAGTAATAATATATAATCTACAAAGACTACAAAAATTTTGCTAATTCACAGTTGCATTGTAGCTTTCATTTTTATCAGCATTGGTTTATGAAGCCGGCCCAATAAGTGAAAAACTAAAACAAAAACAAAATAAAACCTTATTCTTTCATTAAATTTTGTGTTCATGAACTTTTCTTAGTTTTGGGGTTAAAATCTGGTTCTGATTGATGGTTAATCCTTGAAGCAAGACATAAAACCAAACATAAATAATGTGCTTCTAGTGTTTTTGGCTTTAAAAAAAAAATCACTTCAAAATCATGGCCTTCTGAATTAGTTTCTGCTAATTTACCTTGTGTTTTTCTCTGAGCTGTTTTGCCGTGCACTGACTGGTACGGAGGCTTTGATTTGTGCTTCGAGCCTGGAATAAATACCTCCTGCGAACTACAAAATAAAGAAGCAAAATTAAGTTATTTTTCAAGGAATAAACAGAAGCTCTGTTTTACTAAAATAGCATATTCTTAAATTAATAAATTATGGTATTTTTAGTCCTTAAAATTCAGACTTTTTGAGGGGTATAATTTACATACAGTAAAATTCACCCTTTTAGCCTACATTTTGGGGTTTTGACAAATGCATATAGTTTTGTAACTACTGTCACAATGAAGATACAGGATAATTCTATCACCCCCCAAAAAATCCTGTGTCCCTTTTAAATTATCCATCTACCACTATAAATTCCTGGCAACCACTCATCTGTTTTCTGTTTCTACAGCTTTGTATTTTCCAGAACATTTTTTTTGTGTGTGTGTGTGTGTGTATCATATAGTACATACAGCCCATTTCTCTCACTTAGCATATAATGTACAGGGGATTTATACACGTTGTTGTATACATTTGGAGTTTGTTGTCTTTTGTATGTACGTATCCATTTGTTAAATGTAAAACTTTTGATGATAAGAATTCTCTGAATAAAGGGGCTTATTGAGGCATTACAGAAATTAAAACAGAACAAAGAAAGGACCAGGTTCTGGGACAACTTATCTAGCTACTAGCAAGATTAGATAGCAGTTGAGCTTATTCAACCTGGAGACTGGGAGTATTCTTACAATGAAAATTGGAAAATTAAGGCAATAAGTTGCTTACATCAAATTTACATTAGTTACTGATAAAAGTGGCAGGGTATGATGAAGCAGGGGAAGCTTTGGGGTGGGAGGACAGTCTACCACAGAGAAGTATTTGATATTTGAGGATTGGTTGAGGTTCATAGTTGAGAAAATTGTTTTATGAGCTGACTGCATCTGACATTCAGTAAACTGGGGTGTAAGTCAAGCTTTCAACATATATTCCTATATTACTTCCTCTCTTTTCTTTTTCCTATTCATCTTTTGGCTTTTTTTTTTTTTTTTTGGCAGCACCCAGAGCCTCAAGCATGCTAGGCAGGCACTATACTTCTGAGCTACATCCTCAGCCCTTTTTACCTTTTTATTTTGTTTTGAGATAGGGTCTCGATAAGTTGCCCAGGCTGGCCTTGATCTTGTGATCTTACTGCCTCAGCCTCTGGAGTGGCTAGAATTATGGTCATGCACCATTCTGCTGGCTTCCAGCCCTTCTTAATTTACCATATCTTGTAATTTTATTCTTGTCACATTTACCAGGAAAAGGACATCATTTGGGAGTGTAACTAATTTTTGGTATTTATTAGTAAAACCACTATAATTGTATAAACTAATTTATATGGTGAGTGTTTAGAAATTGCTACACTATTTTCCAAATGGCCAATTTTTTCATTCCTACTAGCTCTTATATGAGAGTTAGTTGCTTTACATACTCATTAGCACTTGGTACTTTTTTAAAATTTCAGACACTTTTAGTTAGTGTATAGTGGTATGGCATTGAGGTTTTAATTTGTATTTCCCTAATGACTAATTATGTTGCATCTTTTCATCTGTTTATTTGCCATCTGACTCCCTTCTTTCAAAGTGTTTGATTAATCCTTTGCCTATTTATTTTAATTGAGTTATTACTGAGTTTGGAGAGTTCTTTACAAATAACTGTTTTGTATCTATTTTCTATTAGTTTACACAGCTTGTCTTTTCATTCTCTTAACAGTGTTATTGAAAAATAACTTTAAATTGGGATGAATATGATTTGTCAATTTTTTCTTTTATGTTAGTGAAAAAAGAATGCAATCAACAAGAATTTATATATGTATCTTTTGTAATTGGTGTTGTAGCTAAGAAATATTTGTCTATCCCGTGGTTACAGATATTTTCTCCTATATGTATTTTATTTTATTTTTGATGCTGGGCCTCATGCATGCTAAGCACATTTTTTACCAGTGAGCTATACCCTTAGCAGGAAAGTAAAATTTAAATAAAAGGATTAGGGCAAGAGTTATAGTACATACAAAACATAAATACTTATGATAATACATGATACTGTGACTCATATGTAATTCTAGTTAGAATGCAGGCATTTCTAGTCATCATTTTCAGCAAGATCTCATCTTATTTTAGAGATAACATCTAAATGACACACACAAAGTTGATCAAAATTAGCACATTCAGAAAAGCTGCCCTCTGGATAGTTAGCATTTGGTTAAGAAGAACAGTTATTCTACTTTTGGTGTGACATCACACTTCAGTGACATTATAGTTCATTATGTATGATATAAAGGACCCCTGGACCACAGATAATAGAAAACTTATGTGAATTGTGGCTAAATGGTACAGAACACAAAATTACCTAAATTGTTCTTTTAAAATTCTTCTTAAAACATCTTTATACTCTTTATGTTAAAAATAAAATTATGGAGGAATGTTCATGTAAGTATAATATAATAGTGAACAGTTCTTACTTCTTTTGTTTCCTTTGACTTGACTCGGTCCAGATCACCCAATCTCATTTTTATTAGATGCCCTGTAATTTCAGACATCCGCCGCTGATCTGAAGGTAAAAAATGATAAGTATTATTTCTCATGAGGATGACTTATAATTTTTATTTCTTAAAGAAGACTGTAATCAGCAAGGGTTTACAAATGTATCTTGTGCTATTATTTTTCAGATGCATACTTCTATGAAGAATTTAAGGCAAGTGGAAAAATGACTTGTATTTTGATAATTGTGCTGATTTTTAGGTTACTATAAACCTATGATTTGGATATGATTTGAGTATGTCCCCCAAAGGTTTATGTGCTAGAAGCCTGATGTCCAGCGTAGTGATTTTTATTTTTTTAAATTGGGGATTGAAATCAGGGGCACTCTACCACTGATTATATCCCCAACACTTTATTTTTCATTTTTATTTTAAAACCCGGTCTTGCTAAGTTGCTGAGGCTTGCCTCAAACTTGTGATTATCCTGTCTCAGCCTCCCAAGTTGCTGAGATGACAGGTGTGTGTCACCATGCTTGGCCTTCAGTGTGGTGATTCTCAGAGGCCGTGGAACCTTTCAGAGGTGGTAGAACCTTTAAGAGGTGGTAGCACCTTTAAGAGACGGGGCCTAGTGGAATGTAGTTAGGTCACTGGGAACACCATCTTTGGAAGAGTTTAATGTAGTCCTTGTGGGACTGTGCTTAATTCCTACAAGAGCAAATTATTATGAAAAGAATAAGCCTGACCCCCAAATCTCTTTCTCTTCCTGCTTTGCTATGTAATCTCTCTCTCTTGCATATGCTCCCACCACGATGCCATTTGCCATGTGGTGATGTAGCCAGAAGGCCTTCACCAGACCAAACATTTTGTTGTAACAACAGAAAATAGACTAAGACATAGCCTAAAACATATTCAGTCATTTTTTACAGAAAAAGTAGGGGGCAAAAGTCAGTCTAAAAGGTCTCAAAATTATAGACTCATTAAACAATACATTTTTCATTGAATTATCTAGTAATGAAATCCTGGTTGGTGACTTAAGATAATGTGCAAGTTTGGGGACTTATACCATATAAAACCTTTGAAGTTATTCAGCATACTTCATAAAATAAAAGATGTTCTTATCCACATAATAAATTTTACCATCTTCTCTTTGTGCATCTTGGTTGAATCTCAAGGACCTTGTGGCATCCCATTTATTCTTCTGCATACTCACACTATTGAAAACATTTTAAAAAAATTAGCATTGATGCTTCTTTAAGAGTAGATATTTTAATTAGATTAAAGAATAATACTTACATGAAAGGAGACACATCTCTAGAAGCTGACTAAAAAATTAGACAACATTAAGCCCCAATTAGAACATATTTACAAATTAGTTTTATAGCTAATTATAAAAACAGTTTACATTTATTGAGCCAAAAGCATTCAATAAATACCAAGTGCATCTACAGCACCAAGAACATTTACAAGTGTATTTCATTTAAACCTTGCAACAACCATGTGCAGCAGGCAATATTTTATGATCTTCATAATAAAATAGGCTGAGAGAAGTTAAGAAAGTTCTCCAAAGAGATATAGACCTAGAATTTGAATCTACTTTGTCAGTTATGAACATTTAAATTGGGTTTGAATTAAATCTAATTTGTGAGCCTGTGCTACCTAACACAAAGATGAAGGTACAACCTGTCCAATCTCAGCCCCAGCCTTTCACGTATTTTTGGAACTCATAATTTCTGTTTTTAGTCAACTGCAGCTATTACTGTCCTTAGTCCTATCTGTTTTTTTACTCCTTCCTTTAATGGCATAGGGAAATAAAAATCACTTGAAAGGCCATAAAATATAATTTGTTTTTAATTAATTAATTAATTTTGGGTACCAGGGATTAAACTCAGGGATACTTGGCCACTGAGCCACATCCCCAGCCCTATTTTGTATGTTATTTAGAGACAGGGGTCCCACTGAGTTGCTTAGCACCTCGTTTTTGTTGAGGCTGGCTTTGGACTTCAGATCCTCCTGCCTCAGCCTCCTGAGCTGCTGGGATTACAGGCATGTATCACTGTGCCCAGCTTATTTTTAATTTTAAAAGTCTACTTCCCTCTTATTTTTTGAATAAGTGATATTGGTTTAAAATCCAAAAGGTTCAAATAGCAAACATAATAGAAAGCCTCTTACATTTTTTAAAAATATTTTTTAGTTGTCAATGGACCTTTATTTTTATACATAGTGCTAAGTATTGAACCCAGTGCCTCACACATGCCAGGCAAGTGTTCTACCACAGAGCAGCAAACCCAGCCCTGAAAGCCTCTTACCTTTATCCTCTCCACATTCAGTTCCTTTCCTTAGGGCCAATCAATCTTATCAATTTCTTATGTAGCTTTCTAGAGATAGTTTATGTATATATAAGGAAATTCATACATATTTCCCCATCTCCTTTACACTGTGCACATTGTTTTGCACCTTCTGTTTTTTCATTTGTCAATATATCTTAAAGATCTTTAATCTCAATCTATAAAGAATATCATTCATTTTTACATTACTAGCATTCCATGAGACACTCATTACACTTCTATGTTTTATTTTTCCTGAATATACTTGCTTATTTCTTCATATGAACTTTAGAATAAAAAAATGATCAGTTACCTTCTCCAATGCCTTTTCTTTCTTTTGTGCACAGGGTGAAGACATCTGCTTTTTTGGTGGTTTAGTGAACTTCTTTGGTTTCTCCTTTTTCCCTGATTATGGAAGGTCAATGTTATGAGTATAAGTCTCAGACCTCTCCAATTTACTTGCTACTTTTTAAAAAATACCTTTATTTTGTTTATTCAGTTATTCAGTGCCTCACACATGCTAGGCAAGTGCTCTACCACTGAGCCACAACCCCAGCCCCTTACTTGCTACTTTTAAACAATAAAATCATTTTTAAAAAACCCTAAAAATCTAAAAACTACCTTTGGACAAAACCCAAAAATACAGAGAAATTAAACTGAAACTGCCTTACATGAGTTCATTTTAATTACATTTTTCCTTCTATTTGGTGAAATTTTTTTGGGGAAAAAAATTTTGGGAGGAAAAAAAATATGAAGTCCCACTTATATGAAATAGGAAAAATGATGGAGAAATTACATATTTATTTTCTGAATTTGACAATGGAATCATTTTCTAATTCCAAAATTTTTACTTAAAATTACTGTAATGTAGAAAAATACAATTTGAGAATGGGGGGAGTAGTCATACACATACAAAATCTTTTTTTTTTTTAGTTGTAGATGGACATAATACTTTTATTTAATTTATTTATATGCGGTGCTGAGGATTAAACCCAGGGCCTCACACATGCTAGGCGAGCACTCTACCACTGAGCCACAACCTCAGCCCCCACATACAAAATCTTTAAAATGTTTTTTGCTCAGGAAGGAGGTAGGACAGTAATGATCTTGGGAAGATGCTGAGTTTAGATAAATTATATTCTGGACTAAGTCATTCTTGGAGTCAATATTCTGAATCTATCCTGGCTGACTATGAAGTGGACAAAGGAGGGGAAAAAATACAAGGAGGGGGAAGAAGCATTCCATAAAAACAATATATGAAGGTAAGGACTATACTGAATAACTGTTTCCCAAATTAAATTATTTGTTTACCTTCTCCAGAAGTCTTGCTATATTGTTTAAGAAGGAAACTATCAAAATGATAAGTGGAAAACCCATGCTACATAGACAATAACCTTGAAGATGCTGTAACAAAAAATTAATAATCTAGATAGATTTACTTGCTTGCTGACATGCCCTGACCCCCTAACACCTCTCTCTGTTAAACTGGGTAACAAGTTTTATAAAGTTGCTAAAAAATATGGTAGGGTAGGACATATGGTAATGACAATATGAAGGGGCTGAACAATTCCTTACTAATAAAACAGCCATAAAAACAGAACAAAAAATTATAAACAACCATCTGAAGGTAATAGTAAATAGTCAAAGATAGGCTGAAAATTGAGCATTTACACTATAAAAATGCATGAAGTAAAACTGAGTTTGTGGCCTTCTTGCCTGAATGTACTTCCTGGCTCAGGGAGGGAAACTGCAGCCTTATGAGTCCAGGCAGAGGATGACAAGTGTTCAAAGTAATAGAGAAGCTACAATTGTAAAGAAGAAATTTTGGAAGCAAGAAAGTCACACAAGACCTAAAATCTAAAATGTGAGTACAAACTGTCCATATTCTTAGTCAAGTATTAAACTTGGAAACTGTATGAGAGATTCTAGGAAGCCCAGGTAAAAGGCAGGTAGAAACTATGTTGGACCATCCACTCTGCAAAACAGAACTGCTCTTAGTGAGATATGGGAGATTTTTTGTGCTTTTGAATGGATTCTTTCCCCAAACTGCACATATCTCAAGCTTCTGACAGCAAGACATCTTACTGGCTTGATGTATCAGAGTATAGACTTGGATCTGGAAAAACTACTAAAAATTCAGGTGGCATTTGTAAACCACGGGATCCACTAAGTAGGTGAGCCCCAATATCTGAATGTAATCTCTATCTATATCCTTGGCTGACTCCTAAGCTACACAGGATGGTATGACTGGGGATGAGGGTGAGGTAGGCTAAAGCGATAGCCTACCTGTGCAGTTAGCAGTTAAAACACCTGTGCAGAGACAATCATCTACTGCATATCATAGGTGAGACAGTCTGCAATTTGAATCAGGTAAATTAACCACATACTAGAACAACAACAACAAAAATCAACAATCCTCAGAAGAACAAACCAGATTTCAGAGTTGCATAAGGAAAACCTTCATTTTTCAGCCAAAAGTTCCAAAATAGAAATTCTGACCCTCTTAGAAAAGAAACAGTTAACAGAAACTGACTCAGAGAGGGCCTACATATTGGGTTTAGCAGATACTTCAAAACAAATGTTAATAGAGAAAAAATTGTTTTATTTAGTGAACACAAAATGTCAAGCAAGAAGTAGAAACCATAAACAAGAACTGAACAAATTCTGAGCTCTTTTCAACAATAATTAAAATAAAAAACTTTCCTATATAAGCTCAAAAAATTTTGAAATAGCAGAAGAATGAATCAGTAAAAATGAAGATAAAGTATTAGAAATTATCCAATCTAAAGAACAAAGGGCAAAGAGAAGTTAAATGAAAAGAAACAAAGTCTTAAAGTCTGTGGGACAGTATCAATTTATTTTTAAAATTCTTTTGGTGGAATAAGGGGTCAAATGCAGGAGCACCCACCACTAAGCTATATCCCAACCCTTGTTATTTTTAGACAGGGTCTTGCTAAATTGCCCAGGCTGGCCTTGATCTTACAATTCTACTACCTCAGAGTAGCTAGGATTATAGACTTGTACCACTGTACCCAGCTCATCTACTACATGTGCAACTGAAATTCCAGAAGATGAGGGGAAGATATTTAAAGAAACAATGACTGTAAGCTCCCCAAAATTTGTGAAAAACATCAATTTATAGATCTAAGAAGCTCAATAGACCTTAAGCATGATAACGGAAAAGAAAACTATGCCTAGGCACAACATAGTCAAATTTCTAAAAGATAATGATAAAATCTTGAAAACAGCAAGATAAACAGACAAGATAAAATGACACAACAGCAAGATAAAATGACACTATTGATGGCTGACTTCTTGTCAGAAACAGTGCAAGCCAGAAAACAGAGTCTCAGTTACTGAGTAGCTGAGGATTACAGATGCATGCCACCATGTCTAGTCTTTTACATTCTTTTTTTTTTTGTACTGGGGATTAAACTCAGGGGTACTCAATCACTGAGCCACATCCCCAGCCCTGTTTTGTATTTTATTTAGAGACAGGGTCTCACTGAGTTGCTTAGTGCCTCACTGAGGCTGGCTTTGAAGGAGGAATCCTCCTGCCTTAGCCTCCTGAGCTGCTGGAATTACAGGTATGTACCACCACTCCTGGCTAGCCTTTTACATTCTTAAGTGACGTGCAATCATTTAAAGCAAAAATCATAACATTGTTGCGTTTACAATGTATATACAGTTGACCCTACATATTTGTGTTCTACATCTGTGGATTCAATCAACTGCAGATTGAAAATATTGGGGGGAAAAACTGTCTGTACTGAAAATGTACAAACTTTTTTCTTGTCATTAAGATAAAACAATATAGTATAATAATTATTTAAATAGTATTTGTGTCCATCTACAACTAAAAAAAATATTTTAACCCCAGTCACTTTGCAAAAACAATTTTTCAGATTTTTATAAAGTTAAATACATTTACTGTGTGACCCAGAAATTCTATTTTAGGTGTCTCTTCAAGAAAAATGAAAACATGTCCACAGTAATTTGTAAGCAAATATTCACAGCAGCATTATTCATAATAACCAACAATTGGAAGCAACCTAAATGTCCATGAAATTGTGGATAAATAAGGCATACTCTTATAAAGTAATACTACTCTGCAAAAAAAATGAAAAAACTACAGACATATGCAACAATATGGGTGAATCTCAGAAATAAACTATGTGAAAGAAGACAAAGACAAAAGACTGCTCATGATTCCATTCATATGAAATCCTACAAAAAGTAACCATAGTGACAAAAAACGGTTGCCTCAGAATTGAAAGGGAAATTAATGTAAAGGGCAGGATAGAATATTTTGGAATGATATGCTAGACCTGTGTGCCAAAACTCACCAATGCAAAAATGGGTGTGTTTTATTAAATGTAAATTATACCTCAAATAGTTGAAAAACATGAACATATTAGCAATTTCTCCTTGACGAATGAGAAATGAAAAAAAAAATGATAAAATACCAGTTTGGGGTTCAATCTCTGGTACTCCCACAAAATAAAAAACAACAACAACATTTTTTTTTTTCATTAGGGGATTCAACATGTTAAGGAAAATTAAGTAAAACAAAGATAAGACAAAGAGAGGGCCACATTTTTTTTGTTGTTGTTGTTAATGTACCTTTATTTACTTATTTATTTTATGTGGTGCTGAGGATGGAACCCAGTGCCTCACACATGCTAGGCAAGTGCTCTGCCACTAAGCCACAACTCCAGCTCCCCCACATTGTCTTTTTAATGTCATATAAAGGATCATTTAACAGGCCCACTCAATAATTATTTAATTCTCTAAAAAAGCTCCTTTTGCTATTATTTTTATTTTTTAAAAATTTTGATGCTGGAGACCAAACTCAGAGCCTTGTGCATGCTAAATATGTGCTCTATCAACTGAGCTACAACCATAATCTCAACTATCTACTGGTTGAAGTCCAGATATAGTAAAGATACATGTTATCTTGTTTTCCTAACAGAATTGGAAATTATTTCTATCTAATAGAAAATATAACCTCAAAGTTTATTTATTTATTGCTTTGTAGGACATTAATCATTTTGGTAAACTTTATAAACTTTGTTTAACTTTATAAAAATCTGACTTACAATCTTTTTTTAGCATTCTTTTTTCAAATACCTATAAATAGCAGGGTGCAGTGGCCCACACCTGTAATCCCAGCAGCTCTGGAGGCTGAGGCAGGAGGATCTCAAGTTCAAAACCAGCCTTAGCAAAAGCGAGGTGGTGCTAAGCAACTCAGTGAGACCCTGTCTCTAAATAAAATACAAAATATGGCTGGGGATGTGGCTCAATGGCCGAGTGCCCCTGAGCTCAATCCCGGGTACTCCCCACTCACCCCCCAAACCCCCACAAAAACCCAAAAAAACAAATACCTATAACACGTGAGTCTTTAAAAGGCTGTTTTGAACCAATTTTACCTGCTGTTTCTTGAAACCAAGGAGTTGAAAAGTTTTGACCCAACTTCATATTATAGTTGTATAATAAACATGCTTTTTTAAAAAAAATTTTAGTTGTAGATGTACACAATATCTTTCTTTCTTTTCTTCTTTCTTTATTTTTATGTGGTGCTAAGGATTGAACTCAGTACCTCATGCTTGCAAGGCAAGTGCTCTACCGCTGAGCTATAACCCTAGCCCATAAACATGCTTTTAATATTTAAAAAAAATCATACTTATTGAACGGCTTATTTGAGTTCCACTTCAAATCATCTCAGGTTCGTGTCTCTGATCACATTTCGCCTAATCTGAGTCACAGATTACACTGGAAGTGGAAATTGGCAGATTTATTTCTCAGTACACTGTACTTTACAACTTTATGGGAATCTTAAAGGAGCATCCTTTCTTTCTTTTACTCCCAATGTTATAACCTGCCACATAGAAACATTTTAAAGACAATTTCCCAATCCTTGCTTGCATCAAGCTTCAGAATATAACTTCTTCATAAAGAATGTGATTTAATTTTAATTTAGAAGTCAATACTTTGTTTCTTGGATACTTCTTCTTCATCACCAACTTCATCTTCAGTGACCTCAGATCCAGTGGTATATTCTTCTTCTTCTGAAAATAATGACTGTTGTTTCTAAATTAACAAACACATCTATTACAAATATATTATTATCAACTCTGTAATGAATTCCTTAAAACACATTTAACTATACTTATTTTGGATGAATTAGTTGAACAAGAGCTGATAAAATGAATCCTGTCTACCTAGCACAACATTTAGGATATGGTCATAGGAATTTCTATGTTTAGGGCTGGTGATGTAGCTCAGTGGTAGAACACTTGCCAAGCAGAGTGAGTTTACAAGTTTGATCCCCAGCACTGAGAATTTCTATATTCTGGATTGCATTACATCTAATATTTTTAAAAAACATTTTTTAAAGATGTTGATGGAACTTTATTTTATTCATTTATTTATATGTGGTGCTGAGAATCAAATCCAGTGCCTCACACATGCTAGGCAAGTGTTCCACCACTGAGCTACAACCCCAGCACCTACATCTAATATTTTAAAATTTATTTCCTTCACAGAATCTAGAAAAGTGATAGACCGATAATCAGTATTTGTTGAACTTTTGTCACTCAACATGTTACTTGATGTTAAGATTAAATTAAAACACAAAGGTTGGCATTAAAGTTGTTAAACAAGTACATGTGTACACTCTCTCAATGAATGTGGTCTTTATTACTTAAACTTTTCTGTACCTATTAGTCCTATTTGCTATCCCTAACCCAAATTTCTATCCTATTTTTATAAATACTGAGTAAGCAGATTTAAAAAGAACTAATTAAACAATCAAATAATGAGACCTTAGTAGATTTTTTATTTGTTTAATGTTCTATATGTGATTTAAAGTGACTTTAAAAAGTCTTCTAACAAGATCGATGGCTTATGCAATCAGATAATGGAGATGATATGTCCCTCTTAAACAATCTAACAACATTTTTAGTATGTGCAAAATTGAAGAAGTTGAAAAAGTAGATATACATTTCACTAAAACTTACAAAGTAAGTCACTGACAATATTCTATTAAATTAAACTTTAATTTAGGAAGAAAGAGAGCCATAAAAGCTGAATATAATTGCTTACTTACCAGTTGCAGAGTCCAGTTTTTTAGGGACAAGAACTGTAAAAAGAGGAAGAAGAGATTACTAAATCTGCACCCACTCACATTGCACCTCCTTATTTTCACATGGATATTACAGAAGAGTTAAAACAAGTTCCTTTCCCAGTTGAAACAACTTAAAATTCAGGTTGAAACTGATATATTAAGTTAATATATCTGTCTTTTAAATCTTCTGTTAAGAGAAGAATGTGAATGTTTAAAAAAAGCAAAAAGGCCTGGGCATGTAGTTCAGTGGTAGAGTGCTTGCCTAACACACAACAGAGTCTTGGTTTAATTCCCAGAACTACAGGAAAAACAAAAAAGAAAAAGAAAAAAATTGACACTTTTCCAGCTTCATTTCCAAATGATAAGTAAGTCACATGTAAAGATAACATACTTTTTGTTATTTTTGAACAATTTTAAAAAATTGAATGTATTTGAAAAACTAAATATATTTCTGATTTAATAAAAAATTTCATACCAAATGTTATAGAAATAGAGGAGACAAAATATTCATTCATACTATCTTCATTTCTTGGTAGTTCTTAGTTCTTTGAGGGCAAGGAACATATCCTAGCACTCTTATAATCATATCAAGTCAGCATAATACCTTGTTATGATTAGATAGTTCAATTTTAACTTAAACTGACTAAGTTCCTGTCAAACATGAAACCTCATCAATTGCTCATATGGAGAATAAGTAAAATTAGTTACTCACAGCATTGAGCTCTCCAGTTTTGGGGCCCCATGGTGTATGTGGCTCCAGTAAAACATCACATTCTAGACCCTTTTCATCAGAGGAGCCAACTGCAGGATCACTTGAAAGAAAACACATTTTTGTGAATTGTGAAAATTCTTAAAAATTTAAATGAGAATATATTTTAACTGCAAATATTTTATTGTCAATTCTAAGAAAAATGGTTTGGATTAAATTCTCACACCACAAAAAAGAAAGGAATACAGTTTCTGAATATAAGGATGCCATTTCAACATTTTCATTTCTTAATTCATCTAGCAATTCCCCTTTATGGAAAGATGACCTCAACCATCAAAACTTTTTCTAGCTGTATCAATTAAGCAATTAAAAAGGGCTTGGGCTAGGGGTATAGCTTGGAGGTAGAGTATTTGCCTAGTACCTATGAAGTTCTAGGATTCATCCCTAGTAACAACAAAAAAATGGGAGAGGAAGTGGAGGAGGAAGAGGAGGAGGGAGAGAAGGGGAAGGAATAATGAGGAGGTGAAGTAGGAATGCTCAAGCAAATGTGGAAAAAAATTAAAAATCCTCAAAAAATTGGATTTAGAATCCCAACTTTTTTAATCACCAAGAACTCTTCATTAGTTTTTTTTTTTTCTCTTGGATCTCAGATATTTTTAAGTATTTTGCCTACCAAATAAATATCTGCTTACACTTATTGTAAGCTAACATAATTTCAGCTAAATTATCTGAAACAATGAAAACTACTTAAGGACTGACATTATTGATTTGGGAAAGCACTAGATATCAGGGAATTCTGAAATGGGAACCTTCACTGAATTCCCCCACTGAATAAGGCTGTAATTCAGTGTTGTTGGATTTTTTTCCTCCTCACCTAACCAAATCTTTAGAAAAAGGCACAACAATGACATCTTTGTGCTTATTTAGATCATCCAGTATTCTAGTAGTTGGAACGGACAGCAAATCTCCACCTTCACCTTGATCATGAAGCATAACCATGTGGTCCTTCACTTTACAGCCCTGTCATGTAAGAGATACTAAATTAGAGGGGTTGATTCATTAATAAAAACATTTTTTTAAAGATCACTGTTCTTATTCTTCTTTGCTTAGTCAAATCATATTTAAAAACATTTCTTGAAAAAAAAAACAGTAAAAAGATTGAAACATAAGTGTACAGTTTCACAAATACCCAAGAATATCCATTTAACCACCACCCACCTTAAAAAAAGGAAAACACAAATGCACATATGAACCTGTGCACACGCACGCGCACGCGCATACACACTCCAGGAATCAAACACCCATGGGTCCATTCCTGATCATTTAACTGCTTCCCTTCTCCCAAAAGATAATTTCTATCCTCTATCCCAATTGTATGGTACATTCCCAGCCCTTTTTTAAAATTTTGAGACAGTGTCTTGCTAAATTGCCAAGGCTTGTGATTCTCTTGCTTCAGCCTCTTAAATTGCTGGATTACAAGTATGTATGCCTGGCATATTGTCTTTTTTTTGGGTACTGATTTGTAGGATTCATATCTATAAGGTGAGTTTGGGGAACATTTACATCTTTATAATGTTGAGTGTTCCAATTTATGAACATGGTATAACTATCCGTTTTTAAAGTCTCCTTATTTTCTCTCATTAAATAATAGTTTGTTTTCTGCATAGAGTTCTTGCATATATTTTGTTAGGAATAAATCTAGGTACTCACTTCTCAACTCATACCTATATATAGGGAGTGGTTCATCTTTGGTGCTTTATAAATATTTTTTTGTATGGATGATGGTGATGAAAAGCTTTAAGTTCCTTTCACCCACTCATGAAATTTAATTATATAACATTTCAATAGTGTTGCGATCACGGAATATAATCTATACTAGTATACACATACAGCACCAAGATATATGTGCAAGGATGTTCATTACAACACTTGTAATACCATCAATGTGGAAACAACATAAATGTTCATCAACAGGATAATGGTTAAAGAAATTGTGATATATGCATAGTTTGGACTATCACACAGCAGTTAAATGAACTGTCATAGAGAGATAACCTAGGTATGTTGTTGAGTGGAAAAGTGCAAGTTTCAGAATAATATGAGTAGTATAATTCCATATCTGAAACAAAACAAAACAAAACAATACAAATCATTTGTGCCTAAAATGTATTTAAAGTTCCAAAAGGAAACTATTAAACATAGTTACCTATAAGGAAATGGAGACTAAGAGAATGGTGTTAAGAGGGACTTTATTTCTTCTAGTACTTATTTATGTACTGTTAAAAAACTTTTCTACATGAATATATTACTTTTATACTTTAAAAACAATATGAGGAGAAAGGGTTTACATAAAAGTGTTAGGGAATGTGTTACTATAAAAGCGCAATATTCAAAATTTACCTTTGTAAGCTGAGTGGGATCAAATCGAAGAACCTTTTGATTGCAGCAGGGATAAATTCCAGTGCCAACAGTGTTCAGTGAGTTTGCTGCAGTAGAATAAACTACTGTTTCTGAGTGGTACTGACAATGTGAAAGTTCAATACAGAGAAAAGCCTGAGAAAAAGAAATATATAAAATCAATGATTATTCCCACAATGAAATTATACATCTCAGGGGTTGGGGTTGTGGCTCAGTGGTGGAGCGCTTGCCTGGCATGTGTGAGGCACTGGGTTCAATCCTCAGCATCACATAAAAATAAATAAATAAAATAAAGGTCCATCAACAACTAAAAAAATATTTTTAAAAATTATACATTTCAAAAATACTATACTGAAAAACATGTGTTGTGTGTCTCACTTATATGAAATGTACCAGAAAGGCAGATTTATAGATAATCAAAGTAGATTAATAATTGTCACAGGGAGTGGAAGCAAATGGGCAAATGGGACCTTTCTGGGTGATGAAAATGTACTATAATCAGTTTGTGGTGATTATTGTATAACTGTAAATTTACCAAAAATTACGTACTTGTGATGAGTGAATTTTACAGCATGTAGTGTACCTCAATAAAGTTATGAAAAAGAAAAACCACTTTATTCAAAATTCTAATGAATTAAACTGATATTTACTCAGAAAATTTCCAATGAAACATGCAATAAAAATTTGCCTTACTTTATTATTCCTTGACACATATACACATATATATTTCTTGGTGGTATGGGAATTGAACCCAGGGGTGCTTTACCACACCCTAAGGAAATGGAGACAAGGAGAATGGTGTTAAGAAGGACTTCTATTTCTTCTTATACTTATTTATGTACCGTTAGAAAACTAACAGAAAACTGGAATTTTATTATTTTGAGACAGGCTCTTGCTAAATTTCTGATGCTGTCCTTGAACTTGTGATCTTCCTGCCTCAGCCTCCTGAGTCTCTGGGATTACATATGTGCACCACTGTGCCTGGCTCCTTGATAATTTTTTCTGTGACATATTTTTGAGATAAATATTTATCATCAGTATTAATGAAAATTGTCCTTTTGAGTTATTAGAGAAAAGACCTTATCAAGGTTTAATTATAGATTAAATAATCAGATTTCAAATGTGTATATAAATTGGCAAAAATTCAAAGACAAAAACAAAATTAGCTGGGCAGAGTGGCTCACACCTGTAATCCCAGCAGTTAGGGCTGAGGCAGGAAGATCACAAGTTCAAGACCAGCCTCAGCAACTTAGTGAGGTCCAAGCAACTTAGCGAGACCCTGTCTCAAAAATTTAAAAAATTAAAAAGGGCTGGAGGGACTGGGGCTGTAGCTCAGTGGCAGAGTGCTTGCCTAGCATGTGTTATGCACTGGGTTCAATCCTTAGCACCACATAAAAATAAACAAATAAAATAAAGGCATTCTGTCCATCTACACCTACAAAAAATAGAAAAAAAAAAAAGGGATGGGGATATGTCTCAGTGGTTGAGAGCCCCTAGGTTCAATCCCCAGTACCAAAACAAAACAAAACAACAAACACAAAGCCCCCACCATCAACAAATTAACACACACCCCACAATAAATCAAACAAACCTGACAATATCAAATGTTAGTGAGATATAGAGAAATAAAAACTCTGACACATACCTAGTAGGAATGCAAAAAGGTTGAGGAACTTTAGAAAACTGCTAGGTAAATGGTAAATTTTATATTTACTATAGAATCCTATAATCTTACTTCTAGGAAATTAATCAAGAAAAGTAAAAACCTATATTCATAGGAAAACCTGTAAGGAAATGTTTATAGCAACTTTCTTCATAATGGTCCTCATCTAGAATCACTACAAATGTCCTTCAGCTGGCAAATGTAATAACGTATTGTGCTATATTCATATAACGACTCTACCTGGCAATAAAAAGAAACAAACCAATACATGCAACAAGGGAAAAATTTCAATTCCATTTTGCTGAATGAAAGAAGTTATAGTTGAATAGTTAAATACTGTATGGTTTTATTTAGATGATATCCTGGAAATGGCAAAACTATAGACAGAAAACAGATCAGATTCCAGTTCAGAGTGACTGGAATCACTTCTTCCTGGGAAGAAGAAGTTAACTGAAAAAGGGCAAATGAAAGCTTTTTAGAGTGATGGAAGTATTCTGTGCTTTGATGGTAATGGCAGTAATATTACTATGTGTATTTACCAACCTCGATATGGATGGATTTTATTATACATAGAATATGATTCAGTAAATTTGATTTAAAAAATTGTGGGAAGGGCTAGGGATGTGGCTCAGTGGTAGAACACTTGTCTAGCATTTGTGAAGCCCTGGGTTTGAACCCTAGCACTGTAAAAACAAAATAAAATTAAAAAACCCTAGCACTGTAAAAATAAAATAAAATAAAAAAACCTTAGCACTGTAAAAATAAAATAAAATCCTGGAAACATAGAGAGCTCATTAAGTGGGAACTTATATGTTTGGAAATCCCACTCTGATAGTTTTGATAAACTGATTTTCTTCCCTCTATTGAAAATTATTACCAAAGTGAAAGAGGAAGAACTTCTATCGGGGGAGGAAGACTTTAAAAATTCATAAGAAATTATATGTAGAAAACTTAGGACTGGGGTTGTGGCTCAGTGGTTGAGTGCCTGCCTAGCATGCATGAGGCACCTGGGTTCGATCCTCAGTACCACACAGAAATAAAATAAAGATATTGTGTCCATCTAAACTAAAAAATAAATTAAAAAAAAGAAATTATATGTAGAAAACTTGATTTATAATAAGATTAATTAGGGATTAACTTTTCTAAAGGCCTATTTTAAATTTTTTTTGTAGTTGTAGATGGACAGAATGCCTTTGTTTATTTTTATGTGGTGCTGAGGATCGAACCCAGTGCCTCACATGTGAGAGGCAAGCGCTCTGCCACTGAGCTATAGCCCCAGCCCTATTTCATCCTATAAAATTTTATTTCAAAACAGCAAGATTTCTTGTAATTTTATTATAGTCTTCACTCATAAAAATGAACAGGGCTAGGGGCTGTTCAGTGGCTCAGCAGTAAAAACACTCACCTAGCTTGTGCGAGGCCCTGGGTCTGAACCTCAGCACCACATATAAATAAATAAAATAAAGTTAAAAAAAAAATGAACAGGGCTAGGGATATAGCTCAGTGGTATAGTGCTTGTCTAGCATGTCTGAGGTCCTGGGCTTGATTTCCAGTGCCATAAAAAACCAAAAACCCAAACCTTTTTGGGAACACAATTGTTTTAACAAAAACAATTATAATTAAAACACACTGTTGCACAAACACATCCCAATAGCACCCTATCCGAAAAGTGCTTCTGAATTTCCACAGAAATTTACTGGCCAACATGGAAATATTTTGATTAAGAATAATTAGAGGAAGTAAGGATTTTTTTTTTAACATTAAAACAATAAATTTGGTCACTCCCTCCCCACTGCCCCAATACTGGGGATTGAGCTCAGGGACACTCTACCACTGAGATACATCTCTACATCCCCAGATTTTTATTGAAATAGGGTCTTGGCTAAATTGCCAAGGATGGCTTCAAACATTTTTGATCTTCCTGCCTCAGTCTCTGAAATCATTGGGATGACAAGGATATTAGGCACTTAAAACCTGTTGCTTTTCTAAAATCCAGTCAGGAACTGATTATTTCTTTTTAAAAAAAATATTTATTTTTTTAGTTTTAGGTGGACACAATATCTTTATTTTTTATTCTTATGTGGTATTGAGGATCGAACCCAGCGTCCCATGCATGCCAGGCAAGCGCACTACTGCTTGAGCCGCATCCCCAGCCCAGAAACTGATTATTTCATCAATAAAAATAAAATAGAGGGGGAAAAATGGCAAGAGAAATGAAGCCAGATACAAGAAATGTTTAATGGCACCACTGCTTTTGCCACTAGTTTTTTTGTTTGTTTGTTTTTTGTTTTAAACTGGGATTGAACCCAGGGGTACTTTACCACTGAGCTACATTCCCAGCTCTTTTTATTTATTTTGAGACAGGGTCTCACCAACTTGCTTAGGGCCCTACTCAATTGCTGAGGTTGGCCTTGAATTTGTGATCATCTTGTCTCAGCCTCCCAAGTTGCTGGGATTAAAGGCATGTGCCACCGCACCCAGCAGCCACTATTTCTTTAAAAGAAATGTTGGATATTGTCCAAACACATCCAAACTTAACAAATTAAACACAAGATATCAAAAGAGACTTGCCCTTAACATTTGCAGAGCAGGATTTTAAAAAAAATAACTCACCTGATAACATCTTGAACAAGTCAGCCAGTTGACTGTTCCCCACAATCGCCAATACACATCTCTCCAAGATTTTAGTTCTTCAAAAAGGGTATTCAAATACTCATGAACATCCCAAGTCTTATCTCTGGAGAAAGAGCCTCAATTGTTATATATTATTATAAGGCAAGCCCCATAACCAATTTGTTCTAAATAAATAGTTTTAGATTTGTAGCTTGTTTCCAGAATACTCCTCAGGTATGATATGGACTACATTGATAGGTAGATAAAATTTCACTTGGAAGTTTGATTATTCTGTGGACAACAGAAGATAGTATGAAAGGTTGAATGTCAAATTGTTTTGCTAAGCTAGAAGAAGTATTATTAATTAAGTAGTATAAACAGGCCAAACTTGGGACTTAGGCATATGTTGTTAAAGAAACCTTTATTCTAACTGCATTTGTTCAAAGAAATGTTATTAATAACTCATGATTCAAAAAAACTATGTCATTTGTTATATATATTTGCAGTAAAATGAATGGAACTTGAGAACATTATAAGTAAAATAAGTCAAACTCAGAAAGCTGAGGGTCATATGTTTTCTGTTACATGTGGAAGTTATATGGAAAAGGGCAAAAAAAGGGGAAGGGGATGTCATGAAAATAGAAGGGAGATCTGATAGACCAGAGGAAGGGAGGACAGGAGGGAAAGGAAGACACTGGGGAACAAAATTCATCAAATTATATTGTTCTATTGTGTGCATGTATGAATATATAACAGTTAAATCTACAGGTATGTATAATTACAATGTATCAATAAAAATAAAAGGCCATATTAATGTGTTGGTTCTTTACATTATTTTCAAACAGCATTTTCTTATAATTGAGGAATATAGCTATATACAACTAGGTCTTATTAATATACATTTTAAAATTAAATATAGCAAAGGCTTAAAACTCTATTTGCTATGGCCACATGTATCTCAAGTTCTTTTTAAGTCTTTATTCTAATTTAATTTTTTGCTATTTTTTTTTGCTAAGTTCAATAAATATCAAAATGCCATCATGTTATTACAGATTGAATAGGCACATTTGTTTTAAAAAGTTATTTAAAGACTATTTAAAAATAATTTTTTTTGTAGTGTAGATTGACAGCATGCCTTTATTTTATTTGTGTATTTTTTTATGTAGTGTTGAGAATGGAACCCAATGCCTCCCACGTCTAAGGCAAGCTCTCTGCCACTGAGCTACAGCCCCAGCACCTAAAGACTATTTTTTAAAAATATTTTTAGTTGAGGATGGACACAATGCCTTTATTTTTCATCTATTTTTATGGTGCTGAGGATTGAACCCAGAGCCTCACCCATGTGAGGCAAGCACTCTACCACTGAGCTATGACCCCAGCCCCTTAAAGACTATTTTTAAAATGTATACATGGCCAAGTGTGGTGTTCCATCCCTGTAATACCAGAAACTCAGGAGGCTGAGGCAGAAGGATTACAAGTTCAAGGACAGTTCTAGCAATTTAGTGAGACCTTATCTCAAAATTTAAAAAATTAAAAGGGATAGGGTTATAGATTAGTAGTAGAATACCCCTGACTTCAATAACAGTACTGAAAGAAAATAAAATAAAATGTATCAACTTATAAATGTATCAACTACATGAAAATAATTTTCAAAAAGTGAATCAAATCTCAGACAAAAAAGTATAAAATTCTAGGTGCTTATGATAATAACTAGTGAAGATTCCCTGATTATTGTATTGAAAGAAAAGGAAACATTTTAAAGTTGACTGTGCTACTAATACTAAGGTTAAATTAAGTGTTGCCCAGTATTTCTGTTTTAATGTTTAAGATATACAATGTAATACAGTTTTTTTTTTAAATAAAAAGGCTATCCATTTTTTTTTGGGGGGGGGGGGCGTACCAGGGTTTGAACTCAGGGGCACTCGACCACTGAGCCACATCCTCAGTCCTATTTCGTATTTTTATTTAGAGACAGGGTCTCACTGAGTTGCTTAGCACCTCACTTTTGCTGAAGCTGCCTTTGAGCTTGTGATCCTTTCATCTCAGCCTCCCAAGCTGCTGGGATTACAGGTGTGTGCCACTCTGCCTGGCAGGACTTATATATATATTTTTAAGTTGTAGATGGACACAATACCTTTATTTTGTTTACTTATTCTTATGTAGTGCTGAGGATCGAACCCAGTACCTCACACATGCCAGGCATGCATTTGACCACTGAGCCACCACCCCAGCTCCAGGCTATACATTTTTAATACAGAAAAAGAACAAGCAAAAAGAAAATTAAAGTCATTCATAATACTATCATTCAAAGATAACACCACAGTTAATATTTTAGTGAACATGTTTGCAGTTTTATTTTCCCCTATTTTCAAAAATTTACCATTAATGACTTTCTATGCAAGTATATATATTTTTGCAACACTATTCTTTCTTTTTGGTACCAGGGATTTAACTCAGGGGCACTTGACCTCTGAACCACATCCCCAGCTCTATTTTTGTATTTTATTTAGAGACAGAGTCTCACTGAGTTGCTTAGCACCTCACTTTTGCTGAGGCTGGCTTTGAGCTCACGATCCTCCTGTCTCTGCCTCCTGAACTGTTGAGATTACAGGCATGCACCACCATGCCCAGCTCTGCAACATTCTTAAAGTCTGCACATTAACAATTGACTAGAGGGGTTGGGAATGTAGCTTAGAGCAATTACCTAGATTGTGTAAGGCCCTGGGTTCCATCTCCAGCATAGAAAGAAAAAAAAAAAAAAGAAAAAAAGAAAGAATTGATATGTCTTATATACTACACTATAGTATGGTGTGTGTGTGTGTATATATATATATATATATATATATATATATATATTTTTTTTTTTTTAATAATTTGGGTGTTTTTTTTTTTTTGGCTAGCTAAAATACTTCGTACAGCAATAAGTGTTCTCATCAAATGCTTTCACAAAGCCAACATTAGATAAATTCCTAACAGCAGGATGTTGTCAAAGAATACATACATTGTGAAGTTTCTGCTTTTCCAAGAGATTATAGCAAATTACAACCAACCCCCCTTCCAACTCAGAATGAAGAACTTGTGTTAAATTTAAAAAGGACAATAGGTATTATGCATTAATGAAATATATATTAATAGAATACTGACCAATTATGAAGAATAAATAGATTATGGAAACTCTGATCTTAATTTTTCTCATTCACCAAAATTCACTTGAAGGCAAAACATAACACTTATACAGATAACTAAATCATTTTAATGGCATTGACCAGAATATCTTTCAAGATTAATATAATTTGGGGCTGGGATTGTGGCTCAGTGGCAGAGCGCTTGCCTTGCACATGTGAGGCACTGGGTTCGATCCTCAGCATCATAAAAAAATGAATAAACAAAGATATTAAAAAAAGATTAATAAGTTTTTATCATTTTGAAGTTTGAAGACACTATATAATTTGCCCAGTAAATAAAATGTAGCTTTGGGCTGAGGATGTGGCTCAAGCAGTAGCGCACTCGCCTGGCATGCATGGGCACTGGGTTCGATCCTCAGCACTACATAAAAATAAAAGATGTTGTGTCCACCGAAAACTAAAAATAAAATAAAATAAAAATGTAGTTTTTACAACAACTTTGTTTTGTTTTCTAAATCAAAGTTGTATCATATGCAGAAAAGACACTATCCTATTCCTTATGAAAGAAGTTATACTTTTATAAATATACTAGAAATTCACACAGAAAAGCTGCATTTTATCTTCACTGCACCTTATGTGAACATAGATAATATTTCCATGTTGATCGACATTAATTTTTCCAGGAACACAAGAAATTCTTCTTTCTGTTTCTTTTGTTAAAAGTTTTTTACACAAACAGCATCTATAACACAAAGAAGACAGAAAAATTATTTTCAAAAACAGTAAATTAAGAAATATAGCTGTATTATATATCATACTAAAGGAAAAACATTACCTATATAATGTTGCAGCATTACTCCGAGAATCTGGATTCAAGTACTCAGGATCAAACAGTCTCTCAATCTTCTTACAAAAAAGTTTACTATTAATAATAAATTACCAAAAATTAATTATCTATATTTACTTTATTAAAAATATTTTATAGTGAGAAAAATAAACACTGTTTTACACACACACACACACACATATATATATATATAAAATAACATTAATAAGTTTCTAGAGCTGCTCTCTCTCTGGGAGTTTATAGTACATTTTTGGTATTCTAAGTAAATAAACCTAACAATGACAACTGCCTGATCAAGAATCTATTTTCATCTGAAAATAAGACTGATGGTAAATATGTGCCTCTCCTTCTCTCCTTTGTTATTAGAATATTCAAAATTAAATATTTTGAGAATTTAACAATCCAAGTCTATCAATAACTAGGTATTTGATCCTTTTTTTTTTTTTGGTACTGGGATTGAACTTAGGGGCAATCAACCACTGAGCCACATCCCCAGCCCTTTTTTTGGATTTTACTTAAAGACAGGGTCTCACTGAGTTGCTTAGTGCCTTACCATTGCTGAGGCTGGCTTTGAATTTGTGATTCTCCTGTCTCAGCCTCCAAGAGTCACTGGGATCATAGGTGTGTGCCATAGTGCCCAGGTAGGTATATGATCTTTAGCAACTTCCTTTTGCTGAACCTTTTTTTTTCTTATCTATAAAATGTGGTTAATAATTCCAAATTCATAAGACTTTATAAAGATTAAATGAGGGGCTGGAATTGTGGCTCAGAGGTAGAGCGCTTGTCTATGACGTGCAAGGCCCTGGGTTCGATCCTCAGCACCACATAAAAATAAATAAATAAAGGTATTATGTCCAACTACTTCTAAAAAAAAAAGATTAAATGATATAGTTTTTAAAGAGTTCTAGGTATAGTGTTAAGAATTAAATAAATGTTAATTACTTTATTATTATGTGTAATATAACTAAATTTGCAGTCTCCTAAGTGTGTCATGACTTGAAAGACATGCCCTGCCAGTCTCCATTTCCCTCATGTAATGCCTGCTGCTCTTAAAGACATATGGCCTTTAAGATTCTAATTCCATTTTAAAGTATTTAGCTCTTAGATAATTTTACTCTATATCATTCTCCTTAAGGACTGAATTCTTGGATAATCTTCTGCATTATCCATTTCTTCCTCTTTAATGGATCATCCTGATCAGCACATAAACATGATTCAGTACCCGCTCCTCTTTATTTTGTACTAAGGATCGAACCCAGTGGTGCTTTACACTTAGTTACATCATCCCCAGTCCTTTTTATTTTATTTTTTCTTTGAGACAAGGTCTTGTTAAGTTGCTGAGGCTCTCACTAAGTTGTTGAGGCTGGCCCTGAACTTGTGATTCTCTTGCTTCAGCTTCCCAAGTAGCAGTGATTAAAGGCATGCATGCACACTATGACAAGTTCAGTATGTCCCTTCTTTAAAAATATTCTCTCTTCAGCCTACCTATTTATAATATCTGCTGCTGATTTTTTTTTATTGTTGGTTGTTCAAAACATTACATAGTTCTTGATATATCATCTTTCACACTTTGCTTCAAGTGGGTTATGAACTCCCATTTTTAGCCCATATACAGATTGCAGAATCACATCAATTACACATCCATTGATTTACATATTGCCATACTAGTGACTGTCGTGTTCTGCTACCTTTCCTATCCTCTACTATCCCCCCTCCCCTCCCCTCCCCTCCCCTCCCCTCTTCTCTCTCTACCCCCTCTACTGACCTTCATTTCTCCCCCTTGTATTATTTTTCCCTTTCCCCTCATTTCCTCTTGTATGTTCTTTTGTATAACCCTGAGGGTCTCCTTCCATTTCCATGCAATTTCCCTTTTCTCTCCCTTTTCCTCCCACCTCTCATCTCTGTTTAATGTTAATCTTCTTCTCATGCTCTTCGTCCCTACTCTGTTCTTAGTTACTCTCCTTATATCAAAGAAGACATTTGGCATTTGTTTTTTAGGGATTGGCTAGCTTCACTTAGCATAATCTGCTCTAGTGCCATCCATTTCCCTGCAAATTCTATGATTTTGTCATTTTTTAATGCAGAGTAATACTCCATTGTGTATAAATGCCACATTTTTTTAATCCATTCCTCTATTGAAGGGCATCTGGGTTGGTTCCACAGTCTTGCTATTGTGAATTGAGCTGCTATGAACATCGATGTAGCAGTGTCCCTGTAGCATGCTCTTTTTAGGTCTTTAGGGAATAGACCAGGAAGGGGAATAGCTGGGTCAAATGGTGGCTCCATTCCCAGCTTTCCAAGAAATCTCCATACTGCTTTCCAAATTGGCTGCACCAATTTGCAGTCCCACCAGCAATGTACAAGTGTACCCTTTTCCCAACATCCTCGCCAGCACTTGTTGTTGTTTGACTTCATAATGGCTGCCAATCTTACTGGAGTGAGATGGTATCTTAGGGTGGTTTTGATTTGCATTTCTCTGACTGCTAGAGATGGTGAGCATTTTTTCATGTACTTGTTGATTGATTGTATGTCCTCCTCTGAGAAGTGTCTGTTCAGGTCCTTGGCCCATTTGTTGATTGGGTTGTTTGTTATCTTATTGTCTAATTTTTGGAGTTCTTTATATACTCTGGATATTAGGGCTCTATCTGAAGTGTGAGGAGTAAAGATTTGTTCCCAGGATGTAGGCTCTCTATTTTCCTCTCTTATTGTTTCTTTAGCTGAGAAAAAACTTTTTAGTTTGAGGAAGTCCCATTTGTTGATTCTAGTTATTAACTTTTGTGCTATGGGTGTCCTATTGAGGAATTTGGAGCCCGACCCCACAGTATGTAGATCGTAGCCAACTTTTTCTTCTATCAGACAGCGTGTCTCTGATTTGATATCAAGCTCCTTGATCCATTTTGAATTAACTTTTGTGCATGGCGAGAGAAAGGGATTCAGTTTCATTTTGTTGCATATGGATTTCCAGTTTTCCCAGCACCATTTGTTGAAGATGCTATCCTTCCTCCATTGCATGCTTTTAGCCCCTTTATCAAATATAAGATAGTTGTAGTTTTGTGGATTGGTTTCTGTGTCCTCTATTCTGTACCATTGGTCCACCTGCCTGTTTTGGTACCAGTACCATGCTGTTTTTGTTACTATTGCTCTGTAGTATAGTTTGAAGTCTGGTATCGCTATACCGCCTGATTCACACTTCCTGCTTAGCATTGTTTTTGCTATTCTGGGTCTTTTATTTTTCCATATGAATTTCATGATTGCTTTCTCTATTTCTACAAGAAATGCCGTTGGGATTTTGATTGGCATTGCATTAAACCTATAGAGAACTTTTGGTAATATCGCCATTTTGATGATGTTAGTTCTGCCTATCCATGAACAGGGTATATTTTTCCATCTTCTAAGATCTTCTTCTATTTCTCTCTTTAGGGTTCTGTAGTTTTCATTGTATAAGTCTTTCACCTCTTTTGTTAGGTTGATTCCCAAGTATTTTATTTTTTTTGAAGATATTGTGAATGGAGTGGTTGTCCTCATTTCCATTTCAGAGGATTTGTCGCTGATATACAGGAATGCCTTTGATTTATGCGTGTTGATTTTATATCCTGCCACTTTGCTGAATTCATTTATTAGCTCTAATAGTTTCTTTGTAGAGCCTTTTGGGTCTGCTAGGTATAGAATCATATCATCTGCAAATAGTGATAATTTAAGTTCTTCTTTTCCTATTTTTATGCCTTTAATTTCTTTCGTCTGTCTAATTGCTCTGGCCAGCGTTTCGAGAACTATGTTGAACAGAAGTGGTGAAAGAGGGCATCCCTGTCTTGTTCCAGATTTTAGAGGGAATGCCTTCAATTTTTCTCCATTCAGAATGATGCTAGCCTGAGGCTTAGCACAGATTGCTTTTACAATATTGAGGTATGTTCCTGTTATCCCTAGTTTTTCTAGAGTTTTGAACAGAAAGGGATGCTGTACTTTGTCGAATGCTTTTTCCGCATCTATCGAGATGATCATATGGTTCTTATTTTTAAGTCTATTGATGTGGTGAATAACATTTATTGATTTCTGTATATTGAACCAGCCTTGCATCCCAGGGATGAATCCTACTTGATCATGGTGCACAATTTTTTGGATATGTTTTTGTATCCGATTCGCCAGAATTTTATTGAGGATTTTTGCATCTAGGTTCATTAGAGATATTGGTCTGAAGTTTTCTTTCTTTGAAGTGTCTTTGTCTGGTTTAGGTATCAGGGTGATGTTGGCCTCATAGAATGAATTTGGAAGTTCTCCCTCTTTTTCTATTTCCTGAAGTAGCTTGAAAAGTATTGGTATTAGTTCCTCTTTAAAGGTTTTGTAAAATTCTGCTGTATACCCATCCGGTCCTGGGCTTTTCTTAGTTGGTAGTCTTTTGATGGTTTCTTCTATTTCCTCGATTGATATTGGTCTGTTTAGGTTGTCTATATCCTCCTGACTCAATCTGGGCAGATCATATGACTTAAGAAATTTATCTATGCCTTCACTATCTTCTAATTTATTGGAGTATAAGGATTCAAAATAATTTCTGATTATCTTCTGTATTTCTGAAGTGTCTGTTGTGATATTGCCCTTTTCATCCCGTATGCTAGTAATTTGAGTTCTCTCTCTTCTTCTCTTCGCTAGCATGGCTAAGGGTCTGTCGATTTTGTTTATTTTTTCAAAGAACCAACTTTTAGTTTTGTCAATTTTTTCAATTGTTTCTTTTGTTTCGATTTCATTAATTTCAGCTCTGATTTTAATTATTTCTTGCCTTCTACTTCTTTTGCTGTTGTTTTGCTCTTCTTTTTCAAGGATTTTGAGATGAAGTATGAGATCATTTATTTGTTGGTTTTTTCTTTTCTTAAGGAATGAACTCCAAGCAATGAATTTTCCTCTTAGAACTGCTTTCAATGTGTCCCATAGATTCCGATATGTTGTGTCTGTGTTTTCATTAATCTCTAAGAATTTTTTAATTTCCTCCTTGATGTCTTCTATAACCCATTGATCATTCAGTAACCTATTGTTCATTCTCCAAGTGATGTATGCTTTTTCCTTCCTTCTTTTATCGTTGATTTTCAGTTTCATTCCATTATGATTAGATAGGATGCATGGTATTATCTCTACTCCTTTATATTGTCTAAGAGTTGCCCTGTGACATAATATATGATCTATTTTTCAGAAGGATCCATGTGCTGCTGAGAAAAAAGTGTAACTGCTTGATGTTGGGTGGTATATTCTATATATGTCAATTAAGTCTAGGTTATTAATTGTGTTATTGAGTTCTATAGTTTCCTTATTCAACTTTTGTTTGGAAGATCTGTCCAGTGGCGAGAGAGGTGTGTTGAAGTCTCCCATGATTATTGTATGGTGGTCTATTAGACTCTTGAACTTGAGAAGAGTTTGTTTGATGAACATAGCTGCACCATTGTTTGGGGCATATATATTTATGATTGTTATGTCTTGTTGATGTATGGTTCTCTTAAGCAGTATGTAGTGTCCCTCTTTATCCCTTTTGATTAACTTTGGCTTGAAATCTATTTTATTTGATATGAGTATGGACACTCCTGCTTGTTTCCGAAGTCCATATGAGTGATATGATTTTTCCCAACCTTTCACCTTCAGCCTATGTATGTCTTTTCCTATCAAATGCGTCTCCTGTAGGCAGCATATTGTTGGGTCTTGTTTTGAGATCCATTCTACTAGCCTGTGTCTCTTAATTGGTGAGTTTAAGCCATTAACATTTAGGGTTATTATTGAGATATGGGTTGTTGTTCCAGCCATATTTGTTTATTTATGTTACTAAACATGGTTTGTTTTCCTCTTTGATTATCCCCCCCCCCTTTACTGTCCTACCTCCCACTGTTGGTTTTCATTGTTATTTTCCATTTCCTCTTCCTGTAATGTTTTGCCGAGGATGTTTTGAAGAGATGGTTTTCTAGCTGCATATTCTTTTAACTTTTGTTTGTCGTGGAAGGTTTTAATTTCATCTTCCATCCTGAAGCTTAATTTCGCTGGATACACAATTCTTGGTTGGAACCCATTTTCTTTCAGTGTTTGAAATATGTTATTCCAGGATCGTCTAGCTTTCAGAGTCTGTGTTGAAAGATCAGCTGTTATCCTGATTGGCTTGCCCCTAAATGTAATCTGCTTCCTTTCTCTTGTAGCTTTTAAAATTCTCTCCTTATTCTGTATGTTGGGCATCTTCATTATAATGTGTCTAGGTGTGGATCTCTTATAATTTTGCACATTCAGCATCCTGTAGGCTTCTAGAATTTGGGATTCTGTCTCATTCTTCAAGTCTGGGAAGTTTTCTCGTATTATTTCATTGAATAAATTGCTCATTCCTTTGGTATGGAGTTCTATACCTTCCTGTATCCCAATGACTCTTAAGTTTGGTCTCTTAATGTTATCCCATATTTCTTGGATGTTCTGCTCATGGTTTCTTAACAGTCTTGCTGAGCTGTCTATGTTCTTTTCAAGTTGAAATACTTTGTCTTCATTGTCTGATGTTCTATCTTCTAAGTGTTCTACTCTGCTGGTAGTATTCTCAATTGAGTTTTTAAGTTGGTTTATTGCTTCCTGCATTTCTAGGATTTCTGTTTGTTTGTTTTTTATAACCTCTATCTCCCTGTATAGTTGATCCTTTGCTTCCTGGATTTGTTTGTGTAATTCCTTGTCGAAGTGATCTTTCATTGTCTGATTTTGCTGTCTAATGTCTTCCTTGATACTCCAGATCATCTGAAGCATATATATCCTGAATTCTTTATCTGACATTCCATCTGCTGCAGCTGTTACCTCTTCTAAAGTTGAGTTGACCTGCATTGCTTGTAGTCCTTTCTTTCCTTGTCTTTTCATACTGCTTGCGTTTCTTTCTTCTTGGTGAAACTGTTGTGTTTTTGAAATTCCCCCCCCCCTATATATTTATATTGCTCTTGTATAGTTGAAAAGTCTCCCTTGCAGGTGCGGGCGGGGGCTCTGCTCTGCCCCTCCTCCAATTGGTGTGAGGTGTCTACCACGCCCGCGGACCCCTGGGCCTGACCCGCCGTTCTGTCGCAGGTCTGCCTACCTTGCAGGTGGGGGCGAAGGCTCTGCCCTGCCCCTCCTACCACGCCCGGGGACCGCTAGGCCTGATCTGCAGGTTGGTCGCAGGTCTGCCCACCTTGCGGGCACGGGTGTCAGTTCCGCTCTGCCCCCACTCCAATTGGGGTCACTTGACCACCACACAGGCGGGCCGCTGGGCCTGATCTGGGCGCGGGCGAAGGCTCTGCTCTGCCCCTACTCCAGTTGGGGTGAAGTGTGTACCACGCTGGCAGGCCGCTGGGCCTGATCCGCCGGTCTGTCGCAGGTCTGCTTACCTTGCCGGCGCGGGCGGCGGCTCTGCCCTGCCCCTCCTACCACACCTGCAGACCGCTGGGCCTGATCTGCAGGTTGGTCGCAGGTCTGCCTACCTTGCAGGTGCAGGCGGAGGCCCCGCTCCTCCCCTCTGGCTCGACGACAAAGCGAGAGAGACTCGGGTATCTGTGACTCACCCTCCCTACCAGGGGACCAACTGTTTCCATCGCCGCTGGCACCGATGAAATTCTCTCCTCGGCCGCTCTCCGATGACATCAGATCTCTGCCATGCTGGCATCCCCTGTTCTATGGCTGAATCCCATTTTCTTCTCTTCCAATAGGCGGAGCTGCGCCCTCTGAGCCGAGCTTCTGCCCTCTATGTGCTGACAGAAATCCTTGTAGGGTGGCTCCTGGGAGTCTCTCAATCCTGTTAGTCCAGAGCCCTTTCACTTATCCGGCCTCTCCCCCTGTTCCTCCTCCCAGCCAGCCAGCCAGGTCCTGTTCACCAGAGGCGGTTCCCCAAGGATCTGATTACACTTGCAGCCCCACCGCGTGTCCTATATCCTGAAAGATGAACACCCTCTCTGTCATTCATCTAAGCCCCAGTGCTGTGGTGGGGTGATCTGGGAACCAGCAGTTTAATTTTTCCGGACCCCTTTGGTGGGCACGCCCCCAGAAACTGGCGGCTAAGATCTTGGGTGTCGCTGCTGGTGTTAAGGGGAGGTGGGGATCTGGAATCCCCTCTGCTTCCCTACAGACACGCCCCCGGAGAGATTCCCGAGGTTTCCTGGCTGCTTGTATCTGGAGGGGGTGGGAGTCACACACCTGCTAACGTGGATTCCGCTGGGAAGGAATTCTGTCGGCGGAACTCTGGTGATGTCACCTCTCTGCTATGGCGGGCCCCAGGCTCCTTGCCGGAGTGTCCGAAGGGAGGGGTGGGACTGGTCTGTCTCTGGTTGGTTTCAGCTCCCGGTTCGCTATTTCATGAAGGCTTGGCGAGAGACCTCTTCCTAGAGTCCCTGCACCGCTCCTGCTGCGCTGCGCCTCGGAGGCTATCCGCCCTGACGCGGGGGCGGTGTGCAGGCAGCCGACAGTCGCCGAGTCGCGCGGGCAGTGGCTGGCGGGTCTGGACCTCTGCGCTGCGTGGCGGAGATTCACTCGTCTAGCGCAAACTGTCACCTCCAAAAATCCTACTGATTCCCGGCCGGTCTCTCTTTAGTGGAATTTTGCTAGGAGTTTCTCAGCAGGTCGAATCTAAGCGTATCCATGCGTCTCTCTGACCCCGTTGTTGAGGAGGTACTGAAAGCGCTGCCTCCCCTCTCGCCGCCATGTTGGATCCCATGCTGCTGATTTTTTTTAGCAGCCATTCAGAGCAAAATATCTGCAAAATTTTTTTCTAAATCTAATTGGTCACATTTCTGTTTCTATCTTACTCTACCTCAAAGTAGCATTCCCACACATTTGGTCACTTAATTGGTACCTCCTTTTGAAACTTTCTTTCCTTCTGCCTTTCCTTCTATTTCACTGGTTCCTTCTCAGGTCCCTCACAGGCTACTTCTCCTCTGTTGAACCTCTAAATACTGAGTATTCTAATTAACACTCTCTTGTTAACAATTAATAAGTAAAAACAGCATTTATAATAGCATCAAAAATTAAATAATTTGGAACTTTTAATTAAGAAGGGAAATTTCTCTACATCAAAGATAATAAGACATTACTGAATTAAGTTAAAGAAGACTCAATAGAGGGTTATATCATATTCATGGACCAAAAGGCTTAATATTAAGATGTTAAATTCTTCCCAATTCATCTACAGTTTCAATATTAATCCCCAAATTCTAGCAGATTTGTGCATATATGAAAAACACAAGCTAATTATAAAATTTATATAGCAATGCAAAGGACTTAAAATAGCCAGACAGCAATCTAAAGAAAGGTAAAGCTGGAAAATACCAAAAATTATTATAAGGCTACTGTAATTAATTCAAGAGGACAGGCAGATCAATAGAACAAAATAGATAACTTATAAATGGACCTTATGAATAGTAACCTGATTTATAGTATAGGTGACACTGCAATTCAGTGAGGAAAAAAAGGTCTTTTCTGGTGGTCTGTCAACTAAATATCTAGTTGAGCAAAAATTGAACCTTGACCCCCATTTCATACCACACACACAAAAAACTAATTCAGGACAAATAACGGAAAAAACAGGCTATCTTTACCACTTTCATGTAGGCAAAGAGTTCTTGAGCAGGGTACAAAAAACACTAATTGTGGTCTCTTGCTAGGAAATCTCATTCAGTTCTGTTATTTAAATCTCATATACTTTTAAATTTCTATTTTAAGCCCTAAACTCTGACCTAAAATATAGACTAATGAATTCAATATCCACCTGTATGCCATCTGAATGTTCAAGAAGTATATTAAACAGCCTCAAAATCCAAATCTAACTCTTGATTTCTCTTACCCCAATCTTTCCTTTCTCCATTAATGGCACTACTATCCATGTAGTTGCTCAAGGTAAAACCTATTAATTATCCTGGAAATCTCTCTTTCTTCCCACATCATCCAATTCACAAATATGTCAAATCTTTCTAATAACATACACTGAACCAATCTACTTCTTTCTAGTTTCATTGCTTCTACCCTAGTCAAATTCTTTCATTTTTTCGCCAGACTACTGCACTAACCTTCTAATGGGACTCCTGTTTTTTTTTTTTTTTTGGTATGTGTGTGTGTGTGTGTGTGTGTGGTGCTGGGGATTGAACCCAGGGCCTTGTGCATGCAAGGCAGGCATTCTACTGCTTCTTATATCCCTAAAGTCTATCTCCATATAGCAACCAGAATGATCCCTTAAGACAAATTAGATCATGTCATTCCCTTACTTCTATTCATACCTAGAACAAGGCATATCTTCCTTGCTATGACCTCAACAGCTCTTAAATACTATGGCTACTGCAGATCTCATCTCATACCACTTTCCCCTTTTATACTAGAGCCTGTCTTAAAAATTTTAACATAATTCAATACAACTATATGTTTATATGTTCATTATACAAAATAATTACTAATTTTTTAAATTATAAGCCACTGGCTCTTAAAACAAAAATATATTTTAAAATATATTCTAAAAATAGAATTTCACCAAAATTAAACAGACTATTTCATTTAATAGGAATATTAGATTTAAAATTAAATTTACCTTCTAAACTTATCTTTTTTGTCTTTTAAATCATCAATTTCATCATGTGTGAACAGATCAGCTATACGTGTAAGAAGATTTGCATTAATACAGTTCATGTTGCATGGGGTAGCTACTATGGCATTCATGTTTTTGTGGCAATATTGAATACACTGTTCAACCTAAAAAACATAGAATAGAACAAATGATAATGTCATACCTTTCAAACATAAAATTCATCAAAACCCTAATCCATGTATTGCTATTTACTAACTGGGTTTAACTATTTGGTTTAATCTACCCTTGCAATGTGGTCCAGCAGGTTTAATTTGTAAATACACAGACAAACCTAGCAAAATTATTTTCAACCTTTTCTATTTCAAACAATAATGTACCTTTTATGGTTGTGGCAGGTATGGTATAAACTTTAATTCTGTACCTTTGAGTAAAATATATACAAGTGACTTCCTAATTAAACTTCATTATAATTGTAAGCCTCCATTTATTGGGGTAGTAGAACCAAACCTTCAGTCACTTAAGGGCTTTCTTACTTGTGTTAGATTTGCTCTCTGACTTCCTTCCCCTCCTTACAACCTAAAGTGTATTTATTTACTTTAAAAGCAAAGAGAAGTAGTTACTTATTCTTTGAAATATTTTACCAATAGCATAAAAATTATATTTTAGGATTTTTATTTCAAAACTCAGTGTAAGGACTCTGTTAGTCTTCACTTTTTTTCTGGAGCTCTTCTCTGAAATAATACCAATTGGTTAAACAGGGAGAGGCTAAGAAGTAGAAAGAACACTATAACTAATAAAATCAGTAAAACTCCAAGTAATCAATCAAACTTCTCTTCTGCCAACCATAGCAAAGGAGTATTCTGCCCTATATAGTTTTACCAGAAGCTAAAAGCAAATATTTATTTAAAAATTAACCACAAAATATCAACCACAAACACATAAAATTATTTGAAAGAAAAAGAAATGTATTAAACAAATATATTTAACATTAGAACTTGAAATATGTATGTACACATATAGTATTTTTATCTTTCACCAGTTACTCTTAAGCAATAGTCATGAGCTCCTGTGATACAGAAAATCACAGCACTTAATAGTCGGATATTGTTCTTCATTCACTTTTTTTTTAAAGTATATATTTATTTTTTTAGTTGTAGTTGGGAGAAATATCTTTATTTTATTTATTTTTATGTGGTGCTGAGGATTGAACCCAGGGCCTCACTCATGCTAGGCGAGCGCTCTACCACTGAGCCACAACCCCAGCCCCTTCATTCACTTTCATAAATGAAAGACACATAAGCAAAACATGAAATTACTTCAATAGCAAAACAAATATATTCCAATTAAGCTTCATTTAATTTGGTGGTAGGGCAAACCCCTTTGGGGGTAAAGTTTCATCTAATAAAACAGTGAGCTACTTCTTGAGGATTAATTGCTTGCTTTATAAGCATAACACATAAAAACCTAGTTGTCTTAACCTTTCCCAACAGAACAAAGTATCTCCGAACGTGCAATTTATTCTAATGAAATTACACTCGTGGGCTGAGATTGTGGCTCAGTGGTAGAGTGCTTGCCTAGCATGTGTGAGGCACTGGGTTCGATCCTCAGCACCACATATAAATTAATAAATAAATAAAGGTCCATCAATAGCTTAAAAAATTTTTTAAAAATTACACTTTTGAATTAACAACTATTTTAGTAAGAGGTCCTAAAATTTTCCAGACATTTGAAGAGATAGGGGTGAGGGGAAAGCCTCAAGGGAAGTTCTTGAAGTTTTTAAAATTAATACTTACTAATGAATCCATTTTCAAAAACTCGGAGGAAATAAGAATTGAAATGACATTTCCTGGCTCTAAAGAAAAAGAAAAGAAAAAAAATTAAAATTTCCTTTTGATTTGTATCTCGGTATCCTCAAAATAGGCTCCTTCTCTCCTTAAAAGAAGATGTTACTTTAGTAAGAACAATTTAATATAACATTTCTTACGCTATAAGGCTTAAGTACATAAAATAAAGAAAATTCAATGTTAATACTTACAGTATACAGAAAATGCACAGTAATTTTTGTCCTGGAATTAGATTTGTATTAAGTACAAAGATTCTAACTAAAGATACGACATAAGCAAAAGTCAGAGTGAGAAAATATTTAAAATAATTAATGAGAGCATTTGGTATTTATGAAGTTATTTAAAAAAGAAGTTCAGTGCTGGTTATAAATGAATATTTAATTTAAAAAATTCTGAAGCTGGGTATGGTGGTGCATGCCTGTAATCACAGTGGCTCAGGAGGCTGAGGCAGGAGGATCTTGAATTCAAAACCAGCCTCAGCAACAGTGAGACCCTGTCTCTAAATAAAATACAAAATAGGACTAGGGATATGGCTCAGTGGTTAAGTGCTGAGTTCAATCCCAGGTACCCCCACTCCTACTCCCACCCCTACCCCTGCCAAAAAAAAAAAAAAAGAATTCTGAAAGCTAATAAAAAATTTACTACTCCAGAAATACTCAAGTTACTTCCTAGAGGCATACTAAATGAGCCTTCGGGCATACAGATAAGGAAATGGGGATGCTGCCTGACACAATTTCAATAAATCTGCCATCCCCCATGAAGTATATTTAAGAAGAAAAACTGATTTGCTACCATTCTAGTACTATAACAATCCTTCTAAATTCTTTTGTGCCAGAAAACATTCTTGTATTAGGCAATAACTAAAGTAAGCATTCCAATCTTTTCCTAAATAAGAAGTCTGGTTAATGGTTCTCAAATGGAAATGGTGAAAGGAGGAAGCAGCTGGTGAAAATTGTAATGTAAAAAATTCAGGAAATTGTAATGTACACCATTCCAGTTAAGAACCAGTGGCTGGATTATTAGAGATTTAAGTACTTTTTAAGTATTAAGATGTAGTACTTTTCCTGATGATGATAATGAAAACTGCTTTTATAAAAGTTTACATTTGTAGCCACTTACTGAAAGTCAAAGATAACAGAGTGACTAGCTTTGCACTGTTTCTTTCACACATATGCTGGAACAAACAGCATTTTTTTTTTTTTTTTTGGTACCAGGGATTGAACCCAGAGGGCCTTAACCACTGACCCACATCCCCAGCCCTCTTTAGTATTTTATTTAGAGACAGGGTCTTGCTGAGTTGCTCAGGATCTTGCTAAGTTACTGAGGCTGGCTGTGAACTTACAATTTTCCTGCCTCAGCCTCCCATCTGCTGGGATTACAAGTGTGCACCACCACGCCAGGCTCAAACAGCATTTTTTTCTCTACATATTTTTTTTAATTTCATACACATATACATAAATACATAGCTGAATAGTTTAGAATCTCTATACTCTGGCTGAAGGTTCTGATTTAGCAATCTTGTATTTTATACTGTCAGTATAGACTTATTTTCTAATAATGAAGTGGTGGCTCAGTGGTAGAGCACTTGCCTAGCTATGTGTGAGGCACTGGGTTCGATTCTCAGCACTACATATAAATAAATACATAAAAGTCGATCAACAACTAAAAAAAATATAAAAAGAGCTTAAAAATGATACTGCTGTAAATAGCAACTCTAGTATACAGAAATACTTTATTAAATTGCAAGTGTGATTTCCTACACAAGTCTATGTGCCCATTAAAGATTGTTATTTTTGCTATTATTTAGGACATTGGGTCTCAAATTTTCTGTCTCAGAACCCCTTTATGATCTCAAAAACACAATACTAAATAAAGAGCTTCTGTTTATGTGGGTTATATTCATCAGTATTCCACATATTAGAAACTATGAAAACAGAAAATTTTAACAAATTTATTTTATTCATTTAAAAACAGCAGTACTATAAATCTATTACATGTTAACATATTTTTGTGAAAGATAACTATACTTTTCAAAATAAAAAAAGTAGTGAGATGAGCTTCACTGTTTGACATTTTTACAAATCTCTTCAATGTCTGACTTAATAGAAGATAGCTAGATTCTCATATATATTTCTTCATTCATTCTGTGGGTAACCTTCTTTGATGTCACACCAATATCTACTGGGTTAGTTGCAATGGAATCTGAAACCATATCAACGAATTTTTTCTGCTCTGTTAAACAATTTATCTAGGGCTGGGGATGTGGCTCAAGCGGTAGCGCGCTTGCCTGGCATGCGTGCGGCCCGAGTTCGATCCTCAGCTCCACATACAAACAAAGATGTTGTGTCTGCCGAGAACTAAAAAAGAAATAAATATTTTAAAAAATTCTCTCTCTCTCTCTTTCTCTCTCTCTTTAAAAAAAAAAATTATCTAGTACTCTGACTGGATCATAAACCCATGAATGATTTTTTTAATACACTGTGTAGTAGACACCGGAAAATATTAGCTAACTGGTGAGACATTTCACTATATAATATGTATTTAAAAAAATCACATTCATTAATATAACCACCAATCATATCTCATCAGAAACGTCTTTGAATATCGAGAAGCTGTCAGGCACACAGAAACAGATAAACTTTCCTAAATTCTAATTCGCAGCTTGAAAGTTTGGATTTTATCACTGACAACAAACACTTGTTTTCCTTTAAGCAATTAGCTAATTCTCAAGAAAATATCTGCCAAATACCTAAGTCTAAATAATCATGATTTCTGTCAGTTGCTTTTTCAATTAAAAATGGTTTTCTGCTTTTAAAAAGCAGTTGGTTTAGCTCACGACTGAACTGCACAAGTATTTTTCCTAAAGACAATCATCATACCCTGGGGTGTAGGAGAACACTTCCTTTTCTATCACACATTTTTTTTTTTTTTAATAGCACTAGGGATTGAACCCAAGGCCTTGTGCAATGGAAGCACTCTACTACTGAACTACATCTCAAGTTCTTTTTATTTTTTGAGACAGGGTCTTGTTAAGTTGCCCAGGTTGGCCTCAAACTTGCAATCTCCTGCCTTAGCCTCCTGAGTAGTGGGGATTACAGGTGTGCCTCACTGTACCCAGCCACACAGAATATTAAAGAAGGTGTGTGTTAAGGGTTGAGATTTAACAAAATAAATAATTTTTATTGCTTCATCAAGAACATTCTTAAGTGAATCTACATTTTTTCTCCCCTGCCCCCCCCCCCCCGCTTTTTTTGGTACCATTAATCGAACTCAGGAGCACTCAACCACTGAGCCACATCCCCAGTCCTTTTTTGTATTTTATTTAGAGACAGGATCTCACTGAGTTGTTTAGCACCCCGATTTTGCTGAGGCTGGCTTTGAACTCGCAATCCTCCTGCCTCAGCCTTCAGAGCACTGGGATTACATGCGTGTGCCACCATACCCGGGCTTTTTTCCTTGCTCAACTATGAGTGTATGGGGTTAAAAACAATGACTACTACTACAGTTTCGTTCTTGTATCTTGATTTGGCATAAAGGTCCAACAGTTTTGCTCACCATTGCTTTTGTACCATTTGAGCAATCCTTTCTCTCTCTCTCTCTCTCTCACACACACACACACACACACACACACAAAGATAAATAACACCTTGGTATTCTTATGTTTTGATCTTGTGGATCTTTTAAAAGGGTCTCCAGGACCCCAACTGTCCACAAATCATATATTAAGAACTGCTGACCTACAGACCTATTAATTTGCCAAGAATTTACTATAATTTAACTAAATTTCTAAAAAAAGATATGAGGTATCAATTTACCCAAAGGCTGCTATAATAAAAGCATAAATATTAATATTCAAACAATTTTCTACATTTCACTTTTGGCCTGAAAGAACTACCAGGTGACACACAAATTTCACTATAAAAATAAACAACAATTTTCTTTTACCTAAAGTGGGCATCTCACAACCTTTATTCTCCTTAGTGTTTCTTTTAACATATTTTATCAACCAGTTGAAAATATGAACGTCACAATGAACTGAAATGTCCACCTCTTCCCAGCGCTGGGCATCCATAGATAAATATTCAGCAAAGTACTTCATTTCTGATATCAAAAGATCTCGTGGGCAAATAAAATCTTCTTTCAAGTTTTTTCCTTCATCACATACATGGATCACCATGTTTGGCCTTCATAAAAAATGTTACACAGAAATGAAATTATTAGAATTTTAGAAGAGGATCCAAGAATATTGACATTTAGTGGAGGTATGAGAACAGGATTTTTTGAAGACTGTGACCACAAATTAGTTTTTTTAGTGTTTTGACATTCAGAATTTAAAAAAAATGTCTTGTTAACCTGGTTGTATCAGATTAAAACTAATTTTAGTAGGCTACTGATTTAATAAAACAAAAATATTGTTACTAAGGGACCAATAATTTTAAATTTTATTTCAAATTATATATTACATAACAATGTTTATAAAAATCATATCAATTCCCAAAGAAAAATTAAGTAATATGTTTTAATTCTTGTGAGAAACTTAAAATAGTTCTTTTACATGGTTATGAGTGTGCTAGGGAAATAATAATTAAATATTAAAATTTTCATACTTTTGAAAAAGGAAAAGCAGCTAAAAGTATTCATTGAAGAATCAAATTACAAATTACGATGGCTTGCTTAGTTTTGTTTTTTTTAAATATATATATATTTTTAGTTGTAGATGGACACAATACCTTTATTTATTTATTTATCTTTATGTGGTGCTGAAGATTGAACCCAGGGCCTCACACATGCTAGATGAGAACTCTACCACTGAGCTACAAACCCAGCCCCTTACTTAGTTATTTTTAATAGCAAGAAAGTGTACTTCTAGGCATTCATGAAATGTACATTAATAAATGTAGTTAAAAAGATTCTTAAGACTACAGTGTATTTACATATTTAAAATACTTTAATAAGTTCAGATAAAGCAACAGAAACTTAGCTTCAATAATTATATATATTTTGATTTTATTTTCTTTGAAAATCATATCACTTAAAAAAAAAAAATCAGTGTGATCCAAATCTGCCTTCATGTCATTACAAAGAGAACAGAATAAATAGGAAGAAAGCACTGTACTACAATATGAACTTATTGTATTTAATTGAACTTCACAAAATTGGATAGAAAAAAATTACATTTTATGTAAAATTGGACCGGGCTATCAGAAAAAAGGATTATAATCAATGCTCTATCAGTTATAAGAATTAAAATAAATAGCTCTTCCAAAGAAATTATGGTCAAAATATAAATAGATAATACTATTATAATTAAACATAAAATTTCTGTGGCTTTTTGGACCACAATATAAAATATTAGATAATTCCAGTAAAAAAAAAAAGTACCTGGGACTGGGGTTGTAGCTCAATGGTAGAGAGCTTGCCTAGCACTTGTGAGGCACTGGGTTTGATCCTCAGCACCACATAAAAATAAATAAAATAAAGGTATTGTGTCCATCTCCACTTAAAAAAAAATATTTAAAAAAAAAAGTACCTGGAAAATGTTTGTATCATAGGAAGAAACTTATCAACTTAAAAAATCTATGTGAATAAACCAATAATCATGGAACTGTGTACTTTTAAGTTTTTTTTTTTAAATTGTGGTAAAATATACATACCATAAAATTCACCTTTTTTAAAAAAGTATTTATTTATTTATTTTTTTACTTGTACTTGGACACAATACCTTTGTTTATTTATTTATTTTTATGTGGTGCTGAAGATCGAAACCAGGGCCTTGCATGCGCTAGGCGAGTGCTCTACTACTGAGCCCAAATTCACCCCAGGCCCAAATTCACCATTTTACCCACTTTTAAGTGTATGGTTTCGTGGCACCAAGTACATCCACACTGTTGTGTTTATCATCACCGCTACCCACTTCTAGAACTTCTTAAGAAAAGGTGAATTTAATGATATACGAATTATGTATTAATGAAGTTGTTATTAAAAATCTATCAAAACTAAAGATTCATGAAGGAACTCTCAAGGATGATAAAAATGTTCTGTATCTTGATTTAGGATAGTTATACGGTGTACCTATTTGTCAAAACTCAAAGTAAACATTTAAAATACATGCATTTTACAACACTATAAAATATCAAAACTTGCAATAATTGAAAAACAGTCTAATACTAAATGTTTATATAATGAGTAATTATAGTCAAATAGTTCTAAAATAGAGTTAGTTTCTTTAAATAAAGTTGGACTACTAATGGCACAGACTGTTCTTTAGATATAAAAATTTAATTTCCAAAGTTTTACGTTAATAAATGTTATTTGTAATTTTACAAATATGAAAATAACTTTTTAAAAATGGCAAACTATAGTCTAATTTATAAATAACAGGAACAAGTCATATGTTTAGTATTAAGCAATTGTTTACAACTCAACATGTAAACTAAGCTAATTTCAACTATTTTAGCAATTGTGTAATGTAAAATTTCTGAATTATGGTAACTGATGCATATTATCACTAATTGTATATTTTATAATTTAAAGTTGATATTAATATTAAATCTTATCTAGCAAATAACCAGCCTCCTACCCTTCAGATTCTTCAGTCTTTCCTCCACCATTACGAGTAGTACAATTTTCACTTTCTGAAGAACAATTCCTTGTGGAAGCTATACTATGTCTTCCTTAAATACAGAAACAGACACATACAAAAGAAAACGGTGGGGGGTTAGTGTTTCTAGCTGAGAATGGATTTTTACTTACTGAATGGTAATACTGTAAATGCATGGTTTCCAAGGCTACTTAAAGATGGTATTTGTCAGGTGGCATTTTTCATTATATTAATATTTTTAAAGGCATATGGAAGAAATAGTACAAAAAGTGAAGCACAAAATTGCTAAAGTTACCATGAAATTTTCAAAAAATACTGGTGTAATAATAATAAGTACAAATAGGGGTCAAATGTCTCAAAGCCAACAGCATAGTTTTCTCTTCCTGAAGCAAATTCTTATATCAATACTCTCTGACTACTGCTGCTGAGATCAACTCAGTACACTCTGAGAATTTCTGATATTAATTATTTCCAGGAAATATCTCTTCTATCTTACCACTGTATCATTTGAATCTCCTGTTAACTGCAGTAAAAAGTAGTTGTAAAAAAGATTATGTGAGAGACAAGCAAGATTCTCTCAGTAGGAAAAAAACAGAAGTAAAAAAATAGGTCAAATTTCTTTAAAATAAAGTAAAAGAATATTCATAATGAATAATATACAATGTATGAAATAACTAGCCCAACCACTGTAGTAAAAAATTTTGATATAGTTAAGATTTTGTTTTGGAAATAGTGTTTGACTTATATAGCAACAATTAAGAAGTTCTTAAAACAGAGAGGACAATTATAATTATTAAAATACGAGAAAATACAAACACTAATAGATGTTTATATTAGCCTTTAAACAAAGAAAACTTGATTGGAACATAAAATTCTACAGAGTACTGTATTTTGTTTTAAAATCTTACCTGCCTTGGAAACTGCATCCTGACCAACTGTAGTCTCCTGAAAATCTCCCTGTGTGTCAAGAAGTGAGGTTTTGATATATGTAGCTAAAGTTTCAACAGGACTCTCTCCACCAGCCATTAAGGGATAATACTGGTTGTCAACAGGTGAGTTGCCACTGCTCTTCAATTCATCAAACCTTTTTGCACACTGTCATGATATAAAGGGAAATAAATGAAACTTAAAAAGATATTTTCTTGCCTACTATTTGAAGATATTTTCCTTTAATCATTTTTTGTAAGTGAGTATTGATCTATTGGTGACATCTACAACGTTTATATGTGTTTCAATAAACAAAGGCCTATGACTTTTTTCTCTTTTAAAATTCAGGGTAGAATTCTTTTTAAATATGCATTAACCCAAAGGAAAAAAAATGTTTAAACTCATGTAGAAAAATGAAAACTGTCTTTATTCGCCATATTTCTTTTTGATATGCATATATTATCAGTTGAAAATATTAACTATTTAGTTAAATACTTGCCTTTTATTTTTAAACGAGTTTCCACTAGGAATAAGATCAAATTCTAACCTTTAATGGAAAGCAAATCAAAGAGTATCTGATTTGTGACACTAGATTTTCTTTATTAATATAATAGTCTTTGTTTTTTACCTACAGTAAGTTTTCTCTTGACTAAAACAATTTGTAGTAACACTTCTTCGCCACCTATTGGGCACAGTCTGCTCTAGGGTATTTTACTTAACGGATTAATTGTTCACGAAATCAGTTTAGAAGGTTCAGGTTAGTATTTTGGGAAAAAAAATACAAGAGTACAATAGATTAGAAAATATCAAGAGTGCATTGAGCTAAGGCTAAGTAGTCCTTCATGAAAATGTTGTTTTTACGTGTTTACTAGGTCACAAATATAAAATGCCTTCCTTACTGTAAGTCTTCGTCAAACACTGTTAAAGCATCCATTTTTAAATCTCCATCAACATCAATGTGGATGGCAAGTTAGATAGCAGATCAAGTAATCTGAGGGGTGCAAAAGGAGAAAAATGTATACTACATATATGTGTGTATATATATATATATATATATATATATATATATTAAATGAATAATATGCATTAGTAATTAGGAAAGTGCAAATCATTCATTTATTATCCAAGTATTTAACAAGTACCCACAAGATATCAAAATATCAAGCATTACTTTAGGTAATGACTGTTTACATGGTTACTATTACTACAAAGAAATATCTATCCAAGGCTTAGTCCTTTGAAAAGTGAAGTTTTAAGAAAGACATTTGAAGTGCATGAATCTCATGAAAAGAGAAGGGGGAGACCAGCCAGTGGACAACTGGAAAAGAACTAGGGGAATGGAAGTGAGAAGGGAAAGGTGAGATACTGAGGGATAAAATTGACCAAAGTATATTTTGTGCATAAACAAATATGTAACAACAAATTCCATTATTATATATAATTATAATGTGCCAATTAACTTTTTAAAAGGCTTTTACAAAATCTTAAATTAAGTTGAATAAAATAATTAGTATGATAAGTGAGAAGCATAGAAAATATTTTTTGTGTGAAGACAAAAGTAGTAGAAATGTGCTGGGTATGGTAGCACATGCCTATAATCAATCCCAGAGGCTTGGGAGGCTGAGGCAAGAGGAGCACAAGTTTGAGGCCAGCCTCAGCAACTTAGTGAGACGTCTCTCTGTCTTAAAATAAAAAAAAAAAGGGCTAATGTAGCTTAGTTGTAAATAATCCTGAATTCAATCCCTGGTTAAAAAACAAACAAACATAGAGATGAAATCAGGGCAAAGAAATAAAACAAATGCTATAACATCATTACAAAAATGTACAGGTACAAATGTACATGTACAGGATCAAAAGAGAAATTGTTTAACTAAATCCACTTTTCCTACAAAATGAGATTATTCTTTGCAACACAGAGAAAGTGGTAGGTAAACATTTTTCCCCCCAACTGCGATGAAGACCTTGTCTTTGTATATTTATTTTATTTTATTTTTTGGTAACTAAGCTTTTAAAACAGGGATTCTTTTGAAATCAAGTAAAGTTTACAGTCATATTGGAGATAGCATGAAGATTTATCTTATTTGCCATAATTTACAGTCATTAATAATACTTAAGTGAGAAATTTATGAATTCTTAATATTTGAAATTGATACATGACTGCATAAAAAAGCACATGAACTATAAATAATTAATTATATTGTTAGATATTCTTTCATGTTTAAGAAAAACTATGGGGTATCTATAAACAAAAGAATGAGGTTGGACCTACTACTTCACATCTTATACAAAAATTAACTCAAAACAGATCAAAAGATAAATTAAAAAGCCAAAGCTATAAAATGCTTAGTTATAAACATTTATAAAACAGTTAAAAATATTTGTAACCTTGGATAAGGTAGTGTTTTCTTAGCCATGACACTAAAAGCAAAAGGAATAAATGCTACCTAAACTGGATTTTATTAGAATTAAAAACTTTTAATTCAAGAAAATGAAAAGACAATCCACAAAATAGGAGAAAAATATTTCCAAGTCATATATATGACAAGGGATTCGTAATACAGAATATATAAAAAACTCTTACTAGCAAAAATTAAAAATTTAAAACATGGCCAAAGGATTTAAACAGACATTTCTCTAAAGAAGATGTATAATTGGTTAATAAACACATGAAAAGATGCTCCACATCATTAGTAATCAGGAAAGTGCAAATCAAAACTGCAATGTTTCACTTCACACATGCTAGGATGGCTATAATCAAAGACAGATAATAAAATTGAAAAGATGTAGCGAAATTAGAAGTCTCATCTATTTTTGGTGGGAATGTAAAATAGTACAGCTACTTTGGAAAAACTAGATAAGATTATTTCAGCTAAGCTAAACACTTATCTAAAATTTTTAAAAATAATTTATACTTTCTCTACTTTCAAATCATCAACAAATCATCTCTGAAATGGAAAAAAAATTATAATACAGGGAATTAATAAGAGAATGTTCAAGAAACTTAAAAATAATAGAATTTTCTTGTCTACCAAATATCAAAATAATACCAAAATTAAGTAAGTCAACATGAAAATGTAGTGGGTTATTAGATAAAGAGATCAATGGATTAGAGTAATACTTGATATAGAAAGTGTAAGGATCAGGCAGACAGGTATTTTGATAGGAGAATATAACATAAATGACTTTCTAGTGGGCAATATGACAGTATTAACAAATGCCTTAAAAATGCATGTGCCTTCTGATCCAGATATTCTGCTTTTGTGATAATCCCCAAGAAAATGAAACTAAGATATTTGTTATAGTGGTACCATAGTAGACAAAAATTAGAAAAAAATGCCCTAAATATCCAACAAAAGGAACTGATTTGCTGGGCTTGGTGAAGCATGCCTATAATCCTAGGAGACCTGGAGGCTAAGGCAGGAGGATCTCAAGTTAGAGGCCAGCTTCAGCAACTTAGTAAGATTCTGTCTCAAAATAAAAAAAATAAAAAGGGCTGGGAGGGAGGTTAAGTAGTAAAGCACTTCCCTAGCATGTGCAAGGGCCTGGGTTCAATTCCCAGTATCAGGTGGTGAGAGGGGGAAAAGGAGGGGTGAATGTTGGCTCAATAATTATGATATGGCTCAAACAAAAGCCATTAAATGTTACAGAATTCTATTATTGGCATATAAAGATATTTACAACATGATGTTTTTAAAAAAGCAAGTCCTGAAATAGTACATTTGTTGTATGCCCATTTTTAGAATTCATACAGGTACAGAAAAGAATTGGGAAGAAAATATATAGGTGTCAACCGCTTGATTTAGGTAAGGTCAGATTTTTCTGACTATAATTCTTATTTTTTGCATGTTGATTTTGGTGTATGTATTCATTTTCCATTGTGGTGCTGAGGTTTGAACTCAAGAGTATGCTAGGCAACATTCTCAGTATAGCTGTGTATGTATTCTTTAATGATATGTTTCATTTAAAGTTATTAATGTTATTCTGATATATACTTAAATAAACATTTAAAATTTAGTAGTACTAAAAATACTGTGATTCACATTCAGTTGGATTTTAGTTAAAAAAATTTCTCAGTAAATTTAAAGATAGTGGGGCTGGGGTTGTGACTCAGTGGTAGAGTGCTTGCCTAGCATGCATGAGGCACTGGGTTCGATCCTCAGCACCACATAAATGTAAAATAAAGATATTGTGTCCAACTAAAATTAAAAAAAAAGAGTAAATATTATGGAGTGATAGAACTATTAATTTTCTCAGGGTTGATAATGATACTGTGATTATGTAATAATGTTCTTATTCTAAGGAGATGCAAGCCACAATCTATAGGGATGAAGTATCATGGTGTCTAAAACTTATAAGTCCTAGAAAAAAAATTATACAAAGAGATAAAGAAAATACCTAGAATTGCTGGACCCATTTAAAGGAAATCAGACTACTATACTATTCTTTAAACTCTTCTGTATGTTTGAAGGCATTTATAATAAAAAGTTGGAATAACAGATGAATTCAATAGTTTCTCCTGTTTTAAAACCTAATGTAAAAATCAAAAAGGTAATATATAAATTAGGAAGCAATGATATACATTAAAAAATAAATTCCCTCATGATTTCACAATTACCTAAATATAGCTGAGAGCAAGTTATCTCTGTGGGGACTGGTTTTCTCAGTTGTAACAGCATAGGTTGAAACTTCATTCATTCACTGATTTGACACCTATATTTTGAGTATATATGATGGGCCAGGCAGTTGAGTAATATGCTTTAAATTTATTGGAGAAAATTACTATCATTTCCACTTGTGTAATTCTAAGCATTCCTTGTACCAGCTAAAGTTCTGAGGTGTTTCTCAAACTAGTGTTCATGGTTGAATTATAGAAATATATGTGTTTCCTCTAAGAATTTTTCATTTTAAGTTTTGATTCTGAGGATAACTTTAATAAGATCATCTAGATTATCAGGATGATAGAATATTTTGAGGCCTATTTGCTTTTCTGTTTACAATTAAATTGGTACCAATAAATATTTCAATTGTCTATGGTCAAGGGGGGCATAGAAGAGATGCATCAGTGCCAAGTGAAGGTAAATAATGTCATGATGTATCACAAGACTTCCCAGTAGGTTAAAGAGAAAAGTTGAATTCAAACATATCAAGTGGGTTAATACATAATTTTTACAGTTTATATCCAGTCAGTCATATAAATATGTGCATACAGTGTTTATAAATGTATATGTATCTATAAAATTTGAATTGCTTTCTCTTACTTATTGGTTGTTTCTTTAAACTGCTCATTTTTTTTTTCTGATTTTTTTTTTTTTTTTACCCAGGAGATATCTGGGGGAATGTTATTTACCTCTTTGGGTGTTAATCCAGGTACAAGCCTTGCCACAGTTTCCCAGTTGATGGTCTGAGGGATTCCAATTAATGGATAAAGGATCATGTCCAATACCATTTGGTTGTTATTGTTCAGGAAATTGTTGTTTTCTGAATATCCACGACTCATCTTTTGGAACTAGGGATAAGGAGGACAAGCAGCTTTATTTATATCTGAAATTTCAATGTTTTCAGAAAATTATAAATTAGTTGTAATGCATTTCTAAAAATTATCTAGTTGGGTACAGCAGTGCACACCTGTAATCTCAGGTATTCAGGAGGCTGAGTCAAGATGATCACAAATTTGGGGCCAGCCTGGGTAGCTTAGTGAGACTATCTCAAAATACAAAAATAAAAAGGGACTAGAGATGTAGCTTGGTGGTATAGCTCCCCTGGGTTCAATTCCTAGTACTACAAAACAAACAAACAAACAAAAAACCCCAAAACAAAATAAAAACTGCTACTATATAAAGGAAAAATAAAATTTACTTAAAATAAACTCAGATTATTTAGCCCAAATCTCTTCAAATATAAAAGCATCTGAATATTATTATTTCATAAATGGATACATAGGATGAACAGATGGATAAATATTCAGTAAATGCATAACAGAATATTAATGGTAGAATCTAGGTAATGGATTTATGAGTGTTTACTATAAAATTCTTTTAGACTGCTGTATATTCAAAATTTTTCACAGTAAAATGCTGGGGGGGATGGGATATAATTTATTTTCCTTAAAAAATCTGTTAAGTGTGCCTAATTTATACTTATTAGCAATCCATAGATGATATAACTAAACTGTGAAAAACCCAAATACATAGCTTGTTAAAATTAAGAATTATAATTTCATTCTATTCCTAAGCAATATTCCCTTAGTTTTTCTATGACTGAATATCCATTCTACAAAAGATGAAGGTACAATGAAACTTAAAATTTAGGCTAAGCATTACAGTCATTGTGCCTTGTGATTATTACTTATAAAAATGGTAGAGGAATTATATCAACAACTATAATTATTTTTACATTTTGAAACAACTTTTCTTTGGAAAATTCTCCATCCTTCTTGTCTTCAGAAGCAAAGGCGACAATTGGACTGATAAGGTTCAATTCTTACACACAAACAGACACACTGCCACTTGTATAAGTGGCCAATAACCCCCTCAAACATACACTCCTGCAGAGTGGAGAATTCCCAGGGTTCCTACCCATTTCTCTTCCATCACAATCTCTACTTAACCCAGGAGACCTTTATCTAGTGCCTTATATCTAAATCAAGGGGGTCCAAGTTTTCAGACAATAATATCACCAAGTAAAAGGCTCTAGATGGCTTTCCACATGGATGTAATTCAACATACATTTAGTGGGTCCACCTCTGCCATGTATTAGATATAAAAGTCCCTTCTATGACCATGCCATGTGGTCCCAGTCTTCAAGGAGTTTATGCTTTGGTGAGGGATATTAGTAGAAGAGTACATTTTAAACATCATATTAATATTATTTTGTACAAGAATCAAAGCAGAGGGAAGCCATGGAACAGCAGAGGAGGAACACATTATGGCTGTTATCTACTATGTATCCACCAGGAGCCATGGAACTGTGTTAAGTCTTTTGCATGTTATTTCAATAAATCCTCATCCCTATAAGGCAGGTTCTTTCCAATTTTAAAAGATTAGGAAATAAGCTCAAAGTTTAGTGACTTGTATAAGGTCAAAGAGCTAGTAACACACACACCAAGGATTCAACCTTAGGTAAAACTGACTCTCAAATCCATGTTCTTTCCAGTCTATATAAGAGGGGAGGCACTGAGATGGGAATGATGGTGTTTAGGGTAAGGAGATACAGATGCTAATTCATTACGAAGCTAATTATGTTTAATTAAACAACTTTGAAAGCTTTTGCTTGTGAGGTGAATGGGGAAAAAGGCTGTTGGCTTGGAAACTAAAAAAGTTACCCATTCAAATCTAAACATTTTAGGAGACTTTTTATGTTAATGTGTCTCTGAGGCACTTATTTTATTCAAACATTTACTAAGGAGAGGGGCTCAGTGGTGCATGCTTGAAATCCCAGTAACTTGGGAGAGGCTGAGACAGGGGAATTGCAAGTTTGAAATCTCAAACTTGCAATTTGAGACCTCAAAATTAAAAATAATGGGGCTGGGGATATAGCTCAGTTGGTAGAGTGCTTGCTTTGCATGCACAGACCCTGGGTTTGATCCCCAGTACCACACACACACACACAAAATAAATAAATAAATAAATAAATAAATAAATAAAAATAAAAAAGAGCTGTGGATGTAATTCAGGGATAAAATGCCCCTTGGTTATACCCAGTTTTAAAACAACAAAAACAACCAATAAATAAAACAATAAAATAAAAATATTACTAAGCCCCCACTATGTGCCAGGCACTGTATATGAACTTGGATCATGAATTTACAGATGAAAATAATGACAAAGGTCTATGGCTACTCATATATATGGTTTATCTGACATTGGATTCTAGGTTGAAAACACAATCTCTGAATATTAGCTGTTTCTATGGGAAAATACAGCCTATTTCAGTATAAGAAGTACAAAGCAAAGCTTCCACTGACAGACCAAAACAGTGGAAAAAGCAGTGTACACAAGAGTCTGAAGCTCTGGATTGATTTCTAGAGTCAATGGTATGTTATTGACTCTTATTGAACTGCAGTTGTAAAATTAGGTGATGAAAACACCTCCAACAGTGAAGAGATTCAAAGGGATTGTTTTGTGAAAGTACTTTGAAGTTAAAGCACATCACAAATGAGATGCAGCATGCAATAACAGCAACTACTTCCTAAGACTGTGTTCACAGGTGTTGGATTATAGTAAGCTTACAATGTAACTATGACTAGTACTACATAACTATTAAATAAGACACTGGTATAAGATATGAGGTGGCAGGCATCATAGCTATCCTATATGTATTTACATGGACATTAAAAAAGAAACACATAAAGAAAAATATTAATCTTCCTACCAACCAGAGATGTACCTTATTGAAGGGCCAGTATAATGTAGTGATTATGAGTGTAGATTCTGGAGTTAGATTGTCCAAGTTTGCATCCTGGATCTACAACTTAAGGTATTATCTGGTTCAGATAATTTCTGTGCCTTAATTTCCACATCTCTAAAACAAAGAAAATAATAGTAGCTAGTTCACATACACTTTTGATGAAAAGTACTACCTGACACACAGTGAGGACTATGTTTGTAGGAGTAGCATTACCATTTCTGAGATTTTTGGATTAAACAGATTCATAAAGATTAATATGATGGATAAAAGGAAAGATAGTAATATCCTAATGAAGTAAAATTGAGTGAGTTGTAGATGTTAATCCAGCTTTACCACTAGTAGTGCAACCTGGAGCTTCAATTGTCTCACTTATATGAAAAAAAATAGCTACCTTTAGGATTATTGTGAGAATTAAATAACATTATGAAGCACCAGCACATCTTCTGGCATACAAATTGTGCGAAGTAATTTACTGCTATCATTATATCCCTTCTTCCTACTTTGGCCATTATTGGCATAAAAATTTCCCACGAATTAGTTTAATAACTGAGTGTGACAATAAAAGTCAAATTACCCTACTACTAAATCCACTCCCATTCATAAAATATCAAAATTTTAAAACATTTAAAGTAAAACATTATTTGCCAAAAATCAAAATTCTATTATTGAATAGTTCACACTTGTTAAAGGACGGTCCCCCTATCCCCTCCCTCATTCTCATATCTTGGTTTATGTATACATATTAGATTCAATCTACCACATACAGGACCATGACAAGTATCTATTTTTTTTTCTTTCTTTTTTTCAAATAGAAAAGGTTCTTGTAGACAAGAGAATTTTCCCCGCAAGGCAGAGACAGGATGGTAAGAGAGTGCCCAGTGGGGCAGGTCCGAGGCCTTTGGTGTAACAGGGGCAGTAACCCTGGACCAGAGAGAAGCCTGGAGCAGGATTTCCTGAACCCTGACCAAGGGAGTTGGCCTTGATCCAGAGGGAGAAAGTAAAATCACATCCCACACCCAGGCTGAGTGGGTCAAAGCCCTTCAAACCTCGGCCCGCAGGCTCCCAGCGCGGCGAGTCCTCGGGGCACCCCCTAGGACCCTCGAGGTTCGGCTCCACCCGGTGTGGGCGCAGTCTCGGGAGCGGGGTGGGTGAGGAGCAGACAAAGGCGCCGGGCAGCGGGGCGAGGCGGGGACAGATGCGGGACAGAAGCTGGGACTCCCTCAGCTGGTGCGCGGGCGGGACCCGCTGCAGGAAAGAGAGCAGGCGGGTGGCGGGAGTCTGGTCGGCTGGCTGCGCGGGGCGCGGAGGGCTGCGCGTGAGGGCGTTCGGGTGCGTCTGGGAGAGAGGGACTCCGGCCCAGCTCACCCCACCGGGGTGGGGACAGCGACGGTACCCGCTGGCGGCGAGCGGTACCGCCCTTCGCCCTACTTCCTGCTCTCGGCGGGCGCCAGAGCCCTCGGGCGTCTAGCTCACCTCCACAGGCCGCGGCTCACCTGCAGTGGCTGGCGCAGCCCGCGCTCGCGCCAAGAGGCCCCCACGACCCAGCCCGCAAACCGGGCCGCGTCGCCCTCACGCACCGGCCCTGGCTGCTCGCAGGCGGCAGCCTGGCACCAGCGCCGAGGGGCGGGGGAGCGCTGGGCCCGAAGCTGCCCGGCCAATCGTGGGCCAGCGCCGCAGTGGCGGAGCCAATGAGCGACGAGCTCCTGCGAGGCTGGAGGCCGCGGGACGCGCGGCGGCCCCCCTCCCTGCATTTAGCTCCCTGACTTGTCGCAGTGCAGCGTCCCCACCCTCCCAGCGTCTTGTCTCTTAGCAACCAGGTCCTCGTAGGTGATCAAAATTGAGTCTAGAAGAAAAGGGGATATGTGGAAGATAAAGGAACTGGAATTAAAGAATGAGTGAAATGGTTCACGGTACCGGTCATTGTGGTATATCTGCTTAGGTAACCGGACACTAAGGGTGTCTTGCGTGTAGCATTGTCTGTATCAGAAGGCATCACTTAAGGAATTTAAATAGTTCTGAATTATAAATTCGGTTTTCATACATTAATAGATTTGGCAAGGCTGTGTTAACTGTGGTGAATACCACGACTGGGAATCTAGTAAAATGTACAAGGCTCAATATTGTAGGGAAAATGCAGTTAGAATGTGTTTATTCTGTGAAGCCAAATTGTTAGATCAGAAAAGACGGAAAAAGTAAAGTCTTGGGCTGGGGATGTGGCTCAAGTGGTAGTGCGCTCGCCTGGCATGCTTGGGGCACTGGGTTTGATCCTCAATACCACGTAAAAATAAAATAGAGGTATTGTGTCCACCTAAAACTAAAAAATAAATATTAAAAAAGTAAAACCTTATCCAAATGAATATTGTAATAAAACTTGATGATTAAACAGAGATTAAGTGGTTCACTGTACAGAATGTCACTTTTCTTAAAATTGTATCACTGGTGACTTGAAATCTATTATTGGTGCTGGGGATTGAACCCAGGGCCTTGTGCATGTGAGGCAAGCACTCTACAAACTGAGCTATATCTCCAGCCCTTTTACTATTATTTTTTTTGTTCCACAAATACATTAAAGTTAGATGAAGTTAGGTTAGATAAATGCTTACAGAGAAACTACCTGCTATCTGCTTCCTTTTTTCTTCCACACAGGTTGATACTCAGTTGTGAGGGTGGTAAACCGTCTTAAACCATGAGAACAAGAACAATCCATAATGGATTATAGATATATGTATTGGAGAAAATGTCACCTGTGTTAATTTGAAAGGCCAATTAACAATCTTATAGCTCTAAGGGAAGTGGTTCAGAGAAAGAATGTATGTTGGCTATCACTTTTTGCAAAAGCAAGATTCAACCAAGAGATGTCAATTAAGAACCAGTTTGCAAACAGATTGAAGAAAATAGAACTATTCTGCTGGAACCCTTGTTGTCCGTGCACATGCTACTTAGAGTCTCCAGTGGTCAGTTTGGATACTTAGTATCTCAAGCATTTTCTCATCACTCATCTTTTCTAGGACAACACATATTTACAGACCAACAGAGCTAGAAAGGATCCTTGAGAGATTAACTTCAATCTTCTCAATTTAAAGCTTAAATGTGGATAAAGGTAAGTGGTTTACCCAAGGTCAAATGTCTAACTCATCAGATTCAGTTACATTGGCCAAGGGAGAATTTTTGGCATTTGTACAGATATTTCTTCTTGACCCTTTAATGCAGAATGGGCAATTTCATCTAAGGCTTCCACCCAATTCACCTTCCTCATCAAGTGTAATTTTTTTATGCATTAGATCATTTATGCCTCTATTGATTTTAGTACAATCCAAGTTGTTTAAATAAGGAGATCCCCAGCACAGTGTCTGAAAAACAATAAAAGGTTATTTCTTTCAAATTATGGTAGAGGTGGGTGGTCCAGGATTCGTAGGGCTGGTTTGTCATCTTTGACATATAGTTATGTCAGCATCTAAATGGTTAAGGAACTCTTACTTCTACTTCCACTGCAGAGAAGGAATGCAGGGACAGGGCAAGAGAAATACACACCCCAGTACTTTTAAAAAATATATTTTGACTGATAAAAATTATGTATATTAATGGTATACAACATACTGTTTTCAAATATATATCCATTGTAGAATGGCAAAAATCAAGTTATTGTATACAGTCTCACATATTTATTTGTGCATTATTTATATAATTATTTTGGTGAACACTTAAAATCTACTCTTAGTAATTTTTAAGTGTATAATACATTGTTATTAATTATAGTTACCATGTTATTCAATACCTAATTGAAATTTTGTATCCTTTGATTAACATCTCTACAGTGCCAACACCACTCCAAGCCCCTGGTAACTATCATTTTACTCTTTACATTTGGCTTTAGATTTCACTTATAAGTGAGATCATGCAGTATGTGTCTTTCTGTGCTTGTATATTAATATTTCACTTGGCATAAGGTCCTCCAGGTTCATCCACGTTGTCACAAATTATAGGACTTTCTTCTTTTTTAAAGACTGTACAATTTTCCATTTTTGAATGCATACCATATTTTCTTTATGCATTCATCCATTGATGAACACGGGGTTGGAGACATCTCTTTGACATTGTTTTCATTTCCTTGGAATTATATACAGTAGAGGGATTGCTGGATTGTATGATAGCTCTATTTTTAATATTTTGAGGAACCTCCATAAACTCCCATAACAGCTATACTAATTTCAGTCCCACCAATAGTATGCAAGGAGAATTTTTTCTCTACATCCTTGCCAACAGTTGTCACCTTTGCTTTATTTATTTATTTTTTATGCTATCCATTCTAATAGGTGTGAGACAGTATCTCAATGCAACTTTTTTTTTTTTTTTGTAGCAGGGATTGAACCCAGAGGTGCTTCACTATTGAGCTATGCCCCCACCTCTTATTTTTTGAGACCGGGTCTTTCTAAGTTACTGAGAGTAACCTCGAGTTTGCAATGCTCTTGCTTAGACTCCTGAGTAGCTGGGATTATGCCTTGTGCCTTTGATTTTCATTTCCCTAATAATTAGATGTTGGGCATTTTTCATATATTTACTTGTTACATGATACAATCCAGAAGTCACATCCATCATCACTTTCTCCTACATCCCATTGGAACTTAACTTTGAAAGAGGTGGCTAGAAAATATAAACTCTTTCTAGCCAACTAAAATGTGGGAATTCTACTTATAAAGTACGGAGTGTGAATATTGGTGGTCAATTAGTTTCTACACCAATAACTCCACCTCAGGGATAAGCTACACAGACATCTATTATTGACTCCATTAAAACAAATTATTTTAAAAACATTTTTAACCATGGTAAAGTGTAAAACTAAAAAGGAACTCCATTTGTACTGAAAAAAAGCCCAGAATGTTTATGAGTAAAAGGCAATAAAAATAATGCAAATGGCTTTGGGACTCCAACAAGAACAAGCATTGCTGAGAACAAGACTTTATTTTTTTCTCCATACAAGGCAAAAGTTTGCACAAAACCAAAATTAATGTGAGAAGGTAAACAAAAGGTATTTACATATTCCTTTCATCTGCTTCAAAGTCTCTAAAAAATTAAAAAGTGCGTGTTGGGGGCCATGTTCATTTCTCATGTATTTCTGATGGTTATATCTGAGTAGAGAGCTTTCTTAACTACCAGAAAATGGAGGTCCCTATTTATAATACCCACTTGAGATTCCAAGTGTTGAGACTACAAGTCCTACATGGCATCATCACACATGTGTGCCCAACATTGCAGAATCCTGATTGCTTATTGCTTAACAGTATTTTCCCCTTTGTTTTTTTAAATATTTATTTTTTAGTTGTAGTTGGACACAACACCTTTATTTCACTTATTTATTTTTATGTGGTGCTGAGGATCGAACCCAGGGTCTCATGCGTGCAGGGCAAGCACTCTAACGCTGAGCCACAACCCCAGTCCCTCCCCCGTGGTCTTTTAATACCTGTACTGGAAAACAGAGAGAATATCCCATTCTTCTAATAGAGTAGTACTCAAGAATATTCCTGTTCCTAAAATATATTTTTTTTCACTTGATCTCATTAGCAGGATTCCTTAGTGTCTGATTCAAAATCACATATTGATAACATGGAAATTAACAAATGGCTATTAACAGCAAGCGTTAATACATACCAAGTCTTTACTATATGTCAGGTGCTCTGCTAAGTGCATGAAACAGAATCCTTTAGTCCTCTCAACAACTCCATGAAGTAGTTACGATTTTTATAGATGAGGAAATTTTGTAGATAAGGAAAGTGAGATTCGGAGGTTAAGTTCTCTTAGAAAGCTAACTAGCAATTTGACAGAGCTGGAACTTAAACATAAGGCTTGACCCTTTTAAAAATTTTGATCAGAAATGATATATTCTGCCCTTAAAAATGCACAGATTCCTCTAACTGGTGTCCACAATAATTTTTATTAGTTAGGTAGGCATCTTACTTAATCTTCTCATCTTCCAGTCCTAGAAATGTATGAAAGAACTTGATCCATTTTCAACTTATAGAATATTAGTAAGCTTCAAATGGAAAATGTGTTAACCATTCATATTAAGATATTCATTTTTTTTTTGTATTTTATTTACAGACAGGGTTTCACTAAGGTGCTTAGTGCCTTGCTTTTTTGCTGAGACTGGCTTTAAACTTATGATCTTCCTATCTCAGCCTCCTGAGCTGCTGGGATTACAGACGTGCGTCACCATACCCGGTGCCATTTTGGTTGTTTTTTAAGTTTGCATTTTAACATACAAATGGAAAAACATATTTAATAATTTAATACAGTGGTTGAAGAGTTGATTTTTTCCAATTAATTATGAGTTTGGTTGCTGAAAATCACTGCACATGGTTTACAAAGAGTTTCAAAGAATGTTATTATTGATTACAAAATACACTCAAAACTAAACATTATAAATGTATCTTTCCTCTCATAAGCCAGAAAGCACTTAGTTATTTTCTAGATCTTAAAGCAGAAGTTTTCAAATACTCATTTCAATTTAGGGCCCTGCGAAGATCTGTGGCAAAATGCGAAAAATAAGTGAAATTGTTATGTTGCTGGTTTATTAAGTTTGCTAACACTTTTTTTCCCCAAAATGATACCTTTTCTACTTTTTAGTATTGATATCCTTCATTCCTTTTTTCTCCTCATATCCCCTTGAGAATATATTTCCTAATTTCAAACTAAGGATTAGTTTTTAGAAAATAAATACCTTTAATAGTTAAAAAACCCAGTCATCCCAAAGAAACAAACCCATCACATATCATTAATTTCTCAAAAGGTTAAATTGTAATAATTGGTTATTAGAGTATGGAAATTGGAGTTCTGGGAGAGGACTATATGTGAGACTCTCCTGGTTATCAAGACAGGCCTTGGCTAAGATTCACACATTCAAGCACTGTTGATCTCCAAGGAAGTGGGGGAGAAGGCAATAACTAATCAAAACTGATGAGCTGAAAAACTAGGCAGAAGGGAGGAATGTGGGTTCCTTGTGGGTAGACAGCCTTATAAGTAGCCTAGCTGTCAGGATATAAAGCTTTAGGCCAGTAAATAAAGTGGGAGAAGGTGATCCTGGTTTCTTACTCTTATGTAAGATCTTTAAGGGAGGTCTAACATGGTTCCATAATGGTGATACTCCCACAGTACTTACCAGCATGGGCAGAAGCAAATCTTCTGTGGAGTCAAGACTTCCCCAGTATTGGCCTGTAGAATTCATATATATTAGCAAGCAAAGAACTACTAAATATCACTATATATGTGAAGAGGCCAGACACTGAGAGTCAGACAAAACAACAAACATTTTACTCCCAAGGATTGCAGATAATGGAATTCTTAGAGACATAACATAGTGTGCTTAAATAAAGGCCACAATAAATTAACAGGAATGAACAGCAGATTAAAAGATGAATTCTAGCTGGGTGTAGTGGCACACACTTGTTTGTAATCCTACTGGCTTGGGAAGCTGAGGCAAGAGGATTATGAGTTCAAAGCCAGCCTCAGCAAAAGCCAGGTGCTAAGCAACTCAGTGAGACCCTGTTTCTAAATAAAATACGAAATAGGGCTGGGGATGTGGTTCAGTGGTTGAGTGCCCCTGAGTTCAATCCCCGGTACCCGCCCCCCTACCAAAAAAAAAAAAAAAAAAGACAAATTCTAGATAAAACATAATTGTTGAGATATAATTTTTAAAATTTAAAATATAAGTATTAAAATGTAATTATGGAAACTTAAACCTCAGTGAATGAATTAAATGATAAATTAGACACAGCTGAGTGAATAGCTGAGTAATACATAATATACATTAAATAAGTATTCAGATTAGAGCACAGAGACAAAGAGATGGAAATTAAGAAAAGGGAAGACAAAGTGAGGTCTAATATAGGTCTAATTTTAAGTTCCCAAAAGAACACACAGAATGAATATAATAGTTGTGAATTTCCTGACTTGATTAGAAAGATGAATCTAAAAATCCACAGATCCTAGAAGCAAATGCATTAGAAACAGAATAGATAAGATGAAATTGATAGGAGGCAAAGTATCAATTCTAATTATTCCATCTAAAAGGCATGCTTTCAAATTCACAATAGGTTACTGAACCAGCCTAGGTGTCCTGTCAACAGATGAATGGATAAAGAAAATATGGTAAATAGATACAATGGAGTTTTACTCAGCTAAAAAGAAGAATGAAGTTACGTCACTTGCAGGAAAATGGATGGAACTGGAAAAAACACGTTAAGTGAAACAAGCCAGTCTCAGAAAGTCCAGTCATTATGTTTTATCTGTGGAAGCTAGAGAGAAAAAAGGAAAAACAAAACAAAACAACCCCTCCTCAAAAAAAGGGGAGGAGGATGGATTTCATAAAAATAGAAGGCAAATCAGCAAAGTAGAAGAATAGGGTTAGTGGGAGGGAGAAGAGGAGGAAAAGGTGAGGTACTGGGGGAATGAAATTGACCAAGTTATGTATGTTATGTGCAGGTATGAATATATCAAAATGAACCCTGTTATAATGTATAATTATAATGTGCCAATAAAAAATTAAAAATAAAGGGAATATTCCCTATATGACTTGCCTTTTTCCCCTGGGGCTTATTTTCCAACTGAAGCCTACCTATTGTCTTTAAACTAAAACTTCTTCAGTGTGCTGGATTATGAAAAAAAATATACATATGTTTAAATGACTTAAAATTTAAATGATCAAGGACATACTGTATGATTTTTTTAACAAATTAATCTCAACTTCTTAAATCTACTAATAGTGCAAATGACAAAACATGACACTCGTGCATTAGTTATGAATGTCTAGGGAACGGGTGCATACTATAGCTTGTAGTTGTGAAGTAAAGGTATTACTTTATATCATACCAATGTCATTTATCGTTGTTAGTTGTAATTTCATAATGACATCCATATATTCTTTTCAGAATGAAATCTTTTGGTACTAATGACAGTATTAGGAGGCAAAACAATATATGCTACAAAGGGGGAAAAAGGATGAAAATATAATGCAGAGAGAGAAGAAAAAAAGGTATAGTTTAAAACAGGGTGACATGAAGAAATCACTGACATGATTCTTAACCAATGACTAGAAAGGTGCAGAAGAAAGCTATAAGGGTGTCTGGCAAAAGAGTGTTCCAGATCTAGGAAAACATCTGTGAAGGTCCTCAGTTGGAAATACGCCTAAAATACTCAAGTAATAGTAAGGAAGTTTGATACCTGGGAAGAGAGCGGTAGTTTGAGTAGAATGGGATAAGATGGTCTGACATAAAACTGAAAGAACTGAAGTTTTACTGAATCAAATAGGAAGCCACTTGAAGACTGAGAACTGTCTCCTGGATTGCAGTGTGGTGGTCACTGATAACCTCAAGAAGAGTGACTTTGTTTTCGTGATGGCAAAATATTTTGCTGAGTCAAATGGAAACCAGAGGATTATTGTGATCTGATTTAGATCAAAAAGAAAAAACAGACCCTGATTATTCTGTGTTATTTTTTGTTTTCTTTTTGTTACTGGGGATTGAACCCAGGGATGCTTAACCACTGAGCCACATCCCCATCTTTTTTATTTTGAGACAGGGTCTTGCTAAGTTGTTTAGGCTGGCTTTGAACTTGTAATCCTCCTGCCTCAGCCTCCGGAGTCACTGGGATTATAGGTGTGTGCCATTGTGTCCAACTCTCTGCTCTTGTCTTGACAACAGATTGTAGGTTTGGTGAAGTAAGGGCAGAAGCAGAGAGATAAGTGAGAAGCCTATTACAATAGTCTAGGTGAGCAATGATGTGGCTTGCACTGGGGAAGAGGTAGTAGAGATGATGAGGAGTGGTCAAAGGCATTTCTTGATATATACAGAGGATACATGACAAAGAGAAATGATTCCAAAGTCTCTGGCATGAACAAGTAAAAATAAAGATACAGTTGCCATTTACTGATATAGGATGAGAGGAAGGAACAGGTTTTGAAGGGAAAGTCAGGAAGAATTAGTTTTAGGCATATCAAGTGTGAATGCCAAGCAGAGATAGTGAACTGGCAGGTGACTATATGATGATTCTGGAGTTCAGATAAAGGATTGGAACTGGATATAAAAATTTTGCAATTAAGAACATATGGTATTCTAAGTCATTAGATTGGATGAGATAATCAATCAAATGCAAGGACTAAACCCTGGGGCCCTCCAGCATTTAAGAGTGGAGAGATGAAGAGGAACCAGAAATGAAGACTAAAAATAAGAGGTCAACAAAATTTCAGGGAAACAGGGCTGGGGTTGTGGCTCAGTGGTAGAGTGCATGCCTAGCACATGTGAGACCCTGGGTTGGATAGTCAGCACCACATAAAAATAAATAAATAAATTAAAGATATTGTGACCGACTACAACTAAAAAATAAAAAATAAAAAATTCAGGGAAACCAGGAGAATGTGATCCTCTGAAAAAATAATTTCAAGGAAGAAGGAATAAAATAAGTCAAATAGAATGAAGACAGAACTTCCATTGGATTGCAGTGCAGTGGTCACTGGTTACCTCAAGAGTTATCCATTCTTTCCATTGGTGAGAGCAAAAACCTGCTGAAGTAAGTTCAAGACAGAAGAGAGGGAGTGCATTCTGCAGCACAGTGACAACTCTCTCAAGGGTATATGGCTATCGAAAACCAGTTTCACCTTTATCTCCTTTCTCCTCAAAAATCTCCCCTAAAATTATAATAAAAAATGAGAGTTATTAAATAACAAGGATAAAGAATGAAAATGAAGACAATAAAATATGAGACTTTTGTGGGGCTGGGATTTTGGTTCAGAGATAGAGCACTTGCCTACCATGCATGAGGCAACGGGTTCAATCCTCAGCACCACATAGAGGTAGAATAAGGATATTGTGTCCACCTATAACTAAAAAATAAATATTAAAAAAATGAAACTTTTAGAAGTCAGAAAGCAAATGGTGGGAGATAATTAATTTAGAAGAACAGATGAAATCACATTTAAGAGTGATTTTAACAACTAAGACCACATCAGGTACCATTCTTTACAGCCGTGTAAATATGTAGAAACTTGGCAAATGAAAAAATAAAAACAGGGCAATTTCAATGCAAGGAAAACCAGAATGCTTTATAATAAATGAACAAGAGAGGGACGAAACAGTATTTACATGATCACAATGAAACACTTTTACTAACTTGAAAGTTGAAATAGTGTATTAGGAAGATGAGATAAGAGGATGTGGGGTGGTAGTCTAATGTAGTCAAGGTCTTCCTGTAGGGAAGTGTGTTGACTGATAATATCTAAAATTGATAAATCAAGAAATAGCAGAATAAGGATATTATTTAGAATAAGGTAAATACTAAAGAATGGGTAAAAAGAAACAAAAAAAATTTTAAAAGCTGGGGAATCTAGATCAGTGGTAGAGTGCTTGCCAAGCACATACTGGGCTCTTGCTTTAATACTCAGTACTGAAAAAAAGTATGATGTTATGGTTTAGATATGTTTTAGGTGTTCTCCAAAAGCTCATGTGTGAGACATATATAAGAAAGTTTAAAGGCAAAATGATTGGGTTATGAAAGCCTTAGTCTAAACAGTGCATTAGTCCTCTAGTAGTGATTAACTGGGTGGTAACTGTAGGCAGGTAGGATGTGGCTGGAAGAGGTATGTCATGGGGGATGAGCCTTTGGGGTACATATTTTGTTCTTGGTGAGTGGAAATTTCTCTCTGCTTCCTGGTGCCACATCCCCAGCTGCTTTCCTCTGCCACACTCTTCTGCCATGAATGTTCTGCCTCACTTTAGGCCCTGAGGAATGGAGTCAGTTATCTGTGGACTAAGAACTCTAAACGGTGAGTGCCAAATAAACATTTCCTCTGTGACATTGTTCTTATCAGTTCCTTTGTTCACAAAATAAAAAAAAATTAGTACTAGGAGTGGGGCTGTTGCTGTGACTAACCTAACCATGTGATTTAGAAGCTTTGTGGAATTTGTGGAAGGAATTTTGGAAAGTTTAGTGATGCAACCTGGAAAAGCACTAGAATGTTATAAGTAAAACTTAATGGTGGAGTTCAGAAGATAAGAATGCTAATAGGACTATGGACAGTAAAGACTGGGCTTATGAGGTTTCAGAGGATAAGGAGGGCTCTATTAGAAATTGCACTAGAGGTCATTCATATTATGTTCTGGCTAATTAGTTGTCTATACTTTCCTATGGCCTGAGACTTTCTGTGAAGCCAAATTTAAAGACTTTCTGTGAAGCCAAATTCTGTAGATGCCTTAATCTGGCAGAGGAAATTTCAAGGCAGCACAACATTCAGATGGTGGCATGGATATTGCTGGCAACTTTTATCTAAATTTATTGTGATTATTAGAGGCAGAAAGCAGAGCAAAAAGATTTGAGCTGGGCATGGTGGTGTACATCTGTAATCCCAGTAGCTCCGGAGGCTGAGGCAGGAGGATTGCGAGTTCAAAGTTAGTCTCAGCAACTTAGGGAGACCCTGTCTCTAAATAAAATATTTTAAAAAAACGCTGGGGATGTGGCTTAGTGGATAAGAGTCCCTGGTACCAAAACAAACAAAACCTTGCAGTTTGGCCAGAAAACTGTAACACTGGGGCTAAGGAAGTTGTGGTTGTTAAGACATTATAGCCACTAAAGAAACATTAGATACTTTACCAAGAAACAATAGGAAAAATGGTCTTAAGATACCTCAGGAGGGGCTGGGGATGTGGCTCAAGCGGTAGCACGCTCACCTGGCATGCGTGCGGCCCGGGTTCGATCCTCAGCACCACATACAAAGATATTGTGTCCGCCGAAAACTAAAAAATAAAATATTAAAATTCTCTCTCTCTCTCTCTCTTTAAAAAAAAAAGATATCTCAGGAATTGGCAGGCTCAAGCTTGTAACACTACAAACTCCTTTGAGAAGAGATCAGGGAAGCACCTGGCTTGCAAAGGAGGACCTAGGAATTGGTTCACTATGTTTAGCCACCTAGGTACTTAGAAACTGTAGCAGTCATGGTTCCTTGGGGCTTGCTACTGCTGGAGATGGTGGCAGACCTTGGAGTCAACCACATTCTGCAGGACTGCAGGATGCTGGAGATAGGGAGTCATAGAGGTTCCCACCAAGATTTCAAAGGAAGGCCTTAGAGGCCAGGCCAAGTGCAGCAGGGTACTAGTCCCTGCAGGCTGCCCTAAGAGGGTGATGCATGAATATATGAGACGGAAGCCAAAGTTGCAACGGAGACTCCTGAGATTAAGAGAGGCCAATACTATGGAACATCTGCCGAGGAAGGCTGTAGGAATTCAGCAGAAATAAGCCAACAGAGAGGCCATGTGGGCTGCAACAAGCAAGATCATAAGAGCAGAGCTAGCTCTACAAGTCCTTTGGAGAGAATATCATGATGCCATGTGCCCTAGATGTTGAATGTGGAAATAAAGGACTTGTTCTACACAGCTCGATTTTGGTCTTATTTTGGTCCCATCCCTTCTTTCTGTGCTCCTGTTTCTCCCTTGTGGAATGATAATATTTAGTCTGTACCTTTAAATATTGAAAATATGTAACTTGCTTCTGATTTTTACAGTGGCTAACACTAAGAATTTGCCTTGAGTCTCAGAGGAGACATTGGACTTGTATTGCTGAGACTATAGGGACACTTGAAAATGTATATTATGGGGGCCAAAGGTATTTTGCATTATGAGATGGGCATGAGCTTTGGGGGCCAGGGGCAGAAATGTTATGGTTTAGATGAGGTGTCTCCCAAAAGCTCATGTGTGAGACAACGCAAGAAAGTTTAGAGGTCAATTGATTAGGTTAAGAGAGTTTTGACCTAATCATTATATTATTCCCCTAATAGGGATTAACTGGGTAGTAACTGTTGGCAGTTAAATGTGGCTGGAGGAGATGCATCATGGGGATGAGCCTTTGGGGTATATATTTTGTTCTTGGTAAGTGGAGCACTCTCTGCTTCCTGGAGCCATGTCCCCAGCTGCTTTCCTCTGCCTCACATTTCTGCCATGATGTTCTGCCTTACCTTAGGCCCTGAGAATGGAGTCAGACATCTATGTACTGAGATCTTTGAAACCACTAGCCCCAAATAAACTTTTTCTTTGCAATATTGTGCTTGTCAGATCTTTTTGGTCATAGCAGGGAAAAAGCTGACTAAAACATATGATTAGGAGGCTGGGGTTGTGGCTCAGTGGTATAGCACTTGCCTAGCATGTGTGAGGCACTGGGTTTGATCCTCAGCACCACATATAAATTAATAAACGTCCATCAACAACTAATAAAATATTAAAAAATATGATTAATACAAAAACTTATAGAAAGATGGCAGAAGTATATGAAGTAATAATTGATAAAACAATTGATGGGAAACTACCAATAAGTAGAACTTTTTAACAAAAAGTTGTTAGAGACAAAAAATAAGCAATTATAAAAGGCAAACTGAAAAGCTAACAGACTCTTCAATATAACATAATTTTCTATTCCATGTTTCCTTATGGCAGTTATTTCCCTAGAATATCATTTGTGCTGCTGCTTTCTACTTCCTTCCTTCCCTTTCTGTTTCTTAGAAGAGTGAGTTGGTATATTTGGAAGAAGAAACTATAACATTAGGTTTTTCAGTCCCTCTGTACTCTCATTGGATCTGCTGACCTACACTAAAGGATATTTTTGGTCTGTTTTCCTAGTCATTATGTATGTTTGAAGGGCCACCTCTACCCGAGGTTGCATACATGAATTCAGGGAAATATTAGCAAACCTTATAACAGCCCCTATGAACTAGATTTAACACTAACAAAGTTCACTGCCAGCAAGTCCCACCTGTCTTCTCAAAGCGTTCAACTAACTTTTCAATCTCTTAAGTGTAAGCAAGCAACAAGCAATCACCATAAAAACAAGGACAGCCTCTATCATGAAAAAACAGAGATTGATCACACACACACACACACACACACACACACAGAGAGAGAGAGAGAGAGAGAGAGAGAGAGAGAGAGAGAGAGACACTTAGGAAAATGGAAACTTCAAAACAAAATAATTCAGTCATTAATATCCTCAGATTGATTCTGTTAGACTAGCAAAAGATGCTATTAAAAAAGTCTTTAAGAGGGGAAAGATTCATATCAAGAAATTTTCAGAACTGAAGGATACATATTTCTAAACTGAATGGGCTTATTACATACTCTTCACAATGTATTGAAATATATCCATACCAAGGGACATTATAAAATTTACAAATGCTTAAAGTCAAACAAGATTCTACAAGCTTCCAGAGAGAAGGAAAAATAGAAACAAACAAAATAGGTCCCATACAAAAAAAATCAAGAATTAGAATGGCTTCAGACAGATTTCTAAGCTATAAGCCAGAAGACAACAAAGAAATCCATTGAAAATTTTAAAGAAAAACAAGTCAACTTGGAATTCTGTACTCAAATTTCTATTCAAATTGAAAGAATTACAGACATTTCAGGCATATAGGTCTTAAACTTTTTCTGGGGAAGTGACTCAGTGGTAGAACACTTGCCTGGCATGCACGAGGCCCTGGGTTCAATGCCCAACACTGCAAAAATATCTCAAACTTTACCTTCCATGAAAGCCTTTCTCAGGAACTTTTAGAAAATGTACTGTCTCCAACTAAATCAAAGAGGTAAATGTGGGTATGAAAACAAGAAAGATCAGAGGACCTCAAGAAAATGAAGTGAGAACCCAGCATAACAGTTGTGCATCAAAGAGCAACCAGTTCTTAAGTGTACAAATGATACAAAACATACTGAAAGCTATCTTCAACATTCTACCTTCTGTTGTCACATATTTTAATCTGATGATGCTTAGGTGAGCCTGGCCTAAATTTTTATCAATATTTGGTTTCCTGAACCTTGTGCTAATGAAGTCCTTTTTTCCTTCAAACATTGCTCCTTAGAGTGTTTGAGAACCCACAAGTGTTCTGCTTTGATTTACTCCTGAGAGCTGCAGAGAGCTTAAAAGTGGAAAACCCTAAGTGGCCTGCACTCCCTAACTTTGTTATAGGCAGATATCCAGTTTCAGCAGCTAGTGTATCTTTCAAAATACACTAATCATGGATAACCCTATGTTTCCCAAGGTTTGCTGAGGGCCTTTCCCAGTGACTTCCACAGAAAAGGCATTAATAAATTTCTTGAGAAAATGAAGCCAGACTATGACCCAGTTCCTCTATTCAGGTTAACTTCTCTAAGGATACTTCATCAAATAGTGGCAATACTGTCTTTCCTTAATACAGCCAGGTTTCTCCATGCTACTCATTTATGTGTACTTTTTAATAAATCAAATTATTTCACTGAAGAAATTGTATAAAGAATGCAAGAATGACTCAATGTCAGAACATAAATTTCTTTCATCATTAATTACTATTACTAAAGGTGAAAAAACAGATGATCTAGACAAATGATTTAAAGTAGCAATCAAAAGGAATTTCTAATAAAATCCAACTAGCATAAAACTCATAGCAAGTACCACATTTAATAGAGCAACTTTAGACTCTGAAGCAGAAATATGAAAAAAATGCCTGCTACCACAGCTGCGAAATACAGACGACAATTGAGGCATATCAATAAAAGGGAATGAAAAGAATGAGAACCAAAGAGGATGAGAAAAACTATCATTATTTGCATATAGAAAGACAACTCAAGAAAATCAATATTAGAAACTCAGTATTCATCAAAACTGTAAACATGAGATCAGTATATTATGTATAATCTATTTCTCTGCACTAGAATAATAGGATATTATTTTGATGGTGATAACAATTATTAGCCAAATAAATAAAATGGGATACTATGAATAAATGGAGAGATTTACATTCATGAATGGGATGATTTTATCTTGTAAATATGCCAATTCTGTCTATATTATATGAATTCAACCCAACTCTAATAAAAACTTCAGCAGTTTATTTTAGGTAACTTAATAAAATGATACTAAAATTTATATGGAATATAAGTATCTATTTTTAACAGAATAAGACAAAAGTTATTCACCCATTTGATAGGAAAAAATCTTACAAAGTTAATATTAAGACAATGTTGGCCTGGGAAAGGAACTGACATATACCAGTAGAAGTTTTGTTTTTGGGAAAACTGACTGCAATTCTGTTCAGCATACTCAGAAGACACATACTGAAAGACCCAAAACAATATAATTTTTACCAAGGATATTTAAAGCTGGAAGGATATAGCACACTAAACAAAAGCATGTAGAGAAGAGTATCTTACTACATAGGAATAAGCCTCCCATGCAGCAGGAAACACTGCCTTGTAAAAATCCTTGCAGATATGTTCCAAGTCTCTGCTATAAGGAATAAGCTCAGTTAGCAGAGTTATAACTTACTTTTTAGTTGTAGATGGACACAATATCTTTATTAATTTTTATGTGGTGCTGAGGATCGAACCCAATGCCTCACACGTGTGAGGCAAGTGCTCGACCACTGAGCCACAACCCCAGCCCCTCCTTTTCTTTTTAGAGCTAAAATGTTGCTGGTAAACTGCTAATATTCCACGTTTATTTTAACCCAGTAGATTTCCAAGGAAACAGTGGTATGAAAATATAAACTCAAGACAATTTTTTCAGAGAGAGGGAGAGAGAAGGGGTTTTGTTAATTCCTTTCCCCCTAATGAACAGATGTAGAAAAAACTGAATTTGCATCTCATACTATAGGGAAAAATAATTCCAATTAAAGACCTAAAGGTACAAGGTAAACTATAAACAGACAGAAAAACAAGATCTAGAAAACACAAAAAATTGGTGATGGTGGGGATTTCTGTTTCATGAAAGATACTAAAGATGAGAATTAACAAAAGAATAAGTTATTTCCATCATCTCAATCTGACAGGGAATAATATTGAGGATATATAATTTTTTATATTGTAGTCAGCAAGAAAGAGAAAAACCTAATAGAAAGTGGACAAATTCTAAGTATAGGCAATGCACAGAATGGAAACTCAGAATGATTAAAAAGCATAATTTACCCTGAGTAATCAGATTATGCATATTAAGAAAAAGTACTATTCATACACATCAGATTAGCGAAAAATCAAAGTATCAAGTGCTGCTGAAGATGTAGAGAAAATAAAGCCTTATGTCTTGCTGGTAGAAGGAAAACTGGTACAACCATTCCCAAGGATAATTCAGAAGTACTTAGTGAAATTAAATATTCATATACTCAAATATATACCATATATATACCAAAGAAACTACAGGGCAGGCTCATAGGAACACATGTATAAGTCTGCAGATGTGCGAACAGATAGGTACAACTTAAGTACTTGAGGTATAACATGTAAACACAATACAATAATGTATACTAGTTAGAAGCATGTTAAATATAAGTAACATGAATAGGTTTTGAAAATCTACTATTTTATGAGTTATAGAATCAAATTTATACCATAGTTTCATTTACATAAAATTTAAAAACATAAGGATTATTATGTAGCTTTTCAAGAAAATACATCCAAAATATTGAAGATGTTTTGGAAGAAAAATGCTAAATAAAGTATGGAATGAGAGCATAGAATTGTAGGCGGAGGATAAAAACTGTCAAGGTAAAATAAAACAACATATCTAGTACAGAAAAGCTAATGAAGAGTATGATAAAAAATGACTCAATTCTGAGCACCTGAGGTCCTTCAAAAACACTTATTTTACCCAAGCAGAAACTCAATTTTAAGACTTAAGTTAGATCAAACATTATTATAGGGCATAACATAGTTCATACCCCACAGGATTCATGAGTTCCTTGATCTTAAAACAGTTAATCTTCTCTGATAAGAAAAAGTTAAAAATTACATAATATGAAAGGACATTTCAAGGCAATACTGAGAAAACAAAATTTCTTGTGTTGAACAAGTATACTACTGTGTTTTTCTAAGCTAGGCTATTTTGGTATTAAAAAATAATTTAAAATTACATTTTTGGCAAAGTTATTATCTACTTTTAGTTTTTAATTAGATGTAATTTTAGTTAAATATGTATGCATCTGAAATACTCTGACACTTTCATAGGATTAAAGAAGTTTAAAAATACATTAAAACTTACAAAACATGTAATTACCATAACATTTCACTTCTGATTGTGCTATGTATGTGTGTGTGAATATATATATTTATATTTATTTATTTTTTAAATAATGCTCTCATGTAGCTGGGAGTGGTGGCACATTCCTATAATCCCAGTGACTTGGGAGACTGAGGTAGGAGGATCCAAAGTTCAAGGCTAGCCTCATCAATTTAAGCAGACTCTGTTTCAAAATAAAAAAAAAAAAGAGTGGCTCAGTGGTTAAGTACTCCTGGGTTCATTCAATCCCTCACACCCCCTACCCCAACCAAAAACCAAGAAAACAAAACTTTCATGAAGCAGGTATAGCACCTATCCTCAATATTATCAATGAAGAAACTGCAAAATAAACAAACTTTGGAATTAGTGCTGCCCAAACTAGAATCTAGGTTTCCCAAAATCTAAATTCAAGGTCTTATTTAAGTTTCCTGTAGGTAATTTTTAAAAATATTTATTTATTTTTTTAGATGCCTTTATTTTTATGTGGTGCTGAGGATGGAACCCGGGTCCCGCCTGCACTAGGCGAGTGCTTTACCGCTGAGCCAATCCTAGCCCCTAGGTAATTTTTATATAAATATAAATCTAGCATTTTTCTTTACATCACAAAGAAATAGAATAGTTACGCTGGTGGGCAGTAAGTAGGTAATATACACAATGATATGAAGAAAAATGGAGACCTTCCAAACTTCAAGAGTTAAGAGCCTATCTTTTTTTTTTTTTTTTGAGTACCGGAGATTGAACTCAGAGGTACTTCACCACTGAGCCACATCCCCAGCCCTATTTTGTATTTAAAGACAGGGTCTCACTGAGTTGCTTAGTGCCTTGCCATTGCTGAGGCTGGCTTTGAACTCACAATCCTCCTGCTTCAGCCTCCTGAGCTGCTGGGATTACAGGCTTGGGCCACCGTGCCCAGCTAGAGTTTATCTTTTAAAAAGTCAATCAAGATTAACATTAAACAGAGACATGAGGTGGGAGAGAAAAGGGAAATTGCATGGAAATGGAAGGAGACCCTCATTGTTATACAAAATTACATATAAGAGGTTGTGAGGGGAAAGGGGGAAAAAAAAACAAGGGAGAGAATTAAATTACAGCAGATGGGGTAGAGAGAGAGAAGATGGGAGGGGAGGGGAGGGGGGATAGTAGAGGATAGGAAAGGTAGCAGAATACAACAGTTACTAATATGGCATTATGTAAAAATGTGGATGTGTAACCGATGTGATTCTGCAATCTGTATTTGGGGTAAAAATGGGAGTTCATAACCCACTTGAATCTAATGTATGAAATATGATATGTCAAGAGCTTTGTAATGTTTTGAACAACCAATAAAAAAAGTCAATCAAGCTTAATATATTTTTATTTCTCTAGTAAAAGTTCACAGTCTGTAAAATAAAGATTTAACTGCAATTTGCTCTTTTTTCCATTAAAGAAAGCACCAAATAAGGATAGCTCTCTTCAAGTTAATGTTTAATTGCTACACTGACAGACTAAATCAAATACCTAAATGACATGAAAATTTATAGTCCTTGTTACTTTTTTCTTTCTCGAATAAATAAAATGTCATCAGATAAATTAGAAAATTGTTTCCTTACTATGACTTATGATTTATTTAACTTAAAATTTGGTTTCTATAAAGTAGCACTCTTCTAGAGTTTTAATAGAAAGAGAACTGTTAAACAAAGTTAGAAGTTAGATATCACCTGCTGTATAGCGTACTTAACCAAAGAAAGGTGAAATTGTTTTCCTTCATTTTGTACTATACTCCTTTCCTTATACATCTTTAACAGCTGTCACAAATATTATCTTAATTCCTCAACTTTTCTAACCTAAGTAATGCTGACAAAACATTTATTTATTTCTAGCATTCAATTTAGATATCTCAAGACCAAATGTTAATAATTTGTTTTATTAAAAATGTGCTTCAAGAACAAAATTTCCATAAATTAGTCTTTAACAATTCAAAGAAGAATCTTTAATTGTAAAACAAATGAAAAACAATGAGAAACTTTTACCTTTTTAATTTGAGGGCTAATATGTATATATTAGAAAAATAGGTATAAGATAATAAATTTTACTACATGTACTTATTTTTTTCTGCACAGGGTAAAGATTTCCATTTTAAATAATATGTTTGTTACCATATTGTCATTTCAAAAAAGGGCTTCCTAAGAAGCTGTTAGCAAAGTTGTATTCTGGGTATATAGATATAGTTTAATCTGAACTATTCTTGAGTTACTTGTTTGAAAAACACAAATCTATAAGAAAGATAAAAATACTAAATCACAATTTTTATAAAAATTTTTGACAATATTTATAAATGTATTCTTGCATACCTATATTCCTGATAGTATTAATCTGTAGTATGATCACAGCAAGTGTATGAATTTTCCAATTTTATGGGGAAATATTCAGTGTACTAAAACTTGTTTAAGATCATTATTAAGCATAAAACAAACAAATAGTACTATTACATTCTAAATGGCAAATGAATATTTTATTTATAGTTTCAGGAGTAAAAACTAAATCTAAAAGAAATGCATAGTCAATATGACACATTTTCAGTGTTAATGAACATCCAGAATATGAAATTTCTGCCCTAGGTAGAAGCAGAGACTATATGAAAAGATTAAAAATCATTACTATTAGAACTGATCATATTATTAAGTACAAACTCAAAAGACTTGAGTCTTTGTTGGAGAAAAATGTAAATCTTTCATATCTTCTGATTTGTCCAGAATGAAAACTAGTTGTATTGCAAAGGATAAAGAATTATACTCTATCATTCTAGAACCATTTCCTTCATTAAGCTTCTAATGACCTTTTCAAGTTGAATTTTTATAAATACAAGAAAAGATAACGTCAACTGTGGGTAAAAACATACTACTACATAAAGTAAACCTAACACTGGATAAAACACAGATCAGAAAATTTTTATTATTCAGTTTACTTAAGAGTATAAACCATTAGCCTTTTTGCCTGTTTTCATATTTGTTATCACCCAATTTCTAAAGATTTCAATTAATCTAGAACTTTTAGAAGCACTAATGATTCCTTATGTTGTAAACCATGCATTCTACAATTCATCAGTCTTATTTTTCAAATAAATTTAGGATTTAAATATGATGAAAATGACAGCTTTCCATAATCTTAAAAGCCCACCTCATGGTCCAATAAATTGTAAAGTATAACCAGGTCACTCGACCAACTAGTGTAAAATACATAGAACTTTAATAATTCCCATTTAGAACTTTAATAATTTCTAGCAGCAAAACACCTGGAATAGATAATAACAAATATTTTCCTTCAATTGAAGATTAATTTTTTTAAGAAATAATTTTAAAAAGAATTCCAAAGTATTGTTCAACTGCACTCAAATATGAAAGATATCAAAGATCTTGTTTATCTCCACTTTTCCCTGAGGAATCAGGTGCACTCGGAACCTTATTAGTTTCAACAAAAACAGATTCAAAGGCAGCTTCCTGTTCATCCAAAGAATTGGCAGCCGTGGCTCCTTTAATTAGTGTTGGGTTGGTAAAAGATTGTTGCTGCTTAGAAATTTTACTTGATTCCACCGTTTTTCTACCTCTTCTTTTACCAAGAATTTTGACATAATTCGCAGGTATAAGTCCTGTTGTTTGACCATCAAGACTAGCCAGAAGCCAACCACGCACTTTGGGTTGTTGTTCTGATGGAAAAAAGACAATTTTGTAATTATACTTTGGATATCCAACAATATTAATGGTAAATGTTAAGTAAAATCTATATTGCAATTTTATAAATAACATCTGAACAAATAGTACATGCATGTATATTCAAAATCAAATGCTGAGTAGGCTTAACAGTTCAGGATTTTTTTTTTTCTTCCCCAAGACAGGGTCTCACTATGTTACCTAGGCTGGCCTCAAACTTCAGGCTCAAGCAATCCTCTTGCCTTAGGTTTCCGACTGGGCCTACAGGCACACATCACTATGCCTCACTTTAAGTCCATTCCTATATTTTGTATTTTTTTATTTTCTACTATTTCTTTTTGACTTGAAGAATAAAACAGTAAAAGTTAACCTCAGCAGGTCCACTTATAGTGTAAGCAGATTCAGTTCTCTCAAAAATCTAAAAACATCAGTGTCTTTTTTATTAAATTTGAATCTAAGGAATATCTAATACTTTTACTCATTTGGGTAAGTTAGGGGCAAGATTAGAAAGTAAATGTATACTTTCTCTCTTTTAAAGAGATAGGATTGCACTATGTTGGCCAGGCTGGTCCTAAACTTCTAGTCTCAAGTGACCAAGTGACCCTCCTGCTTCAGTCTCCTGAGTAGCTAGTAATTCAGGGACATGCCAACAACACTGGTTTTTAAAGACACATACAATTTTATGCAGTCAGTTTTCCTTATGTAACTTTTGGCTCAAATATAAACTCATTCCATGTGATTGTGATAACTAATCCTGAAGATAGTGAAAATTAATTTTAAAGATGGGAAAAATTTGAACATTGAAGGTATTTTTTTTTCCTATGTAAAGAGTGACTAAAACTAGTAAGCAGCAAAGAAAGTTTCCCTTAATATATACTCCCATGGAAAAGTTAGCCAGAGTGGTTAAAAGCATAGGCTCTGAAGTCCGACAAACTCAGACTCATAGTCCAGCTCTACCAAATTTTAGCTTTCTGTACTGGACAATTAACTCATTCTATGTTTCCTCACTTGTAAAATAGGGTTAGGATAATAAAAGGTGACTTTCTGTAATAATCGTGAAGTCCCCACAAACACATTTTTTTTTTTAAATTTTTTAGTTGTAGTTGTACCCAATACCTTTATTTATTAATTTCTATGTGGTACTGAGGATCAAACACAGTGCCTCATATGTGCTAGGCGAGCTCTCTACTGCTGAGCCACAACCCCAGCCCCAAACACACACATTTTTAAGAAATAAATTCACGAAAATCCTGGTTGTTCTTCCTGAAGAAAAGTGAATGAAAAGATCATTTTGTCTGAAGTCATTAAAAACTATTAGTGACCTGGTCCAAAAATAAATCTGAGATATGTATGAATTTCTTGCTAAGGTTCTCAAATACTTTATAATGATAATTCTTAGGATACTCATGATAGAGTTTCTTTTTCCTTTTTTTGTGGTACTGGGGATTGATCCCAATGTCTTATACATTCTATGCAAGCACTCTACCACTAAACTAGAACCCCGCTCTTTTTATTAAAAAGTTTTGAGACAGGGTCTTGATAAGTTGTGCTGGTTGGCCTTGAATTTGTGATCCTTTGGCTTAGCCTCTCGAGTGGCTGAGATTGTAGGCACGCACCACCATGCCCAACTCATAATGGAGTTTCTGAATTAAACACTATTCAAATAATGAAAGCCAAAGGACAGAGACCCTTAAAAGATATTAAATAATTCCTTTGGCTTACTGGATTTGCTACATTTAGTCCTTAATTCATACTGTTGTGTGGGGATTAAAAGAATTTGTAATTCAAGTGTTTTGAGTTTACAAAAAACCATGTCAATGAAATATTATTGGAACAGAGTGGTGGGGCATTTCTCCTGACTTCTTCAGATTTGGAAGGTGAAAAAATAATACAAAAGAGAAATTCCAGTAGCTACCTCAAAATTAACTAACATGAACAAGATCCTTTGTTGCTGTTTCTAATACTATATTTATAAATACTAAAAATTCAGATGTGATTCCAATTCATTCATGATTTGTTACCTTTGAGAGCTAAGTTTAGCATATCACCAGCACGGAAAGAAATTTCTTCTTCAGATACAGCAGCAAAATCATATTCTGCTCTAGCAACTACATGGTCATCCTCACCATTTGCCCAGTTGATGTTGTCTATAAGCCAAATTAAGAATTTAAGTTAGTAAAACATGCAAAAGGAAAATATAGATCTTTTACTGTCTATGGCTTATAATTGCATAAATATAAATTGCATAAATTCATTTACCAAGAAAAAAGTCTTTCATTCCCAAATAAATTTTATAGTGAATGCTATGTTAAGTAAACAGTGTATTCACAAGGCTATTTCTTATGAACTTTATCCTTTTTGTTGAGCTAAAAATTCTAGCCCCCTTGCTTTAAGTATTTTAGATTTTGCAGGCCAAAAGGAAAATATAGAATGTTATGATGAAATCCAAAATTGTAATAATGAGTTTTCTTTCTTTTTGGAAGGGGGTAATATAATTCTACTACTAAGACAGATGGAATATTTTGGGGTGAGGGTAGTATTTTGCTTCATTTGGACTAGACTGCAATATTCATTTGTTAATGCTAAATTAAATGATATTTTAGGTATTTCATCTTTGTCAGTGTCTTTTCACACAATAAGTACTGCCAAATCCTGATACCAATTCATTCATGAGCATGTGGTGTTAATTAAACATATGCATTACTTGGGAGATTAATAGTCTAGAATATAATTCTGTCAAATTCTTCCCTTGATTTTGCCTTTTACCAAGTCATTACATTGCAGATTAATCACTTTTGAATAAAGACTAAGTGCAAGCTCCTCAATTACACAGTTAAATGGATTCCTAAATATGGAATTTTTCTTTGCATTAGAAGTCTAAAAGTTACTTCTGGCATTGTAGTTTGAGTTTGGAAAATCTATCTGCTGCAAATTTGTGTGGGACTTGAGATATCACTTCTTATTTTAATTTCTGACAGTCTGGGAGATGTATAAAGCAGTGACATTATTTGTAATTCAAATAATGTGAGCACTGTCAAAATAACTTTACTCCAGTGTAAGTTTTTACACACAGGTACTATTCTATTTTATGGTTTATGTTTAATTCATTAAGGATATTATATAAGTTAATAGCAAAAGTTTATTGTTAAAGCCATTTATGTTTAATAATGGTGACTGAGGATGGTTTTGTTTAGGAAAATTTCAACCTTGGCCTCAATTAAAAAATAAGTAAATAAAACAACCCCTGTTAAGCTCCTGAACTGCTGTATAGTAGGTAAAGTCAGAATCTTCAGTTTCTACATATGAAAAACTCACATAACTAATAATAGTTATATCATAAAAGTAAATAAATTTTAACTTGATACTATTTATTCAATAATACCTGATAAGTTCAAATATTTTCTGCAATATCCCTGCTGTAAATTTTGTCCAACTAATCTGCCTTCTGCTCTACCTATATTTTCACACCATCAGGTGCAATACATCTTAGTAGATTCCACCTCAGTTGAATTAGTGTTTCAATTCAACTATTTTTGCCTGTAGTTACACCACATAATATTCACTGAGGCTAAGTCACTTCAAATTCATCCATATTCCTCAAAACAAACAAACAAACAAACAAGAAAAACAAAATAACAAAAAACTCAGCACTATCAGCATCTATCCGGTCATTACAAGTTTAGGAAAAATATTCAAATAACTTGCACTTTCTTGTTTTCTAAGTGCTGGGGATTAGACCCAGGGCCTTGTACATGCTAAGCACATACTCTACTACTGAGCTATAGCCTCAGTCCTTCATTTGCTTTAAGTTGGCTATGCTGTTCCAAATGCTATTAACTCTTCAAGAAGTTGTTCCTACTGAAAGCTAGTAAGTCTTTAACGTTAACTTTTTCTGGACATATTTCTTGGCAGTTGCAATCACCATCAGTAAACAGCTTTCCCTGATTGGCTAACAAATGAACTTTTCAGAAAGTTATTTTAATTGCAGCCTCATTTTCCTTTTCCTTTTTTGTGGGGGAGGGTAAGGAAATTTGCTATGATAACAGATTTCTATTTGTAAAGTTCCTACTGTTTCTGAGCATTGATTTTGTGAATAGTGCTCAGTCTGGTAATGATGTACATTATATTTATTTTAAAAAGCTAGAGTGTCACTGCATAGTAAGTAGTGCTTTACCATCTAATTCAATAACAAAACAATCCATACTATACATATGACATTCAAAATCTGCTTTTCTCATGTGTCAAGTAAGCACTTGTGAAAAAATTTTGTGTTGTAACAATGTATGTGGCACTCTACATGCTATCAAGTTGTAACTAATTAGGAAGATCTGTAATGTACAGAAAAGAATATGAAGCAATGAGAGTACTCAACTCTGCTCATATAACACAAAAAGCAGCCATAACAATATATACAATGAGTATGGCTGTTACGATAAAACTTTACTCAACATGTGCTAAGATTTGAATTTCAAATCATTGTCAAATCAGAAATTTTTCTGATTTAAAAATATATCTTTAAATTTCTTCCAATTATTGAAAAAATATAAAAAAATTCTTAACTTATGTGTTATACAAAAACAGGAGCAGGCAAGATTTGGTCCATAGGCCATAATTTGCAGACCCCTCTTCTAAGTAGGCAAAGTCATAAGACCCAAGTTTCCTCCATTTCATTTACAAAAATCTCTTTGTATCATGACCCATTTCCTCTTCTTTTGACCCTGCTTTTTACCTGTTTCCTTAGATCATATTCTCTTCTACCTCCTATAAAAGGCTTTTTCTTTCTTTTTTTTTTTAAACAATCTCACTCATTTTTTTTTTTTTAGAGAGAGAATTTTAATATTTATTTTTCAGTTTTCGGCGGACACAACATCTTTGTTTGTATGTGGTGCTGAGGATCGAACCCAGGCCGCACGCAGCCAGGCGAGCGCGCTACCTCTTGAGCCACATCTCCAGCCCGTAAAAGGCTTTTTCATCCTCTGTCTCTTCCTGATCTCTAATCACTCCTTCTCTACGACTTCTTTTACCCTAAAAACATACTTCAGATCTAACTTCTTAAAAGACAAAACAAAAAGCTGAAAATAACTACACTGACAAACTATTCTTCTTCTCTTCTATTCACTGTTCATCTTTCCTTTTAAAATTTGAGTTTATTTATTTTGGGTACTGGGAATTGAACTCAGGGGCACTCAACCACTGAGCCACATCTCTAGTCCTATTTTGTATTTTAGAGACAGGGTCTTACTGAGTTGCTTAGTGCCTCACTTTTGCTGAGGCTGGCTTTGAATTTACGATCCTCCTGTTTCAGCCTCCTGAGCCATTGGGATTACAGGTTTGGGCCATCGTGCCTGCTGAGTTTATTTACCCCTTCCGCCCTTCAAAAGTTTCCATCTTGGACCTAGCATGTTTGAGGCACTGGGTTCGATTCTCAGCATTGCATATAAATAAAATAAAGGTCCACTGACAACTAAAGAGAAAACCCTATCTATCTATACATATATATAAAATAAAAAAAAGTTTCCATTTTTTCCACTCTACCAAAACTACCTGCTGGAGCTTGATGTCCTCCAACTACCAAATCTAATGATCTTTTTTCAGTTCTCATTCTTATTATAGCACTTGATATCATTCATGATCTTTCTTCCTGATCTTAAAACTTCCTCCTTCCACTTTTGGTTTTATAATGCAGCAAAAACATGGTTCTAATTTTGTTCTTGGTGATTTCCATCTTATCCTCAGTTATGGTTTAGGTATGAGGTGTCTCCCAAAAGCTCATATGTGAGACAATGCAAAAGGATTAAAAGGTGAAATGTTTGGGTTATAACAGCCTTAACTTAATCAATTCATTAATCCACTGATAAGGATTAACTGGGTGGTAACTGCAGGTGGGCAAGGGTATGGCTAAGGAAGTAGGTCATTGGGGGCATGGCTTTAGAGTTTATGTTTTGTCCTGGTGAGGAAAGGTAACATATCCTGAGCTGCTTTCCTCCACCACACTCGTCTGCCATGATGTGTTGTCTCTTCTTTGGCCCAGAGCTATGGAGCTGACCATCTATGGACATGGGCACCAAATAAACTTTTCCTCCTCTAAAATTGTTCTTGTCAGGTATCTTGGTCACAATAGCAAAAAAGCTCACTAAAACATCCTCTCTTCTTTCCTATTTCTTTACCATTGTAATATAATCCACTTACTATTTCTTCTATCATTTCTTTTTAAAAAATATTTATTTTTTAGTTGTACACAAAGATATCGTATCTTTATTTTTTAATTTATTTTTCTGTGGTACTGAGGATGGAACCCAGCACCTCACATGTACTAGGTGAGCGCTCTACCACTGAGCCACAACTCCAGCCCCTTCTTCTATCACTTCTATGTACATGACTCATATATCTTATTTTTTACTTCTTTCCTAAGATCCTATCCTGCCTTTTAAACTGCTCTCTGAAACTTTCTCAAGTTCCACTTAAATGTTCCATTGACACATCAAACTCATTAAGTCCAACCCCTGTATTCTTCCCCCCTTGCCTCTTGCGACTCTCATTTTGTTGCCACTATGCTGACCTTACTGTTCACTTGATGGGCTAGGCACACTGTCACTTAAATACCTTTGCAATTTTGCTGCTCACTATGCCTCAAACACTTTTCTCTCTAATAGCTGTAGGACTTTTTCCCTCACCTCCTTCAGGGAGCCCTTTTCTGACTATATGTAGCAATGTAACCCCTCTTCTTCCTCCTGATACTCCCTAACATTCTTGCCTGCTTTATAATTATTATTTTTTCCTATAGCACTTATTACCTTCCAGTTTACTCTAAATTTTATTTGTTTACTGTCTCCTATCATTAGATTGCCACAAGGACAGGATTTTTCAAAAATTCATCTTTTATTTTTTAGTGGCACTGGGATTGAATCCAGAGCCTTGAAAATGCCAGGCAAGTGCTCTTCCACTAAACCACATCCCCAGCCCTTCTTTTATTTTTTATTTTGAGACAGGGCCTTGCTATAAGTTGCTCAGTTTAGACTTGAACCAACAAAATAAAACAAAAAACAAAGAAACAAAAAACTACCAATAAACCCCAAATGAAGTAAGATCTTCCACTATTAAGCTTCAACATAATTTCTCAACCTTATTTCTTAACATCCTTCTATTCAAGGATGAATAGGACAGCTAATATACGACAGCTGCATAACAAATCTCTTATTTTCAGCCTTTTACAAGCTGTTCCATCTGCTTGATAGTATTTTAACCCCACCTATTTTGTGTGTGTGTGGTAATGGGGATTGAATCCAGGTCCTCATGCAAGCTAGGCATGCACTCTCTCACTGAGCTATATCTGCTGACCTCCTTTCCCCATTTCCTTACTAGTGGATGAAATGTTATCTATCTTTCAAAAACCTAAGGCAAATGACATTTCTTCCTGGATAGTAGGGCCAAAAATATTAGCTTCACTTTTCTAGCACTTTGTAACGGTTCATAGAACATGGACTTAATAGTCAAGCAGCTTGGGTTTTGTTTCTGGTTCTGCCTTATTAAAGATGTGACCTTGGACAGGTGATTTCTCTGAACCTGTTTTGCCACTTGTAAAATGAGAATAAGTCTTACTTTTGGATTTGTGAAATAATGAGATTATAGTACAGAAAATACCTAACACAGTATGCTGCATATAAAAAGAGGCTCGAGAAACTTTGTGTCTCCTTAACTGTCCTAATCCCTACTACACTTTGTCTCATTATAATTACCTGTATATATATCTTTTTTAAAAATTTTTTTTAGTTGTATTTGAACACAATATCTCTATTTTATTTATTTATGTGGTACCGAGGATCGAACCCAGGGTCTGTCACATGCAAGGCGAGCTCTACCACTGAGCCACAACCCCAGTCACTGTATATGTATCTTAATCACTTCCCTCCCAAAAAGTTTTAGAAAAATAGGGATTATGCCCTATGCATCTTTTGTATCCTCCACAGTACCAAGTTCAGTTCCTTGTAAATAGTATTTAGGAAATGTATGTTAAACTGAACTAATACTAAATCGGCAAATTCGTCTTTGTGACATTCCTTTTCTAATTTTGAAGTTCTTAATGGAAAATAACTAGATCAAAAAGTAAATACAAATGAATAAAAAGAATGTTAATTTAACAAATCTAAATTATATGGTTGTCTGAACCTGTTCCCTTATTCTTACCTGTTACTTCATCACTGTGGGTAGATAAAAGTTTCCAGATGAGATAAGGACCTCCGAGGATAACAGCAAAAAACAAAAATATTGGCCAAGATTTTGCTGAGTTAGCTGCTTGGTCCTCCGCACCAAGACAAGCCACAGTTCCTTCACTTTCTGCCCACAGGTCCTCATTCTCAGAGCCTCTTCTTAAACCCATCATCCACTGTAACCGTCTATAAAGATATCTTATAGTCCTAACTAATGCAAAAGCTGAAAAAACCTTTGTAAAGTGTATTTTTAATCGGGAGAAGTGATTTGCTACATCCAATACAGCCCTAAAACTGTTATAAACAGCTGAAAAAGTAGCATCCATCATCATACTGACAGAGGCAAAGGCATGTACAATACTTTCAATGGACTGAAATGCACCTCTGCTGCTTTCTTCAGCTTGCTGAACAAATCTACTGGGTGGAAGATCATCTACACGGAGGCGGTTATAGCCCAACCCATTATATCCATAACTATAAGGACTATAGCTTCCATAAAATGAATTTCCATAGGTGCCATATCCAGACGAAAATGAACTATATGCAGGTCTGAAAGTGTTCACACTGCTGCTTCCTGTCTGCTGTGATGGCCTTGGAAGAATAGGTGGGGGCACTCTGGTAAGTGTTGGTTGTCCAGGCCTTGTCAATAAAGCAGGACCCAAGTCAGCAGATCTAAAACCAAAAATTATTGAAAACAGTTACTTAAGCACTCAATAAATTCGATTCAAAGTAACTATTAAACATCTTCTATATATTTGTTTAATAAGCAGTGTTATGACAGATTCTATGTGAGGATGTTTTAGGGAGTAGTTACCCTTTATCTGTGATTTTGCTGTCTATAGTTTCAGTTATCAGCAGTCAATGGTGATCAGCACAGTACAATATTTTGAGAAACAAAGAAAGAGACCACATTCACAATATATTGTTAAAATTCCTCTTTTAATTATTAGTTATTGTTAAGCCCTTACTGTCCTTAATTTATAAATTTAACTTTATCATAGGTATGTATAGGATTTGGTACTATTTGTGACTATAGGTTGTCCATTGATAGTCTTGGAATGCAAAGTAGGGGGACGAATTTAAGGATTAGTCTCTAACAGCCAGATGCTAAGAATCTAATTGCCAAAACAAATTTAAAAGAAGCTGACCAAACTTTATTTTTCTGTTCTGTTATTCTGACATTATTATCTTCAATCTGTGCCTTCTTAAGACTCTTACCCATTTCTTAAGATTAGTTACAAGCAAATATTTGTCCATCCTTGCACCAAAATGATACTATCTTAACTATTATAGTTTAATAATAGGTTTTAAAAAATATTTATTTTTTTAGTTGTAGTTGGACACAATATCTTTATTATTTTTATGTGGTGATGAGGATCGAACTCAGGTCCTCGCACGAGTGCTCTCCCACTGAGCCATAATCCCAGCCCTTAATAATAGGTTTTAATATCCAATAAAAGAACGTCTCCCACATTGTTCATCTCCAGAATTGTTTTGGCCATTTGAGCCTTTGCACTTCCATATAAATTTTACAATCAGAGCTTCAAGTTCTACATCTCTCCCACCAAAGCCTATTGAGATGCTGTTTGAGATTATATGGAATCAACAGGTTAATCTGAGATGAATTCAACATCTTTATAATATTAAATGTTTCAACCACAAATATAATGAAAACTATATTACTGAAGTTTTTAAAAGATGTTTCTCAATGTTTTAAAAATAACTTTAAGTCTCAATAATATTTTATTGTTTACTATGTAAAAGTTTTTAAAGATTTATTTCTATATATTTGCTTTTTTGATGCTGTTATAAATGGTATCTTTCTAAAATCATTTAGTTGCTGTTAGATAGAAAAATGAATTTTCAAATATATGGTCCTTATATCTAGCACCTTTGTTTTGGATCCTTTTATATTTTCTAGAATATCTGAAGTCACATCACATATGAATAATGACAGATTTATAATTTCCTTTTTTATTATATATATATATATATATATATACACACACACACACACACACACACACGTGTCTGCCTATCTATCTATTTATCTATCTATTTATTTTTGTACTGGGGGTTGCCTGGCTTAGTGCATGACAGGCAAGTCTCTACCACAGAGCTACATGTACATCTCTAGGCTCCTTTATTTTATTTTGAGACAGGGGCTTGGCTAGGTTACTCAGATTGGCCTCAAACTTGCAATTTTCCTGTTTTAGCCTCCCAAGTAGCTTGGAGTTTAGGCATGTACCACTGTACCTGGCTTTCAATTTTACAGGTTTGACTTACATCCTTGCTTCATTCTGACTTCAAAGGGAGAGTTTTCAATGTTACCATAAATTATGATGTCTGCTGTAGTTTTTTTAAAAAGAAATTTAGTAGTTTTCTATTGCTATTTGTTTTTTTTTTTTACTATGAATGAACACTATTTTTTTGCCATTATACATGTACTCTTTTTTTGCATTACAATTCTTAATACACATATATACCACAAATTTTCATATCTCTGTTTGTTTATAAGGTATGTTGGTCCCAAATTCAAATCTTCATACATGTATTTTGTATAAGGATCACCATAGTCATCTTGAGAGATGCTGGGAAATCATTTAATGATTTAATGAGAGATGATTTCCCAGCATCTCTCAAGATGATTATGTGATGTTTAGCTTTTATTCTCCTAACATGGTAAATTACATTACTATACAAATGTAAAAGGCACCCTATGTTCCTGAAGTAAAACCAAATGGGCCACACTGTATTGCTGGACTTTGTTTGGACCTGGACAGACACAGAGGCTCGTTCCATAGCTTGGCTATTGTGAACTGTGTTGCTATACACTTGGATACGCATGTATTGCTATAGTTTACTAATTCTTTAGAATAGTAGCTAGCAGGATTTTCTCCCATTTTGTAAGTTCTCTCTTCACATTCTTGTTTCCTTTGCTGTGCAGAAACCTTTAAATTTTATGCCAATCCACTTCTTAACTCTTAAAATTATTTCCTCAGCTTTAGCGGTCTGAGAAAGTCATTGCCTGCCCTTATGTTAGGGTATTGACACTATGTTTTCTCCAGCAGCTGCATGGTTTATGGCCTAATTCTGAGGTCCCTGGTCCACTTTGAGTTAACTATTGTGCAGGGTGAGAGATAAGGATCTAGTCTCATTCTTCTACATAGGGATAACCAGTTTTCCTAGTATTATTTGTTTAAAAGGCCTTTGGCACCTTTGTGAAAGATCAAATGCCTGTAGATATGTGCATTTGTCTATGTCTTTTATTCTGAACCAGTGTCTGTTTTTATGCCAGTGCCATGCAGTTTTTTGTTAGTATAGCTCTGTAGTGTAATTTGAAATCAGATATTGTGATGCTTCCAGCATTGTTTATTGGCTGAGAACTGCTTTGGCTAGGATTCTTTTATTCTTCCAAATAAATATTAGGACTTTTTCCAAGTTCTGTGAAGAATACCATTGGCATTTTGATGGGGACTGCATTTAATCTGTATAGTGTTTTTAGTAATGTGTCCATTTTAGCAATATTAATTCTGCCTGTTCATGAACAGAGGAAGTCTTTCTATCTTCTTGTGTTGTCTTCAATTTCTTTCTTCAATGTTCTATAGTTTTCATTATAGAGATGTTTCACTTACTTGGTTAATTTTATTTCTGGGTATTTTATTTATTTTTTGAGGCTACTGTAAATGGGATTATTTTCCTTCTCAGCAGATTCCTTATTATTTAGGGAAGCTTATGAGTTTTGTATGTTAATTTTGTAATCTGCCACTTTGCTGATTTATTAACTCTAGCAGTCTTCTGATGGAACTTTTTAGTTCCTTTAAGTAGAGACTCATCTGCAAATAGTGATAATTTGACTTCCTCCTTTCCCATTTTTGTTTCTTAAAATTTGCTTCTTTTGTCTAATTTGCTCTGGCTAATATTTCTTATACTATATTGAATAGGAGTGGTGAGAGTGGACATCCTTATTTGGAACAAGATATGTTCCAAATTTTAAAGGAAATTCTTTCAGTTTTTTTCCCATTTAGTATGATATTCAATGTAGGTATGCTGTATTTAGCTTTATGATGTTGAAATAAGTTACTTTCATCCCTAGTTTCTGATTTTTTAAATCATGAATGGGAATTGAATTTTGTCAAAGGCTTTCTCTGTACCATTAAGATGATGGTGATTCTATTTATATGGTGAATTACATTTATTGATTTTTATATGTTAAACCATTCTTGCATCCTTGGGATAAAACCAACATGATCACGATGCATGATCATGATGTACAATCATATTATTTGTTGAATACGATTTGCTAATTAATATTTATTAAGAATTCTTGCATCTAAGTTCATGAGGGATATTGTTGGTAGTTTTCTTCTATGTGTCCTTATGTAGTTTGGTATAAGGGTAATACTGGAAGTATTCCATCCCTTTCTAGTTCATGGAATAATTCAAGAAAAATTGGAATTAATTCTTAGTTAAAATCTGTAGAATTATACTGAGAATTCATCTGGTCCTGGGCTCTTGTATTTTGGAAGCTCTTTATTACTATTTCTATCTCACTGCTAGTTATTGGTCTGTTTAGGCTTTCAATGTCCTCTTGATTCAATTTTGGCAAGGTTATACACGTCTAGAAATGTATCCGTTTCTTGTAGGCTTTCCAATTAACTGGAGTGTAAGTTTTCAAACTAGTTCCTAATGATCCTCTGGATTTCTGTATGTCTGTGGTGATTTCTCCTTTTTCATTTCTAATTTTATTAATTTTGGTCTTTTTTCTTTTGGCCAAGGGCTTATTAATCTTATTTATCCTTCCAAAGAACGAACTCTTTGTTTCACTGCTCCTTTGCATACTTTTTTTAATCCTCTATTTCACTGATTCTGGCTCTGACCTTTGATATTTCCTTCCTTTAACTGGTTTTGCAATTGGTTTGTGCTTGTTTTTCAATGACCTTGAGATTCGTCATTAGGTTGTTTATTTGACATATTTCTAATTTTCTCATATATACACTCATAGCTATAAATTTTCCTCTCAGAAGTGCCTTCATGAGTGCCAGGGATTCTGGTATGTTTTACCACTATTCTTCTTTGATGTGAAGAATTTATAATCTCTTCCCTGATTTCTTCTATCACCCATTCATCATTTATCCAAAAGGATACTGTTCAATCTCTATGTTTTCAAGATTTCTGCACGTTTTTTCCTGGTATTTATTTCTAATTTCATTGCATTATGATCAGATAAGATGCAAGGGAGTATAACATTTTTAAAATATTTTCTAAAACTTGCTTTGTGGCCTAAAATATGATCTATTTTGGAGAAAGTTCCACAAGCAGCTGAGAAGAAAGTGTATTCAGCTGTTGTTAGATGAAATATTCTACAGATGTCTATTAAGTCAATTTGATTCATAGTAATTTTTAGGTCTTAATACCTAACTCTGTATTGAATAATATGTATGCATGATCTATTTATTGGTGAAAGGTGTGTTGAAATTACACAGTATTACTGCCCTGGGGTCTATCTGGGTCTTTAATTCAAGTAGTGTCTTTTTTATGTGATTAGGTCCACCAACGTTTGGGACCTAAAACTACTGTTCTATCTTCTTGTTGAATTGTTCTCTTTCTCAGTATAAACTTTTTTGTCTGTTCTGATTAATTTTGGCTTGAAGTCCAATATCCTATAATTTTCTTTTGTTGTAATATTTTTGTACAATTTGGGTATTAGGGTTATACTGGCTTCTTAAAAAAAAAAAAAGAGTTGAGTGCTGGTGTGTGGCTCAGTGGTAGAGTGCTTGCCTAGCACATGAGAGGCACTGGGTTCAAACCTCAGCACCAAATTAAAAAAATGAAATAAAGATATTGTGTCCACCTACAACTAAAAAATAAATATTTAAAAAAATAAAAAAGTTGGGGAGTTAAATATTTCCTTTTTTAATATTGCAGAAAAGTTTGTAAACTTCATCAGCGAAGTCTTCTAGATTTACAATTTTCTTTGTGGGAAAGATTTAAATCATGAATTCAATTCTTTTAGTACCACGCCATTCAAACTATAGTCTGTAGACCAGTTTTAAGTTTGTGAACCAGTTGTGTGAATCTATAATGAGAAAAATATGGAAAATAAGATTGTTTAAATAATTTAACAGTGCTATTTTTTGGTGTGTTTCATAAAAGTAATGATTGGCAATCCATATACTGTGAGAAAAACTGCTTTAATAGTTATAAAAATACTTTTATTTTTTTCTAAATTATACCTTCACTAACACCCCAAATCTCTTTCCTTCTTTTCTATGTTTCCATTCTTCTGTCTCTTTGTGCTTCATTCTAGATATTCTCTTTCCAACTATACTCTAGTCCATTGTTACTTCCAGGGTCAATCTTCAATAAGATAAAGAGTTTACAACAAAATGTAAATCAACAAATCCTTTTTTCACAGATAGTTTTGCTATTAAGAAAATGCTAGTTGAACTAAATAGAGGGCTTAATATTAAAGCTACATTCTGAAACAAGTTTCATATCTTATTGTGAACTGCTAGTATGTCCTTTGGGAAACAGCAGCAAGTCCACAGACTCTCTGTAGCACAGAACACATATGAAGCAGCAGTGTTCGATGTTACTAATTTTCTCTATAGTAGTATCTAATCTGTTGTCAAACCCAGTAAGTTTAATTTTGAATTTTAATTTTGTTTATATTTTTTTGTTCTAGAATATCCTTTTCTGTTTAATAACTTCTAATTCTCTCCTAAGATCCTTTCTTTTCATTGTCTTTAATATATTAAACATATTTACTTTAAAGTCTGTATAGAAATCCCATTATTTAGAATCATTATGAATCTGTTTTCTTTCCATTTATGTAATCTAATGTCTTTGTGTGTGAGGCTCCATTTTGCTTGTCTGTCAGATGTATGTGAGGAATTATAGCAATAATTTTAGGTTCTGGATGATGTTCTTTTCCTCCAAATGTGTTTCATTCTAAATATTGTTTATTATCTGATTAGGATATAATAGACACTGACAAAAATTATGGTGGTTTTCTCATTAGTAATACTTAATGCACATATCACATAGACTATTGATATAGATTTTTTTCTCACAGTCTTGTACTGTTTCATAATTTTCAATAAATCTTATTTAAAAATAATAGGAAATTAAATTTAAACATTCAATAAGGGGAAAAAAAAAGCTTTTTCTCTTGCTTTTTCCTGGCTTTAATGTTCTTTTTATAGCATAATAAGTGCATTTAGTATTCATGGTACATTCTTGTTTTCTCTTATAACCAGCACAATAACACTAAGCAGGTCTATGACTTAGAAGAACAAATGATATGTTTTCAATGCTGAGTGTTCAAAGTCTTCTCCACTCAACTTCTTATTTAAAAATTTTAAAGAATACATACACACAAAAAATTTTCTATGTAATTTCTATGATTTTGCCATATTTACTTCTCTCTCATTCTTGTCTTAAACAAATTCTGGAATCATTTGAAATTCGAGACTTGATACATTTCCCAATACCTCAACAAACATTTCCTAATAAAGAAAGACATTTTATACAAAAATCATACTATTACCATCCTGTCATTGAAAATTAACCATAGTTTTATATCACACACATTAACAATAATTTTATATCATCTATTATCCAATTACAGTAAAAATTTATCCATTTCTTCCAAATGTCTTTATTTATAATAAAGAACTTTGAGATTAAATTCACTTATCATAAAATTCTAAAGCATAAAGTCCAATGGTTTTTAGTTGCACACCTTTGTGAATATACTATCATATTTACTTCTGGAACATTTTCATTACATTAAAAAGAAATTCTGTGTTCATCAGCACTCATTCCCCATTTCCTATCTTTGGTAATGACTAATCTACTGTCTGTCTATATTAACTTGTCTATTCTGGTTATTTCATACATAGTTGATTCTTTTTTTTTTATATTTTTTATTGTTGGTTGTTCAAAACATTACAAATTTCTTGATATATCATATTTCACAATAGTTGATTCTTGTTATTCAAGGTACTGACATCCTATAAAGTTTTTCAGAATTATTCAATACCAAATCACTACTTATAGGAGAAACAAAAGTTTGGGGTTACAGAAAATTTCAGGTCACATTTTTATCAACCAATCAAAACATATACTTGTTTTAAGTGTACTTCTGTTTAAAGGCATCTTAATATATATTGTCAACTCATTAAGAACTCATAACCAATATCTGTAAACTCATGCCTGAATGAAGCTTTCTTAACACATGTAATTTCTTCATTAGCATATCACAGTATTCTTGTGCTTTGAACACTAGACAGGACTATGCTTCTGGGGCACTTTAAACAGTGAAATCACCATAAAAAATAAGAAAAACCCATACTAAGCAGACTGTGAAATGGACACTGTTTACACCATGAGGGTTGAAACAAGAACTGGAAAGATGCTTTGTTTCACTTCATTTAAATGATAACTCAGGTCTTTTTCTGCTCTAAGCATGTTGACAAATGATTGTCAGAGTGTTGAGAGTATTAATGTGGGCTTTACAAATAAATTTCACTGATTAGGACAAGTTGCAAATATGGGATCTACAAATAATGAGGATCTATGGTAAATGGACTCACGTATCATGTAGTATTTTGTGAATGGCTTTTTTCACTTATCATGTTCCCAAGCTTCAATCATATTAAAGCCTATATCAGTTTCAAGTTGAGTATCCCTTACCAGAGGAGTTTGGAATACTTGCTACATGTAATGAGATTTCTTGGGAATGGGATTAAGGTCTGAACATGAAATTCACTTATGTTTCATATGCACTTTATACACTTTTCAAATGCACCTGCATTTTGACTGTGACCAATCATATGAGGAAGTGTGGAATTTTCTACTTGTGGCATCATGTCGGCACTCAAAAAGTTGGATTTTGCATTATTTTCAACTATAGATTTGGGATATTCAATCTGTACCTCATTATTCTTTATTTCCAAATTATAATTATCCATGAGTTGATGGACATTTGTACTATCATGAATAATGACACTCTGTTCATTTCTATATGAGATTTGTATGGACACATGTTCTCATACCACTTGGGTACATATACTTGGGAGTAAATTTCTGGGTCTTAGAGTAAACACTGTGTTTACTCTTTGGAAGATCTGCCAGATTATGTTCCCAAGAAACTGTACTGTTTACAGTGTATGATGGTTCCAACTTTTCTATCCTTGCCAAAACTTTTTATTATTATTATTTTTATTATTACTGCCATTCTAGTGGGTGAGAAATGGTATCTCACTGTGATAGCTAATGGTGCTGAGCACCTTTTCAGGGTTTACTGACTATTTTATTTTTTATTTATCAAGAAGGAGTCTCACCATGTTGCCAAGGCTAGCCTCAAACTCAAGATCCTCCCATCTTAACCTCCCAAGCAGTTGGGATTACAGGCATACACCACTGTGCTCAGCTGTTTACTGGCCATTTAAAAATCTTACTTGGAAAAATAATATCTAATAGTATCTAATCAGACACTTTGCCCAATTTTTTCCCCTAATTTTAAATTAACCTTTTTATTTTTTATATTTGGTACTGAGGAATGAACCTAGGGGTGATTACCCACTTGAGTACACCTCCAGCCCTTTTTATTTTGAGACAGGGTCACACTAAGTTGTTTAGGGTCTGCTAAATTGCTGAGGCTGGCTTTGGCCTTGAGATCCTCTTGCCTCAGCCTCCCAAGCTGCAGGTAACTGCCAGTGCACCTGGCCTAAATTATCCTTTTTATTTTTGCCTTATTATTTTATTATCGAACTGCAAGAATTGAAATGTCTCTTACTATTTTCATGAACAAAAATTCAGTTAAAGTTTATACACTGTATTTGGTTTTGTCTTCTCATTCTCTTGTAAACTAGAATATTTTTTTTAGAAAGTCCCTAACTTTTTTGAAGTCTACCCAGTTTTTTTCCTAGAATGTCCTACCATTCTAGATTTGTGTTTCCTCAAAAATGTTAACATGTACCTCTACCCTCTATAATTTCTATTAGACTAAGGTTATACCCAAGGGTTTGATTACAACCAAGTTCAAAATTTTTGGCAAGAATAATTCATGGGTGATGTTTACTTCATATTATACCATATTAGGAGGCACATAATGCCAGATTGCCTCCTTATTTGTGAGACTAAGTTTGATTGTCTGCTTAAGGTGATAACTATCACCTTTTCCCATGAAAATACATTTTTCCTTTTCTAATTAGTATATAATCTATGGGATGACACTTTGGTTCCACACAAATATCCTATTCCCCAACAATTGTTCATCTGATGGTTTAGCATCCACTCATGATTTTTGCCTAAGTAAAAATTATATGTGTAACTCCAAAATGGTAATTTTCTAGTCCAGGCTAATGTATTAACAGCCTTGAATGATATTGTAAACAAACTAATAGAACTCTTAACTTTTTTTTTCTTTTACTGAATTCAACATTTAAAAAATGGAGCAAAACTTAAAAAAGATCAGTGGACGCCAAACAGTATATTCAGACTTTAATTAACAGTTTTGCTCCAAACTAGAAGCCATAATAAAGAAAATAGAAAAACAGACATATCTAGATTTAATACAAGATAAATGTGTCTATGAAACAGAAACTCAACAGAAATGCATATAGGAAAGAAGGATAAAGCAACAGGCCTACTCAGTTCTGGGTCTGGAATCAGTGACAGAATTCCAGTTATTAGGAAATAATAAAAAAAGAAAAACACTCCACTCAAATGGAACTAGTTTACTGTCTGAGGCTTGGGAGATAAGACATGTCACCTTCATTTCTAAAAAGAGGTCATAATATTTGCTGCGAACAGTTTAAAATTTTTAGAAAGTTATGGACCTAAGAAAAAGTGACTCTGATACATCCTCAAGTGAGAATATGAAACATGTTAACTACTATTAACTCTTAATCTAATCCACTGTTTTCAAACCTGAGATTTTTGTGGGGGTGGGTGCTAATGGAACAGGTAGATGGAACAAGAAATTTAGACAAGAGAGGGAAATGTGAAGAAAGAGAAAAAACAGAACTCTAAAATTCTACTCAAAATGAGCTTATCAAAAATGCTACAGACATGAAGAGATTAAAAAAATCAAGAAATCAGGCCAACAAAAATCAACAAGAATAAAAATTCATTCAAGGAAAAACTAACAGTTCGGCAAAGATTCTAGATATGTTTAAAAATATCACAGAGATAAACACTGCAAGCAATATCATCTGTGAAAAAACTCATATGAATTAAAAGCATCTTAATAATGAAAAAAAATCTAAGACATGATATCCACAGCAACAGCAGCTATCTTGCAACTATGAAACAAGAAAAAAGTTTAGTTGCTATAAAAACAAAGTTGTAAGGAGTAGAGTAGAATTATAGAATTTGGGAATTTCACTTGAAGTAATGGTAGTCTAGGTAATTAGACTAACCCTACAACCGAAAAAAAGTAGAAAAGCTAGGAAAAAGAAAAATGTGTGTTTAAAGTGTTAGTGAACAGGCACTGAGGAGTTTTAGAGTCAAGATCCACAAGAAAAGACCCAGAAAGAACAACATTTTGAGATGTTTCTCCAGGGACCAAGGCTAATTCAGGAAGATGGCTGATAGGATGAGAAACTGGGCAGTGTCAGATAGAATCCCTGGGTTAAGAGGATAAACTAGAGTTTAGAACTCTAAAAGAGGAGACCTACAGTACTCTCACACTTCAGACTGGGACCTTAAAGGGCTATATGGTTGAAGTAAGGGTGAAAAGGCTAACAGAAAATAAACTAGCCTTGGTAAGAAAACCAGTTTCAAATCAGCTCAATCCTAATTGGATTAAATTAATTCTAGATTGCTAGTGACTAGCCATTCTGGTCAAAAATAAAAATCTCTGAAGGAAGATACTATTACTAGTCCTCCAATAACTTAAAACCATCTATATGTGATGTCCATCTCCCATTAAAAAATAATTGGGCCTACATTATGATAAAATCATGTTTTTTTTTTAGAAGAGAATTATCAGATAATACAAAGAGCTCTATAGGAGATCTAGAAAATGGAGTTATTAGAGACTTTAAACAACTGTTTAATAAAAAAACTGACAATATTGGGATTTTTCAGCAGAGAATAGAAACCATAAAGCCAGATCAAATGGATCTAAAACTAAACACCATATATACATACACACACACACAACACTCCCCAAAACCAAACCTAACTCAAACAAAAAAACCCTCTGAAACATGAACTCAGTGACTAGCTTAATAGCCTACAAGGTATATAAAGAAATACAGGGTGTATATATATGTAATTTGATTTAAAGGAGTAAAGAGAGAATAGACAGAAGCAATATTTGAAGGGACAATGGGTGAAACTTCTCTCAAATTAACGAAAAATATCAAAGTCAGATTTAAGCGTCCCTATGAATACCACTCAGAATAATACAAAGAAAAACCATACCGAAACCCAATAAAGTATAATTGAAAACCCAAAACAGAAAAATCTTGAAAGCTGCCGGGGGTGGGGTGGGGGAGTTGGGTTCTTTTTAAAGGAGCAAGAAAAAGCAGACAGAAAAGAAGGAAGCCAGGAAAAGTTCAGTTCCCTTGGTGACAATGTTGAGACAGCAGATCTCTAGGCTTCTTGCTAACCAAACAGTGTCTTTAATTGTTCAAAGCACAGTAAGATATTGTTACTTTTAGCAGAAACTATTTCTGATATAAGTGTCTAATGGGAGAATAAATGGGGGAAAAACTGTGCCTAAACAATATTTAAAGATATAACTTATGAGAATTTTCCTGAATTAAAGAAAAACATGAATAAGATTAAACACTGTAGAGGAGGAAAAAATATGTCTATATATTATTACCCAATACAGCATAATAATGTCAGAGTTAGCATATGAAATCTTAAAAGCTACAAAGGGGAAGATAATCTATCTATTAAAAAAAAGACAAATTAGGAATACATTTCTCAGGCTGTAAGATTCTGAAATGAAACTAGAGTAGTACAAAGAAACAATATTTCAATTTCACCTACAAACATATATACAAAAGTCTTAAAATAACAGAATTCAGGATTGCATATAAAACAACAACTAATCAGAATTCATCCAAAAATGCAAGATAATTCAGTTTTAGAAAGTAAGTACAGTAAGCAATATTTTTATATTTAAAAAATGCATATAATCTTAACCGATACAGAAAAGCATTCATAAAATTTAATACTCTTCATAATAAAAATCTGAGTGGGACTGGAGTTATGGCTCAGCGGTAGAGCGCTCGCCTCGCATGTGCAAGGCCCTGGGTTCGATCCTCAGCACCACATAAAAATAAATAAGTTATTGTGTACAAACTACAAAAAAAAATATTTAAAAAAATCTGAGTAAGGTAGTGAGAATCTAGACAGGGATCTATCAAAAACAAAATGTAACCATTCCAATGGAAGTCAGTACCAATACAACAATGCTGGCTAACTCTTGGTTTAGCTGTAAATAACAGAATCATTTATACGGAATGAGACAATTTCAACCAAACCATTAAAACGAATTAAAGAGTTTGACATTATTCATATTTATACTTAAAAAATATCAAGCTGGGCTTGGTGATGCATGCCTGTAATCCCTGTGACTTGAGAGGTTGAGGCAGGAGTATTGCAAGTTCAAGGCCAGCCTCAGCAACTTAGCAAGACCCTGTCTATATATTTATAAGATAAAATAAATAAAAATAAAAAGGACTGAGGATGTAGCTTAGTGTAAAGTGCCCCTGGGTTCAATCCCCAATACCAAAAAAAGAAAAAAAAATTTAGTACTCTGACACACCAGTTAATAACCAAATGGAAAGTATAAAAGAAAAGATCACATTACAACAGCAACATATATACACACATATAAAATCTAGGAATAAAATATAAGAGAAAGGGCATCATGGAGATCTTTATGACATTAATAAAGGCAAAAAAAAAAAAAGAACAAAATTCTCACCAACTGTACCTTACACACACAATAAAGGAGAGACTTATTTGATGTATAAATTCAAGAAAACTTCCAGTAAGTCTTTTCATGAAGATTAAGTGTAATTAAGGCAATTTTGAAGAACAGCAATGTGTGGAGCCTCTTGACATAAATACATATTAAAACTAGTTAGTTGCAGCCGGGCACACAGGTAGTCCCAGCTACTTGGGAGTCTGAGGAAGGAGAATGACTTAAGACCAGGAGCCTGGTGCATATGTGCGTGTATGAAGCTCTAATTAGGACAGTGTAGTGCTAGCAAAAGAACAAATAGATCACTAGAACAAGTAAGATAGTTTCCCCCAAAGAACTACACAGTTTAGAAAACCTGGTATGAGACAGATGGCATTATAAACTAAGATGGAATATATCCAGTAAACAATGCTGGGGTGATTAGTTATGCACATAGGAAAAAAACAAAACAAAACAAAACAGATTTCGTACTTTACACTGATTTCTGTACATCAAAGCCAGTTCTAGGTGGATTAAAGATCAGAATGTGAAAATCAGAACGTTTCAAAGAAAATATAGAGAAAAGTTTCCTAATCTAGGTAGAAGTGGTTTATCTATGACAAAAACACAAACAATATGACAATTTGGGCTATATTAAAATTAAAAATCTGTACAAAAGTAAGCACAAATATAAAGACAAGCCACAGACTGAAAGATTAGCAAAACACAATGATGTACTCTCACAAACTGATAAACAAAGACAACAGAAAAAATAAAATGAAAAAATATTTTCATTTAAAAAAATATTACTGCTTATATGTTTTTAAGCTTTAGATGATAATATGTACACATATATATGAAATAAAATGAACCTAAGTACTAAAGTTTAAAAACATTTTTCGATACACTAAACACAAAATAGAGACAATAGTTACTATTGAAAAGAAGAATGGCATAGTTTATCTTTTATTTTTAAAAAATCTGGTAGGGCTGGGGTTGTGGCTGCGTGAAGCACCACATAAAATAAACAAATAAAATAAAGGTATTGTGTCCATCTACAACTAAAAAAAATTTTTAAAAATCTGGCAAATATTAACACTTCTCAAGGCTGGGTGGTGAATACACAAGCATTACCTTACACCTGACCAGTCTTTGTGTTTTTTAAAACATTTCATATTAAAGAAAAAGGGGAAATCGTTAATTTTATATCAACAGAACCTTAACATGCAAAAATGAAACCTGTATCTTCCAACAAGCAGTCTAAATGAGAAAAAAGAATCACTCATTAAAAATATGGCAAAAGTGTTGACCTTACTTAACAGAAATAATTAAAGCTATTACTTGTTATGCATCTATCATTAGATATTGTATTCAAGCACTTTAGCGTGTAAATAAAACATTACAAGATTTCAGAACATAGAATAAACACATTTCAATACATTAGGGATTTGTATGAGTTAGGACAACCTACAAGAGTATACAGGAATCACGCCACTCGAATTAAGATGTCCATTTACCCAGCAGAAAAAAAAATTCGATCGTGAAACTTCTAATTCTGTATGTTTCAACTTTTTAAAAGTTGCAGACCGATTTGGTGTAACTAAAACCAAAACAAAACAAAAACCTATAGGCCCTAGAAAAATACCTTTCTGTACAGAAAGGCCACGCCCAGACCATCCACAGATTTAGAATTCCTGCTTTAAAGTTCTGTCTCCAAATCTCAGTTCGAAACATTAGCTGAGTTATGCTGGAAAAGAACGCCAAGTTGGATTCCAGTTGCGTAAAAGTGACCTTTTGGGCTTTCACCAACTTCTCCTGAGGTTGTAAATAGCTTTTCACTAATGACTTTTGCTCTCTATCGTTGCGGGGGCTGCGCAAACGCCGCTCTCAACTGCTACGGTACCAAAATCTGACGCTTTAAAGGGGGTCAAGCAGTATAGCCCCCGTCCTGCAAAAACAAAAAGGCAGGAAGCCGCCCCCTTTTCTTACAAGCTGTGGCACCCAGCGAGACGCCGAAGAACTCTAGGAAAAAGGTTGCTGTCGGATAGGAAACAGCTGTCAGACCTCGAAACCCTCTCCGGAAGCGCCCCGGTCCTAACTCTACCCCTCCACCCTCCCAAAGTAGGAGGCCGGGAGAAGGCGGTGGGGAGGTATCTCCCCCTAATAACGGCCTCAACTGCCGCCAGCCCAATCCTCGCTCCGGCCCACCAAGCTCGATCCCGAAAGAGTCCCACACTCACTGGAAAGTGGGGCCGGGTCCCGGTCCCGGCCCAGCTCCTGGAATCCGGCGGGTCTCCCAGGGTTTCGGGGGAGGAGGAGGCTGAGACGCCATCTCTCCCCCTCCGCTCGGCTCCCGCTCCGCACCGGGACTGTGCAGGCCCTGGTACACCAGCACCTCGAGCGTCAGGCATTATAGGCAGAAAGCCGAACTCTCTGCCCCTCCCACTCCTGCAAGTCAGGGCAGGCTCGTGGTACTTCGCCAGGTGCGACTAGAGGGCAGGCGGATACCACTAGATCATGGGAAGAAACACCATCTTTTTGTTTACCCTACAAAGAGTTTCTGTTCTAAAATTGAGGAGTAAGTGTTCATCGATATTTCTGGTAGCGGCTACACTGTTCTAGATGCAAAGTCCCACGAAAGCTTCTCTGGGACTGGACCTCTCCCGCTGGGTGTGAAGTCCCACGCACTTTTGCAGTAGTGAGGGAGGTAGGGTGTGAGGCTGTAAGCCAGCAGTGTTGCAGATTTCCCTATAAACAAACGGGGGAGAAGTTCACTCATTCCTCTCCAGAGAGGCCTGGTACTTTCGTTCTAAAGCTCTGGTTTCCTCGGGGAACAGAATTGCTAAAGCGCAATAGGTGCGTTGTCTTTAGTCTTCCCGGTTCCCTCTGAGGGCCGGAAGGGGTTAAATATTAGGCTCCAGGATCTTGGGAGAAGGTAAGGCGGGGAGGTCTGAGGTGAGGGGCTGCGGACCCGGTGCTAGAGAGGTGTCCCTAGAAGGGCTCGTTTCCCTACCGTTTGAGTGGCTTTATTGGGAAGGGTGAATGGAAGTTTCTTGGACCTGAGCGAAGAGGGTAAGGGCTTAGTTGGCCAAAACAGACTCCAGGACCGTGGGGGTGAAATTTCCAGTATCCCAAGTTAGAGTCCATAGCTGAGTTTGTCTGCTGCTCACTGAAGTCTTGAGCACCTCCTTCCCTAGAAATCCGCATCCCCACACCACAGAGGAGTGACATTTGTGTGTATGGAAACTAATTTTAAAAGATCTCGCGGTGTAAGACAGGTCTGATCATTTTGGTAGGTTTTCTCATATCCTGTTCCTTCCCTCCTGTTCGGTAAAAGGTTTTTGTAATCGTCCAAGAGATGAGAAGAAAGTCTCTTTATTAAATTAGAGACTGGTCTGGTTATGGTTGGCTGGTGGAGAAGGGATTCTGACACGTGGGAGGCGGTTCTGTTGCAACTTGTTCCAGAGGGGTTTTATTCCCCCTTCCCCTTTCCCTGTAAAACAAATAGGTAAACAAAAAGCAAGAATCCTAACACCGGCAACTAATACTGGAAAACTTTCAGCGTGAGACGCTTTCTTCCGGGCTTGTTTTCAAAAATAATCTAATATAGCACAACTGGTTTCTTTTGAAATCCTATCATTTCATTATATTAAGAAGAAATAACCAAATTTAAGGCATATTTCCTTCTTTTAATGGGCTCGAGAAGTCGTTAGATATTGCTAGATGAGAATGTTGTTAAGAGGTTTGTAAATCATAGCTTAATTATTAACATATACTCGAGTTTTTTTCTTGAGCGTTTTTAGACTTCAAATTATTCAGGACAGGAGGTTTTGTAATTCTAAACAGGTTTGGGAACTTCTAGAGCCAGGTGATCGTAATGTGTCATTTGCTGACAGCATGATACCTTTATTCTAAGTGAACTTATTGGAGAAATAACATTCAGTCTTTAAGCCAAAAGGAGAGAGAAAAAATCTAAATGTAGCTATGTGAGTGCCCAAGAAAAGCTTCAGTAGGACGTGTCTTTATAAAGCACCTATTGAAGAAAGTGTATTTGTTTCTCTTTTTGAATTAATGGAAAAGAGGAGAAAAAAAATAATGGGTTAGACAGAAACAGTTTCTCTGTGAGGGTAGCCTGAGGGATGCACTTTAAATGTTTATATTCAGGCCCTCACAGAATCCCAGTCCCTTCTTAGCATCAAACAGACTCAGTGGGCTGGGGTAAGGGATTCTGATCCTTGTAAAGAATATTGATTTAACTACACAGTTTCTTTTTTAAAATTTTATTTTTATTTTTTATTTTTAGGTGGATACAATATCTTTATTTTATTTGTTTTTATGTGGTGCTGAGGATTGAACCCAGTGCCTCGAACCCAGTGCCTCATACATGCGAGGCCAGTACTCTACCATTTGAGCCACGACCCCAGCCCCCACAGTTTCATTTTTTTAAGAGGCTGTTCTCCCCACATTTGAAGTACTTTCTTGAAAGTACCCTGGAGCTCAGATTTACTTAGGTAACCCTGAATAAGTATTTACCAGTCCTGATGTCTGAAAGTTTTCAATCATGTGTCCAGACAAGCCTGTCTTCTCGTCTTCTTCCTGAAAACTCACATATTCATGAGTTAGAACCTATGCAGAAGCAATATGTTTTTTGTAATGTGGCTGCTGAACTGCTTTTTATAGTGAAGAGATCTTCAGAATTATATAACTGTTTCCCTTGTTATTTTATGTTAAGAATCAACTTCTCTTGATTAGTAGCCACAAACATTTAGAGACTTGTAAATAAGTAGTGAGTTTTAAAGGGTTGTAAAGCGCACTAATTATAAGTCTTGTATCTCCATAGTATGTTGTTGGTAAGTACTTCATTCTCCTACATATTTTTATCAAGTTTATTTGAACTACAAAATTATACAAATCAAAAGGTACTGTGGTCTTATCTAAATGACCGTAGTTATACCATTCCACATTGCCATAAATTCATTATATCATAAAATATCACTAGTTCATGGGCTGGGAATATAGCGCATTGGTAGAGCACTTGCATGGTATGTGCAAAGCCCTGCGTATGTGGATTGAATCCAGGGGTGCTTTACTACTGAGCTGCAATCTAGGTTCTTTTTATTATTATTTTGAGACAGTCTTGCTAAATTGCTGAGGCTGGCTTCAAACTTGGGATATTCCTACCTCAGCCTCCCAAATCCCTGAGAGTACAGGTGTGTGTGACCATGCCCTGCTAACTAGTTCATCATTTTAAAAGTGATATAGACTGATTCACTAATCATATTTATTTTTACCAAACATACAGTGATTAGGTAATTTTGCATTTTTGGTACCCCTTGGAGGTTTTACTTATGGATGAAAGGAGGAATTTGTTTTCATTTTGCTGACCACTAGTTGACATTTAGCTGTTATAGCATCAAAATAAAGTTGATGTTTTTGGACATCCTGATCAATTTGTCTTAATACTTGATTGCTAAACTATCATTAAGGGTAGCCAAATATATATAATGTAGACTGATCTGAATTTTTTCCTAGCAAACTCATTTTTAATTTAAAAGTTTAATGAATTAGCTACTTTGTTCTCAAATAGTACTGAGTGGTACATGCCTGTAATCCCAGCGACTCAGGAGGCTGAGGCAAGAGGATCTAAAGTCAGAGGCTAGCCTTGGTAACTTGGTGATACCTTGTCTCAAAATAAAAAGAGTGGTGGTGGTGGGGCATGTAGCTCAGTGGTAGAGTGCTTGCCTAGCATGCACCAGGACCTGAGTTCAATCCCCAGAAGCATAAAAAAAAAAAAAAAAAAAAAAGGAAACAGTTATTCTTAGTTTTTTTTTGATTGACTTACTTATAATGACACACTTTATCATAATCCAGAATGCTAACCCCAAATTTCTTGACAATTAGAAACATATTTGATCCTTTTTTTTTTTTTTTTTTTTTTTGCGTGGGGTCTTGCTATATTTCCCAGGCTGGCCTTGAACTCATGAACTCAACGGATCCTCCTTTTTCAGCCTTTACAGTAGCTAGGACTAGGCAAGAGCCATCACATTGGGCTTCTTGCCATCTTACAAATTTCCTTCAAGTTAGTATTTTAGAATTTACATATAATGAAAAGGGAGAGCATAAAACACATAAAAAATAGTTTTAATTTCTAAGGGTGATAGCATACTTGTCTGTGACAGTAAAATACTGAAACTGCTTGTTATTTTTTCTTTTCTTTCTTTCCAGTTATAATTAAGCATGTTTCCACTGACTGAGGAAAATAAGCATGTGGCTCAGTTGTTGTTCGGTACTGGCACCTGTCCAAGATGTATCTTCAGATTCTGTGGCGTGGATTTTCATGCACCATACAAACATTCATATGAGGTATTTCCATTTTTTTTAAGATAAGAAAGATTTTCTGTATTTTAAAAGGAATGCCGATACCTTTGAGGGAAAGTATCCATAATTCTTCATTAAATAAAAATTTGCTAATAAAATAACGACTGATAATTATAATTTTGGACTTGTCATTACCTTAAAAATTAGTCTAGGATTTTTTTCTTAAGCAATTATAGGAATTTTTGTTCCCTAGGAATTGCTTCTTGAGTGATTATTTAACATTTAGTGTAGAGGGATCTTTGTGGAGGAATACTCTGGTACACTGAGTGTTTATGTACACCTTTCCTAAAAGTTATCTCAATATAATATCACAAAATATTGCTTCTCACCAGGTATTAGTAAGATGTGACATGAAAGGATTGTAGTTCAGACTTCTCTTAAGTGGAAGCATTTTTTTTTTGCCTTTTATCAATATTTCCAGTCATATTTCTAAATAGCTGAAATCTTATATTGCCTAACAAAGGGGATGCATTCTGAGAGATGTGACCTTAGGTGATTTTGTGCTTGTACAAATATTTAGAGTATACTCTTACAAACTAAGATGGCTATGATATCACTAGGCAACACAGTCTTCAGGGACAATCATTTGTATATGCAATCCTTTGTTGATGGAAACATTCTATGGTGTATGACTGTATTTGAACACTGTAGAAGTAAATGCTTGTTGTCATCATTATTCTATTAATTACAACAAAAGTAATGTGTAGAGATCTTTGACATTTATGGTAATAAGCAGAACTTTGTCATTTAATGGGATACTTTCACATAAAATATGTTTGTGAAATATGTTTGACGAATATATTTTGACATTCTTTTCGGAGATAGTAACAGTATGTGTGTAAATATACACACACACTCATATACATACATCCTCAGTTTCTTAAAATTTAAAAACCTGTCCAGCAATTAACAATCACCTTCATTTTTCTTCTATATTTGTTGTTCCTATTATTTTAGAAAATATAATGCTCATTATTCACTTAGCATTACTATATATCAAGTTCTTACGTAATCCCAGTAATAACTTATTAGGTAAGTACATACTATGATTGTCTCTATTTTCAGATGAAGAAACTGAGGCACAGAGAGGTTAAACAACCTGTCCAAAGTTACACAGCTATTAAGTGAGCAAGCTAGGATTTGAACAGTCTGTGTCAGAGTCCAAAGCCTAGGATTTGGAGCTAGAAGAAATGGATTTGAATCCCAGTTCCACTGCTTTCCAGCTTCACTTTACTCTTCTGTAAATGGGAATGATGATAACATCTACCTCACAGGATATTAAGGGACAATATCTAATAAAGTATGTGAAAAAACTTTGAAAACTGAAAGTGGCACATATTCTGTGATGATCAATATATATGCATATATTCATTTATATACAAGGTGACTGGTTTTGGGTAACCTTCTGTATACATTTTTTTCAGACACATTATACATGTCATAAGATTCACAATGTATATTATATGAAGATACCAAGTGTTGCCAACTTTTGCTCATATCATTTTATGTAAATATACAAAACATTTGAAAACTATTTTTAAGTGTTTTTAAATTTTGATTTGTTACATTCATAGGTATATAGGCCTGTGTACATATACATGTACTATGTTATGCTGACATTATAGATAGTAAGTAATAAACATTTTTGTGGGTCATAATATACTTATGTGTGCTGTATATATGAGTATTTCCATGTTGAAACAGAATAACTAATGTTGCAATGAAATCAATTAATTTGAAAGATTTTTCCCTTTAGAGTCAGTAGTGTAATCTGAATGAATTTCAGAAAGATATTCTTCAACAACTAAATAATAAAACCTAATGAAGAAATAGTAAACATTCTCTGATTATTTACATGAGTAGACTATCTGAAGTATGAGAATATTTTAAAAGGAATGCTAGTTTTTACATTCTAATACACGAAATTAAGCAAACCAGAATATAGAGAGGGTTTCTTTCAATTAATGTTTACGTATGGTTTGAAATTATGGTGCCTAATTTCAGCACTGCCAGCATCTCTGTCCTTTGTTAGTAAGTTGTCTCAAAATTGTTCTTCTTTTTTTTTTAATTAATAGACTTCTATGTCTAAATGATCAAATTTCATATTAAACAAATATTGTACTTGTGAGGTTTTCATGTTTGTGAGATTATGGAAGATGGAAACTCACTTTGTATTTTCTTCTTTTTATTTGAAGATGAAGTGTTGGGATTCAAACCTAGGGCCTTCTACATGCTGAGGAGGTACTCTACCACTCAGCTACATCCCCAGCTCTGTTTGTATTTTTATGTAATATTAATAATTAGAATTCAAGTTTGTTTTTATTGAAATTAGGTAGTGAATACTCTTACAAGAAAGAACTACTGACCAAATTAGTAAATTTGTTAATGGAGCCTTTTTGCCTAAGATTTAGGGTTTTAGGTTATCTGATATATGGGACTCTTGATATTTACACATATAAATATATAAATTATATATAAGTTTTTCTTAAATTCCTTAGAAAGCCAATGCTGGTTAATAAAATAATTGCTTTAGAATTGATGTAAATCAACAGTGTACAATCTATGTACACTGCTATAATTTGATCTATATAACTTGATCTGCTATAATTTTCACTTACGTTTTCTTGCTTCATCTTATCCAGAACTCCTTAAGGACATCATAAAAGGGTCATTCCTTTATTTTATTTTATTAACTTTTCAGGAGTTGCTTAATGATATACAGAAATTTCTGAAAGCTGAAAAAGATGAATTAATTTTGGAAGTTCCAAACCCACCTCTCAAGAAAATTCGGCTTCAAGAACTGGAAGATGGGATTGATAATCCGAGTCAAAATGGGGAGAACAAGATCTCTGTTATTGAAGATGGGAGCATTGCTTCCCCAAACTCAAATTTAAATGTAAATGTATGCAATGTTTGCCTAGGAATTCTTCAAGAATTCTGTGAGAAAGAGTTCATTAAAAAGGTAAATGATTTGTTTCTTATTATAGGGATAATTATGTAGATTTTCAGTTTTAAGGCTTAGAATTCTTTTTTTTTTTTTTTTTTTTTGTAGTTGGTCACAATATCTTTATTTTATTTATTGTTATGTGGTGCTGAGGATTGAACCCAGCGCCTAGCACGTGCTAGGCGAGTGCTCTACCGCTGAGCCACAACCCCAGCCCCTAAGCTTAGAATTCTTGTATGGAAAGGAATGGTGCTGTTATTTTAACTTGTTTCACATGAATGAACCACTAAAATATTTAAAAAAAATTTTTTTTTTTGGAAGAGCCTACTATACTTGCTGGTATAGGCCTGTAATCCCTTGTCTTTTGGGAGGCTGAGGCAGGAGAATTGCAAGTTCAAAGCCAGCCTCAGCAACTTAGCCAAGCCCTAAGCTACTTAGTGAGACCCTATCTCAAAATAATAAAAAGAGCTGAAAATGTGGCTCAGTGGGTAAGCATCCTGGGTTCAATCTCTGGTATTAAAATAGAAAAAGAAAAGCCTGCTATTCTGACATTCCTTTGCATCAACATATTTGAAAATTAATGGAATTTATATCCTTATTTTTCAGTCATTAGTGATATTCAATTGAAGAAAAATATAGCATTTTGTTTTCCTTTGCTTTTAACATAGTTCAGGAGTTGGAGAAAAGTTCTTTCTTAGTCATAGCTAACATTACCTAGAAAAAACAAGTGTTACAGCCTTGAAAATGATTAATTACTGGATGTGGGGTTGCCTTTTGTTTCTTGCTGTCAAGAGCACTATAGTTGGCTTTATTTTATTTGAAAATATTTAAAATTATGAGATGACCTAACAGAAAACTATTTTGACATTCATCGGATTGTTCTGCAGGCGTCACTCCTGGCTGTTTTGGTACTTTATGACACTTATCTTGAGGGTGATAGCAAATATTTAATTTCAGAAGGTTTATAAGAGTTCCCCACTCTGTGTGTGTGTGTGTGTGTGAGAGAGAGAGAGAGAGAGAGAGAGAGAGAGAGAGAGAGAGAGATGTATGTTTTTTTCTTTTGTGGTGCTAAGCATTTAACCAGGCCCTGGTGCATGCTAGGAAAGGTCCTCTACCACTCAACCTAAATCCCCAGCCCCAAAGTGTGAGTTTTGAAATTTTGCAGTGTCTTTTCCTAGACTAGAAATTCATGTTATGAAATTTAAAATTTTTAGCTATTCTTGGGAATTTACATAAATGTAATACTTTTTTAGGTGTGTCAAAAGGTTGAGGCCTCTGGGTTTGAATTCACAAACTTGGTATTTTCAGTCTCCTTCCCACCACAGCTCTCTGTAAGAGAGGTAAGTTCTTTTTCATACATAATACTACATGTAAAATGCATGCTAGGAATTTCTTAAAATAGGAATGTGAAAATATTCCTTACCCTATTATGTTTAACAAATTTTGTGTACTTCTTGAATGATTGAAAGATTTTATATTTGTTGAATAGATAAATAAAAAAGAATTTATTGATTTAATTTAGTTTATTAATGCCAAGACTGCCTTTTTTTTTTTTAAAGCTGAGGATGGAACCCAGGGCCTTATGCATGCTAAGCACATGCTCTATCACAGAGCTACACCCACAGCCCCCCTGTACTTTATATTTTTAAAGATCCTTATTCAAAAATAAATATTTATTGAGCATTAAGTTTGTGTGAGGCAAAATAGAGAAAGACATTTGACCCTGGACTCCAGAGATTCTTTAAGGTAGATATAAGAATGTTATAATATTCTTAGGGTAAGGGTCATTTCAATTATGATGAATTTTCTTATTCTCTGGAGTCTAAAAATATAAAAAGGTAGCACCTTATATAGTCATTGATGAAAAGGAGAAAAATAGCTTCATATATAAACTTTTTTCTTTGTTAGCAAAAAACCTGTCTTTGTTAATACTATTAAATATTGTATAAAGATTTCTGTAATGAGTTTCTAAACATACCCATTTACATTTTTGAAGTGTCTTTCCCTAAGAATCCCAAAGTGTCACCAAAATATTACATCTTATACTATATCACTTTCTTTGAGCATGTTTGTTAGTCACAAAAAGGCCAAAGATTAAATTAAGACTTATTTAGGATGGATAGAATGATAAGAGCTGGGAAGTGAGAAAGAAGAGAATAATTTTAAGTAGTATATCTTGATGACAAGATAACTTAGCAAATGGAAGAACAAAGGGGTTGATGACGATTTCCTGAGGTTTATAAACAGAATTATTTTCTTGCCAGTCGTTTAAGTATTTCTCAGTGATAGACAACTCAGGTCCAGTTTTGGTAGAGAGAAACAGACTTCCAAAAGCAAAGTGACTCACAAAAGTTGTAGTGTTTGCAGAACAAAAATAGGAATATGAAGTATATTTTCCATATGTGGTTATGTATTTTACTACAAAATATAAACTTCTTAAGGTTTATATTTGTACATTAAAATCATGGGTATCCATTTATCATTTGAACAATATTAATTTAATATTTATCAAATACTTGTGAGGTATTTATGTTTCATATTAAAAATAGAAGATGATGCTGGCCTGGGGTTGTGGCTCAGCAGTAGAGTGCTTGCTTAGGGCATGAGATGCCCTGGGTTCAATCCTCAGCACCATATTAAAATAAAGGTATTGTGTCCAACTACAATTAAAAAAATAAATATTGAAAAAAATAAGAGATGCTGTCCTTAAAAAACAGAATTATTCTGCTTACTTTTTGTAACTGATTTTAGCCAATAAACTGTTTAGCAGAAACCTGACTATTCCATTTATTGGAGAATTAATATGTTTCTATAACTTTGTATGAAGTGTTTTCATTTCTGTTACTAGGTAACATTTTATCTATTCGTTTAAGAATAACCATTATTTCGAAGTATAAGGCTTTAAATGCAATGTACTCTTTGTGTCTCATATTTCTTCAGAAAATTATGTTTCATGGTTCATTTTTGAATTTTCTTTTATTATTATATGTTGTTACTGGATTTTTTGGGTTGTATCGGGGATTAAACTCAGGGGCACTCAACCCCTGAGCTATATCCCAGGCCCTATTTTGTATTTTATTTAGAGACAGGGTCTCACTAGCTTTGAACTCTCGATCCTCCTGCCTTAGCCTCCTGAGCCGCTGGAATTATGGGCATGCACCACCTGGCCTGGCTGTTATTTTCTTTTCTTGCCATCTTTTATACTTCTTTGGAGTTCAGATATGCTGTGCAAGCCAGACTTAAAATAAATTACTCTTTAAAATATTTTTTTTTTGAGTACTGGGAATTGAACTCAGGTGCACTCGGCCACTGAGCCCCATCCCAGCCCTATTTTGTATTTTTATTTAGAGACAGGATCTCACTGAGCTGCTAAGCACCTTGCTTTTACTGAGACTGGCTTTAAACTTTCGATCTTCCTGCCCCAGTATCCCGAGCTCCTGGGATTACAGGCTTGCGTCACTGCTCCCGGCTTTTTAATATTTTTTATTAAAAATAAAAATTTAATTTATATTTAATTTTATATTTAATTTATATAAAATTATAAAATTATATATAAAATTTATATTTAATTTTTTACATATCCCAATTTAATTATTCATGTCCTCAGAATAGTCTTGCATTTTGAATATAAATTCTGTGACTTCTTTATTCTATATTATGGCTTTGAGCTTAGATCTTTTAAATATTTTAACTTAGAACTTGCTTGTTTTATATAGAATAAACATGTCAATATACATGAAATTGATTGGTGCCGTTATCTCATCATTCAGTGTGGAATATACAATTGAGTCAATTTAAAGATTTGATTTTTTCCATTTCTAAGAACTAAATTATGATCACTGATATATTGATTTGAAAGCAAAAATTTTATCAATATGGTAGTATTTGTTTTATTTCTGCTTACAGAAGGACCAAGGAAAGGAGTGACCTCAAGTAAAATATTTTTTTAAATTTTTTTTTTTAAGTGAGAGTGAGAGAGAGTGAGAGAGAGAGAATTTTTTTAATATTTATTTATTTTTTTTTAGTTTTTGGCAGACACAACATCTTTGTATGTGGTGCTGAGGATCGAACCCGGGCCGCACGCATGCCAGGCGAGCGCGCCACCGCTTGAGCCACATCCCCAGCCCCAAGTAAAATATTTTTAAAATATAAAACTCTTAACAATCCTATTTCTGATTATAAGCCATAGTTTTTATTTATCTTCATTTAAACATTAATTTAAAAGTTTAAGGAAAAAGACAGCAGTTAGTGTAATTATCATTATTTTTTCACTGAGTTTGGAAGAATATGGAAGGAGATTTAGAGTACATCTCCTCAAAGTGTTTTCTCAGGAATAAGCGATGTGGTCAGGACAGCTTTAAACTGAAAACTGCTTAAGAGGAGAAAAATAAGCAAATAATTTGATGAAACACTATAAGACAGCAAGTAAGCCATGGTAAGCAAAATAAACAGAGGCAGTATTTAGAGGTCACAGAATACAACAGTGTGGAAAGTATCCAGACCTTATGCTTAGTGTCTCCAAAGTTTATAATGGCACACAAAATTTAAATGATAAAGTTGAAATTATAATGGAGAAAAGCAGATATCTCATGACTGTCATGGTAACTTTCTGGGTTTGAGCTAACCTTTTGAATGTGACAGTGGAAGGATAAGTCTTTATAAGGCCCATATTTGTGAGAAGGAAAGCTGTAATATATGATATGGCAAGAAGTTATATACCTATGTTAAGATGTATGATGAGAGTGAAATGTTGCTGAACATTATCAAATGGAGATTAAAAGGAGAGAGAAACAAGGATGAGTAGAGGAGTGGATTTCCTTAAAATCCCTCTTTCCGCTGTGTGCACACCTGTAATCCTAGTGGTTCAGGAGGCTGAGGTAGGAGGATTGAGAGTTCAAAGCCAGCCTCAGCAAAAGCAAAGCATTTAACAACTTGGTGAGACCCTGTCTCTAAAGAAAATACAAAATAGGGCTAGAGATGTGGCTCAGTTGTTGAGTGCCATTGAGATTAATTCCCAGCACCCCTTCCCCCAATAAATTCTCTCTTTCCTTGTTGGGATAGAATCGAGAGGGAAATAATTTTTATCTATAAGGAATTATACAGAAACTATTCTGTAGAGATATATGTTAAGTTTTTTGAACTCCAAAATCCTATGTAGAAAAAAATGTATAATTTTTTTTTGTTACCTTGTGTACTCATGGTTGATTTCCCTAAACTTCTACACCATAGCACAACACAAAAATTACTATAGAATGAATGTCACAGACTTATGCTAATATTAGGCTAAATTCACATTTGTGGGAAAAGAGCATTCCATTAAGTCCTTAAATGCTTTAGAGACTTAATTCTTACTAGTTAAATCCAGTAGAGGGCAATATTGTACTATCAGTTTGGTTTATTGGCCTTTCATGGGTAGCCTGTGGGAAATATTTTGCTCAGACTAATGACTTTAAATGGATGTACTGTCTTTTAGATGTTGCTTATATGAAACACCCTGCTTCTCAGTATGCAATATGATATGGTTGAAGTTTTAGTTGTCAAATCCAAACTTTTCTTCTTTCATTTATTATAATTTTATATATCCATGTTTTGCACTAAGTACTACAAATTATACAAAGTCCTAGAAAAGTAGCTAAAAATATAGTGTCATTTCTGTTGTAACTTTTTAAAAAAAATATTTATTTTTTAGAAGTAGTTGGACACAATACCTTTATTTTATTTATTTTTTATGTGATGCTGAGGATCGAACCCAGGGCCTTGCACGTGTAGACGAGTGCTGAGGATCGAACCCAGGGCCTTGCACGTGTAGACGAGTGCTCTACTGCTGAGCCACAACCCCAACCCTTGTGGTAACATTTTTTACTTAAGAAATTATCTTTAAAATTTCTGACGAATGAGTACTCAAAAAACTTGGATTAAATCTGTAGGTTCTTAACCAGTTTGGGATCATTGATCTCATTTAGAATCTGAAGAAAGTGATGAGTTTGCTTGTCCTAAGAATATACATATTCAAAATTTTGCACGTACTTAGAGATCTCTTGATTTTACAGCCGTTAATTTTAGATTTTTTTTCTTAATTGAATAATCCAGTAAAATTTGTCCTGTTATAAATTGATGGACTTATTTTTTCTAAAGGACTTTTTTCTGTTTTTATTCCATTGATCAGAATTTGACTAGAAATAGAGCAACACATTTGAGTTTATGTTTTATGAGGACTGAGCTATCTGTCTTCATTCATTAACCCAACGCTTTGATTTGGTACGTGTGTTTTTTCTCCATATCCTTGGATTCTCAATTTTTATTTTGCTTGACAGGCACCCTTCTTAAGTCTTGTGGCTCTCACTTGCCATTTAAGACCAATCCACATTCTATTCATTGTATAAGCCTTTTCTGAGCTAGTTAACTAAGGAGTTTTCAGAATTTATACCCCTATGTTTGGTTGGATTATTTGTCTAGAACTTACTTTAATTTTTATATGACCCATTTATCCATGCGAAGCATTTTTCCAAGATTGTTGAATGAAGCACCGAAAAACATGCATAATTATAGAAATTACTATCTCTGCTCCTTTAAGGATCTTTCAATAGATTCTACATAAGTAAGTCCAGTGTGGATAGTAATCTTAGTATGTTTTAAGCACACAAGCTGCAACTTTTGAAACGCTTCACAGGACATGAGTGTGTCCATGCAGCAATCCAAGCCTTTCTTCTTTATGAAAAGTAACTCCAGGAGCTTGCCCCGTGACTGTATCAGTGCATGAAAGTCTGCATTATTAGAACCAGGAAATCACAGATCTTTAGGAGACCCTGGTGATCATGTAGAAGATGGCTCCCTACCTTTTTTATGGAACTTATTTAAAAACTGATGATATCCACATGGTTATGACTTCTTGGAGCCCTAGTTAGGCCACCACTTTGAGTGTAAAGCCATTCATACCTATCAAGAATGCCTGAGGGAGAGTCTGGAAATTCCTAACTTTTATGTTTAAGTTGACCCCTTTTTAATTTCTGAAAGTTTAATGGGTCCCTGGTACCTGTGGATTGGAAAGATACACGTGGGTAAATGTTTTTAATCCTCATGTAGAGGAACCACTTCGTCTAATCATTTCATTCATCTCCAGTTGAAGACCAGGAAACCAAAGTTCATAGATGCTATGGGATTTGCCCAGTGTGTCACATTTATTGGAATTTAGGTATGCCTTCCTGCTCCTTTTTTTTTTTTTTTTTAAACTGTACCATCTCTCCATCTGTATTTTGTTTATGTAACTACCTTGGCTTCATGGGCATTATCTTTCCTACTCCATGGATTCTTTTTAAAAATTATTTATTTAAAAATGTATTGCTGCATTATAATTATATATAATAGTGGAATTTATTGTGATATATTCGTACCAGTGTATGGCATAATTTGATCCTTTTAATTTCCCAGAACCTCCCTTTTTCCTTTCTTTCTTCCTCCTCTCCCTGGTCCCCTTTCTCTGTGTGCATCCCTTCTGTTTTCATGAGATTTTTTTTTTTTCTCCCTCTAGCTTCCACATGTGAGAGAAAACATATGACCCTTAACTTTCCGATTCTGTCTTCCTCTCATGTTGTATCCATTTTCCTGCTAATGACATTTTTTTTAAATAATTGAGTAAAACTCCATTGTGTATATATGCCACATTCTCTTTATCTATTTATCTGTTGATGGGCACCTTGGCTGGTTCCATAATTTGTGAATTGCACTGCTGTAAACATGGGTATTTATGTATTGCTATTGTATGCTGACTTTAATTCTTTTGGATAAATATTAAGGAGTGGTATAAGGTCATATGGTGGTTCCCTTTGGAGTCTTTTGAGGAATCTCCATGCTGATTTCCATAATGGTTATACTAATTTAAAATCATACCATCAGTGTATGAGTTCCTTTTTCCTTGCCAGTGTTTGTTACTATTTATTTTCTTGATGATTGCCATTCTAACTGGAATAAGTTGAAATCTTAGCATAGTTTTTTTGTTTTGCATTTCCATCATTTTTTTCATGTGTCTGTTGACCAATAGAAATATTTGTTTAGATGCTCATTTGTTGATTGGGTTATTTGTTTTATTTTGTGTTAAGTTTTTTGAGTTTTTAAAATATATTTTGGATATTAATCCTGATGGAAGAATAGCTGGCAAAGATTTTCACCCATTCTGAATCTATGTTCTCTGTTCAGGCTCTTAATTGTTTCCATTGCCGAGTAGAAGCTTTTTAATTTGATGTTATCCCATTTATTAATTCTTGGCATTATTTCCTGAGCTTTAGGAATTCTACAGAGGAAATTTAACAATAATTTTGCATATCTTTGTACATGGTAGGTCCTTGCATTTTCTAATGTCTTTTTCAATTTGTTCTATAATTTTCATTGTAGGGGTCTTTTACCTTCTTGGGTATATTTATTCCTCAGTATTTTATTTATTTTTGAAACTATGTGAATGGAGTTGTTTTCCTGCCTTTTTGTGGATTAATTATTTATGAATAGAAAAATGCATTGATTTTTATATCCTGTTATTTGCTGAATTTGCTTATTAGCTCTAGCAGTCTTCTGGTGGAGTTTTTTGGATCTTTTAAGTATTGGATCATAGTATCTGCAAACAGTGATAATTTTACTTCTTTTTTCCTATTTGTATCCCTTTTATGTCCTTCTATTGCCTAATTGCTCTAGATAAAAATTTAAGTACTGAATAGGGGTAGTGAGAGTGGATATCTTTGTCTTATTCCTGATTATAGAGGAAATGCTTTAGATTTTCCCCCATTCAATATGATGTTTGCCATGGGTTTGTCATATATAGGCTTTATGATTGATGATTAGGTAGGCTCCTTCTATCCCTAGTTTCTTCATTGTGTATAACATGAATGGATGCTGAATTTTGTTGAAGACTTTTTCTGCATCTTTTGAGATGATCATATAATTTTTGTCCTTGATTCTATTTATATGGTGAATTACATTTATTGATTTGTGTATGTTGAATCACCCTTGCATGTCTGGAATGAAACCAACTTGATCATGATATATAGTCTTAATGTATTATTGAATATGATTTGCTAATATTTTATAAAAGATCTTTACATTTATGTTCATCAAGGATATTGGTCTGTGGTTTTCTTTCCTTGATGTGTCCTTATCTGATTTTGGTATCAGGATGATGTTAATATCATAGAATGAATTAGAAGTATTCTACCTCTTTCTCTTTCATGAAATAATTTGAGGAGCATTGGGATTAATTCTTCTTTAAAGATCTAGTGGAATTCAGCTCAGAATTCATCTGGTCCTGGGCTTTTCTTTGTTTTAAGGGTTTTTAATCTCATTGTTATTGGTCTGTTTAGACCTCTTGGTTGAATTTTTTTTAAAATATATTTTTAGTTGTTGATAAACCTTTATTTTATTTATTCATATGTGGTGCTGAGAATTGAACCCAGTGCCTCACACATGCCAGGCAAGTGCGTTACCGCTGAGCCACAGCCCCAGTCCACCTCTTGGTTGAATTTTGGTAGGTCATTTGTGTCCATAAATTTACTCATTTCTTCAAGATTTTCTAATTTATTGGAATATAAGTTTTCAAAGGAATTCCTAGTGAACCTCTGGATTTCAGTGATATCTGTGGTGATATCTCCTTTTTCATCTCTAATTTTATTAATTTAGGTCTTCCCTCTCTTTTGGTTAGTTTGGTTAAGCGATTCTCAGTGTAACTCTTTGTTATATTGATCCTCTATCTATCTATCTAATTCTTTATTTATTTCATTTTGGCTCTCAATTATTTCCTTCCTTCTACTTATTTTGGAATTGGCTTACTCGTGTTTTCCTAGGGTCTTGAGCTGCATGATTAGGTTGCTTATTTGGTCTCTTTCTGATTTTTTTTTGGTGGGGGGGTGGAATTCTGAGGATTGAACGCAGGGGCACTCAACTGCTGATCCACATCCCTGGTTCTATTTTATATTTTATTTAGAGATAGGGTATCACTGAGTTGCTTAGTGCCTCACCATTGCTGAACTCAAAATCCTCTTGCCTCAGCCTCTCGAGCCACTGGGATCTTTCTGATTTTTAATGTAGCAATTCATAGCTATAAACTTTCTTCTTCATAGTGTCTCAGAGATTCTGATATGTTGTATCTCTATTCTTATTTGCTCCTAAAAATTTTTAAATTTCTACCTTGATTTCTTCTGTGGCTCATTCATCATTCAAAAGTGCATTGTTCAGTGTCCATGTATTTACATAGATTTTCTTGCTGTTGATTTCAAGTTTCATTCCGTTATGAGATAAGATGCAAGGAATTATATAAAAAAAATTTATATTTGCTAAGATTTGCTTTGTGTCCTAACATATAGTCTATTTTGGAGAAAGTTTCATGAGCAGTTGAGAAGAAAGTGTATATTCCATATATGATTTATAGTGTTTTTTAGGTCTGAAGAATCTTTGCTGATGTTATGTCTCAATGACCTATCTATTGATGACAAAGGTGTGTTGAGAAATGTTTGGTTTATGTAATAAGCACATCAGCATATTTTCATGTTGGATTATTCCCTTTACCAGTATGTAGTGACTGTCTTTGTCTCTTCTGATTAGTTTTGGCTTGAAGTCTACTTTGTTGGATATGAGGGCATCTACTTTTGTTTGCTTTTGTACTTCATTTGCATGGAATATCATTTTCCATCCTTTAACTTCTAGCCTGTGGATGTCTTTACCTGAGACGTGAGTTTCTTGTAGACAACATATGGTTAAGTCTTGCTTTTTAATCCAGTCTGCCAGTCTATGTCTTTTAATTGGAAAGTTGAAGACATTTCCATTCAGTGTTATTGTAGAGAGGTATTTATTATTTCTTGCCATTTTGATTTATTTCTAGGGCATTACCTTTTCTTAACTACTCACCTACACATTTATGAACAAAACTGAGGGCCCAGAGGTCCCAGAATGATGAATACAGGCAACTCTGCTATGTCAAAGGAAACATGGGATTAGACATGGGTGTAAATTCAGAACTTTATTATTTGATACACATCTGGTAAGTACCAAGTGAGAAAGGATGAGTATCATGTAGTGAGTCAAAGTCTAAGTAAAATGCAAGACCTGGTTAAGATGGGCAATCAGAAGTCCAGCTATTGTGGAACCAGAACAAGTAATAACTTGCTAGTAACTAATAACTCATTGTCAGGGTACAGGTACAGGGAGCCCAACAAAAACAAGAAACCAATTCTTGAGGTCATTGTAGCATGCAACAAGGATTTTTGTTTCTGGAAGTGAGTTGCTGAGGTCAAGCAGGGCTCAAAGCAAGACTAATTCTAAAACTACCACAGTAATGTATATTGGATTCTAGGAATGTATTTGTCAGGGCATTCAGACATATATTTAAATACATAAAGATGCATACATTTACTTTCTAATTTTGCCATTTTGGGGGGGCCTGAGCCCAGCTAAGTACGGTGGAGGAAAGAGCAAGGAAGCAAAGAGGTTGCTGTCATTTGTCCATCAGTGTTGGCAGAGTACGTTAGGAACGTGAGGTAGTCTTAAAAACTTGATTTTTTTTTTTGTTTTAATTTATATGCTCTTATTCTTGTGATAAAACATTTGGCATCCTTAAAATTTATAGTAAGAAATGGTAATGTGGCTGGGCACAGTGCTGCATGCCTGCAATCCCAGAGGCTTGGGAGGCTTGAAGCAGGAGGATCATGAGTTCAAAGCAGGAGGATCATGAGTTCAAAGCCAGCCTCAGCAATTTAATGAAGCCCTAAGTAACTCAGTGAGACCCTGTCTCTAAATAAAATACAAAAAGGGGCTAGGGAAAAGAAGTGGTAATGTAACAACAGAATTAAAGAGAATAGAGGGACTGGGGCTCAGTGGTAGACCTAGCACATGTGAGGTGCTGGGAATCAATCCTCAGCACCGCATATGAATAAATAGAATAGAAGCTGAAACAAATCCTTTTTATTCTTTACAATACTACAGATTGTACAGATTGAACCCAGGGGCACTTTACCACTGAGCTACATCCTCAGTTATTTTTATTTTTTGAGACAGGGTTTTGCTAAATTGTGGAGATTGGGATTGGGATTGGGATCCTCCTGTCTCAGTCACTGAGTCACCAGGATTATAAGCATGTGCCACCATGCCTGTCTACAAATCTTTTTTCTTAAAAACTTCTTGCACTGGGTATATTAGTGCATGCTTGTAATCCCAGGGATTTAGGAGGCTGAGGTAGGAGGCTCACAATTTCAAGGCCAGCCATAGCAATCTAGTGAGTCCCTAAGCAATTTAGCAAGACCCTGTTTAAAGTTTAAAACTAAGAAGTGATGGGGATGCACCCCTAGGTTCAAACCCCAGTACCAAAAAAACAAAACAACAACAGCACCCCCCAACAACAACAACCACAAAGAAATATTTCTCCACTAAATGCAACATATTAGCACATTCCTGTTTACCAACTGTGGAGAGCCTTTTATAACATTTTTTCCTCATTAATTTTTAGTATTATGACTTAGTAGACTAAATTTCAAAAAAGTGAGCTTTTAATTTAGGTTCTTGTGTTTCAGGTTTTTTTTCTTTTTTCTTGTCACCTAGAGAAGTCATAACAACCATTATTTTCTCTGATATTACCACTGTGTTTTAGACTTAGTAATTCTAACCTACCAAATTATGATTGCTTTCAATCGTATATACTAATGATAGCAAATGTACATGTGTGTATGTATATAAAAAGTGCTAGGTTTTATATGGAACAGCCACATAACCATTGTGTTTTAGGAGCAGCAAAATAAAACCCTTTTTCATCTCGGCACATTGGTGTAATCCCAGCAGTTTGGGATGCTGAGGCAGGAGGACTTGAAGTTCAAAGCCATCCTCTGCTACTTAGTAAGGCCCTACGCAACTCAGTGAGAACCCTGTGTCTAAATAAAATACAAAATAGGGCTGGGGAGGTGGCTCAGTGGTTTAGTACCTCTGAGTTCAAGTCCTATTCCCTCCACCCACCAAAAAAAACCCAAAAAAAACAACTACATCCTTTTTCAGGAAAACAAGCCACCACCATATGTTGGGTATTTGCATGACATAGAATGCTGCAGTGCTCTCTAATTTAATCCTCACAACCCCTGGAAGTAGATGGTGTTTTTATTCCCATTTTAGAGATGAAATTCAAGTTCAAGGTCACATTGCTGAAAGCTAGCAGAGGCAGGATTTGAATTCTCAGAAGTGGGTTATTGTGTTTCTGTGTTTATATCAAAGACTTAGCCCAGGTTCTGACCTTCACTGTTTTTCTCTGTCTCCAAATGATGCAATATCCTCAAACTTGGGAAAATGATCCTTGATTTAAAAAAAGAACCAGAATTCTTGTAATATTTTAACAAGAACAATAATTTAACAAGAGTGATGATAAACCATCAGTTTATTTTGTGATCCTTTTAAAAAAATAATAGTTGTAGTTAGACATAGTACCTTTATTTTATTTTTATGTGGTGCTGTGGATCGAACCCAGCGCCCGACATGTGCTAGGCAAATGTTCTACCACTGAGCCACAACCCCAGCCCCATGTGATTCTTTATTATAACTTTGCAAATAAAATTAAAATGATATTTTTTGCTCTTGCCTGCTACATTTGTGTTCAGGTTTTGTTAATAGACCACTGTCATTGCAGAAGAGTTCGGGTCAAATACCATATTAGAGAATATACCTTAAAATACAGAAATTGCCAGTCATTTCTGTGTGAAACTTAGGAAGATTGGGGTTTGTGGTGTGTGTGTGTGTGTGTGTGTGAATTTTGATATAAAGTCCCTTAATTGGAGATGGGAGTACAATAAGGCTTTCAACTATGTCCTTTTGTCATGGATATGTTTAAGAGGAGGAGACTGGTGGCAAGTGCTAGCCTAAATTTATACACATTTAACCTCATTATTGACTTCTCAGAAAACTCTTTATTAAAAAATAATCCTAGTACTTCTTCCTTTTAAAAAAAGACAGGATCAGCAAAATAGTTTTAGATCAGGTTTGTTAATAAGTGTTGAATAATCTCAGTGCTCAGCTGCTATTCCTTTTTAAAATTAGCTTGTTTTGTTTCTGGTATTGAAAGTTATTTTTACAAATCTTTCCTTTTAAATAAAACCGAATCTGTTTTCCTTCACTAATATTAACATAGTATCAAACTGATGAGATCTGTTTTCCAGATAAGAGCCCATTCCAGGTGGAAATGTTTAGCTGGGACATTTTTCTTAAGAAAATCTAAGCCTCTTTCTTCTTGTTCTTATACTTATTATACAAAGTCATCCAGTTTTTTTTTTTTAAATGAGACAAATACTTTTCAACTAATTTGGGCACTCTCATTTATAAAACTTATGTGCAAGACCTTAGTTGTATATTGGGTGGTCATTTCACAGTGCTGCTTCCTTTTTCTGCTTATAGCTTTTGTTCAACAATTAATGGGAGATAACTGGTAGTATGGCAGTCTCTGCAACTACAGCAAGAGCACTCAGAGCAGGTACTTGCAGAAGGAAGAGGACAGTTTTTATTTTTTAAAAAATTATATATATTTCTGTATGTGGCAAATGAAAGAGCCATATTGTTTTCATTAAATCATAATTTACAAGCTACACATAAATACCTGTTGAAATATTGGGTCTGGTTGAAACTCTTGATTTTTTTTTTCTGGTGTAAATCTCAGTTTAATCTCTGAAGTGATTGTTAATGTGTTACTGAGAGTAGCCCAGAAAATGTGAGAGGAACTAGTTTGAGTGGGGAAAAATAAAATGATTTTTATTTAAATGTGGTCATGAAGCATACAAAAGGAAATGGAACGATGAAATAGATGCAGAACTGTCAGCAAGGATAGCCCTTTTATTCTTGCATAGAGAATCGTAAAGTTAAATGGCTTATATTTAGAATTGAGTTCATATCCAGGAGCTAAACTTTCTGTGAAAACTAGGATATTATGATGTATATTGATTATCTCATATGCATTTGGTATATAGTCATTAGAAATTGATATTAGAAGTCATGCGTCAGTGTTTGGGTGAGACTTTCTTATTTCTGAAAGCATCACAGAAACCATTTGTCTATCAAAGAAATAGGCATGTACAATTAAGCTCTAGGGAGGAAATCAGTAACCAGGTATGAATGCTGAATTGATTCCAAAAGAGTTTTTTTTTTTTTTTTTAATTTTTTATTGTGGGTTGTTCAAAACATTACAAATTTCTTGACATATCATATTCCACACTTTGATTCAAGTGGGTTATGAACTCCCACCTTCACCCCATACACAGATTGCAGAATCACATCAGTTACACATCCATTGATTTACAAATTGCCATACTAGTGTCTGTTGTGCTCCGCTGCCTTTCCCATCCTCCACCCTCCCCCCTCCCCACCTCTCCCCTCCCCTCCCCTCCCCTCCTCTCTCTCTACCCCCTCCACTGTATAACCCTGAGGGTCTCCTTCCATTACCGTGCAATTTCCCTTCTCTCTCCCTTTCCCTCCCACCTCTCATCCCTGTTAAATGTTAATCTTCTTCTCCTGCTCTTCGTCCCTACTCTGTTCTTAGTTACTTTCCTTATATCAAAGAAGACATTTGGCATTTGTTTTTTAGGGATTGGCTAGCTTCACTTAGCATAATCTGCTCTAATGCCATCCATTTCCCTGTAAATTCTATGATTTTGTCATTTTTTAATGCAGAGTAATACTCCATTGTGTATAAATGCCACATTTTTTTTATCCATTCATCTATTGAAGGGCATCTAGGTTGGTTCCACAGTCTTGCTATTGTGAACTGTGCTGCTATGAACATCGATGTAGCAGTGTCCCTGTAGCATGCTCTTTTTAGGTCTTTAGGGAATAGACCAGGAAGGGGAATAGCTGGGTCAAATGGTGGCTCCATTCCCAGCTTTCCAAGAAATCTCCATACTGCTTTCCAAATTGGCTGCACCAATGTGCAGTCCCACCAGCAATGTACAAGTGTACCCTTTTCCCCACATCCTCGCCAGCACTTGTTGTTGTTTGACTTCATAATGGCTGCCAATCTTACTGGAGTGAGATGGTATCTTAGGGTGGTTTTGATTTGCATTTCTCTGACAGCTAGAGATGTTGAGCATTTTTTCATGTACTTGTTGATTGACTGTATGTCCTCCTCTGAGAAGTGTCTGTTCAGGTCCTTGGCCCATTTGTTGATTGGGTTGTTTGTTCTCTTATTGTCTAATTTTTGGAGTTCTTTGTATACTCTGGATATTAGGGCTCTATCTGAAGTGTGAGGAGTAAAGATTTGTTCCCAGGGTGTAGGCTCCCTATTTACCTCTCTTATTGTTTCTTTTGCTGAGAAAAAACTTTTTAGTTTGAGTAAGTCCCATTTGTTGATTCTTGTTATTAACTCTTGTGCTATGGGTGTCCTATTAAGGAATTTGGAGCCCTACCCCACAATATGTAGATCGGAGCCAACTTTTTCTTCTATCAGACGGCGTGTCTCTGATTTGATATCAAGCTCCTTGATCCATTTTGAGTTAACTTTTGTGCATGGTGAGAGAAAGGGATTCAGTTTCATTTTGTTGCATATAGCTTTCCAGTTTTCTCAGAACCATTTGTTGAAGATGCTATCCTTCCTCCATTGCATGCTTTTAGCCCCTTTATCGAATATAAGATAGTTGTAATTTTGTGGATTGGTTTCTGTGTCCTCTATTCTGTACCATTGGTCCACCCGCCTGTTTTGGTACCAGTACCATGCTGTTTTTGTTACTATTGCTCTGTAGTATAGTTTGAAGTCTGGTATCACTATACCGCCTGATTCACACTTCTTGCTTAGCATTGTTTTTGCTATTCTGGGTCTTTTATTTTTCCATATGAATTTCATGATTGCTTTCTCTATTTCTACAAGAAATGCCGTTGAGATTTTGATTGGCATTGCATTAAACCTATAGAGAACTTTTGGTAATATCGCCATTTTGATGATGTTAGTTCTGCCTATCCATGAACAGGGTATATTTTTCCATCTTCTAAGATCTTCTTCTATTTCTCTCTTTAGGGTTCTGTAGTTTTCATTGTATAAGTCTTTCACCTCTTTTGTTAGGTTGATTCCCAAGTATTTTATTTTTTTTGGAGATATTTTGAATGGAGTGGTTGTCCTCATTTCCATTTCAGAGGATTTGTCGCTGATATACAGGAATGCCTTTGATTTATGCGTGTTGATTTTAAATCCTGCCACTTTGCTGAATTCATTTATTAGCTCTAATAGTTTCTTTGTAGAGCCTTTTGGGTCTGCTAGGTATAGAATCATATCATCTGCAAATAGTGATAATTTAAGTTCTTCTTTTCCTATTTTTATGCCTTTAATTTCTTTCATCTGTCTAATTGCTCTGGCCAGTGTTTCGAGAACTATGTTGAAGAGAAGTGGAGAGAGAGGGCATCCCTGTCTTGTTCCAGATTTTAGAGGGAATGCCTTCAGTTTTTCTCCATTCAGAATGATGCTAGCCTGAGGCTTAGCATAGATTGCTTTTACAATATTGAGGTATGTTCCTGTTATCCCTAGTTTTTCTAGAGTTTTGAACAGAAAGGGATGCTGTACTTTGTCGAATGCTTTTTCCGCATCTATCGAGATGATCATATGGTTCTTATTTTTAAGTCTATTGATGTGGTGAACAACATTTATTGATTTCCGTATATTGAACCAGCCTTGCATCCCAGGGATGAATCCTACTTGATCATGGTGTACAATTTTTTTGATATGTTTTTGTATCCGATTCGCCAGAATTTTATTGAGGATTTTTGCATCTAGGTTCATTAGAGATATTGGTCTGTAGTTTTCTTTCTTTGAAGTGTCTTTGTCTGGTTTAGGTATCAGGGTGATGTTGGCCTCATAGAATGAATTTGGAAGTTCTCCCTCCTTTTCTATTTCCTGAAGTAGCTTGAAAAGTATTGGTATTAGTTCTTCTTTAAAGGTTTTGTAAAATTCTGCTGTATACCCATCCAGACCTGGGCTTTTCTTAGTTGGTAGTCTTTTTATGGTTTCTTCTATTTCCTCAATTGATATTGGTCTGTTTAGGTTTTCTATATCCTCCTGACTCAATCTGGGCAGATCATATGACTTAAGAAATTTATCTATGCCTTCACTATCTTCTAATTTATTGGAGTATAAGGATTCAAAGTAGTTTTTGATTATCTTCTGTATTTCTGAAGTGTCTGTTGTGATATTGCCTTTTTCATCCCATATGCTAGTAATTTGAGTTCTCTCTCTTCTTCTCTTCGCTAGCATCGATAAGGGTCTGTCGATTTTGTTTATTTTTTCAAAGAACCAACTTTTAGTTTTGTCAATTTTTTCAATTGTTTCTTTTGTTTCGATTTCATTAATTTCAGCTCTGATTTTAATTATTTCTTGCCTTCTACTTCTTTTGCTGTTGTTTTGCTCTTCTTTTTCAAGGATTTTGAGATGAAGTATGAGATCATTTATTTGTTGGTTTTTTCTTTTCTTAAGGAATGAACTCCAAGCAATGAATTTTCCTCTTAGAACTGCTTTCAATGTGTCCCATAGATTCCGATATGTTGTGTCTGTGTTTTCATTTATCTCTAAGAATTTTTTAATTTCCTCCTTGATGTCTTCTATAACCCATTGATCATTCAGTAACCTATTGTTCATTCTCCAATTGATGTATGCTTTTTCCTTCCTTCTTTTATCGTTGATTTTCAGTTTCATTCCATTATGATCAGATAAGATGCATGGTATTATCTCTACTCCTTTATATTGTCTAAGAGTTGCCCTGTGACATAATATATGATCTATTTTTCAGAAGGATCCATGTGCTGCTGAGAAAAAAGTGTAACTGCTTGATGTTGGGTGGTATACTCTATATATGTCAATTAGGTCTAGGTTATTAATAGTGTTATTGAGTTCTATAGTTTCCTTATTCAACTTTTGTTTGGAAGATCTGTCCAGTGGCGAGAGAGGTGTGTTGAAGTCTCCCATGATTATGGTGTGGTGGTCTATTAGACTCTTGAACTTGAGAAGAGTTTGTTTGACGAACATAGCTGCACCATTGTTTGGGGCATAAATAGTTATGATTGTTATGTCTTGTTGGTGTATGGTTCCCTTAAGCAGTATGTAGTGTCCCTCTTTATCTCTTTTGATTAACTTTGGCTTGAAATCTATTTTATTTGGTATGAGTACGGACACGCCTGCTTGTTTCCGAAGTCCATATGAGTGATATGATTTTTCCCAACCTTTCACCTTCAGCCTATGTATGTCTTTTCCTATCAAATGCGTCTCCTGTAGGCAGCATATTGTTAGGTCTTGTTTTGTGATCCATTCTACTAGCCTGTGTCTCTTAATTGGTGAGTTTAAGCCATTAACATTTAGGGTTATTATTGAGATATGGGTTGTTGTTCCAGCCATATTTGTTTATTTCTGTTACTAAACATTGTTTGTTTTCCTCTTTGATTATTTCCCCCCCCTTTACTGTCCTACCTCCCACTGTTGGTTTTCATTGTTATTTTCCATTTCCTCTTCCTGTAATGCTTTGGCGAGGATGTTTTGAAGAGATGGTTTTCTAGCTGCGAATTCTTTAAACTTTTGTTTATCGTGGAAGGTTTTAATTTCATCCTCCATCCTGAAGCTTAATTTCGCTGGATACACAATTCTTGGTTGGAACCCATTTTCTTTCAGTGTTTGAAATATGTTATTCCAGGATCTTCTAGCTTTCAGAGTCTGTGTTGAAAGATCAGCTGTTATCCTGATTGGCTTACCCCTAAATGTAATCTGCTTCCTTTCTCTTGTAGCTTTTAAAATTCTCTCCTTATTCTGTATGTTGGGCATCTTCATTATAATGTGTCTAGGTGTGGATCTCTTATGATTTTGCACATTCGGCGTCCTGTAGGCTTCTAGGATTTGGGATTCTGTCTCATTCTTCAAGTCTGGGAAGTTTTCTTGTATTATTTCATTGAATAGACTGCTCATTCCTTTGGTTTGGTGCTCTGTACCTTCCTGTATCCCAATGACTCTTAAGTTTGGTCTCTTAATGTTATCCCATATTTCTTGGATGTTCTGCTCATGGTTTCTTAACAGTCTTGCTGAGCTGTCTACGTTCTTTTCCAGTTGAAATACTTTGTCTTCATTGTCTGATGTTCTATCTTCTAAGTGTTCTACTCTGCTGGTAGTATTCTCCATTGAGTTTTTAAGTTGGTTTATTGCTTCCTGCATTTCTAGGATTTCTGATTGCTTGTTTTTTATAACCTCTATCTCCCTGTATAGTTGATCCTTTGCTTCCTGGATTTGTTTGCGTAATTCGTTGTCGAAGTGATCTTTCATTGTCTGATTTTGCTGTTTAATGTCTTCCTTGATACTCCAGATCATCTGAAGCATGTATATCCTGAATTCTTTATCTGACATTCCATCTGCTGCAGCTGTTACCTCTTCTAAAGTTGCGTTGACCTGCATTGCTTGTGGTCCTTTCTTTCCTTGTCTTTTCATACTGCTTGCGTATCTTTCCTGCAGGTGCGGGTGGCGGCTCTGCTCTCTCCTTATTCCAATTGGGGTGTCGTGGCTACCACGCCAGCAGGTCACTGGGCCTGTTCTGGGAGCTGGCGGCGGCTCTGTTCTGCCCCTACTCCAATTGGGGTGACGAGTGTACCACGCCGGCAGGCCACCGGGCCTGATCCGCCGGTCGGTTGCAGGTTTGCCTACACTGCAGGTGCGGGCGGCAGCTCTACTCTGCCCCTACTCCAAATGGGGTGACGTGTCTGTCGTACCGGCAGGCCACTGGGGCTGTCCCGCTGGTCGGTCGCAGATCTGCCCACCTTTCGGGCACGGGTGGAGGCTCTGCTCTGTCCCTACTCCAATTGGGGTGTCGTGACTACCCCGCCTGCAGGACGCTGGGCCTGTTCCTGGCAAGGGAGGCGACTCTGCTCTGTCACTACTCCAATTAGGGTGGTGTTTGTAACACGCCGGCAGGCTCCTGGGCCTGATCCGCCGGTCTGTTGTAGGTCTGCCTACCTTGAAGGCGCGGGCGGCGGATCTGCCCTGCCCCTCCTACCACGCCTGCGGACCCCTGGGCCTGATCTGCAGGTTGATCACTGGTCTGCTCACCCTGCGGGCACGGGTGGCGGTTCCGCTCCGCCCCCACTCCAATTGGGGTCACGTGACCACCACACCGGCAGGGCCTGATCCGGGCGTGGGAGAAGGATCTGCTCTGCCCCTACTCCAGTTGGGGTGGCGTGTGTACCACACTGGCAGGCCACTGGGCCTGACCCGCCAGGCTGTCACAGGTCTGTTTACCTTGCAAGCGCGAAGGGCGGCTCTGCCCTGCCCCTCCTACCACGCCCATGTACTACTGGGTCGTGGGTCTGCCCACCTGGCGGGTGTGGGTGGCGGCTCCGCTCCGCCCCCTCTCCAATTGGGGTCACGCGGTCACCACGCTGGCGAGCCGCTGGGCCTGCTCCGGGGGCTGGCGGCGGCCCGGCTCCTCCCCTCTGGCTCGAGGACAAATTGAGGAGACTCGGGTGACTGAGACTCACCCCCCTTACCAGGAGACCAACTGCTTATGTCACCGCTGGTATTGATGAAGATCTCTCCTCCACCGCTTTCTGCTGACATCAGATCTCTGCCATGTTGGTATCCTATGCGAATGGCAGCATTTCGTTCCCCTTGCCGGGCAACCCAAGCAACGGGTGAGTCCTGACCGGCCCTCAGCAGGACCCGGACCGAGACGCAGTTTCCGCGGGCTCCTAGCCCCGGTCCAGGGAAGTTCCGGGAGCCGGAACTCGGCCGCTCCGTGCTCGGTGTAAGCTCCTATAAGTGTAAGCTCCAAGAAGCCGTCCCCGCTGGCTCAGTTCCGGGAGCCGGAATTCGGCTGCTTAGTGCTTGGTGTTTGCTCTGATAGTAGCAGGGTCCAAGAAGCAGCCTCCGCAGGCTCCGCAGCCCTGAGCCAGGGCGGTTCCGGGACGGTTCCGGGAGCCGGAACTCGGCCGCTCCGTGCTCGGTGTAAGCTCCTATAAGTGTACGCTCCAAGAAGCAGTCCCCGCGGGCTCAGTTCCGGGAGCCGGAATTCGGCTGCTTAGTGCTTGGTGTATGCTCTGAAAGTAGCAGGGTCCAAGAAGCAGCCTCCGCAGGCTCCGCAGCCCTGAGCCAGGGCGGTTCCGGGACGGTTCCGGGAGCCGGAACTCGGCCGCCCCGCGCTCGGTGTTCACTCCGATAAGATCAGATTCTAAGAAGCACCCAGGCGCTGAACCCTAGCAATCTGTCTGCAAGCCGCAGGCGAATTGCAGCCTGAAATTACCTGTTCTATGGCTAAATGAGCTGCGGTCAGTCGAAAACAGGTATGGTGACGTCAGTTTACCAACATGGTGGCTGCTGGCCTCCTCTGTGGTCTGACCGGTGTGGAGAACCGAGATGGACCGCTTCCTTCCCCTGTCTCGAACCCAGAATTCAGCCCTGAGTGCGGTGCTTGCGCGGCTGGCAGAAACTGCAGCACTGTAACCCTGCGTCTCTATCCCAGCGCGCGTTGCAGACTCTAGCCGCGGGGCGATTTGCTGAATAAGCAGTGTTACCCTCCGTGCGACAAACCTCTCGCGTTTGAGTCCCCGTAGCCGATCCTCGTGCGATGGAAATCCTTCCTCCAGGTTCCGGCGCACCCCACTATTGCTGGAAATTCCTAATAAGATATCCTTTAGCCGTCCTGACTTGTCATACTCCCACACAGTGAAGCAGCACACGGGGGTAATGCACTCCCCTCGCTGCCATCTTCCTTCCCCCCCCCCCAAAAAGAGTTTTTTTAATGCAGATATATATACAGGAAACTTCTGTTGAATAAATTGTATTTATGATTTAACCCAGATAATTTTGCAAATAAGATGCACCATATACATTTTCTGAAGAGCTTTTAATAACTCTCACTATGAGTGTTCAAATAAACAATATTCCATTAGCTGACAAACATTTCTTTTTGGTGAGTTTGTGATTCAGTCTATCTCTTGTTTAGTTTGTTGGACATTTAGGTAAAGTCAATGTTTAATCCTTCATATTTCTTACATTTTAGTTAACTTTCTTATAAAAGAAAACACAGATAATATAATGTGAATCCTTGAAGTTGGAATCTATCCTAGAATAGAAATACCTTCATTTTCTTTTAAATAAGTTTTAATTTTTATACTCATTAACAGAAAACTTCTTCCTTCTCATAGGTAATTGTTATCTTTACTTCTAAGACTAGAATTTAGATGGGCCTGATTTGAACTTTATATAAAAATGGAACCATCCTTTCAACAGGAAAGCCATAGACATTCTTATAAGTTGCATCCTAGTACACATGTACTTGAGTTTACCTAGCTTTTATACTTAAGAGTAGAATTGCTGAGTCCTAAGGAATATAATTCTTCAACTTCATTTGATTATGCCAAAGTGTTTTCCAGTGATTGGACCAGTTTATATTCCCTTTGGCTGTGTATGAGAGTTGTAGCTATTTGACATCATCACTGACTCTTAATATTGACAGTCTTCTTAATTTTAGTATCTCATTGTATTTTAACTTCATAAGTCACAATTTATCAACTGTATCATTTCAAGGTTTGTATTGAGTTTTGATGAACACTTAATGCCCAAATAACCATTACTGTGATCAAGATATAGAACATTTAGAAAAGGAACTATTAGGATCTGGAAAGGGCACCAGGGGGAAGTGTGTAGGGGAAGGGTAGAAGGAGGAGGAACATGGTATATGTGATATATATCATGATTTATTTAGCTTGATATATGCATGTGTGGAAATGCTGCAGTGAAACCTATTAATTTATACAATTTGGGGGGTGGGTTTGAACTCAAGGGTGCTTAACCACTGGGCCTTTTTATTTTTGAGATAGGGTCTTGCTGAGTTGCTTAGAGCCTCCCTAAGTTGCTGAGGCTAACCTTGAATTTATAATCCTCCTGTTTTGGGTTCCTGAGTTGCTGGAATTACAGGTGTGCACTACCACTCCCTGCAATTTGTATAATTAATATGTGTGACAATTTTAATTTAAAAATAATAGAAAATTTTATTACCTTCAAACATTTATTGTGCCTCCCACAGTTTTTCCACTCCTAGACTAGCAGACTGCTAATCTGATATCAGTTATTATAGATTAGTCTGTGTTTTTATGGAACTTCATGCAAGTGGAATTATACATTTCATATCCTTTTCTGTCTTCTTTCACACAGCATGACTTAAAATCCATTCATGTTGTTATGTATATCAGTAATTCCTTTTTTCCCAGGTTTTTTTTTTTAATTGTAGCTGGACACAACATATTTATTTATTTATTTATTTGTGGATCCAACTGAGGATCCAACCAACGTGCCTCACACGTGCTAGGTGAGTACTTTACCGCTGAGCCACATCTGCATCCAGCCTCTATCAGTAATTCCTTTTATTGATGTGTAGAATTCCATTTTTTGTGACTCAGGAGGCTGAGGTAGGAAGATAACAAGTTTGCTGGCAACTTAGACCCTGTCTTAAAGTAAAAAAATAAAAAGGTCTGGGGATGTAGCTTAGTGGTAAAGCACACCTTGATTTCAATTCCCAGTACCAAAAAAAGACAAAAAAAAAAAAAAAAAAAAAAAGAAGAAGAAGAAGAAGAAGAAAATAATTTCCTGACTCAGAATTTTTCTTACCTAGATTCTAGGTTTGATTCCTTGGTTCCTCTGGTTAATTAATTAGATATTTTATTCTATTTGTAGTCTACCAAGTCTCTCCATCTTTCTGTGTTGAAGTTTGCTTTCTAATAAGATGTGGGAGTTGGATCACATCTAAAAAGTTCTCTACAGGGCCTCCTTTCTGTGAGTGAAATTATAAAGGCAGTTAGCATTTACTGTCTATAAAGAATAATAGATTTGTTTCTTTCTCTTTAGGAGATTACACTAGTAGAGGATTAAGACTAATAAAGTCTATGTTAAAGGAAAATGAGTCAGGAAAGAGATGAACATTTAGAGGTGGAGATGAACAGAGGTGGATTCAGGAAGAAGAAAAATTAGTCAGTGTTGGTCTTATTATAGACTCTTCTTTTTCATGAGTTGCTAATTTTCCTTAATTACTTGTGCAACTGTCTTAATCACTATAGCTTTATACTAAGTCTTGATATCAGTACAAGAACTGTCTTTCTTGTTCTTCAAGTTTACCTTTGATTTATACATTTTAGTTTGTCAATTTGCATTTTAAAAAGCAATGAAATTTTTGATTTGGATTGCTTTGGATTTATTGATCAACTTAGAGAAATCTGACATCTTTACAGCATTGAATGTTTCTATCTATGAAACATGATATATTCCTTATTTGAATCTTTACTGATTTTTTTTGTTCATAAGTTTTTACTTAAGAAATTGTCATTATTCATCTGGTTCATTTCTAAGAATTTGTAGGTGTTTATGCTGTTGTATATTGTATCTCTTTAAAATTTCATTTTCTATCTATTGATTATGTATCAAAATGTAATTATTTTAGAAAATAATGCTTTGTATCTAGCAACCTTAGTAAATTCATTTATGTAGTAGTTCATCCGTAGTTCTCTGAATTATTATTTATAAAATCATGTCAAAATTAAACAGTTTTAAATAAAATGTTAATAAATGGACTATATGCATGTATATTTGTCTATACTCCCTTTGCTTTTGCATTAACATATTTACCCATTTTTTTAATATAAATGCTGCATCATCTTAATTACTGTAGCATCATAATAAGTCCCCAAAACAGGAAGCATAAGTCTTTGAACTTTGTTCTTTCAAAATTCTTCTTGGCTATTTTAGGTCCTTTATATCTTCATATACATTTTAGAATCAGCTTATCAATTTCTAAAACAAAATAAACTTGCTTAAAATTTGACTGGGATTACACTGAATTTTTATAATTCAACTTGAAAAGGATTAATATTTTGACAATAATTGTATTTTCCACTCCATAACTGAGGTACATTTCTTCACTTATTTTGATTTTCTTAAATTTCTTACAGTAATGGCTTATAGTTTTCATGGTATAGGTCTCACACCTATTTTGTTAAGTTAAGAATTGCATGTTTTGAGTGCTATTGTAAATAGAATTGTATTTTATTTCCCAATTTTTCATTGCTCATCTATAGAAATATGGTTGATTTTTATAAACTTCTAATTTATAGTCTTACTAAATGTATTTTTATGATACAGCACTTGTAGATTCCTTAGATTTTTTTACATGATCATATTTTAAATTACAATTTCAATTTCTTGAGGTTGATGTTGGGTTATTCAAATTTTCTATTGCTTCTTGTGTCAATTTTGCTAATTTGTGCCTTTTAAGGAATTTATTTCATCGAAGTTGTCAAATTTACGGATGTGGAGTTTTTCATAATATTCTTTAATTATGCTTTATATCTTAATCTCTGATACTGTTAATTTGTGTCTTCTTTTTTGCTGTGATCAGTCTAGCTGAAGGTTTAGCAATGTTACTTACAGTCTTTTCAAAGAACCAGCATTTGGTTTCTCTGATTTACCTTGGATGTGGTTTTTTTTTTCTGTATTTCATTGATTTCTATTCTTTATTATTTCCTTCCTTTTTTTTATTTTGGCTTTAATTTTCTCTTTTTAAAAATTTTCTTAATAGGGAATTTAGATCTGTTTACTTGAGACTTTTTTCTTTTTTTGCACTAAAATAGCAAATTTGAGTAGCTGTGATAAAGACCTTCTGACTTACAAAGCCTAAGATATATATACTATTTTGACCTTTACAGAAAAAAATTTACTAATTCCTGCTTCAAAAACTATAATAAGCATCTTTATTGTAAATTAGGTAAAATATAATAATCTTGGAATAATTTTTTTACTTCCCTTAGTGTAATAATTGTTGTTATATTTTGTATTTGTATGTTATAACCAATAATACAGTGTTGTAATATTTGCTCTAAAAAGTCCTAAGCCTATTTTAAAGAGAAGAAAATAATATATATGTCCCTTGTTTTTACCCCAAATTTTACTATTTCTAGTACTCTTTCATTCTTTCCTATAGATCCTACGTGTCACCAGGCATTGCTTCCCTTTAGTCTGAAGAAAAACAGTTTTTTAAAAGCTAGATCTGATGGTGGTAATGAATTATCTCAGTTTTTGCTTCTTTGAAATGTCTTTTTTTTTTTCAATTTTATATATAATTTCACTGGATATAGAATCTTAGGTTGACAATTTTTTTTGATCCTTTGAATATGTTGTTGCAATATCTATTGTCTTTGTTTTCTTCCGATGTGAAGCTTATTAATTGTATTGTTGTTCTCCTTTATGTAACATGTTTTCTCTGGCTGTTTTCAAGTATTTTTTGTTATTTTTGTTTGTTTATAGCTGTTTTGCCACCTCTGTCTGCTAAATTGAATTTTTGGACCCAAAATTAGTTTCTTTGATGTTTCTTGAAAATGAGTTATTCTCCTATTTCTTTGCATGCCTAGTAATTTTTGGTTGATCTCATATAATATATTTAGCAAATCTGGAATCTGTTTTGTTGTTCTGATTGTTGTTTTATGGTTCTAGGCTGTTAACTTGCCTGGGTTTGATCTGTAATCTTGTTTCTTAGATGGCATGAAACAGCTGATATTTCAGTTACTTTTTAATGGTCTGACTTTATGGAAGTCTCCTTTATCCCCATGAAATTTAAGATCATATGGTCTGTGCACAATGTCTTTTGATTCCCCAGTCTTTATAACATTTATTTCTTTCTCTTGCCTTATTGCAATTACTAAGATCTCCAGTACAATATTGAGTAGAATTGTACATAATGAGCATTCTTTTACATTGTTTGTGTTTAATTTCATCTCACCCCACCCATCATTAGCTTAGAAATTATGCATTTAAATTTTTTTCCTTTAGTAATTACCCTTGATTTAATGTCTGATTAAATTGCTACATTTACCTTTCCCAGAGAATGAAGGCATCCCAGCATACTTACACTCTATTTATGCCTTCTTTATTTATATGCCATTGTGTGTATTTTAATTTTATACATATTTAAATTCAATATGACATTATTATTATTTATGCTGACAGTATTCTATACATTCAGTCAGTATTCATTTATATTTACCCATATATTTATCCAGCATATCATCCTTCATTTTAGCTGTCATCTGGGATTATTTTCTTTTATGTGATAAATATATTTTCTCCCTCCCTCCCTTCCTCCTTCCCTCCCTTCCTTCCTTCCTTCCTTCCTTCCTTTCTTTCTTTCCCTGCTAACAGGATATTCTCTCAGTTATCATTTGTGAAAAATCTCTTAATTTCATTTTTATTCTTTTTGTGTGTGTATGTGTGTGTGGTAGTGGGGATTGAACCCAGGGTTGGTCTACCAGTGAGCTACATCCCACTGCACTACATTCCACTGCTTAATTGTTTTTATTTTTTTTATAAGTATGTTTATTTGTAGATAGACAACATAATACCTCTATTTTATTTATTTATTTTTATAAACACTTGCCTAGCATATGTGAGGCACTGAGTTTGATCAAACTCAGTGCCTCACATATGCTAGGCAAGTGTTCTACCACTGAGCTACAACCCCAGCCCTATTGTTTCTATTTTAAGACGGGGTCTTGCTAAGTTGCCCAGGTTGACCTCAAATTTTTAATCCTCCTGCTTCAGCCACCTCAGTTGCTGAGATATAAGTGTGAATCACTCAGCTTCATCTTTATTCTTAAAGAATATTTTCATTAGATAATAATGATCTAATTTGATACTTTTTTTCAGCACTTAATTTTATTTTATTTTTTGGTTCTTGAGAAATTGGTGTTTGTCTCCTTTGAAGATAAGCTGCCCTTTTTCTCTTGCTATATTTGAGATCTCTTTGTTTTTATTTTCAAGCAACTTTATCCTGAGGTAACTAAGTATGTTTTCTTTATATTTATACTGCTTGAATTCATAAGATTTCTCAACTCTGCTTCAATTTCCCCAGTTTTAGAAAATTTTCACTTATTGCATCTTCAAATATGTTTCTCATCTATTCTGTCTTTTCTCACCTCCTGAGATTTTAATTACACATCTTAGGCCTTCCACTAAATCTACTATGATTCTTCCTTTTCTTTCCTTCCTCTCCCCTCTTGTGTCATCCTTTTGATACTATGCATCGTGCTGTATATTATCTTTAACCTATCTTCCAGTTCATTGATTATCTTTTCAGCTGTATATAATATGCTATTAATCCTAAGTACTGAGTTGTGATTTTTTTTTGTGTGTGTGTGTGTGCATTATAATTATATATAATGGTGGGAATCTGTTTTTACATATTATACATGTACACAATACAAGAATATAATTTGGCCAGTATCATTCCCTGTCTACTGTGTTTGTAATCACAATTGTTTTGTTTTGTTTTTGGTACTGGGGATTGAACCCAGGGGACTTTACCACTGAGCTACATTCCTCAACCTTTTTTTTTTTTTTTTTTTTTTTTTTTGAGACAGGGTCTTGCTGAGTTGCTTAGGGCCTCACAAAGTTGCTGAGGCTGGCCTCGAACTTGTGATCCTTCTGCCTCAGCCTCCTGAGTTACTGGGGTTACAGGTGTGCGCTACCACACCTGGCTGCAGTTGTTTAGTTTTTTCATTTGTTTGATTTATGCAGTTTCCATTAATAGTTCTCTGCCAAAGTGTTCAATATTCTGTTATTTTTCCTGTATATATTTAGCATTGCTTAAATTTTAAAGTTTGTTGCGGCAGTCTGGCTGGACACAAATAACTGAGCCGCCACACGAAGCACTTGTAGGTTCAAACAGCAACTCTGTATTCCTGAACTCTCACTGGCACTCCACACATGCTCCCCGGGAACACTCTCACCCTCCACTGGGCTCTGCGCGCACTCTCTCGGAACCCCACGAGAACGCAACGAGAACTCCAAAGTAGCGGGTGCCTGAAGCATCAGGAGCCACCCTGTTGCCGGACAGCAAAGGTCTATATAAAACTGAATACACAGCTTAACTTAACCATCATCATCTCAATGGCTCACCTCTCAACCACTCCCTCTGGCAAAATGCCAGGTGCCACCCCGACTTGGCTATGGCTCTCAACAGTTTGTACCAAATAACTTCATTCTCTAGATTACCTGTGAATTTGTTTCTATTGCTTATTTAAAAATTACCTCTTATCTCCTTATTTACCTTATTTTTTAAAATGGTGGGACACTGAGCATGAAAATAATCTTTCGAAGCCTAGACTAAAGTTCTCCTCCAGAGAGGTTTTTTATTTTCTTCTAGGTTCTGGCTAGGGGCATTAGCAATTCTGAATCTCATTAATCTAATTACAGAGATTGCAGTGATTTGAAACTGATCTTCAGCATTTTTAATGGCTGTTATATTTCCTATTTACCCTTACTTCTAGATTATAATCCTTCTGGTGTAAGTGAAAGTGTAGGGTTTATCAGGATTGCCCCCTTTTGTTGGTAGACTCTCTTAATTTTTGATCATCTTGAAGTGCTCAGTTACCTTCTCTTGATTGACAAGTGCTCCATGGGGAAAGGCTGCTCAGAATGCCTGGTTCATCTCTGGTATCCTTCTTAGGGATTTTGGCCTTGTTATTCTTTGCTGCCTTAATTTTCTGGTGCCTTTTTTTCCCAGTACCGGGGATAGAACTCAGGGCACTCACCCACATCCCCAGCTCTATTTTGTATTTTATGTAGAGACAAGATCTCACTGAGTTACTTAGTGCCTCGCTTTCGCTGAGGCTGCCTTTGAACTCATGATCTTCTGCCTCAACCTCTGTGTTGCTGGGATTATAGTTGTGCCACCACACCTGGCTCAAGCAGACTTAATTGTCTAAATTTTCTCATTGTCCTAAACCGGAAGATTGGCCTACTAGTAACAAAATTTCTTTGTTTTCCAACATTTTTGTCGAGCTTTTCATATATAACATTTAATTAATTTAATTAATTTCCAAGATCTTTTTCTGTTTTCCCATTTTAGATATGTGTGTTTTAGAAAAATAGGATTGTATTCTGGTTTGATAAACATATTTTGTTTATCTGAGAAATTTGTATATGTTGCTGTGATTGAAAATTTTTCTTGTTTCTAGTGTTTTTTAATATTTTCTAGTTGTCGATGAACCTTTATTTTATTTATTTGTATATGGTGCTGAGAATTCAACCCAGTGCCTCATGCATGCTAGGCAAGTGTGCTACCTCCAAGCCACAATCCCAGCCCCTTGTCTCTAGTTTCTTAAAGTTGCTTTTTTTTTAGTTTATTTGTTACGCTTCTTCTGTGTTGGAGGCTTTCCTCAGTTGCCTGCTCATCCCTGGTTGACTGGTCAGATTTAAGAATATAAAATAAGATACAATTGGGTAAATAAGGATAATTGACTGTGAATTTTACTGAACAGTGAGTAATCTTTCTTCCATATCATTATTTTTAGGTCTTTCCTCTTGAGCAGGTGACATTCCTCATAGAAGATGCAATCATCTTGCATCCAGAGATCTGCCCAGGGTATAGAAACTGGGTATAGAGAGGGATTGTGGATATATGTCATCATCTTTGTGTCTCTGTTTACTCAGTTAACTATTACATGACTCTTAATCAAAAGACCCTCACTTTGCCATCTCCAGAAAATAAAGCTATGGTCTTTCATTAGGGTAAAGAGAGGCTTTCGGAATGGGCTGTATCTCAGTGTTAGAGCTCTTGCCTAACTTGCCTAGAGCCCTGGATTCAATCCCTAGTACTGGGGGACGGGGGGGGGGGGGGGGGGGGTGACTTTCCCTTAACTATATGGAGTAGGATAGGTGATCTGAAGATCTGCCTTTTTTGAAAACAGAGTTTCAGTCACTCTTACTTATTATCCCCCCCACCCGCTTTCCAGAATTCCTTGGCGTTATTTATTGCTTAAACTTTTGCTGATTGTGAAGTATGTTTCCCTGCTGTCAATTTAGAATTTTGATTTTTGGAGTTCTGCTAAGCCCTTTACCATTTTTCATCTGCTATTCAGTTTTCAAATTGTTGTTCTTTCCTACACTTTCCCTGTTCCCATCATCCCCTTGGATTTTAGGCACTTCTAAAAAATCTCTTCACTCATGCTTTAGAGGATTAGCAAAAGTGTATGCTTGAGTTTGATTATCTCTCTTCACCAAGAGGTCCAAATATATTTGTTGACTTCTAGTACCTAATATTTTGCATTTGTCTCGTTTTAATATTTATTTATAATTACATTATTTTTATTTACTTAATTAAAACAAATTACAAAGTCTTGTTTCTTTTATTTGTGAGGTTAGAAATACTTTCTTGCATTATATCAGCCCTACTAGAAATCTATCAACCTTGTTTTTTTTTTTAATTGTTGATAGACCTTTACTTTATTTATTTATTTTTATGTGGTGCTGAGAATTGAACCCAGTGCCTCACACATGCTAGGCAGGTGCTCTACCACTGAGCCACAACCCCAGCCTTCAACCTAGGTTTTAAACTCATAAACACTCAATTTTGTGCTGTTTTCTTTTTTCAGTTTATTTTCAATTGACACATAATTGTACATATTTATCAGGCAGAATGTGATGTTTTGATTACATGTATACATGTTTAATGAGCAAATCAGTGTACTTAGCATATATATCACCTCAAACATTTATCATTTTTTTCTGGTAAAAATATTTTAAATCCTCCTAGCTATTTTGAAATATATATTACTGTTACCTGTATTCATCCTTTTGTGCAATAGAACGTTAAAATTTATTCTTCTTAACTATAACTTAGTACCCACTGACCAGCCTCTTTCCATCTCCTCTTCCCTCTATCTTCCTCAACTCTGGCAAGCACTATTCTGTTCTCTATTTACAGGAGATGACTCTAGTTTTTATATTAGAAATTAATTATTTTAGCAATATGAAGAGAAAATGTGAAAAATTTATTTAGAGTTTGTATTCTTTTTGGGAGTTGATGGAATTTACACCAGTCATGACCCTTAGAATATTTACAACTTTTAAGGTTATGTAATGGAGGAGTGCTGGATGGAAGAGAAAGATACAAAAATATTTTACTACTAATTATTTAATTTAATCACTTTTGACATCCTATGAGTCTAGGCCTTTTGAAATTTTTGTTTAGTTATTTTACCTTACTTTTTTTGAGCCCCAAAAAGGGTCACTTTACCACTTTTATATCATATTGTACAGAATTAGTAGTGATGTATGAATAGCTCATCATATTTCCATTCTCCAGAAATGTACTTAAAATTTCCACACACCAGAGTTCTGTCTTTAGACCTTGCCTTTAGACAGGTCTTCACCAAATTATTCTTAGGAATCTGTGGGGTTTTTTCTTTCTTTCTTTTTCTTCTTCCTTCTCTCTCTCACTTTCTCTCATTTTCTTTCTCTTCCCTCCCTCCCTTCCCTTCCTTTTTTTTCCCTTCAAAATATTACATCAAGGTTTCCAATTAAGATATGGGTAGATGTTAACTAGACCAAATTTAAGGTTCATGGCCCCTACGTTTCTACCTTTCTTAATGTCTTATTGTATTTTGTTGTTGAGGGTGTGGTTAGACTTGCTTTTGTCATTTGCCTTTATGTCTTGTGCACCTGCTAACAAGCATTCATAGCTAGAAACTAGCCCACTGCAGATGCTGTTCCATTCTCAGACTCATGTCAAAATTTAATAAATATCATCTTCCCTAAAGTTTTAGACTAAAACTAGAACTGAAGGTTTGGTTAGGGACAAACCTTAAGGAAATCCCCTTGTTAAAATTTAATGTGCTTCAAGAAGCAGCTTGATTTAATTTTGAGTTATTAGTCAGTAGACCTGTATTATAAAAACAATTAACATATTTTTCTATCTGAAGATGTCTTTATTTCACCTTGATTCTTTTTTTAAAAATTTATATATGACAGCAAAATGCATTACAATTCTTATTACACATGCAGAGCACACTTAGTATTATCTTCTCTAACTCCATCCATTAACCTGAAAATGCCATGATTTTATTCTCTTTTATTGCTGAGTAATATTCCATTGTGTGTGTGTACACACACACACACACACACATATATGCCACATTTTTTTAAATCCATTCACCTATTGAAGGGCACCTAGGTGGGTTCCACAGTTTAGCTATTGTGAATTGTGCTGCTGTTAACATTGATGTGGCTATGTCCCTGTAACAATTAACATTTTTGTAGACAGTTTCATTTATAACCTTCAATCATACAAGAATCCTCATCCTCCCTGTTTTATAGAAGAGGAAGGAAGTACCAAGAGGGCAATTAATTTGCCCCAAATCACTTGCTGCTAAAGTAGGAAACAGAACTTGAGCTTGGTTATTTTCTGTTTGGGAATCACATGCTTTTCCAAGATAGTTTATGACTTCCTGGTTTTGATATTATTTAGGCAAGTTCCTGGAAAGAAAGGCACACTAAACCTTAACAGACTAGAAAATTTATCATTTATATTGAAAAGATTTTGTTTGAAGTTTTTAGTACGTTGCCTTATTAAATTTGGAAAGACTAAAATATCAGTAGTTTGACATAACCTATTCTCACATTATAATAAAATTCACTAATTTGGAGGACTTTCTTTAAAAATAAGATCAAGATAAGTGGGAGTGGTATGCATTTTAGTGTAGAAAACATTCATTCTCTGATCACACTACCTCTAAAGTTGGCTATTACAGCTGGGTGTGTGGTGCACACCTGTAATACCAGCACTCGGGAGGCTGAGACAGGATCACAACTTCAAAGCCAGCCTCAGCAACTTGGTGAGGCCCTAATCAACTTAGTGAGACCCTGTCTCAAAATAAAAAATAAAAAGGGCTGGGGAAGTGGCTTAGTGGTAAAGTGCCCCTGGGTTCAATCCTTAGTACCCCTCCCCCCCAAAAAAAGAAAAACCCCAAACACAAAAACAACAACAACAACAACAAAAAACCCCAAACAACAAAGTAAGCTACTGCAGTTATGGGAAATGAAGTTTATATTCAAATAATTGGTAACCGTTATCTTTGAGTTGAAATAAAATGTATGATATTTTTAATTTCCATCTGCTTTTTTGCCTTGAAATACATGCAGTGATTTTAAACTAGGTCAACATATTCTTCTTTCAAATTGTAGCTTGAAAGAATCCTTAGGGATATCTTTTAATGAATAGTTAAAACCAAATTTGTAATTAGCATATTAATTATGTAGTCTTTTTAAATGTACTTGAGAGTCCTTTAAAACTGTTTTCGTATATCTTTAAAACATTGCCCCTAAAAGTCTGGTTTGTGTGATTATTCTATCTATGAAGGAAACATTTGCTCAAGAAAGATAAATTTCTTTGAAAGGGTTTTTGGGGTAGGAGATTAAAAAAAGGAGGTTGAATTTGATCAATGCACACTAATGCATATATGGGAATATCACATTGAACTCCATTAATATGTATTAATAATAAAAAGTAAAGGTAAGGTCCCTCAATTCTTACTTGAAACATTACATATTCTGAATTAATGGATTTTCATTTGGTTTCCTTGATGCAAATAAAAGCACAAATAACATTTTTATTGCAAAAGTCTGGTTTCTCCTGCAACAGGTGTTCTAATCCTCTGGCATATTTCTAAAGGATTGTAGACACAATCTAGAGTTAATATCCTAGTTGTGGCTCCATCCAAACAAGGCACTGAAGAATAAAGAGGAAGAGAATAAAAACCCAAGAAATATATTTAGCACAAGTTCCCCATAGAAACATTAGATCTCAAAAAGCCTACAATTTTTTTCTAAAATAAAAATTTATTCTCAGTTCAAAGATGGAAACTATACTATTTCTCTTTCTCTCTCTCATTCTCTCTCATTGCTATGAGTCAAGTAATAGTGAAACAAGTTTCCTAGAAATACAGTATATTTGGCTGGACACAGTGGCTCACACCTATAATCCCAGCAGCTCAGGAGGCTGAGGCAGGAGGATTTCGAAGTTCCAGGCCAGCCTCAGCTACTTAATAAGGCCCTCAGCAACTTAGTGAGACCCTGTCTCAAAATATAAAAAAGAATTGGGGGTGTATCTCAGTAGTAAAGTGCCCTGCGGTTCAATCCCCAGTACCAAAAAAAGAAATATAATGTGTTTTAAAATAAAATAAATCACAACCTATTAGATAGTAATTAAATTGATTATTCTAATTATAACATTAATATGTGCAATTTTTGTATTTTTAGATATTAGTTAAAAATAAACTTAATTTTGCTTGATATGGTGGCATACACCTATAATCCCAGGGGTTTGGGAGGCTGAAGTATGAGGATAACAAGTTCAAAGCCAGCCTCAGCAACTTAGACTCTAAACAACTTAGCAAGACCCTGTCTCAGAAATAAAATATGAAAAGGGCTGGGGATGTGGCTCAGTTGTTGAGTGCCCTTGGGTTCAATCCCTAGCACCAAAATAAATAAATAAATAGATAAATAAATATAATTTAATTTAAAAAATTCTAATATCATACAAGCAAATATACTATATAACACTTAAACATTTTATAATCTAGTGTTATTTTTAATTTCTTGTTTAGCAAATTGATAATTTGACATGTAATTCATTTTAGGAAACTTACTGCTATACAAAAGATAACTTAGATGATTGGTAATGAGTTCATAAAATAATTATTAAATTTCTGGAAAAGATTAACAAGATTACATTAAATTTTTTCTTTTTTAGATTATAAAAGTAGTACATACTGATTGAACCAAAACCAAATAACTTAAAAGTGTAACATAAAGTTAAAACTAGTTTCTTTCTCTACTTTTTCTTACGTCTCATTTTCTAGAGTAACATTTTACTATATCTTGTTCTAGGCCTTTTGGTGGTATACAGTTAAACAGATACATAACGTGTACTGCACATGGTTTGGGTTTTGATGGGTCATACATGTTCTAAAAACTTTTTTTCTTGAAACAACATGTGATGGACACTCTTCAATGTTTGAACTTAATAGAACTCACATGATAGTTAAATCATGTTTTCTTAATTCATGTAACCAATTGATGAGTAGTTATATCACCTTCAGTTTTTATTACAAGTGAAATTTGCAATGAACATTTTTGTATATAGAGCTAATATATCTATATTTTTGTTCAATAAATTCTTATAATTGGAAATGCTGAATTGAATGGAATATGCATTTCAATTTGTGATAGATGTTCACAAATTGCCCTCCCAAAAGGTGGTTCAAGTTTAAAACAGTGTATTGCAACCCCAATCTTTTGCCAAAGAGGGAATTATCATACTCTTAAATATTCTAATCTATCTGCAAAAGTTATCTTATTTTAATTTGCATTTGTTTGATTTTTGAGTGAAGTTTTATATCTTTGTTTAATAATGATTAGATTTTTTATCAATTTTATCTTTTCATCTGACTTTTAAAAATTAATTAGCAAGAGCTCTTTGGACATAATGGTTATTAATCTTTTGTGTTATTTCTTCTAGTCTGTCACTCATCGTTTACCTTTGTTTATGGTCATCCAACAAATATAATTTCTAATTTTTATGGAGCTTTTCATTTAGAAATAAATTTCTCCATGTTTCTTCCATTTTTTGTTTAGGTCTCAATTTTTGTATATTTATTTCTATGTGTAGGTATATGTTTTCAATTTTTTAATTTCCTGTAGGAAAGCAATATGAATGTGTGTGTGCTTACTATTTATCTTATAACTGACTAGTCTCTGTTATTAAGGTTAGCCAATTTTCTGGATATACAGTTACTTTATTTGTAAGTAGTGATAATTTTGTCTTTTCTATTATTTTATATTTTATATGCATCACACACATATACTCTGAGTATATTGTTAAGTTCTTTTTAATAGATACCTTTTTACTGTTTAAAGAAATTTGCTTGGATTCCTAGTTTTGTGTGTTATGTGTGTATTTTAAATCAGAAATGGACATTTGTAATCATTTTCTCTTTTGAACTATTTTGTAGTCGAGTAAATTAATAATTTTCCATTTGTTGAACTTTTGTTGTTTTCCTGAGATAAATCCTTTTCAGTCTCATTTAATTAAATTTAAAATTTGACTTGTTAATATTTTACTTAGGATATTCATTACATATACATGTTTAGTTTGAGTATTGAATTATGCAGTTAGATAATGTAAACCTTATGGAATGGATTGTGAGATTTACCAACTTTATGTACTCAGAAAAATTTAACAACAAAGATGTTTCTTAAAGTTTTGTTGTATTTTCAAATTTTATTGTTTTTATTTTGTGAATATGTTAAATATTGATAGCTGTAACTAGTGTAAATAAAAGGTACTTGGGGTCCTGAAAAAATTTTTTAATTAATATTTTTAAAAATTTGTTCTTTTTTAGATATACATGATAATAGAATATATTTTGACATATTATACATTCATGGAATATAACTCCCCATTCTTATATCAAAAGTTTTAAAGAACGTAACAGTTCCTTTACTAAACTATTGAAGAACTACTGATCTAGATATAACAATTTAATTTATTTGAAGGTTCACGGATTCATCTTCTAAAAAGTTCTTCAAACTTTTTAATATAGAATATTCTACTGACCATGATTTATATGCATTTGCATATATACCTACATATGTGACTGCATTTTGTTTTTACATATTTATTGTAAAATACATATTATGTTTGTGTTTATGAGCATAACTGCAACTTGTATGGAAACATTGGCCTATAAACTTGGTTCTTGGGATCGTTCTTGTGGCTGATTTTTATCGGTAGGCCTAGTGCTTTGCATGTGTGAGTTAGTGGACTTCTGATGATAAACCTGAATGAAAGTCATAGAGTTCTGTATCCCTAGGCATGAAGAATCGGGGTTTCTCCAAGGAAGTTGTTGTTATAGGCCAGCCTCATTCTATGATGGGGCACTGGATTTCTTGAAATCTATATTGTGCCCCAGGCAGCAATTCAGAAGCACTCCTAGGCTGAGACTTCATTGTACAAAGGTCTGGACACTATGAATGTTCTGTGAGGGTACTGGTTTTCTAAAATCAGACTTAAGGGGGAAATATAGATGTTAATTGAGAAATTTTTGCTTCACTGTTGGATTAGCTCTAGAGCTACCTGAAATTCAGTTGGTGGGTTATTACTCATTATCCTATGACACTGGAAGTCAAGACTGAAGCATGTCTGTTTTGTTTCATCTATCCTGGAGCCTTAGCTTCTCTGATAACTGGAATAACAGACATGCCACTGTGCCCACTTTGCCACAATGTACTACTTCTTGCTTGAATCACTGCTTTACTTTATCAAGTGTCTTCATTCCTTAGTTCCCATCCTCCTCCTCATATTCTCAACCAGAGTGAACATTCCTGAAGACAAATAGGTTTGTGCCACTCCACTGATTAAAATCCTAAGCACCATAATGCCTTAAGTGTAAAATGTAAACTTCTTAATATGGATTTGATGTCTCTATAATCTGCATTCCTGCTTCTTTCTTTGCATTATCCAGCCACACATCCTTAACTTTTTTTTTAAATTAGTTAATTTTTTTTTTGAGAGAGAGAGAATTTTAATATTTATTTTTAGTTTTTGGCAGACACAACATCTTTATTTGTATGTGGTGCTGAGGATTGAACCCAGGCCACACGCATGGCAGGCAAGCGCACTACCGCTTGAGCCACATCCCCAGCCCCATCCTTAGCTTTTTGTAGTTAGTTCCCAGAACCTTCCTAGCATTCTCTGACCTTTGCATTTTAGGAATTTTTTATTTGGAATATACTTTCCCCAGTTAATTCTGAGCAATTGATCCTTCAAAGCTCAGAATAAGTGTCATTTCTTTTCCCTATAAGACTAAGATTCCTTTCCATGTTCCCTCAACTGTATCCCTGTCATAGCTCCTACTACTTTGTATTTTAATTATTTTCATGGATGTTATTAATTACTAATATTATTAGTGCTTATTATAAGTTTTCCCTCTTAGTTCATGGGTTTGCTCATGGTCTGAGACTGGCCTTTCCTCTCTTTATTCTTAGTAAAGATTTCACCACATAGGAGGTACCCCCCAAATATTTAAATATTGAATCCCTTCATCTTATGGTTGAGAAACCAAGGCCTACAGAGATAAGCCACCTTGCAAGAGATTATATATAAAAGGGCAGAACTTACCTTTTGATCAAGTGTTGGTTTCCCTTTATCAGGAATTACTGACTCAGATGTGTTTATAAGATTCAAATAGGTAATAAAAATGTGAAAAGTGAACTCTTCTTATCCTCTTCATTTTTTCTGGAACACATGACTCTCCTACAATGTTTTACCATGTATAAAAAAATGTTTTGGTATAAGTAATTCTTTATTTTCCTCTTAAACTACCACATAAGAAAAACAATAGTATGAAAATGGCTCTATTGTGTGATGAATTATAGAAGATTCAAGGATCAAATATACTTTCTCTCTGCTACCACAGGACTTTATATATACATAAATGTGTCTTTGCTTTGTGGTATGGTGCTGGGTATTGAACTTAGGGCTTCCTACATATTAGGCAGATATTCTACAGTAGTAGAGCTACATCCCCAGCCCAGATATCGCATTTCGTATGGCATGGTTTTGGTCTTTGGGTTCATGCCCTTGTGTGATACTCAAAACATTCTGACTGTTCCAGTTACATCTCTAATCATTGAACCTCTTCCCTCAATTTTGCACACATGTTCATATATTAAACTTCAACTTTACTGAATTATATTTCCCCAACATGCCTTTTTTAATGCTTCCCCATCTGTCCTTCCTTCCTGCCAACTGTGGTTAAATCAACCTCAATCCCTGGTCTCACTGTCATCCATTCTGTTTGGTGCTAGATAAACCTCAGCACAGAACTCTAAACTCAAGTGCCATTCCTGGGCATAGAATGTTGCATGTACACGCATATGTGTGTGTTTTACCAGAGCACACATAAGCACTTTAGCAGATGGTCATTCAACTGCTCCGTTTAGGACTTACCTAGAATTCTTGCATAAAGTTGGATTCCAGGATTAAATTGTGTAGTTCCTGAATTTTCAGGCAATGACATACTGCCTCTGGTATCAATTTGATTAAACTTGATAACTTTAATGCCATTTGGTTCTATTGGGGAGAAAGAATTTAATTGCTTACTCTAGAGAATGGATTTTTTCCCCACTGACTAAGGAATAGAACATTTATTAAGATTATCTTTGTGACCTGAAAGGGAGAAATGTACTTCTTTTTCCTTAACAGAAGCACGTCCAGGGCATTTTTAGCATGTGGTAAAAATTGAATAATTGGGCAATACTGACTTCTTTGGGATTCAGCCTTTTAGCCTCTGCTGTGTGATTAGTTCTGTCCAACCTGCTGGCGTGCTTGAGCAGGGAGCCTGCAGAGGATTAGAAAGGAAAAACCCTTTAGCAAGTCTCAGGTACTAAAGACATTTGATTTAATTTCACATTACACATGGTTATATGGTTTCCCTTGGCAACCTCCAGTTCTGCCCTACTTTATAATCAGAGGATGGCAGGATACATTGCACACTTGTCATCACCTGGAAAGGGAGTGTAGAGAACAAAATTTGTCTCAAAAGAAGAGACAAAAAGGTTACTAAAAAGAACAGAGGAGTCTGATATACCTTCAGAAAGAAACAGATGGTTCTCTGTAGATTTCATTGATGAGAGAGATTCTAGAACTATCTATTGCAGTTTGGGGAGATGAAGGAATGAGACCTAATTCTATAAATCTTTTAAGGGGTAAAAGAGTTATATTTACAAATTAGAGATGAGTTTTCATTTTAACAACAATAATAGTTACCATTTAATAAGTACATGATAGGAATCTTTGGTAATTTCCATACATGATTTCATTGAATTCTCACAATATTCCTGCAAAGGAATTATTAATATCCCTGAATAGATGAAGAAATAATTGTTTATTGATCTCTTAAAGTACGAGGCTGGAGGAAGTGTGAGACAACATGATTTCAGTTTTGGAGACCATTTATTTTTTTCTATCATCTTAAAAATCTTAAAATCCTATCAGTCCTTCCTTCTTTTCTTTCTTCCTTCCTTCCTTCCTTCCCCCCTTCCTCTCCCCCCTCTTTTTGCCAGGGCTCGAACCTAGGGATGCTTAACCATTGAGCCATATCCCCAACTCTTTAAAAATCTTGTATTTAGAGACAGGGTCTTACTAAGTTACTTAGGGCCTTGCTAAATTACTGAGGCTAGCTTTGAACTTTTGATCCTCCTGCCTTAATCTCATGAGCCACTGAGATTACAGGTGTGCACTACCATGCCTGGTTCACAATCCTATCAATCTTAATAGCATTTACTATAAAGCAGTATATTAACTGATGTCTACTAATGATAACATTCAGCCCCTTCAGAAAAGTTTAAATTTTAATAATCTTAGTCCAACTCTATAATTTTACATGTTAGGAAATTGAATTCCAGAAATTAAGTGGAGCATAAAACTAGGTTTTCTAATTCCTAGTAATCTAGGAGTTGTATATGCCCATACACTTTGAAATAGGGGTTCAATAAATGGAAGGAAATAAGGGGTCTTGTAGTACTTTAAATGGTATTAGGCTGAGGTAGCATGCAGAGTAAAAACAATAAATCAGGCACTGGGAAGAGTTCTTACTTAGCTGGTGATTAGTTCATTCTCCTTGACTCAAGTCTGAACGTATTAATGTACCTCATATTTTCAATGATCACAGGTCTTTAGAAGTGTCTGGTGTTCTTCCAGTCATTTGAGGGAAGACCTGTTTATTGAAAAGGAGAGGGGCTGTACATATGTATCTGTGTGTGTGTGTGTGTGTGTGTGTATTGCCATGTCATGAAGTAAATGTGAATGCTAATGACTGGCCATTTTTGTGACCTGTGAAAGCAGAGACTATGGTATTAATATTATTGACTTGTTCACAAGATGCCATACACTGTGGGCAGGCCATGTCATTACCTTTTACTGAAGTGAAAGCTGTGGGAATCTAACGGAAAACTGGGAAATCTCAGTGGCACATATTTACTATGCAAAGCATTTTACATGAATTTTATTTACTCCTTATAACTTCAGTGGTTATAAATGTTATCTTCATTTTTAACAGTTTTTTCAGTTTTTTTTTTATTAATCCTTCCTAGAACATTCGCCTAACACTTTATTATGAGAATTTTTAAATGTATAGAAAAGTTTAAAGAATTGTTAACATCCCAAGGCCAATTGGATTCTACAATTGTTACTTTTTTATATATATTTGCTTTATTATATATCTGGCCATCCATTTATCTACCCATAAATCCATCTTAGTTTTTGTTGTATTTCTTAGTGAGTTGCAGACGTTACTACATTTAACTCCTGAACATATAAGTGTGACTATCATGAAGTAGATAGAGTTAAAAATGTTTTCCTTAACTGAACAAACAAAAACAAAAAACTGGAACCTTCAGTTCTGTGTTTTGGGAACTATGTATTCAGTCCCTTTGAGCTTTCTCCCATGAAATAATAAGGTATTTTAAGAAAAAATGTAATCTACCCATGTTAAAAATCACTCATACTTCATTAATGAGAAATAGAAACATGTAAAAGGAGGGGGATACCCCTGAATTCATAGGCCACAGCAGCTCAGCACTGCAAAGAAATCTTACCCCATTTCTGATTTTAAACAAGACTGAGGTCACTGCAAAATTTTTAAACTCAACTCCTCTCCTAACAAGGGAAGTTAGATTAGCAAATTAGTTAAGCACTTCAGTAATGATATTGGAACTTAATTTCTTAACTTTTCCCCTTTTCTCTTCTTTCTGGGTGTGACTAAATTGCCTACAGCATGCTGCATGGTTGCTGGTAAAACAGGAAATGGGGTAAGTAATTTAGGTAGGGAGTTTTTAACCACCGTTTAAATACAAGCTATCCAATTCTTAAATACTTTTACTGCTACTGCCTCTCTCTCTCTCTTTCTTTAAGAGTGGGAAATTGGCACAAAGAAGCAATTTTTTATTATATCAACCTTATTTAGTTAGTTTACTTGCATAGCCTATTAGTAATCTATTAAAGTAGGTTTATTTTTTGTATGTGTATATTAATGTGAATGTATATACATAAATACATATTTTATATGTATTAGGCACTTATGTAATTTGGGAAATTAAAATAATAACTTTTATGTTGGTCTTAGAAAATAAATTATAAAACTAGGACATAAAAAATAAATTGTAAAATTCTAGCTAAGTCAGAATGAATTTATACACTGCTAACACATAGAAAACATAAGTGTACAGCCTTTTTTTAAAAAAGTTTTTGTAGTTGTAGATAGACACAGTATCTTTATTTATTTTTATACGGTGCTGAGGAACGAACCCAGTGCCTCACACGTGCAAGGTAGGCACTCCACCACTGAGCTATAGCCCCAGCCCTGTACAGTCTTTTTTTGAAATTCTTAGAGACCAAATGTATTGGAGTTTTAGAATTTTTGGATATTAGGGAGGAAATTCAGTGCTAAATATAATATATAATACACTCCTTTCTTGGGGTGGTACTATATAATCAAACATTAATATTTCTTCAATAAACAAGAATATTCACACTAAGCTTGGTAAGCAAAGTAAATAGTCTTGTGTTCCAGTTGGAATGTGATTGCCAACTGAGTGGGTTGGTTTGTTTGTGTTTTTTAATGATATTGGGGATTGAACCCAGAGCCTCATACATTCTAGGCTAGGGCTTTACCACTGAGCTACATACTTAGTCCCTTTTAAGTTTTAAAATTTGAGACAATTTTCTCCACTGGACTAACTAAGATGCTCTAAATATATTTCAAAGTATTGTGAAGGATTTAAAAAACAATTTTCTTAAATATGTAATGAATAATGTTTTAACTCATTTTTAGGATTGACTTAAATTACTGCAACCCTTTGCACTTTAAATAATTGGAATCTAAATAATTTTTAAAATAGCCATTCTTGTGTTTTTGTTACATATTTTATCCTTTAAATTGTATTCTTAAAAATGTATCCACACACATTAATTACACACTTTCAGCTGTGATGTTAGTTTATGTATATATCATTAAACTGTTGATACAGTATCAAGATAGTCTTTTAAATGCCTGAATGTTTTTGATATTCAAAGAATTAGAAACAGTTTGTGAAGCTTCATATTTGAATAAATCCTTGAATGTAGAGGAGTAATTTGATTAATTGTCATAGGGCTTATCTGGGTATTTAAACCATAATCCCAAAGCATATTAAAACATTTCTGTAACCAGTTAGAATCTCTGCTAGGTACAGAATGAGTAGATAGATTATTTTTTAATTTGTATTTTTAGAAAACAGTGGTGTCTTTATATTCTTCCCCCACCCTGATAAATTCAGTTTAACCATTAGCTAAATTACTTTTGTTTCCTACCTGCAGTTAGTAATGTCTTTAATTCTTACAGAATTAAAATACAATGGATATTGCAATGGATATAAATCTAATTTTTATCACTGAAAATTAGACATTAAAAGGGATGATTCACAAGTTCCTCTGAACATCTCTTTTGACTCATGAGTCAATTTGGGGGGAATGTGAAGTTTTTTTTCAGACAAGAATCTGGAAGTACATTGATGAGCATTTCAGAACATTAATACTTCAGGATTTAATATTTTCAGTAGCAAAGAAAAATAGGAGAGATTTTACATTGATTTCCCAAAATTAAGTCCCATTTTTAGCAAGACAGAAGATGCAAGCTTTTTTGTTTTTGTTTTTGTTTTAGTACTGAGGATTGAACACAGGGTACTTTATCACTAAGTCATATCCCCAGTCCCTTTTTTAAATTTTGAGACAGAGTCTCGCTAAGTCACTCAGGGCCTCACTAAATTGCTGAGGCTGGCCTAGAACTTGAAATCCTTCTGCCTCAATTTCCCAAGTCTCTGGGATCACAAGTGTTAACCTCCATGCCTAGCTAGATGCAAGTATTTTTAAACAGGGATATGAGCAGTAAACAATCATCTCTTTTCTACCTTTCCAGAATGTATAAATCCTAGAATCTGGCAATTCCAGCCCAGAAAAACAGATTAGTGTACTTTTGTCAATAAAGCTTTAAAAATTGCTTCCTTTATTTCACTAGAATATAGTTGCATGAGGTAAGGAATTTTTGTTCACTTTATTCTCTGCTTTCTATATAATGTGTAATATAGTAAGTATAATTATATAAATACTTGCCTTTAACAGAAAAAGTGAAGTTTTTGATGTCAGTGAATTATTTTTTATTTCTCAGAAAACAGAGTCTGTCACTGGGAAGAAATGATATAGTTCAGCTAAAAGAAGCCTACAAATGGATAACATACCCCCTGTTTTCAGAGGAACTGGGTGTTCCCATTGATGGAAAGGTATCGGGGTCATCAGCATTGTTAATTTCATTCTGTGGTTTTATTAGTTTTACTTTATTCTGTGGCAGGGTTTGGATTAGCCAGAGGAATTTTCTGCTTAAATAATTCAGTAAAGGATTTCCAAGCATTTAAAAATGTTGATTTCTAACAGTCATACATTGAAGATAAAGCCTCTTTTGTTTTTATTCCCTAAAGAGTTCTTTGTGATCCAAGACACTTATGAGTATAACAAGTAATATGTACCTTAATTGACCTTAAAAAGTTAGAAATGAATCTTTTCCTCTGATGTATTCATAGTTTCATGGGAGTGGGGCAGATTTACTGATATTAAGCAATATATAAATAACTGACAAGTACTGAGTCAACTCTAGACTATTTAATTTTGGTTAATCTGTGGCTAATATTGTCTCCAAATATACAGGCAGTACTGATTCAACTATAGTGAGCTTGGGCTCAATCTATCCCACTTTGTTGGCATTCAGTTCCTTCTGTTTATTTTGAGACAGAGGCTGCTTTTGAATTGAGAGCCCTTTGTCACCTTTTTGATAATTTCAGAGAAGACTGCCTCAATCTCTGGAATACTGAATTTCAGAGAAGAGCCTGATAGGTTTCTGGATGTGAAAACAGAACATATTCCTAGCTCATCTTAAATTAGATTTTAATAGTATAGCTTTATTGCATCATCATTTTGCTTGAAGGAAATTCCTGGAATATCAGATACACCCCTATTCAGATAAAATCACAAAACCATCTTACAAAGCTAGTTTTTTTAAAAAAAAAAATCCTAAATTATATACTGTTTATGCTTCTATTAGAACACATATGACTGTCCTTTAAACTGAATACTGAGAGAACAGAAAATAAAACCATAAATAGTATGAAGAGGAAATGAGATAAAGAGAAGTCATGAATGCAAAATATTTTTATCTCGAATTTCAGTTTGGGAGCACAAATACTTTTACATGTTGAATCAGTGAAAACAGAAAATAAAAAACAAAAGATGTAATAATGTTTTAATAGAGTCAGACTGAGTGAAATTTTCTTTAATAGAAAACGTGGTTCAATTTAATTTTATTTGGATAAGGAGCAAAAAAAGTTCTTTCATTATTGTAATTCTAGAGTAACTAATAGGCTTATTAGCAATCCAATGAACTTAGTACATATAGAAATCAGTAAATACAGAACTAAATAAAAAAACAAGAAATTGTAACTCAGTAAAAAAGACAAATTGTAACAAAGTATAACATATCTTTTTTAATGTGAAATTTTATATATTCTCTGTGGAGATAAAAGTATATAGAATATGAAATTGTGCTGTTTTATGTACAAGATGTGCATGTAAAAGAATATAGCATTTTTTAAATTTTAGAATAATTTTCTATAACTTAAATGTCTGACACTTAAAATTCAAAAATGTTTATGAAAAATAGATTAAATAAAGCAATTTTCCAAAAGCATGTTTAATATTTTAAAATGTACATATATATGTTTATATTCACAAATATGTCTAGAAACAAATTAAATTGTTAATAGTTCTATTTCTGTGGAGTGGAAGTGAAAAACCATCCTGTATTTGATTATTTTATAATTTGTAGGTGTTACTTTTGTAACAATACAAAAAAATTAAGATCTATCTATCTCAAATCCATTAGAAATTTGAGCACTTAAAATATGCTTCATACAAGGGCTGGGGATATAGCTCTGTTGGTAGAGTGCTTGTCTTGCATGCACAAGGCCTTGAGTTCAATCCCCAGCACCACACACACACAAACACACACACACACAATATATATATATATATATGTATGTATATATATACACACACACACACACACTCTCTCTCTCTATATATATATCCACATACATATATATGTATACTTCATACAGAATTTTTAAAGATGCAAATAAAATGTGTTTTGCCCTATTAATAATTCTAATCATAGTATTGACAGAATAAGTTGTTTCTTTTAGTTATTCTCTCTTTCTGGTTCCCTGAATTCTGATTGAATTCCGATTCATCTTTGTACCTAGTTTGTATATTTGTCTAAAAAATTACACAAATTTGTTTTGATTTTACTTTAAAACTTTCTTGGTAGTATCTCTAGTGACTGAGGTTTACAAGTTTAAAAAAAAAGAAAGAACAACAACAAAAATACAATCTAAAATTTTCCTTTACAGCTGCCCTGTGAACAAGCTGATTTGAGAGTAGTAGTAATATTTCTAGTTTTCCTTGTCACTTTTTCTGGGCCAATCTTTGAGAGTTAATTTCTATATCCAGTCATAAGTTGTAAGATGTTAGTTTCCTTTTGCTCATTTTAAAACTGTCTTTATAATTTTTAGAGCTTGTTTGAAGTGAGTGTGGTCTTTGCTCACCCAGAAACAGTTGGGGATTGCCACTTCCTGTAAGTTGCCATGTAAACGACAGTGTCAAATTTTGTAAAATTGTTAATGCTTTTGGTTTTCATTGAAATAGTAATGTTTCTCTTTCTAATTAACATTTCAGAACTTGTCATATTTTAGTACATTAAAAGTGTGCCTTCTAACTTAAGGTTTCTAGGTAAACCAGGGTAGCTCATGTAAGAGATTAATTTTGTCTACTTCTGATATCTTGAGTTTAACAATCATGTTGTGTAAAATGTATTTAATTGACTTATATCTACCCCCAAATAAACTAATTAACTTTTTATATTCACTTGAATTTTATTTCAGAGGTAAAATTTTACCAGACTGTTTCAAGCCAGCCAAAAATAAGCAGGTAAGGATTCTTTTGAGCTGAATATGAAGGTAACAATAAAATGAAAATGCATTGGAAATGTGGCAACTCTCTTATGCCAAAATTAATCTTTAAATATTTTCATTTGCTACATTTAGTTTTTTCAATTCTTAGCACCTTTGTCTTCATCTGTGAAGTCATTGCACATACATATCCATATTTGTGCCTGCGTCTGGGTTGTTCCACTGGTTCCTTAAATTTAGAACCAGTATTTCAATGATATTATTATTAACCATTTGGGGAAATACAGCTTTCAGTTTTTAATCCACCAAATTACACCATCAGGGAAAATCCATGGCAAGTATCAGCAGTGTCCCAAACTTTTGTCTAATACATACTTTCCAGAAATTAGTTTTAAAAAAAATCTAATCCAAGCTAAGTTATTTTATTTATTAGGATAGTCATAAATTAATACAGATTGAGTGTACCTTATTCAACAGTGCTTAGTTCATAAATGTTTCAGATTTGGAAATTGTTTGAATTTCAGAATATTTGTGTATACTTTACTGGTTAGGCATCCCTAACCTGGAATTTAGATTTTCAGATTAGAGATACTCAACCTTTGTAGATATTTCAGGCCACATTCGCAAAAAGGATATTTTATTCAGATTCTCCTTTGTTGTCTAATGTTAGCTGGTTTTCATGTCAGTGAACAAATTAGTTATCATATTCTTTTAGTTCATATTATGCCAGGATAGGATAGCATGGCATGCTGTTGGGGCAATCTTTCATGCTCCCATTACTTAGCTGGTATTTTGTAGTTAAGCATTCCTACAATTTTACTAACATCCATTTTGTTCTGTGGTTGTTAAAAATAATATGTTTATTTTCAAAGATATCTGGGTCTTTCTTCTTGATTTGACTACTAATTGGCTTATTTAGAACTAGGGGAAGAAGTTAATAACTTGTCAAATACTGTGTATGGAAATAATTAGAAATGCAGAGTAAGTCTAAAGCATTGTCTCCTTACTTTTCTTTTTTTAGAGGGAAACAATCTAAACTTTTTTTTTTTTTTTTTTTTTAGTTGTAGATGGTCAGAATACCTTTGTTTATTTTTATGTAGTGCTAAGGATCGAACCCTGTGCCTCACACATGGTAGGCAAGTGCTCTACCACTGAGCCACAACCCCAGTCCCTCACACCTGGAGCTTTACCATGTTGATTCAATACCTCGAGATTAACAAATGGAATTGAGGTTTGGGGGGAAAAAAATCAAGCAACATTTCCTACAATGTTGTCATTTTTATATTTGAAGAATGCCATATTTTGAGAGGAGTGAGACAGTGCCATCAAAAACACATGTTTTGTTGGTCTGCCTTGTAGTGCAGAAATAGATCAAATTGAAGAGAAGAGTAGAGGTATACCAGTTTCAGAACTGACATTATGACTGCTTAAGTTTTACTTATTTTCTTGAAAATAGTAAGTATTTTCCCCTTTATGTATGTAAAATGACATAATTTCTCCAATTATGTTCTGTGTTTCAGCTCTGATTTTTTTTTTTGTCTAGGTAATAAAATGTCTTTTAAAATTTTCCTTTTACCCTATATAGTCGGTATTCACTAGAATGGCAGTTATGAAAGCTTTGAATAAGATAAAAGAAGAGGATTTCCGCAAGTAAGTAGAAGTATCATGGAATTTTAGAATAAAGGGAATGTTAGAGATAATTCAGATTATCTCTAAGACAAGACTGGATGTATTTCAGGGACCAGGACTGCATTTTAGTCATCTTTATATTCCCAGTTCCTGATATAGTAACTGGCATGTAGTGGTGTTCAGTAAATGTTTGTTAAGCTAATATTTAAATTATGAGTCAAGTCTAACTTCTTTATATTTTAGAAGAGGATATTGAGATCCGAAGAGGAATTGACTTGCTTATGTTTTCAACTGGGTAACAAAGGGTGGACCTCAGGCCCAGTGCCATTTCTATTACTTAACTAATCCTATATGTCCTAGCTTGGCCCATCTCCAGAGGAGGGAGAAGACTGGGGAATTTTCTTACTTGTAATGGGAATAGCACTGACTAGGAAGTCAGGAAACTTGATTTTAATCAAGTCCACTCTGTTTCCCCAGTTGAAATCTTAGGCAAGTCAACCAGCTCTTTGGAAATCAGTGCCCTCTTCTAAAATATAAATTGTTAAAATATGCTAAAATACAATAAACCTTACATTATAATTCTCAGTGTATTTATAAATAAAATATTATTGTGGTTATTCTTCCAGAAGATACTTGAATAAATTTCAAGCAATGATATTATAAGGAGGGTTTTATATCTCTGACAGAGTCTCAGAATGGAAAATATTTTTATTAAATTTTAGAGAGTAAATTTTACTTTATACACAGGAAATTTCCAAACCATGCATTTGGGGGTTAAATCTATATCTTATTTACAGGTAGTTTCCAGTTTTGAACTTGCAAATTTCTAGACGATGGATAGAGAATAAAGCTATATGTTGTTTTTTCCTGTCTGTCCTCAGTAGGTTTAAAGTTTCTTAGCTAAGAGGACAGTGTCAACCACATCCCCCCCCCCCCCCATGTAATCTAATTCCCAAGGTCTATTTGGAATGAGAAGAAAGCAAAAGGAAAAGTGGTCAAGCGCCCTCCCCGACAGTTGGGACTTATTTCCCACAGGTGGGATGCACTTCGTAAGTGGGACCACTTACTGCATATTAGCTTTATCCAAATAACTGAGTATCATGTAGGTAAGCCAGCAGCAAGTGACAGGGAGAGCAAAACGATTGAAGAGCCTGGAGAGGCTTCCACTTCATAGATATGGATTCCCCCATCCCCAAATCTCAAGGCTGTGAAATTCATTTGGGAAAATGAGACCTCCTGAGCATAAAAGGTAGCATCAGAACTCTCATAAACTTAGTGCCACTCTCATAAATTAGAAGTGTTACTCCAGAGGCCTAAAATAACTTTATTGTTTCAAAACTAAAAGTTAGGGAGAGGTGTATAGTCCTTGAGAACCTCAGGTTCTGTTTGTGTCTCAGACAATGCTGATTCATCTTAGTTTTGTAATTCAATATCATGTCTGGAAAATAGTAGCTGTAAAATTTATTTTGTTTTACAGGCAGTTTCCTTGTCCTCCAAACTCACCAAAGGCTGTTTGCACTGTTCTTGAAATTGAATGTGCTCATGGTGCTGTTTTTGTGGCTGGTAAAATATTTTGTCTAGAATATATGTATACTGTCAACCTACTGTTGTCCTTTCTGAACAACTCAGTTGACTCCTTTTCTGTTTTATTTTTATTGTTGTTATGATGTTCTGGTTAGTTTACTCTTTTGATATGTAACACTAATACCCAATCTTTTTTTTAGATTCTGTAGGCTGTCCTAAAGATCCTTAGGGAATATAGTTTAAAAAAATCCTTAGGAGAGCTGTTATTTCAAATGTTATGCCAAATGGAAGTGACAACTTTCCAGGTTTTAGTAGTTTACATCATAGGTGGGTAGAAATATAGACAGATGTGGAGACCCAAAGTGATCAAAGACTACAGCATTGAAGATATTTTATAACATGGAAAGCAAACTTGAAAAAATGATATTATTATGTCCAAATGACCAAACACTTGGCCTTCACCTGAAAAAATAATTGTTGTATTGACTTTCCCAAGTGGTTAGATAGCAGACAGTTTTAACTGCTTCGATGATTCACACCTATATTCCCACATACTCAGGAGGCTAAGGCAGGAGGATCACAAATTCAAGGCCTACCTGGGCAACTTAGTGAGATCCTGTCTCAAAATAAAAAGTAGAAAGGACTGCAGATGTAGCTCAGTGTTAGAGTACCCCTGGGTTACATCTCCAGTACCGAGAAAAAAGGAAGAAAGAAAGAGAGAAAAAGAGAAAGTCAGTTATAGCTCCTTCATAGTAATAGGTGAAATGAAATTGCTCTTAGCCTGCCCTAGGGCAGTAAAATCTACCGGCTTAGTATAGCTTTATTCATAAAACAGTGAGTCATACTCTGTTGGGGTGTTTTGTTTTTTGTTTTAACTTAGAAAAACTTCAAAATTTCCTATATTTGAGTTCTTTGGAATATGTTGTCACCAGTGACTATTATTTTGAAAGTATTATTAGTCACATATAAAAGCAATAATTTTTCTTTTCTTAATGATCCTTGGTATGTTCCATAATATTATATAACTTGTTCAATCAGCCAGTCATATTATAAAATATACTGAGCATTCCTTTCAAACTTACTTAATACACCATTCATATCATGTCTTTAGCAGTCTACTCTATTGTTACTTTAAATATTTTTAATTATCTTCATTTCTGTGTGCTGGCCCCCCAATACATGGAAAACAAGTGAATTAGTTAAAGGCTAGGCCTTGTTCTGCATCATAGTACCTAGGATATTGGCACTCAGTAAGTAGTTGTTGCTTCTCTTTATCCTATTGTGTTCATCACACTGTTCCATTGAGGCTACCTGATATTTCTTTGGCAGGGAGATACAATAAATATTCCAGGAATCTACCACAAACTCCTTGGATAATTGATGGAGAAAGGAAGCTGGAATCTTCAGTGGAAGAATTAATTTCAGATCATCTGCTGACAGTATTCAAAGCAGAGAGTAAGTGTTATGATATTATTATTTTAAACACATTGTTATTTATGAATAGATTTCTTGGGAGCGGCAGGAAAGATTTCTAAATTTTATTTATCATTACCGGGTCTGGTCCTCTTGGCTCTGGGCTTCCCATGAACAGGGATTGTTATGTCCAGGGCTCTTCCTTCTCAAAATCACTGCTCCCTTCTGGGAAACTCAAAACAGATGAAACTACTTTTCAATGAATGCAGTTAAGCCCTGGCCTCAGCATACCTTAGCCTTAGCTTCTTTTGGGGAATATGAGGAAATTAAAACACAGCTTCCACATCCAGTGCTTGTTCAAGAGTTGTCATTGGCAAATATCTGGCTTCTATATTAACCTATAAAGTATGTTGGGATGAAGTTGAGGCCTTGAGAAAATAGATCAACAGTAGCCATTTTACAAGGACTTCATGGCAGTGTATTGTTTTAATTTCTTAAATATTAGTGTACCCAAAGTGTGTGGAATGAGTCAGATCCTGTTAGGCTTATGTTATCCTTGTCTCAACAAGTCTGTCAGGTCAAAGGCAGCATGAAGTCCTGTGATTTCACCCTGGGGTTAGATAAGAGAACAAGGAGTAAGATTTCAATCACAGGAAATCATGTTACATGTCAGGAAAAACTGCAGGCAATGAGTTATGTCACTTTTTAGAATGTAACTTTTTAGAATGGGGCTCCTAGCCTGAGTAGAAGACCTTTTTATCAGGAACCAGCTAGATATCTGTTTTTCTCTCTGAAAAATCTAAGAAGAATGTGCTTTGAGAAGGAAGGCAGATGATCTAGATAAGGTACAGTTGTCCCTTCTAGCTCTAATTTGTTAAGAAGAAAATGAAGCATTTCAAACCATATCCTTCTTATAATTTGTTGCCTGTCAGGTTGGTTGGGCACCTTCCTTTTTTTTTAAGGCTCTTTAAGAATTTTTTTACTGAATGGAGAAGAAAGTATCCCAGTGATCTAATATTTTCCAAAATCTTAGGAGTAAAAAACTCTGGGCTATTGCCATAAGCTTTTACCTATTAATTTAATATTTACAACTGGTTATCTCATAAGATTTACAAAGTAATGAAAAAGTGAAAATAAAACTTAGCATTAAATGTCTTCAACACTTTTGAGAGCTACCTTATTCCCTTTCTGTAAAAAGATTTAAGAAATCTTCAGTTCTAATTACTTAGGTCCCAAGGAAACCTCTGTCATCCTTAGGGCTGTTGGAGAGCTCTGAAACAGCTGTGCTTTCCCCCCTCAGTTTTTATGAAGGTGATTTGTTGTCATTTTCTATTTGAAGGAGGAACTATTACCCCCAGACTGAAAGTAAAGCGAATTGTGTGTTCAGAGTGTTGAAGAACTTTATTAAGAGCCATATGAGAAAAAGCAGACCTCTGGACCTCTGTGCTGATGGCTCCTTGTTAGGGGATAAAACCTTGTTGTTTGAAATCCCTGATAAATAGCATCAGTTTTCTAAATTAATCAATTTCTAAGCTATATTACCTGTTATTTCTGATTAATGGTTCATATCTGAAAAGATGATTCTAATTGTTGTAACCCTAAGTTTTATAGTTCTATGAATTAAACTGGTATTACATGGGGCACCCTAGCTATTCACATGATAGTTCTTACTCCTATGTGGGATACACAAACTTGTTCCTTCACTTCCAACTGGCATGTGCCGTTATCTGCTTGCTAATTCCCTAGGTAATGAGTAATAAATTTTGACATGCTCTTAAATTCAGAGTCTAAGCAGTTTTCCCCAGTACTATACTTATTACCTTACTTATTGAATAAATATTTGTCATGTCAGCTCCCTGCTGAAAACTGGTCAGTGATGAGCTTTAAGATAAAGCTTAGTTTCAAACTATTTAACTTAATGTTCCAAGGCCTTCATTAGCTGGCTTCTGCCTATCTTTCAGTCTTGTCTGTCTGTCCCTGGTTATGAAGACCATTACAGATTAGTTGAACTATTTATAGCTCCTGATCATTTTTGCTATTGATTTTTTTTTAACATTCTTTCCTTTGAGCAGAAGACAAAACCCACAGAATTAGGGGGATAAAGCAAGGCATAATGTGAGTTTAGAAAGCTCAACTAAGTCTTAGTATGTATTTTTTAATACTTAAGGCAGTGGCTCCCTTTCCTTTTTTGTTAGCTATTATTTCTGATTGTACACTAATAAAGTTTCAGGGTTTGTCTGTACAAGTTTCTCCCAGTCTAGAGTCCAACAATATTTTCTTAGTTCTCAATTTTGAAATATTTTCAAAAAACTATAATATATATACTTCTCCTTTGTTCTGGATTTAATGCTTCTCTGGCCTTCTCAAGAGCCTAGCTTTCTACACATCCTTTCTTCTTGAGTTTGTGGGAAGTGTTATGGGATGACATATGAATCTATAATTTCCGTTCTGAGTTAGCAGTAACTGTTGGACTTATCTCTGAGTCCTGTTCATTCTTTCCACCCCTGCTAGTCTTGAGTTCTGATTCAGTTGCTGTGTACCCCTTGATTCCCTGACATGTATACAGAATCCTACTCCCTGTCTACTTTCTTCACCTGGAAAAGAACCGGACCTCATGCCTCTTAAGGATGCCCACTTGGCCTGACCTCAGGTGTTAGCAAACCGCAGGTCACCTAGACTTCTGAGCCTTGCAAGCAGCTTGAATTGTAGACCTGCCTTTGATATCTAGACCTTATCCAAATAGCTGCAGGTTGAACGCACAGCTTTGGGTCTTGTGGGTCAGGAGAAATCCACTTTACCAGGTGCTACATGGCACATACAACAGCCCAGAGCCTGTTTCCAAAAAGGTGTTGGCCTTGGATGGCTAAAGGAATTTTTTAAAGGGAAGGGAAGAAAAAAATCTTACTTTCTGTATAGCTAAACATCCCAGAAAGGAGGGCTAATCTTCATTGTTGTTTTCATGGGACTTTTTAAACTTCTGGCTTCTGTTTTCTTTTTTTTTTTTTTTTCTCTTTTTAAAAGACAGGGTATCCCTATGTTGCCTAGATTCAAGAGATCCTCCTGCCTCTACTTCCTGAAAGCTGGGCTTATAGAAAATTACCATTAACTTTCCTTTTTCTAAAATTTGCATGAAAACTTTGCATATAAAATCCTTCCTGAGAGAAAATGCTTATCAAAATGATATAGTCCTGCATATCTTGTCCCTCTCCTGTTCTCAGGAGGCCCAGGTTGCTTGCCATTCAAGTGCTGGAAGATCCTTAGGGAGAACACCAGGTACCCTGAAAGCTAGTGAGTGGACCCTCAAGAGAAAGAAGCCCGCAAAGTAGTCCTTTGCTTAAAAGGAAAAGTGAGAACTATGCAACGATAGATGAGTAGATATGCAAATAATACCAAAAGCATGGAAACAAACCATCCTAAACAGCCCATAATGCTTTAGCAACTGACTCCATTGATTCTGCAGTGGAGGAAATGTTAGTGAAGGAAGTCAGAAAAATTCATAGTTAAAATGTTATATGAGCTAAAATAAAGTATATAAGGTATGAAGTCAGAGGGAAAATACAGGTAGTGAATGATCATTTCAATAAAGAGGTTAAGATTCTGAAAAAGAACCAAATGGAAATCCTGGAAATGAAAGAATAAATAAACCAAATTAAAAATTCTATGGAAATTATCACAAATTGATTAGAACACTTTGAAGATAGATTTCCAGGCCTTGAAGACAAAGTATATGATTTGAAAATAAAGTCAACCATAAAGAAAAGATATTACTAGACCATGAAAATATTCAGGAAATCTGGGATAACATTAAAAGACCAAATTTAAGATTCGTTGAGGGCTGGGGTTGTGGCTCAGTGGTAGAGCACTCGCCTTGCATGTGTAAAGCCCTAGATTTGATCCTCAACACCACATAAAAATAAATGAAGGTATCATGTTGATCTATAACTACAACAATATTATTAAAAAATTCATTGGGATAGGTAAAGCTCTGAAATATAAGTTAAAGAAATGTACAATCTTTTCAATGAAATAATATCAGAAAAATTTCCAAACCTTAAGAATGAGATGGAAATTCAAATACAAGAGGCATATAGGACTCCAAATATATAAAATTACAATAGATCCATTTTAACCATTTCAAGGCACATTATAATGAAAATGCCTAACACAGAAAATAAGGTTAGAATTTTAAAGCTGCAAGAGAAAAATGACTGGTCACATTTACAGATAACCCAACTCAGAGGATTTCAAGTGATTTCTCAACCAAGACACTAAAAGTGAGGAGGGCTTGGGATAATATATACCAAGATTTGAAAGAAAATGGATACCAACCAAGAATACTAAACCTAGAAAAACTAAGCTTCAGAATTGAAAATGAAATAAAAACCTTCCATGATAAACAGAAGCTAAAAGAATTTAGAGCTAGAATACCTACACTATAAAACATACTTGATAAAATATTTCATGAAGAAGAAATGAAAAATAAAAATGAAAATCAGAATAGGGAGGAGTTACACTAGAAGAGTAGTCAATTAAAGTGAATAAAATGCAATTTAAATGGAAGAAATAAAATGGCAGGAAAAAAATAATCTCAATAATAACATTGAATATAAATGGTCTGAACTTTTCAGTTAAAAGACATAGGCTGGCAGGTTAAAAAACAAGACCCAACAATATGCTTTCTAAGAGACTCACCTCATAAGCAAAGACATTCCCAGACTGAAGGTGAAAGGACGGGAAAAAACATACCATGGGACTTTTAAACATGCAATGTTAACTAGTCTTATATCAGATAAAGTAGACTTCAAGCCAAGATTAATCCGAAGAGACAAAGATTACTTCATAATGCATAAGGGATAAATAATACATCAACAAGATATAATGATTGTAAATATTTATGCCCCAAACAATGGAGTATCTATGTACATCACAAAAACCCTTCTTCATATGAAGAATCAAACAGACCATAATACAGTAACACTGTGTGACTTTAACATACCTCTCTCACAACTGGATAGATCATCCAATTAAAAACTAAGTAAATACTCTACAGAACTAAAAATACAATTAATAATATGGACCTAACAGAAAGATATAGAATATTTAATACATCAACAACGGAATTCACTTTCTTCTCAGCAGTACATGGAACATTTTCTACAATAGATCATATTTTAAGTTACAAAGCAAATCTTAGCAAATACAAAAATATAGAGATAATACCTTGTATTCTATCAGATCATAATGGAATGAAATTAGAAATCAACAATAGGTTACAAAACAGAAACTACTGTAACACTTGGAGGTTAGATAATACACTTTTGAATGATGAATGGATAGCAGAAAAAAAATCACACACACAAATTCTTAGAGGTAAATAAGGTGATTCAACATATCAAAATCTCTAGGACAGTATGAAGGCAGTTCTAAAAGGAAAATTCATAGCATTGAACTCATACATTACAAGAATAGAAAGCTATCAAATAAATAATCTAATATTACATCTGAAAGCCTTAGAAAAAGAAGAATAAACCAACACCCAAGTAAGTAGAAGAGGGGAAGTAATTAAAATCAGAGCTAAAATTAATGAAATTGAGATTTTAAAAATACAAGAGATCAATGAAACAGTTGGTGTTTTTGAAAGTTTAAAGTTGATAAACCCTTAGCCAAACTAACCAAAACAGAGGGAAAAACTCAAATTATCAAAATCCAAGATGAAAAAGGAAATATTACCACAGATGCTACTGAAATCCAGAGGATCACCAGAAACTATTTTGAAAATTTATACTCTAACAAGCTAGAAAATCTTGAGGATACTGACAAATTCCTAGAGACATATGACCTACCCAAATTGAACCATGAGGACATAGAAAACTTAAACAGATCAATTTCATGTAATGAAATTGAAGCAGTTATCAAAAGCCTTCCAACAGGGCTGGGGATGTGGCTCAAGCGGTAGTGCGCTGGCCTAGCACGCGTGCGGCCCGGGTTCGATCCTCAGCACCACATACAAACAAAGATGTTGAGTCCGCCGAAAACTAAAAAATAAATATTAAAAATTCTCTCTCTCTCTCTCTTAAAAAAAAAAAAAAAAGCCTTCCAACAAAGAAAAGCCCAGGACCAAATGGATTCTCAGCCCAAGTTCTACTAGACCATTAAGAAGAATTAATACCAGGGCTGGGGATGTGGCTCAAGTAATAGTGTGCTCACCTGGCATGCGCGGGGCTCTGGGTTCGATCCTCAACACCACATAAAAAATAAAGATATTGTGTGTCCACCTAAAACTAAAAAATAAATATTTTTAAAAAAAGAATACCAATCCTCCTCAAATTATTCCATGAAATAGAAAAGGAGGGAACACTGCCAAACTTATTTTACGAAGCCAGTATCACTCTGTTATCAAAAGAGACAAGAACATGTCAAGGAAAGAAAACTTCAGACCAACATCCTTGATAAATATAGATGTAAAAATTCTTAATAAAATATTGGAAAACCACCTACAAAAACACACTAAAGAGATAGTGTACTATGATCAAGTGGGTTTCAAGTACAGATGTAATTCACCACATAAATAGGCTTAAGGACAAGAATCATATTATTATCTCAATAGATGTAAAAAGAAAAAAGCATTTGACCAAGTATAGCACCCATTTATGTTTAAAACACTGTAAAAACTAGGGGTAGAAGGAACTTACTTCAACATTGTGAAGGCTGTATATGACAAACCTAAAGCATCGTTACTCTAGGAAAAAAACTGAAAGCATTTCCTCTAAAAACAGGAACAAGACAAGGATGCCCACTTTCAACATAGTCCTTGAAACTATATACAGAGCAATCAGGCAAGAAAAGGGGATTAAAGGGATTCAAATAGTTTTCTCCTTCTTTTCAGAAGAGCTTAAGTTATCTGTGTTTACTGTTTACATGATCCTATGTTTAGAAGACCCACAAACCTCTACCAGAAGACTTCTAGAGCTAATAAATTAATTCAGCAGTGTAGCAAGAATAACATTCAATAATAAATCATGTTGCTACACTCCAATGATGAATCTTCTCAAAAGAAATTAGGAAAACAATCCCATTCACAGTAGTCTTTAAAAAACAAACAAACAAATAAATCTGGGAATCAATCTAACAGAAGAGGTGAAGGACGTCTACAGTGAAAACTATAGAACACTAAAGAAAGAAATTGAAGAAGACCTTAGAAGATGGAAAGACCTCCCATGTACTTGGATAGACAGAATGAATATTGTCAAAATGACCATACTACCAAAAGCACTATACAGATTCAATGCAATTCTTATGTTCACAGATCTAGAAAAAGCAGTTATGAAATTTATTTGGAAAAATGAGACTCGCAATAGCCAAAGCAATCCTTAGTAAGAAAAGTCAAGCAGGTGGTATCACAATATTGAACTACAGAGCTATAGTAACAAAAACAGCATAGTCCTGACACCAAAAAAGGCATGAAGATCAATGAAATAGAAGACATAGAGACAAACCCACATACATTACAGTTATCTGATACTTGACAAAAGTGCCAAGATCATATGTTGGAGAAAAGATAGCCTTTTAAACAAATGGTGCTGGGAATATTGATTATCCATATGTAGAAGAATGAAACTAGACCCTTATCACTCACCCTGCACAGAAGTCAACTCAAAGTGGATCAGAGACTTAAGAGTTAGACCAGAAAACTTGCAACTGCTAGAAGAAAATGTAGGCCCAACAATCCAGCATGTCAGCTCAGGAACTGACATCTTTAACAAAACTCCTAAAATACAAGAAGTAAAATTAAAAATCAATAAGTGATATGGCATCAAATTAAAAAGCTTCTTCACAACAAAGAAAACAAGCATGAAGAGAGGGCCTACAGAATTGTAAAAAATGTTTGCCACCTGTTCCTCAGAGCATTAATATCCAGGATATACCAAAAAAAACAAAAACCAAAAACCAAAACCCCTCAAAACGTAACACCAAAAAACAGCCCGATCAATAAATGGAAAAGGAACTAAAGAGAAACTTCTCAAAAGAAGAAATACAGTGGTCAACAGATGTATGAATAAGTGTTCAACATTTCTAGCAATTAGAGAAATGCAAATTAAAACTATACTAGGGGCTGTGGTTGTGGCCCAGTGGTAGAGTGCTTGTCCAGCACATGTAAGGCACTGGGTTCGATCCTCTGCACCACATAAAAATAAATAAATAATATAAAGGCATAAAAAATACAATAGCATTATTTTTTAAAGATTAACACAATATATTTATTTATTTATCTGCCTATTTATTTATTTATCTTGCCTCATGTGTGTGAGGCAGGCGCTCTACCGCTGAGCTATAACCCCAGCCCCAATAACATTATTTAAAAAATATTTTTAAAAAACTATACTGAGATTTCATCTCACTCTAGTTAGAATGGCAATTATCAAGAATACAAGTAACAATAAATGTTGGTGAGGATGTGGGGGAAAAGTACACTCATACATTATTGGTGAGACTGCAAATTAATGCAATCACTCTGGAAAGCAGTATGGAGATTCCTCAGAAAACAAGGAATGGAACCAATGTATGACCTGACCCAGCTATCCCACTCCTCAGTATATATTAAGAACTTAAAATCAGCATACTATAGTGATGTAGCCACATCAGTGTTTATAGCAGCACAATTAACAATAGCCAAGCTAGGGAGCCAATTTGGTGCCCATCAACAGATGAATAGATAAATTGTGGTATATATACACAATTGAGTATTACTCAGCCATAAAGAAGAATGACTTTATGACATTTGCTGGTAAATGGATGGAACTGGAAACTATCATGCTAAGTGAAATAAGCCAGTCCCCAGAAATCAAAGGTATAATGTTTTCTCTGATATGTGGAAGGTAATCCAAATTAAGGTGGGGAGGATAAAAGAAAAAGAGAAGAAAGGTCGCTGGAGTAAACAAAGTGGAATGAAGGGGAAGGGAGGAAGGATAGGATAGGGAAAGACAGTAGAATGAATCTGACCTGAATTTCCTATGTACATATATGAATATACCACAGTGAACTTACCATCATGTGTATCTACATACAATAAATTTAAAAATATATATAAAGAGCAGAAAGATCAGTAGAGTAGAGGGAATGGAGCAGGAAAAGGAAAGGAGAACTACTAAGTACTGAATTAGAACAAATTACATTTCGTGCTTTTATAATTATGTCAAAATGAATCTTATGTATAGCTAAAAAGAACCAAAAAATAAATAAATAAATAAAGGATACAGTTCTTCTTCCCCTCCTATTTTCCCTATCTACTCTTCTTAGAAGTCTTGTTCTTCCTCATCTTGTGCTCCCCAAAGTGACTGGAATATTGAGGAATAAATTCAAACTCTCATAACATATATTAAAATTGTGCTCTTAGTGTAATAATGTTCCTGTGCATATCCTGTCCCATGCTTACTTTTCCATATTATAGTACATATCCCTCCACCAATAGTAACTAGGACTGTGTTTATCTCTCTGCATCAAGCACAGGGCCTTGTACATTGTAGGTACTCTATAGGTATTTGTTTACTAAATGAATAAAGTTCTCCTAGCCTTCAACCTCTGTGTTCAGAGACCTTAAACTTTACCACTTTTTTGACTAAATATCCCAACCTTTCCTAGTCCTTGGTCAAAGATGACTGGTCCTTTCTGTCCCCCTGAGTACAAGTCTGAGTTCCTCTGGCCATGTCTTTGGTGATGCAGTTATTGTTGGGTGGTTAAGAAATGGGTGCCAGATTACCTGTTTCATACTTAACCCTGCCAATGGATCTGCAATTCTTAGAATGATAGGACCTTAAGCATCATGTCTCTGTCTCACCTTCCTCATAAGTAAAATGATGATAATGACAGTGTTAACATGCACAAAGCATTTAGAATAATGCCTTCTCAATGGTAGTATTTGCTACTGGGTTGGTAGCAAATTGGTAGCAACTTATTAAATAATTTATCAGTTCTCTATCTTAAAAAAAAAAAAAAGCGCCATTTCCCCATCCAGTATTTATGGCTTTTAGTCTACAATGATCTACTTAATTGAAGAATGTATGCTAGTTTTATCATGGTTTCAGCCTAGGTTTCATTATATAATGAATTTTTTAAAGAGTTAAACCTCCCCTTGCCACCTCTTAGAGTTTAATTCTTAAATAAATGTATTTATTTTAAGGAAAGTAAAAAAACATGATAGAAGTTTTACCATAAGCTGGTCACCAGGAAGGTGGTGGGGCCTTCCTTCAAATAGTGCTCTGTGTTTGGCTTTCCCATGGGTTTTTGACCTAGCTCTGCAATTTAATTGTGTGACTTGGGGAAATTACCTGAATTTTTAAAGCTTGGTGTTCTTTTTATTTATTTACTGCTTACTTTATAAAGTTATAAAGATTAAATATAATAATGTGTGCATGATTTTTACCCTGGTGCCTGGCATTTAATAATGATATTAAATGTGCTCAATAAGTGTTGCTTGTTATTATCATTACTATTTTCAACAGAGATTGGGGTTAGAGATGGGATGATAACTATCTAGTACCACTGTTCAGGAGCTTAAATTGGATTTCTACTAGAGGTTGGAAATGAATGTCTCAGGGTTATTATGTCTCTGATATTTTTTTCTTGATATGCTTTCCAAAGGTTTTAATTTCTCATCCTCTGGAAGAGAAGATGTAGATGTGAGAACATTAGGAAATGGTAAGATTGCATCAGCATCACCTGATTAAAAGTAACTTTTCTATGGTCAGCCTTCCCAAACAGCAGGCTTTCCATAGTCACTTAGTCAGAACCAAAGTGGGCAGAGCTCAGAGCTTCTCCAAGGGGGGAAGCCTTGTGGATTATGGAGCAGCCTTTGTAAATTATATTATGTATGTCTTTACAGGAATCATTTCTTCAGGGCCCATCCTTATTTCATACCTGTAGGTTGTAAGGGACTTTTATGTGCATTAAAAAGAAGGTACCTGATTTTTTCTCCCCTAAATTTGATTATTAGTTATTCCACGTAAAAATGCTTCAGAATCAGCAGTAGTTTTCAAAAATGATCATCTTCACTTAAAAAATGATTCTGCTATCGTAGACTTTCCTTTTTTTTTTCATTTTATCTTGTTGAATTAGAAGAAAAATGATGAGTATTAATCCCAAATTTAGATCTGTAGTCCTTTTGTCTCATGGAATCATAGCTTTTGTATTTCCCTAGTGGATTAGGCTGGGAGAGTGAATTTCAACTTGGTATACTTGAGCATTCCTGCATGTGAAAACATTATGCTAGAGTAACCAATTTAAGTAGTGGTTGTTTGAATTTTATTTTGTGATTAACACAGCCTTGTTTGTGGACCTTCGGGAAAGCAGTCATTTTCACATAATGCCTCTGCTGGAGTTTAGCAGCCCTCACCCCCTCAAAAGCCCCTTGATTCTTTTCACACATTCTTTCCCTCCCCCAGATATAGTCATGTCACTAAACTTTCAGTCCTCTAGTACTCAACCTGTTTTTCACACCTCCTAACCCTCTTGCATTAGCCCAAATGTTAACTCCATCAACACGTTTCTGTTTCATGACGGGGTGTGTGCTGCCAGGAAGGCCCTTTGCAATTGAGCTGGTGAATCCTCATAGAGTACATTTCACTTCACAAGAAATTAAGGAACTTCAGCAGGTAAACCACTTAATAACATGGAAATCGTCATGTTTCTGTAACTCTGTAACTGAACTAGAGTTGCTCATTGTTTTTCTTTTTCTGCTACTATAGAAAATTAATAAGTCATCTAACAAAATCCAAGTACGTGACTTGCAGCTTGTTTCAAGGTAAGGGTAGGCTTACTGGAGATGATTTCAAAAGGGAAGTTTTTGTTGTGAATTATATGTCTGAAAAAGGAATTATATCCAGAATATATAATGTACTCTAATTAAAAATGGACAAATGGTTAAGTAGACTTTTCTCCAAGAAGAATATATGAATAGTCAATGAAAAATGAAAAAATGCTCAACATCATTAGTTGTTAGGGAAATGCAAATCAAAACCACAATGAAATCCTACTTTACACTCACTAGATTGACTATTTAAAAAAACAAAACAAAAAACAAAAAACAAACAAACAAGTGTTGATAAGAATATAGAAAAACTATAGCCTACATTGCTGGTAGAATTGTAAGTGTGCCATTTCTACATTAGGCACAATAGAGATTAACAATAACAACTAATAATAAAATGGACAATTATAACTTTATAGTGTAATATAAGTTATTTAAAATGTGAATTGTTTATTTCTGGGATTTTTCCATTTATTATTTTCAGCCCAAAATTTACCTGAAACTGCGAAAAAGGGAAATCATAGATAAGGGGGGACTACTGTATGTCATATAATGGAATATTATTAAGTAGTAAAAAGGAATGAAAGACTGACACGTGTGAAACATAGCTGCCTTGATAGCACTATGAAGTGAAAGAAGGTAGTCACCAAACACCACATATTGTAGGGTTTCATTTTATATGAAAGGTTCAGAATAGGGAACTCTATATAAGACAGAAAATCAATTAATAGTTTCCTAGGGCTGAGGTGGAGGAAGAATAGGAAGTGCCTGCTAATGGGTATGTGATTTCTTTTGGGGGATGATGATTGCATTGTAGAATTAGCAGGTGGTGGTAGCCACACAACTCTGTAAAGATATTAAAAATCATTGAATTTGTACAGTTAATCTAAGGGAATTGTACAGAAATTGTATCTTAATAAAGCTATTTTTAAAAAGAGGAATTTGGGGCAAGGCTTGTGTGTACAATATATATTCAGGCAAACTTTCTTTTATTGTTTTTGTTCAGAGAGGCAATAGGACATATGAAAGAAGGTGAAGAAGAAAAGACTAAGACCTATAGTGCCTTAATATGGACAAATAAAGTAATACAGAAGAAAGACATCGAATTTCTGAATGATATAAAGGTAGTTTAAGTGTTCTGTTCTTTTGTTTTTCTACTGTCTATATACTGTCTGTTGTCTTCTAGTTTATAACCAGAAAGTCATAGAGCATGGGCTTTGAGGTCTGTGAGACCTGGATTCAAATCCTGGCTTTGAATCCACTTACTATCTGAATGACTTGGCACTTCATCTAACCTGTTGGATAGACATTGTTGCTAGCGATTAAGAGCCCTGCTCAGAAGACAGATCTCTTGGGTGAAACCCTGATCTGCATTTCTTAGTGTGATTTTGGACAAGTTACCTAAGCTCATGCTTCAATTTCTTCATCTGTAAAATTAGTTAAATAATTAAATGAATTTAATCATATAAAACTCAGAATTGTACCTAGCATGTAGAAAATGCTCAATAATGCTATTATTTGTATTTGATTACATGAAATAAAAATATCTAACAGAACTAATAATTAAGATTAAGTACATGAGGACTGGGGATATAGCTATATGTGAAGCACATACATTTTGACACAAAACTTCAAGGGCATGTCACTAATAGAGGGTCTCCCTGTTCTTTTTAATATTTCTTTCCACCTTCTCCCACCTCTTCCTTGAAGATAATTGGCTTTCAAATGCAAGGAATGAGCACAAATAGACTCAAAGAAGTATATAGTACAGGTGCAGTTGCACACTCCTATAATCCCAGCAACTCAGGTAGCTGAAGTAGGAGGATTGTAAATTCCAGGCCAGCCTGGGAAATACCAAGACCCTGTCTCAAAATAAAAAATAAAATTGACTAGTGATGTAACCCAGTGGTAAAGCACCTGTGGGTTCAATCCCCAGTACCCACCCCCCCCCCAAAAAAAAAAAATCAGGACATTGTTTAAATGGGCAGTAGTTTGTAACAATATACATGACCTGCTAGAGGAGACTGGTTTAATACTATGGCTTTTTTGTATAATGAACTATTACTCTATTTCTCTCCGGATATAAAAAATTATGTGGTAGATATTTATTAGCATAGGACAATGTTCCTGATAAGTGTTAAGGGGAAAAAAGGTATAAGATAATATGGTACATTGTGATTTGGGCACACACAAATGTGTGTGTTTGTCTATATATGACTACACAGGAAATAAATTATATGGTAAAAGATACCATAAACAGGATTTAAACTTAATCATTAAAAAAAAAATAGAAGGAAATAGAAGGAAAGAGCAGCTAAAGAAAAGAGCAACTCCAAATGCCAAGAATCATTTGAAAAGATGCTCTGTCTCCAGGATGAAGTCACAGTAGGACATCACTTTATTCTCATTAAACTAATAGCATGAAACAGTAGGTTGAGGAGAAGAATAGTTGCATATATTGTTAGTGAAAATGTAAAGTATTCAACCTTTTTGGAAAGCAACATGGAAATGACTGTAAAAACTAAAAATACACTGGTTTTCTACCCAGAACATCTTCTACTGACAATCTTTTATAGAAATGAAACTCCAGCACATGAAGATATGTGCATGAGGAAGTTTACTGATTTTTTTCAGAGTGGTAAAATCAGCAATAATAAAACTGAAAGTGGTGGGATAAATTGGAATATTATGTAGCCATTAAAGAACAAAACCAACATGTTTCCATTTAATTTAAGTTAGTGTGTGTGTATACATGCCTAAAAATGTTGGGGAAAAAGATAAAAGTACATCTGGATCTATGACTTGTAGAAGCACCCATGACATTATGGAAAAAAAAAGTGAAATGCAGAGTAGTGTTTGTAGTGTGAGTGGTTTTATTGAAAACATGTATCATTCACTTACTGAGAGAAGCTGACCCATAAAACAAGAGGATAGGCTTCTGGAATCACCTCTAATGGCCACTCAAATTCTCAGGTTCTATAATTCTGTATCTAAGTCCCTTTGGCTTTTGGCCTTACTACCTAGGGTCTTTAGGTTAGTAGGTAATATAGACAGATATTTTATTTTTAAGATTGCCAAACAGATTTCTAAACTTTTTTTTTTTTTTTTTTGGTACTGGGGGATTGAACCCAGTGGTGGTGTGTTTTTTAAACCACTGAGCCATATTCCCAGCCATTTTTCTTTTTTGAGGCAGGGTCTCACTAAGTTGCTTAGACTGGCTTTAAATTTGTAATACAGCCAGCCGTGGTGGCACACGCCTATAATCCCAGCGGCTCAGGAGGCTAAGGCAGGAGGATTGCGAGTTCAGAGCCAGCCTCAGCAAAAATAAGATGCTAAGCAACTCAATGAGACCTTGTCTCTAAATAAAATAGGGCTGGAGATGTGGCTTAATGGTCAAGTGCCCTTGTTCAATCCCCAGTACTCAAAAAGAAAACAAACAAAAAACCTTGTTAATACTCCTGCCTCAGCCTTCCAAGTCACTGGGATTATTGGTGTGCACCATCATGCTCAGTTCTAAACTTTTGTATTCCTTCACATGTATACAAGTCATTCAGAATGCTGTGGGAAAAATAAATTCATTTAAAAAGATAGATTCAGGGCCGGCATGCACAAGACCCTGGGGATTCATAGTGTGGGGCAATCTAGCTAAATCAGAAATAATGCTGACAGTGATTTTATAGGTCCAGATTAAGTGGTGAAAGATTTTATTTTAATCGTCTATCACCCAAGTAGACTGATGTGACTACTATTCCTATTGGCATAAAAATAATAAGCACTGAGTGCTTCCTCATTCTGAGAAAAGTCACATCAGATTTACTACTTTTCCCTTCTTTTTATTTTGACTTATTTATTTAAATTTTTTTTTTTTTTAAGTGCCGGGAATCAAACCCAGGGCTTGCTAGGCAAGTGCTCTAGCTACATCCAGTGCACTGAGCTGCATCCCCTGCCTGTGTCCCTTCCTCCCCTTTTATTTATTTATTTGAATATTTTCTTGTAGTTGGACACAATACCTTCATTATTTACTTATTTATTTATTTTATGTGGTGCTGAGGATCGAACGTAGCGCCTGGCAAGTGTTAGGCAAGTGCTCTACTGCTGAGCCACAACCCCAGCCCTGTGTCCCTTTCTAAAGGGCAACTTATAAGAAAAAAAGTGCATGTTTCTGAAAATTCAGTAGCATTGGATAATGGTGTGCAACATTAGAGTAAGTGAAGTGTTTTCCTTTTGTCAACTGAAAACAGACCAAAAGAGACACTTGAGCCTGTGTTAACATGAATGTTATGTTGGAAGAGTGGTGGGTCTACCAGCTCTGTTGGTTGTTTCAATTGTCTGGCTTATGGCCAAAGTAGTGGGAGTGACTGGAAAGTTAAAGGAAGTAGAGGAGAAGAGCACTCATTAGATAGTTGCTGATTTAAAGGCTAGATGTTTCTGTCTCTGAAGCAGAGGCTCTATCTTTATAGACTTGTTAACATTTCAGCCTTATCCTTTACTTGTTTGGTCTTTTGACTAGAGAAAAGTCAAACTTTATGGAAATATTTCATCAGAACAAAAATCTTATGAAAGCAAAGAATTATAGAATCTTAAAATGCACAGTGTTAGGAGGGACCATTGACTCACTGCTCTGATAGAAGCGCTCACACCCTTTAAATGTGGTCTTTGTCAGAACTTGCTTGCTTTTTCTTGGTAGAAAACTTGATAGAGAGGACGCCAGGCAGGAACCTTTCTTTTTTTAGCAGGGCTTCAGGCCCACACTAATCATGTAAATTTGGAGCAGTTGTTCCAACAAGATAACTCAGAGAATGTTTTTCTGAACCTACATTTTCATTTATTCTAATATCTACTTTTTTTGAGTGGGGTGGTACTGAGGATTAAACTCAGGGGACTCAACCACTAAGCCACATCCCCATCCCTATTTTGTATTTTATTTAGAGACAGGTCTTACTGAGTTTCTTAGTGCCTCACCATTGCTGAGGCTGGCTTTGAACTCATGATCCTCCTGTCTCAGCCTCCCAAGCCACTGGGATTATAGGCATGTGCCACCATGCCTGGCTCAAATATCTGCTTTTAAAACTTGGAATTAGTTGAGGGAAGGGGGCTTCAAGATGGCAGGCTAGAGGGAGTCTGCATTCTATGTCACTCTGTGACCTGGGATTCAAGTGGTGGGAATACTATTTCTCTGCAAGTGATTAGAGGACCCCCAACAGCTGCTCCTGCAAGGAATCACAGCTGCTGTGCTGTGCAGGTCTCTAGGCCTCAGTGTCAGTGCAGTACTCCCAGTCACTTGCCCACGCAGGACCTGTGGCTGCTATGCCCAAGCAGGACCACTGGCATCAGCATCCCTGCGAATCCCAGCTACTGCTCCCACACAGGACACCCGGCTGCTACCCAGATGCAGGACCTCTAGCCGCTACTCCCATGTGGATCCCCGTCTATCAACGTGGGGCTCCCCTAGTCGCCTCTATCTTGGGACACTGCAGCCACTACCATAGTACCCTATATGCAGTAGCCTCCACCTGGGGATACTGCACAGGGTCTGGAGACAGGCGCCAACCACAACACTGCATGCCACAGAACTGCATTTCTGAATAGCTGCCCAATGCTACCACCCAGTACTACCCAACTCGACACCCCATCACTGAAAGCAGCCGCCTCCATCTTGGGACACCTTTGTTACCATTTTAGTTGGGGCTACTCCCAGCTTGGAACACCTGCTGGGGCTTAAAAGCAATATCAAAGTACTTATAGTCGCCAGTTTCCCTCTCCCTGGAAGCTACTGTCCCGGCACAGTGCTTGCGGATATGCAGCTGGTCCTGAACTGCCTGATACAAAACAGCTCTCTGCAGCCAGTGTGCAGTCCCCAGAGAACAGCCCACAAGACCTCTGGAGAGAGAGGTTCCTGATTGGGAAGAACAAAGGGAGCGGGTGAGTGAGATACAGTTTAGAGACTAAATTAAAGACCAGGAATTGTGAGGTCTACAGGTGATATAAGGAGGTAAGACTGGATGCTCACATCACACGAGTGGGCCCCAAAGGAGATCCTTGGGGTGCAATCTCCCATTGGGTTAGGTAAGTGCAATACCCCACCTCCAGGAACTCCGCTCCCAAGACCATCCCACCCTAATAAACTTCACCATCCTGAGGGTGGAGATACCAGCAAACAACAGACAACCCCAGCTATTGGATGAGAAGGGAAGCAGGAAAGATACTGATCTCCAACAAAATCAATCCTTGTATCTTCCTTTGAGATTTTTTTCCTCTTTTCTTTTTTTTTTTTTTTTAATAATATTGTTTTAGTTTGTTTTTGAGAGAGAGAGAGAGAATATCTTTTTTTTTTTTGTAGATGGACACAACACAATGCCTTTATTTTTATGTGGTGCTGAGAATTGAACCCAGGTCGCGCCCATGCTAGGCGAGCGCTCTACTGCTGAGCCACAATCCCAGCCTCTCTTTTCTTGCTCTCTCTTCTCCTGTCCTCACATCCCCAACACTTGTGAAACCAAGTGCTTTTCATGAATTAGGCTATCGAGGACTGGGATGTCTGAATAATATATTACATATGTGTTGTATATTCTTTTATCTCCTATTTTTACATTTTTATTTTTCTTAATATTTGTTTTTTGTACTCTCTCTATTGTCTTCCCACTTACTTGTCTCTCCAAAATCACTTTCTCTTCTGCTATTAACCATCTTTAGATACCTCTTTCATACTTTCTAAGATCTAATAACTATATGCTCACCTCCTACCCCTTTAACATGTCATCCTACACCTCACTCCCAATTCTCTATTTGCCCACCATCAGAAACTATAGATCCTTTTGCAAACCTACTGTTTATATTGTAGATAATAATTGAACTCACCATTTCTGTATATTATGACAAAACCACAAACATCTTAATAGCAGCTATTTGGTTTAAGGTTGTGTATTGTTTGTTTTGGGATCTGTTGATATTGTTCTCCCCCCTAAAGGAAAGGTATTGTAAACCTGCAGGGTCACTCACTATAAGCCTATAGTGTAAAAATTAAAGCCTCAGATCTGCAGTGCTAGAAGGGAAGACACATGAGCAACATGAAAAAGCAAGGGAAGAAAGAATCGGGATACTACATTATTAGAATCCGTGGCCAGCACAACAGAAGAAATTACAGAGAAGTAGTTCAGGATGTACATAATTAAAATGTTCTATGAATTAAAGAATGATATAAGAAAGCAAATACAAGCAACAAAAGATCATTTTTATAAAGAGCTACATAAGCAAATAAGGAAGCAAAAGATTAGTACTTCCAATAAGGAGGTAGAGGTTCTGAAAAAAAAAAAAATAAATCTTTGAACTGAAAGAAACAGTAAACCAATTAAAAACTCAATAGAAACAACCACCACCAGATTAGAAGACAGAACCTCAGACAATGAAGACAAAACATTTAATTTTGAAAAGAATGTTGACCACACAGTGAAAATAAGAAACCATGAGCAGAACATTCAAAAATTATGGGATAACATAAAAAGATCAAATTTAAGAATTATTGGGATAGAGGAAGGCATAGAGTTACAAACCAAAGGAATGAACAATCTGTTTAATGAAACAATATCAGAAAAATTTTCCGTACGTGAAGAATGAATTGGAAAATCAAATACAGGAGGCTCACAGGACACCAAATGTACAAAATCACAACAGATCCACACCAAGGCACATTACAATGAAAATGCCTAGCATACAGAATAAGGAGAGAAATTTTAAAAGCCACAAGAGAAAGGGATTAGATTACATACAGGGAGAAACCAATTAGAATATCTGCAGATTTTTCAACTCAGACCCTGAAAGTCAGAAAATCTACAACAATATATATACCAAGCTCTGAAAGAAAATGGATACCAACCAAGAATCTTATATCCAGCAAAATTAAGCTTTAGATAGGATGAGGAAGTAAAAACCTTCCATGATAAACAAAAGTTAAAAGAATTTACAACTAAAAATCCTGCACTAGAGAACATCCTTGGCAAAATATTCTATCATGAGAAAATAAAAAACAATAATGAAAATCAGCAAAGGAAAGTATTACACTGAAGGAAAAACCAGTCAAAGGAGAAACCAAGTCAAGTTAAATACCAAAAATAAACAAATATGACCGGGAATACAAATTATTTCTCAATAATAACCTTGAATGGTAATGGCTTAAACTCACCAATCAAAAGACATAGACTGGTAGATTGGATTAAAAAAAAAAAAAGACCCAACAGTATGCTGCCTTCAAGAGACTCATCTTATAGGAAAAGACATCCACAGACTGAAGGTGAAAGGTTGGGAAAAAAAAGAGAAGTAGTTCAGGATGTACATAATTAAAATGTTCTATGAATTAAAGAATGATATAAGAAAGCAAATACAAGTCCACTCACATGGACTGTGAAAACAAATATGGGGTTTCCATCCTCATATCACTTATAATAGACTTCAAGCCAAAGTTAATCAAAAGGGATAAGGACATTTCATACTGCTTAAGGAACCATACATCAACAAGACTTAACAATTATAAATATATATGCTCCAAATGGAGCATCTGCGTTCATCAAACAAACTCTTCTCAAGTTTAAGAGTCAAATATATCATAACACAATAATTCTGGGTGACTTTAATACACCTCTTTCACCACTGGATAGATCTTCCAAACAACAGCTGAACAAAGTAATTATAGAACTCAATAACTATCAATAACTTAGACTTAACAGACATATATAGAATATTTCATCCAATGAGTGAATACACTTCTCAGCAGCACATGGATCGTTCTCTAAAATATACCATATACTATGCCACAAAGCAACTCTTAGCAAATATAGAAAAGTAGAGATACTACCCTGCATTCTGTCAGATCATAATGGAATGAAATTAGAAATCAACGATAAAATAAATAAAATCCACTCCAAAACCTGGACACTAAATAATATGCTACTGAATGAACAATGGGTTGCAGAAGACGTTAAGGAGGAGATTAAAGAATTTTTAGAGGTGAGTGAGAACACAGATACAATGTATCGAAATCTCTGGGACACTATGAAAGCAGTTCTAAGAGGAAAGTTCATTGCCTAGAGTTCATTCCTTAGAAGGAAAAAAAGTCAACAAATAAATGACTTAACATTACATCTCAAAGCCCTAGAAAAAGAACAAATCAATACCAAAAGCAGCAGAAGACAGGAAATAATTAAAATCAGAGCTGAAATCAATGAAATTGAAACAAAAATAATTGAAAAAATTGACAAAACAAAAAGTTGATTCTTTGAAAAAATAAACAAAATTGATAAACCGTTAGCCATGCTAATGAAGAGAAGGAGAGAGAAAACTTAATTACTAACATCCATGATGAAAAAGGAAGTATCACGATGGATACTACAGAAGTACAGAAGATAATTAGAAATTATTTTGAAAATTTGTACTCCAATAAAATAGAAAACATCAAAAGCATTGAACAATTTCTAGAGTCATATGATTTGCCCAAACTGAATCAGGATGATATACACAAGTTAAACAGATCAATTTCAAGCAATGAAATAGGAAGATTCCATCAGAAGCCTAAGCTCAGGACCAAGATAGATGGATATACAGTGAGTTCTGTAGACCTTCAAAGAAGAACTAATACCAATATTCCTCAAATTGTTTCATGAAATATAAAAAAGGAACACTTTCAAACTCATTCTATGAGGCCAATATCACCCTGATTCCAAAACCAGACAAAGACACATCAAAGCAAGAAAACTTCAGACCAATATCTCTAATGATCATAGATGCAAAAACTCTCAATAAAATTCTGACAAATTGAATACAGAAACACAAAAACGATAGTGCACCATGAACAAGTGGGGTTCATCCTAGGGATGCAAGGTTGGATCAACATATGGAAATCAATAAATGTAATTCATCACATCAATAGACTTAAAGATAAGAATCATATGATTATCTCTATAGATGCAGAAAAGGCATTCAACAAAATACAGCACCCCTTCATGTTTAAAACACTAGAAAAACTAGTGATAACAGGAACATACCTCAACATTGTAAAAGCTATTGGTGCTAAGCCCCAATATCAATCTAAATGGAGAAAAATTGAAAGTATTCCCTCTAAAAACTGGAACAAGACAGGGATGCCATGTTTCACAACTTCTAGTAACCTAGTTCTTGAAACTCTAGCCAGAGCAATTAGATGAAAGAAATTAAAGGGTTACCGATAGGAAAAGAAGAACTCAAACTATCACTATGTGCCGATGACATGATTCTATTCTTAGAGGATCAAAAAAAAAATCCACCAGAAAACTTCTAGAACTAATAAATGAATTTAGCAAAGTAGCAGGATATAAAATCAACACCCATAAATCAAAGGCATTGCTGTACATCAGTGACAAATCCTCTGAAAGAGAAACTAGGAAAACTACCCCCATTTATAATAGCCTCAAAAAAAAAAAAAAAGGAAGAAATACTTGGGAATCAACTTAATGAGACAGGTGAAAGACCTCTACAATGAAAACTATAGAATGCTAAAGAAAGAAATTAAAGAAGACCTTAGAAGATGGAAAGATCACCCTTGTTCTTGAATTGGCAGAATTAACATTGTCAAAATGATCATACTACCAAAAACACTATACAAATTTAATGCAATTCCAATCAAAATCCTAATGACATTCCTCATAGAAATAGAAAAAGCATCATGAAATTCATCTGGAAAAATAAGAGACCCAGAATAGCCAAAGCAATCCTTAGTAAGAAGAGTGAAGCAGGTAGCATTGCTATACCACACCTTAAACTATACTACAGAGCAAAAGTAACAAAACCAGCTTGGTATTGGCACCAAAATAGACTTGTAGACTGATGGTACAGGATAGAGGACACTAGAGACAAACCCACATAAATACAGTTATCTTATATTAGACAAAGGCACCAAAAACATATATTGGAAAAAAAAAAAAGATAGCCTCTTCAACAAATGGTTCTGGGAAAACTGGAAATCCATATGCATCAAAATGAAATTAAGCCCCTATCTCTCACCATGCACAAAACTCAAAGTGGATCAAGGACCTAGGAATTAAATCAGAGACTCTGTTCCTAATAGAAGAAAAAGTGGGCCCAAATCTCCATCATGTCGGATTAGGCCCCTTAATAAGACTCCTATAGCTCAAGAAGTAAAATCAAGAATCAATAAATGGGATGGATTCAAACTAAAAAGCTTCTTCTCAGCAAAAGAAACAATCAGTGAGGTAAATAGAGAGCCTACAGAATGGGAGCAAATTTTTACCACACTCACATCAGAGCACTAATCTCTAGGATATATAAAGAACTCAAAAATCTTTTTTTTAAATATTTCTTTTAGTTGTACACAATGCCTTTATTTTTACTTATTTATTTTTATGTGGTGCTAAGAATCGAACCCAGGGCCTTGCATGCACCAGGCGAGTGTTCTACCCCTGAGCCACAACCCCAGCCCCAGAACTCAAAAATCTTAACACCAAAAAAAAAAAAAAAAAACCCAAATAACCCAATCACTAAATTGGCCAAGGAACTAGACAGACAGTCCTTAGAAGATGATATACAATACACTTATTGAATAACAAAGCCAAGGATTTGGGGGAAAAAGGCACACTCATACATTGTTGGTGGGACTGCAAATTGGTGCAACCAATCTGGAAAGCGGTGTGGAGATTACTTGGAAAACTTGGAATGGAACCACCATTTGAACCAGCTATCCCATTCCTCAATTTATACCCAAAGGACTTAAAAACAGCATACTATGGTGATGCAGCCACATCAATATTTATAGCAGCACAGTTCACAATAGCTAATTGTAGAACCAACCTAGATGTGCTTCAATAGATGAATGGATAAAGAAACTGTGGTATATGTACACAGTGAAATATTACTCAGCTTTTTCTATTTCTATGAAATTAAAAGAGAATAAAATCATGGCATTTGCAGGTAAATGGATGGAATTGGGGAATATCATGCTAAGTGAAGTAAGCCAATCCCAAAAACCCAAAGGCAGAATGTTTTCTCTGATATGTGGAAAGATGCTGATCCAGAATGGTGGGGAGGAAGCATGGGAAGAATGGAGGAACTTTAAATAGAGCAAAAGGGAGAAAGGGGAAGGGAGGTGGCAGGGAGTAGGAAAGATAGTGAAGTGAGATAGGCACCATTACACTAACTATATGTATGAAGACACAAATGGTGTGACTCTACTTTGTGTACAACATATATTGGAAAAAAATATAAAAACAGAGACATGAAAAATTGTGCTTTTGAAATGCATTCTGGTGTCATGTATAATAAATTAGAATCAATAAATAAATTTTTAAAACTTGGAATTAGTTGACCTTTTATGGTATTAACGTCTGCATCTTAATTTGTATGTTTACATAAAGGAAAGTCTCTAATTTGAACTAATTATGAGAAAAGTAAGCCTATGTCTCTAAAGAAAGTCTGAATTGTTAATAGACATAAATATTGTTTTTCTCAAGCTGGGCTAATAAATATTAACAGACTTGTTCTGTTGTACATATTTATTTGTAATTACTATATTGAAATGTCACACTAAATGATAACTCAGCTCTTACAAATTATAGACTTTTGTGTAACAAACCAACAAAACAGAAAACCCTGAAAATTTGTATATGGTTCTCCCTAAAGAATGCACATTGCCCGTACACACAGGTGCATTGATTTGCAGCCTTCTGCAACCAACCATTTTGTACCCCAACTGAAATCCTCACTTGCTTGACTGGGTTAGAAAACAATTGTAAAAATAAAATTAAGAGGAGGGGAGGGGAGGGGAGGAGGAAGAAAGAGTAAGTAACAACAACAAACAAAAAAAAAGAAGAAGAAGAAGAAGAAGAAGAAGAAGAAAGAAAAAGAAAACTATTGTAACAACATTGCCCTGTAGAAGAGCCCTACTGAAGTAAAAGGCAGGATAAAACTCCAGGGTCCTATCAGTTTGTTAAATTTCAGAGCAGAAGAGACCTGGAGGATCATTTACTTCCAAACCCCACTTTTTTTGTTTTGTTGTGATGCTGGGGATCGAACCCAGGGCCTCACGCATGCTAGGCTAGTGCTCTACCAGTCCCCAAGTCTTTTTTATGGTGAGGGTTGTTGGGCCCAGAAAATGAGTAATTATGAACTAGGATATAAGACATGCTGCATATGTCCCAGAAGGGACATAATTTTTTCCAGTTTTGATTACCTCTTACTCTTGACAATGATAGATGGAATCCTCCAAAGAAACAACTGTGGTGAGCTGTGGGTAACAAAGGAATTGCTAGGACAGGCTTCACTGTGATTGTGTTGTCTTCCTTTAGGACCTAAAGATTGACCAGAAAACCCCTCTACGGGTCCTTCACCGAAGACCCTTGGCTTTGAGAACTCGTGTCATCCACTCTATGGAGACACACTATGTGGATGAACATCATTTCCGCCTTTATCTGAAGACTCAAGCTGGAACGTATCCTTTCACCTGTGTATTGCAATAATCTAGTCAAAACCCCACGAGAGTTTATGCTGCCCTAGAAAATAGGTTTAGCTTGGTCTGGGAGGCATTAGGGAAAGTATTACATTGGGAAGAAATTCATTATTTTTTTGTTTGAGGGGTTTTTCCCCCATTAAATTTATTTCTCAAGAGGATATTTTAAACTATGAGGTAGCAGTCCAATGTTAGTTTTATATTTCAGTTAATTACAGTGTATTACATAGTGGTTAGCACATGGTAAATAGTTGGAAAATACTTTTGATTGATTCATTTGCTGTCTGTACATATTTTTCAAGTAATGTATTCATGACCATTTTGGGGTCTTTTTAGCATTTCAAGCATTTGTCCCAGATGATTAAACATAGTGGTAGTGCTACTTTACTTTTTTTTTTTTTTTAAGAGACAGAATCTCACTCACTATGTTTCCCAGGCATGTCTTGAACTCCTGGACTCAAGCAATCCTTCTGCCTTAGACTCCCTTCAAAGTGCTCGGACAACAGGCATGTGCCATCATGCCAGGTGACACTTCACATATTGATCTTTATTTGGGTGCTGGCCCAGAACAACAGAAATATTCTTTTTCTTCATGTCTTGTGAAAAAACAAAAACAAAGCATTTCAGATTACATGTCATTTATTTGAGCCACATAAACTTTGTCGACAGGAATGCTGTGCTGGCACTTAGCACCATTTTCAGACTCCTAAAAGTTTGACTGTTATAAATAGTAAAGGTTGAAATTCAGTTTAAATTTCCACAGTCCAGGGCTGGTCATTTTTTTATATAACTTAATCTGACTTATGTGTTTTTGTATCAGAACTGAGGTGGTGATTCACATGTATCAGGGAGCTCCTGTGGTCCTAGCCTTGTGATCCAATAGCATGAAGTGATAAAATGCCTTTTAACTGGTATAAAAGTAATAACATGTATATAACAAATATATCAAATAGCACTTTGACTACATTGCTGCTTTAACTACTCTGCTTCTCTTTTCCTACCAACCTCTTCACCTCTGCTCCAGGAGTGATCTGGATTTACTTGGCCAAATCAGGGATAGGTTGTCTATTCCAAATATCTTATAAAGTTTACAATTTGGATGTAGGGATGATTTATTTAGGTGCAGTGGGTAGATCTTTGTATCTTTGTTGTTTGGAGGACACTTCCCTATTGTGGATGGAATTTCAAAGAAATCACAGGTGTTTACATTTTATTTATGTTTTGATTCTGGGTATTGAACCCAGAGCTTCTCACAGTTAGCACACACTTATTTCATCATTGAGTTTTGCCTCCGACCACAGATTAAAAAAAAAAAAAAAAAAAAGTCTTACTACCTAATTCTGGCTTTAGTTTTTGGGTGCCAAGGAGAAATGCAATGTCTTGGAGAAACTAATGTCTTTTCAATCCTATTAAAATATTTTTAGAACCAGCCACATACGTGTATTTAAGGCATTGCCAAGAAAGACTAGCAAAGCTTTAGATACCATATGGCTATCCACGTACTAAATTTATTTTGTGTATACTCTGTGTACATATATTGCTCAGTATACTGAGCTAGTTTGTTTGCTTTAAATGTCGTTCTTCTGGCTGTGAATATAACCTCTCTCGATCTTTTAACTGGTTATTTTGGGGCTTTTTGGTCATCTCCTTATTTCTATCAGAAATAGCGATTTTTTGAAGAAAATGAAAGAAAGAGAATGGCAATTGTTGAGTTTAGCAAAAATGGCCATCACTAGATAATTACAAGTCTTACATGAGTCAAAACACTCAAGTGAAGGAAGAGTGAATAAGCTTTGAGGAAATGAGGACATAATATCAGCATGTTATAGTATTGATTTATTTATCTTCTAAGAATAAATGTGTTTTTCCTGTTCAAATTCTATTAAATGGTTTGCCCTAAATACTGCTTTCTATAACTCAGCATGATGCTGGGTTTTTACTGAACACTGATATAAACTTGTATCTTTCAAAGATAAATATTTTCAAGGCTACTGTAGAGTCCTGTGTGAGGAACGTTAATGTAATCTTACCAAGATCAAATTCCAGAATTTTGTCATTGCCTTTCAAATTTAAAGACTTATGAAGGAAAAATACAAAGTCATTTCTAAAACAAAAACAAAACAAAACTTAATTTTTTGCTAATAACCATATTAGCAGACAACTAGGCCTTCCATAATTCTCATGAAGGATCTGTATCAAGATTAGGTATTTTCACTGTCTCTTCTATCATATTGCCATAACTGGATCATGTTACAAGAAAATCCATCATTGAGGTCATTGTATGTGTGATTCTGTGGAACCTACTGTCTGGGCAGATGCCAGTTGCCATTATTGAAAAATGGGACCAGGAAGGTGGGAGTCAAAATTTTGGCAAAGAAAAAAATTTTTTTTTTAAAAAAGAGAGAGGGAGAAAGAGAGATAAGTTTTTTTAATATTTATTTTTTAGTTTTCGGTGGACACAACATCTTTATTTTATTTTTATGTAGTGCTAAGGATTGAATCCAGCAACCTGCGCATGCCAGGCGAGCACACTACTGCTTGAGCCACATCCCCGGCCCCGAAAAATATTTTTTAAAAAGCACTGAATTATAATTAATTTTAAAAATCCATTCTCAAACCTTGGCAATTTGAGATGAGCTATAAAGAAAAAAGAAAGTCATGACTTCTGCTAAGTTTGTTGTAAACACAGGTCTCAGGTACTTATGTTGGCTGCTATGCCAGTAGGAATCAATTGTCCTAAGACACACATCTAAAGTTAGAGCCAGGACTGATCTCTCCTTTGTAACATTTCTACTTTTATTATTTCCTTTTCACCTGTGAAATCTTACCAGTTGATATTGCATGGCTATCCTCATTTTTTCCTTAAACAGACTCCAGCTACATTAAAGAGTTTGTACATGGAGACTTTGGGAGAACCAGGCCAAACATTGGCTCTCTGATGAATGTGACTGCTGACATTCTTGAGCTGGATGTGGAGGTAAACCGTTTATTGTGGAACATTTGCATACATGCAAATTGAATTCAGCCAAAGTTATGCCTTTTGGCATTAAACCAAATAGCACTTCTCACCTTCATAATTATTTGGAAGTGGCAAAACCTCACAGTAGAGAAGGGACTATCTTCTGAATTTTTATAAATATGAGGCTGATATATAGTTAATTTACTAACTGTGCTTTACATTTGGCATGAGATTAAACTCTTAAACGAGAGAATAAAATTATAAGTGACCTTCAAATGTCCTTAGGGACTCAGGGTTTATTTCCTATACCAGTTTCATTTATAAAGACTTTAAGGCAGAGTGTTTGGAAACTATATTTAGGACAGGGATAGAAAATGGGATGAGCCAATGGTTACTAACAAAAATAATTCTCTAAGGGATTCCTGTGATATGGTTCAAAAGTGGTTCTATAAGGGACACCTATGAGGTAATTCTCTACTCTTATAGTAATTGAAACAAGGTTAAATTCTAAAATAATTACAAGAATGGATTTTTCAGGAAATTCTTCACAAACGTTTTCTTTTTCATTTGAGCATCAATAGAACTTGAGCCACAAGTTGTGCTCCTTGATGAGAATTTAATTAGGATTAGTGTCCCTCTTTACCTCCCACCATACCCCATCTACCCCACCCCCCAAATCCTAGGAAGTGGTTAGAATTTTGCATTTGAGAATAAAATCAAAGTTATTTTTTTTTAAAAAGTGGGTATATTGCCTGGCATGGTAATCAAATGATCATTATTACCTTACAGCAATCCTCTCAAGTGCTCTCAGATTAAATTCTATAGATCTCCTACACACCAGCCAGAGACACCCTTCAAGATTGCAGGGAGCCTCTTTAAAGGGGCTGTCATTTTAAGAAAGACAACATTTGTTAAAGAAAATGCCAACTGTTCTTAGAACAGCTGAAGAGTGTCAAGAGCCATAGCTCCAGGTTTCTTAGCCCTGAGTGCCTATTGGAATCACCCATGAAGCTTTTTCAACACTACAGCATTCCTACCCTTCTCTGCCCTCAACACACACAATTGTGATCAGTGATCTTTAATTTTCAGTTTGAAAAACTATGGCTATATTCTGAAGCACTATCAAAATGTCTTTTTGAGATTTGGAAAAACACAATAGTTATTTGGGCTTTTCTAATAATTTTTTAGAATCTGGAATATGAAGTGACTCAAAAATTAATGAAAAAATTTTCAGTAAATGATTTCAGACTTTAAGCTTTGTCAATAAAGAAACATGGTTATAATGGATTTTTAAAAAGCCTTTTTAAAAAATAGGTCCTCTAGGGTAATTAAGATGTATTTTGTACTTCTGGAATGTGATTGTTTATGTGGAGACAAAATATTTTGCTTACCAGAATGCCAGAGTTGGTGTTCTAGAAGAGCAAAGTGAAGGCAAGTTGATAGAGATGAATTGGATTTTGAAAGAAATAAGTTCTGGTGAAGTAAAACAAAAAGATCCTTAATTTTTTCCTAGTTCCAGGTGATCTTTCCTATTTATTTACTTCACATCTAGTTGCTAAATTACAAACAAGGCTATAAGTTTATAGACAAGTACTTGAGTGCAGTACAGTGACCTAAGTAGTGATTGCCAGCAAATATGATGGTAGTCCCATAGATTGTATCACTTAGTGACATCATAGATGTATTAGTCTGAGTAAATATACTCTATGATATTTGCATGATGACAAAATCACCTAATGATGCATTTCTTATTTAGAATGTGGCCCCACAGTTCAGCTACACGTAATTCTATTAAATGTAAGATGGCAGAATGAATATGATCAGAAGAATAAAAGTTGCTGAGACTTTTTGAGGGAAAACTAGTGTAACCACCTGGATTTGAATTTGTTTGCTACTTTACTCATAAACTTTTTAAAAAATATTTGTTTTTTAGTTGTAGTTGGGCACAATATGTTTATTTTATTTACTTTTATGTGGTGCTGAGGATCAAACCCAGGGCCTTGCATGTGCTAGGCGAGTGCTCTATCGCTGAGCCACAACCCCAGCCCACTCATAAACATTTTTAAATTTAATTTTTTTGTCTTATGCATCAAAAGGTACAATTATAAACCAGCCAAGTAACCAAATACTGCTATTCAGTTAATTCAGAAACAGACTTTGGACCTAAGAATCCCCAGAGTAGACTTTGGTATTCAATTGCTCTTTTCCTTCAAATGTTATTTCTTCTATATTATATTAAAACTATTACTGCAAATGCTTATCAGAAAAGTAGTATCTGTAGTAATAACTTGTTTTCTCCCTTTTAGTCTGTAGACGTTGACTGGCCACCTGCTCTGGATGACTAGCTTTTAGATTTGGAGATAAAGAGTAGGGTTTTCTTGGCATGATGTGGACATCCATGCAACATACCCTGTAAAATGGCTGTTTACTCACCATAACGGTGTCTTGGAAACCATTTGGATCATGTTGATCTATTTTTAAATTTGTTATAACATCTCAGGATCTGTGTGTATATTTTGTGTTCAGTTGTTCTAAGAATGTCTTATGACTTTTCTCATTCCCTCTCTCACTCTCCCCAGTGAAACTATGAACAGTGAAACCATTCTTCTTCCTAATTCTTTCATTCAGAGAGGCGCACAAACAGGAAAAACTGTTAATTCAAGAAGCTGTAATTTCTTTCAGCAAGATTTCTTCTGCAGGAGACATGTCACCTTTAAAATCATGTTCTAAATTTTTAAATTATCTGAACAAAAGTTCTACTGGATTTATGCAGCATAGTATCCTATAATATTCTAAGATATCAATGCAAATATGACATCATTAATATTTTTCCTGGGAGGCCTCAAGCAAGCTATTATCAATGGAAGTACTTTTGGGTGTAATTTGTGACAAATCATAATGACCTCAAATTACTATTTTGACAATCTAAAATTGTTAGTGCATGTCCCCTGTGGAAGGAAAGTGAAACTTTAGGAATTGAGGCACACCATGGTAAGAGATTTTCACAGACCTTTTAAATAAAGAGAAACAAGTGCCTTTAATAACTTCAATCCCAGGGTTAACAATTTGAAAAATTGAGATTGCTAAAAGTAAACTGATACTATTTCAAAGTTCTTCAATATATTATCCAATTTCAAACATTTTAATAAGGTAGATAGGATATTGCCTCTAATTTTTTAATTATGGAAACCAAAGAATAAAAGTTAAATAAATGACTTATCTAAAATTTTTACTTTGATATCCAACACTAGAACTGAAGTATCTTAGTCCCTAGGGTCTTTCATAATTAAACCCTGTTAATCTATCACCTATTTTATGAAGGAGACATCTGAGAGTACCAAATAAATTCATGTAACCGTAAGAACTGACTTTTGGAATTTAGATACCAAATCAAGAAACTTACCAAAAAATGGCCCAAATATATATCATATAGTCCCATATAATCATCCTAAAGAAAATGGATGGCTCATTAATAGTTTCAGAAAGGAAGCTCATTAAAATTTCAGATTTAAGTGTAATTTCCATCACCTGATTTAACGATTTGAGCTTTAAGGACTTGGACAGTATGACTGTTTCTTATCTCTATACTAAACATAGTTCATAGATACCAAGATTCACTTTAGATATCAGGAAAATGGTTTTGACATGAAAAAGTAAGACTACCACTTTGAAACCATGTATTTACTCATATGTGAATAGTAGCAAGTATATGTTTCACTATTCTCAATGCCAAAAAATGAGAAAAGGATCACAGAAATAAACTTTGATAAAAAAAAGCATTTGTGTGGATGTTTCTCAGTTTCTGGGGAAATTTGACTTCAAAAAGATTTAAATTTAGGGAAAAGTCTTTTGCTAGTTACTTTTGGTTCAGTTTTGAATCCAGTGGATTGGCAATTTGGAAGAATCAAGAGCCTTCTTAACGAATTTAAATTAGAAGGTTTCCGTTTCTTAAATTTGCAAAATTTCAAGCAGAATAAACATTAGCTGTAAATACTTACTCCATGTGTTCATATAATTTTGAGGCAAGTTGTTAAAAATTAATGTAGGTCTGTTAAGGCAGAACTGGGTACATGAAGTAATGAGAATATTATAGTTTCCATCTTGGCCTATATAAAATATTTTAAAATTAGTTATTTCATTCTTTAAATTTTATTTAAATTAGAAATCTTTTAAATAACATTTAAAGGGGGCTTTGTTCTTCTTGATATCTCTTTCCCATATATAGTATGTGATTTGTTTTAGGGAAACCATCAACTCTTAATACCTGGAAGAGTCAAGAAAAAATAGAATTCGTAAAATGAAAAATTTTCAAGTAAGATAACTGGTTACATTTGCAAGTTAAGTGAAGTAAATTCAGAAACTAAATTTCCACTTCATAAAAGAAAAAATTTTACCTTAGCAGATCTTTTCTTTTGTTGCTTTATTCTTTGATTTTTAAGTACACATGTGAGATTTAATGTCTGAATTTTTTTAAATGGTGCTACCCATTTTATTATGAAACTTACAGGAAAGTAGAAGAACAGAACAAAGGGCCCTCTTTCCTGAATCATTAAACCAGTTACACCTCTCAAACTCAAATATATTGATATATAATTCCTAGAAAGACATACTTAACCACAATACAAATACCCAAATCAGGAAGTTAACACTGCTGATTGCTATTGTCTAATCCAAAGACCCCATTCAAGTGCCACTATTTGTCACACCAGTATTTAAATTTTTTTTTTAATTAATTTATTTTAATTAGGTATATGACAGCAGATTGCATTTTGATTCATTGTACACAGTTGCAGCACAACTTTTCATTTCTCTGGTTATAAATGATGTAGCATCACACCATATGTGCAGTAATAAATATACCTAGGGTAGTGATGTGCAGTAATAAGTATACCTAGGGTAGTGATGTCCATCTCATTCCACCATCTTTTCTGCTCCCATGCCCCCTCTTCCCATGCCCTCCCCGAACCCCTCCTGTTGTGGATCACCATCCACTTATCAGAACATTTGGCCTTTGGTTTTTTGGGATTGGCTTATACTTACTTAGCATGATATTCTCAAACTCCATCCATTTACCTGCAAATGCCATGATTTTATTCTTTTAATGCTGAGTAATATTCCATTACGTATATATATATACCACAGTTTCTTTATCCATTCATCTATTGAAGGGCATCTAGGTTGGTTCCACAGTGTAGCTATTGTGAATTGAGCTGCTATAAATGTTGACTGCATTACTATCACACTGGTATTTTTCAAGTGATCATACTGTCTCTTAATGTCTTACCAATCTGAAAGTTCCTTGACATTCATTATTTCAAGAGTTTTGAAGACTTCAGGCCAGTTATTTTGTGGACTGTTTTATTTTGAATTTACCTCTTAAGATTCACATTATGTTTTTTGATAAGAAATCACAGAAGAGATATATTGTTCTTATATTATCTAAGGTGTCAAACAGTTTTTATATATCCAGTTACTGATGGCTGGGCTTTGATCAATTGATTATGGTATGGTTCACCAAACTTTCACTTTTATAGTAACTTTTTTCCCTTTGTAATTAAGTATCTTATAAAGAGATCATCAAATTTTCACTCATTAGTTTTAGCATCCATTGAAGATTTTCAATTGAATCAATAATTACCACACTGATTGCCAAATACTGATTTTCAAATTCCATCATTACTTGTACTATACATTTATTGGTTGGTATTCCCTTTCAATTTATTTCTCACTGTGGGAACTTGTGGCTACCTTTTTTCTTTTTCTTTTTTTTTTAAATGCTGGTGATTGAACTCAGAGCCTCACACATGCTAAGCAGGCACTCAGATATACACTACCATGTTCATTGCAGCATTTACAACAGCCAGTAAAAGGAATCCAGTATACCTCAATGAATAAAGAAAATGTGATACATCTACACAATGGAAGAGCATTCATCCACAGAAAAGGTAGAAATCCTATCATTCACAACAACATGGATGAACCTGGAGGACACTTAGATTAGATGGAATATGTCAGGCACAGAAAAGAAAATAACACATGATCTCACTCACATGTGGGGTCTGAAAAAGGTAAAACTCAGAGGATGGAAGTGGTTACTTGGGCTTAGGAGCAGCGGGGTTTGGAGAGAAATTGGTAAAAGGATAAAAATTTCATGTCAATGTTTTTAAAAAAGTTTTAAAAAAGCTGTCCCAGAGACTTTGATTGAGACCCAGTTCCTCCCCTACCTCCTCCTCTTATTTTCCCTCCTTCCTGGCCCCCACTCGTGAGAACAGAGAATGCAGTCATCTGCAAGCCAGGAAGACAGGTCTCTTAGTATTCTACCAAATTCTAATTTCAAAGAATAGTTACAAATGGAAGAATATCTAGCTAGAGCATTTCATAAAAATGCCAAAAGTTTCCAAGCAACCAGATTACCTTTCCCTGTACGGAAAATGCTATAAATACTAAGAAAATATGATATTTTTTAAAGTCAAATGACAAAATTTTAGCAAGGGTTTTAGAATTTTTTCCATTTTATTATGAAGGAAAAAAAATCAGTGTATACAAAGTTATTACAAAGGTAAACATTCTGTACAATCAAAAGCATTTTAACAATTGAAAACAATTGCATCAATAGCATATTCAAAGGAACTCGATTAAATATGAGTGTAAGAGAGAAAAGAAATATGTGCTTTTGTGATTGGGTAAATGGTAATGCCATTAAGAAAAGCAGAGAATGCAAGAGGAGACACCAGTTTATAAGGGCATTCAGGCAGTTATCGAAAGCTGAAGCTGTGGGCACTAAGACTACACAGAGGAAAAACCAGCACCATCTGAAGACTAGGGATGGGGCTCTAAGGAAAAAACAGACCTCAGAGAGAAATCCTGTCCACCACAGAAATGCCAGAGGAGTATCCATAGCAGGAATGGTCAATAGGTAAGTTGTAAAAAAGGATATGCAGAGTAATGACTGCTAAAAAGACATTAGATTTGGCAAGGGGGTTACTCTCTGGTCACATTTCCCAGAATATCACAGAAAATAGTAGGAGCTAAAGACAGATTGATACACAAGGAAAGACTGAAGTGAGGAAATGGAAAGGCAAACAGTTTTGAAATCAAGAGGGAAGGAATATCAGGGTGGTAGGAAAGGTTTTTGCTATTTTGTTTTTTGGGGTTTTTATTTTTAGGCTGGAGAAGACACCTGCCATGTATATACAAAGAAAAGAACTAAATGGTGATGTGAGGATACAGGAAATGGGATGGGAAGTAGAGAGGAAGAGGGATCCAGTGTAACAAATGGAGATTAGATAAGAAGAGTACCTTCTCCACAAAACTAAGGTCAAAGTACAAACACATTTAGTAGAAGAAACTTATAGCCAAATGCATTTTAAATTACAAATTCTATGATCAGTAAAAAGCACTTGAAAAATGAAAAATTGGAATACTCTAAACATAGATGTGGCAGGCAGTAAGTACCCTAATTCAGTTTTTAATGGAAAAAGCTGCAAAACAACTCAATGCTTTTTTGGTTAAAACTCACTGAGCTAACAGTCAAGTATTTAAAATGATCAGTGCTAATTAATACACTAAAATACTGTACATTAAGATACTGTATTTTTTTTTTAAAAAAATCACCACTTAACAATCACCATCTGGAGATACCCTGGGTTCATATTCTGAACAGAAAAGAAATTTTATTTTCTACTATTATGTGCTTATGATTTTTGAATTTATATCATATGACAAATATTTTCTTTTAAAATCAAAACTTGAGAAATATTAATTGTATTTATGGGTTTCTAATCTTTTTATTTTGCTTTCTGGACTATTCTGACCCTAATCTCACCTTGCTCTTCTGGCAATTTTCCAGTAATAGTCAACTGAGAATTTTATTTATATGTCATTCACACATACCCCATTTTGATGGAATTAATTTATGTTAAATTTAAGGTTTGGTTGTACTTTGTACAAGTGAAATTATACACACTTTCCAGATGGGAATATGTTCAATATTTAGGGTAGGTCCTAGCTATAAGATAAACTAGATCTTTAATACATTAATTACTTAGCATCATGGTAATTCCATCACAATTGAGATTAATGGCCAAATTCTGTCACCATTTTGCCATTGGGATTATTTTGCTTTTAAGCAATTTGGAATATCATTATTAACACTGGACTTCAGTGATTCTAATAAAAACCCAATGTAACATCAAACAAGATGTAAAAACTATAAAAATCTAGTAAAATTAAAAGCTATTTCAAAAAACAAAAGTTCTAAGAATACACTAAATGTTCAATAAATATTACTGAGTGCTTAATGTGAGGCAGACTGTTCTACAAACTGGAGATTCAACAGTAAACAAAATACAAAAATTTCTCTCCTCCTGGAGCTTACGTACTAGTAAAGAAAACAAATAGTAAACAAATGCTCAGTAGTTAGACAGTGACAGTGAGAGAACATTTAAGGCAGAGTAATACCAAGTACAAAGTATATCAGGCAGGAATGTACCTGGTACTCTGAGGAGGAGAATTAAGGTCAGAGTGCCTGGAGCTGCATGAAGAGGGGGAAATGGTAATACATGGGTTAGGAAAGGGTGCACAGGTCTGCTAATTTTAAGCACTAGGACCCCTTCTCTTGAGATGGGGAACCACTGGATGGTTTTGAGCAGACAAATATGATTTGACTTGTTTTAAAAATAATTACTCTGACTACTTTATGGACAACAGGCTACTGGGGAACAAGGATGTAAGGAAGGTTTGGGAGGCTACAGCTTTAATCCAGGCAAGCAATGAGGACAGCTAGAAATAGGGTGCTAACAGTAGAAGATAAGGATGATTCCAAGGTTTTGGCCTGAGCAACCAGAAGCATGGCATTGCCATTTACTGAGTTGGGGAAGACTGAAGGAGAAGCAAGTCTGGGAGGGAAAATCAAGAACTCAGGTTTGGATATGTTGAGTTTGAGTTTTAATTAATTTATAGATAAAGCTGTTAAACAGGCAGTTATTGAGATCACATGGAATAAAGATACCTAAGGAAAAAAGCAAGGTCCAAGGAAACTTCTTCCTCTTGAAAGTATGGGTGTAGAACTAAAATTGAAAGTCACTTTAAAGATATGGATGTAAATCTTATAAAAGGTAGAAAACCTCCCATACCTTGAAAGCTTACTTCAACTGGCTTCTCCAATTTAACATTTTAAAGAAGTTTTGCTGTACATATAAATTTAAGAAACTTCAAGAAGTTTCAGAAAACCCCATAGGGGTCACTTTGGCCCATGGGCATCAAAAATAATCAAGAATATATTTTTCCAATGACATAGTCATTACAGGTTTTACCTTATATTTGCTTGAAAGCAAATATTAGTTAATTCTTTTAAGAATACATTAATAATGTCATAAAAGAAATATAAACTTAAAAAAAATCATATGCAAAGGAGTCACTCAATTGTTCATTTTGCATTGTGCCAATGCTTGAATACTGACTACTTTGAACAAAATTATGATTGTTCGGATTAGTACCATTTGATGGTCCTGATTCATTTATCAGGTTGTTATCTGCACAACTGAAGTCGGATCGCTCAAATGCATTTGATTGTGAAACAAAAACAGTACTAGAACTGGTGCCTGCTGACATACTGGAAGAAGACATCTGATGGAGCTGTCTCAAGTCTCTTGGATCTAACACTGAATTACATGAGGGGTTTTCAAGATTCATGCTCACAAGTCTTGGATTATCAGTTTCCCCCATGCTATCACTGCTGGTTGTCATCATATTCACAGGGCAATTTGGCAGCATGTTGGCATCAGAAATACCATATAAGTCAGCTGGTGATATGGATGATGTTTCCATTCTGCCTATGTCATCAGTACTGTTATAAATGCAAGCATTAGAAGCATTTAAATCACCAACAGACATGTCCAGGAATGATGATACACCTTGAGAATTAGCAGAAAGTGTCCCTGTTGAAAAACTACTCAGTGGATTTGTATTGACTGAACGTGAGGTAGGATGGGCCATTGATGACCAACTTGAAGGAGGCTGAGGCACCATTGAAGGTATGGCTGAAGCATGATGTGACAATCCACTGGAGATGGATACAGATGAGGAATAGTAGGATTCTCCTTGACTAGAAACTCCTGAAGATCTGGACATTTCTGACAAAACTGTACCATGAGAAAACAAGTTTGATTCTGTGGGGGGAAAATGTATTTAACAAAATTAAAATGAACAAAGTTATAAAAATCATTATTGCAAAATTAAAATATAAAAAACACATTCTTAAAGAGAAATTTCAAGAGAACTGATTTAACATTTTAAATAAAATGTTTTTCAAAGCACTAAAATTATTATACAAGTCCAAAACTGAATTCTATAACATGTAACTTTAATAAATGGATTTAAGATGAATTTTAAAGTTATTTTGGGATATATAATTCCAGTCCAGTTTTTGAAAGGTACTAATATAAGTATACTATGTATACAACCAGAAATATGAAAAATTGAGCTCTGTATATGTAATAAGAATTGTGATACATTCCGCTGTTATATATAAATAAAAATAAATAAATTTTTTTAAAAAAGATGTAAGAGAAGGAGCTGGGGTTGTGGCTCAGCAGTAGAGTGCTCACCTAGCACATGCAAGGCACTGGGTTTGACCCTCAGTACCATATAAAAATAAATAAATAAAACAAAGGTATTGTGTCCAACTACAACTAAAAAATATTAAAAAAAAAGATAAGAGAAATTCTAATTAACCATTGGCTGAATTATATAAACCAAGGAGTTGTCAATTTTTTTTCTCTAAAGGGCCAGATAGCATTTTATTTTATGCTTTGTGAGCTACATAACCTCTGCTAAAAATCATCCAATTTCTGTTGTAGTTTTAAAAAAAAAAATAGAAAAGGCAACTGCGGCTGGAGATGTTATCTCAGTGATAGATCACTTGCCTGGCATACGTGAGGCCCTGGGTTGATGTTTAGTACTGGCAGGGTGGAGAAGGGGAGGTAGTCAGAGATGATAAGTCATCAACTGAGCATGGCTATGTTCCAATAAAACTTTACTTATAAGAAAGGTGACTAGCCAGACCTAAACCATTTCTTCCATGACACACTATAATTAGGAAAATTACTACTGTATGAAAAAAATATAGTTTTTCAAACATAATCAGTTTCCAACACAATCTACAGAAGCAGAACTAAATTATCCAATGTTGAAATATTGAAAAAATTTATAGGAGAGGAAAATATCAAAGAAAGGCTTATTCTTAAAAATGGAATTCTACTACATTGTGCAAGGAATACTCCACAGGGGATAAAATACCTTTTTTGATGAATCTTCCTTCTTCGATTGACCCTACCGGACCAGATCTTGGTCTCTCAGGAAAATTGACTGCTATGATAAAGTTTTTCCATTATTAAATGCAATTTGAAAAATAATTTATCAATTAAAACTTGAAAAACTGAATAAAGCAAATAACAAGATCTATTTAAATATGAATCATACAAAATATTCTTACCACAATCCTGCCACAGTTTCTGGAACAGTAGAGTTGTTTTTTGTTTCTTTGATTTATTGCCATAAGTGTCTGATTAAAAAGAAACCAGGAAAGTAGGTGAATCATCAAGGAATTATATTTCCTCTCCATTAATAAACAAAAAGCTTTAAATAGACGTACATTTTACATCTGTTACATCTAGATATGCATCTGGATTTAATAAGTACATTATAATACCTGTAAGTCAATATCAACTAACGAAAGGTCTGATAAGGATCAAAATAGCAAACACTTTCTAAGTGGTGAATTTTCCATCTATAAAAAGGGCATACTAAGAACAAAAATAGATACTCCGAAATCAAAAATAATTTGTTTGTATTGGTACTGGGGCTTCAACCCATGGGCTCTTTACCACTGAGCTACATCCCAAGTCTTTTTTTTGTTTGTATGTGTGTACAGGGGATTGAAATCAGGGGCACTTTACCACTGAGCCATATCACCAGCAATTTTTCTTATATCTTGAGACAAGGTCTTACTAAGTTACTTAAATTGTTGAGGCTGGGTTCAAACTTGCCTCAGCCTCCCTAGTCACTGGGATTGTAGGTGGGGACCACCATGCCTGGCTAAAACAGAAATGTTGATAAATAGTTTAGATGATATGAAATTATTTCAGATTAATCAAACCTTCCTAAGAAAGAGATGCAAAGAGCATAAGGAAAAAATGAAAACGTTCAGAAAACATATATAAATTATGAATATATATAATGACTAAATGTATCTTACCATGTAGCAGGATCAACATTAAGACATATATAAAGCAATACCACACCAAAGTATCATACCTTTTTCATCTGGCAGATACCTAAAATCCATAGATTCACTAACTTCCTGGTCAGAGGGTCTCCGCAGCTGCATTTTTACTGTTACTGGTTCTGTTATAGCTTTACAATATGGAGGAGTCTTAAAAACAATGGCTACTTGACGGTGTACATCAGCTTGTGAAAAGTTACCCTTTGCTTCCCAATCATTCAACACAAAACGAACTTCTATGTCATCTAGTTAATAAGAAACCAAATGAATAACAACAATGAAAAAACAAAGTAAATTTTATCTATTAATTTAAAATACATTCTGAATTCAATGAAACAAAATAAGTAAATACCTTTCTGAACTTTGTCACAAAGTAGAAATATTTCATCTCCTCCCCTGACACTTCCACAGTTCTTGTTTACACGACAAATCCTTAATTCTGCAGTATTTGGGGCACCTAAATATAAAGGATTTGTTAAAAATGTGTCTCTACCTTAATAATACATATTATTCTGTTGTAAGGGGAAGGATTTGAGGGAAATCATTTACAAAATAGATAAAAGTTTGTATGTACAGATAGATGACAATAAATACATTAACCATTCACACCTGTCCCTTTCTTTTTAGCTGCTTTAAATAATCTGGTTTAGAGCCAAATGACTCATTTCTGGGCAATGACATTTTCTCTAAATAAATCTCCCTGCTTCTAAATTCTGATTCTTCCAATACATCCTATATACTGTTACCAGATTAATTTTTTTTTCCTGGTACTGGGCATTGAACCCATAGGTGCTTTACCACTGAGCTATATCCCTAGTCCCCTTATTTTTTATCTTGAGATAGAGTCTTGCTAAATGCTGAGAGTCTTGTTAAGTTGCTAAGATTATAGGTGTGTGCTACTGTGCCAGCTAGATTAATCTTAAATCTCATCCATGTCCCTAGGGCAATACAATTTCCATGTTTTCTTTTATGTGGACAATATGACTAAATAGTTCTTGCTGACATTCACTGCTCTGTATGAGAAGGATACTATTATCTACGTTTACAGACCTAGGTTTCACTAACCTACATGCAAAACAGGTAATAATAAGACACCATTGGTAAATAAATATTTTTTGTGTGTGTGCAGCTAAAATATTTGACGGCAGCATCACAGTCTTTTCAAATGATAAATTTCTGTATCTTTTGTTCTAGCATCTGTCAACATTCTACTTCTGAAAATTTACGCCAGGGTAATATTTATACAAGATATTCACATATAAGGATACTTATCACAATTAAATTTGTTAGGGCAAAAGGAAAACTATGAGAAGAAAAGAAAAACCCAAATGTCCCATGAAAGGATAATGATTTAATAAAATTACAATATAGGGGGCTAGGGCTGTAGCTCAGTGGTAGAGCACACGCCTCGCACATGTGAAGCACTGGGTTCGATCCTCAGCACCACATAAAAATAATAAAGATAAAAAAATTACAATATAGGCATGTCATGAAATATGCAGTTATTGAAAGAATAATGTAACCAAGAGGAAAAGAGGTTCAAGATAAATTACTAAGAAAGAAATTAAGTTTTTAGAAAGATCAATGATGATATTTTTAAACTATATTGTGTATATGACTGATGATGATTTATTTGTTGGTATAAAGAAAAAACTGGTAAAATATGTGTTTGAGGACAGTGATTATCTTTGGAGGATAAAATTGCAGGAGATTTACTCTTTGTGTATTTTATAGTATTTGAATTTTTCTTATGATGAATATACTATTTTCCCAAATACCAAAAATTTTTTAATAATTAAACTAGTCTTTAAAAACAAAAACAAGCTAAGACTACAAATACAAGGAAATAAAGCACTTACGGTTGTCATAAATTGGGTTAGAGACAACAGGAGGAAGAGCAGTTGTCAAATTACCAAGTTCATCAGGGAGGAAAACTTGAAAACACAGTCTCACCACATTGAGATCACAATCTTCAATATCAAGCAGCTGTTGCTCAGGGACTGAACAAGTATAAACATATTTTTTTAAATGCAGAATAGTCACACAGAGCTAAAATCCTGTTATGTCTTACTCCCCATCCATTATATCCAATAAGCTTGAATAGCAACCAAATCTGTACTAACAAAAACAGAATGTACCCAGTCTCAAGAATGCCTTTTATTATTATCAAGTAGTCACTATCTAACAGTATTTGATAAATTATAGCCTTTTTAGGAAGTAACTATTCTAGTAAGCTGACACTTAGAATAGAACCCCAAAATGAAATTAATAACAATTTGATTTTTTTTTAAATGGATGCAAGTTATACATAACAGAGAAGAGATATTCATTCAACAAATCTGTATTTGGTTTAGTTTAAGTTATCTTCTAAATCTTCCAGGAATTATTTCCCCAGTTTTAAAGAGACAAAATTATTTGTCCAAAGTTTTACAACTAGGAAGTGGTAGGGTGGGAATCTGAACCCAGGCCATTGACTCCAGAGCTTATGCTTTTAAAAATTAAACTCTACTAGAAAATTTTACTTACAGTCCACATGAAAATGACATACACACAGGAATATCTATTAAAATTGAGATCTATATTTTAGGGATGAAGTGCCAAGAAGATACCAAATGATATAAGATAGCTAGTTTCTATAAGATACTTCATTTGTAAATTAAGTCTGCTCAAAAACAAAAAACCCTACAGTAGGAAAATTTTGCAGTTCTGAAAAAAATAAAAACTCATGACAAAATAAAATGTAAGAACAGTTTTTTATATTGATGTTTGAAAAGAAACCCAGTTCCAACAAAAAAATATTACTGCATTTTCAAAGAATACCATAAGCTATAACAAATCATAAACAATTCAGCTATATTTTTAAATGCTTAAATATATATATTAAATTTTACAAATTTTATATTTTAACACTTACTGTATAAAATATTAAAATGTAAAATACTAAGTTTGAAAAAACATTCCTTGAAAAAAAATTCCTTAGTACTACAGGCAATAACTAATAAAAACAGTTTTATACTGTTTTAATTTATTTGTACTCACACAGTCTCAGTAATTATCACAACATTTAAATTTGTCTCAATATCATCATTCTCAAGCTAGAGTCTTATAGACTCTAACATTTGAGTCTATAAGAACACAGTTGTATAATAAAAAGTCAAAATGCTGTGATGCCAACACATGTATTATAGTAGCACACTCTTCTGGCATCTTAATTAAGGAGGCAATAAGAGGTTTCCTTCTTCAAAACCAAGTTTTATAGCATTGTAAATTTGGAGTTCAAGATCTCACTGTCTCTCAGTTTCAAAGATGAGTAATCAGTACACACACACTCACACACACACACACACACATGCACACGCATATAATCTGTAGCTAGGTGCTCCTGACAAGTTTAAAAACAAATCTATACGAATGGATAAATAAACTATGGCATAACCATGCAATGCAGTAATGCTCAGCAATAAAAAGGAACCAACTATGGATTTTTGCCCCAACTTGGATATATTTCAAAAACACCATGCTGAGCAAGAAGAACCAGACAAGAAAGAGCAATAGACTACATGGTTCAATTTGCATGAAACTGTAGAAACACTTAATATATGGTGACAGAGAAGATTAGTAGGTGACTGGGCCAGAGTCTGGGGAGGGAACTGAGAAAGGGATGAAGGATACTTTGGGGGATAATGGAGAGGTTATATTTTGAGGTTACATGGGAGAATATATTTAAGTGGATTTCATATCTCAATAAAGTTTACTTAAAATATTTTAAAATGCTATATAAAAAATAAACTAGTTAACAAAACAAAAACATTAAAAACATTTAATCATGTACTGGGTTCTATCAAAGGGAAGAAATTATACCTATATCTCAAAAGATCACTATACCATTTTGCTTTGAATTTTACTCCATATGTGCAAATACAGTTATTTCATCAAAATTACTTCATTTCTGCACAAAATGGTTAAAAACAACTGACAGGAATCATGAGTAATACTTGTTTTTACCCAACATAGGATTTGGTGTGAGGATGAAGACCCAGCTCAGAGCTTCCTTCTATAAAGTCTAAACTCATTCTAACTCAGTAGTTGACCTCTAGCTTTTTTATGCAGTTAAAGTTTTCTTACATAATAATCATTTATGCATGCCTCTTTTATCCTATTCGACAAAGTTCCAAGGAGTCAGAATAGGTGTCTGAAACATCCTTAAATTTTCACTTGACAGAGAACAGAGAACATAGTAGTTTACATTCAATGGATATTACACATTTCCTCAATGAATGACTGAAAATTTGTTGAATAATCATTTAGATATCTTATAACCTGCTTAAGAAAACTATTAAGTAAAAGCTAACAAAAGAGATTCTATTTTTGGTAATGGCAGATGACATGTAAGTGGAATCAACTCTACTGTAAGAACTAAAAAAGGTGGATAACATATGAAACAAAATTCTTCTAAAGGTATCAGAGAGCTAACAAGATCACGAAGAGTCAGAGGGTCAAGATATGGGAAGGTGCAGCTCAGTGGTAAAACACTTGCCTAGCATGTTTCAGGGTTGGCATTCTGGAAAAAAAAAGGCAAGAGAAGAGAAGAGATTGTTTGGAATTATACTCAATCTGCTGAGCAAATTATATAATTAACAGACTATTACCCTGGGCCTAAAAGAACTGAGAAGGCTTTCAGGGGATTTCAGGTAAGAAAAACAACTTGAAGATATTGGGTAGACAGGTATAAACAAGTCCTGTTTACTCATTCATTTATTCATTTAGTCTTTCAAGAAGTTTTAATTAAGTCACTATATGTGCCAGACACTAGAACAGGTGGCAGAAATATACAGAAGACAGTCCCCATCCTCCAGAGTTTCACCATTTAGTGAAGGAGAAACATGTAAACAAAGTTATAGCAAACCATATTAGAAATATATACAAGAACTTTGGAGCCAGGCACAGTGGCACACTCCTGTAATCCCAGAGGCTCAGGAGGTTGCAGCAGGAGGATAGCAAGTTAGTTCAAAGCCATCCTCAGCAAATCAGTGAGGCACTTAGCAACCAAGTGAGACCCTGTCTCTAATAAAATATTTTAAAAGGGCTGGGATGTAGCTCAGTGGATAAGCACCCCTGGGTTCAACCCCCGGTTCAAAAAAAAGAAAAAAAAAAACCTGTTGCAAACAGGGGGAATATTTAGCTCTGTCAGTGAAGGTAGGAAAGGTTTAAAGAGGGTGATCTTTACACTTAAATATGAAGGCTGACCAGGAAGAATTCATCAAGCAAATCAGGCAATCCATGCAAGGGAACTGCACATATAACAGTTTAGTTGCAAGAAAGAATATGGCTCTCCCAATAGTACAAACAGGTCAGAATGGGAAAGCCAAAGTGCAAATGTGTACAATCAGTGGTAGGGAAAGAAGGGCAGGAAGTGGAGAGAGGGGGAAAGGTGGAATGGAAAAAAGAACTGGATCATGAAGGGCTTCAAATGTCATGCTTGAGAAGCTGAATTCAGCAAGCAGATTAGTTTCTCAAAATGTGGTTATGGTTTACCCATACCAGAATCACTTAGGAGCAGAAATTGTCTAATTGTAGTTTGGGACCTACTGAAATTAATTTAGTAAATTGAAAAGGCAGTTTCTGGAAGGCAGGCAAGCATAGATAGGAATGAAGGAAGGGAGGGAGGGAAAGAGGAAGGGAGCATTAATGCTTATATTAAGGGTACTGTAGTAAAGGTGTGGAGTTTGCATATGTATTGTATTGCATATGTTTGTATATGTATTAAGAGTGGAGAAATAAAATCTCTTTCTTACTGTGAATCACAAAGAAGAAACATTGAACTAAATGTGCTTTTTTTTTTTTTTTTTTTTTTTTTAAAAGAGAGAGTGAGAGAGAGGTAGAGAGAGAGAATTTTTTTTTTTTTTTTAAATATTTATTTTTTAGTATTTGGCGGACACAACATCTTTGTTTGTATGTGGTGCTGAGGATCGAACCCGGGCCGCACGCATGCCAGGCGAGCGCGCTACCGCTTGAGCCACATCCCCAGCCCCTAAATGTGCTTTTAAAATGCAGATTCCCAGGACCCACACCAGACCCAGAAATGTGGTCTTGAATCTACATTTTATTTTTTTAAATTTATTTATTTATTCTAATTTGTTATACCTGACAGCAGAATGCATTTCAATTCATAGTATACATTTACAGCACAATTTTTCATGTCTCCGGGTGTACACAAAGTCATACCATTTGTGTCTTCATACATGTACCTAGGGTAATGATGTCCATCTCATTCCACCATCTTTCCTACCCCCATGCCACCTCCTTTCTGCTCCCTCCCCTTTGCCCTGCTCCCTCTCCTTTGCCCTATCTATAAAGTTCCTCCATTCCTCCTATGTCCCCGCTACTCCCATTATGGATCAGCATCTACATATTAAGAAAATATTTGGCCTTTGGTTTTTTGGAACTAGCTTACTTCACTTAGCATGATATTCTCCAGCTCCATCCATTTACCTGCAAATGCCATGATTTTATTCTCTTTTAATGCTGAGTAATATTCCATTGTGTACATATACCACAGTTTCTTTATCCATTCATCTACTGAAGGGCATCTAGGTTGGTTCCACATTGTGGAATTGTGCTGCTATTGTGAATTGTGCTGCTATAAACATTGATGTGGCTGTGTCACTGTAGTATGCTGTTTTTAAGTCCTTTGTGTATAAACTGAGGAGTGGGATAGCTGGGTCAAATGATAATTCCATGGAATCTGTATTTTAAACAAGTACTATGGGATTCCTGTGAATATTCAAGTTGAAAACCACTGCAGAAGTGGCACTGAAGGATAATTAGCAGAGTTCTGAAATGATCATAGTGATTTTAGGAGGATCTTTTGGATGTTTAGAAGGATATCAAGGATAAAGGTGAGAATGCAAGTTCAGAGGCTGTCAACAACTGTCAAGATTAAAAACGATGTAAGCTTACATTCCTACAATGTCAGTGAAAAGACTGGAGACACTGGACTGAGATGGTCAAAGTGAGTAAACTAAACAAATAGTTTTTCTGGAATTGTTAAGGGTTCATGAAGAGAAGCAGTTGACGAGAAGATAGAAAAGATGTCAGAGCTTTATGTAGGTGACTTTGAATGTAGGGGCCATTTAATTTTTAAACTATATAAGAAGCCATTATAAGATTTATATCATAGTATTATTCTAAAGACCTGTGACTTGATTGGGGGAAAACTGCTACAACTCAAATTATGAAATGATGAGTTCCTAAACAAGGGAAGTGGCAAAAGGGCTGGAGGAAAGAATGGATGTTAAAACAAAAAGTAGCTGGGGCTATAGCTTAGAAGTAGAGCACTTACACATCATGTGCAATGCCCTGGGTTAGATCCCTAACACCACATAAACAAAAAACAATCTAAACAACAGAAAACATAAATACTGTGAAAAACCAACTGCAGGATTATTCCTTTTCCAAATCTATACAGACTTGTTAAGACCATAAATCTTGGAGCCAGGCTACCTGTATTCAAATTTTGCCTTTACCACTCATTATTTATATGACCTGGAGCAAATTAGTTTTTCTATGCATCCATTTTCTTGTTTACACAAAGGAGAGATGAATAACACCTACCTCATAGGTTGTCACAAGAATTAGATGAAGTAAAATATGTAAAGCACTTACTATATCAGGAATTACTTTAAGCATTATCAAATGTTATTAATATAATGCCTGGTTCTGGACTGCCAACAAACAAAAGAAAACCTTCCACAGAAGTAGCAGATAAATTTCTGCATGATTTGGGACAGTTATATGACCAAGGCTTTAGTTTTCTCTTCTTTAAAGCAGTGTTGCTTTAATGATTCAATAAAACAGTGTATATAAAGCTCATGACATTTATTCCCTGACATACAAAAAGGCCTTAATACATGACAGCTATTAACAATCTCCCTGTTTTATACTGCATCTAGACTTGAATGGCCTCTTTAATTTAAAAATCTGGTTTTTTAATTTGACATTGAATTGAAGCTTTAAGTGAGCATACTCTTGACCCATAAATTTACCAGTTCTGAAAATTTTATGCTAAGGAAATATTCACACAAGAGCTCAAAGTGCCTATTTGATGGAGTTTCTAAGTGAAATGAAAATAACCTAGAAGTTCATTACAATTACTAGGTAAACAAATTACAGTCCATTCAAACAAAAGAATAATCTGTTAAAAAAATAGATCTGTAAGTACTGACAAGATGTTTAAGATATAATCTTGTGTAGAAAAAACTAAAGCAGTAGAATATGAAGCACAGAACGCTCCCTTTACATAAAAATGTACATCTGTTTATGCCTATACATGTATAAAGGAAATTCTAAAAAAATATACATCAAACTTAATAGTAGCCTTCTCTGGCAAGTGAGACAAAAGGAGAGGTAGGGGGATTTTGCTTTCACCTTTATACTAAATAGTATGAAAATTTAAGACCTAGAAAAAAAGAAATGCACAGGCTGGGCTGTGGCTCTGTGGTAGAATGCTTGCCTATCATGTGTGAGGCATTGAGTTTGATCCCTGGCACCACATAAAAATAAATAAATAAAATAAAGGTATTGTGTCCATGTACAACTAAAAAAAATTATTAAAAACAAACAAACAACAACAAAAGAGATGCACATCCTATGGTCCATAAAAATAGTACTTGTCTGTAAGCACATTCCTTAAATTATCATTATTTCCTTTAAATTATTTTTACACATTCAGGAAAAACAAACCAACAATATAGGTATGTCTTAAATATGACAAATATATCTATTTATCATAAATTGTATAGTCATTCAATTCCTGACATGCCTATTTAAGTAGCTGCAGAACATGTTAGAAGGAAGAATACCATTATTATAGAAACCAATATCTAGTTCAAAACCCATTTACCCATTCAAACAATATAGAGTGCTAAAAAGTACCAGGAGCCACAACAGGATAATGCTATAAGTATAAATGCTTAATAAATGCTATCTAAATAAAATCCACTGAATAGTAAATATGTAGGAATATAAACAAATATACTATGAAAATGTCTTGTGGGATTTTCCCATTTATGTACTACTACTTCTACGCTTGGGAATGAGTTTTGCTGTGGTCTATGCCTATGAATTAAATGCACTCCAATATCTTATAACCCTACTATACCTCCAATACCTTACCTACTAACATTCACAATGTATATTGTCTGTTGGAAGAGTGGCATAAGGAAGGCCACATTTAAAGAGAACCAGTTTTCTTACAGAAAAAAAATGACATTCTCCACTGATAATTGAAATGATACTTACCATTGAAAGGATTGATTCCTGAACTTATTCTTGAAATAATGGCTTCCTTTACTTCTTTTTTCTTAACACATCGGATACCCAAATTTTGAAAACTAGAAGGAAAAGAATAAACTTTCAAAACTGCATTCTAGTTAACAAAAAGAAAAACTATAGAAACCAAGCATATATCCCACACTGAGGAGACATTATTTTGTTGGCTGGAGATATTAAAGCATGAATTGTATTTCTAATTGCTATGATAAAAATGGGAGAATTTTTTTTTTAAAAGAGAGAGAGAGAGAGAGAATTTTTAATATTTATTTTTTAGTTATCATCGGACACAATATCTTTGTTTTGTATGTGGTGCTGAGGATCGAACCCGGGCCGCACGCATGCCAGGTGAGCGCGCTACCGCTTGAGCCACATCCCCAGCCGCAAAATGGGAGAATTTTGAAGAGTAGTGTTATATTTCTAAAAGAACTGCTACAAGAAAAATGTACATATAGAATTTTTATATATTATAATTATACCTTACCAATATGCCTATGTCAAATTTACCAAAGTAGACACAGATTCACTGGAAAGGAACACCAAAAAGCAAAACGTTGCTTCCCAAATTCATGATCAAATCAGTAAAATCTATGTATTTGATCATATAAAGGAAAAGGTATAAAAAGATGCCCACAGCCTCAAGTCCACAGGTGTGTTTGTTTTAGATGTAGGAATGTTGTCTACATTTAAAATCAAGTAACTGCATATAAACATTGGAAATTCTGAATTCTCTTTAATATTTTAGAGGTTTGGTAATGTAAGTTGGCACAGAAACAACTGGTAGGGACTGAGCATCGGGGACCTCATTTATGCAGAACTCTACAGTTTGCTGTAATGCCTACTAGTCCTCTTAAACACAATCAGCTCCATTCATTTATGCTGGCTGCGCAGCCCTGCCAGTAGAATGTTTTGTGCCATATTACATGATGTTACTGTAAGAAAGTATTGAAAAAAAAAAGTATTAAAATGTATTTTATTAGAAAGAGGTTTAATACTAACAACAATATTTAACAAAAGTTTCAAAATGTCATTTATGGAAAACTTCTCAATAGCTACAAATATTACTAATTTGCATATGTGTAGTACAGATGATGGTCAGGGGAACTCCCCCACCACCACTCAGTCATACTTGTTCCCGCATGGAAAAACCATGACATCATTAAAGTTGGGTGGGTGTGAATAAGGAAGCAAAACTCAATTATAGTAACATTACCATTTATTCAAACTTCATATGACACTTGCAACCAGAGGCTGCCTTGTTTTTCTCTCTCCCCATGCTTCTACTGTCTCATGTTCATGCTCTGCACATTCAGACTTCTGATTGTTAAAATCTAAATTATCTTTGGCATTTTATTCCTCTACTTCCAATACTAAAACATAAGTCATGAATTCTTAATCCTTTCTTAAAATTCTATAATTACAATCCTCTTCCTCAAAAGTAGTCCTTCACTGTGAAATATTTTTTGTTTGATTCTTAATTTTTCATTGACAAAAGATCTTTAAGAATTCTTCATACTTTTATACTACATGATTTTGTTTCATCTGAATAATGATTGCTAAGAATATTAGAAGTAATGAAGATTTCTGAAATTCTGAAGGTTGAGGGTGTAGCTCAGTGGTAGAGCACTTTCTATATTTGTATAAGGCCCTGAGTCTGATCCCCAGCAAGGCAAAAGAATAAGAAAAGGAAATTTCTGATACGCAGAAACCAAAGATTACAAAGATTATATGAATCAATTATTAATTTGTTCATTCACATTCAACAAGTTTAGAAGTTCCCAGTATCCCTTAAAAATTCTGGAAAGTGGGGCTGGGGATGTGGCTCAAGCGGTAGCACACTCGCCTGGCATGCGTGCGGCCCGGGTTCGATCCTCAGCACCACATACAAACAAAGATGTTGTGTCCGCCGAGAACTAAAAAATAAATATTAAAAAAAAAATTCTGGAAAGTAATGAGGACATACAATCTTCCCTTCATGGAGTTTATAGTTGCATACAAGAGTTGGCAAACTATAACTCCTGGCCATATCCAGCATACTGCCTGGTTTTGTAAATTAAGTTTATAACAGAACAGTCATACTCATGAATTTCAAGCTGCAACATTAGAGTTCAGTAATTGCAACACAGACCCTAGAGCCTGCGAAGCCTAAAATCTTTACTATCTAGCTTTTTACAGAAAAAGTCTGCTAACCTCTACTCTGGATAATCTGATAGCTATTAAATAATCACACAAAAAATGCTAAACTGAAATCATGACAAGTTTTATGAAGGAGATATACATGATTTATGGAAGTCTATGATGGGAGAGTCAATCAATTCAGGGTGGACACAGGCCCCCTGTAAGGAAGTGATTCTTAATATGAATAGAACTGAACTAAGGGAAGAGGAGAGGAAAGAGACTTCCATGCAATGGCCCCTACAGAAGAACCTTGTGAGCAGAGGAAACCAAAGGAAGGCTTTTGTGATGAAAGCATAGAGATAAGGCAGAGGAAGCACAATCCAACAGAAGGCTAGAACAAGTGGACTATGGGGGCTGGTAGGCCACAGAAGGAATGCTGTCCCTATTCCAAGAGCCACAGAAAGCCATTAAAATGTCTTAAGCAGGGAAATATTCAATTTGTATTTTAAAAGATATCTCTGGCTAAAGTGAAGGAAAACTAAGGGGAGGAGATCAAAAAAAGAGTTGATGCAAGACCACCAGGGTTAAGGCTATCCCAGCAACTCCAATTTAAAACTGTTGAGGTAGTTCATGGGAGTTCACTAGATGACATGGATAGATTCAAGAGCTATTTAGGAGGTATCTTAATGATTCACACACATGTGAGGGGTCTATGGGGGTTTTATAGAAACCACTAAGACAAGGTACAGTGAAAGGAGAACAATTTTGAGGGAAAAGAGCTGTGATCATGGTTAAGATCATGGTTTGGGGCATATTCTATTGGGGTTTTTTTGAGACATTTAAAAGAACATTAAGAGCAATCAGACTAAATACCATTCCCTAGTGAAAAGAACTAGGGATCCTTGGGAAAAAAAATGATGATATAAGGTCTGAATCAAGAAAAGTTCAAGTCTTGAACACATTGTTGTATCAGAAAGTGAAGAAGTGTATGAAGAAACATGGGGACATACTGAAAGGATATAGGAGACAGTATGAAGGGGTTTGTTTTGATCAAATCTGGGTCAATTTGAAAATCAAAATAATGCCACTAATGGTCTATAATACCATTGTTATAAGAATATAAGTTGACAGTGACACTTTTTAAATGGGGAAGGGAAAGAAGGAAAGATCCTTTCTTTACAATAGAATGCCAATTAATATCACCAAGAATAAAAAGAAAAAACTGAGATCACATGTGTCCTGAAGGGATCACCTCTGTAGATTTCTTGCCCAGTGTTTCATGAAACATGTTATGTTTCTCATGTTAAATATAATCCTAAATATAATGAGTAATCCTTAATGGGATCCTGGATTGGGGATAAAGACTGGGCAACCACAAAGGTCATTCCTGGGATAAATGAAGTAATCCAAAAATTTAACTGCTACAATAAGAAAGAAGGAATGGCCAGAAAAGAAGGAAGTAAAATACGTTTGTTCTCATAGAAATTAAGAAAAGAGAATATTTCCAGACAGGAGAGGTCAGGTTCAAAATGCTATTGGGAAAGTCAAATAATACAGACAGGATTTATTTCTTGCAAAGTGTATATTACCAAACATTTTGTGTTTTGTGTTGTTATTATTAATAAGAGGACGCATTTTCTGAATAGTTATTATCAATATATAAGGAAACTACTAATATTTCTGTTGTCATTAGTTTCATTTTTCCCCAAGAGCAATACATGCTCATTACAAAAATGAACAAGTTAGGAAAAAAGAAACCTTACAATTCTACCCATCCCAAAACAACCACTATTAATACCTTAGCATATATACTACCATGTATATGTATAAACTTTTTAAACAAAAATAAGATTATTCTTCATATCTTGTTTTAAAACATACCTTGTTTTAAAATCTATTTTATTTATCTAGCTTATTATGAATCTCTTTATTTATCAACAGACATATTTGCAATGTTAGTTTTATGACTATTCAGAAGTACACTAAGTGAATGTACCACTTTATTTAACTTGTATCCTTTCTTGTTTATAACTTTTTGCCATTACAAAGTTACAGTAAACATCATTAAATGTCTGAAAATGCTTAATAGTTTCCTGGGAATAAATTCCTAGAAGTAGAATTGCTGGCTCAAGGTGCTTTCATAGTTTTTAGGCTTTTGCTATGTAGCTGTTAAATTGCCTATCAGAAAGCTTTCATTAACTTATACTAACTAAACAGGCTCATCTTCTGGTAGCCTCACCAACATATGAACTTATTACATAATTTTTTTATCTTAGAACTTTTGTTGTATGTTAATTTTGTAATCTGCCACTTTCTTAATAAATTCTAGTTTTCCAACTTATTTTCTCATATGTGGCATTTTTTAAAAAGTTAACTACATGAAAAAATAGAATAAAAATTTCAGGAATTGTTCAAACTGAGAAAGAAAATCACAACATAAAGTTTGTTTTTACCTTTACTGATTAAAAGAAATATTCATGCTAACCATCATGTGATGTGCTGTGTGTTCTAATGAAGAATGAAAATGTAGTTCTAACGCAAATAGTAAGAAAATTTAAGTATACACATAGTAAATAGTATGACAAATTAATTTATTCTGCTAAAAAGTAACAGATGATCATGGACAGGAAATAGAACATCCTATACTTGTCCTATTCCTAAAGATGTTTTTGACTATTGGCTGGGGCTGTAGCTCAGTGGCAGAGCGCTTGCCTAGCATGCATAGGTACTAGGTTTGATCCTGCCACTCTGTTTTAAAATAAAGGCATTCTGTCCATCTACAATTACAAAAATATATATATTAAAAAAAGATGTTTGTGACTATGTACTTACAATAAAGGCCTGCGTTCTTGACCAAATTCTGCTTCATAGTAGCCATCTCTGCAGTCTTTTCCAACTAAATCATGAGGATGAGGTTTATAGGGGTCATTTTTTGTAACTAATGTAATTCTTACTTTTCCTTTTCCATAGTAGTTCATAATCTGGAAAAAGGGGGGATTAAATATATGATTCATAAATATATTTTATTAAGAACTGATTTACTAAATTGACAGTTCAATTTATATAATGTAATTAGCTCTAAATAAATAAAGTTCAACTGACCAGAAACTGCAGTAGAGATGAAACTTTCCAGAGAATACCAGTAGGAAAGAACTTACCTCTCAGCTGCTGGACATATTATTTTCTGCCCTAATTTCAACTGATCATATCATCTGATTATTTATTTCCTTTTAAAACAAGTAATATTACACTTTAATTTTTATCACAGAGCATGAGAAAGAACTAAAATGTTAGAACACTAAATCCTTTATCTTAGATGTACTATCATACCATAAATATCCCTTGAAAATATATAGTTAAACCACACTCAAAATAATAGCACATAAATATAATTTTACTTAACATGCAAGATTTAATTTCACAAAGTAACCGTTAATCAGTTATATTAAATAATATAAACAAATCTCAAGTGTTCCCGGTGTAATAAGCAGTAAATCTAGCTGAGTTTAATAATATGAAATTTCACTCAAATCTGGAACATTCCCAGTACAAAGGAGAGTAAGCATGGGAGAGGCAGGAGGACACTATGAGATGGAGAGAAACTAATGTTTACTTTCAAAGCTAGCAAATTTGCACGAATGAGCAGGGGATAAAAAAAACAGCATACCCTAAGGGAGTAAGGTAGTTAAGTAGACTGAGTGGCGTACCAGGTAGAGGGCACTAAAATCCATAAATCTGAATTTAAACATAATTTAAACAGTAACCATGAAGTATATGTTGCCTTTCTGGGTGGAAGAGAGGTAACCACTCAAGACTCTAGGACAGGCTTACAGTAGATAGAACTCAAGCTGGAAAGCGTTTAGGACCTTCTGGAATGGTAAGGATACAGATCATAGAAATATTTTAGAGACATAATGAATAAATAGAATTATGGAGAAGAAAAAATTAACTCAAAGGATTGGAAAATAGAATTTTTAAAATTTACTTATTATGTTTTACCTTTAACATTTAAATAAAAGGATTTGGATAAACCAAATCCATACTGTACCAAAAATGTGACTTAAAATTAGAAAGTTGCTACAGTTAGATGGGAGCAAGAAGCTCTGGTATAATATTGCACAGTATAGTGATTAGATATAACAATAACGTACTGTATATTTTAAAAGCTAGAAAAGGGCTAGGGATACAGCTCAGCAGTTAGTAGAGTGCTTGCCTTGCATGCACAAGGCCCTGAGTTCAATCATCAGCACATACCAAGAAAAAAAAAAGCTAGAAGAAAGGAGTTTGAATATTTCACCATATAGACATGGTAAATGTTTGAGGAGATAAGTATGTTTAACATTATTTAAAGTTTATATAGTGCATACATATATCAAACATTACATGGTATGCCATTCATATATATAATTTTTATGTTTTTATGTATTAGTTAAATAAATGAAAATAGGAATTTGGAATTCAATACAAAATGTTGGCATTACCTTATTCTATAATTTAACAATTCTCTTTAAATTCAACAGAATAAACTCTGTAAGTAGAGCAGTTATAAAATAGTGAATTAAGCTGGGCACAGTGGTGTATGCCTGATATCCTAGCAGCTCAGGAGGCTGAGGCAGAAGAATTGCGAATTCAAAGCCAGACTCAGCAAAAGCTAGGTGCTAAGCTACGCAGTGAAACCTTGTCTCTAAATAGAATACAAAATAGGGCTGGGGATGTGGCTCAGTGGTTGAGTGCCCCTGAATTCAATCCTTGGTACTCCCCTCCCCCAAAATAGTGAATAAAGATCTGTTGATAAAAAAATTAAATACCACTTTTCAAAATTCAATTTGCTATTAGGTTTTTGTTGTTTTGTTTTTTGAGATGAGATCCTGCTAATTTGCTCAGACTGGTCTTGAACTTCAGGATTCAAGTGATCCTCCTGTCTCAGTATCCCAAGTAGCTGAGACTACAGCATGTGCTACTATGCCCAGCTTGCTATTAAGCTTTTAAATTGGCATTTAAAGGATAAAAAATTAAAAGGTAAGTGAAATATAATTTACAAAAATAAACTGGTACAGGGGCTGGGGTTGTGGCTCAGTGGTAGATCGCTTGCCTAGCACATGTGAGGCACTGAGTTCGATCCTCGACACCACATAAAAATAAAGCCGAGTTGAAATAGAAAAGTCTCTAAAACAGATGGAAGATGTCTTGAAAGCATTGCAAACGAAGCTGTGGGAGGTTGAATCAAAATTGTCCTTTATGAGCTGCAAAAGCTGAACTCTGTTCCATGTTCCATGTCTCTTATTCTTTCCCACCCATTATGTCTTAAATGAGAAGAACTGTAGAATCATTTCTGCAGCTGTATTTTATGGCAAAGAGGTGATTGTTTCCCACATTAGAATTTTTAAGCTATTTTATGATACTTGCTGGAATTGGAATTTAGGAATTTGTATTCTGATAAGAAACTGGGCTGAGTTTTCAGAATTATTTTCTTCTCTGTGTCAAATTCATTATTATTGATTTTCTATTTTTTAAAGAATGATTTTGCTTTTAATACTTTGGACAGTATTAAATAGTGAATGGTAAAAATCTTTTAAAAAATTAAATAAATAAATAAATTTGTACATCTGCAACTAAAAAATAAAAATAAAAATAAACTGGTATATTTATCAAAGTCATTGTCAATTAAAAACTACTTTTGAAACTTATGCTAATATGAAAAAAGCCATATTTTAAAAATTATACTATTTTAAATGATGCCAATGATGCAGAGTATCAGATGCAGGCAATAAAGATCAGGAAAAAGGAAAAAAAATGTTCTTCTCCTTTTTGATAAGCCCTAGACTAAGACATTACAGGAAGAATTCTGATTCAGTTCTCAAAATCATGTTTCATCTACACAGTAATTTTCCTCACCTCTACATGAACATAATACTTTTTCCTCATTAAATGCTTTGTGTTCCATGAAAGGGATCATAATCCAAAAGCTGCCAATGTACACTTAGCACTGTGATTCTCTCTACATAGATTAATATACAAATAATTGTAATTATCTACATCAGGGAAGACTGTATTATAATTAAGAAATGTCTCTACCATCTAATACAGATTAATTTAAAAGAAAAAAGGGAATAAAGGAAAAAGACTATGGAGGTAATTAAAGAAAATGAGCCTTTAATATAACTGCAATAGCTAAAATATCAATCAACCAAAAGTGAGAAAGACACAGAAGGATCTATTACCTGGATAGATGGGAATGTTCGATTGTTCTCAGTGCTGTGCTCTCCTGGAATGCTGCCAGCTGATCGCCCTTCACATTTGTACCTAAAACGCATTCCCCTCTGCCTGGGTTGTTCAATTATCTTTATATATGGGTTATACCCACCTGAAAATTTTAAAAGGGAAGGGTTCAGTGAGATTACAATAGGATCATAATAGATTTCTAACAATTTGGGTTTTTTTTTTTTTAAACAACAGACTAAAACAAAGATTCTCCCTCCCAACATTAACAAGGTTGTAATGTAATTATCCAAGATTGATTGGAAGACACATCTTTTGTTCCCATTCAAATTGAGCTCATAGTATTAACACAAGTCATACAAATCAACTGATTAATTAATGCTTTATTGCTTAATATCCACAGCTAATGCCAATATCAAGTTCTAAAATAACCACTTCATAAATATTCACTTTCCACATGAGATCAAGCAGAAGGGTTTTCCCCAAGATGCCCCAGAATGATGAAGAAGATAGTATTCAGCAGTACATTATACTTCCCAAGAGAGTAAACATATTTAACTGTTTGGCTTAACACTGGATTCTTGGAAGTAGGTGAAAAGATCATTCCCTAAAAATGAAAATAATTTAAACTCTTGCAAAAGCATAAGTTTGGAATGTTATACAATGTTGTACATTGTATACTAAAACAAGCCCCAGAAGAGACTTCAGGCTCAAAAGAATTTTCAAGCAGTCCCATCTAAACTTTTTCTACAATATAAGACACTATGGAGGAAAAGAAACCGCAACTATTTGTTTTATATAGCAATATTATTCAAAATTGCACCTGTAGGATAAGCTACTGATACACATACTTAATGAATGACTCTTAAAATAATTATGCTGAGTGAACAAAGCCAGACCAAAAGAGCACATATGGTATAAGTCCATTTAGAGCTAACTCTAGACTAAGTAAACTATAATGAAAGAAAGCAGATCACTAGTTGCCTAAAATGGGATAAAGTTTAGGGGATGATGGACATGTTAAATATTTTGATTGTGGTGATGATTTAGGTTGTACACATAGGTCAAAACTTACCAAATTGTGTACTTTAAGAATGTGTAATTTGTTATACATTAATTATACATTAATAAGGCTGTTTAAAACATATGTATCTTTACCCTTTCTTATTATCCAAATCATGGAAATAAAAGTTCAATAAAGATACTCAATTGTGCTTAAAAGGGGTAATTAACAATGTGTTTTCATTTCAGGGGTATGAAGACATCTTCCATTCAAAAAAGAAAAAAAAAAAAAAAAAGACTCTCCCCCAATCCATTTAGTGATTTCTAAATTCCCACAATTATAAATCCATTTCACTGAGGTTATCCTGTTAGAATGCAAGCAATTTCAGAAAAGATAAAACAGTGGGTCTTATTAGGTAAGTATAAGAAGAGGCCTTTTGAATCCCACCTAGCCATTTTTTAACAGTAAGTCCCTGGAAATGTTATTAAAATCTCTTAGTCTCCTCTGTAAAATGGGAATGATAATCATAACAGCACTACCTCATAGTGTTGGTGTGAGGATCAGACATCACATGTGTTAAAATTCTTACTGTTATACATATGACATGGTGAAAAGAGGAGGAAAGAAAAAAGGTAAGCATTCTAGGGAGAAGGAAGAAGAGTGTGTCCATAGAAGAGTTTATTTAGGTATCACCAATGGAAGTAGAGTATGTTTCTACTCTTAGAGAACCAAAACTCAGAGCACACAAAGTAATACAGATTTCATTTTATGTGTTATGAGGAATCATTATTTTTATGCAGGGAAATCATAAGATCAGAATAGCATTCGAGAATAAGAACTCTGGTGGTACTGGACATATTGAAAGTAAAAAGCAAGGTGATCAATTTAGAGTCCATTAAAATACAACAGTTCCCCCCTTATCCATGGGGGATATGTTCCAAGACCCCCCAGTGGGTTCCTGAAACTTTACAGACAGTGCTGAACTTTATATATACCATGTTTGTCCTATACATACATACCTATATATGCTAAAGTTTAATTTATAAATTAGGCACAATAAGAGATTAACAACAATAAAAAAATAGAACGATATATTCTAACAATAGTTATTGAAAACTTATTACTTATTTCTGGAAATTTTCACTTATTATTTTTGGACTATGGCTGACCACAAGTAACTGAATTATCAACACCAAAACTGTGGATAAGTGGAGACTACTGTCAGGTGGGCAATGATGAGCATGTGTCTAAAATAAGGCAGTGATAATAGGAATCCAGGTTCATTTAAAAGATAAAACTGCCAGTATTTGGGGTGCCTAGGCATTAGGCATCAAAAGAAAAATTAAAAGAAGTATTGATGACACCACATTTCTACTTTGGGTCACTGAATAAATTGCTACTGTTATCTTCAATTTTATTCAGCTTAAATCAGACTTCTTGTATTGAAGCTACTACCTATTTGTTTATTCAAAACACAAAGGGCCAGGAAAAACTAACTCAATCAAGTTCATAACTCTTTTTTTCAATTTTACTGAAAAACCACAAGGCAAGCATACAAATGAGTATTTCACAATTTATGTCGTTGTATATTTCAAAATCACATTACAATTTTGAATATTTCCACAATTTATGTCGTTGTATATTTCAAAATCACATTACAATTTTGAATATTTCCTATCTTTATACATTCTTGTAGGTATATCTAAAAGAAGTACATTTCCCTCTCAATAGTTAAAATCAACAGTATTTTTCAGTGACATCTTAAATAATTTATGTGGTTGAACAAAAGGTCAAATAAATCCCTGCACACTACTTTAAGGTGTCTTGGTGGGAAACTGATACAGAATTACATCATTGATAGTAAACTGTTAGCTTCTTTGGAGGAGGAGGAGTATAAATAAAAATTCTAGGCTCATTGTGAGCAAAGTGAGCAGTGATTTATTGACATTTTAAAAAACTATCTAGTGTGTTAATGAAGTAAGTCTATAGACAAAAGAACAGAAAAGCAATTGTTGAAAAGATTAAATAGAATACTTTTTAAAAGTTTTTTTAAATGCTGAAAATGACATAAATATTAGTTATCATATAATATTGTGTACTGAAAAGTTCTTGAAGTTTACTTTTTCTATTACGGAAGTTCTTAATTGGTAAAAAGTTTCACTAACAACCAAGTAACCAAATTTTTTGTAATATTCTATACCTCCCCAGCTGAAAATAATTTCCTCTTCCTGTAAATAAAAATAGTACTTTTGTTTATAATAATTATTCCAAATAACTTTAATTCAGGGAGGATTCATTTTATTTGTTCTTGAAATAAAGCTACCTGCTTTATTTCTTTTAGATACTTGAAGGCAGAAATTACATTATTCATAAGTGCCTTATATACAAATATTAAGTAAATATCTATTGGGTGAATGATTTAAAATCTGAAGATATTTTGTTTGTGCAAGTTACTCAAACATGAAAGGACTACATTAATGATTAATAGATCTTCTTCATTATATTCTGCTATGATGAAAAAAGCAGTGCTTTGTAGGTACTAGAATTGCCATACCTTCCTACTTCCTCACACCCATTCATATGCTGATTTATTTATCTGTGGCTGTGATTTTTAAAACTTCCTAGCTATAAATAATTTATATTATATATCAGTACAATGCAACAGTTATTTCCTTCCTCAGGACGGTTTTGCAAATGCCACTCTTCCCACAGATAAAAAGTGCTGAAATGTAGTCACATATGGAGTAGAAGAAGGTAAAATATAAATCAGGGAATTGTAGGGAAAAATGAGTAGTCTTAACTAAGATTACTGAATGTCACTACAGTTTTGAAAAGCACTGAAATGTCTTCAAAATGAGTTCTAAACAATTTGATTACTGTATTTTTCTTTAACCAATACTGCGTAAAACTAGGATTGTCCCTATGTTTTGAACAGTATTGTAAAATGCTAATGCAGACCAGAACATCTGAAATATAGCCCAAATTTTTGCAATGTATATTTATGATTTATTTGCACTAAGGAAAAAAAGAGTGCTATATAAAAATCACACAATAAAGTATTAGTTTTTGATTAAAAAAAGAAATTACATTGAAGTAAAAGATAAAAATAGATTACCAATTGTCAGAAATACACACATTCACTAAAATCTTTTTTTTTTTCCCCCAGTGGTGTTGGGGATTGAATCTAGGGCCTTGCACATGCAAGGCAAGAGCTCTACCACCAAGCTACATAACCAGTTCCATATTCATTAAAATCTTATTGCTAGCATTAGGAATCAGTATTAAGTATACAGTGAAAAATATTAATTACATTTAATATAATTTTAAAGCACTTTGTATATATTTGATCCTAACTTTAATCTTCATAAAGAAAGAACTTATCCCATTTTACGGGTGATAAAACTATAAAATTTAAAATTAAATAAAGTAATGAGAAAAAAAATTATGAATGACATTAGCTACAGTGACAGCTCAGATTCCAGGATACCAAACTTAAGAAACAACAAACATAAAAAGCAGCTAGGGGTAAAATTACAATAACTGATTCAGCACATTTTAAAAAAAATACCTGCAATCTAAAATAAATATATTCTAGTTTAATAAAATAATTCATCTTGGTATAAGCAAGTAGTTTAATAAAATAATTCATCTTTGTATAAGCAAGTGTAAGAGTCAATAAAATCTTTAGAACAAAGTTTGTACTGGAGATGTACATCAGAAACACCTAAGTAGCTTTTCCAAAACATTGGACATGCCCTGACCCCATCTCAGAGCCCAACAGGAAGTACTCTTCAAGGGTAAAGCTGTTTCTGAAAGAGCCTTTCAAGCCAGTTTAACACATTCCTAATTCAAGAACCACAGCCCTAAAACTTGAAGAAGTAGAAACAATGATGCACATATCTGAAGCAGCAATCCCAAATTCAGGTCTGCTTCCTGGATAAATAAGGCAGAGCAATTCTGACTAGTTGTAACTCCTTTTTCTCTCCTGATCAAAACAGATTATTCAAAATGTAAGCAAGAGAAAAAGACAAAGGGATAGCCTTCAACTGCTCTAATTTGTTTTAAAAATAAACCATTTACAAAATAAATATTCTAACATACTTCTTGCAGTACAATACACAAATATTTGAAATGCCAATGTGTCAAAACACCACAGTTAAGAAAGCTGACTAGAGTGCCTCTCTCTCTCATAGAGCTCCTAGATGACATTTTGCCTGGGACCCAAAGGAGCAAAAGGGGCTAAGAATACATACTTTTCCAAATATCACCTCTACTCGTGGTGGAAGAAAAGAAAATAGGATCTATTCTTTTTTCCTCCAAAAGATCTATCAAAGTTTACTGCAATACAACAGATTGACTTTGAATTGGCCTTAAGAATCCAGGTAATGGAATTTTCAAATGAGTAGTCAACTGATGTATGCACCACAAGGTAAAAAGGATATTATAGATTTTGGCAATAGAGATTCCACTGCTATAGAGGTGGGAGAAAAACTTTTGACCTACCGGGTGAAAAAGTAGAGAAACGTTTAAAATCTGTCCCAGATTATACAGGTATTTAAATTTAAAAAAAAAAAACATACATGGCAGGGCCAAATCATCTGTTAAGATTTCTAGACTTAAAAATACAGGAGGGCGAGTTAAATATGAATTTCAAGTAAACAAATAATTTTTTTAGTGTAAATCTATCCTATATAATATTTGGGTCATGTGCCTACAAACGCAATCATGTACAGAGAACACAAATGGGAAGGAGTTGGAACAAAAGAAATTTGAGTGACTTGTTATATTAAAGAACAATAGGACATACCCCTAGATGTTGCTACTTATGATTCATTTCATTCACTCATTCTCCTTATGTTTATTATATATCACGTCAATTTTTATACCACTGTTATCTCTTTTTCAAGAACATTCATGTTTGTGTGCAATCTTTTACTTAAAAAAGTCATTTGCTTTAGCTATCCATCCTAACTTCCAGTTCTATTATTAAAGAGTAAGTTGCCATATACTTACATCCATTTTTTTCTCCTTACTCAAGAGAAAAATAGTTCTCTTGAAATTCATACTACAAAGAGGTGGTTAAGTATTGTGGTTCACAAAAACAATTTTTTGTGTACTTTCTATTCTGTTACATAGCAGAGTCATACTACAGAAAAATGTGCATAAAAAGAAATTATCTAAATTTTAAGATAACTTAACCAAAGAGAGTACTAATTATTAGTAAACATAGTCACATACCACACAAGAACATTTTGCTTTTTTTACTGAAAAGTTTCCAATTTAGACATAAAATACTTACATTAAATAGAATAGAATTATAAATATACAAAGGTAATGTCTACTTAACTATGCAGCTTTGATAGGTTTGGGAACACATTTTTTTCACTTTGCCTATTCTAATTAATTGTGTCAAGAAATTAGAATCAAGAGTATTGTTTAAAGGGGGGAGGCAATGAAAAACAATGACCAAGTTATGAAACCCTAAATAACTAATCTGTCAATTTATATTACAACATTTAGAATCATTATATAAAATACCAGCTACTCATAGCATTTATATAATTTATATAATTTTGATGATGATTATGCTCTTATGTTACTTTTACATTATAGGGATCATCTCTTCAACTACACATACCTATTTACATATAACATCTGGTGAGAAATGAAGAAATAGTCTTAAATGCTTGGTAATCAATAAAAGTACTTTTTGAGGTTTTTAATACTATCTTACTACAAACAGAATCTAAAGTAAATAATAAACTCATTAAACAAATTTTTTCCTGTCACTCTTTCAGCTAAATTAGTTCCAAATCAGAATGGGAATTTATAATTTAATGAATCTTTTTCTCTCTTTAAGGTCTTTACATCTGATTAAAAAAAAGTATAACCTGACTTCTTTAAACATTTTTTTTGTTTTTTTTTTTACCTAGTAGTTGCAAATAACTGAATTACAATTTAAATAACTTGTTGTATTTTAAATAGTTCCATTTAATGCAACTTTTTAGAAAAGACCAAAAAAGATAACCACCCTACAACTTCCAAATCTTTGAACTTTCAGTTTCTTTACACTTCCCTTTCAATTTAGAGACTCAGTCCTCATAACAAAAATATACTGTCATTAAACAAGTTTAAGTTGCATCACATTTTAAAATCAGGTAGGTCTTACAATACTCTATGTAGAAACGATTGTTTTTTTTTTTCTATTTTAGAAAAGTTTTAAGTATTACATATATGAAAGATTAGTCTGGTCAAATAGCCAACAGTGGACTTTTTTTTTACTTAAAATGCTCACCATTCATTAGTTCTTTCATACAACATCTCTTCCTGATAACCAATAAACTAAACATTTGATGTCATCCTTGTACTTTTAATCTAAACATCTATTGAATTGATATTTTCAAGATTCTCTGAAAGTCTGGGGTCATTTAAGTGAGTAAAGGGAAAGTTGAAATATTTTAAACTACACTTGTCTTCTCACACGAAAACCACAGACAAACTGAAATCAAATGTCATGTGAAACACCCCAATTTCCTTTTCAGCTTACAGCAGTAGCTATGGTATTGTTCTGCTCAACCCTTTAAAGAGGTTCTTTTTGCTTTCTACTTCCTCTTCTCTACCAGACATCAGCTTTCTACCGAGGGTCACTACAGGAGGCAGTAGGAAGCATGCGGGTCAAGAATAAACAAGACCCTTCTTCATTCAGCCTCCTACTACAGCCTTAAGGTGTCATTTTAGGCTTCCGGCTTTTGCTTGCTCTGCACCCGGTGCTGGGGCAGTGCAACTGCAGCACCCCCACCCTCACCCCGCCAAAATCCCGGTAATGATCCAACCTAGACTACTTGACTTACCCGCTTTGAGTTACAGGCAGCCCTACATCATGGCTATCTATACAACTCTTCCGCCCTTTCCCTGCAAGCTGTTTCTTAACTTGTTTCCCTGCAAAGCAACAAATCCAACCATTTATAGACGAAAAGAAATATTTACATTAGGGGATTCCGTTGTTTTCATGCCTAGCCATTATTTTAAAGCACAAATAGTTTCAAAATCCTTTCCCCGTTGCTGCTAACAAGAGGGGGACTTGGAACTCGACGTCTCTACTCGGTAAGTTAGAAAAGTCTGCGCTTGAGTTCCCAGTAAAAGTCATCCACTTCGTTTCCACTTAATACCTGTTAAAATAACACTAAGAAACTTTACGGCAGCGCCACATTTTACACAACTGTCAGCACAAGAACTTGGAACTTGATGAAATTAATCTAAACAGGGAGAGAGTTCGCCCGAGGTCTGAAGCTTCCTCATTCTCGTCCAAAAATACAAAACCACCATTTCAATACAATTCAACCTTTAAATACAAGAACTCTTCGTCCTCCCTTATTTAATTACTTCCCTAATCCCCAAATCAAGTTGTTGGGAATTTCTAAAGTTCCGGCTATTACAAGAGCATCAGATTACACAGCGCGGCTTTGATTTCGCACGCAAACCTTCAAGCAGGTAACTTTTTCTGACAATTTGCCAGGTGAGGCGATTTCAAAGCCAGAATGTGCCATCAAAACAGATCCCGAATCCCAGGGCAGCACCACCCCGCAGAAGAGCTCCTTCCCCGTCCAGCCGCGATGGGCGCACTCACCGGAGGCCATGGCTCCGCTCTCCGCGCAGTCGGGCCGGCAGCTCCAAACGTCGGGGCCCGAGGCCGTCAGCCAGACAGCCGCCAGTCAAGTCAGGAGGCCGCGGGACCTTTGCCGTCGGGACCCCAGTCCCCCTGACCACCCCCGGGCCTCCTCCTCTTTCCCGCCCTCCCCTTGGCTTGCGGCTCACACCTTCCCACCCCCTGAATTCTCGCGCTCAGGGTCACCACTGTCGCCCGTCCAGCGAGCGGGAGACAGGAGCAGGGGGCGGAGCGGGACGAGAGCCGAGCGCTAGCCCGGCCAAGAAGCTGGCAGCCCGGAGGGAGGGGAATTTCCCGCGGCTGACGTAGCGCTCCCCATCGCCTTTCCCGGGGGCGGGGGGCGGAGCGTTCTCGAGGCTGGCGCGCGCACCCGCACTGAGCAGCCCGCGACCCGCCCCGGTCCCGGCCCCGCCCCCGCGCGCTCCCCGCCCCCGCGCGCGCGCCCTAGAATTGCTGCGTGATTGGGTCCGGGTGCAGATGCTGCAGCGCGGGGTCTGCGGGAGTGTGGGGACGGTAAAGAGCTCCGGCAGCTCGGAGGTGACGGCTCTGAGCGTGAGAAGGCCGCCGGCTCCCGAGAAATCCCCCTCCTCCGGGTTGTCCTTCGGAGTGTGGTTTAAAGTTCAGGAGCTGGTGGGAGGGTGAGGTGACGTCGAGAGGGTCGGTCGCCCGGGAGCACCTGGAGGCGGGCCGGGCGGCCTCCTGGCTGGGGGGGGTGGGGTGTGGAGAACGGCCCGGGGTTTTCGATAGGTAGTTCCCCCTCTTCCCGATTTCGCACATGCAAATCTCCACCCCCGCGCCGGGGCGCGTTGGAGCGCGGGCGTCCCGGCGTGCCCTCGAGGGGAAGTGCGGAAGCGGCCGTCGGCGAGGTTCGTTTGTAATTCGTGTATTTGCATAGGGGACCCCCGCAGTCTGATTTTCCTTCTTTATATCTACATTTTGAGGGCTTGGTTAACTACGTATTTTATGTACTAAAACCTTTTAAACTCAAAAGGTCTGCACTGCGAGTTCCTCGTTACGCAGTGAGTGGACACTATATCTTGAGATTTGACAGATACCCATGAGGAAGGGGACGCTGAAACGAGCATTTAGTGCATTAAAGGATCCATTATAACTTTATTTTTTTCATTTGCTAATAAACACCTGTTGCCTTGTCTAGTATGTGTTGATATCTTCATTTTGTAAACGAGTTAATAAGGATTTGGAGAAATTAAGTACTTCAGAACGCTGGTTAAAGGGAAAACAGTTTAAACCCAAAGTTATCTGATTCCAAGTCTCCACGCCTTTTCTCTGGTCCCGTGGTGCCAAAAATAACTATTTGGAGAGGAAAGGAATGGGGAATATTAACCTGCTTTATGAGTGGCCCAAACCGGAGGACTCCCTGGAAGAAATCATTAGAAATAAAACCTTGCCATTCCCCAAATAGCTCTCCACAAAAATGTACAATGTACAGAAAAGGTAACAGTTCTATAATTGGGTAATTAAATCATATTGTGGTGCACATCATAGTTGATCCACTAAAGAGATGGCAAAGACCAAAAAAAAAAAAAATAGAAAACCTCAAACCTTAATAATAATCCGTTAAAATAATGTTGATTGTCTTTATCCAAGAGAAATAAAATAGGAAGTTACATCTTGGAGCCAAGAGCCAAGGCTTAAAACTCCTAGAGATTTTTTTAAGGTTTAGACTGGGAAAAAATGTTTATTATTCTATAGCTAATAGCTGGTCATTGCAGTTTATATAGAGAAGAATGGCACATGTTATTTTTCCTTGAGGGCTTATAGTCTTTGATGTGTTTCTTCAACAAATATCTACTTTGCCAGATGCCCTTCTAGGTTGTGGATGTATACATTAGATGAACATGATAAAAAAATGGCCTTCCTGTAGCTGTGTCCTACATGAAAGACATAAAGTATATTAGCAAATAAGACCATTTTAAATACTATTATTAAAATATTTTGTTACTTTATTACTATAAAGAAAATAAGGAGGTGGGGGTAAGAAGTCAAGAAGATAGATGCACTTTAGAGGTGACATTTGAGCTGAGATCCAAGCAGTAAGAAAGAGGCCTCCACAGGAAGATGCAGGCAAAGAACATGCCAATGGAGGGAAACAATAAGCACCACTCTTTCTGAGGGACTGGAAGAAGGCAGTAGGGCTACAGTAGTCTGAATGAAATGGAAAAGGGAAGTAGGGGCCAGATCATGAAGGGCCTTACAGGGCATGGTACACAGGATTGAATTTTATTTCAGTTGCACATTGGAACCCTGTCGGAAATTTTTAAGTGAGTAATTGATGTATGGGTACAATATGTTTATTCTGGCTGATGTGTTAAACTGTTAGTATGTGCTCACTAAAGGCAGGAGTAAAGACAGAGCAGCTAGGAAGCTGCTGACAGAGAAGTAAAGGTTTGGACTAGTGTTTTCGTGAAGAGAAGATAAAAGGGGGTCAGATACAGTGAGATTTTGGTGAGAGAACTTTCAGATGAAATTGAAAAAGATGAGTATAAAACATGACCTTGAATTTGGCAAAATGGAAGTCATTAGTGACCTTGATAAGAACCACATCAGTATAAGGGAGAAGATGAAAGCTGAATTGGAGCAGGTTGAGAGAAAAAAAAATGGATGGAAATGATGAGTATAAACAACTTTTTCAAGAGTGTTAAAGGAAACAAGAAATGGGGCAAAAGCTGGAGGAGGATGTGGATTTGTATTATGCTAAGGGCTGTCACTAAGAACCTCAATCGCAACAGGTTAACATAGATTCACAGTCCAGTGTGAGCTGGATGGTTTTCTTCCAGGAGTGACTCAGGGACCCCAGCATCTTTCAAGCTGCCTTGCAAAGGGAAAGAGTACATCACTAATAAGAGATTTGTATGAACCAGGCCTAAAGGTGGAATACATTCCTCTGAACACAGACTGTTTTTCACAGGACCTCCAAAGGGGGGCTGAGAAATATAATTTGAGAAATGTGATTTAGCTGTGCGACCAAGAAAAAGACAAAAATGGATATCAGTGAACACTAGCAATTTCTTGCGTAAAATTTTTATTTTTAGAGGGGTGATAGTAAGGCATATCTAACATATCTAACTCTGTGGTGAAGGAGAAATTGATAATGGAGAGAAGGGAGTAAGTATACAAATGAAGAAGGGAGAAAGGTAGGACTCCAGAGCAGTGGGGTTGGTCATAGACTGGAATAGGGATATCTCAATAATAACAAGAAGGAAGGCAGAGTAGATGGAGCAAGCCTGGTGGATTTGATGGTAGAGATGAGGTGATCAGTTGTCATTTTGTAATGCTTTTAGTGAAGTAAAGTCCACCTGAGAGTAGATGATGAAGAGGGAATAGAAGGTTTGAGGAAGAGGAGAAACTGAAGACAAGATCTGAGAGTAGAGAATTTAGAAGGTTTATCCAACTAGACTGATTGCCTATATGAAATTTGTGGCCTACACAAAAATGTTGACTAGTAAACAGTATTTCTGATATGGTTTTAGCCAAAGGATATCAATGGGCCATACTATCCTTAAAAAGAAGATAATCTAATAAAATTTAAGTATGAGAGTGTTCAGGAAAGATTCATAATATCTGTTAAGCCTCCTGGATGAGCCCATCTATTCACATTATTTTATCAATGATCCCAGGGTCATATTTAGCTTGGATCTTTCACAGGACTTCAGACTTATATATCTAGTTGTCTGCTAGCCACCTCTAGTGGGACATCCTAAGCATCCCAGACTTAACCTACATAAAAACTTCTCTCCCACATTTAATATTACTCTCAATTTCTCTGTACCACTATATATCCAGACACAGGCTAGAAACTTGAGATCCATCTTTGATTCTCTTTCTCACTGTCCCACAACATCCAATCACCATATCCTGTTGATCTTGCCAATCAAATAAGTACCCATTCTACCTCTGAGCTACACCCCAGCCCTCTTCTTCATTTGACATCCACTGCCCTTGGTTAACTCTTCATTATAATTCATCTAAATTACTGGAATGGGCTCCTAACTATTGTGCCTATCTATAGTTTGTCCCCTTTAAAAACCATTAAGACTTATTGCTTCTAGAGTCATCTTTATGAATGCTTATCAGGCCATACCACTCTTATGCCTTAAAACCATCAGTTGCGCCCAGTTCACTTACACATGAACTACAAACTACTCCCCAAAATCTGGCCACTACCTTTCCTCAGCCTCCTCTTGCACTCCACACTTTGCACTTTACCCCTTGCTGAACTGCTTCAGAGCTCCTCGTATCTATAAAAGCAGGTCTTTTTTTTGTCTCTCTGCCTTTTCCTAGAATGCTCCTTCCCAGAGACATGCCATGCTTGTGTATCAAAAGATTTAATATTATTAAATTGTCAGGTTTTTCCAAACTGATCTGTTGATCTAATGAATTCCAATTGAAATCACAGTGTATTATTGGTGAAATATAAGGGAGTGATTATTAAGTATATATAAAAATGCAAATGTTCTCAAATAGCCCTGGAAATATTGAAGAATAAAGCCAAGAATCTATACTACCAGACATCCAAATATGTTATAAAACTACAGAAATTGAGATTGTGTGGTATTGGTACAAAGTTATACAAATGGAATGATGGGCTGAGTTAGAGATTGCAGAAATAGGCCCACACACATATAGTCACTTGTTTACAACAGTCTCCACTGCAATAAGGGGGCGGGGGAAGAAGATGTCTATTTTAAAGAACTATTTCTGGAAAAAATTTGATATCTATATGGAAAATAATGAAATCTGACCCCAACTTCACACCATATAAACCTAAATGTGAAAGTAAACTAATAAAACTTATAGAAGAAAACATACCTTGGGATAGGCAAAGAGTTCTTGAACATTATGCAAAAAAAAAAAAAAAAGAAAGAAAAATTGTACTTAATTAGGTAAAAATGCCCCTAAGATAATGAAAAGGCAAGTCACATAGTGGGAGAAAAATACAATACATATATCTGATAAAGAACTCTGTAGCATCCATGTGGTACTCTGCTCAGATGTCTTCTAGAGAGGACCTGCCTCAGCTTTCAAGGCAAAGCCACACAATTCCTTATAGCACATCTGGGACACAAGGACTCACTATCTCCAGCCCGCACAGGACTTCTCTATGTGCGAGGTTTGTGTCAGACCCCACTGGACTGGCTAAGACTGTCTCAGAGATACACTCCAGTCTGATGCTCTTTCTACTCAATTCTCCTTTTCTCCCAACTTTCTTGTCATGGGTATCAGACCTGCATCTTAACAGTTTCCCTGCCTATTCTTTCTTTCTTTACCTTTTATCTTTCATAGGTGTTACCCCAATAAAGTTTGTACACTGTTAACTTCATACTGTTATCTGCTTCCTGGAGGACCCAACTGGTACACTCATATCCAGAATATATAAAGAATGTCTATAGATCAGTAAGAAAAATGTGGACAATCCAGTTTTTTAAAACAGGCAAAAGACAAACTGGTACTTTTCAAGGGGGACTAGCCAAATAATAAGCATTTTAAAAAGCATTCAGCATTACTAGTTATCAGGGAAATGTATATAAAAACCACAATGAGATATTGCTACTATTCCATCAGGAGTTGGCTAAACTCAAAAGGACAATATAGAGTGTTGGTAAGGATGTATAAAAAATGGAATTCTTAAATTTGTTTGTGGCTGTATAATTTGGACCAACAATCTGGGAAAATTGGCACAACTTACTAAAACTGAAATACACACCTATGACCCAGCATACTACTTTGGGGTATTTGTTTAATATAAATAATTGCTTATATCTGCCAAAATATGAACAAGACTACTTAAGACATCTTTATTCATATTGTCCCTAAATTGGAAACATCTAAATATTCATCAACAATAGAATGGCTAAATTCCTACAATGGATTTCTCCCAATAATAATATATTATTGCCACACCTGTCTTTGTACAGGTAAAGTGAAAAAACTATACAAAAAGAGTACATACTGCATGAGTTCACTTATATCAATTCAAAACCAGATATAACTTATTCTGTAAGATAGATCAGAATATTGAGTACCTGTTGTTCAATAGACCAGCCTCTTGAGTTGCTGGAAATGTTCTTTATATATCTTGATATAGGTGATGAGTTACAAAGACTATTATCTTTGATCAGGCTCCTCTAAGGTCTCTTCTCAGCCATGCCTCAGCCTTGTCCTATAACAACTGCAGACTCTGAGCACAAATGATTTCACTGCACCCATCCTACTAAGAGACACAAACAATGCTGGAATAGTTTCTCACAGCTCAATACCACATCTCTAGGACCATGACTTAGGGCCTCTTAAGTCCCTTCCCAGGAAAGCCCAAGGCTACCAGAAGGAAGTAGTTTGTTCCTGCCAACATCTAAAGACAGGACCCAGTCGTCCTCCCACCCCTCTATATAGGAGGGGAGGACCCTACAAACCCAGTTGGCCCAGTCACATTGACCAACTCCTCTAACCACATTTGTAAATTTCTACTCTCCTGACTGCTGTTCCCCCTCCCTACTCCCTCAGTCTCCATTTAAAATGCCTTGTCACCTCTGCATAAATCAAAGTTGAGCTCAGCTTTCACTGGGCTTTCTTTCCTATAGTTGTTACTGAGTAGTCTGTCGTTACTATTTTAACTAGTGTCTGGCTTTGTTTTTGACATGGTTTACATATATTTAAGACTTAATTGAGCTCTACTAGTGTACAAAGACTTGTGAACTTTAAGATAATTTTTTAAAAGTTTGGAAAGATCTTTAAGACTAGGGCCACTCACTTTGAGGTGCAGCTCCCTACCTACATTTTTTCTATCTCCTAAAAGCACACCTCTTCCCTAGGTTCATTATTACTCAATTTACAGGAAGCCTTAATAGATTGCCCTGACTAGGTAGACTGCTCCTTCTCTGTGCAACATAATAGTCAGCAAATTGTCTATTATCCTGCTTAACACACTGCATTGTGGTAGCTGGTCGTGTGCTTCACTCACCTACTAAATTAAACCACTTAAGTCCTTGAAAGCAGGGGAACTCTTGTTCCCAGTGGCTGGGATGCTCAATATTGGTTGAAAGATTTAACCTGACACGAGATCAATACCTTTGTTCTTTAGGGCTGGTTAGTTTATTAATGTCCCACCATGTCTGATCTTTAGTGTCTGGTATACTGTATACCTTGCATTTGGATGGCTCTTCTGAGCTTTGGGGGGATTATCATGTTTAATTTTATTCTGAAACTTTGTTGTAACATCTATTCCGTTTAATGACAGGCATGTCTTCTTTCAATAACAAAAGTCTCTTGGGGCAATTTTACTTTTTATCTCTTACTCTCAATTTCTCATATTTTTCTGGGAATATAGACCCAGGAAGCATCAATTTGCTAGTCCAGGTTTTTAGTTTTATGAATGATTGTGACTTCTTTATTGCTGCATTACTAAAAAAAAAAAAAGAAAAGATAAGAAATTTATTTGTTTAAATTTTCCTCAGTATCAAAAGCAGTAGTTTGGGACTGGGATTGTAGCTCAGTGATAGAGCTCTTGCCTAATACCTGTGAGGCACTGGGTTAAATTCTCAGCACCACATAAAAATAAATAAATAAAGGTATTGTGTCTATCTACAAGTAAAAAGTAATAATAATAATAATTTTGAAAGCAGTCTTTCTCTACCTTATTATTTCTGTACCCCCTGTTTTGTAACATGTGTATAACATTATTTACTAGCCTAAAGTGAAATTCACAAATGTAACCTAACTTACATATGTGTGTGTGTGTGTGTGTCTCTCTCTCTCTCTCTATATATATATATATAGACACACATGTATATATTCTAATAAATACAAATAATATTCTAATAGCAATATCAAGAAGAAATAAAGCTGGGCGTGGTAGTGCATGCCTGTAATCCTAGCAGCTTGGGAGGCTGAAGCAGGAAGATCAAGGAGTTCAAAGCCAGCCTCAGCAACTTAGTGTGGCCCTATGCAATTTAGTGAGACCCTGTCTCAAAAAATAAAAAGGGCTAGAGATGTGGCTCAGTGATTGAATGCCCCTGGGTTTAATTCCTGGTACAAACAAAAAAAAAGAAGAGGAAGAAGAAATAAAAAGAAAACAATTTATAAAAGACAACATTGCCTTCAATATGTAAATACTTGGGCATGACTACATTAAAAGACATAATGAAGTTGTCAGATGTTTACATCCACATATAGAATAACTGTAATGTATTTGCAGGCTGATACTATTGTGTTGTATTGGTGACCTATCAGTTGTGATTTTTTCTTTCTTAAATTTTTTTTTTTTTTAAAAATTTTCTTCCCTTACTTAATACAGTATTTGCATTCCTGGTAAATTCAGTCTATATTAAACCCATACACAAAAATATATTATGTTTATGTATAAAAGAAAGTTGTGTTATTCCAGGCTTGTATTATTATAAAAGGCTTTCTACCTAGATGAAAGGAAATAGTGAAACGGGAAAATCGTGAGAATGGGGCAGTTTTTGACTCTGCTGAATTATCCCTTGCAGGACATCTAGTATCCCTCACCACCCCAGCTGTAAATGCTAGTGGTGCCCCCATATTATTGTGCCAGCCAATGTGGTCACAGATTTCCAAAATAATCCGGTTTTGAAACAGTTGTTCTTAAGTTTGGGTGATAATTTGGGAATGCAGATTTCTTGGCCTCTCTTTCAGGAATTCTGAATCAGATGTAGGGGGCTGGCTTAGAATCTACATTTACAGAATGGATATGAGGTGTTCCCCCAAACCTCCTGTTAATGCAGGAATAATCAAAAGTAAAATGATTAGATTATGAGAACTGTAACCTAATCATTCCATCCTAGTTTGAATAGACTGAGTGGTAACTGTAGACAGATGGGCATGGCTGTAGGAGGTGGGTCACTGGGGCATGCCATAGAAGGGTGTATCTTCCCTGGGGCCTCTGTCCCACCCTCCTCTCTCTCTGCTTCTATGCTGCTACCAGCTGAGCAAATTCCTTCTGGCATGCAGTTCCCCCATGATGTGCTGCCTCACCTTGGGTCCAGAGCAATGGAGTCAGCAGTCGATGGACTGAGACCTCTGAAACTGTGAGCCCCACATAAACTTTTCCTCCTCTAAGTTGTTGTTGTCAGCTATTTTGGTCACAGCGAAACAAAAGTTGACTAAAACACTACATTTTTTTCTTTGACTACTCTAGGAGTTCTATCCTTCAGAATTCACCTTGACAAGCTTTGCTCTAGACTATAGCCATGACTCTCAACTTACCATACTAAATAATCTCAACAGAGACCAATTTACTCTTAAGAAGTTTTATATTTAGAGCTATTTGTTTAGTATATTTATGTTTTAAGCCCATAAAAATTATAGCAGCAGTATTGCAGTACATTTTATTGCTGTCACTTTTGGACAAGGGCAAAAAAATTCTATTAGTAGTTGAGAATTGTAATGATACTATTGAGTAAATTTTTGCCACTCTAATAACTACACAACACAGAAGAAAAATTTTAAACATAAGTGGAAATTGGGATAATGAAGAGTAAAAGACAAGGGTCAGAAAATATAGTGAATTGGGCTGGGGATGTGGCTCAAGCGGTAGCGCGCTTGCCTGGCATGCGTGCGGCCCGGGTTCGATCCTCAGCACCACATACAAACAAAGACGTTGTGTCCACCGATAATTTAAAAAAAGTAAATAAATATTAAAAAAATTCTCTCTCTCTCTCTCTCTCTCTCTCTCTCTCTCTCTCTCTAAAAAAAAAAGAAAGAAAAAGAAAAGAAAATATAGTGAATAGTGAGTTTAGGGAAAGTACTTGAGGTGACAGGGAGCCCCAGGTTAATCATAGCCTATCGAGTCCAAATGGACAGCAGAGTAGAGAGGAAATGGTACCCTTCATGACATCCCGACCAGATGACATCTATCTTTCACTATGGGTTGAGAACCAAGCACACCTTTGATGTCTGATCAGAGGCTCTTTTGTGTGTGTATGCACACGTGCGTGCACACAGAATAAGTAGTTTATCCACTGAGCCTGTTGTGCAAGTTGTTTCTGAATAAATAGTCAGGCACAGTAAGAGAGTCTTGAATAATATTCAATGGAGGTTGTAGAAAAAAAAGTCTGTTGAATTATCCCTGTGGCCCATAACTAAGGGCTTTACAAATACACAGAGCGGGCTTTCAATCTCAGCTCAGCTGAGATTATTACCTGTGGGACAATTACTGTAGGAAAGTCACCTGCCCTCTCCAGGTATAAACTTGGAGTAATAATAATAATACTTACTTCACAAGATTGTGATCACAAGAATGAGACCACAAATGCAAAGTGCCCAATACATGAAAAGCACTAAAAAATATTAGTAGTGTTTTCTTTTTCTGTTTTATTATAAACATTTTCAAACATTCAACCAAATTGAAAGAATTTTGCTGGGAATATCTGTGTATCTACCAACTATATTCTACCATTAATATTTTGCCACACTTACCTTATCACCCACTTAGTCATTTTTCCAACTCTGTCCACCAAATTCACCTCTCTGATTTTAAAAAATATATTTAAAAATTAATTGGAGACACTGGGACACTGTCTCCTAAATATTTCAGCATGTATAGATAGTTATTCTTACATTTCACTAATAATTCATTCTTTTCATCAGATTTATTGTGTCTCTGCCTCAAAGCATTATAGATAGACACTGCCACATTACCTCTCTTTCATGCATTCTTCATCTGGGTTAACTTTGTTACTCAGTTTTATGCAGATATTTTACATCAATTTAAACCACAAGTTTCTTATATGAAAAAAAAAGGCTTTATCAGAATTACACTTTGGTAACAATTGGAGTTCTATAAGTATTGCCCAACTGGCTGTTGTGTTCCCTCCACTACTCAGGACAAATAACTGCAGTAGCCAGACTCAACCACCACTACTGGATTTGTGCCATTTACCACCCCTATTCCTGCTGTCCTGTTTACTTACTTGCTACATGAATATTGTTTGAGATCTCTGAAATTTACTCCCATGAATTTAAGAGATGTAAAAGACAAAAGTAAGAGAAGGAAGGTGGATACCTCATAAAGAATGGGAATTCAGGGCTGGGGTTGTGGCTCAGAATAGAGTGCCTCGCATATGTGAGGCACTGGGTTCCATCCTCAGCACCACATAAAAATAAATAACTAAATAAAATAAAGTAAAAAAAATAAAAGAATGGGAATTCAGGTCTTTCTACACTCTTGGAACCATTTCCACTTTCTTGAACACACAGAAATAGTCTTTGAAAATGTCTGCAATGCTAGCTGAAGGAGGTAACACTTTATGATGGATGCCATTTGTTTAAGTGGACAGAAGGAGAGGAAAGAGAGAAATAAAAAATGATTGTCGCATGCAGCCACATCAATGTTTATATCAGCTCAATTCACAATAGCTAAACTATGGAATCAGCCTAGGTGCCCTTCAACAGATGAATGGATAAAGAAACTGTGATATATATATATATATAAAATAGAATGTTACTTGGCCTTATAGAAGAACAAAAGTATGGAATTTGTCAGTAAATGGATGGAACTGGAGAATATTATGCTAAGCAAAATAAACTAATCCCAAAGAACCAAAGACAGAATGTTTCCTCTGTTATTCAGAAGCTAATTCACAATAAGGGTGGTGGGAGAATAGTGGTATTTTGGATTAAACAGAGGGGAGTAAAGGGAAAGGAGGGGGTATGGGGGTAAGAATGATAGTAGAATGAATTGAACATTATTACCCTATATGCATATATGATTATATAACCTGTGTAACTCTACATCATGGACAACCAGACAAATGAGGAATTATACTCCAGTGTCAAAATGTATTCTACCGTCATGTACAACTAATTACAACAACTTAAAAAATGAGAGCTGGAGAGACAAGGGCAATCAAAGTGGAGGGCATATGACAGGTCCAGCTCACTTCTCTTCTTTTCTTTTATTAATTGTAGCCTGACAGATGGTTGCTCAACTGCACTCTGTCTCCCAGTCCCTGATCCATATTCAACTCTACTGTTGAGGATAATACCCTAGAGCTTATGGCTGCAAAACAAGATGGAAGCAACCTGAGTGACTGCACAGATTGGCCGGGAATGCAGATGATTAAGAAATGAATTAAGTCATTGGATTTTTTTTTAAGTCATTGCATTTGTTATAGCAGCTAATATTAATTAACTAATGTGGATATTCATAAGACATAAAGGAAAATAATTTGGTAGTAGGGGGTCAGAACGCCAGGTGGAGTATTTTGGTTTATCTCATAGTCAATGGAGAAAAACATGGCAAGTTCTTAAACTAGGGAGAGTTGTAGTGGGGGCTGTTCAAGGAAAATGAGACCAGAACCACTCAAAATATTTCTACTAAGAGGTTTTTGCAGTGAAACAAATGTGAGCCTCAAATAGACCAGGATATGGAGTCTGAAAATGAAGTAAAAATAAAGTGAAAGGAATACATTCAAGAAACATCACAGAGATATTGCAGGCCTTGATGACCAATTGGATTTAGGAGAACCAGGAATCAAAGACAAGTTTTGGTTTCTAAACCAAAATGCTCTGATACAGAAGGAATTCCTGTCAAGAAAATGGAACTCTATAGACTAACTTCAAAAATTCATAAATAATTTGCAGTATGGCCCCAAAGGCAGATCCTGTCAACAATTTTGTCTTTTCACCCTACCATCCAATGCGAGTGTGCATGCCGCCATTTTTAAAGCAAACTAGGGGGAAGGGATAGTCCCTAAAATAAGAAGAGCTCTAAAGAAACCTGCCCCACTCACCCACTTTATGAGGAACTGAAACGTAGGGTAAGTGAACTCCCAGAGAAATGAAATCTTAGTACATGAGAGCTTCAAAATGAAGTCATAGAATATTCATTCTTAAACAGCTTCTCTCTTTTATGTTTATGATCGGCAGGCCTTATAGAATTATATCTTAGTTTTGCATATACAGCACTTCTTGGAAGTATGACACAAGCATGAGATCCAATAATTACTTGTTCAGATTTAGAATTAGCATTTTCAGAAGTTGTAACAAAGTCATTATTACCTAAAGTCATATGATGTCTCTAATATGTGTCAAAAGAAAATAGCTGAAGGTTTAGGTTGGAAAGAACTCTGTAAATCACATTCTCACTTCACACTTGCGGACACAAGCACTGAAGATTTTAGGCGCTTTGCCCATGTCTATGCAGATAGTTACTGAGTGGAACTTGAAACCAGACTTCCAGATTCTTGGATCTGTTTCCACTATTTCACAATTGCCTTTCAAAATATGACCTACAACAAAAAGCAATATAAAATTATTTGTTAGCTAACTAGCAGTAGTAATCTTTTCTTTCCACATTTTTATTGGTGCATTATAGTTGATGGGATTTATTGTTACATATTTGTACAAGCACACAATATAACAATATAACAATATAATTTGGCCAATATCACTCCCCAGCATTTCCCCTCTCTCCTTGTCTCCTACCCCTTCATCCCTTCTACTGATCTCCCTTTGATTTTTAGGAGATCTACCCACACATTTGTTTTCCTTTTTCCTCTGTAGCACATTAGAGAAAACATAAGACCTTAACCTTCTTTCTGAGTTTGACTTATTTCACTTAACACAATGGTCTCTAGTTCTATCCATTTTCCTGCAAATGCTAAGATTTCATTTTTATTTATAGCTGAATAAAATTCCACATGTATATATACCACATTTTCTTTATCCATTCATTTGTTGATGGACACCCAGGCTGGTTCCATAGTTTGGCTATTGTGAATTGAGCTGTAATAGAGGCTCATGTTGGATGGTAGGGTGAAAAGATAAAATTGCTGACAGGATCTGCCTTTGGGGCCACACTGCAAATTATTTATGAATTTTTGAGATTAGTCTATATAGTTCCATTTTTTTAATATTTATTTTTTAGTATTTGGTGGTCACAACATCTTTGTTTGTATGTGGTGCTGAGGATCGAACCCAGGCCACACGCATGCCCGGTGAGCGCGCCACCGCTTGAGCCACATCTCCAGCCCCTATAGTTCCATTTTCTTGACAGGAATTCCTTCTGTATCAGCTCAATATGGGTATGCATGTATCACTGTAGTAAGATGACTTTACTTCTGGGTAAATACTGAGAAGTGGTATAGCTGGGTCATATGGTGGTTCCATGCCTACTCTTTTGAGGAGCCTCCAAACTGATTTCCGTAGTCGTATAGTCCCACCAACAGTGTAAAAGTGTTTCTACTTCTTTACCTCCTCTCCAGCATTTATTATTATTTACATTCTTGATGATTGCCATTCTGACTGGTGTGAGGTAAAATATCAGTGTAGTTTTGATTTGCATTTCCCTAATTACTAATGATGTAGAACATTTTTTCACATATTTGTTGGCCATTTATGTTTCTTCTTTTGAGAAGTGTCTGTTTAGATCATTTATTAATTGAGCTATTTGATTTTTTTCATGTAAAGTTTTTTGTGCTCTTTATATATTCTGGATATTTTTTTTTAATATTTATTTTTTAGTTATCGGCGGACACAACATCTTTGTATGTGGTGCTGAGGATTGAACCCGGGCCGCATGCATGCCAGGCAAGCGCGCTACCGCTTGAGCCACATCCCAGCCCATATATTCTGGATATTAATCCTTTGTCAGAAGATAGTCATTGTAATCTTACTTATAAAAAAGAGAACATATGAGGCTTGGTGTCATTGAAAAGGACTATATCTTTTAAGACTCTCATGGTCTTTCCCCCAAAATTCTCAACTCAACACCTCTGTAGGAACAGTAAAATTCAAAGTTTTTATCTCTCCACGTATCTGGTACTAGTGATCGAACCAGGGACACTCTACCAATGAGCTACATCCCCAGCCATTTTAAAAAATTTTGTTTTTATTTTGAGATAGAGTCTCGCTCAATTGCCCAGGCTGGCCTTGAACTTGTGATCCTTCTGCCACAGCCTCCTGAATAGCTGGGATTACAGGTGTGTGCCACCAGGCTTGGCTTTAAAACTTTTGCTTTTTAAAGGAAATACATTGGGTGTATCTTATCCACTCTTAATTCCTTAGAGTGATTATAGTGCCCTGGTATAGTAGGTGTCTAATGAAATATAAATTATTACATATTGAATCGCACCATTATTGATCTGAATGATAATGTGTCAGCATTATTTTCCACTAAGGAAAAACAAAGAGTTGAAAAGAAGCCTGGGCCGGAATGTAGCTCAGTGTGAGAGCACTTGCCTAGCATGTGGGAGACTCTGAGTTAGATCCCTAACCTGCAAAAAATAAAATAAAACAGAAAATAAGAGACATAAGGCTTAACTCCTGCCCAAAGTTGTGACTATTCCTGCAGAGGGTGAAATAGCAATTATACAAAGGTGAGAACTGAAATCATGGATTAAATATCATGAAAGTGACTTGGGCCAACTAGTTACCAACTTCTTTAATAATGTTTAGAATAATTAATTTTTTGCTGATATTGTTAGTTATTTTAAATTTAAATCCTAAAAATACACATGTAAAAGTCACCTATATTTTTACCTAATACAGATATCATCTACACGCATGCCTAAGTGTGGGTGTATCTGTTCCCTTCCAGAACTTTTTCATCTGTAGGCTTTGATTTATTTCTTCTGTTCTTTCTTGATCCTGGTAAAATATTAAAGCAGAGAAAGCAAGTCAAATGAGTCAACTAAAGTGACCTCACCCCTACTCCTCCCGTGCCAAAAATATCAAACAGTAATGATTTAGAGTATATCCTCATGTAACTTATTGCCTATTTTACTTAGCTCTAGTCATGAATACATGTTTATATAAAATTTGATAGACCCCCTTTTTTTCTCTATGTGGTATCTTGTGTTTTTGCCATGTTGCCACATGGATTTCATTCTAAGCTCTCTAAGGAAGAAAGTTGCCTGGTGAATGGATATGTGAGGAAACTGGGAATTGTTTCAAGGTTTGTGGGTCCTAATCAGATTAAAGATTTTGTGTGACCATGAAGTAGAAAAATTGGAAAAATAAGAAACAATGAGCAGAAGGTTGGATTTTCTGTTATTGCATAAAAAGGAAAGGCTTATATTTAGATATCAAACAACTGAAATTGAGGACAAGCATAACTTTCATCCAAGAATAATATTCAAAGCAAACTATCAAAAACTCTGAGCTTCAGAATATATTAAACCTAATTTTGGATATTCCAGGCAAAACATTTTCATTTTCACAGTAAACATATGCACATTTATTTTTAAGTTAGTGCTGTGTTTAAAGTGATAGTATAAATGATAAAATTATACTTACATATTATAAGGTATATTTTGAATACATTTTTCTGGAACCAGGGATTGAACCCAGGGTCAGTCACTTAACCACTGAGTCACATCCCTATCCCTTTTTATTTTTATTTTGAGACAGGTTCTCTCTAAGTCCCATCTGTCTCTTGAATGCTTCTTGCACCAGAACTCTTCCACACTTTATCACTATTGTCCATGTAATTAACTCATGCTAGATGAAGGAGAGCAGTAATAGTGATACTTAACTCCTTTTTTCCAGGATCTGACCCTAAGGAGAACATCCTGATAATCCATTAAAGAAAGTTCACCCTCTCAACAGCGTGGAACATGTATTGGGAGAAGAGCAAGAGTAGAGACAGGCTGACTAGTAGGGAAAATAATTGCAATAATGAAGGGGAGAGAAGATATAATTACTTACATTTAGAGGGTTGCTTTGAGGAATAGGTACTTGGGGAAAAAGGTAAAGAGAACTTCTGGATTTCTTCTTTGGGCAGTTGTATTTGACTGTGGTGACATTCTGTGATGTAGGAATTCCAGAATTGAGGGATTTCTCCCTTTACATTGGAGTAAATTTGAGTATTACAAGATATCTTATTATTCTTTCTCCCTTTCTTTCTTTTTTTTTAATGGAAGCTTGATTTTGTTTGAGTAATTTTTCCTGCTATAAATGCCATATGTCATTTATGTCTCTAAGTCAATCATGCTAACCCCATTCTTGAGCTGGAAGTTGGTTTAGGAATGGACAAATGAGACATGAAGTGAAATTTACTGTAGAGCTTCTGGAATAGATTTTTTTCTATGATTTGAATGTGTCCCCCAAACTTCATGTATTGGAATCTAATTAAAATAATGTTAAGATAATGTTAAGAGGTGGGGTCTTTAAAGGGTGATTAAGCATGGGGTGGAACTCTTTGTGGATGGGATTAAAACACTTTCAAAAGGCTTAAGGTTGCCCTTTTAGCTTCTGCCAGATGAAAATGGAGAAGATGACCCTCACCAGATGCCAGCTGGCATCTATAACTAGGAGAAAATAAATTTCTGTTTAGATATTTAAACCTTGTCTCAGATAGTTAATTCTAATAGCACAGAGGAAGATAGTTTTTTTTTCACTCATAAAAAAAGACAACCAATAATTCATTGGACTTTGTTGTGTCTACATGTGACAAGTAAACTGTAGACACAATTTTAAGATCATGTGATGACCTTAGAGCTGATGACCTCAGAGCAGAAAGATCTAGAAGGAATCTGAGTTTTTGATGGGCAAAGTTAGTTGCTGAGCTGGGACCATTTCGCCTGAGATTTCTTGTTTTATGGTAATAAATGTTTCTATATGATTCAATCCAGGTGAGGTTCCTGTTATATGTATACCAAAACAAGAGATACAGAACAGGACTATCCCTAAAATTCCTATCCAGGCCTATAGCCACTTGGAAATAAGACCTTGGGGACTGGATTTTCAGTGGTCCAACCAATGACCCAGAGCAGTTTACCATGAGAAGGTGAACTGATTGAGATCTGAACTCTTAGAAAATGGTGTCCACTATGTGTTATTATAAACTGGCCATTTAATTCTATCAATATTAAGGCATAAAATTTATTTTTCTTTTTTTTTTTTTTTTTTTTTTGGTACTGGGGATTGAACTCAGGGGCACTCAACCACTGAGCTGCATCCCTTGCACTATTTTGTATTTTATTTAGAGACAGGGTCTCGCTGAGTTCTTAGTGCCTCACTTTTGCTGAGGCTGTCTTTGAACTTGCAATCCTTCTGTCTCAGCCTCCCAAGCCACTGGGATTATAGGCGTGCTAAGCCATAAAATCTTAATAGTCACTTCCTTTTTTATATTTAACTGTTACTTCATGCCTGTTGTTGCTCAAGACAACTGGTAGACCTAAGACATAGTGCTTAGGTCATGATGGAAGTTTACAACTTTGACAAAGCCCCTTGACAGAGTACAGGAAATAAAAGTCAACCAAACAGGAAGTAGGCAGAGCAGCCAGAAATATTTGAGCCTATTGCAAAAAAATTGTCTAGCTACAGAACATATAATACTAAACAATATTCCGAACTGAAATCTCCCATTTGTAAACATTTAATGGGGATCATGAGAGAGGGAGAAAACAAAGGAAGTCAATAATATTTCTTACTGGAGTAATTATTACACAAACCAAAGAATACCATCTGTACAGGTAGTGACAGTTTTAAAACATTTCTGAAAATTCCTTGACTGTTCTCCTATGACAAGATGAATTCTGTGGCTCCTCTCTTTTAACCTAGGACAAACTATAGTGACTGACCTGTAGATCAAGGCAGAAGTGATGCTATGAGATTTTTCCAGGCCAGGTTATAAAAAGTGGTACAGATTCTCCCTCATTGTCTAGACCCTGCTTTAGAGCCTTGAGCCACTGTGTAAGAAGCATTACTACCCTGAGACCCCCATGCTGTGAGGAAGCACAACTAATCCATGTAGACCTGGGAAAAGGGAGTTGCCTAGTCATCCCCATGTTTTCCCAGTGCTTCTCTTCCATTTCCTGCCACTGGCTGGCTGCAACTGCGTAAGAGATCCTAAGCCAGAAACATCCACAACAGCTCTTCCTGCATTCTTGACCCACAGAAATTACAAGAGATCATAAAAGGACTGTTGCTTTTTATCCAGTATGCTTTGGGGTGGTTTGTTATGCAGCAATGGCTAACTGGAACAAATAGATGAGGTGATTTAAATGCTGTGATTCTTTATTAGGCAGAGTAAGAAACTAAGGGCCCATTAGAAGCCATTATATCTAATTACTATGACAAAGAAAGGTGAATTGATGGTTCCAGACAGAGGACCCATTGACAATAATAAAAGCAAATAATTAGTTGGTGAGTCCAGGATGGTTTTTAAAACATGGTTAGTTAAAATGAAATGTTCAAATGTGATGTCATATTTCTCGGAGATAATTTGTATGAATAATTTTCTTTTTACCACTGCTTCTTCCTATTTTATCTTACCAACAAACTACAACAGATATTTGGGCTGATTCCTGACATGTCATATCTCAAAATTCAAAAAGCCCCAAACTGGGAGGTTTAAGACTTATATGAACTGGGGACCAGTTTGTTTGCCTTAGGATATTCAGTCATTTAACATTTCTGAAAGGGAAACATAGCCAGTCTGGCCAAATCTGTGGGCTAAATTTTAGGATGGTAAAGATGGATGTCAGAGAAGTTAAAGGCTCCTAAGACTTGCACTTATCATATTAATTCTTCCCATTCTGTTTTAAAGTGTTGAAAAAAACATTAAAAAATTTAAAGATCAACAAAACAAAATGCAAAATAGTAACATGGAAAACACATATGAAATGTTCAGAGTAGGAAAAATTAACAAAGACAGGAAGCAGATTAGAGGTTGCCTAGGACTGGAGGTCACATAGGGATTGGTACTGATGAGTAACATGAGTATAGGATTTCTTTAGGGAATGCTGAAAATCCTCTAAAATTGATTGTAAGTAATGGTTGCAAAACCAAGTAGATGGGTTGAGCATCCCTAATATGAAGATCCCAAATCCAAAACGGTCCAAATTCTGAAACTTTTGAGCATTGGGTTGTTGCCACAGGTGAAAATTTCACACCTGGCCGCATGTCAAAACAGAGGGATAGTAAAAATATTTTATAAAATTACCTTCATATATATATGAAGGTAATATATAGAATACACATATATAGAATACACACATAAAACAATAAATTTCACATTTAGACTTTGGTCCCATCCCCAAGATATCATTATGAATATGTAAACATTCCCAATATAAAAAATCAAAATTCAAAACACTTCTGATCTCAAGAATTTCCGATAAGAGATACTCAACCTGTATTAAGAACCACTGCACAGTAGGTGTGGTAGCATATGCTTGTAACCCCAGCTACTGGTAGGTCAAGACAGGAAAATCCAAGTTCCAGAACAACCTAGGCAACTTAGTGAGACCCTATCTCAAAATAAAAAAATTAAAAGGACTGGTGGTAGAGTGGAAGAATGTCTGTGTGTTTGATCCCCAGTACCATAAAAACAAAACAAAAACCATTGCATCATACTTTAAAGGGGTAAATCATGTGAAATGTGAACGCTGTATCATACAATTTCCTAAATAAAGCTGTTAGAAAAGAAATAACATGGGGAAAAAGTGTAAGTAAGATGAAAACAGATAAAACTTAAGCCTCTTTATCATAATTAAGATGTTTTCACCAATACTTAGAAATTCCCTTGTAAAAAAGAGAATGTGATGCTGAGATTCTTCTAAAGCAGACTTCAGCAAACTTTTCCTATAATAGGTCAGATAGACAAAATTTTAGGCTTTGTTGATTAAAAGTCAGAATTGCATTCATTATATAGGTATAGGTATTCATATACCAAGAAAGAATAAATTTTTGCACGATGTTAATTAATGGAATTAAAAATACCCCATAATAACTGAGTACCATTTTTTTTTTTTTTTTTACAATACAGGTCTTCTCATGAGAAGAATGGAATTCTTTTTTTAGGAGATAACATTTTGCTTAATTGAAATCCAAAGTTAGTATTCCCTATCATTAAATTGATTGTAAATGTCCTTCTTAAAAAAATTCTTAGCTCATGGGTCATATAAAACAAATAGCAGGCTGTATTTGGCCTATGGATCATAGTTGGCCAACCTCTAAAAGGAATAAATTCTTGAAGGTTGATGTATTGGTTTCTATGCGGCTTCTGTAACAAAGTACCTCAAGCTGGGTGACTTAAAACAAAGCAGTGCTTTATATTATAGAGTCATGTTCACATTGGAAGAAGCCACACTGGGCTGGGCCCTGGGCAAGAAAAGACAGAGTGAAGAGGCTGGACTGGAGCTGTGGGGCCTGAAGGATCACTTTGGGCAGATGGAACCAAATGTTCAATGTTCTGAGATGGAGCAGATCAAAGCATTTTCAAGGAACACAGAGAAGGTCAATATATTTGGAATGCCATGTGTGCCAACAGTTTAGTTCTGTTTTTGGTGGTGTTGGGATTGAACCCAGGGCCTTGTGCATGCTAGGCAAGCACTCTACCAATTGAGCTATATCCCCAGCCCCCTACAGTTTAGTTCTTGATAAGGTAGAAAGGACAAGCTGGGGTCAGATCTTGTAGGACCTTTTAAACCATGGTGAGATTTGGAATTTGTCCTAAGAATACCAGGACCCCTAATTGCTTCTATGCAGGAGAATATCATGATCTGATTTGATTTCAAAACATAAAAAGTCTTGGATGCTAAGTAACAAATGATTTAGAGAGCAGGGCAAAAGTGAGGTAAAGCCATATGTCTTGAAGCTATAACAATTATCCAGGCAAGAGCTGAAGGTGACTGGTACAAGGTTTAGCCATGCTAATGGAGAGAAGTAAGTAGATTAATGATCTCTTCTTCTTGACAAGATCTACAGTATTGGAAAATTTGTGAATATAAGGGTGAAGAAGACAGTGTTAAGAATGGCTTTCAGGTTTCTGCCATCAGTACCTGGGTGGAGAGTGGGACCATGGAACAAAATATGGAACACTGGAATAGCCCCAGGTTTGGCAGTAGAAAGAGGAAGATTATGAGTTTGGTATGAGTATGTTCAATCTGAGCAACTAGCGAAACGGCAAGAGGGCTCTCTGAAACTGGAGATATAAATCTAAGGGTGGTTATTGTGATTCGAAGGGACCAGTGAATAAATCTCCTTACCTTCTGAGTTCAGAGGCAATTGAAAAATAAATACTGTCCTTAAGGGATCAAAATCTCAACTTCTTTATTGTGTAAACTGGATGTGTGGAATATGGCTTTGATCTGTAGACAAAGTTGAGCTTTTCAATCTTTTTTTCCTGAATTTCACTTATTGGCCCCCAAATTTCAGACCTCCCTGCTTATTTCAGAACGGAGTTCATGGTGTAGGAGGGAGAACTGGGTGTTGCTCCAGAGGACACTGGTCCAGAGAAGGAGGGAAAGGTACCCAAGCTGTCAGTGAGTCACCCCTGTCAGAAGGATGATGGATTCTAGCAGGAAACAGGTGCAGTTAAAGCTGTAATTGATGAGAGGTTAGCACAGGGATGATTTGCAGAGTTATGGGCAAGGTCAAAGCTACCAACAAGGGACGTAAATGCATCCAGGAACTAGGTACTGGGAGGTTCCAGTAGGAACAAAGGGAGGGAGCTGTTACCAGAACTGTGGATGAGGCGGAGGCACTGCCTGACAGTGAGGAGGCAGAGGAAAGAATCCAGTGCCCAAACTGTGGCCCTCACTGTTCGGCAGGATGGGGGATAAATTCCTACCTACTCATTTTTTCCATTTCTGAACTCCTCCCATTGACCAAACCCATTAGAAGCCAGAGGACTGTATCAACCAAGGAATGCATTGGCAGCAGTCATCCGAGGGTACAAGGGTGGAAAATGGGCCACCAGAAAATAACCAAGATGGGCAGGGGTTAGAGGAGAGGGCAAGAGGTGTGGTTCTACTGTCTTGGCAGTGAGCATCTTTGAGGTAAGGATGCTGCCTTGCTCCTGCCTTTATGAAGCTCACCTCCACCTCACATCAACTCTTCCTTTGAGTTCATCCTTCAACTACTACTGGGTAGATTAGCCTTTGCTCCAAGATGACTCTGAAATAGTAACCAAACAATTCTTTAATTAAATGATCAGTGTTTGCTGCGCCCTGGAATGGAAACTCAGTACTATTCTATTTCATAAGCTCACATTTTCTCAACTGTATTATTCAACTGGCTCATCAGAAGATATGCAATGGGATCAGATGATATAGAAATGTATGATGATATGATGTTTGATAATGATACGATGCCCATAAAACTGAAATGTCACAAATAACCTTTCATTAGAGTGTTCACTGTTTCTAAGGCATAGATTTTTGTTCCCTTTCACACCTTAACCTTTCTGAAATTGGGGTTCATATTCCAGTCTCCTTAGCCAAGCTGCAGTTCCGACAGAGTTGTCATTGCCCATGCATGTGCATAAAAACTGGCACAATGGGTACCAGCAACATGGAAGAAAGTCCTATAGGCAGAGCACTGTTATAAAATGCTTTGTCACCAGTGCTCTGGGTGATACAGAGGATGACACTATTTGAGATTCACACAGTCCATTCTGAGTTAAAAAGTGAGTTTGTCATAGACACAGAAAGTAAATTAGTGGTTGCAGGCGCTGAGGGAGTAGGAGCAGTGGAAGGGGGAGTGGCAGCTACTGGATACTGGGTTTCTTTGTGGGGGGTGATAGAAATGTCCTGAGATAGGTAGCAGTGATGGTTGTATAACTTTATAAATACACTAAAAACCATTGAATTATTTTGCTTTAAAAGGGCAAATTTTATGGTAGGTGAATTATATCTCAAATTTTTAAAAAGGGATTAAGAACATAAAGGGAAGCTATTTATGATTTAAAGGGACCAGTGAATAAATCTTACCTTCTGAGTTCAGAGCTACTTAAGAAAGAACTATTGATAGAGAACTCTACTATTTTTGCAACTTATCTGCCTCTAAAATGATTTCAAAATAAAAAATTTAACAAATGGGGCTGGGGTTGTAGCTCAGCAGTAGAGTGCTTGCCTCGCACGTGTGAGGCACTGGGTTTAATCTCAGCACCACATAAAAATAAATAAACAAAATAAAGGTATTAAAAACACATTAAAAAATTAAATACTTTTGGGGAATACCATCCAAACTTGAGGTTTTGTATAGAAAAATCTGTATTCAGAGTAGTTATAGACTTGTGTGAGCTCTTTCTTAGTGAGGAAAAATGATATTCAATAAAAAATTTTTCCAATTTTGAAAGCAAAGATGATTCGGAATGTTTGAATTTTTAATATAAAGAGCTTCTAAGAGTATTTTAGGTTGTTTTGCTTATATTTTCCTTTTTATGGATGTAGAAGATCAACATGTGATTGAAAATCTGTTGCTACTAAGTCAAAAAAATCTTGTTGACTAAGTATAAAATAAACATTTTAGGTGGCAAAGAAAATCACCTTGTCAAAGTTTAGTTAGCTTTTATTCCCCTTATTGGTACTATGTTAGATGTTGTGAAATACAGTATTACATATCCAATGAGGAATTCTTCCCAAACCAAAAATTCCCTTACTTTTATACGGTAAAGACCACAGACATTATAGTCCACCATTATCTCCTGCACAAACTCCCATCCTAATTAATCACAATCTAGTGTCTTCACTCAGTGTCTGGGAAAAGTGAGGTTCTTGCAGTGATTGCAGCCAAAGTCTCCTGTGTATTCCACTTTTAGAGCCCAAAGGGTTAACAGGATGTGGATAATTATCCCAGCACCAGCCTCACACCCAAGAAACTTAAAAGCTTAAGCAAATCTGCTGCTCCTCACAGCAGTTAAACCAGTTGTGTCAGTCCTGATTCTAGATTGTGAACTGCAGAAGCCATTGAGTTAGGCAAAGAAGGAATTTATGCATAGCCCACTAGGTAAGTGGGAAATTACAGGGAAGACTGGAACCCCTGGCTTTGAGTGGTGTGACCTATAAATTAGGCTGGAGAAGACACTGCTGTTGGGACCTGAGCTGTGGACTCACCATCATGAAAGGTTCTCGTTGGGCCTGACTCCTGACTCACAGTTGAGAGTGGGTTCATCTCACTGGCTGAGCCTTGGTCACATGGCTGCCTCGTGATCACATGGCTGCCTCGTGATCACATGGCTGCAAGGGAAGTTGGGAAAATGAGTGACATTTTTTGCTTCCATAAAAGGAGGCAATCTCTGCCTCACACAAAGACTCTTAAGGAGTGGGCAGAGGTTTAGTTGGTGGACAGACAAAACTCACATGAATGTCCAATTTACCAATCAAAACAAAGTCCTCAAAATCTCAGAATGTACATATAGTGCTGGCACCAGCTAATGACCCTAGCAGAAGCCCAGGAGTATCTGAAGGAAGGAGAAGAGGAAGGAAGGAAGGAAGGAAGGAAGGAAGGAAGGAAGGAAGGAAGGAGGGAGGGAGGGAGGGAGGGAGGGAGGGAGGGAGGGAGGGAAGGAAGGAAGGAAGGGAAAAGAAAAGAAAGATATCATCTGTGTTGGTTTTTCATAGTTCTTGACCTATGAACTTTATACTGTGTTGGAAGAAGTCTTTCATTAAGAGGTTAATTATTGCCTAAGTTTACCATATCACACCTGGAAATTGAAATCCTCCTATTCTCTTGCAAAATTGAGAAATTTTCAATGGTGTTCCAGATCTTACTGAAGACTCCCTGCTTTTCTATTCTGTATATTTAAAATCCTTTAATTTCCATTTCTTAGTCTGTTTTCTATTGCTATATAACTGAATAGCACAGACTGTATAATTTATAAAGAGAAATTTATATTTTACAGTTCTTTAGCTGGCAAATCCCAAAGTTGAGGGGCTACTTTGGGTAAGGGCCTTCTTGCTGGTGGGGAACACTCGGCAGAGTCGCAAGGTGGCACAGGGAATTACATGGTGAGACAGAATAAGCTTGCCAGAGGAGCTCACCTTTATAACAAAACCATTCCAGTAATAACTCATCCATCCATTAATCCATGAATGGGTTAATTCATTCATGAGGGCAGAATCCTCATGACCCAATTATCCCCTAAATGTCCCACCTCTCAAGTACCAGTAACATATAACTTTGGGGGTTAAATTTCCAACACATGAAAATTGCAGGGACATAGTCAAAACCATAGCACCCTATATCCCCGTCAAGTCAAGGACACATCCCCACATCCTCTTGTGAATCACCATTACAGTTGGTATGCTGGTAAATTGGCTCTCTTTAGTCATGATTTGTACCATTTGCCAATTCCCATGGTGGAAGATTTCAAGCTGCCAAAGTTGTGACTTGCAAAAATCTCTGAACATTTATTGCCTCTTTTGGGTCTCTGCAAACATCATATTTTGCCTAGAATTTCTTAGGCTGGTAACATCTGTCTCCTGAAGCAGTTGTCTCAGTTCTTTAATCTGGAGAATGAATAATGTTCCATTAGGGAAGAGTCCTCTGATTTGTTCATGGCTGTATTCCCAGTGCTTAGAACACTATCTGGCACATGGAAGACCCCCGAGTACCTCTTTGTCTTGGTGGTGGTTCTAAGGCTCTTCCCTGGAGCCTGGTGAGGACCAACACCTTTTTCATATGCCCATCCACGGGGCAATGCCTTTCTCTGCCTTGGCATTAAAGGTTTCCTTAATGTCCTGTGTTTATCAGGGAAGTGGAACCTGCTTCTGATCATCTATTTGTCCCTGTTGTTCCACTTCTCTTTTCTGGAAACTCAACCAAGTTTCTAACATTTTACCTTACTTCTTTTTTATTTTTAGGCACTGGGAATTGAACTCAGGTGCACTCAACCACTGAGCCACATTCCCCAGCCCTATTTTGTATTTTATTTAGAGGTAGGGTCCCACTGAGTTGCTTAGGGCCTCACTTTTGCTGAGGTTGGCTTTGAACTCACGATTCTTCTGCCTCAGCCTCCTGAGCTACTGGGATTACAGGCAAGTGCCACTGTGCCTGGCTTACCTTGCTTCTTGAGTTTATCATTTCCTTCTTCATCACATGTCAATCCACACTGTTAATTGTAACTAGTAGTGTTTTTCTTTTTATTTCCCTTTCTAGCCAAGATGATTGCTTTTCTGATAAACACCTTAGAATCTATCTTGTGGGGTCCACCACAGTGAACACCATGAAATAAAATTTTGAGCCTGACAAAACACATGGCTGGTGAAAGAAATTTTATACTCCTTTTTCTTTTCTGCTTGATGTTGTCGTATTGGGCTAATATTGAACCAGGCCTGGATTCTATCACTGTCCTGCCTGGTCACCTGTAGCTCATTTCAAAGCTTTGCCTTCCCTGAAAAATCCCCTCCACAAGTTCACCAGGTATGTTTCCTCAAGGCATCTGCCATGCCTGTGTTCTGACCTGTAATCATGGAGCCACCTAGAAACTCACTGGTAATACTAGAAATGTTCTATGCTCATCTTTCCAGACATCCTGCCTCAAATTAGGCCGAGATTGTGTGACTACCTGGTATAACTGTCATGGTCTTTAAAGGGTGATTCCCCCAATTAAACCTATTGTCTGACCTTTTAAGAGGGCACTTCTCAAGAGCTTCCTGGAAATACACTCCTTGGTTGCATGGGGAGAGGGTGTGTAGATTACTCTGGTCTGTTCTTTGAAATTCCTCCTCCCTCTACTAGAGCCCTTTGGACTTCACTCAGCCTTTCTGATCTAGTAATAGCTACAACAAATGAGTTTCTAGTACCTTCTTTGAGAGTGGTCAGCTCCAAGCACATCTCCCTTCTCTTCTCCCTAGTCCTTTCACATGGGCCTAGCTTGACCTCCAGGATCAAAAGCTTTCTCCTGGAGCTAGAGGTATAGCTCAGTGGTAGAGAACTTTCCTAGTATGTATGAGACCTTGGGTTTGATCCCAACCACTGAAAGAAGCACAACAAGACAAAAACAATAACAGCAAAACCTTTCTCCCAGGGAAACCCTACTCTCCCCACAGCAGTGGTGGTAAGGCCCACTGCTAGCCAACCAGATCAGACACTGGCTGCAAACAACCAGCACTTGTCTCTGGCTGAACCCAAGCTTCCTTTGCTGTCCTCCCTTCCCCCATTATCAATCCCAACTCAGCTTCTTTATTTATTTCTTCTTTATCTGCTCTTATTCTATCTCCAAGTTCAAAGTTTCTAAACCAACCCACCTCCTCTTGATTCCTACAGACAGCACATTCCTGGCACAGGCCTTTTTTTATCCTTCTTAGTCTTCAATTTTACTAATAGTTTCATTGTGCCCCAAAAGGTGACCTGCCACCTATAAAAATAAAGGTCTCTGGCTGGGGATATAGCTCAGTTGGTAGAGTGCTTGCTTAGCATGCACAAGGCTCTGGGTTTAATTCCCAGTACCACAAAAAAGCGGCGGGGGTGTGGGGGGTGGGGGGGGGTGGGGGGGTGTCCCTATTCTTCTTTCTGTTCACTGATAAAAATCTACCACCCTCTGTGACTGAACCTCCAAATCAGAGTCTCTGATTAAAACCATGGCCTGGTTTGAGTAACAAATTTAGGAGAGGACTTGCATATATGTGGTCGAGATTGAGCATGATTCTAGGACTCTGTAGGTAAGTCATATGGAGTCAGGGGTTGATTCCACCATGGGTCTCTCCTTGGCCCTAAAACAGTTCATCATGGCATAAAGAAGAGAATTTGAGGCAGTTGACTTAATGCACCTAAGGCTAGAACCTCACGTGCTAGTATACTCTTACCCAGTTTTCTCAAACAGTCCTCAAACCAACAGCATCAGCATCACTTGGTGACTTGTTAGAAATTCAAATTCATAGGCTTTAACCCAGACCTACTGACTTAGAAGTAGAAACCCAGGATATTATAATAGGCTCACTGGGTGATTATAATACATGTTAGGATTTGAAAAACCACCATTCTAACCCACATGAAGTGTAGTTTCCTTTGACCTTTTCCTGCCTGAGAAACATGGTGGGAACAGTAAAAAAATGATCCCAACCACGAATACTTAAAGAACTTGATCACAGAAATTCTATTTTAAGGGTGTCACCATATTGGGTATACCTGCTTAGATTTATCAGTTGCAAAAGTCTGTATGGCCTGAGTACACTGAGGTTGCAAAAGCTTGGGTTTGCCACGCTCCTGTGACATCAGTCTTATTAAAATGGAAAACAGTATGGAGATTCCTCAGAAAATTTGGAATGGAATCACCATTAGACCCAATTATCCCATTCCTTGGTTTATACTTAAAGGACTTAAAAACAGCATACTACAGTGATGCAGGCACATCAATGTTTATAGCAGCTCGATTCACAATAGCTAAACTATGGAACCAACCTAGATGCCATTCAACATATGAATGGATGAAAAAAACTTGGTACATATAAACAATAGAATATTACTCAGGCTTAAAGAAAAATGAAATTATGGCATTTGCATGTAAATGGATGGAGCTGGGGAATATGATGCTAAGTGAACTAAGCCAAACCTAAAAAACCAAAGGCTGAATGTTTTCTCTGATAATCGGATACTAATCCATAATGGGGGTGGGCTGGGGAAGAATGAAGGAACTTTGGATTGTGCGGAGGGGAGTGAAGGGAGAGTAGGGGGTGTGGAATTGGGAAGGATGGTGGAATGAGATGGACATTATTACCCTATATACATGTATGATGACACTACTGGTGTGACTCTACACAATGTTCAGCCAGAGGAAGAAGTGCTCCATTTGTATACAATGGGTCAAAATGCATTCTACTGTTGTGTATAACTAATTAGAACAAACTTAAAAAGAAAAGAAAAAATGCTCTATGCTAAAGAAGTTGACACCTGGAAGTCCTGTGCTTATTAAAGTTCAGGGACCTCCTGCCCCAGCTATCCCTGAAACATATTTTTCTTGGCAGATCTTAAGTCCCTAAGCCCTGTCCTTGTGCCTGTTTTGTGGGCCATGGGTGGAAAAAAAAAATATATATATATATATATGGTGTTGTTGGACACAATACCTACCTTTATTTTACTTGTTTATTTTTATGTGGTGCTGAGGATCAAACCAGCACCTCACACTTGCTAGGTGAGCGCTCTACTGCTGAGCCACAACCCCAGGGGTTTTTGAGGGTGGTGGTAGAGATACAAACCATCTACCCTCCACTGAGTGTAAACAAAATGAGAAATATAGGGATCGAAATATCAACTTCATTGCTGATAAAGTGAAACTGGAAAGGAGCTGGGAGTCTGCAGCCACCCCTGGATTTTTAAATACCTCCCCCTCTGAATTGAATCTCCCAAGCCCAGTTGAAGGCCCCCTCAACAGAGGCAGGGTCTAGTCTGGTCCACATGTGTGGGCCAGTTTGGCTCCCTAGAGCTGTGCAGCCTCCCCCAATGTCCCCCATCAGGCTCATTTACTTTGTCTTTGGAGAAGAGTGGTAAGCCAGGAAAGGAGAGATGACCAGGGCAGGTGCTCTAGGACCATTCCCTCCTGGAATAGACGCAAGGATGGAAGAATCCACTTTCCCTGGCTGTGTGGAGAGTATTTGAGGTCAATGGAAAAGTCCAGAATAAGAAAGAGGAAAGTCAGGACTGAGATTTGAAGAAAGCTCGCATTAAACTTGGTTTCAAGGAGGAAGCCCCAGCCAAAGAAACTGAGAAGAGAGGCAAGAGAGTGGGAGGAAGGATCCAGGAGTGTCTAGTGTCACAGAGGCCAGGGGAACACCATTTGAAGGAGAGAGTGATCAGCAGGGTCAGGGTTTCTTCTGTGGGCGCGCCATACGAAGAACAAAAAGCATTCCTAGGGTGTAGCCACCTGGAACCACTGGTGATCTCATTGAAGAGCAGGAAGGGGAACTGAGCTTTAGGGTAATTGATGGAAGTCCATGTGGTGTCCTGGAAGACGGTTTTTAAAGAATGAGGGAGATTAATGCTTATTTGGAAACTGATGGGGAAGGAAAAGCAGACTTTGTTTGGAAAGGTTCAAGGGGGCACTTGTCCCAGGACCTGTGCTGCAGGCCAGGTGCCTTGGGTGAATACCTGTCTGAAATACTTTTCCCTCATCTGCACAAAGATATAGTGTGAACTCACCACAGCCCTGAATGGGAAAGATTTGGCACACAAAATAGGGGATAAATGAGAGTAGATCACAGTTATCTGCAAAACCGAGAGCTCCTGGCTCTGAGTTCAGAGAAAAGCTTCCAAGGCTATTAAGGGCAGAGGCAATGTCAGTGTTTTTTCACTTTAAACATTTCCCTGTATTCCTGTATTTTTTTGGCAGGCCCTAATTATTTGAGCACCAACTGACTAAGTATTTAAGTCCTAATCTGGTGAAAATGGCCAGAATCCAATGGTCTTAACCCTCCCTTAGTGACAATCCATTAGCTCCCTAGGATCTCATCCTTTAGATTCATGGTGAGGTGACTTCAATGGCAACAGCAGCCCTGACTCAGGATGGAAGAGTGTCTCCCTGGACCAATTAGTGGTCTCTTTCCCCTCACTATTCTCAGAGCCCATCTTCTCTAAGAGCTGGTCTTCAGGCAGTTTTTATAACCATGGATTGAATTCTTACTTACAATATCCCACCTTTTTAAATAACTTCCAACTACGAGATCATAGAAATATCACCACTAGAAAATTTTTAATGATAAGCTTCCCCTTGCTGACACCACCCTCTTCCAAGTTCCTAAACCATTTATTGTAAGCTCACATGTCTGGAAAACCAAAATAAATGAACCAGGAAGAAATTGTTGGGTAATTTTTCTAAGTATCTCATAGATCCCTTAGTATTTGTTTTCTTTTCTTTTTTTTTTAAAGAGAGAGTGAGAGAGAGAGAGAGAGAGAGAGAGAGAATTTTTTAATATTTATTTTTTAGTTTTCGGCGGACACAACATCTTTGTTTGTATGTGGTGCTGAGGATCGAACCCGGGCCACACGCATGCCAGGCGAGCGCTCTACCGCTTGAGCCACATCCCCAGCCCAGTATTTGTTTTCTTAAGGTTATTTGTTTTCTTGCAATATTAATCAAATTTTCAAAAATAAAGCCTTATATTACTTCCAAAGCACATTTTACATTAGGATTTAAATGTGTTACTGAAGGAAAAAAAAAACCAGGATTGATGCTAAAAATTTATTTTAAATTGACCTTAGGATAATTTAGCTATGTAAATTATTTTTTTAAACACATACACACACAGCCTTACCAAACAGCCAGAACCCAGATAGCTACAGGAGTCAATTACTTCACCATAGAGTTCGTAAAATTCTCCCCATTTTCTAGTGTTTAAAGGTAACTGAAATTACAAATATAATGATTTATTATCAGGAAATGATTAAAAGATAACTGCAATATGAAGGAGAAGATACGAAAATCAAAATTACAATGCATGTGGTAGCCAGAAACTTAAGACTGTTGTCTGAGAAAAAAAATTGTATGGACATATTATTCCATCAACCACATAATATTTATGCCAAACCCTATTATTATTATAGTTTTTTTGGGTACTGGGGAGTTGTCACGAGCAGCTTCTCAGCCTTGTCTGGTTACCAGGAGTTCCCTTCCGGATATCTGCACTGGACCCCGGACCGCGACGTACGCGAACACCAAGCACGAACTCGATTGCCTTTTGAAATGCTGGTTTATTCGCACACCACACAAAGCAATACACGAGGTGACTGGCTCACACTGCACGATCTTACTCTCAGGCGATGAGAGTTGATTGTGAGCAAATACATGGAGTTTCCCTCGCGCTTATATACTCTATATGTTTACAACAAACTTGTTTGTGTCTAACTTATCTAACATAAGCACACTACCTAGTTACATCATCAACTTATCTAACATGGGCATACTATCTAGTCATCCTATAACCAAAAACATGTTTACAACTAAAAAGTCACTTAGTCACTGCAAAGTCCAAAACAAGTCCAAAACAAGTCCTTTTGCTGATTCATGTTGTTTGTTCATCCTTGATGTTTACTCCTGTCATTCCACCCCCTTGATACGGAGGCGCCGATGGTACTGATGGTGCCGATGTATCAAAGCGACAAGTACGGTCCCCTGTCTTAGGTCGTCCATTCGGAAGTTGCCCGTCCTCGGGGAAACGTATGGGCTGTCGCGGCCCTGCAAACCAATCTTCAGATTGGAAGATGCAATCCACGGCATCCATGCAGCCACCGACCACACAGGAGTGCAGAAAAGGCTGAAGCATAGCACGAAACTCACAGCAGAAGGGAGCTTTCACTCTTGGAACGAAAAGTTGTTTCAATCGTAAATAAAGGTCCAAATCCAAATCCTTTACTAGATCCAAATCTATCACCAAATTGTGAACTATCATAAATGGATAATTAACATCTTTTTCAGAGAACATCGGAATTGGAGTCATCCGGTCCTTCCTGAATAATAGGTCGTTCCTCAGCTTGCGTCCTAATATCCGTTTGATGATTATCTGGTCCACAGACATAGTTCCTCAAGAAATTCTACAATATTAACCAATCTTAGGTAAGTGTTGATGACAATCCACATAAGTCCATAATTTAATAAAGTAAGGCTTACAAATGTTTCTTAAACATATGTCAAATAAAGATCTAGGAACATATGTATTCCTTTGTCTGCATTGCGAATTGATTCTACACAATACAGCATCACCAAATAATAATGATCTATTATAGTTAAGTGAAATAAGTCCATTAACATAAAAAGTACCTGCATTAGAGTGTAAGGTTAATAAATCATGATCAGACTTCATCACTTCAGTGAACAATCCAAATAAAGTCTTAACACACAAATGTATATTATATCTACAATAAACATCACAATGCAAATTATTATCAGAAATACAATTCCAAACATGATTCAAAAACACACACAAAGAGGGCACTTGGCCTTCCAAGGTCCTATCCAGTGGACACCATGGTCCACTGCGTAAGGTTACTAGTCTACATAAAAGAGAAAAACGTTCCTGCCCAAACAGTGTATATGCACTATATAAAAACCATGTATTTACATGAAATTCGATGCAAAGATGACAATTTGCATAGTGCAACTGTTCAGAATAATTCCTCGATCTTTCCGTCCTTCTCCTTCTTGGATTTGATTTTCTTAGTGCCTTTCGTTTCATGGTCCCTGTAATGTTGAAGTTTATCCATTTTAATGTAAGTTTTCTTTCCTGCAGACTTATTGATCTTTAAACAAACCTTAATACATAATACAAATAATACAAAACAACATACATATAGCAATCCTTCCTTAAGCCAATGGAAAGGGTTCCATCTCATAATGCAACTAACATCTGCATGAACCAATTTTCTAAAGAAACCTACAAAACTACAATCATAAGTATACTGAAAGTCACGCGGAATCAAGTATCCGGAATCAACCAACATTTTAACTTTATGAGTTTCTCCTGAGAATCTTTGGAGAAGTTCAGTAGTTTGATTATGTACTGTCTCAATTTCCTTTCCCAATGAAGCATAAATGGACTTAGCTGCCTCCGTCGCCTTCATCATATGTTTATATTCTTCCGACAGAGGTGGCTGGGGCACAAAAGTATGTAACCCAAAAGTATGATTAGACAAATAAACCACCTGAGTCAGGACTCGTACATTTCTCGTGTTAGTAAAATTCAAACTCCTAAACAGATGTTTCTGAACGGTCAAATTCATATGTTCCATCATCATGACATTAGTATGTATATGGCAACCAGCATTCAGACTCAAAGAATCACTATAAGAAATGTTTTGCCATCGTTGAACCATGTACGGTTCAGGATAACAAGACAACATATTAAAATTCCCAAGATCTAACAAAGTAGCCTGAGGCATAGATATAGTTATATCAGAAGTCCTAGGTTCATCTGAGAAAAGATCATAGGCTATAACAGTTGTTTTACCTATCGCATAAGTGGCTTCACTAGGCACATAATATGACATATTGTTCCATTTCAACCAATAAAACTTATCAAATGGTATTATCCAATCTTTACCAATTTTCTTCGGTATAGCCTTAGTTGGATATCCTATTACAACCTTAGATGTCGACATTTGCCATAAATTAATCATGCAAACACCAGTTTCACACCAAGAATCCTTTGTAGGATCTAATATGGTTATAGCTGATGCAGTTTCCATGCCTATGCCAGTTCTAAATAACAGTCTTATTTCTTCTAATCCCGCGGTGATCATTGCCTGCAGATGTTCACACTCCTGAGTTGCCTCCAATTGTTTCATGCGTACATTCCACGATGCATCCATAGTCTCGATCACCTTACTTAATGAATCAACATGATGTTTCAAAAGTTCCTGTTCTGCAGAAAGTCTTTCCATAAGCAAGGACGCGGAGTGCAGATTTTTAGATAATTGTGAGATAACAAAGTTCTGTTTATTCTGAAGTCCTCGCAGAGCTGAAATTTCCACTCGAAGTTCCTCCGTCATTGCTCCAGCGATTGCTGCCCCCAAAGCTGCTCCGGCCAGGAAAGCGCCAATCGCTGCGAACTGCAAAGGTCTCCGTCCTGCTGCATTTCTTTGAACTGAATAAAACAAATCTGGCAACACAGTAGACTCAAAAGAAGGACATACAGTTTCACCTTTCAACAAATCACTAACAGACAATCGTAACACAATTGGCTGTACTTGTGGTTGTATCAAAAATCTAACTGGCTGATGTAGTAAAGGTAAAAATCCTGGAGCCTCTAAAGTCTTCATAAAATTACCGTCCTTTTCCTTGCGTGGGAAGAGGACCGCTCTTGGGAAATGGGCAGTAACCCATCCCTTGGTTTCATTAAATCCTCCTCTATCAATTAAGCAAGGATTCAAAGAGGTCGGTTCCATGTAGCATTTCTGCATATCCATCTTTGTACTATATATAATATGATTACCTGCATGTGCATCAAACACATCAGTATTATTATGTAAAACATCATGTGTTACAATATCATAAAGATTCCATTCATTTTCACTTCCTGGTAATAACATATACCAGTAATAAGGTAATTTTCCTGGATATATTTTACTAGGCCAAGTAGAGAAATCCATTCCTTGTGTCAACCACCATTTCAGAGTTCTTCTATCTGCTACATCCACATGGTATCTAATTATAGTATCCCAGAGCTGTGCTCTAGGGCACCCAGTCTTCAATGACCAGTAGTCATCAGCATTTACCAGGTAAGTTTCTGTTTTGTAATTCACTAAAGTAACTTCATCCAAATCTGGTGGTACAAATGCAAGAGAATATACTGTTGGATGTAAAGTATAATCCCTCGTTTGTTTTTCCTCATTGCCTAATACAACATTACCACCTTCATAATGTTTGGAAACATTTCCAGTTATATTTACATCAAGAGGAATATCATAGTACGTGGAATCATTATGCATAATAGACCTATGAATACCAATCACATATTGCCATGAATGTGGAAACCATCTGCAAATAGATCTTTCCATAGCTAAACTAACATTTTTAGTGTCCACATAATTAGAATCAACTCCCATCGGGATTGACATATTATGGACATTCACTCTGATTTTGTCATCACTCAAATTAAACACGGGAATCAAAGTCCCAAAGAAATTATCATAAAACTTAAAGGTACAGTCTTCGCATTTATAATAAGGCCACTTTGAAGATTCTCCTTTGGATCCATTATAAGTATAATCTACCTGCAGAAATGTAACATTATAAAAGTGTTTTTCCAAAATATCCTTAGGTGTGACAACCAATACAGGTTGCCAGGACTGATTATCAAACCTATGCCACGTATTATTCACCTCAAGATGCATATGAGAGGCATTCAAATATACAGCATGAAGAGGATTCTGTACACAATTTTGTCTGCTAAAATTATAACACCATGTCCAATTAAATATATTATAATATTGTGTGTAGTTTTTCCACACTGTCTGGTTAACAATGTATTCGTCCACGGTGAATTTATAATCATGTAACCCTGGACTATGCACTCTCTGTCCCAATTTCGGGCCATCCACAATCTCTGAGAGGTCCCATTCATTGTTGGCATTTTTAAAGACATACCTCCTTGTTTTGTTTTCAAATAATAGCCATCCAGAGTGATTAAACATTCCAAATTCAGGATGTAATACCCCAGTCGTCCTGTAAACTGGACCCAGCCTACAGGCCTGTGTGTGAATCTTATAAGTTACAGATGAATAATTACCAATTTTATAATAATATCTATATTGGCACCACTTAAGGAAGGTTGAATCAACAGGGAAGCAAACTCTACCAATAAATGCTTGTCCCTGTGTTCGGTTAAGCATATCTCCAAAAATGCTACGGATACAAACATACCCGATTTTATCCTTTATTTTAGGAGGCGTGGCCACGGGTTTAACCAAGTTATGGGTAAATGGCTGTGGTAAAGGGTCGGTCAACACAACAGGTGATCGCCAAGTGGCGGTACCTAAGGTATTGACTTTCCACCAATTATCTATAGTAAGATAAGATTGGTTCCGTATTTCTAAGGATCTATCAGGATTCTGTAGAATCTCGAACTTTCCATATATAGGTAAATTAGGAAAATCCGCTACACAAGATACATAATGGGTATAATTCAAATGAGTTCTGCTTTGCACATCTTCAATATATATAGACATATTCCTTTGTTTAGTGCTCATGGAATCTAGATACTGCTGTAACTCTTTTGGACACCATGTCCCGTAGGGTTCAACTAAAACTTGCGGCCATCTAGGCAATGGCCTAGCTCCTTGTAAATGTCTAGGCAATCCTTTCCACTCATCCAACATTTTCTTAGAATCATTATATGGCAACAAATTTATCCCCAACGTAGTTGTTCGTGGGGTTGTAGTTGTAAATTCATCAGAACCTTCTTCCTCTCCATCATCATATGAAGAATAGTCATATTCTTCATATTCATAATCGAATAAATTATAATCATTCTGTTTGTTGGACACCCAAACCTGAAAAGGCAGTGATGCAACATCCTTTTCTGCTGCTTCTATACATGTAAAGTCATTCTCTTCTGTAGACTCCTCAAAAGTATATACAGTAAGGTTTGGATTATTAAGCACTGCTGCTGTAGCATTATAGCTCTTAACTAAAGGTTTGCCTCCAAGTTTCCTATAATAATACACAAAATGTGGCTTATAAGACCACATATCCATAATCCCAGGTACCAGGTGACATCGGAGGGGGTTAGTTTCATATTTATTAGAATATCCTCCATCCGCACTAGATCTAAACATTGGGCTATATACCCCAACTGTATTGATGTCCCAAAAATGGTCACACCCCTTAGGTGCGGAGTATTTGTTATAATGGTGGCAAAATGCATAATTATGATAAAACAAGTATCTAATAGCAGTAAAATTTTGTAGGAATTTGTTACTTCTCCAATATTGTGGTATTACTGCACAAGAATTATTACACTCTTGAAGTGAATGAGTGAAATTAATATAATTGAAGATCCAATCTTTGTAAGAATGCTTGGTCAGGTTAATGTTCCTGATACCAAAATAATATGGAGTTGTAGTAGTAAAAGTAGTGGGAGTTGTAGTTTGATTTCCCATTACTGAATAGAACTGCAGGGCTATCAAAAGTAGCAAAAATAGCAAAAGTAACAAAGTCCTAGGTGCCATTACCAGAAACACAGTGTATAATTAAGTACATAACAGGGTAGCAACTCCCGTGCCAACAATTTATGATTCACGTTAATAAAACAAGTAGAACCATTCAAAAGAGCTGTCTGCCATTCGTTACAATAAAAATATCCACCCAAAAACAAGCAAGAATATACAATCAGGATAATAAAGCATATGTTAAACCAAACACACAAACGTTTACCTAGTGACAACATCTTGGCTTTTTACTAATCTGAGGTCCCCTTTTCCAGTTGATACCCATAGGGTATTTCCTTGTCCGTGTGATACAATCTCACCTTTAATCACAGAGTTATCTTTTCTGTTACGTATCCACACCTTATATGGTCTTATATTATCTGGGTTTGGGTCCCCGTCTGCCTGCACATCGATGTCCTTTTGGAATGTTTCCTCAAAGGGTGATCTCCTGTGCAGTCTTTGCCTAGAATTAAGTTCAAAAACTGCAATCAGTATTGCCTTGTCAAACGGCACATCTTGTCCTATCTGCCACAATTTAGTCTTTAATAATCCATTGAACCTTTCAATATTTCCTGCTGCTTGTGGATTATAGGCCAAATGAAAATCCCAATTAATTCCTAAAACGTCAGCTAATTTCTGAACATTTCTACCAGTAAAATGAGAACCCTGATCGGAAGTCACATTCCAAGGACATCCATATGCTGCACACCAGCTCCAAATAGTTTTCATAGTAGAGCTTTGATCTGCATGTCTACTTGCACATGCATGTCCCAATCCGGTACTACAATCTACCATAGTACACACATATTTTCCATTCTGCAAAGGACCAATATAATCAATTTGTACCTTCTCATTAAATCCTCTAGGGGATGGTCTATTGTGGGGTGGATCTCTCCGGAAACGTTGCACCGAGGATGCACATAGTTCACATCCAGATATCGCACGCTTACATGCTCCCCAGGTAACTTTTATATTTCTGCCCTGAAACCACTGGAACATTCCATGTGTTCCAATATGTCCTAATTCCTTATGCAATTGTCGGATCTCATCCTCCGAAATATCAGCATTCAATTCAGGAAGTTTTATATGCCAATTTGGGTCACGTTTCAACCGAATCTTTGTATCTGTTTTATCTAATATTTTCCAAGGGGCCTTATTCACCAATTTTAGCCCTTCGGAATCAAATTTACTCAATTTGTCTGCCACATCATTAAATTTAGATATTTCATCTGTACGTCCTGTGTGAGCATCAACGTGCGCTATCTTTACATGTATAGGTGCCTCCGCAAGAAATTTCCAAATATGTATTCCCCATACATCTTTTCCATTAATTTTATAATCAGATTCCTTCCACTTTGCAGACCATATGGCAATACCATTACAAACTGCCCATGAGTCCGAAAAAACGTGTATATACTTTTTCTTTTCATGGATAGATTGTTCAACGGCCAATTTTACTGCACAGAGTTCTGCTAACTGTGCTGAGGCATCCGAGCCTTCCTTCACTAAGATCTTATTATCACTTGGTCGATATGCCACAGCTTTCCATTTAGTGATATTTCCTACTACTTTACTTGATCCATCTGTGAACCATGCATTTTTATGAGAAGCAACTGCCCCCCATCTTCCAATAGGTTGTGTCTTTGGTTGTTTAACCTCTACCGGTACTTCTACCATAGGCTGAGCAAAAACTAATTCTGATAACCTTAATGTCTTATTATTCCCTGACACTGTTGCATCATTAATTATAGTTAACAAATACCATTTCCATTTCAACACTTTTTGTTCCATGGGTAAACCTCTAAAATCTTCCTCCTTAGTTCGTACCCAATCCAAAATTGGTATCTGAGTTCTTAATGTAACTACTCTATTAGTTAAAACAAAACCTAGACTCTGTACCGCCGTATAAGCTGTCCACACTGTTTTTTCAAAGAAAGAGTACTTGTTTTCGGAAAAAGGAAATCTTTTGGAGTAAAACCCAACTGGTTTAGTCTGACTATTACTTTTAGTATATATGCCCCAATTTCCAAAGTCATTGGCATATATTATATCAATTATAATTTCTTCACCAGGTTGAGGTACATACAATTGGGTATATGTCTGAACATATTCCTTAGCTAATTCTAATGACTTTTTCTGTTCCGGTCCCCATACAAAGTCCGCAGCTTTCCTGCATACCCTGTGTATTGGAGCCAGAATCATTTGCAAATATGGAATATGTAATCTCCAATATCCCAAAATGCCCATCACCTGCTGAGCCTCTGTCTTGGTTTTTGGTGACTGTAAAGCCAAAATCTTATTTATCACTGCATCCGGAACCTTAGGTCCTTCTGTAGTCCACACCACCCCCAGATACTTAACTGACGTGGCTGGACCCTGAATTTTATCAGGATTGATGGACCATCCTTTTGACTTCAATAATGTAACTACCTCGTCCTTTACCTTATTTAACTCGGTCATATCTTTCCCAGCAATTAATATATCATCTACATATGACCATAACTTAGTAGTTCCTTTATCTTGAAAATCCTTTAACGTTTCTTGTAAAGTTACATGTGCTATAATTGGGCTATTTTTATATCCTTGTGGTAACCTCTTAAACCTATATTGTACTGATTCCCAAGTGAATGTAGTCAATTCTCTACTCTTAATATCTAATGGGATAGCGAAAAACATATCACTCAAATCTATAGCACAAAAACAAGTAGGTGAAAAATTTCTAATTTGAGCATAAATGGACTCTACATCTGGGAGAGTACCTGGCATAGAGGGGGTTACTTTATTTATATTCCTATAGTCTACCGTCAATCTCCACTTGCCATTAGGTTTCATAACAGGCCATACTGGACTGTTATATTTAAATGATGATGCCTTTTCTATTATATCTTTTTCCAACATTTCCTTTATTGTGGTGCTAATCTCTTCATGTCCTCCTTTAATAGGATACTGTTTAGTAAATACTGGTGGAGTATGGGGCAATTTTACTGGATCAATCTTTACTTGACTTAAAATTTTTGTTTCAAAACACTTCAATCTCTTCAAAGGTAACCATTCACCATATAATAACCTGAGTTCCTGAATTCCTAATACTCCATGTGGAACTTTGCCTACCAATACTTGTATTGTATAATCCAAATCATATATTTTAAATGTTACCCATTCTTTTCTCATTTCTGCACTATGTCCAGATACTCCTTGTACTATAACTTTTTCCTTAGCTGGTTTATTATTTACAAAATCATCTCTGACTATTGTTACCTCGCTTCCCGTATCTATCAGGAAGGAGTCTGTATATTCTTGATTATCAACTATAAATTTTAATTGTATGAACGGCCGGGTGTCTGGCCGTTTTGCCATCTGGGTGTTCCAAACCTCTGCATTGTTAAACCAAACCTTCTTCTTTGGCCCTGCACCTGACTTCCTCGCGGTACCGGCCTTTGTGGGTTCATTCTCCTTCCTATCTGTCTGTTGTTTACAGCAACATTTCCTTGTGTCCAGGCTTGTCCTGGTCGCACCTTTCTCCAGTCTTTGCCATTTCCCAACATATTTCTGTTTCTTGGGAGGCTCCGCTGGCCAGGCGGGCCTCCCAAACGGAAGTTTTTTGTCTGGTAACATTTAATATTTCCGTTACCATTTGTTGGAAAACAGACTGGGTTTCGGGCTTTAGCTTGAAATGTCATTGCAGCTTGAAATGACATTTTGTGCTCTTGTTGTAATTCTCGATGTTGCTTTAAGAACTCAACTACATCCCATAGGGTGTTGGCTCCAGCTAGCATGGTTGCCAACATCATTCTATGCTGTTCTGGTGCCCCTTTTATAATTATTCTCCTAAGCGCGGCTGTTAAGTGAGCACTTAAAGGGGATCCTTGAAACTGATTATAAATTTTGCTAAAAATAGCTAACTTCTTTACTATCTTAATCCCTTCACTGGGATTCTTCCACTGTACCTGGCCTTCAAAGGCACCCCAATCTATATGTGGGATGGCCTCTGCCCAGGCTATTGCAATCCAATCCCAAAGTGTGCGTACCCTGTCAGGTTCCTTTTGTATAATCTTTGCTAAAGTGTCCGCAACACTCGGATTGTCTATCTGGATATTAACCACCTGCATCTCCTTGCCTGCGAGTCTTATAGACTCGCCTCCCTTACTATGAATTGTAAACAAAAAGTCTCCGTCGGTCTGACCTTTCTGTGAAAAATCTTGCCTTAACTGAACCATTTCAGGTCTAGTTAAGTCCCTAGTTTCAATAACTTGTTCCAACCCATCTGGGCGTCCCCGTCCGGGTGTGGATGTTTTAATTACTGAAACTGGCATGCTGGCCTTATCAGGAGCTTCCAGTTGGTTCAATATATCTTTCAAAAATGGGTTATTACTTCCATTTTTAAGGGCTTCTTTTACTAACCTTTTGCCTCTTAGCCTGTCATCATCTATATCATCTATAATTTTACATAATATTCCCGGGATTTCTTTCTTGTCAGCCCGTTCCATTATGGGCTTGACGATCTGAGGATTACTTAATGTTACCTCAACTGTGGTTCCTTTCTGGAACTCAGGCATCTTTGCCTGAACAATTCTTTCAATACCTCGCCATGGCGATTGAGATTTTAATTCTTTTTGCTCGAGCTTTAGTTCTCCTATTCTACATTTCTGCCTAAATCTTTTTATTACTTCCTTGAAGCCCATGTTGCTATTTTTAAGAGGATCCTCAGTTTAGCTATATGAATTTTCCAAGCAATAAACCCGTTTGTTTCTATCTTATAAGGTATCTGACTTATTCCCTGATGCCAGCTATATAGTGCCCAATTTTCTATCCTTTCCTTAAGCCACCCCATGCACGGGGACCACCGTCCTCCTAAGGATTTTGGTGGGGGCACTCCCCTTTCATTCCACCTTCAGCCTAGACGCCGGACGATCACGGTCATTCTAGGTTTTCAGTAGAAGAAATTGTGCATTGCCATGTGGGTTATATTTACCTGCTCCGGAGCTCTTCTTCCGTATCCTGCCGACTACGCCAACTGTCACGAGCAGCTTCTCAGCCTTGTCTGGTTACCAGGAGTTCCCTTCCGGATATCTGCACTGGACCCCGGACCGCGACGTACGCGAACACCAAGCACGAACTCGATTGCCTTTTGAAATGCTGGTTTATTCGCACACCACACAAAGCAATACACGAGGTGACTGGCTCACACTGCACGATCTTACTCTCAGGCGATGAGAGTTGATTGTGAGCAAATACATGGAGTTTCCCTCGCGCTTATATACTCTATATGTTTACAACAAACTTGTTTGTGTCTAACTTATCTAACATAAGCACACTACCTAGTTACATCATCAACTTATCTAACATGGGCATACTATCTAGTCATCCTATAACCAAAAACATGTTTACAACTAAAAAGTCACTTAGTCACTGCAAAGTCCAAAACAAGTCCAAAACAAGTCCTTTTGCTGATTCATGTTGTTTGTTCATCCTTGATGTTTACTCCTGTCAGGAGTGAACTCACTCAACCACTGAACAACATCCCCAGCCCTATTTTGTATTTTATTTAGAGACAGGGTCTCACTGAGTTGCTTAGCGCCTCGCCTTTGCTGAGGCTGGCTTCGAACTCACAATCCTCCTGTTTTAGTCTCCTGAGCCCCTGGGATTATAGGCATGTGTCACTGTGTCAGGCCCAAACTCTATTTTTAGCAGATAAAATATGATGATAGAATAGAATAGGCTTCAAGACAACATAGCAAAATGTGGCAGAAACTTACATATAGAATAAAATAATTTCTAATGAGATTTTGGCCCTTTCTTTGTATGGGATCCAAAGGAAGTGACAGAGTGATCTTTGCAAAAGTCCATTCTAAGGTTAATAGGGCCTTGTTAAGTTTAAAAGTGGTTCTAGTCTTCCTGTGAGGCCTAGGATAGAGCCAGCTATATCCCATACTGAATATAGTAAACATATGACCACCTTAAAGAAAAATAATAGGTCTATCCTCAGGAGTGGTCTCTTGGTTCAGACAGGGCTACTCTATCTAGAAATGAAGGGAGGGCAATCAGAATGGCTCCTAGGTATATATGTAATAATATGTTACAATTGTTACCCATGGAGATGGGGAGGCGAGTAAGACCTGGGGAATGGAAATGGAAGAAAGTAAATACATAAAAAGAGTGGCCTTTTACCACTCAAAGATATAATAATGATGACAAAATATTCCATAAACTGGGTAAGTAGGAATTAATTGTTCAATTGAAAATACAGCATCAAACCTGTGTAATAAAACATGTAAGGAAGCTTGGCATAGTAGTGCATGCCAGTAATCCTAGCTACTCAGGAGGCTGAGATAGGAGGATTGCAAGTTCTGAGACCAGCCTGGGCAACTTAGTGAGATTCTGTTTAAAAATTAAATTTAAAAAGTTTTGGAATATAGCTCAGTGGTAGAGTGTCTGCCTAGCATATGCAAGGCCCTGGGTTCAATCCCCAGCACTGGGGGCAGTGGGGAATATCTAGATAGATATGCACAGACACACATACACACACACACACAGAGAGAGAGAGAGAGAGAGAGAGAGAGAGAGAGAGAGAGAGATTAGTTATCTAGCTATCAAGTAGGGTTATTTCCCATTCCTGTTTTCCTAATTTTCCTTTCACCCACGCTTGTGTATCTCCTTAGGGACTTTCCGCTGTGGGCCCCTTCCCCCGGGTCATGATCCTATGCTGTCCACACATTTCTTCCTTCTTCCCTCCTGATACCTCTCTGCCCTCTGTTTCATGCCCTAGAACTGGCAAGCACTGACCCTAGGCCCAACTCAGAGGTAACTTTGCCTGAGCCTTGAACTTCAGAGGTCTCTATTCTTGCCAAGCCTTTCTCCAAGGAATGTGTCCCCTTCCTCATCTTGAGCTTATACTATTCTTTATAATTATATTCTGGGAACCTGAGACCCAAATAGCTCCAGTGCTTTTTATAGGAGTGTTCACCATGTTGGTCCTCTTAAGGGCAGACTCTGTTCCTGGTGTGTACACCTGGAAGCCCAGGGTGGTAAAGAGGCAGCTGTACATTTTGGAGGTGCTGACTGGGTGTCCACATACATGTGCAGGAGGCCCCTACAGTGTGTGTGGATCAGGGGGAACCAAGGTTAGAGGAGAAGGGAGGCTGGATGTGGGCAGGAAATGGCTCTCCAGGTGCCACCACTTCTAGCAGAGAAGCCTAAGGAATTTGAGAATTCTCAGTTTGAACCCAGACTTCCAGGTGGTTGTCATGGGAGGAGAATGTATTTTATAAGTTTGTTGGCTTGATTATAAATTCAAATATTCAGACACATATTTTGTAGGCCACCATTTGAACCTTCACCTTGGCAAGTGGAAGTAACTATTTTGGATTAGACTTTTTACCTTCCACAAGGACATCTGGGGCTTTGGTGGGTGATTTCCAGTGGATACAGCACTTTAACCCATGGAAGAGCAGTCTTGATTGGAGCATAGCAAATATTGGGCTGGTGAGTGGTGACACAGAGTCTTTGGTGACCTTCAAATCACCAGATGAGTGACGGCCTCATGTGCCTTGCCAGTTAGTTGGTCCTGGCCAGAGAACTGATTGGTCATTCCATTGTCACTACTGCATATAAATGAAGAAAAGAAACTGTCCCTTCAATATCAGACACTGTGGTACCCAGTACTCCCTCCACCTTCTCCCACTTTTGATGGGAAACATGGTATTTACACTAGCTGGAAATAGTGTATTCTTTCTTGAGACAAGTTATTGGCTGATGGAAATTTTTGGTGGGGATGCTATGATACAACCTAAAATAAGCGACCAGGTAGAAGGATTTTTTAATACGAGAAATTACGAATCTGGGAGGGACCAGAGAACAGAGACAGGTGGAAAAACGGCTTCAGAACCTAACTGAGGCAGGAAAGACCCAGGGCAAGTCCGGTTCCTGTGGATAACTGTTCTAAGGAACTCTTGACCTTCATTTGTCTTTTCTTCTCTTTCCCCTTTCCTTACCCTTTCTCCCAGGTTTCTATTTGCCATTCTTTTCTGTGTTCTCATGAAGATGCGTTAAGGATTAGGAAGGGATTACTGGACCCAGGCATGGCTGGTCTTTGTTAAATGGAACTTTCAGAAATGAAGGGGAAAACCAGAACTATTTCCCCCTTCAGATAAATTGTGTTTCTCTCAGTCCAAAGAGCTCTTGGGGATTTTCCCCAGGATTTCTTTTTCTCCAAGGATGTTTGTTTTGTTTTTAATTTGTGAGGAAAGACTAATTCATTCAATAAACCAACATTTCCTGAACTTGTATTATAAGCAAGTACTGCTTCAGGTGCTGGGGAAAATGGAATCAACTGCAATGAAAAAGCCTTGCTTTCATGCCCTGTTCATTTCACTGGGGAAACAGCAATAAACAAGACAAATAACAACAACAATTGTGTGTACAGAAGTGTGTGTGTGTGTGTGTGTATGTGTGTGAATTTAGGTGGTGAAAAGTGCTAAAGAGAAAATAAAGGTACAGTAAAGAGTGGTCAGGGAAGGCCACTCTGTCATCAGAGAAGATGGAATTTTTAAAAAATATATATTTTTTGGTTGTAGTTGGACACAATACATTTATTTTATTTATTTATTTTTATGAAGTGCTGAGGATTGAACCTGGGGCCTAATAGGTGAGCAATCTACTGCTGAGCCTCAACCCCAATGCCTCCCCCCACAACCCCTCTCCCCGCCCCAAGATGGCATTTAAATAAAGAATGGGGAGAAGAAGGGGTTTGGATACTAGGGAGTAGCATTCTCAGCACAAAAGACTACAAATGAAAAGCCCAGAGGCAGGAGCATGCCTGACAAACTTAGGGATCAATACATAGGCCAATGTGACTAAATCAAGAACAGGATGAACATGGGAAGAGTTGAAGAAGATGAGGACAAAAGAATGTAGGTGGGTGGGTGTGGAACTGAAGCCAGATTTAAAATTAAGTAGTCAGTGTAGTTAGGTAAATCGGGTCTAATATCGAGTGAAATCTAAAATGGAGGCCATGTTGAGAATGAATTTCCGGAAAAGTTGAGCAACTCTTGAAATGTTAATGAAGTCCCAAGAAAAGCCCTAGGCCCAAAGTCCATCCCAAAGATGTGTTAATGAAGTCTGTCCTGCCCAGATTACTTCTTTGGCCCACCTGTGTCCCACCCCTCGGGCCTTCCCACCTACATTCCATCACTGAAAGAACTATAAAAAGGGGAAACAACCGCACTTCCACGGATTCCACCTCTTGGGTCCCCTTCTTCCTCCGGGAGAAGTCTTTTCTGCTGTCCTTTAATAAACTTCTATTTTCCACTCCAAACTTGCCTCAGCTTGCTTCTTCAACATTGGGGAAGCAAGGACTCGTCACCGGTCAACAACGGTAACAGAACCATGGAGGTCTTTTGTTAGGACTTGGATTCATTTTGGGCAGATGGGAAGCAACTGTAGGATTTCAGCAGAGGAATGACAGGATCTGATTTGCATTTTAATAGGATCACTCTGGCTGCTGTGTTCAGAATAAACTGTGAAGGACAAGGGCAAGACCAGTTGGGAGAATATTGCAGTAATCCTGGGAAGCCAAGAAAGTATGTAAAACCAGGGTAGTAGTGATTGAGATGGTGAGGAGTGGTGAGATTCTGGACATATTTGGAAACAGAGTAGAAAAAGTTGTGCTAATGAATTGGTTGCAGATTATGAGAAAAAGAAAGAAGTCAAATAGAACATCGAGGTTTTTCACCTGAGCAACCAGAAAAAGGGTGTCGCTATGAACTGAAAAGGAAGAGTTCAGGGGTCCAGGTTTGGGGGAAGATTAGGAATCCAGTGATGGCAATTTACATTCTAAATCCCTGGTAGACATCCCAGTGGAAAGGCCACGAGTCTTCAGATAAATGCGTTGGGAACTCAGGAGAGGTCAGGGCTGGAGATAAATCTCAGGAAGTCTTCAATGAGCAGACAGCATTTAAAGGGTAGAGACGGTATTTTTGAAGAAATGATAGTAGATGGAAAAGAGAGGTCCAAGGCTGAGTCCTGGAGTAGTCTAGAGTTTATGGTTGGGGAGCAGAGGAGAACATTAAAAAAGACCAGAGGGCCAGACAGTGAGATAGGAGAATAAGGACACTGTGGAGTCCTGGAAGCCAGGCCAGGAAGACAAATCAAAGAGAGGGTTGCTATGTCCAGTGCTGATAGATAGAGCAAGGAAGAGGAGGGCTGAAACTTAACTGTCATCTTCAGCAAAGTCAAAGTCATTGTTGACCACGTAAAGAGGTGTGCTAGTGAAGTGGTAAGGGTGCAATCTCAATAGAAAGGCTGGAGAATGAAAAAAAGAGAACAAATGGAAGAATTTGAAACAATTCTTTGAAGGCCATTGACTGTAAAGTAGAAGAGAGAAATTGTGGTCCAACTGGAAGAGGAAGAAGGATTGAAAGAGTTTTTTTTTTTTTTTAAATATAGGAGAAATAAATGCCTTTGTCTATTAATAGAAAAGGTCCAGTAGGGAGTGGGGGGGGGGGAGAAGATGCAGGGCTAATGGGTGGCTTCCTCTGGTAATACTAAGAGTTTAAGAGTGTCTACATTGTATTGAATATCTGCTGAATATTAAGTTTGCTTTTTCAGATAATACTCGTTTCTTAGAATATAAGATATAGATTATCATTTCCATTTTACTGGTGAGGAAATTGAGCTATGTGTCCAAGTTTATGTAGCAAGTTTAAGGAACAAGAAAAAGGTGGGAATCTGAGCCCAGCTTGAGTCATACTGCTTCTGGGAGTGTCTACCACTTTTTTGGTTGTGGAGTGTGCAGTTACCATGAAGGGGCACATTTACTGTCTTACATCCTTGCCTAAAAGAAGGGTCTGTGCACTTGTCATAACCATTACCAGAGATGTTGGTAGAAGGAAAAGACTGAATCATTTTTCTTAAGCCATGGGACATGAAATCTCAAACAACAGAGAAGGTGCCTTGACATCTGGTTTCCCCCAAATCTCTATATATTGGACATCTAATGATTAAGGTTGTGTGTCTGAATAAGCAAAGAATGGGAATCAAGAATCATGGTTTTTAATTCTGACTGCTGCTATATGGCTCTGTTATTCCTGGGAAGTCAATTAACTTAGAGTCCTCATTAGCAAATGGTGAATAAAAATATCTTCCCTGTTTGTTTCTTGAATGGTTGTGAAAACATCACACTGTATGCCCCGTCTATCCAGAACTCCAGCCACATGTGAGAATTTGCACCATTTTCAAAGTGTATGACATATGGTGGCACTGGTAGTTCTCAACATTAGAATGTCTTAGAGAGCTTTTTGCAAATACTGCTCTCCTACGAGGATGTGGAACAACTAGAGTTTACCAACGTTGCTTCAGAAAGCAGTTGGCAGCATCTATTAAAGTTGAACCAATATCTACCCTGAAATTCAGTAATTCCACTCCTATATTTCATACCCAAGAGGAATGTATGCTCATGTGCACCAAAAGACATCACAAAAAAATGTTTGTGTCATTTGTAATTACTCAACTGGAAATAACTCAAATGTCCATTAACAGAATAGAGAAATAGTGGCTGGGAAGTTGCTCAGTGGTGGAGGGTATGCTTGGCATGCTTTCCTGGACTCAATCATCAGCACCACAAAATAAAACAATAAATAAATAAATTGTGGTATATCCATGTAATGAACAGTATTGAAAATTTGCAAACTATGGCTACAATGCTGGAGATTCAGCCAACATAGCTGAATCTCACTGATACCATATTCAGTGAAAGAAACCTGACATAAAAGATTTTCATCAAAACACGAGATATCAAATCAGGAAAATCATAAACCCTAGGGTACTAGAACCCAGAACACAGATTACCTGTGGAGAAGAAGGAATGGGGTAGACATAGAGAAGTCAAAAGAAGGTTTCTTGGTTGCTGTCATTTTGTGTGTGTGTGTGTATGGGGGGGGGGGCGGATGGAGTTGGTCAGGCTCCCTTACCCAGATGTCTGGGAAGCAATGACTACAATGTTTTCTGTATCTGTAGGTCAGGAATAGCAGTGCGTGCACTCTCTCATGTAACTTGTGATATGTGCATGAGGCAGGCTTTCTTTCAATTTAGAATACGAATTGACTGGGACTAAATAAAGACATGTTGGATCTCCCTATGGCCCCACATATTTTCTTCAGGTTGCCCAAATTTTGAGTCAACCTGCCTGGGATAGAGATTGCAGAACAGTTGGCATAGAGGCAGGATACACAGCAGCCTGGTATGGTATGGAGGGGTGGCCAATCATGAGTATGTAGTATAAGATTGCGAGCCTCCCAGCCACCTGGGCTCCTCCCCAGGAATGGGCAGGGGTTGGTGGTACCCCCATGAATTTGGAAAAGGTGTGCCAAGTGGGAGAGGGTCTAGAAAAGCATAGTGCAGTGCTGGGGTCGTAGCTCAGTGGTACAGCGCTTGCATAGCATATGTGAGGCACTGGGTTCGATACTCAGCACCACATAAAATAAGAAAGAAATAAAGTAAAGGTATTGTGTCCATCTACAACCAAAAATATTTTTAAAAAAAAGAAAAGAAAAAAGAAAGCAAAGTACGGTGCCTGTGGGCTCCTGGGGCTGTGGGTGGGTGTTTCTTACAGCCCCTAGAGCAGAAACTGATGCTGCTTTATGAGAGACTGCCAAGGTGAGGGAGTTGCAAGATAAAGAAGAGGCCTTAGAATGCTTACTAGAGGAGGATCTCTGTACCTTGAAAGCACCCCTGTGTCTCACTGTAGTGCTGATGGAGTCAGAAGAGGCGGAGGAAGGGAATCAACACCCGCAAGCCCAACCAATGGTCATTCAGAAAATGCAACGACAGCAGCCATTGGCTCTCACAGGGCAGCTGGTAGGGCTGGCCCAGGACTGGAGTTCACCATGTTCCACTATGTTCAAGTGGAGTTGGTGGACTTGGGAAAGTGGTTTAGACAGAGGCCAGGAGAACCCCTGGTCACTTTGTTGTTATGCCTGTGCGATTTAGGGGTGGATAACATTATGTGTAGTGCTTTAAAAAATGGTGAGGTTAGCATCCCTTCTTACAGCAGAGGTTGCAAAATAGTCAATGCCATGGAGGAATTTAAAGGGGCCAAGAGACCCCAGGGCTGCCAAGAGCTCTTAGGGGCCAAGAGACCCCATGTGCTACATGTTATTGACCCTGCATAACCTTGTGAATTAGATGTGCACATAACCTAAGAAGGGTTTTGGCTGGACCCTTTGGCAGCAGCATAAGTGGCTGCAGAGGCTTCTGGTCACAGTCCTGGAAGGGTGCAAAAGTATCCAATAGAGAAGCAGTTTGCAGCTGTGTATGCAACTCTAATGGCCTAGGAGGCCATTGAAGGCACTGCTGAAATATTGGTGTGCACCAATCATCCTGTGGTGAGATGGGTACGGGATTAGGCAATTGCCCCAAGAATAGGTGTGGGCCAGATGCCTACCCTAGCAAAGTGGGGGGTGTATTTGGAACATGGGAGTGCTTTGTCCATTAGTCCCTTGTCCCAGGCTGGGATGGGACAGAGCAGCCATGTAGATAAGGAACCAGTGGACAAAGAGTTATGTACCATGTGGATGGTAGTGCTACAGGAGCCAGAGCCCTTGACCATCTGCATGGACAACTGGGCTGTCTTTAAGGGGTTAACCTTGTGGATTACCACGTGGTAGGTAGATAATTGGAATGGTAGGGCATTGGTGTCTGTGGAGGCCAGACCAACTTCTAGGAAGGGGTGGGCACCGCATCTGTGGACAATCGTGTGAGCTCTTAATGAGCATCCCCAATGAGGGGGACCAGCTCCTGGGGAGGCTTTGCTGCACTGCACAGCAGTCCCAATACAACAAAGGACATTATACTTACGCCTGGGTTCAGGCAGCAAGGGAATGTTCTCTTGCCCACTCTCACTGGATTCAATCAGGAGAAGCTGTAGCTTGAACATGGCTCTGGACAATAAAGTACATCCCCAATGGGTGGTTCTATTTGTCCATGGGGGATAAGTTTGGAATGCGATCTCCTTGTGACACCATGGGTAACCTGGGAATGGCCCCCCTGGGTACACATTTCCTGGCCAGGTCCTACAGATGGGACACAGATCTTCAAGGGCACTTTTGTAATTTCCTTTTAGTGAATTTTGAGTTCCCTGGTGCGGTACACACAGAGCCTGATAAGAGACAGGCTCAAGCTGAATGAGTGTGGTACCACTGCTCAGGGAAACCACCACAGGCAGTAACTGTGCTTTGCCCGAGACTCAAACCTGGCACGCATCTCCCAGATGGATGGGACTTGCCTTTTTAAACCTGTAACTGCCTCATCTTTTTGCCCCTAGGTGTGTGTGGGCCAATGTGCTGGTCAATCCACTATTGCCGATCCATCTGCATGTTGGGTATGCACTCAGCTGTGGCTGAGTGTTGCAAATGGCCTACACGATGAATTGATCCAGCAATAACCTCTAACTGGACTTTGTTGCAAACATGAAATATGGTTGACCCTCAATGAAGCTATAATGTGAGCCAGGTGCTGCAAATCCTAGCCATTGAAACTCTACTAAAAGTAGAGTGTTTAACAGGAGACCCCTATAAGAATGGTGGGCTACCCTGACTACCCCATGGTGTATTAGTGATTTGCTGTTGTACCACATATTGTCTTTACAAAAGTGCCCTTGAAGATCTGTATCCCATTTCCTGGCCAGGAAATTTGCAGGTTGTGCATGGTGTCACAAGGAGATCTTGTTGTTGTGGATTTTGGGTGCAGGGCTGTGTCCTCCTCACCAAGGGACCTTTGCAGAAGACATCTTTCACGTAGATTGTATGGGGAGGAACCCTGAAGGGGTGAAACATAAGGAAAATGGAGTTGGTCAGCTCACCAGGATACCTGGGAAGCAGTGACTGAGATGTTTTCTGTAGGTCAGGAACAACAGTGTATCTTATGTAGCCTGTGGTACGCTTGGCACCCTACTGACTTAGCATATAAACTAACCTGGACTTTCTGCTGTGTGAATTGTCCACCCATTGAATTAAGCATGTCAGAGATCTCTATGGCCCTATGTATTTTCTTCAGGATTGCCCAAAACTCAATCTGCCTGGGATAGAGCGGTTGCAGAGAATGTGTTTACCTCAATGATTGTTATACAGATATTTTAAAAATATGCATTTTGTGATAATTCACTGGGCTCTGCACACAATTTATTCACTTTTTCAGGTTATGTATTCACTTCAATTAAAAACAAAACTGCTGCCTAGATTCCAGTCCAGACCAATCCCTGGGGCAGGGCTCCTAGCCTGGGCATTGTCAGGAGGACAGCTGGGACTGAGAATACTGCACTCTACCTGTGGGTACCTTTCCCTCCAGGAGGGGGGCTCTAGGGCTGTGTGGATGGACACTGCTGGATGTGCCTCAAGGTGCTGGGGGAGCAGGGCTGTATTTTGGAGAGAAGAAGGCTCAAGAACCCTGTGGCCAATGCCCAGGGGCAGGAATGTCCCAGGTGTTCACACTTTTTTTTTTTTTTTAACAATTTTTGTTGCCAATTTTATTGAGGTACAATTAACATACAGTAAGATTTGCCAGTTTTTTTGTGTGTGTATGTGGTGCTGGAGATTGAACCCAGAGGCCTTGTGCATGCAAGGCAAACACTCTACCAACTGAGCTAAATCCCCTGCCTGTGTTCACACTTTTGAGTGTGAGGACAAGTTTCTTTCCTGGGAACACCAATCAAAGACTTATCACTGGAGTCCCCAGCCTGTAACAACCTCTTTTTAAGGAGCAATTCCTGAGATTAATTTCAAGCTCACTTATCAAAATGGTTACAGCAGCGTTTAGTAATTTTTATTTGCCTTGCCCCGTGTGAATGTTTTCTTTGTGTGTTTTACCGTAGTGGCCTAATTGTTGTGTTTGGTATTGGGGATTGAACACCCTGAGCCACATCCCCAGCTCTTTTTAATTTTCATTTTGAGACAGGGACTCACGAAGTTGCTCAGGGCTTTGAGAAATTTCTGAGAGTGGCCTCGAACTTGAGATCCTCCTGCCTCAGGCTCTAGAGTTGCTGGGATTACTGGTGTGTGCCACCATGCCTGGCAGTTGTTGTTATTTTAATTCTTTACTGTCTTCCTTTTAACATATGACTCTTTAGTTCACACACTGCACAACTACATCCCATGGCTGTGCCGTCATCTGATAGGTAGTGTGGGCTGGTTTTCTAACTTTTGTTTCTCATGTGAGAGATGAGCAAATTCTGAGTACATGCCACTCTTAATCTTTGCTTAACCCACTTGGGAAAAGGGGTATAAACACCAAGAACCTTTTGTATTTCTCAATCACTGTTCTGATTTCATAAACAGAAAACACTTATGGGCCAAGCTATGTAGCTTGATAGAGATACTATACTTTCAACACTTCTTCAGAGACTTGACCCAAATAATGTCTCTAGAATTTAACCTCAATAGTATTTTAACAGGACTGTAGCCTCTTTAAGTTGATTTTAATAGGTCTAGTTTTCTGAAAGCTATTTTAATTACATAATATTTAATATTATCAAAAGAATGCCTTAGTCATTCTATTTTATTTTATTTATTTTTCTTGCTCAAAACAAAATTTATTGTATAAGTTAGGCATGGTGGTATGTGCCTATAATCCTAAGAACTCAGGAGGCTGATGCAGGAGGATCAGTTACAAGTTGGAGATGAGCCTGGGCAACTTAGCGAGACCCTGTCTCAAAGTAAAAAATAAAAAGGACCTGGGATATGGCTCAGTGGTTGAGTGTCTCTGCGTTCAATTCCTGGTAATACATAAACAAATAAAGTGGTAAAGAACCCCTGAGTTCAATCCTCTGTTATGCTCGAATTCGGGACCCCCAAAAGACCACCAGAGACCAAGATGGATGTAAACAGCAAAGAGGTGTTTATTGAGAGCTAGCTCGGTCCTCCGCGCGCACACACACAGCAACAGGTGACGCTAAGAGGCCCAGAGCTCAGGGTTTGCAGCAGTTTATACATTCTTTGGAGAAGGCAGGGACCCCCACATACATCATAGCATCTCTTAGAAAATCATCACACACCGGGGGAAAATCAAATAACAACTCTAAAACATGATTAGTATATCAAGTGGCAGGAAAGAATCTGGAAAGAATTATTGGTTAGTTCAAGGGGTTGCCGCACTTAAAATTGATTGGTTTAAATCGTGAGGATGTCGCAAGGGGGGTACATGCCAAACTGCAGGGCTTCTAGTTTAGATACTGGTCACCCCACCTAGGTGGGGGCCATCTGGAATTTCAGATATGTGGTTATCTTGGCCTATCTTTGGTGATCACCATCTTCGGCTTTTCCGAGAACTGTTTCCACAGAGCTTTTCTGTAGTATTTTCCTGACTTTAGGACTACAGTAGGTCAGAGGTTAAGTTTAAGAGCAAAATGAGGTCCCAAGCAGAATGAGATTACTTAGGTCTTTCACCTCAATATAATAAAAAAAAGTTATTGTATACTTGAATATTGTATAAATATTTTTCTAGGTGCCAAAGATGTTCTTCATATAACTATTATAATTTCTGAAAGGAAATATGTATACTTATGTATCTACTGTATTGGGAAAAAGTTGTTTTGTGGTTATTATTGCATTATTAATGTTTTCAGTTTTGTTTTGTTTTTTTCCTCCATGGGGTGAGGGAGTGGGGAGGTAATACAAAGTAAAAAATATGAAACACAGGCTTCCTTCTCTACATTGCAGTTAAGATCTTAATGGCAAAGCAACTACCACCAGGGGCCAGAGATGTCTGCATGAGTGGGAATTCATTAGAAATGCAAATTCTCAGGCCACCCCTGATGCTGGCTTAGACACTCTAGGGGTGGGCCCATTGATCTGCTTTAACCAGACTTCCACGTGATTCTGATTCATACTGACATTTGAAAACCACTACTCTAAAGAATAGCAAGAAACTAATTTGGCCAATAATACTTGAGAGATCCAATCTGGGAATAGGTGTTTTGTATTGTTAAAAAAAAAAAATCTTTCCTCCAGATTCATCTTGCCCCAAGGCAAACATATTAGGATTTCTCAACCCAATCTGGTGAGCTTTTAAAAATGCCTGTGCCTGTGTGTCTCCCCAGACCATATTAATCACACCCGCTGTGGATAGGTCTCAGGCATCCAGGTGCTTCTGATATGCGCCAGGGCTGATAAATTCTGTTCTATATTCAGGTACTTTTTGTGGTTGAGACAGATAAAGTTAACACCTGCCCTCACATTCTTTCAGATGTTTCCTACAGGCTCTGTGAAGCAGAACTCTGGCCTCTGGCGACTACTTGTCCAGATCTAAAGGTGTTTCCTGCAAGACAATTTGGCCCTGCATGCAGGTACCTCTGTAGACCACAGCAGTGCACCAAAAATGTGACACTCCCTCATGGCACGCACACAGGGCTGGCTACTTAGCTACACTTCAAACACAAACTCTGATGCCCAGGGCAGATGCCACGTAAGATAAGTAAGATAACGTGTGTTAAATTTGCAGATCAGGGCATGGAGAAAGTATCAAAAATGTCAGCTATGGAATTGAGGCTGTAGCTCAGTGGCAGAGCACTTGCCTAGCACTTGTGAGGCACTGGGTTCAATCCTTAGCACTGCAGAGAAATAAACAAAATAAAAGCATGCTCTTCATCTACAACTATATATATTTTTTTAAGTTAGCTATGCTTATCTTCATTATCTAATGCATATGGATCTCTTTTTATTTAAGTTCACAAAATACTTCTTCAGAAGATGCCTCTTGGTGATTTCATCATGAATTCCCTCCTCCCCACCCTGCAACTTTCATGCAAAGCCCACGGGGGACCACTTACATATATTCTTGAGGGATGTTCTAAGCCAGTGGTTCTTAAAATGTGGTTGGTGGGCAGGGAAGGGTGGTTGGCAGCAAGAGTGTCACCTGGGATCTTCTTAGATGTGAACTCTTGAGCCCCAACTATATGAAGCAGGACTCTATGAAGAACTCCAGAGGCGCAGCCCAACCATCCATGATTTCACAAGGCCTCCTCATAAGTCAGATGCATGCTCTGGTTAGAGAACCAATGCTCGAAGTCTTAGTCTCTCAAGCTTGTGAACAATGCAGAAGCTCAGCCCCACCCCCCCCACACACTCCAGCTAAATTAGAGTCCCCAGGTCATATAAGTGCACATCAGAGTTCAAAAAGCATGGCTTTAAAGTCTTGGTAATGATCAATCAGAGCACCTGAAATGCATTATTAGATGGTGGCATCCCAGCTTCTCACAGCAATGCCACCACAGATGATAATTTCAGTGTAAGAAACAGACACATGAAAGACCTTTCTGTACCTGTGGAAAATAATTTTAACTATTGGGAGCTATTTGGGAGGCTGAGACAGGAGGATCACAATTTTGAGGCCAGCCTGCACAGCTTAGTAAGATCCTGTCTCAAAATTAAAAATAAAAAGGGCTGGGGTAGAGCAGAAGTACATTGCCTCTTTGCTCTACCATTGCCAGCCCTGTGTGCGTGCTATGAGGGAGTGTCACATTTTTGGTGCGCTGCTGTGGTCTACAGAGGTATCTGCATGTAGGCCCAAATTGTCTTGCAGGAAAGCACAGCGGTAGAGCAAAGAAGCAATTGTACTGCTGTTCATCATCCCTTTGGAGAAAGATATACCCTGTGAATTTTCTTAGAGTTTAAAGCAAACGCATGTGTCTGATTTTTTTGTTCTTAGGAAAAGTGAAGTTTCCAAACTCATTACACCTAAGTTGCTGGGACACTTAGATTTTAGCTCAATTCTAAAAAATATCCTGGTTTAGGTTCTGTCCTATAGCTCTCCCTTCTTCTATGTGTTTTCTTAAAATTTGTTCTAATTAGTTATACATGACAGTAGAATTCACTTTGACCCATCATACATAAATGGAGTATAATTTCTCATTCTTCTGGTTATACATGATGTAAAATCACGCCAGTCGTGTAGTCATATACATACATAGGGTAATAATGTCTGATTCATTCTGTTATTCTTCTTACCTCCATACCCTCTCCCCACCCTTCATTCCCCTCTACCTAATCCAAAGTAACCCTATTCTTCCCTAGTTCCCACCCCTCTCCTCCTTAATTGTGAATTAATGTCAGAGAAAACATTCAGCCTTTGGTTTATTGGGATTGGCTTATTTTGCTTAGCATGATCTTTTCATTCTTGTTTTAACAATCTATTGTAGCTGCATTTTTAAAATTATAAGTAGTCTCAACTATTGTGGGAGAATATAAGGGATTGCAGGAAAGGAAAGCTATCTTCTCACCCATTTCTACGTTCATGGTAGACACCTATACAGCAAAAGACAGATGAATGAGATTGCACAGATTCATTTAATGTAAGTTTTACCAGACACAGAAGCCTTTATAAGGAAATGAACACCTGAGGAAACAGTTAAATTTTATGCCAGGCTTGATGAAGAATGGACAGTCCTAGAGAAATGTAATTGGATAAAGGGAATATAATCCAGTAGTTATAGACTGAGGAAGCTTGTTCAAATTTTTCCCTGTGTCTCCAGAGACAAGGATGCTCCACTCCTTTGGATGTAGGGAGGATACCCCACAGATGAGGGTCTTATGGCCTGTCTGTTTCTGCCATTTCCCCAAATTCTTTCCATTTAGATTATTCGATTTGCCAAGATGCCATGTGTCAGGGTAAATGTTCTGAAACCCATGAGAGCTACTGAGAAGTAAGTACACGTGCTATGACTCAGAATATTTCTGCACATATAAAGCATAGCAATCCCAAGGGCCCCCATTTGAATGCCCTATGCTCCCTAAAGGTTTTCTAGTGGTTCCCCTAACAGCCGTGGTTCATAGGACCTCAGATGACACTGCTTGTGATCTGTCATTCCATATCACACTTGGCCCTGTTCTTAGTGAGTTAATGTTTGTGAAGTGTGCAGAATAGTGTAGGAACATGGTACACACTCAAACTATTATTATTATAATTATCATCCTCATGGTTTATATGTAGGTGATGTCATTCTTCTTCTAGCCTTTTGGGGATGAGGAAAGGACCTTATTGGCTGTTGGCTCGCCTCGGGGGCCTTGTTTCTGTCTGCCCACAACAGGACCCGCCATATAACATCAATGAGAGTTAATATCAGAGTGCTCTGGAAAAGAAAATATGACTTATGGCCATTAATGGAACCACTGGGTCTCAACTGATCCTATCCTAAAAGAGAAGCTATTGTACCCATAAGGGTGACATATCCCTTAGCCTCAGTCCAGAAGGCATCAGAAAAAAAGGAAGTGAAGGATAAATGTCACCAAAGTTCTCAGTGAAACTGAGTTCAGAAGAAACTCTGACCAAAACCAAAATGGAACCAACTGAAAATGTTAATGGTCATTTTTAGTAAGTCACAAGAATTTGAAGAAAGGCTATTTTAATAGATAGAACAATTTCATTTTCCATATAGCCTGGGAAATTAAGATGAGATGGTTTCTTTTACATAGTCTCAGAAAGTGGTATGGTTTCATCTAAAAGACTTGTGAGAAAAAGAAAGAGGGACAGTATCTCAAGCAGTTGTTGACAAGAGAAACTCACATTGGGTTGGCTATTGATTTGTGGGGTTATTCAACATGGTATTCTTGGAGGGTAAGCTCAGGTAAGGGAAGAAAACTGAGCAAAGAATCAGGTTCACATGAGGCGCAGAAAATAGGATTAAGGGGAAACTACTGAAGCCCGAGGGTTACACTTAGACTCTAAGCCCCAGCCTCTTTCAAATTCTTAAGAGGGACACTGGCAATTTTGTGCTTACAATTTTGTGTTAGTGTTTCATAAGAGGGCTTCCCAAGTTGCCTAAGTTTCCACAAAGCTGGAGCCGTTCCTGATGACATGCTGTCCACCTGGGAAGCTCCTGCTTTCAGATTTCCCTTTCTGCAGTCCTTTGGCTCTGCTTTGCCAGAAGGGCTGATGTAACAACTGCGGGATTTGAGAATGAGGAAGGTCTTTGCTGAGTTGCTGGGAGGAGAGATCGTCACATAATGATAAAATGTGGAGACTAGTATGATTTTGTCAAGGCTTATCATGGTCCTTCTAGGGTAGTGATTTTCAACTAAGGGCAATTTTACCCTCAGAGGATATTTGGTAATATCAAGAGGTTGTTTTTTTTTTTGTGTGTGTGTGTGTGTGTGGGGGGGTGGGGCGCGGGGTACCAGGGATTGAACCCAAGGGGCACTTAACCACTGAGCCATATCCCCAGCACTTTTTATTTTTTTTAATTTAGAGACAGAATCTAACTAAGTTGCTTAGGGCCTTGCTAAGTTGCTAAGACAAGCCTTGAATTTGTGATCCTCCTGCTTCAGCCTCCCAAGCAGCTGGGATTGCAGGTATGTGCCACCACATCTGGTCAAGAGACATTTTTGATAGTCATAACTAGATGAAGGCAATAAGGGCTGCTGCTGGCATCTAGTAGGTAGAGGTCAGGGGTGTAGCTAAACCCTCCACACTCCACAGGACAGACCCTTACAGGAAAAAATTATAAGGCCTCCAATGTCTAAGCACTGAGGCTGGGAAAGCCTGTTCTAGCTCACTCTTTTGCTGTATGTCAACTGACAACTCAGGCTTTGAAATGAAATATCAGCAAACAGCATAAGATGACTGCTCAAAGGAATTGCAGTTGGGTCTTCCTTACAAACCATTGTTTGTCATGTATCTGGCTCTTCCTTGATTAGTGACACCCTCTCCCCCACCCCACCCTACACACTGCAAGGCTGGAAGGGCCACGGCTCTAACTAAAACAAAAATGAAAACCTGACTGGCACTGAAACAGGGAATCTTAGAATCTCAGACACTGGAGTGCTGCTTGGTGGAGCCCACCCACCCACAAATCAGCTTCTCTAAAACTAAAGCAATCAGCCATCTCCCTCAACTGTGTGAACGCCCATGCAATGTCGGTGGAAATGGGGGTCCCACTTCCAGACTGCTAGGATCCCCGCTCCAGGCTGCTGAGTCCTACTAAGGTCTTAGAGTTAACAATGCACTGCCCCAAATTCCTGCCCTCTGACCTTAGCGGGTCCTTTTCTACCTCGTGGCCTTTCTGCTAGGCACCTCCTGATTATCTCAGTCATAATCCCATGGTGGCTCACTTCCCCCAAGCCTTTAAAATTTTTTTATTTTTATTTTTTGTAGTTGTGGATGGACAGCATGCCTTTATTTTATTATTTATTATGTGGTGCTGAGGATCCAACCCAGTGCCTCCCATGTGCTAGGTAAGCAAGTGCTCTACCACAGAGTACCACCCAGCCCCCACCCCCAAGCTTTTAAATCATTCTCTTCCTATTTCTCTTGCCTCCTGTTTCCTGAGTCGTCGTCATCATCATCATCATCATCATCATCATCATCGCTATTATCATTTATGCAGCAGCCACAAGCACTACGTTGGTACCATAAATATGCGTCACCTGCAAGGGGAGTACCAATAATGGTGTTTTGCAGATGATGAAACCTGGGCTTAAACAAGGCAGCTCAAACTTTCTGTAAATCACAGCATGGGCATTTTGTCCCAGAATTGCCCGTGTCCAGTAGGAGCTTGCTACACGTCTCTCCTCTCCCTGGAAATCTCTTTTGTCCTGGAGGAAGAGAAGTTTCTTTCCACCTAAAGCTGATTTCTCCATCTTGACCTTATTTTCCTCCTGTCTCCTGCTGCACTCACTGCAAGAACACCTCCCTCCTACCACCACCACCATATATCTCAGCCTGTCTTCCCCACTGGCTCCTTCCTATGAATGTATTCCCTCCACCCTGCTTTACCAACACTCTTCTGCCTCATCTGCTTCTTTCCTTTCACTGCTAACTTGCCAAAAGAGTGTCTCTGCTTGGTTACCTCTTCCGTTCTCTCCTTCACCCTTGGTCTGCCTAGTCATCTACTCCATGAACGTGGTCTGGTTTTCCACCCTAACTGTGCTGTTGAGTGGAATTTGTCTGTGTGCTCTTGGGTACCCCCTGCTCCCTCTGGATAGATACCATGTCTACCTCCCCCTGTGCCTGGGACAGTGTCCTGAAGAGTATGAATAATGGTGTTGATCCACATTCAGAATAAGGCAAAAACCAGACAAACACTTTCCAGCAGGCCAGGGAGATGGCTGAACCAGGGCTCCCAGGGAAATTCCTTTGGGTTGGAGCTCTCTTTAGCAGAATGACGACACACTATTGGCATATTTAGAGCAGTGATTACCAAATGGAAATACCCTATTTCACCAGGGACTGAGATACGAAGTCACTGGCTTCATATCTAAATGTCATTTACCTCTTCACTGTAACCAAAGCTCTGAGAAACAGAAACACATGACTACATGCTAGGGGATTCAATTCCTGTTTTTCCTTCCTGTTTGTCCTCTGCTAAAATTAAAAAAGAAATACTAAAAAGAAACTTCCTGCTACAGTACTATTACATCTGTGGAGATAAAGCTAAATGAAACAAGTAGTCTTTGAGCTACTGACATTAAACACCATCAATTCTTAAAAGACAAGTAAATAACACCTGAACCCTAAATCTATGTTTGAAGGCCAAAAAAAAAAAAAAAAAAAAATCCCTTCTGTGGGTAATTCTGTTCTCATACCCTCTGTGCTGAAATGGCTGTAAGTTTCTACAAGTTGGAACCAATAAACTTATGCCTAACTTGCATCCTTCTATATATCCACTGATTCATTCCTTAATTCAACAATATTTATCAAAATGTGTGCTTGGTCCTTGGACAAGATAGACACGGCGCCTGTGTAGTGGCGTCCCCTCCTCCACAAAAACATCTTAACTGTGCTTCTCCAGAAATCTTCACCATGGCTGATTTTAGGATTCTTAGCAAAAGAGTCTCTGCAAAATAGTTCAATGTAATTAAACTTCCTATTTTTGTGTTGCCCTATTTTACTTGCCACTAGCCTGGAAGAAATTGGCACCCCAGGTGCTAGACACCCCCTTACTTGTTGTTCACAAATATATATCCAGCATAGTAGTTTGTAGAAATGTGTAAACAAGGCTTCTGGTTGAGCTGGAGTGTCACAGAGATGTCTACATTTCTAAGATAAGAAAAGTTACCAACTGGGCTCCATGGTAACAGCTGGCAGAGGGAGGAAAGAAAGGGGAGAAGAAGCTCTCTCTTTCTCAGGTGTTGTCCTTGAAGGGTTAACTTGTCCAGAACAGTGAAAGAAAAAGCTGCTTTTATGTGAACTTCTGCACACTGTGAACTTCTGAGCCCCTCCCCTTACATGCTGGGTATAAAATTCTGAAACTCCCTGAACTCAGGGTTCAGGGGATCAATTGATTACAGCAAAAGCTGTGCCCTCTGAACATGACTGCAGCCAAATAAAACTGTTTCCTGCTGTCTTCGGTGCCTTGCCTCATTTGTCCCTAAAAAACCTGTCCTCCGGATGTATGGTCCACCTGAAACTCAACATGATAGGAGCTGGATAAAAGAAATGTAGGGTGTGGTAGAAATATTTGTATAGACCCTTACCCCAGACTTGGGGGAAGATGTCAGTCAAGGACTGAAAAAAATATCACCTAAAGTAAAACCTGGCATGTGGGTGAAGAAGGGAGGATCACGGTGGGGGAGGGGTCATCCAGGAGAAAACCACATTTTAGATACAGAGATAGGAGAGATTTTTAAAGCACTTACAAGTTCATTCTCACTGGATCAGAAAATAGAAGAGGAGAAGACTGGAGAAAGATTTCCATCATAGGGAATATTTTAAGTGCATAAAGTGGGTGCCATTATTGTTGTTGATGATTGTTGTTTTGCAGTACTGGAGATTGAGCCCAGTGCCCTGGGTATGCTAGGAAAGTGCTCTACTACTGAGCTATCTCCTCAGCCTCTAATGGGTGCCTTTATTAGCCCCATTTTTTGGAGGTGGGAGCTGGGCACTGAGAACTTCATGCCCATGTAACGGATTCCATCTCTACCCAGCGTCTATGCCTGACGCAATACTGCCCCCCATCCTGCCTTTGAGATAATTTTTAAATCTCTGTCCCAACAATCAAGTTGGGAGGACCCAGGAGAAAAGAACAGATTGAAGCTCTGATTTAATGTTTAGTGGGACATCTAAGCGGGATTGCCAACCTAAGGAAGCCTCTCCTCCTCCACCTCCTGCCCTCCATAAGTCCATTTAAATAGGGGAGCAGGAGCAACAGTTTTGATTGCCCTAACTGGCAGGGTGGGATGGAGGGAGACATTCTGGGTTAGGGGCCCAGTCCATGCCCCTCCCAAGTGGGGACAAGTAAGAGACCACCTAGTCATAGACTCCGAGGTATTTTTTTCCTTGCCTAGAAGGCTTGTTATGAGTCATCAGGCTCTTAATTTTCTATCAGAAGTGGCTTAGGCTCTCAAAAGTCATCTATTGGAAGGTTCCCCACCCCTTCCAATTACTAATGACATCAATGAAAATGACTCTAGTTGACTCAAGGAGTCAGAGATTTATTCAGAGCAGCTGAGTTTTGTTTCATTCAGAGACTGATTTAGAGCAAATAGCAGCTTCATATCCCTTAAGTAGGGAGATAAAAAGACTTTAATGCCATCAACTTTGCAAGTGAAGACTTTAAATTGGTCAGGTGTGCAGACAGTTCACCCAAGCATGGAACACGGTGTTACGATTTCTCAAGACTATAAAATCTCTCACGGATGATTACCCACCAGCTCGATCACACCTGGAGCCGATGAGCCACGTGGAACATCTGTTTACAACTAATTCTTCCTAGAATAAAAATATTGCAGTTTGAGAAGTACTGGATATCACCCTTCTCAAATCCAATGCTTATTTTTTCTATTTCATTACAGTTAGCCAGAATAATATATTAACTGCTGAGATTGGCTAGAATTAAAATGCTTGTCTCCAAGACTTTCTGTGGTGACTCGGATGAGGACAGAGAGAGTTAAATTCCATGTTTATGTACAACATTGGTGGAATTAATTGTTTAGAGATTACACACACACACACACACACAAAAACAAACAAACAAACAAACAAAAAACAACTGGATATAGTAAGTTCTCCCTACCTGTGTGTTCCATATCCATGGATTCAACCCACTGCAGCAAAAAATATTTGGAAATATTTGGAAAATATTTGCAAAAATATTTGGAAAAAATTGCTTCTATATTCACCATGTATTCTCTTGTCATCATTCCCTTAACAATATAGTACAACAAGTACAGAGATAGCATTTATGTACTTAATACAATATAAATGCTATCTCTGTACTTGTTGTACTATATTGTTAAGGGAATGATGACAAGAAAATACATGTATTATATTAAGTATTGCAAGTAATCTAGAGATGATTGAAAATATAGTAATTTCTCAGTATCTGCAGAGTATTGGTTCTGGGAGTCCCTTGAGTACCAAAAATCCAAGGGTGTGTGTGTTTTACATCCTTGTTTGCACCGGTTCTTATGAAACTCAGAGTTGTACAGAAATTGGATATGGTTTATCAGTTAGCTCTCTCTGCCCCAACTATTCCCCATCTCTCCAACAAAAAATGGACAATCGTCCTTTCCATACTATTTAAAACTTCTTCTTCCACTTAGCCAGACTTGATTCCTCTCAAGAAAGTGGACAGAAAGCTTACAACTTCTGCTTGTTGAATTTTTATATAGATAGTTAGTTGATTCATTACCTTGAAAATTCAGGAATGTTGTTTATGTGATGACTAAACTTTTCTCATTGGGACATAGGCTGTCCCTGCCCTTTAGGCACATATTGTGGTCAGAAACAAAGCAGATAGCAATGAGATTTTATCCTTGTTTGTTTTTCTGTTGCCATTGGGTCTCCATATCACAGGGACTAGAAAATACTTGATGTGGTGCTTTTGGTTTGGGGGTCATTGAGAGAGTGATTGAGTAAAGGGTGAAAAGAAGGGAGAGAGGTGAACACTGAAGAAACCCAACCCTGACAACCAGTAGCTTCACGAGCTGGGTCAAGGAGCAGGCATGGTGATTCTTATGCCATAAACATTTATTCATTCACACAACTGGAGCCTGTTAAGAGCCACATAATGGGAAGACACAAGGTCCAACCTTGAGAGTTTTCATTTAGAACTTACTCAAGAGTAGGTCTATCAAAAGTACCAAAAAGAACTGAGAAAAGTCACACTCTTACATTGCGAGTGGGGCTGCAAATTGGTACAACCAATCTGGAAAGCAGTATGGAGAGTCCTTAGCAAACTTGGAATGGAACCATCATTTGACCCAGCTATCCTACTCCCATACCCAAAGGACTTAAAAACAGCACACTACAATGATATAGCCACATCAATGTTTATAGCAGCTCAATTCACAATAGCTAAATTGTAGAACCAATGTAGATATCCTTCAATAGATGAATAGATAAAAAAACTGTGGTATATATGTACAATGGAATATTACTCAGCATTAAAAGAGAATAAAATCATGGCATTTGCAGGTAAATGAATGGAATTGGAGAATATCATGCTAAGTGAAGTAAGCCAATCCCCCAAAAATCAAGGCTAAATGTTTTCTCTGATAAATGGATGATGATCCATAAGGGGCAAGGGGAATATGGGAAGAATGGAGGAACTTTGGATAGAACAAAGGGGAGGGAGAGGAAGGGTGGGGACATGGAGGTAGGAAAGATGGTGGAATAGATGGACATCAATACCCTAGATACATGTATGAAGACACGAATGGTGTGACTCTACTTTGTATAAAACCAGATACATGAAAAATTGTGCTCTATATATATACTATGAACTGAAATGCATTCTGCTGTCATGTATAACAGATTAAAACAAATTAATTAATTAATTTTAAAAAGAAACAAATGAAAAAAAAGGCAAAAAAAAAAAAAAAAAAAAAACCCTGATGTTTATCTATAATCAGTAGGTTGCTTCCTCTTCTCACAAGGCACAATGGAGGAAGATACTTTCCACATTCCTCTAGACTGAATTTGCCTATGCAATATCCATTGAGGTTTGGTTTCAGGACCTCCTCAGATACCAAAATCTGGATGATGAAGTCCCTTACATAAATGGCACAGAAGTTACAGATAGTATGCACATCCTCTCATAATCCTAATACAATGTAAATACTATGTAAATCTTTGTAATGTTTAAGGAATGACTAGAGAAAGTCTGTATGTGTTCGCTATAGACCAAATATTTCCTCCAATATTTTGCACTCGTGGTGGTTGGATCCATCCATGGATCCATGTGGGTACAGAGGGTTGACTATATTAGTAAAACTGAAAGAGGCAGACTTGATGACTAAAAGAAAAGAGGGGATTTATTGGAAGGCTCATATGATAGCGAGAAGGTTCAATATCCCAGTCACAGGAAGGACAGGGCACTGGGGATGAGGGAAACAGGGAATTCCACCTGCCCCTTCAGTGCTCCCCATTCTGCAATCTGTCTGGCTAACTCTGTTCCTTCTCTCCCTGCAAAGAGAGTCTCTCCCCTCGGTGGTAGTACCCAAGCCTTGAATCTCCTAGATTCTATTCCTCTCCTTCTCTGTCTCCTTGGCAGGCTCAGCCCCGTCCAAGGCTGGCCATCAAGTGTGAAAGCTCCTGCTGCTCCATCTTAGGCCCTTCTCCACCCTGCCTCAGAGTTCTCACTCATGCCTACAGCTTCAATCATTGCTTCTACTTTGAGGTTTCCCAAATTTATTCTCCAACATGGACATTTCTCCAAGTTCTAGGCCTGTGTATCCAAAAGCCTACCTGGTATCTATTTTGGAGTATTTCAAAGGTATTTAAACCTTTCCCATTTATTGGTACCCAAACCCCCATGTTGTTAGAAGTGGCAAAGAGCTCAGCTGAAGAGATTACATTTCCCAGCTTCCCTTGCAGCCATGGATGGACATGAGAGGTAAGCAATGGTAATTAAGCTGAGCTTCTGGGGAAAGTCCTTTACGAAATGGTGGACTCAGCTGAACATTTTTCAGCTTTGTCGTTGTGCCTCCTTGCATCTGCCTGGAATGTGGACGTGATGACTAGTACTATGATGATCATCTTGAGACTATGAGGATAACTTGAAGGTGGAAACTACCACTACAATGGCTGAGAATGGTAAAAGGAGCCATTTTACCTTCAGGATGAAGGTGACATTTTACTATTTCTAGACAACTCTTAGGTGAGAAATTATGAACTTCTATCTCATTGAAGCCATTCATACATGGAACTAGAGACCAAATATAATTCCTAACAGACATTCCTACACCTCCATCCATGTCTGATGCCAGCCCACTCGACCCTCCTCCCTTTATCCAGTCACATTGCTCCTCTTTCTCCCAATACTTACCCTGCCCTCTCCTGCCACTTGGTCTTCTCCTGTGCCATTCCCAATGCCTAGATCTCAGCTCAGGCATTGCTTCCTTGGGGAAGCCCTCCTTGACCTACGTCACTAGGCTAATTCCCCCATTGTGGGTTCTCAAAGCATCCCTAGGCTCTTTTGTGTTGCACCTGTTCTTATTGACATTTTACATTTATTTGCATTGTCTTTGGGCTCACATCTGTCCTCACTGGATTTTAAGCTTCGTGAAAGCAGCGACTGTGTTCTTTCTTTCTCTTACCATTGCATCCCGTATACACAAGCCCAGTGTTATAATAAGTGCTCACCTCCAAAAGAAAAATGTTGAACATGTTAATGCACCAGAAAGGAGTTACTAAGGCTTCTCTGGTTCATATTTTTAAATCCTGAGGAAATCTTCTGACTGGTCTATCTACAGTCAAGTTTTCATCTCAGGACTGTGGTCAAGGACCAGGTCTATAGGAATATGGCAGCTTCCATTTCAAACCACATTTTTGGAACAGGGAAAGGAACCATTCCAAAAGAAGAGAAGGGAGATAGGTATAACAATAAGTGTCTACCTTTGTGAGGCCATCTGTGATGACTATTGTAGCCTGATTTTACCTAGAGGGAAAGATTGGGGAAGGAGAGTCCATAATACAATTAAGTTCAGGTCCTGCATGCTCTAGAAAAGAATCTGGTCCCCCAAATCCTATATATAAATAGAGGATGACTTTATTACATTCCCTTGAGATCAATTATGCATTCATTATCAGTATATAATGAAAACAAAACAAAACTTGTTTAATCTGATTTTATGGCTTCCATTCAATTCAGCAAACGAATAAAATATCTTTACTTAGCCCTTGCCCTCTCACTTCTTCCTGCCCTCATTGTGTTCCCTCCATCCTGGCCTCTTCTTTCTCAGAGAAAGCCTGAGCTCAGTCCTGCTTAAGAGACTTTGCGCTGCTATTTGCTTCTGCCTGAAACTCTCTGCCACGAACACTTCTCCAGTTTGTGCTCTGTAAAGAAGCCTCACTGAAATGTTGGTAAAGGCTGAGATTCTGCCCCAGTGCTGTCTTCTGAACCATGTTCCCTGAGGATGAAGTGCATTTTTTTTTCCCACTAAAGATAGCATCCTTGGCGTTATTTTATTTTCATTATATATCTTATCTAGTTAATATGCACCATGTAAAGCTACTGGAGGTTCATAGCTAGGGGGCCTTCTCATCAGAGCTGGGAGATTTTCTCCTCCACTGAATGATAACCTGTGGCTAAACTGGTACTCAAACCATGAATTTTGAAACTTGGGGCAGAGGTCAACCAGTTGTCCTGTCTGCCTGAAGTAGAAGAGACAGAGCTTCATGGATGATACTGATAGTTGGTCCTGGGCTCTTGCCTGTCCTGGTGCTCTTTTGGTTTAGTCACTCCTTCACATTGAGCACTTTGTTATCTGGGAAGGGTATCCTGGATTTTCATCATGTGCTAGAGAGGGATTACTGCCCTGCCCATAGGGGGTTTGTAATCACACCGGCATTAAATCATCACACTCTGATGAAGGTCACTGTGATGGGTGGGGGTTTGAGAGCACATGATGGGGGGACCTACCCAAGAAGGGTGGAAGTGGCTCCAGCTGAGAATGGCAGGATGGGTAGGAGAGGACCAGTCAAAGAAAGGATGAGACCTGGTGTGGAAGGTGATCTGATCTAAAGAATAGAACCTGGTCCCTGAGGCCTGGGCTTAGCTCTGAATACAGGTTGCCAAATGTGTTTCAAACAAAGCTATTGGTCTTTAAGAAAATTGTGATATTAATTAGTGTTGGCAAGGATGTGAGGGAAATGTTCAGTCATACATTGCCGTGGGACTGCAAATTGGTGCAACCACTCTGGAAAGCAGTATGGAGATTCCTCAAATGTTTGCTAAACATTTCCTGTTTAACAAATGGTGGGGTGGAACCACCATTTGACCCAGCTATCCCACTCCTAGTACATACCCAAAGGACTTAAAATCAGCATACTATAGTGATGGGGCCACATCAATGTTCATAGCAGCTCAATTCACAGTAACCAAGTTATGGAACCAGCCTAGGTACCCTTCAACACATGAATGGATAAAGAAAATGTGGTAAATATACACAATGGACTATTACTCAGCCATAAAGAAGAATGAAATTATGACATTTGCCAATAAATGGATGGAACTGGAGACTATCGTGTTAAGTGAAATAAGCCAATCCCCCCAAAACAAAGGCTGAATGTTCTCTCTGATATGGGGATAACTGACTCACAATAGGTGGGGGCAGAGAGGGAGGAGTGGAGGTTCACCAGATTGGACAGAGGGGAATGGGGGAAGGAATAGGGGATAGGAACAGGAAAGACAGTAAAATGAATCAGAGACATAACTTTCCTATGTTCATATATGAATACACGATCAGTGTAACTCCACATCATGTACAACCACAAGAATGGAAGTTATACTACATGTATGTATGATATGTCAAAATACATTTTACTGTTATGTATAACTGAAAAGAACAAATTAAAAAAGAAAATGGTTTTATTTATCAATGAGGTAGCATTTGCAGACCTTTCTGGCAAGTTATCTTTCAGGGTCCAAGTAGAGTGTGATGAGTACTTTCCTTTCCTCTGGTGAAAGCTAGTTGAGAACATCTCTCCCAACTTCACATTCAATCATTATGCTGAGGAATCAGCCAACAATACAAATCAGGTGTTTCCAGCACAGGCTTGTTACCATCTAGAGGTGCTGGATTCATTGTCTCTGTTTAGCAAAGAATTGAAGAACAAGACAGAGATAGCAAGCCACAGGTTTATTGCAAAAGTGACAGAGATAGATGTTGAGAGCCACAGCCAAAGGGGCCTCAGCAAACTTCCAGCTGATTGGCTCACAGCAGCGCCAGCAAACTTCTAGCTGCCAGCTGATTGGCTCCTCTGTGGTGATGCTTATTGGGCTGTTTCCCCGCCCTTTCAGACCACGGAGCTGCTCATTGGGGGACTCTTTTGGCTCCGCCCATGCGACCCAGCCAATCGGCCTCAAGAGAGGAGGAGTGGGGGGTTGAGAGGCTCGTGGGAAGCTGGTGGTGGCAGTTGGGCTCTGAGGGAATTCCTGAAGAGCTCCTGTGGTGCCGGCGTGTGTGTTCTAAAAATAAAGTTCATTTCTGCTTGATAAGTGGCTCGTGAATTGTGCCCAGCCAGACTGCGGCATTTGGTGGCCTGTACGGGGATCGAACCCGCAACCTTGGTGTTATCAGCACCAAGCTCTGATGAATCCAAATTTTAAAAGTTTAGAGTAAAAAGGGTTATTTTAAGTTTATCTTTGGGGAATATATTTGATATCCTAAAAGGTCCATCAGATCCAAATTCACCCTGAATGTTAACGCCTGAAGCAAGAAAGGCATTAAAAATCATTGAAACATATATGGAAAATATGCATTTGGATAGAATTGATGTAAGTTTGCCTTTATTATTTATTGTACTATCAATAAAAAATATTCCTACAGGAGTATTTTGGCAAGAAGGTCCATTATTATGGATACATTTATCTTATTCTCCTAACACTATTCTTACTAGGTATCCTGAGGCTGTAGGACAATTAATACTCAAAGGAATAAAAGCAGCAAAGGGAGTGTTTGGAATTTCTCCCAATAAAATTATTACTCCATATACTATGGATCAAATTGATGAGGTAGCTAATGAATTAAATACTTGGGCAATAATCATGTGCAAATCTAATGTTTCATTTGATAACCAGTTACCATCTAATCCTTTATTGTCTTTTTGGTCATCGCATCCTGTAACTTTTCCAAAAATGACAAGAAAAACACCTATCATGAATGCTCCAAATATATTCACTGATGGGTCAAATAATGGTACAGCAGCAGTAGTTACACCTGATCAAACTTTTACATTTTTAGTACCCAAACAATCAGCTCAAAAGGTAGAGCTTAATGCAGTATTACAAGCTTTTGTGATGTTTAAAGATTCTGTATTTAATTTATTTTCCTATAGTCAGTATATAGTTAATGCTGTAGTATCCCTTGAAGATGCTGGTAGGATTTCCCCTTCCTCTACTGTTTTCTCTTTGCTTTCCACTATACCAAGTCTAATCTGGGACAGAAAAGATCCATTCTTTATAGGACATATCAGGGCACATTCAGGATTGCCTGGAGCCCTTAGTTTGGGCAATGATTTAGCAGATAAAACTACACATGACATACATATTTTCTCTACACTAGAAGAAGCTACAAATTTTCATAAAAAGTTCCATGTCAATGCTAATACTTTACAAAAGCGTTTTAAAATAACTAAGGAACAAGCTAGACAAATAATAAAACAATGTCAAAATTGTGTGACCTTTTTACCACAAGTTAATATTGGAGTCAATCCTAGAGGATTGATACCTAACCATATTTGGCAGATGGACATCACACACTTGCCAGAATTTGGAAAATTAAAATATTTGCATGTTACAGTTGATACTTCTTCCGGATTTTTGATGGGCTCCCTTCATGCTGGAGAAAAAACTAAAGATGTTATAGCTCATTGCTTACAAAATTTTGCCACTGTGGGTGTTCCAAAACAGTTAAAAACAGATAATACCCCTGGTTATACTTCTACCTCTTTTAAACAATTTTGCTCATCATTTGGCATTACTCATATAACAGGAATCCCATACAATCCACAAGGACAAGGCATAGTTGAAAGAGCTCATCAAACTATTAAAATGTACTTATTAAAGCAAAAAGAAGGAATTGGGAAGGGGTATATATTCCCCAAAGATAAACTTAAAATAACCCTTTTTACTCTAAACTTTTTAAATTTGGATTCATCAGGGCTTAGTGCTGCGGAAAGGCATATATGTCCAAAAAATGTACATAAGCCCAAGGTACTTTGGAAGGATATTCTAACAGGACAATGGAAAGATCCTGACCCAGTAATTGTCTGGAGTTGGGGGTGTGTTTGTGTGTTTCCACAGGGAGAACAGCAGCCGATTTGGATTCCAGAGAGATTAACTAAAGCGATTTCTACAGACCAAAAAGAAGGTGATTTGGCTCAAATCCTTAACAGCTGATATCCAGAACTCCAGTTTGGCTATCCTTACATCTGCGACAGAACCAGTATGCTTTTTTCAATTTTTCAATATCTATTTTATTATTGCCCTTTCCCACATCATTGTCAGGGACTAGAAGGAAATTCTCCTTCAAAGATTAGCCTGACAGCCCCCTGGGAGACATCCTGCCTGGGAGGCATCCTGCAGCTACCTATCTCCCTGGAACATCCTGCGGTTATCAGGATCATCAGACATCTTGCACCTGGCAGTTTTACCACCCACATCCAGCAATTGTTGATTAGAGAGCTTCCCCATCCCCAGCATATAAATACCCCTGTGTGAACAATAAAAGTTTGCAGCTTGATCAGAATTTTTGTCTTGCTGTCACCTTTCGTGTCTCTTGTCCCTTCATTCCTCCCCATCTAGGTTCGCTGCCCACGTTGATGTGTCCTGCCGGACGGGACACATCATGAAGTTCTATTTTGTTTTTTGAGCTCATACAGACCTAGGTTAATGTTTTGCTGATCAGTTCTATCTTTTGACTATAGAGTTTTTAAACATTGCAATGGAGATTTCACCTGTAAAACGTTATAAGGCCTTTACTATTATGTTATGTATTGTATGTATTATATTACGTGTGCACATTTGTGTTTTGTGTTGTATGTTTGTATGTACGTATGTCCATATATCATATATGATGAGCGCTCATGAAAAAATGAATCCAAATATTTTTTTTATTATTCACGTGATTTAAATGGTTTAATTTAAATTGGGTAAACAGCTGTTAAGGATTGTTTTAATATGTGAACAAAAAAGGAGGTTAACAGATCTGTTTGTTTACTTTCACCTTTCCTTTTCTTATATTTAATAATTCTGTTCAGGATAATGTAAATTGTTTAGAAAATTGTTTTCTTTTAGTGCCTGCTGGAATGTTACATAATTTTTTCTTTAGCCATTATTGCCAGAACTCCTATCTTCATCCCAGTGCCGGTGAAGACAAAGATAAAACCAATCTACAGCTTCTGCAATAGCTATCACTGAACTGCTTGCAGAACTTGCCTGGACTATGTATCACTTGTATGCATTGTGAACCATCTGTTGGTGCAGCAACTTGTGGTAGTGTTGGGGTATTTTTGCTGATGGTGTCATCAGTGGTACAATTTTTCCAAAAGGAGACGTCAATTGGCTTGGTGTATCCTCCTCCCTCTGCTTGTGATGGTCGTTCAGCTAAAATTTGGGGGCCAACAGAGGTGAGGGAAAGAACCTCACCCCCCCACTGGTACAAAGGCCTATCCACAGGTGTGGCTGTATGCTGGACGGGTAGTCAATGACGGGTAAGATCCAATTTCAATGGTACCAAACTAAGACAGGAGGCTGACGCCTTGAGGTCAGCTCATCCGATGATGGGTAAGGACCATATGTAGTATTGGACAACTGAAGGCAGGCAGGGTCCCTAAGCCACATGCTTGTTGTTCAAACAGAGAGGGGGAGATGTTGAGAGCCACAGCCGAAGGGGCCCCAGCAAACTTCCAGCTGCCAGCTGATTGGCTCCTCTGCAGTGATGCTCATTGGGCTATTTCCCCGCCCTTTCAGACGACGGAGCTGCTCATTGGGGGACTCTTTTGGCTCCACCCACGCGACCCAGCCAATCGGTCTCAAGAGAGGAGGAGTGGGGGGTTGAGAGGCTCGTGGGAAGCTGGTGGTGGCAGTTGGGCTCTGAGGGAATTCCTGAAGAGCTCGTGTGGTGTGGCGTGTGTATTTTAAAAATAAAGTTCATTTCTGCTTGATAAGTGGCTCGTGAATTGTGCCCAGCCAGACTGTGGCAGATAGACTTGTTCAAAATGAAGGGACCTAGAAGAACAGTGGGGGAATCATCATCATCATCTTCTTCTTCTTCTTCTTCTCCTTCTCCTTCTCCTTCTCCTTCTTCTTTTTAATTGGGGATTGAACTCAGAGGCACTCAACCACTGAGCCACATCCCCAGTCCTAGTTTTTTGCATTTTATTTAGAGACAGGGTCTCACTGAGTTTCTCAGTGCCTTGCTGTTGCTGAAGCTGGCTTTGAACTCACAATCCTCTTGCCTCAGCCTCCAGAGCTGCTGGGATTATAGGTCTGTGCCACCACGCCTGGCTGGCTTATTCTTTTTATGATGTCTGAATTTCCTCCTCTCCTTATCTCCTCCGCTGCCCATGTTCTCCTCACTATTATTGATTGGTGCCTCCTCTGTCCATGCATCTGTTTTAGTTTTCATATTGGATTCCCTACTTAGGATTTGTCTGATTGGGTCTCCCCACTTGTGTCCATGAGCACATCCATTAAGTAGGAAGTTGACCTCATTAGAAGACCCTCTCCATGCTCCTTTGTTCTGGCCCACCCTCAACCTCCTCACTCTCCACCTTCCCTGGCTGCTTAAGCCCTTCTATATCTCCCTTAGGCTCAACATGTATTAGCATGCTACTGGGCATGGGCCACCTCTCCCAGTCCCAGAGAGGATACCCAATTTATTGGAGCATTGCAAGTTTTCTCAGAAAGATTAGACTTAAGACAAAGTGATATGATGACTTTTGGAACTTGACTGGGACAGCTGTTACCAACCCACCTAGGATCTATCATGATTTTTCTCAGAACTTCTTGAATGCTCTTGATGGAGGGGGACCATGGCGGTCAGACTTGGTTAGTCAATACTGCCAGTTGGTTTTCTTCTTGGTCAGATATTGTTACCAGGTCCTGAGACAAAGAATAAAGGCACCCAAAACTTTATCCCTCCCCCTATGAGGACTAGCAACATAGGACAGGGACAAAATAAACGTATAATTGCCATCTCTTGCTTTCTACTACCCTGGTGCTTCCAGGAGGACCTGATTCAGATGAGGTGCCCCTTAACAGAAAGGACAGTGCCTGGCACACAGACAACCTCTCACTGCTAAAGATGCTGCTTTTGAATGAATGCCCTCTGTGAAAGAGAACCCAGGAAATCTACACAGTAGATCTCCTCACCCAGGTCTTTTTGTCTTTGTAACTTGTCTTTCTGGCAACTTCTGTTTATCCTGATAAACTCAGCTCAGGGGATTCCTGGAAAGCCTTTCCTAGTGCCCCTGAAACTGGAGGAATTGACACTCTGTCTCCATCTTTGACCTCCCAGTTTGTTCTACCCACCCCGTCCACTGTGAATGTCTACATCTCCTTCAGTCCTCTAGCCCTGGCCCCCACTACAGGTTTGGCACAATATAGGTGCTTCATTAAAGACCTAATGTATGAATGTGAGCTGAAGCTGGTATAAAGAGAAACTCAGAGTTTCAGAAAGACTGCCAAAAGCCACCCTTCACCAGCTCTTTCTGTCATATGAAGGGCAGCACAGTATGTGACCCCAAAATATGCCCAAGGATTTTATGGCATAAGGATTATTTTGATCCGAAGACAACTGAGAAGGAGCAGATGCAAGAAAAGCTGTCTGAGTCCCACTATTTGCCTAGTAGCAGGACACAAATTTGGGAAGGGGGCCCCTTCCCTCTCTCCTAGGAAGCACAGAAGTTAATCACTGGAGACAACTAGACCCTGGTCAGCCCAGGAGACACTGGAGGGAGTCAAAAACAAGCCTCACTCTCCAACCCTCACATTCCTCAGGGCCCCATGTATTTTACTTTCCACACTTTGCTGCTCCAGGAGTTCAAAGTCCTTTTCATTCCTCTTGTCACTTCTTTTGTTAAGACCCCATGTGGACTCAGGTTGTAACCACCCCCTTGAGTTACCCAAGGTGACTGCTTCCTTGTGAAGTCAGGATTCTCAGGTCAATAGACGTCTGTTTGTTTTCCTCTTGTTGATCTGTTGTTCCAATTTATAGAACTTAGGAAGGTAGAGGGGAAAAGATTTTCTTTCCTTCCTACACATTGTCCAAGATCATAAATTACCTTTTCTCTTTTATTTTTATTTATTTTTTTTAAGAGAGAGAGAGAATTTTTAATATTTATTTTTTAGTTTTCGGTGGACACAACATCTTTGTTTGTATGTGGTGCTGAGGATCAAACCTGGGCTGCACACATGCCAGGCGAGTGCGCTACCGATTGAGCCACATCCCCAGCCACCTTTTCTCTTTTAATCTTTATAACTACCCTGCAAGTTAAGTTCTGCTATTCCCATTATATGGAGGAGGAACTGATTATCAGAGTTGTTATGTAACTTATCCAAAGTCACATAGCACATACAAGGAGGAGCTCATATTTGGATCCTGTGATTCTCTGACACTGTAAGGGTAAAAGAAATTGAAGTTAAAGCTTAAAAGTTAAAGGGTAAAAGACCGGGTGTTGTAAAGTTTCTAAGCTGCAAGGTCTGAGTTAAAATGTAAAGGATTAGGTATTGTTAGGTTTCTATGCTACCTGCAAAACCTGACATTTCTGTAGCTGTTAAGACAATGCTTGGAACTGCCCAGTAAATATTTCCCCTGACTATTTGGTTGTTTAATAAGGGCTCTGTGTGGTCGCACATAGTCATTGCAGGGCCTGGACCAATCAGTTTAAATGTAACCCCCTCCTTAGGAATGACCTATCACTCCAGCCTGACCTGTTCCCGCCAATGAATGAACCAATCATGTTTAGGAGTTGTTGTTCAATTTTCCCGTGCCTAATGATGATTTGTTCTGATGTATACAAAGCCCTCCGCCCTCCCCAAAAAGTGTACTTAAGCAGTGCTCAGCCCTTGCTCGGGGCTCTGGGCTGCTTTCCCTTCTTGAGTGGGCACGGAGCCCCAGCATGCTGGTTCAATAAATCCCCCTTCTGCCAATTGCATGAGTGGTCACTTGGTGGTCTCTTTCTCCGACGTTTCGCGGGACCCTTACAACACCACTACATGGTGATTTAGGGTGATTCTCTGACACCACTACATGGTCAGCACAGGGAAAAATCATGTGCGCTTGATTGGGTGGGTTGGAGTCAGAACACTCAGTTTCAGCAATTAAAAAGCCAATAGTCTAAAGACCCTTTTCTTCTCCTGTTTCTTGCTTCTGACATCACAACTTTTATTCCTAGGGGCTCATTGCTTGGATTTAAGCTTGTAGTACACTGGGGTCTAATTCCGTTGTGTTCCTCACAGATTTTGCAACATCTGTTTGGTTCACTTCAAATATTTTAGGTTTATGTAATGGCAACGCAGACCAGGAAGCTAATGGGGAAGTGAATAGATTCTGTTGAAACTCCCTCTCTTGGCCCATGTGTTTCTGGATGGAGTTCCAGGATAACTTCATTGGAATTGCCTGTGAATTTGGATAAGATTCAAGGTCCTGGCCCCACATCCCAAATACATTTCTGGATGGCACCCTGAAATCAGTTGGAGTTTTTAAAAAGGAGTTGTCAAGGACCTTTTTAAATTTTTAAGGTATAATTTATATAGTGAGACACACAGATTTTAAGTGTAGAGTGTACAGAATTCTTACATAAGCTCATGTTTTGACATGATTATACAACCACGTAACAACCACTCAATTCAAAATGGAGAAGAAAAATTTCCCTCTGAGTTTTCTTTGAGGTATGTACTATTCTGACTCTTACCGTGAACTAGTTCTGCTTGTTCTTGAACTTCAATAGACATGGAATCATTAATATATATGACTTGTATCTGTTTTATTTCATTCATATTATGTTTTTGCCATTTATCTCTGTTGTTATGGGTGGCAGTAGCTATTTCCTTTTTGTTGAGGGTAATATTAATTTTTTGAATATGTCCCCATTTATTTATCTATTCTCTTGCTGATCATTTAGAATGTTTCTGGCTTGGGGCTATTAGGAATAAAGCTGCTATGAAAACTGTAACATTCATATAACATTCTTTCAATAGTCATATGGATTTGCTTCTCTTGGATAATTACCTAGGAAGAAAATCGCTCCAGGCTCAAGGTTCTAATGTAAGAGGTGAGTGGGATTGACATATAACCTTGAGCAAGAATCAGTGTTGGGGGCAAAGTGTCAGGAATCACCACTCCGAAGGGAGAAGAGTGTAGCTCATATATTCTCAGTGGGTGATATTGCATCAAAGGGGTGAAAATAATTTCCTGTGTGCGTGTGTGTGTGTGTGTGTGGTGTGTCTGTGTGTGTGTGGTGTGTGTGTAAAACTTAGATATCACAGATGTGCTGATATCCAGATATTGTTGACATATAGTGATGCCATGGAGAAAGGGGTGATTAGGGAAATCATGTCAAACAAGACTCCTTAGGGGCAGATAATAAAAAAAAAAAGAAAAAAAATATATATTTTTAACTAAATCTGGTCTTTCCCAATCTCCAAAATCTAACCTAAGGGAATGATCTTGCTTTCTGGTCAAGGAGGGTGTATTAGTCTGTTTTTTCAATACTGTAACAGAATGCCCAAGACTGGATATTTTGTAAATAATTTAGCTCACAGTTTGGAAGACTAAAAACATGATACTGGCCCTAGCAACCCTCCTGCCTCTGCCAGCTGCATCACTGCATGGCAGATGGCATCATGGCAGGACAAGAAGCCAGAGAGCACTTCACAGGTTAGGCTCACTCTTTTATAACAACCCTCTCATGAAAACTAGCCAGGATCCCAAGAGAATTACATCCATCCCTTCCAAGAGCTGTGTCCTCAGTGACATAATTACCTCCTACCAGGTCCCATCTCTTATAGGTCCCACCATCTCTTTTTTTTTTTTTTTTTTAAAGATAGAGTGAGAGAGGGAGGGAGAGAGAGAGAGAATTTTTAATATTTATTTTTTAGTTTTCGGCAGACACAACATCCTTGTTTGTATGTGGTGCTGAGGACCGAACCCGGGCCGCACGCATGCCAGATGAGCGCGCTACCGCTTGAGCCACATCCCCAGCCCCCCCCCCCTTTTTTTTTAAAGATAGAGTGAGAGAGGGAGGGTCCCACCATCTCTTAACACTGCCACACTGAACCCATGAACTCATGGGGGGCTCAAACCATGCCCAAACCATGGCAGAGGGGAAATCAGGAAGAATAAGAGCAACAGTACCCAGAGATGCCCAGGGAAGCCCAAGTGGTTAGATTCCTGTGTGCGCGGGTAGGTAGGGCAGGGGCTCCCAGGTGTAAGGACACAGAACACCCTGACAGGGCAGGGAAATAACCAGAGTCTAGAGACCTGGCTCTGGTCAGCACGGGGACCAGCTGGCCTAGGAGAGAAGCGCCTTTCATTGGCGCTTCTGCCGAGGTAGGAAGTGATGAACGTCTCCGCTGGCCCTGCTGGGCGTCACTGCAGATCAAATCTCGCCTGGAGGAAGCTCAGGAACCACAAGACAGCCACCGCACTCAGGGCTTCCTGGGCACCTCGCGCCCATTGTTCTTTAGCTCCTGTGCGTTGTTTCCGCCCCAGCAGGCCTTCCCTGGTGACAAATGGAAAGAAAGTAAAAACTCTGGAAAGAATGAATGAACCAAAGAGAGGGCAGAGACCACGAAACGGAGCCAGGAGAGACGCTCAGCCCTGGACTCTGGGCAGGAAGAAGAGGGGTTTTGAGAGAAGACCCTGCGGTGCTCTTAACCCATGCTCTCTGCAACACCCACTCCTTGTGGGCCTCTCCTCACTCCTGAGGGGGAGATGGCCGGGTGGCAGAAGGGCCATGGGGCAGGGGATCCCATGCGGCCCAGGCACTGCCTTCAGCCCTAGATTGCATACACGGGCAGGGTGGTACCCTGCAAAACTACTTCTCCTCAGGGTAAAGTCTCATACCTGTTCTTTAGCCTTCTGTGCCTTAGTCTTCTCATCTGCAGAATGGCTGTGATAATAATGGTATCTGCCTCCTAGTATTGTTATGAGAATTAAATTAGTAAATATATGTCAAAGGCTCAGAATGGAGCTTGGTACACAGTCTCCCTGCATGAGCATCCGCTTTTATTATTACAAACGACAAACGACACCTGCTGTCCAACTGTCCCCAAGCAAGGGAGGTTACCACTTTCTAATTTCTTACTCAAATGAAAGAATGACAAGCAAGTGTGATCTTAATAGTCTTGCCTGTTCCTCTCTAGACTTCAAGCAGGGATACTGCTGCCCCCTTATGGCTGTCATTTCTTGATTTGCTCATTTCCCTCTTAGTCCTCCCCCACCCCAACCCCTCCCCGTGCTCCCGAAGGGGAGTGGAGATAACCACTGTCCTGGGTGTGGGGTGGGGTGTGTAGTGCAGAGGAAATTTTGATTGAGGCTCTGATGACTCATGAGTCGCTGTGCGTCTGACTCAGCAGGGTGAGGTCATAGCATAGACAGACAGCCCATGGCGGGTCTCTTGGACAAGAAACAGAGCTGGTTTCTGGAGGGAATGATCCTGGGGCATGGGGGTGATTGTGGTCCCTGCATGTCCCATTCTCTTCCTTCCAAGGTTATTCTGTTAGGAGACACGATGAGCGGTGGGTGGTCCATGATCTAATTGTCCGTGTGGATTTCCAGAGGCCCGGCTTGTTTCTTCTCCGTCCTGTTTCCCAGAGATCCTTTGACTTCCCTGGAAAGCCCTGACAGTCGCAGACTGAGCTCTCCAGGGAGCACATGCCCTGGCTGAGCAGGCTCCATGGCGTCTGTCTTTCTGTTCTGTTCAGGGCACGGAGCGTACAACGGTGAGTCACAGAGGTTAAACCCCTGCCCCTGAAGCTGGCACTCCATGAGTGGTGCTGGGGACATGGGGGATTAGAGAAGAAATAAATAACCCATGGTGATTGGTGCCACCTAGTAATATACCTATCCATTTATGATTTGATGGGATGCCATCACAACCAAGGCTTCTGCCAGTGTCACAAGGATCTCTGGAGTCAGGATGACCCTTTGAAATGGGAGCGCAGGAATGGCTTCCACAACCCCTGCAAGGATCTTTGGAAGCAGGTGGCCCTGGAATGGGGCACTGGCGTGGGGAGAGGCAGCTCTCAGCCTAGGACAAGTCCTGGAGCCAGGGCAGTGTGAGCTCCAGCTGCCACCGTGCCCAGCAGCTGAGGCCATGAGCGCCCCCAACCTGCAGGGAAGATCTGGGCCAGGTCACCCTCAGCACCCATGGCACCGACCCGAGGCTTTGGACCTTTTGTATGTTTACCTCCTGTTTATATTTTTCTCATCCTCTAAGATCTGAAAGCATGATAATAAAGGGCATGGTTTGGAAGTCTGACAGATGTGATCAAATCCTATTTCTGCCATTCATTTGACAATATTTATAGAGTATATTTCGGGTTCTATTTGAGACATGGAGGGAGCAACAGAGAATAAGTGAACAAACCTCTGTCTCTGGAGCTGCTAGTTCATGAGAGGCAAGGGGCCACTGAAATTAGAAAAGAAACATATCACACACGGTGATTCATGTTACCTAACAATATGCCTATATACTTATTATACTTTTTAAAATTAAGTGGGGTGTGTGGGGAAGAGGAAGGGGAGGGTGGGGGGTGGTGTTTGGGGTGGAGGTCCGGGAAAGCTTTCCGCAGAAGATGGCACATTTGAGCCAAAACACAAAGGAGATGGTGTGGCCACTCAGAGATCTGGGGAAAGTGGGTTTGGGGCAAGAGCCCAGGCCCTAGTGGAGAATGTGGGGCGGGTGTTCGGGGCTCTCAGGGAGGCAGAGGACAGGTGCAAAGAAGGGGGTTTTAGGAGCAGAAGATACAGTCAGAGAGGTTTATGTGAAATATCCAGAACAGACAAATCTGTAGAGACAGAAAGTAGGTTGCTTTGGGCTGGGTGAGTGGGTGGAGTTGGGGACTACTGACTTTGGAATACATGTTTTTTGTTTTTTTTTTCCTGAAATGATGACAATGTGCTACAATTTACTGAGATTGTGGCTGCAAAGCTCTGGGAATATGTTAAGAACTATACAATGTACATTCTAAATGGGTGAGCTGTGTGATAGGTGAACGATGTCCACTACAGCTATTTAGAAGTCAGAACAGTGGCTGAGGGGGACTGGGTTGTGCAGGGCCTGTGAGCCATTGTGAGGATTTATGCTTTTATTCTGAGCTGGGACATTACTGGATGGTTTTAAGTACAAGAGTGAATGACTGGATTTCTATTTGCAAAGAGTCTCGGCTGCCATGTCAAGAATAGACTGAAGGGGGCAGGAGAGGAAGTGGTCCGCAGAGTAAGGAGCTCATTGCAACAACAGGTGAGAGGTATGGGTGGCCCTTCCCGGGTGCTGGAATCACAGAAGTAAGAGATTACATTTAGACACCCCTTGATGGTGGAGCTGGCAGGAAGTGCTGAGTGTGGGTGTGGAAGAGAGGGATCAAAGTTTAGTCCTAACTGGTAGAATGGACTCTCCATTTACCAGGACCGAGACTATGGTGGGAGTAACAGGCTTTGGGTTGGAATCAGGAGTTTACTGTTGCTATGTGAAGTCTGAGGGGTCTGTTAAAGACCCTTCAAAGGCAGGTGGGGTTGTCTCTAGAGTTCAGTAAAGGCACCGTCTGGGCTGGAGATGAAATATAGGAGTCATCAGCATATTCATGGAATCTAGTCTTGAGACTGGATGAGACCTTGGGAGGAATACAGACACACATCATGGCCAGGTAGACACTTACAGGCTTAGTTTTCCAAGCTAAGGAAGATCTACCTTGCATGGTTACTGTGGGGGTTGACCCATGCAGAATGGACAAAGTGCTCAGAGGATAGCTCTCACCCACTAATTTTTTTGTGTGTGTGTATGGTCCTAAGTATTGAACCTAGGGCCTGTGCATGCGAGGTGAGCACTCCACCAATTGAGTTATATCCCCAGCCCCGCACTGAATTTTCTTTATTTGTTCTAATTAGTTATACATGACAGTAGAACACATTTTGACACATCATTCATAAATGGAATACAACTTCTCATTCTTCTAGTTGTACATGATGTGGAATCACACTGGTTGTGTAATCATACATGCATATAGGGTAATAATGTCCAATCAATTCTACTGTCTTTCTACCCCGATGCTCCCTCCCCTCCCTTCACTCCCCTCTGTCTAACCCAAAGCACCTCTATTCTTCCCTAGCTCCCACCCCCTTATTGGGAATTAGCATCCACATATCAGAGAATATATTTGGCCTTTGTTTTTTGGGGTTTGGCTTATTTCACTTAGCATGATGTTATTCAGCTCCATCCATTTACCAGCAAATGCCATAATTTCATTCTTCTTTAAAGCTGAGTAATATTTCATTGTGTATATATACCACATTTTTTTTATCCATTCATGTGTTGAAGGGTGTCTAGGTTGGTTCCATAGTTTGGCTTTTGTGAATCGAGCTGTTATAAACATCGATGTGACTGATTCTAAGTCCTTTGGGTATAAACCAAGGAGTAGGATAGCTGGGTCTAATTGTGGTTCCATTCCAAGTTTTCTGAGAAGTCTCCATACTGTTATCCATAATTGTTGCACTAATTTGCAGTCCCACCAGCAATGTATGATTGTACCTTTTTCCCCCACAGCCTTGCCAACATTTATTATTGCTTCTATTTTTGATAATTTCCATTCTGACTAGAGTGAGATGAAATCTTAAAGTAGTTTTAATTTGTACTTCCCACTGAATTTTTGTTTCGGAACTCTTCATGCACTTGTCTGGTCACCTAACTTTGGATCTTAGCCCTTATTATTTCTCTGCTTTAGCTGGTTCGGCCCTGGGCACTGACAGCAAATCAGCCACTCTGTTGGAAACATCAGCTACCTAAAATGCTGGCCTAGGCTTTCTACCCTCCAAGGATGTACCTTCCAGTGAATAAAACATAGGACCCTGTTTTCTTAATGATAACGTATGGTAAATACGAGACTGTAACAGGTGCAAACCCAGCTTTGGAATGGACAGATATTCACTCAGTCAGGGGACATTTGTGAGGACTCTCCAAGGAAGCAGACCATGAGCTCAAGCTTGAGAACTGAAAAGTGTGTTGGGGAAAGATGGAAGGGCAGACAGGAGTGAAGGTGGAAGGGAGGGCAACCAGGCAGAAGTGAGGAGAAGCCAACCAAAGGAATCCTTTGTGGTTTGAAGCATGTTTATGGTGATGGGAAGACGGAGCTCAGACTGGAGGGATTGGTGAAGAGAATTGCTGTAGTTGAGACCTGAATGTCCTCCAAAGGCCCACATGTTAAAGGCTTGGTCCCCAGGGTGTTGCTAGTGGGAAATGGTGGAATTTTGAAGAGGCGGGGCCTAGTGAAAGGGCCTGAGGTCATTGGGCACGCCCTTCAAGGGGACTGTAGGATGCTGGTCCCCTGCTCACTTCTGCTTACTGGTCATGAGGTGAGTGACTCTGCTCTGTCACGCACTCTTATCACGACGTGCTGCCTTGCTGGAGGACCAAAGCAACAGGACCAAGGATCATGCATTGGAATCCCCCAAACTGTAAGCCCAAATAAGTCTCTTCTCTTTATCTCTGCTGGGAACATTTCAGGTGTTTCATTATCATGACGGGAAGCTGACTAACACAGGCACCCCATTTTAACATCCTTTACCCATGAGCACACCCCAACCTGTCTGGTCACCCAGGGCTGCTCCTTTTTGGTTGGTTCCTCTCACTCTTGAGCCCATCACATCAACCCATCAGCTTTACTGAGCCTGCTGTTACCTGCCCATCCATCCATGACCTAACTAACCTCCTCTTGTTTCCCTCCTGTGATTTCCTTAACTGCACTCCCTCGCTTGCCAGGATCCTCAACCGATTTGCATCTTTGGCTTTCTACCCTATCATCTTTAAACTCCTAATCCTGAATCATTTCAATAGTCTCTCTTTCTTCAATTTCAGGATGTTGAGGTAGTTGGACAAAAAATACCTCAACTGCCTATTGCAGTGGTTTCAAATTTTTTTGTTACCAGTTTCAGTTGGGCCCTTAAAAGTTGTCCTCAGTCTTAATTGGGTCCATTCTTTTATACATCATTAGTCGCCTGTATTTCCCATCTTCCCTTGTAGCCATATTAAATGTTCGTTCCTCTTCTCAACTTGTTCTCAGCACAGAAAGTAGCAGGCTTTTGGACTTGTGCAACCTCAAATGTTTGCCTTTCCTGCATGCAAATTTGTCTACTTATTGTCTATTGCAGTGTAATAAATTACCCCTCCAAATTTGTGGCTCAACACAACAAACATTCATTATCTTCCTACCACAGGCCTGGCCACCCTCTTGGTGTGGTTTAATTGGGTGCCTCTCCTTTAGCATCTCTTACAAGTTGCAATCAAGCTACTGGCTGAAGCTGCAGTCATCTTTTCTAAGATCACTCATGAGGGTCTTTACCTGGGGCTGCCTTAGAACATGGCAGCTGACTTTCCCCAGGGTGAGTGAGCCAAAAGAGAACAAGTGCCCAGTCTAGAAACCACAGTCTTTTTATAACCTAATAACGGAAGTGACATACTTGTATAGTATTCTGTTTGTAAGAAGTGAGTCAATAAGTCTGTATTCCACTCAATAGGACTAACACAAGGGCAGGAACACTAGGAAGCAAGGATCGGATCATTGGGGCCATCTGGAAACTCCTACCCCAACTTCTCTCCTCCTTTCCCCATTCCTCCTCCTCTTTAGGGCTAGTTCCTCAACATGTGCAAATGTTCCTATCTTTTGGCTCTAGCTCTATAAAATATCCACCATCATTTCATTGGTTCTTTCTTCAACCTTAAAATATGTCCAGAAATCTCCCAAGTTAAAAACAAACCTTCCCTCCACCTTGATCTGTGACCTCTGGTCTCCTGTTCTCCCCCGTTACTCTTCTTCAAAAATGTGACCTTTATTCCCTACGTTCACTTCCACCTCCACAGAACAGCTCTGCTAAGGTCATCAGTGACCTCCTAAATGCCAGGTCACGTGACTGCCTCTCCATCTTTCTCTAAGGTGACCTCTGTTGCATTTTTTCTTTCATACTGAGGATCAAACCAAAGCTCTACACATGCTAGTCCAGCACTCTACCATTGGACGCTGCACCCCCAGCCCTCTCTACAGCATGTAGCACTAATTCCTCTTCAGCTGTCCTGTTCTACTGACTTCAGCTTCTGAGCCCCCTATGTCTTCACTTACCCCTAAATCCAGGATTGCTCAGGCTTTGCCCTCACTCCTTAGCTTCACTCCCTCTGATTTTCTGCCTTCACTACTCTCAACACTTCTACATTCTGTAACTGGTGTAGCTCTGAATCTTATTCTTCAAACTTTGATGTGAAGGAAATAACATATTTTTTTTGGCCTACTTTAAATCAACTTCAACCAGACATTGAGCCCCTATTCTACTGACCTGGCAGGAAAATGATCGCAGTAATAGTTAACCCCCTCCCTGTTCCATCCAGGTATCTGTCAAGGTCAGCTTCTCCTGCAAGCCCTGCTAGGCAAAGACTTTGGTTCTCATTAATAACTGCTGGATGTTCCCTGCTCTGTTTGTATGGTTCCTTCAGGTCCAATGGCCTTGTGCTTTACATCAAAGGAATTTGGGGCAAGGTGAATATTCCTGGCCCTGGGGTCTAGCCTTCCTAATTATGCCAATCAACTGCCCTCTTTGAGGACTTGTCACCTCCCCAGTGAGATGATATAGAGCAGGACCCAAATCCCAGTCCTCAAGAACCTGCCGCTATTTCCTCTCTCCCAGTGCCAGGGACAAATCTCTCTTTTCTTGCAGCTTTCCTAGCCCCCAGCCAGGGACTATGTCTAGTATTTGTGTTTCCATCCTGCAGAAACATCCGGGGAAAGGAAGAGCCACAGGCCTCGCCACCTTCTGGGAATACAGATAAACCATAAATTACTTTTGTTGGTGAATTTCAAGATATATTTACACTCTCTTCTCTCATGTGAATTCATAGGAACTGCCAGACAGACATCAAAACATTTTTTTTTCTGGTTGTAAAGAGTTTTATTTTTCCTTGTATATTGCAGCACCTTTAGAGTCATAGTACATTCAAACATTTACTTTATTACCAGTACAACTGATTGGAGACTGTGGTGCTTTGGGTCTGCTCCAAGCAATCTTGCTTTGTAGACCATCTCATGCAACAAGACCACTGAGTCTGTGGCTGGAAGGGTTTAGGATCTAATGAGAGAGACCCCTGGGCCTGCACATGCTCAGTTCCTTCTCCCCAGGAACCAATCAGATAACCGGCCCTCTGTGCTAGGGGTACTGAGTGGTGGAGACGTGGGAATGTCCCTCCTGCCTGAGAACCCATCTCTTGGGGCTGGGAACCCCAACAACCCCTAACAATCGTCAGTAAAGATACTGCCTCACTGTGAAACCTGGACCTCCAGCAAAGGCTTTCCCCGGCTCCAGATCAGCACTGGCCAGGTTCTACTGTGGGTGGGTGGGCTTGAGGCTGTTCTGATTCAACACCACTGAATCTGAAGTCAGAACTCTCTTCTTCCAAACTCCCCTGGTGTTCTCAGAGATGAGGAAGGATGGTACAGTCTACCTTCCAACCCAAGGAAGGTATACTCTGCCCTCCACTTTGTCCCTTATCCATTTTGTCAGCAGATGCCATCTTTCTACTTCTTAAAACTCTGCACGTGTTCCTTCAGGCTGCCTTGGTTTCCTCTCTCAGGAGCCTCCTCACCGTCTCCCTGCCCCTAGGGATCCTTCTAAGGTCTATGGGAAGCAGGACTTGGCCTCATTTTCATCCTCTTTCACCTTTCTCCAAAGTGCATTCAGACTGGATTATTATAGTAGATCTACAATATTCAGTTCCACGGTTATTAATTATACCCAGCACCATTCCTGACCAAGGTAGAATTAAGGGGTCCCTCTGCTCTGCTCTCAATGGTGCAGCATAACCTCGATGTTTGCTAGCCAATTTCCTACCAGTCCAAGAGTCTTTCAGAGTTGGGAGTGTTTGATTCCTGTCTGGGTTATGGTTCCCAGCTCAATACCTGATGGATGTTAGGGACTTGATAAACATCTATGGCTACCGCATACTGCTGGCCCCAACAATAGAGCCTTGTCAAACCATCTTATCCTTCCTTCACTTCTTCCCTCCTTCTCCCCCTCCCCTCACCTGGTGACTTTGATGCAGCTCATTGGTTGCAGAGCTCATAGGGAATTTGATGGTGCTTTCCCTCTGGGTTGCTCAGTTGGAAGGCAGGCAAAACAGGCGGTCTCTGCAGGCTGTGAGTGGGCCTTGCTGGGGAGTGATGCTTCATGCAACCTCAGGGCCTCCTGCAAATCAGACATGATCGCCTTCACTTCCTGTGCTTACGGAGATTAGATACTGCCTAATCAAGGTCGATTTTTTTTTTCTTTTCTTAATATTTGAAAGTACCAGTTGCCATCCAAGTGGGTGGTTTCAGAAATCCCCTCTTTTTTGGTGTTTGACTTCTTGTGAGTTTCAAGAAACCAATCTATTTGGAAAGAACCTGCACTTAGAAGTTCTTTGAACTGCTATGAAGCTTAGCAGGAAGTGACTTGGGACGGGTTAGCTAGTCTTGCCCAGGAGAGGTGGGAGGAGTGAGGTACAGGTGCATCTTGTGTGGGTGTGGCTTTAGATTATTCCTAGGGTCCTCTTCCCTTGTGTGGCATTTTACAGATCTACTTGACTATGAAATCAGTATGTCTGTTTACACTGTCAGGTGTCTGTCACTCTCTGGTGGGGCATCTGTTAGGCCAAGGCATCTGTGAGTCCTGGGCTGGCAAAGACAGACTTGATTAAACTTTCTGATTTTGGCTTCACCTGTTGTAATCTTTGAGTGGACAGAAGAACAGTTCAGTGAAACTTTAAAATAATTTAATAATTCCGCCCCCTCCTGGCCCCGGCTTCTTGGGCTGCTGTAGCCTCTTCCGGAATGTTCCCCTCTCGGCCGGCATCCCAACTCACTACCCTCTCAGTGCTCGCCGAAGTGCCCAGAGTAGAACCAGATCTGAGGACCTCTGTTCGTTATAGCTCTGACATCTCCATACTCCCATCCCCTAGCACTGAAAAATGGTGAGCTCTGATCAAAGTAAGTCGAAGTGGGATCCTGGCAATTCCCAAATTCCAGCTCGAACTTCTCTCTAAACTCCAGGGTGGTACATCCCCCTGCCTCCTCAACGGCTCCATTTACACATCTAGTGGCCATCCCAGAGTTAGCCTGTCTTCTGTGTGCTGCTTCTCACCCATGTCTCGGGATGGGAAACCAGCATAGCCCTCTACCTTACTGTAGCTTTCTGCTCATATATCACCCGTCAAAGGGATCTTTCTTTAAAGAGATCTTTCTTTAAAACCTCAGATAGCTTAGGGATCCTGCCCACCTCCTGACCTTTCCAATTTCTCTCTATCCCCTCGTTCTTTATTTTTTCTGATACTTCTATCTACTTGAAATCGTACGCGTTTATTGCCTCTCCCCCACTTAATGAGGCTTTCTTCCCTGACTCTTGTGGGGTATTTTTTTAGGAGAAGGGTTGTCCATTGTGGGTCATCGCCATGCATAGAGTATGACATATAGTATTTCATGTAACATATAATTCCTCAGCAATTTATTGGACTGCAGTATGTGCCGAGAAATTTTGGATCACCTCTCTTTCAATCCATCTAGCAACTCTTTGATGTACGTTTTGTTATTATAATCACCATTTTTTTTTTTAAGAAGAGAAAACAGGCACAGAAGTAAGTAACTTCTATGAATCCTCTTGGTCAACAAGTGAGGACACAAAAATAGAAATCTGACATACAGTAAGTACTCAGTATTTATTAAATGAGCTCGTTTAACAAAGTCTTAGTCATAATTCTAAACAAATTATTTCTGGAACTTAATCTTATACATGATTATAAAATTAAATTTTCTCTGCTTTTGGCACCGTGGTATATGCCTGTAATTCCAGCTACTCTGAAAGCCAAGGCAGGAGGAGTCCAAGTTGGAGGCCTGCCTGGAGACCCTGTCTCAAAATAAACAATTTAAAAAGGGTTAAGAATGTAGCTAAATGGTAGGGGGGTCACTAGATTTAATTCCCAGTACCAAATAGACAGACTTCATCAAACCCCAACCTTGTCCTAATAATCCTAGTCTTTGTTTCTCACACAGAATGACAGCCCACATTCCAACTGAAGTAGGAAGGCCTTGGCATGTTCATCCTATTGGAAGAGGATACTGAACATAGATGTGTTTTGCTTAAAAATTTGCAAAACATTTAGAAAATGTCCACTATACATATGAATGAGGAGAGAAGATGTGAGTGTATGGTACTTAAGATTCCCACCTTCCTCTTAACATCCCACTTCTTTCATCTACCTAGTCTGCAGATCACAAACCTAGGAACCATTCTTCACTCTGCCTTCTATCCCTCTTTCTAAAATTAATTCACTGTGCAGGTAATTTTGCTTCCAAATGGTCTATTCATTCCTTTTCAATTTTTGTAGCATCTGCCCAATGTTAGGCACCTTTGTTACCCCAACTCTTATAAAAACCTCCTCCCCGGAGTTTCTTCTCCATCCTAGCCTATGAACTCCATAGTACTAGAGTGACTTTGTTTTCTTTTTTTCCTTTTTTGGTCCTGGAGATTTAACCCAAGGCCTTGCACATATTCTACCATTGAGCTACATCCTGAGTAAGAAGTGACTTGGTTTTTTTTTTTTTTTGGGGGGGGTAGTACAGGAAACTAAACCCAAGGGTACTCTCCCATGGAGCTTCATCCCAGTTCTTTTTTATTTTAAGATGGTCTTGCTAAGTTGCCCAGGCTGCCTTGAACTTGTGATGCACTTTTTTATCCCCACTCCAGGCTTTTTATGCTATAAATCCAGTTTGGCTTCTAAAAAAAGAATTTAATAATTCCTACACATTTCTCCAAAGAAAATGACTGTTCTGAGAATTATGTTTTGAGAAGGACTTGGAGGCAGGGCAGGGGTCATGTATCTCCACAACATTGCCTGGGAGGTGGGGAATCTATTATTTCAGTCTATCTGGGGAGATAGACATTGGCTTTCTTCCCTTACTCTTGTGGGGTATTTTTTTAGGAGAAGGGTTGTCCATTGTGGGTCATCGCCATGCATAGAGCATGACATATAGTATTTCATGAAACATATAATTCCTCAGCAATTTATTAAACTGCAGTATGTGCTGAGAAATTTTGGATCATCTCTCTTTCAATCCATCTAGAAACTCTTTGATGTATGTTCTGTTATTATAATCACCATTTTTTTTTTTTTAAGAAGAGAAAACAGGCACAGAAGTAAGTAACTTCTATGAGTCCTCTTGGTCAACAAGTGAGTGGCAAGCTGGAATACAGCCAGGAAGTCTGACTGCACTTCCTTGTGCTTCTCCTGTGAAATAAGTATCAATAGTCCCACTTTACAGATGAGTTACCTAGAACTCAAAGAGGCTGAGCAACTTGCTCAGAGTCCCACAGGAAGTAGCTCTCTAGGTCTAGCTGCTTCAAAGCATCATTCTCCTACCCCATGCTGGTTAGATAGTGGATAGACTAGTAAAACGTTCTACACATTTTATTTTATTTTTTTAAAAGGTCATCTCCTTCCTACCTCTTCCTCATTTTTTATTTCTTTTCTCTAGAGGCAACCATCTTCAACATTTTAAGACTTTCCTTCTCCTAGTCACATATTTCTAAATAACATGCTTATACTAGATTTGTCAGTTTTAGATATTTTCTACTTATTACTATTGAAGATGAGGATTTTACCCTCTTAGGTCCTGTCTTCCTCACTCTCACATCCTTTTCAATAGAAATTTTTTGGCTAGTTCAGTATTCTCTACCTACATTAGTAAGACTATGTGAATTCACAGCTGAGCCATGTAATGTTCTGTTGTCCCATTTCTTTTTTTTTATTTGGCTTTTCGAGTTCTCTAAAATGAAAATGTGCCATTTAAGAAATTTACTTGATTTTTCTCAAGCTCTGTGACAGTAGTGTTATCTTCTCACTGTGCATAAGCATATCAGGTATTTATTTATTTTTTTTTCTTGGTGATATTCCTTCTGGATCCCTTTCTTTCTGGTCTGATGGCTAAGGAATCCTAAGAGATTACCTGTCTCCTCTATTTGGAGTCCTGCTGGTCTTTGGGGATATTTTCATGACAGCTACCTAAAGGTTTAAAGGGCAAATGTTTTAAGATGGGAGAAAATAAGCATAGGGTGTTTAAGCATCAGTTAAATTTCCATAGATCTAAGTGACAGAACCAGGATAGAATGAAGCTCTCTGCAGTGCCCCCTTCATCTTGGAACAAATGACCATCGTTGCAACTGGCCAGCATACCCTGGAAAGTCCACACCTCATGGGATGATATGGGGTGGTGGAGATTTGATGGATATCTCTAAGTCCTTTCCTAACTGAGAGATATGGTTAAACACTTGGACTTTGAATCATACTTCCGGAATCTGCCACTTAATGGTTATGCAATTTGGAGCTGGTTATGTAATCTCCCTAAGCCTCAATTTCCTCATTTGTAAAATACGAGTAATAGTGCTACTTCATAGGGTCATCATAAAGATTAAGTTCCATGATGTTTTAAAGGGCACATTAGAAAATGCTCAGTGAATGTGAAACACTTTCATACTTATGGCTTAGAACTTCCCTTGTATCTAGTATCCTTGCATTTCTTGGCCATATTGAGCCTTAAGAGAGCTGTGTTCAATAGAATTCTCTGCATGAGTGATTTCTGCCTCTCAATTGAATAAATCTTGGTTAATAAGCTATCCCTGTCATTCTTCTATTTAATCCCAGGCCCCTTTCTGAAAGTTGATGCCATCTGTTGGCCAGCTGAAGTCAACTGACCAATATTAAATTCTGTCCAAAGGTCCCAATTTGTGCTTTTTGCTGTGTTTTACACTCTTGCTGTATTAATGATTGATGCAAAGTGTTATGGTTTTTGGGTCAGAATCTTTTCTTGGGAAAAGGGAATATCTGTACTTGATCTACTTCTTTCTCATCTTTCATCCTACTATCCTTTCCTGAACTATTTGCTAAGAATATTTGCATTACAGAACAGAGAAAAGACAGATGATGCAGGTTTGAGAAGAACTTTGAGGAAGAGAGCTTTTAATGCAGTGTAATTCAAAGTGTAGGTAACAACTCAAGACTGATTGTGAAATCACAACTGCCATCTAAAATATTGAAACAAAATAAAATACCTGTGTTACACACAGTAAGGAGACATTGTTTTTGTGAACTTCTTTTAACTGTATGTGTGCATATATATAATACATCTTTCTATACACATATTCAAGTATGTATATATGTGCTAACTTAACAATATAAGATGCACTTCTTATGCAGGATTACTGTTGAAAAGTTTGGAAAGGGTATCTTTAGGATCTTCATTAAGTTTTGTTTGCCTTCTTGAACTTTAGTTTATCGGTCTCTCTTTAAGATAATCAATCTTATTGAATTATAAACAAAAGAAAATAAAACAAATCAAAGACCCCAAGGAAACAAGGACTCATGTTTCCCTCTTCAATATTTTCTGGGCACTCACTACATAAGAAATCTTGGATGAATGTCACTACTTTGAAACCTATAGGTTTCTCAGGGGAAACAAACAGGTAAACTGAAAGTTATGCAAATTAAAATAATTTAAATGTTAAAAAGGTACAGGTAACGTGTTGTGAAGATAGAGTGAGAATATTTGCATTACAAATAATGCAAAAAAGGCTCTATGCAGCTCAGAAAAGTAAAATATGTCAACAAAGATTGGCAAGAAAGGACTTGGCAGTGTGTCTTTTTTAAAGACTCTTCCGTAAAACAGTTTGGTTGGATCATAAAGTTTGATAGTTTCAAGAATATGAGCTTTAAAGGCAATATAATCTATTTTGTTCTTAATTCTGTAACACATTTGAATCCACAAAGTAACCCGTTTTGTTAATTTACTTTAAAACATTTCAGCAGTGTGACAATTCTATTTGTATAAGTCGTATCCCAGGAATAGGAAGTGGCTTCAATCAGAAAATCAGTCCAGGGATGATTGACCAATTGGGAAACCCTCACTTCACAAGTAACTACTAGAAGTCCTATTGTCTGTACTTCAGTCAATACAGGAGATTGTAGCTTAATAAGTATCCAGTGTGTTCCCATTGGCGACATATGTGGCTTGCTAGTAACCTTGAAACTCAAATTTGTGAATCCAGTACCAGGATGTAGACTAGCTGTGACTAGCCACTGTGTTCTTACAAGAATGTACCTTGTAACCTATGCTTGTCTGTATAGTATTTAAGGTTTGATTGCTACACACACCTCTGTTCAGTCATTAGCACAGAGGACTCTGGTTGCCTGATGCTGACCTCAAAGATGACAGAATTTTGCCTCCATTATTTGATACAGATGGCTCAAGTGACCTTTTCATGAAAGTGTGGTCAGAGCACCCGAAAGGGCAGAAAGCTGAAACTTCTTTGAATGCAGAGCAGATTGTACAAACTGTTACTGCTTGCTAATAAATGTTTAATAGGTGATTCTGTGTGAGGCAAATTGATTCTGAGCTTTGCTTTCGTATTAAGTGAGAAAGGATAACACTATCTACCAAAGAGTCTGAGTGAAAATGACCAAATTGGCTATCAATTTGAAAAATAAGGAAAGACTTCTGGTACTTTTGAGTTGCTCCCAAATAACATTACTCAACCACCACCTATTTATCAAAGCAAGTTTATTTGATTACTTATTCCAGACAAATAAGTCTCATATGTACAACTAAGAAATAAAACAATCCAAATAAAGGCAGGAAAAATTAATATGAACCACACAAACATCTAGAAAGGAACAGCAGCTGCATTCATTTTATAGAATACTGTGAAATGATGTAGCACCATTTACATCAAAGACAGCCTAAGTACTTTCAGTCTGTTAAAATGCAGTAATAGCTTAAAATTATAACAAACTTGATAAATTTATGTTTAACTGATTTTAAATATAAAATTATTTCAAAAAATTAGGGAATCTGGGAAGGACATGACGTTGTACAATTCTTCAGAAAACCTCAAAGGAAATAATTTGTTATTATTGAGACTGGTTTTCTTCCATCTGTGCACTATTTGTTATTAGCATCACAACCAATTTAGATTCTAAGCTTTGGATGATTTGTTAGGCAGTTGTTTATTTAAACACAAACACTTTATACAAAAATATTTATTTTTAACTAAAACACTTCTATTTATTGGTCTGTTCAGTGTGTTCTGGCCTGAATGACAAACATGGAGGAGAAAGTGAAAAATTTAATGCTACTGAAAGCAAAGGATTAGGACCTTTGATGATTATTTCTATTCTATATCACTTATAATGATCATTCTAAGCTATTTTACTCAGATGGATCTTAGGTTAAATTTGTTAGAACTAAGGTTTGACCCTGTTAGTGGATTTAACATGAAGACATATGATAATCTGATGTCGGTATGTTTTTATCATGTTGGTATGTTTCATCTGAAGTATATAAAGAATTTTAGAAATAGTGTTCCAGATCCTCTACCAATACTTTACTAGTTAAGAGCCACAGTACATTTTCAGAAATACACCACAGCAAAATCAAATGGAGGAAATTTGAAATATTCTAGGATTGTTCAATCCTAGTGGTTCCTACCTCCTTTCCCTTTTTCAGGTCATGAATCACTTTGAGAAACTTATGAAAGTTATGACCCCTCATCCCCCTAAAATGCATATAAACAAAAACATGTCATATATAAAGGGTTCATGATCCCCAAGTTAGGAATTCTCATTTCACAACTGTGGGATAATAGTGGAAAATAACTTTAGCCTATTTTCTTTAATTGCTACTATAGTATAAAATAAGCACTTAACACCATCTTAAGATAAAGTTCTTATTTTAAGCACCAATAAACTTGGAAAATTCATTCTTTTGCCCCAATTTTACAAAGTTTTCAGCCAGTTACTATCTCTAAGTCCCTAAGGTTTAAACATCATCTATTTTCCTTTGATATATACTATTCTCCAGAGTTAGTCACTGAAAAATGAATATATTAAAATCTAATACTGTGTGAAAATAAATATGTGTCTATATACTGAAGAATAGGTTATGGGACTTTATGAAATGTATTTCTAGGTATAGTTCCACTTGAAAATGAATACATGTAGTGCCTCTGAACGTAACATACAATCCTAGACCACACTGTCTCCTTTTACTTCCTTGGAACCAATACAATGGAAGCTCCTGCTATGGTCACGAAATGTACCGAATCCTTCCTGCTTGTCAGGATGAGAAATACACTTCTGAGTAAACCCACCATCTCAAAAGCATCTTATCAACCTCCATGACTGAACAAGTTGAAGAATACTATTCTTGAGGATTCTAATGTTGAACCATTGACCATGGCTTAACATCATGCAGAATGGATCTTTAATCTAAGAGAAATGACTATATTATGGTAGGGGGTCAGATTTGTTGTTTTCTTGTTAAAGAAAAACTCCACTGGCCACTCCAAAGAATATGTTTCTATAACAGGGTAAACATGGAGATATAAGGAATTCTTTTTTTTTTTTTTTTTTTTTTGTGGTGCTGGGCCTTGTACATTCGAGGCAAGCACTCTACCAACTGAGCTATATCCCCAGCCCTATAAGGAATTCCTAAAGAGATGTTAAAGACTGATTTATAAAAGCAGGGGAGAGGAAATACAGAAACACAGAGACACTTCAAGTATATAAAATTTAATTAAGTCCCTTACCAAAGAATTTTCAAAATTTGAAGTCAAGTGACAGTTATTCAATTCTTTCATAATCATTCAATTTTGTCCAAATAAGAGTATTTGTAAAACAAATCCAAAAATACGTGAATACAGGAAAAGGGTCAGCTAAGAGAATGACTTTGCCATGGAAACTACAACTTGGTTATGGGATTTCATTCTTATCTTTTGCTGATAGGGAAAAAGTTAACAATGGAACAATTATTTTTCCTTCTAGAAGTTTGCCACATTTTTCTTTGTACAAGCTAAACACTAGAATTTGTATTTCAGAGACCTAGAGGATGGGAAACAGGAGTGGGAGATGGGAGATACTGCTCTCTGACAATCTGAATTCAAGAATTTAAACTCAACAGTAAAGGGGCTTGCAAGAGAAAATGGACTGCTATTTCTCCACTGACAAGATGGCATCCCATGAGTCCTATAAAATATACAACCAGGTATTTCTTCACTATTCAATGTGCCATTCTGTTTTTCCTACTGGCCCACTAAATGTGGTATGAAAGCTGAAGAACTGTAACATATACTGGCATTCCTGGCTGTGCAATCTACACATTTTCATTTTAAATATAATAATTCAAGCATAATTCATATTTAAAAAATTAGACTAAAGAGAGACAGTAAAGGTTTTAAAGGTTTCTCTTTGAAAAGATGGTATCTTACAGTACATACAAAAATACTCTGAAAATACATACGACTTCATTTACAAAACACTGAATCAACATATTACAAGAATTACATGGTTATGGATTTTAATAAACTGAGCATGCATTCATGAAACTTAAAAAATATTAAGAAGTGCATTGAAAAAAGCAGTGTAAAAAAAGACAACTAATATAGTTAAATAAAAATTACAAAGGTCCTGAGCCAATTAATGGTTGTTAACAATGTCATTCAAAAATGCCTTTAGAGTTCAATAAAATCCACTGCTTATTTCTGCATGCCTAGTCCGTGAAGAAATTTTGAAGTTGTGGGGTAAATTATGGTCAGGAATTATCATGCCGAGTTAATTTTACACTTCAAAAATACAAGTTTGCCATATGTAAAGGTATCTTGTTGATGGTGAAATGAGTTGATCCTCAGTAAAAAATACCGGTCAACTAACAAGAATGGCATGAGATAGTAGGATACGTAACAATTTCACCATTCATATACTGACTTTCAGTATCCTGGATTTATTTTGATTTTTAATAAAGATGCATTTCAAAGGCCTCCATGGGAGGCAAAATATAGAGAATTTATGGTGCCCAACTCTTATGTAATCACTGGACTAATCCTCCCTGGTAACTATGCAACATTAGGACAGAAAGGCACAAAAAGAAAAAAACAAAAAAAAGTTTAAATATTCCATGTGCCATCTAGAAAAAAATAATTTAAACCAACAGAACAGACAATACATCTACACAAATGAAGGAAGCAGAAAAGATATCTCACATTCATTCATCTCAGGTTTCAGAAACTGGCTCTGATACTAAAATAAATGCATTAACATTTGGAAAATTACAAGACAAAATTTTTTTTCAACTTTTTCAGTTCTATACAATGATTACAACATAAGACTTAAAAAAAGAAAAAAGAAAGTGTTTAGCACTTGTTTTCAGTGTCCAAGTGGCCAAGAACTGGTTCCCATAACAAGAGAAACAAACATCAAAAGTTAAGGCAGTAAAACCTTCAAATGCGAAGCCATAATAGTGTAGATGACAATTTGATAGCAGGTGATCCTCAGAGGAGTGTATGTAGCAATCAGTGAGAGAATGCTACAGCATCTGCAGGTCAGTGTGAGAGTTCAAAAACCACTTCAAGGTCGTTAGGCTGATGACTGTAACTTTCACCTATTTTACGTATAACAGCCACTTCTATTTTGAAAAGAGTGGCTATATCTATGCCACTATATGATTGCATGCTCACTTAAGTGAGGAGGCACTGCTTTTACCGATTAAGGGTCAGTCGAATGGAATTTTTGATGACACGGATGTTATTTGCTGGAACTGGGGATGATGAATCTGGTAGTTCTTTACTTGGTAGTCTCTATTAGAAAGATACAAAAACAAAAAAGGAAAAGCAAATGTTTACATATATATATATAAATATATAAAGAATTATATATGTGATATCTGTATATAGAGAGAGCTATATATAAAATAAAGCATCCAACTGTTTCTCTCCAAATTCCTTAAGCTCCTAATTACTCAGGTATGTGTTGAATATTTCCTTCCGGTATTGTTTGTTCATTTTCTTTCTTGCTTTTGGAAGTTTTTTTTTAAAAAAAACACAGAACTGAAAAGTGGAGGAACAAGGGAAAGGAGAAGAATTGGCATGAGGGTGAGAAGGTATAGGAGAAGAGGGCTATGTTAAATCAATTGCTACTTCCAGATTGAGAAATACTACACAGATGCTAAGCACTGCTACAAATAAGTAAAATAAAGGTACTGTGTCCATCCATCTATGACTAAATGTTTAAACAAACAAACAAACAAAAATGCATAAAGAACCTAGTCCCTGAAGTCAGGCAATGATACTAGAAACAGGAAGTACACTGTAACTAAACAGGAAACTCTTAGGGTGTGAAATGAAAAATGAGGGTTATGGAAGAAAGTCTGATATTTGAGTTATATCCTTCAACTAGTTTCTGTAATACATTCATCAATCTTCCAATCGTGAGATACATAATTTTTCTGGAAAACCGAAGTTTTTAACCTAGGTAGGTAACTGATGACAGTGAAATTCAGGGACATCTGTGTGAGGTATTCGGAGGATGCTAAAGATTATTATATAATGAAGAACCTAAGGAATTGAGAAGCAAAGAAAGACTTCTAAAAATATAGACCTGTGTGATGCAAACAGTATGATAGGGGCTGGGGTTGTAGCTCAGTGGTAGAGCACTTGCCTAGCCTATGTGAAGCACTGGGTTTGAGTCAAGCACCACATAAAAATAAATAAATAAAATAAAGGTATTGTATCCATCTACAACTAATATATATATATATATATATATATATATATATATATTGTATAAACCAGTATCCTGGTTTTATTTTGATTTTTAATAAAGATTCATTTCGAAGGCCTCCATGGGAGACAAAATATAGAGAATTTATGGTGCCCAACTCTTATGTAATCATTGGACTAATCCTCACTGATAACTATGCAACATTAGGACAGAAAGGCACAAAAACAAAAAAAAACAAAAAAAAGTTTTATATATATATATATATAAAGTTATATATATATATATATATATATATATATATATATATATATATATATATATATATAAAAAGAAAAGAAATAGCATAATAAAGTTTCTTGTCAAATTCTCTGTGGTACATTGGCTAAATAAATTTCTCTATTTTCACTTCCATCAAAAAATTATGGCTGGGTGTGGTGGGGCATGCCTGTAATCCTAGCAGCTTGGGAGGCTGAGACAGGAGAATCAGTTCAAAGCCAGCCTCGCCAACAGCGAGGTGCTAATAAGCAACTCAGTGAGACACTGTCTCTAAATAAAATACAAAATAGGGCCAGGGATGTGGCTCAGTCGAGTATCTCTGGTACAAAAAAAAAAAAAAAAAGAAAGAAAAAGAAAAGAAAAATTTTGGACATAGATAAAAGTACAGGATAGGTCAATGAAGACTCAGGCATTATTAAAATTACCACATTCGTCTGGTTTACCCACTTACCCTTTATACTCAAAATATTTAAGAACTCCGAACACATTACTTCATTCTTTAATACTTTAAAAATCCACCTCAAAATTTTTTTCTTCCATTATCATACTTAATATAATTATACACCTATAACTTTGTCTTGTGTTGCCAAATCATACAACTAATGGCCTGTGAGGATACTGCTTTGCTTTCTAATGTCTAATATGTCCTGAGACACCTCACAAGTGACAAGCTGACTGCAATGAGAAGTACTTTATCATTTAATGGGAGGGGTAAAGATAAACTATTTTGTTCACTCTAATTTCTCAGACAAGGGCTTTCTGTGATTTACAAGTTTTTTTTGAGCACCGTTTATTAGCTTATCATGCTTAACTATATATTATTTGTCTCAAAGGTAACTCTTCAAAGATTAAACTTTGAATTAAGATTTAGGGGCTCTTGGGGCTGCCTCACATCTGTGAGGCACTGGGTTTGATCTTTAACACCACATTAAGAAAAAAATAAAATAAAGGTATTGTGTCTATCCACACCTAAAAAAACAAACAAAAAAGATTTAGGGACTCTTTAGTTCGTGCTCTATATAAAGGTACTTACTATGTATACTGCTGTATTTGTTTCCTTCAAAATATTAATATGTAAAAAGTTTCTAATTATCAAACCTAAATTTTAACATTAAGCAGTGGTACAAAATAAAAAGCTCTACTCTTAGGTGTTGGTAATTCCTAGGATGACCACCCTTTTTTATTTTGGTGGTGCTGGGTATTGAACCCAGGGCTACACATGCTAGGCAAGTGCTCTACCACTGAGCATATATATCCCCTTCCTATATCTTTAAAGATAAATAAAAAACAAAGGATGAACAAAACCTTAACATTAATATCATGAAATCTTCTTAAATTACTCCCTCTTTTCTTGATTTCTGAGTTATATACAGTCAGTCAGAACTATATACTTTGTATGTTATTTCTATCTTTAACCCTAACTAGACTGCTGGTCTTTGAGAATAGGGGGAAAATCTTACCATTTTCCAGTGTTGATTTTTTTTTGTTTTTTTTTTTAGCACCAGGGATTGAACCCAGGGGCATTTAACCATTGGGCTATACCCAGCCCCTGGTTTTATACTTTATTTTGAGACAGGGCCTCAGTTACTAAGGCTGGCCTTGAACTTGTGATTCTTCTGCCTCAGCCTCCTGAGCCACTGGGATTGTAGGATTGTAGCCATGGGAGGCAAAATATAGAGAATTTATGGTGCCCAACTCTTATGTAATCACTGGACTAATCCTTACCAAGCTGGGTCTCTCCAATGCTAAGCTCTTAATAAGCTTTTTGTATGTGTAGATTATCTATGAATTTTTACTTATGTATTGTACCTGTGAATAAGACTATCTATTACCTTTTTGCGAGATGTATCAATAGTTGGAATAGGCATAGATTCTCCTCCAATGGCATCCTAAAAACAGAAGAATTATATACAAGTGAAAACTTTGCCATGTACAATTACTTATTCCTACTTAAAATAAAACTTAAGAGGCTGTGGTTATAGCTCAGTGGTTGAGCATTTGCCTAGCATGTGTGAAGCACTGGGTTTAATTCTTAGCACCATATAAAAGTAAAATAAAGGGATTATGTCCATCTACAACTTAAAAAATTCCCAAAAAATTTTTAAATAAAACAACTAAAGTCTGACAAGTCTAGTCTGACCTACTTATATAATTTTTTTCCTGATACACTGCTCTTTAAAACTAAACATTCTGAAACATATTAATATATTTACCATTGATTTTCTTTTTCTCTCTTCAGCAGAATGGGAATCCTTAAATGCTGATTCGAGTCGAATAAACTAAAATATAAACATTAAAAATGAGTTGCTAATACATACCTGCAAAAACCATACAAATCCATATAAATAGAAAATAATAAATAATGAGGCTCATCAAAAACTACCACAAACATGGGGTAGTGAGGGAAGGAAATTTAAATTAGACTGAATTCAACTGCCACCCTTCATTTTTACAGCTTTTTGGTTAAATCAATAAAGACTCTAACAAGTAAATAAAGCTTTACTACCACCTACTGGAAGCAGAGAATATCAACAGAACACAAGAAATAATCTAATTACCAATAATGACTTGTAGAAGTCAAGGATAAATTTAGACACATTAGTAATTTGAACTTAGGAAGATTGTTCCTTTAGGGTCTGAAATATTCTTTTCAAACTGTCAATTCCTAATATTCTTTTCAAACTTTCAATTCCTAATTGAAAACTAATATTGCTATGGAGAATTGTGGATTTCTTTAGTATTATCCTTACTTTAATAACATACTAAAACACCACTCAAGTTGTAACTTTACCTTCTCTATGTCTTTCAACCTTTTAGAAGTCCCATCTACAGATGGGGAATGGGATCTTTTGGGTGTAACATTCTTAGTTATATTTGACATTCCATTTAGATGTGGTTGTCCCTGGGCAGGGTTGTGGGGTGTTGTGATTCTAGGAATGACATTTCGCCCTACCACAGTAGGAATAGTGCACACAGCTGGGGATGATACAGTTTTCACTGTAGAGTCAACCTCTGAAAAAGAGAAAAACAACTTTAATAATTAAATACCTATATATTAGAATCATTCGTAATATAGTTTTAGACACCTACTTGCACCGATGACTGGAATAGATAATCCTTGAGCTGGTGGAACACTCAGTGGCTTTTCCACAATTACAGCAGCAGGTTCAGCATTATTCCTAATAAAAATGTTAAATTATCATCATTACATTATTAAATATTGCTTATTTTCCAAACTCTAATTTTAACAGAATTCATTCAAATATTCCTACTTTAAAATTTCAATGAAGAAAAAGGCAAAGGGCTCAGTGAGAATTAACAGAAAAATCTAAGCAAAAAATCTGTATATTCTGGTGTACTTAATGATTCCCACGTTTCTAAGCCTATATACCATATCTCACAGCACTACCACAAATTGTAGACTATTTCTAAACAAGAAACTGACCAGTAGCTATAAAAATCTAAATCTTTTTAATAATTTTAAAAGATATTGGGCTGGGGATGTGGCTCAAGCGGTAACACGCTCGCCTGGCATGCACGGGATGCTGGGTTCGATCCTCAGCACCACATAAAAAATAAATAAAATAAAAATGTTGTGTCCACCGAAAACTAAAAAATAAATATAAAAAAAAAAGATATTTAGCAAAGGTACTGAAAAATTCGTAATATCCTCAAAAAACCAGAAGACTAAAAGGACAACTTTGATATACAGACCTTTCTGCTTCTCCTGCAGGAGGACTTTCAGGTTTGGAAGATTTGTTTGTAGACACTGGGGAATTAAAAGGCGTTCCATTATCAGTGTCTCTGGAACTATCCAGACAACTACTGTCCAGAGATGATCTTTTGGACTGAGGTCCACCTGAACATCGATTGACATCAGACAGACTTTGCTGAAACAGAGGAAAATTATTAGGATTTCAAAAAACAAATGAGAATATAAGACTGGTTTCAATTTTGAAGGGTATAAAAGCAAATCATCTTTTATAATTCCTGAAGGTAAGGATTTTAGTCCTTGATTGTCTATACCAGTTTCTTCTTCTCTTAATCAGTATGGGAGACATTAAAATTCTAATTTGATTTCATGATCATTTATGTGAGTGGAGCCATACTGGAGAATTAAGATTACAGACTCACCTTTTTCTTCTTTTGAAGAATCTCTGCTGGAAGGTAGTGATGAAGTTGTTTTTTCTTTACATGAGTTGCTTCAATTTTCATTCCTTCCTTTAGCATATTTATATTGTTTGCCTGTCTGTAAACTGTTAACAATGTTAACCATGTTAAGTGGAAATTTCCTTCTGAACTAGGAGCTGTTTTTTTCTCCCCAATGCATATATCTTCAATATTTTCCAAACACAAACACACATATGCAGACACCTCTTACAGATTAAATATTTCTAGAATATTTGCATTGTGCTACAATCCTATCCAAGAATTGACTAGTTCTACATGTCTATCTTCTCAGACTTTCTCATAATCAAGTGTCATTAACAAAATAAATGGAAAAAAGACTTTTTCCAAATATTGTTTTTTGCTATTTTCCCAAAAGGCAATCTTTCTGCATAATTCCTTGCCCACAGTCTAAACTAATTCTTATGCCAGTATCCAAGATGCAATTCAAGATCCCCCTCTACCATAGGCTTATTTTATTATTGTAACCCACAATAATCACAAAACATCAGACTTCAGAAACTATCTACAAATACATCCGTATTGTACAGGTGGGGAAATTAGGCTCAAAAGCCCTGAAGACTTGGACAAGACCAGAATACATACTGCTCAGATTCCCATTCTACTGCTATTCACACCTTTTAAGATAATGAGATATATTAATGATCATACAAATTACTTAATGTATTTTAACTGTGAATGGCCAATTAAATTATAAACCCAGTGAAGAGAGGGATGGGAGGCTTGTTTTGCACAGAAACTACTGTAAAATGTAGTAAATTATTTAATCTCTTGGGTCTTTAAGTTTCCATATCTGGAAAGGAGCATTTTATACATCTATAATAAACAGAGCATCGCAACCTTCTCCTTTTTGAATTTGACCCTCAATTAGAATGGAATAATTTATACCTGTTTTCATCCCAGTGGCTATTTCATTTCTAACTGCTTATAATGTAATTATTAGCGAGCTTATTCATAATCATAATTCATAATTTGTAGATTTTCTGGTTCCATCCCCAGAGAGTGTGACTTGGTGGTTCTAGGTGAAGTATGGGAATCTACATTATCATATAAATGAAAGGGCTAGTTCAAAAGAATTCAGAAGACCAGGTAAGTCAAGAATAATAACAGCATGTATACTATTTCAGATTCAACAACTCAAATTTATAACAAATATATTAAGATATTCAAAGAGGTGTATTTGGGGGCTAGATATGAAAGACATTATTTTCACTGATGTTGAAACACATTCAGCAAGACTGATATTTTTTCTAAAAAAACACAGAAATCAAGTCATCTTTATGACTGTGGTTACGAACCCTGGCTGTGCACACAGAGAACCACCTGTAAAAATTAGCTTGCTTTCTTTTTGTTGTAAAACAGATAACAAATGTACATGGTCCAAAACTCAAAGGATTTATGAGTACTCAGAGATTTATCACTGTCCCCCTAGACACACTGGTTCTCCTACCTAGAAGCAACAACCTTTGACATCTGCTGCTGCTTCTTTTCTTTTTCTCAAATAAATATCTTTTCAAATGGATTTGTAAGCAAAAATACACATATATTTTTATTTATGCAAACTATATATATTTTTCTGCAACCCCCTCCCCTCCTTAATGTCTTGAAAATTGCTTCATTATTTTTTCCCTTCTTAAATAACAGTGCAGATTTCTATAATATGTATATACTATTTAATTTAACCAACTGTGGAACTTAAAAAATTACAGGCAGCAGATCCTAGACAGATGATAATGAGTCACAGCCAAGGTTGAGAATCACAGCTCTACAATGACAAAGTCTTACCTGTATCAGTAAATGACTGTATATCATATGTCAAGTCTATGTTAACACTTTCTGCATTTTCTACTCTCCGAAAAATTATCCCGAGGAACCACATTGATACGTAATTGTTGCTATAAAGTAAAATTTAAGAATTTCCATTAGTTTTAAAAACAATTTTACAGAAGCTATTTGGAATTAAAACTTCATCTCTATGTGTCTATGTCATAAAGAGCAATTTCAGTGGGTTGGCCAAGTTCTTAAAACTGACATCCATAACACTGGTGAAGTTATCCTGTGTTGTTCTGAAATAATTAAGTCACTTTGAAAATGAAGATGCTCCAAATATATATATATATATTTTTTTTAAAGAAAGAGAGAGAGAGGGCTGGGGATGTGGCTCAAGAGGTAGCGCGCTCGTCTGGCATGCGTGCGGCCCGGGTTCAATCCTCAGCACCACATACAAACAAAGAAATTGTGTCCGCAGAAAACTAAAAAATAAAAAACATTAAGAAATTGTCTTTCTCTCTCTCACTCTCTCTTTAAAAGAGAGAGAGAGAGAGAGAGAGAGAGAGAGAAAGAATTTTTTTTAATATTTGTTTTTTTTTTTTTTAGTTTTCGGCGAACACAACATCTTTGTATGTGGTGCTGAGGATCGAACCTAGGCCACACGCATGCCAGGCGAGCGTGCTACCGCTTGAGCCACATCCCCAGCCCGCTCCAAATATTTTGATGGGAATATTTACTGACGTCTATATGGGCTATCAAAATATTATTAATTATACTAATATTAAATATAAACCCAGTGAAGAGTGGGATAGGAGACTTGTTTTGCATAAAATATTACGTACTTATTTTTAATCCATGGTCACTCATATTCAGTCATATGTCTCACTTTCCCATCAATACCTGTTATATGACAATCTTAGAACTGATCTGAATGCATATGCAAAATGACATTAAGAAATGTAATACAGGGGCTGGGGTTGTGGCTCAGTGGTAGAGCGCTTGCCTTGCATGCATGAGGTACTGGGTTCGATCCTCAGCACCACATAAAAACAAATAAAATAAAGATATTGTGTTCATCTACAACTAAAAAAAAATATTTTTTTAAAAAAGAAATGTAATATTAAGAAACAATTAACTTAAAAAAAAATAAACAGTTAACTTACTCTTTATGATGTTCTTTATTTCCTGGGAATGACTGGGGATTCACATGGGCAAGAGTAATAAATTCATTCCGTTCCAAGTTTCCAACAAGAACACGGATTTTAGATTCTACTAACCCAACCCTAAAATAAGTAAAAATTTTCTTATGTCTATGTCAAATTTGAAAACTATACTTAAGTAAATCACACAGCATATTAGCTATGGAGCCTTACATGTTCATTTAAAAACTGTAGTTCAACATAGTACAGCCTCTTTAAGCTACCATTCAGATGAATGACACATTTAATGAGTTCCTGTATATTCTATCTTTTAAAGTTTGTTTTCTTTTAAACAAAAAGAATTGATCAAAAAAAGAATTGATCAATATAATGCATTTCTGAATCTAAAATACCCCATCTTAGTTAAGACTATAAAATAGTCCTAATCTGAGCATGAACAAAAACTCTTGATTAAGCTGGTCTTTAATTTTTGTTTCCACTTTCAATCTTATGTCTAAACTCAAACGCCAAGATATGTTTAATAATGTGAACAAAGATGCTAATTCAGATCCATAATTTATAAATAAATATGCTCTGATTTTCACAAAATTAATACTAGACCTTGCATTTTAATAAGAAGTCACTAAATTCAAATCAAATATTAGAAAAATACACAAAATTTCATCAGATTTCTGCAACTTCATTTTCTATCTCACTTAATAAATATGATGAGGGGGCTGAAGTTGTGGCTCAGTGGTAGAGTGCTTGCCTAGCAAGCCAGCATGGGTGAGGCACTAGGTTTGATCCTTGGAGCCACATAAAAGCAAATAAGTAACCAACCAAACAAATAAATGTATTTTGTCTATCTACAACTAAAAAAAATTTTTAAAGAAATGTGACTAGCTCCAGCAAAATATTAATTTATTAGTGACTTTATAAATTAGAACAAGTATGAGAACATTAAAAAAGAAATCTTTCAAACATCTTCAACAAAACCTTGCACATTATATTTGTGTATGCCTTAACAGTAGATGCACAAAAATCTGCTTTGGTCTAGTATCTGAGAGGCTGGCAAACCTTTTCTGTGAAGAGCTGGACAAAATATATTTTAGGCTTTTTGGGCCATACAGTCTCTTTTGCAACTATTCAACTTTGCTATCAAGTATGCAAAGAGCCACAGACATAAGTTTCACATAAGTGAGTGAACAAGCATTTTCTATCTCCAGTGAAACTTAAGGAATAGGTGGCAGACTGACTTTGGCACAGGCTATAATTTCCTGAACCTTGATCTAGAAAAATACTTTGAAAATGACCCAAAGATGCTCCAAATATTTTCAGGGTCTCTTTAATTACCAATGAAATAAAACTGAACTCTTGAAGCAACAATAAGATAGTATTATGTTTTGCTTTTCTAGAAGTCAGACATGAGGAAAGTACAACCATCTCTGGTGGCCCAACAGTTCTGCCCAATGGAGTCAAGAATGTGAATATACTAGAGGCAGAGAGCATGAATTTAGATGCACTAGAAAGAATATATATGTTCCATATCTCTTCTCTCTTGACAGAAACTTACATTCTGAGACCTTCCATGCCACCATCTCCTAAATTTTAAAATAATGTTATCTTTTCCTTTGAGTTTGGATGGAGGAAATCATGATGCAAAGACTCATCCAAACCACCTAAAAACTTTTATTCAAATCTGATTCTGAGAAACAACAAAGAGCATAATCTGTATATATATTCTTATCTCATATCACTCCCAATTCTGAAATATTAACTTAGTGGCATTTCTTAATCACTGGTGCTCTATGGTCATATACACCAGCCACCAATAAGATATAGTAACTATGAAAATCCTAGTCACCTGGGGGTCTAGAGCAGGAATACTGCCAAGTTCTAGGCCAACCTCAGCAACTTAGCAAGATTTTCTCTCAAAAAAAAAAAAAAAAAAAAAAAGAGCCAGGGATGTAGCTCAGTGGTAGAGTGTCCTGGGTTTGATCCCTAGTACTGGGGGAATTGGGGGGTGGGTAATGAGTGGAATTGGGGCAGGGGTAGTGAGTAGAGTTGAGGGGTGGAAGAAAAAGAAGGGAGAGATTAATAATTTTGGAAATCAAAGTATTTCATAATTGGTAAAGCACCATATAAATATATTATTTTCACCACACAGTAGGTAGAGAAGTTGAATATAAGTCTTACCACTCTAGATGGTTTTCTTCTGTTGATGCACTGGCAGTTAATACTATATAATGTCTATGAAGAATTTTTCAGCAACAATCAGAAAAACAAGACAGAAACATTATTAGGGTCTGCTTTTCCATTATTACCTTTTTATTCTCTTTCCCAATGAACAAGAGCAATATCAGCACAGTGTATAAAAATTAAAGTATGCTCTGATTTTCATAAAATTAATTCTAGGCCCTATAATTAAAAAAATTCACATAAAAAAAATCACTAATACTGGATTAGTTACTACTGGAATAAAGGAATTCTATTAACACAGAGGAGTTTAATTAACTTATTTTCTACTTTGCTTAAGAAATCTAAAAAACAGCTATCATTTACCAAATATTAATATACCATATATTAACTTTAATAAATTTAAAATCATTCTTCGTGATTGCACACACACACACACAAAATGCAAAATTTCAAATACCTATACTTTTGAAAGAAATTTGGTGGTTCAAGTAATTTGGACCAATCTGATTTTCCTTGAAGAATTTCATCTGTAACTGCAAGACCTAAAGAGAGGGAGGGAGGGAAGGAAGAAGAAAGAGAGAGTCTGATTTCTTGTATCACTCCACTCCCCCAAAATTCTTTTGTTACAAAATGTAAATATATTGTTTCTCAGAACACAAAAATTAAGTTAAACCATAACTGGACTAGCTCAATTTTTGGTCTTAATATTATCATATACTTTGGAAAATATTTGAAAGAAGTTTTAGAAAGAGTGTTACATAATTCTAATTGCCAATCCATAGCTGCAATAGAGAACAAAACTGTCAACCAACCTTGTGGGAATATGTAAAGGGCAATAGGGCCAACATGTTTACCTTGTTTAAATTCTTCTACCATTACTGTCCGAGTTGATGTGGACACATTATACGTAGAATTCTGTTGTGGGTAGGCAGGGGTGATTATGGGCATGAGATGATACCTATCTGATGGATTTACCTGTGAAATTAGAAGCAGAATAATTGATCTATTCTCCTATTTCAGTTGTCCTCACTTCATTTCCCCAAAAGTCTGAAGAATATGAAATATAAATTTAATACTGTTTCCCCCAATTCTAAGAAGCACATTTCCCCTCCCCAACTACAATTCTTTCTGAAGTTAGATGTGTCTAATAATCAAAGTCAAAGGACCCTTTTGCAGTTTATTTTTCTTCAGAAAAACTGTTAAATCAATGGTGCACCTTCCAAATAATAGTCATTTAGAACCAAGGAAATTAGAGTATCATAATCATAAAAAGCATTATCTGGTCCAATGGTTTTCAATGCACCCACTCAATTGATGACTTCCCCTTAGTTATAAGACGAAGGAGCACTCAAGCTAAAAACAAATTAAAATGCAAAGTACACAAAAATTATGCTATCTTGGAAACAGAAATGTGGTTTAAATTGTACTGCAATGTAAGTTTTCTAATATATCTCGGTACTTTATTTTTAGTAACTAATTACTTGTGAGACAGTTTTTCACCATGGATTATGATATTGTGGTTGATATACACACTCATCTAGTCTTTTAAAATATTTTTTTAGTTGTAGTTGAACACAATGCCTTTATTTATTTGTTTATATTAGTTTATTTACTTTTTATGTGGTACTGAGGATAGAACCCAGTGCCTTGCACATGCTAGATGAGTGCTGTACCGCTGAGCTCCAGCCCTAGTCCCACTCATCTAATCTTACATAGGCAATTTTTAATGAAATAACATTTGGATCAGCATTAGATTCAAATCATCCATGCCAAAAAACACAGCGAAGGGAATGAAAGGAGCACAGCTATACAGAAGGGAGAAGAATGGGAACAAGAGGAATTATCTTTAGACTATAAGGTTTAATGAAATTCCACAATAAATCACATACCCGAGGATCCCAGACGGGTAAATTCAAATTGCTTTCTTCTGGTTGCTTCAATAGCACAGGATTTGGCCATTCCCTAACACGAATGAAGCATATTAACTTACATAGACTCTCATTTCAGATACTATATGAAATATTAAGAACTAAAATCATTAGACTGTTCCAACCTTTATACAGCAGATATTTTGGGTAACTTTGAAAGAAGGGAAGGAAGGAAGGAAGGAAGGAAGAAACAGGGGAGGGGATAGGGAGGTTAGGGAGGAGAGGGAAAGGAAAGGAAAAGAAAAAAGAAAAAAGAAAAGAAAGAGGTAAGGGGAAAATATACAAAGGAAAACTATTTTGAAGCAGTGTTTTTTAAATGGGCAAACAGTTGTTTATTAGTTATAAATAATTGATACCTGAATCTTAACTAATTGGTACCTGAATCTTTTCATTTCTTCTCATTTGCTTTCATAGATTTAAATTTGGTAATTTAATAACAGCAATAACTAACATTTACTGAAAATACTACCAATATGGTAGCTATGATTATTATCTCTATTGTACAGATGAGAAGAGTTTACCACTTCTGCGTAGTTGGTAATGTGCAGAGTCAAATGTATTGTAACCATTCTTGCAAGCTAAAAATCCACATTTACAATTATTGTGCCATAGTGTATTCATTCACAAAAAAAGAAATGAGTTAGGATAGTATATGCCTGTAATCCCAGCTACTCTGGAGGTTGTAGGAGAATCCTAAGTGTAAGGCCAGCCTGGGAAATTTGCTATGACCCAGTATCAGAAAAAAACAAAGGGGGGCTAGAGATATAGTTCAGTGGTAAAGTGCTTGGCTAGCATGCTTGAATCCTTGAGTGGAATCTCCCCCCCCCCCCACACACACACACAGAGGGGGGGGGTGAAATCCAGAAATCCAATCATTTGTGACAAAATGGATGGAAATGGAGGTCATTATGTTAAATGAAATAAGCCAGGCACAGAAAGACGAACACTGCATCATCTCATTCATATGTAGAATTTAAAAAATACTGATTTCACATAAGTTGATATAGAAGTTAAAAGCAGATTAGTGGTTACCAGAGGTTGGAAAAGTAGGTCAGATAGAGGTATGGGGACATGCTAGTCAATGGGTACTAAGTTACAGTTTGTAAAATAAGTACATTCTAGTGAACACATACTATAGATAATGCTACCAAAAAAGAGTTTGAACATTTTCAATGAAAAAAAAAAAAAAAGTCTGAGTAGATATGTTTACCCTATTTGAATAGTATACAACGTATACATTTATCATAACAATATATTATGGTACTCTATAAATGTGTACAATTTTTGTTTCAATTTTAAAAGTTAAAAAAAAAATGCTTTCTGGTCTGGACGTCCCACTATTGCCTCCCACCAATTTGATGTTTTTAAACTTTTAATTTAAGGAATGTAAAACAGAAAAAAAAATCTATGTACAGGTCTTAAATTTCCAAATAAAATTACATATAGGCAGAAGTTAGTAAACATCAAAATACATATACATACACACATATGAATACTTACCACTTGGAAAAAACTAAAAAAAACTTATGAACTAAAGTAGAAGCCGCAGCATTTGGATACAATTGGCAAGTCCTTGCAACTAGCATTGCCCAGGAGACACCACCAAGAAATCCCAGCATGTTGGAATAAATACCACGTCCTAGAAAATTAATTACATTTGTTAATTATTGTTTAGATCAACTATCCTTGACATTCAATAGTATAACTTCATCCTTAAGACCTGTTTAGAATGTTTTCCCTTATTGACACATTAAAACTGACAAGCAACACTTCATGCTAGGCCCACAGTCAACCATAAATTGCTCCTCTTACTACGTCTATTTTGCCTTCCAATACAGACACCTCAGTTCCCTGCCTTAGTTCCAACTCTACAGCTGGGCTCTACTGAAATTACATTGAAATTTCTCATCATTTAATATTTGTGATTTAGAGAAAAAAGTAATCAGTAAAGGCATCTGGAGGATCTATAAATGGGGAAGAATGAACATTTCATAAATAATCACACTCATGGGTAGTATTTGAAAATCAAGTGTAAAATTGGCAATAAACTTCAGTATCTCACAGAATCTGGTACCACTCCATAAAGTATAATACACCATTGATATACTCATCTATTATAAAACTGTTTCTTACAGCAATCTATAAAACATTATTATTACCTTGTTTCACCAAACCTAAGATGCTCTCAATTATATAACATTATTTTATGTCCCATTAAGGAACAGGTGGAAAAAATTCAACTATAAAATGCCAATTTTGGACATGTTCAATGTAAAAAATATGCATCTAAGAATTGAAAAAATATGATATTTAATCTGTAAGGAAAAACAAATTGTTGTTACTTAGGAGGCTGAGGCAGGAGGATAGCAAGTTAAAGGCCAATCTGGGCAACTTAGCAAAGACTCTGCCTCAACCTAAAATAAAAAGGTTGGGGATATAGTTTAGTGGTAAAGTACTTATCTAGCATGTACAAGGCCATGGGCTCAATAAAACACACACACATAGCAAATTGTTCACCTTATTCTTTCACTGCAAAATGTACTTGAATCTGAGGACAAAGTGCATTGTTCAATATGGTAGCCACAAGCCACATGTGGCTATTTCTTTTTTCTTTTTGTTTTTTGGTGAACAGTTTTACTGATGTAAATTCACGTACCATAAGACTCATCCATTTTAAACAATTCAATGGTTTTTGGTATACTCAAAGAGTTTTGCAATTACCACTATAGTCACTTCTAAACATTTGCATCACCCCAAAGAGAAACCTCTAACAGTGACACTTCGACTCTTCCCCCTCAATTCTCCCAGAGGTGGGTAGCCATTAATACACTTTTATGTTTCTCCAGAAATACTTATGAAGGTCACTTCATATAAATGGAATCATACACTATACAGTCTTTTATGACGAGCTTCTTTCACGTAACAAAACGGTTTCAAGCTTCATGTATGTGGTATCATGTATCAGTACTGCATTTCTTTTTACTGCTAAATACTATTTTAGTGTAGATATATCACCTTTTGTTTATTCATTCGTCAATTTATGAACATATGACTTCTACTTTTTGGCTATTATCAATAATTGTGCTGGAGACATTTTCATACAAGAATTAGTGTATATGTTTTCACTTCCTTTGGGAACTATTTAGCTTTAAATTCACTGAAATGAAATACAAATTTAAAATTCAGTTCTCCAGTTGCACATTTCAAGAGCTCTATAGTCATAAGGTTACTGTATTTGACAACACAGATAAGAAAACATTTCTGTAATTGCACAAAACTTTGTTGGAGTGTTGTTTTAAACTATGTAAAATATGGAGCCAGAAGTGTAAAAATCTTTTAAACGTGCAGTCATGAGCTGCATAACAACATTTCAGTCAATGACAGACCATATATGATGGTGTTCCCTTAAGACTACAATGGAGACAATAAACTCCCACCTCCTCATGAATACATAGCTGAAGAAAAGGCAAGAAAAAAGGAAACTGCAGAAAAAAAAGAACCACCACCACCAAGAAAATTCACATTGAAGGGTATAGCAGAAGCTAATGCAAACCTTAACAAGCTCTCTAAAAAGTCTGAAAACAAGGAATATGGATATGGTTCAGTGGTACGGAGGTTGTTTGGCATGTATGAGGCTTTGGGTTCAATCCCCACTACTAAACGAAACGAAACAAAATAAAACAAAAAACTGAAAACAGGGACCTCCAACACAGAAAGGATTTTCATTAAGAGAAAGGAATTCATGGTGCATTATCTGCTTATAAGTAAATCAATGATGAAAACATGAAACAAAACAAGCATATGGACATATTTCTGAAAAGAGTAATATATTTCCCCAAGAAAAGCTTGAGGCAGGTCCTGAGAGAGGTATTCCAGAAAAAGGCACTGTTATTACAGGTGATGACAGCTCATGCATACTGGCTGTGAGGCCTAATGGAACAAGATGTGAAGATGGAAGACAGTAATAATAATGATCCTAATCCTATGTAGGCCTATGTCTTAATTACTTAAAAGAGTATTAAAGCAAAACTTAAAAGTATATATTTTAAATTTTAAAAAGCTTATATAATAAGGATATAAAGAAAAAATATTTTTGGCTAGGTGTGATGGCATACACCCATCATTCTCAGTGACTGGGGAGGCTGAGGCAGGAGGATCACAAGTTTGGGGCAGCCTCAACAACACTTTCTTAAAAAAGATCTGGGTCTGGGGATGTGGCTCAGTGATAAAGAACTCCTGGGTTCAATTCCCAGTACTCCCTCAAATTCTTTTTCTTTGTAAAGCTGTACAATATGTTTTTGTTTTGTTTTCTTTTAAGCGACAGGATCTTGCTATATTGCCCAGGATGTCCTTGAACTTCTGAGCTCAAGCCATCCTCCTGCATTAATCACCCAAGTACTACTGCGGTCTATGTTTTAAGCTAAATGATATTACAAGAGTCCAAAAGTTAAAAAAAAAAAAAAGGAAAGTTTGTAAAGTAAAAAAGTCACAGTAAACTAAGATTAATTTATAACTAAAGAAAGAAAAAAACTTGTTTATAAATTTAGTGTAGCTTAAGCATACAATGTTTATAGTCTACAGTAGTGTACAGTAATGACTGAGGTTTTTTATTTTTTAAAAATACTTTTTAAAAAAAGAACTTAACCTTTATTTTATTTATTGTTGTTTTTTATGTGGTGTTTAGGATAGAACCCAGGGCCTCACCAGTGCTAGGCAAGTGCTCTACCACTGAGCCACAACTCCCAGCCCCTATGACCAAGGTTTTTACATTCACTCACTGCTTGTTCACTGACCCACCCATATCTTTAGATATACAAATACTTACGTTGTGTCACAACTTCCTACAGTATTCAGTACAATAACATGCGACATAGGTTTGCAACCAAGGAGCAACAGTTGTATCACATAGCCTAGGTGTATAGTAGGTTTTATCATCTAGGTTTATGTAAGTACATTCTCTGATTTCCACACAACAATAAAATCATCTAACAATGCATTTCACAGAATGTATCACCATTGTTAAGAGACATGTAACTGAAGTTACAAATAATACGGAATGAGGACTAGGTAAAGGGCCTCTCAAGTTGTGAGCGCCTGGCTGAAATCCAAGATGGAAGGTTAAGGGGCTTTTAGTTTTAACCCAAGGAAGGTGGAAGCAGAGTCACATATTACAATATCATAATCATTATAATTGGAAAACAAATAGCTGTTTCTAAGTCTGCTAGCCCCAATCCTTAATAGTTATCAATAGGCTTAGAATTTCCATATGTGCTTCTATCACTGGCAACAGAATACTGGAATTTTATAACGTAAACATAAAAGACTTGGATACGTACGTTTTGCCCATAATTTGACTGCTCTTAGGGTGAGTCTAAAAGTTTCTTTATTTGGCACTAAATGCAAAATTTCATCGGTAACTCTACATCCTGAAAAAGACAAAACATTCATTTTCCACTATGCAACAAAACTGAATTAAAATACCCTCCTCCTAACCTCCAGATTCCCAAATGTTAAAAATGAAAGATATATGTCAGGGTTTATTTTATATATGTATTTGAAATTTAGCATTCACATATAAGTACTCTGCTTTTGAAGAATTAAAAGTGTATGGGCAATGAAATCCAGTATTAAAGTAGATGTGGTTCTAAGTATCTTTTTAGTTTTTTCTTTATTTGACTTTGTTAAATGCATGTAAGTTGTAAAACTGTTCTTGCTTCAACACAAACCTTATTCACAAATAATGTGATTTATTGTTACATTCTGAAAGTATAACAAATTAAGCAAGATACTTAAAACCAATGGTTCTCAAAGTACAGACTTTGGACCCTCTAGAATACGTGAGGTTAAAACCATTTTTATAATAGTACCAAAGCTTTCTTTGTCCTACTTACTGTATTAACATTTGCACTGTTGGTACAAAAGCATCCCTGTTAATACTTTAGCAAGTAATCAAGGCAATGGCAACAAAGTGTACTAGAATATAATACATGGTTTACTAACATACACAGTTAAATAAAGGAAAAATGAGTATGAGAGTTTGCACTGTAGGCTGAACTACTTGTTTGTTTTTTTTTTTTTCAAGGAACATCAATTTTACTTGAAAGTATGATTGACAGATAAACTATGGTTATTCACAGTCAGTTACTAAAAATTGACCTAAGTAAGCTCCTCACTTCAAGGAAAACAAATGACACGAGGAAAACAAATGACACAATTTATTGCCAATAATAAAATGCAAACTTTGTTAAATTAGAACATTGGATAACGTTTATCTGCTACTGTGATCCTGGCAGACTTCTAACAAAATTGGTGGTGATAATAATGAATGCAATCTAGAAAATATTTTATACTGAAATGTGTTAACATTTGGAAAATACAAATAACTCTGAATCGGTATTTTCCAAATGACCAAGGCATGATATAGTATAAAACCACACATGAGGAAAGGATCCATAAGATCCATTCAAAGGATAAAACAGCAAATTTTCATGTGAGAGTACAAAATTTCATTGATGTGATTTTAGATTCAATATTGTAATTAACCTTTTAGAAATTACCACCTTTATTCATCAATAAAAAAGTAACAAACTACAAACATGAATGAAACTCACAAACATTATACTAAGTGAAAGAAGTCAGACACAAAGACCACATATTACATAATTCAATTATATGAAATGTGAGAAGAGGCAAACTATAGAGACAGAAAGAGGATTAGTGGTTGCCTGAGATGGGGGGCAGGGGTTGGAAGGGAAAATGACTGCAAATGGGTATGAGGGATCTTTTGAGAATGATGAAATGTTCTAAAATTAGATCATGGTGTACAACTCTGTGAACACACTAAAACATAGAACTGTACACTTGAAAAGGATAAATTTTATGGTATGTAATTATATCTCAAAAAGCTGTTGAAAAGAAAAAAAAACTGTCACTGGTCAAGTTTTGGTGTACTATCAAATAAGAATAATTGCAATTATCTGAAAAGGTTATTAAAACATTCCCCCTTCTCAACTTTATAGTGAAAGGCAAGATTTTCTTCTTATATTTTAACAAAAACAATATATTTTAAGAAGTTGACTACAGAAGCAGATAGAATAATTTAGCTGACTTTTGTTAAGTCAAAGAGTAAAGAGATTTGAAAAATTTAAGTCATTCTTTACACATAAAATTTATTTACATTAACTTATAATGGATTTATTACTATTATTTCTAAATGAACTAATAATTATTTATAATTTTGATTTTATTTCTAATATGGTAAATACTGACTTATATAATTCACATAAACAAAAGCACTTTGTAGTTTTCAATAAATCTTAAGATTTAATGGTCCTGAGACCAATAAGTTTGTGAACTATAACTAAAAACATAAACAACCTTTCGAATTTAATTTGTGGTTTACAGGATGGTCATGGTATCTATATATTATCTACACAAATAAAATTACATCATCTTTGCATGTGTGTATATGCTGGGGATTGAGCCCAGGGTCTTTCACATGCTAAGCATGTGCTTTACCACTGAGCTACACTCCCATCCAACTTAACTTATAAATAACAGAGTTAGTCCAATCCCTAAAAAGGCCATTAATATTTCTACAAAAAGAGCTCTACTTGTCTGTTTTCAAGTAGTATCTGAGATTTCTTTTTAGAAGCTTACCATTTAAGCTGCGAATACACCTTATATCAAGGCTTCTCAGGCGAGAGTCGTCTCTTAGATCTAAATTATCTGATATGGTTTGTATTGCCAGTCTTGCAAAGACTAGATCAATCTTTGGAAAGAGGCAAAAAAAAGAAAAAATATTACTTTTTCTTCTTCCAGCTCAGCCTCCCCCATCCCACATCAAAATGTAAAAAGTTCTAATTATTAATTGTTAAATTCTATCAAAACCTGAAGGATGTATGCAGGTAATCTCATGTGAGTGAAGTTTTACAATAATTAAAATTTCTGGTTTTGGCAAATATTGTGACTTTTAACATATATGCCAAGTGTTTTAAAAAAAAAAATCGTTTGAGTGGATTTCTAAATAAAGATGGAAGATCCAACACACATTTACATTCACTCCTTCTTGAAACCCAACTAAAATATCAGATAAATTCTGTTTGGTTAATTTGAATTTAAAGCCATAATCCACTAGGACAAAGAGATAGAAAGAGACAGAAAGAACTATGAAAGCTAAAAAGCAGATGAACAAGTGATAACAGTTCCAGTAGACCTAGCAAAACAGATAGAAAATACATTCAGGAACTAAGGACAGACAACTGTAAGCACATCATAAATAAAAAGGAACATTTAGAAAATAAAATTATTTTTAGAAATTAAAAATAGGACGGTACAAATGAAAAAAAGCAAGTTCGAAAGATTAACCCCCCCCCCCCAAAAAAAACCCAGAACAAAATTAAAATGATGTGATTAAAGCAGGCTGTTCTGGAGATCCAAAATAAAAATTTGGCGGGGGTGGGGTGGGGTGGGGGTGAGGGTGGCGGATGGAAAGCAGACAAAGGCAGGAAACACCATAGAATTCAATAAAAGTTCCAAAAACTAAAGGATGAAATTTCCAAATTGAAAGAGAATGACTGACTGCCTAGAACACTGGCTGAAATGACACTAGCCCAAGTACATCACCATGAATTTTACAACTATGGAAACAAAAGCAAAAAAAAAAAAAAAAAAAACAAACTTCCAAAAGATAAACTTGGCATATACAAAGAATGAGGAATCAAAATGGCAATACATGTTTCAATGCAGTATGAAAGCTAGAAGACAATAAAGAAAAGCCTTCAAAATTCTGAGAAAAATAATCTCCTACCTAGAATGCTATAACCAACCAAATTATCAATTTAGTATAAGAATGGAATGAGTTTTTTTTTTTTTTTTAGTTTTTGGTGGACACAACATCTTTATTTTATTTTTATGTGGTGCTGAGGATCGAATCCAGCACCCCGCGCATGCTAGGTGAGCGCGTTATCGCTTGAGCCACATCCCCAGCCCCATGAATGCACTTTTTAAACATGCAAGATATTGAACAATATACTTTTTCAGTAAGTCAGTGGATGAGCTCCATTAAAAACGAGAGTAAACAGAAAGAAAAAAATTCTAGAGAGAAGCAAAAGGAAATTACAAGATATTGGCAAAGGAAGATGCCAGGATGACAGCTGTATACTATTCACAAAAAACAATCAGCTTAGATTGGAACAGGTGAAAAGTCTCAGTTTTTTTCCAAGATGACAAACCCCAAACAATTATTTACATCTAAGAAAATAAAATATCACATAGCAAAGAATGGTAATCTAGGATGTTTAGTGCTCAGCTCTGAATATGCTTGTAAGATCATAATAATGTAAACACAGAATACTGCTCCAACTAAAATTATAATAATACAATTATTTTAAATTATGAGAAAAAGAAAGATATATCTAAAAACCATGGGGGTAGAGAGGGAGGTTTGTTCATTTTCCATGGTGAGAAGCCAACAGAAATAAGAAAGAGGAAGGTGAGGGGCTATTTAAAGATTACTATTTAATTCTTTTAAGATACGTGCCTACATTAGATGAGGCACATGCCTGTAATACTAGCTACTTGGGAAGCTGAGGTAGGAGGATCACAAGTTTGAGGTCAGCCTATGCAACTTAATGAGATTCTGTCTCAAAATAAAAAATAAAGGGGATAGGGATGAAGCTCAATAATATAGCACCCCTGGGTATCATTCTCCTGCACTGAGGGATTATAAAACAAAACAAAAATCTTTTTTTTCCCCCAACAAAAAATCTTATTGGTTAAACAGTTCATTTATCAAGTCAGAAGAATATAAACACTTACTTCAATACCATCAAATTCAAATTTTATAACAGGTACAAAAGCGTCTTCTACAGCCTACAAAAGAGGAAAACAATTATAACACACAGGTTAATCCTCTCTCTATACTTCCTAAGTGCCAGTAACGTAAATCTCTTTGTTTCCAATTTGTATTTTAACTCAACAGAAAAAATAAAAAATGTTCTTCATCTTATATTCAGGTTAAGGACTTCTACTTTGTGACCTGTGTTACTTAAGATAAACAAAATGCCTATGACAATAAATATTAAATTTATTATCCTCCTAAAAATTTTTGTCAGAAACTGGAAAGCAGAAATGTTGTCAGTTGGATACTTACTGTTTCTTGGGTCTGAAGTGAAAACTGATTATTTAGAAACAGCACTAGTGTTAGAAATTTTAAAATAATCAAAACTCTTGACCAATAAAAAATTATATTTGTAGGAATAAGGCCAGTAACTGCAAATTATTGCTATTAAAATTTTATTTGTTGAATGAATAGCTAGATATATAGTTACTAACTGAACCTTCACTCAATAGCACACACAATTTGATTATGTATCAACCATTTATCAGATACTACAGTAAATGGTTTATATAACTTATCTCACCAATCCGTAAAAAAATCTTATAAAAATGTTATCACCATATCTTTAAAATAAAGATAAAATATAAAATAAAAATAAATAAATAAAAATAAAATATAAAATATAGGCTCAGAGAGAGTAGGTAACAACTAAGGTCTAAGAGCTAAAAGTGGTATTCCAGTTGAAAACCCAGGTTTGTATAATTATAAAGCCTGTGTTCTTACTCTTTATGTGTTAGTTTAACAAAACAGCAACTTCTTATGAGGCATTTCAATAATCCTAAGACCTAGGATAACTAGGTTACTAATTTCAAAATATCAAATGCGAAAGGATACTTACTCTTAAGTTTCTAATGCCATCTTGATGTTTCAATTTTTCAAAAAAAGACTGAAAAAAATCAGATCTTTCTACATGTCTTGGAGCTACACAAAGTGCATCGATGTCAGCTCCTACAAATCAAAGTATTTCTTATGAAGAAAAGCATACTATGTATTTTCATTAAAGTTCATGCAAACATATGTACAGAACAAAGTATGGAAGGTGTGTATAAGAAAAATGTTAGTTGAAAAGATGTGGAGAAAAAGGTACACCCTTACAGTGCTGGTGGGACTGCAAATTGGTGCAACCAATCTGGAAAGCAGTATGGAGATTTCTTGGAAAATTGGGAATGGAACCACCATTTGACCCAGCTATCCCTCTCCTTAGCCTATACCCAAAGGATTTAAAAACAGCATACTACAGGGACACAGCCACATCAATTTTTATAGCAGCACAATTCACAATAGCTGAACTGTGGAACCAACCTAGATGCCTTTCAGTAGATGAATGGATAAAAAAAATGCGGCACATATACACAATGGAATATTACTCAGCAATAAAAGAGAATAAAATCATGGTATTTGCAGGTAAATGGATGGAGTTAGAGAAGATAATGCTAAGTGAAGTTAGCCAGTCCCAAAAAACCAAATGCCAAATGTTTTCTGTGATATAAGGAGGCTGATTCATAGTAGGATAGGGAGCGGGAGCATGGGAGGAATAGACAAACATTAGATAGGGCAGAGGAGTTGAAGAGGAAAGGAGGGGACATGGGGTTATTAATGATGGTGGAATGTGATGATCATTATTATCCAAAGTACAGGTATGAAGACACGAATTGGTGTGAATATACTATGTATACAACTAGAGATATGAAAAATTGTGCTCTATATGTGTAATAAGAATTATAATGCATTCCACTGTGTATTTATATATATATATATTTATATGTATAAATATATAAATAAATAAAGATTAGTTCTGAGTGGTGATAGTGGGAATTTTTTGCTTTTATATTTTCTATGAACAAATAAGCATGTACTCAAAGTTCTTATCACTAGAATATAACCCAAACCAGTTACCTTTGGTGTGTACTCCAAGCCTATAGGATCCAAATGTGAAAATTTTACCACCAACCGTAGCCACAACAGAAGGTGGGAGATTCTAAAATAAAATCACACAAAAGACATTCAATAGTTCAAGTTATTTTGTACAAAAAACATCTTTACATTCTACTGTCATGTATAGCTTAAAAGAATAAAAAAAAAAATTTTAAAGTGTCTAAATGCTTACTACATTTTATTCAGCATATGTTACACAGTACATTTACAGCCTTGGTAAAATGGGATTTGTTAAAGCACTTCAGGGGTCTTTTGGTTGTGACATGAAATAAAGAGGGTATTTCCAGAGGGAGGACAAAACATTCATGTCTACTACACATGCCCCACATCTCTACATCTCTCTCTTAAATATAAACTTTTTTTCATCACTTGACTCTACCTGACTTTTCCAAATCCCTGTCTTTTGGCTTGATCACTTTTAACAGTCACCAGGGAACTCTTAACTACAAATTAATGAGCTTTCAGCTATTTACAACATGATATTCTCAGCCTATCCCATTTCCCCTTAAAGTATGTTTAATTTCTTGACTCTATTTCTGCAAGCTTTCTCAGGAAAGTGAGGTCATTCTTAATATGATATCTTCATGAGAGCTAATCTAATAACTTCAATTAATATTTCTATGATTGTACCATAATTAAAAAGCTACTTTGGGGCTGGGGTTTTGGTTCAGCGGTAGAGCACTCGCCTAGCATGTGTGAGGTCCTGGGTTCGATTTTCAGTACCACATAAAAATAAATAAATAAAATAAAGGTATTGTGTCCAACTACAACTTAAAAAAAAAAAAAAAAAAAAAGCAAGCTACTTCTTATTATCCATACTGCCTAAACTAATCATTATTATTCTTTTTGGCTAATTCTTAGTTCATATCTCTTAAATTTGCTGCTACCATTCTAATCAACTACTCTTCCCCTAACTTCAGGCTATTTAATAGTTATCCTAAGCTATATAATCTTGCCCTTAGTCTTTCTTTTCTCTTATTCTATGTTCCTAAATTATTCCATTACATACTACTTCTGCTCAAAACTTTACAGTGCAATCTTCCTGGACTACTGAGGTAAAGATTCTTGGGCCTGAAGATCTCCACACTGTGCTCTTATGGAACTTCCTTTCTGAAGTTACTCCATAACCCAATCTCCTTTCTACTGCATTTGTCATTGCACCTGCTTCAAATGCATGCCTCTCTGAGTATCTTTAATACTTTTTTCACAATTCATTTCAATTTCTACCTCTTCCGTAAAGACTTCCTTCCCTGACTATTCTTATTCAGTTAACAAGCTCTTTTTCCTCTGTGCTCCTCCACTATTAAAATCTTTATACTACACTTATTGACCCATAAATGTCTCCTCTCCAACCATATTTAAATCCTCAAAGGTGAGAATTGTATCTATTACTTCTCTGTATTTTCCTATAATACCTAGTACAAGTTACATCTGTTCATTAACCTGAATAGAACTATCTGTATAGAAGAATATGCTTGTTACTTCTTCTGTTTAATGAATATTAATGTTTCAAGAGTATCACAATTTTATAGCTAGAAAGGAGTTGGTAAATTTATTAATAACTAACATGAATCAAAAGATAAGCCAAACATTGAAAAATCTTTTAGTTTACCTTTCTACTTTGAAATTTAAAAACCTTGCATGATTTGTGAGAAAGCAATACACTGAATCATAAGTAAAATATTTTTTTTATATACCTTTATTTATTTTTATGTGGTGCTAAGGATCGAACCCAGGGCCTCACACATGCTGGGTGAGTGCTCTACTGCTGAGCCACAACACCAGTCTGGTAAAATGTTTTAAAACATAATCATTTAGCTGAAATAATCAGAATTGGTGTTCTAGACCATTTAGAGTTTCTAACACAAACCCTTCAGTTATTTTCCAAATTAAAACATGCATAAACCAAAGAATTACAATTGACATAGCAAATGACCTTATCGACTCAGTGAAAAATGTCAAAACTTCCTTTCTGATTACTAGTAACAAGGATTTCACATGCTCAGAATCTGACATATCACTCCACTGTTGATAACCTTGCTGAGAGCTTAGAAATGAGCCAGATAGCCTTTTGGCAATAAGAGTAAATAGTAAATAGCATAAAGACTGTTAAACTCAATGACTAAAGTCTTAGGAGAATCCTAACCTTACTTGAGTCATTGTTTATAAGAATCAAATCTACATATTTATCATAGGTATAGAAATAAATAATAAAAGTTGTAAAAGAAATAATTGTATGATATGTTTATCTAATTTCTAAACCCATGCAGACTAAGGGGCATAAAGGGACTTTATAGATACCAGTTGGCAGACATGAACTTTCAATTGCTACTATGGGAAGGGATGGAATTATTATTTAAAAAACAAACCAAGTTTATAATATAATAGTTTGAGTTACCTGATGAAGGACAAGTGGTCTGAATGTGAGCAGACCACTTGTCCTCCAAAGGTTTATATGTTAAAGGACTGGTCTCTAGGGTGACAGTATTGGGAGGTGGTATGGACTTTTAAGAGGTAAGGCGGTAATTCGTAACTAACTACAAAAGGAACTGTGAAACTCCACTGGTTCTATTTCCTGGATGGGGATGTGCTACTGGTTCTGACATAAACTCTTACTACTGCCATTCACTATCCTCACCAAAGGTCCAAAGCAAAAGGGTCGCCTAATTTTGGACTCAAACTTCCAAAATTACAAACTAACTAAATGTTCTTTTTTCATAGAGTCTGTCTTAACAATTTTTTTAGTGATGAAATGCTACCTGCTAACTAAAATAGTTAACTCCCAATTGAACATGCCCCATTTAATTATAGTCCAGCCATTAAAATAATATTCACAGTGATTATGAGACAATAATGAAAATTCAATTATATTCAAAATATTCTAAAAAAGAAAAATATATAATTCAGAGGAAAAACAGTTAAGCTACTTGCATAACTATAAATTTGTGTTTACAAATTCCTACGTCTTAGAGGCCAAGCAGGTATGCAAATAAGGAACTCCCACATGAGAAATACAGAATCTGATGAATGGCACTTGCCTTGTCAGAAAGAACAGGGAATAGTGGCAGCAGGAAGTACTGAGTACTAGAGAGCAGGAACCCAGTCCCATTCAAGCCTTTCTGCTGAGTACGAAAACAGGCCCAGTGTTGCCAGATCTGATGTTTCATAATAAGTCTGAAATCTAGTTTTTTAAATAAAATCTCCTCATATTTAAATTTTGGCCTACTACATATGGATCAAAAAAAAATTATGTGAACTTGCAGCTATAATTTGCCACCTCTGGGGTAAATCCTCACCTACTTAGAAATTAAATTATCTAGACTAATTTATCCCCTGTATACCACCAGAGCTAAGTTATAATGTGTTTCAGATAATTCTCAACTTTTGCATCTTACTACTAGGACAAAAGACCAGGACATAATGAAACAAAGAATTCCATGTAGGATAGAATCTTACCTTACTCTCACTGACATCGGATATCCATTCTTTTACTAAATTATTCAATTTACCAAGAACAACCAACCTATAATAAAAAGTAACATTAAAACTTTAAAAAAATATTAAAGAAACAAACATATAGACAGTATCTCTGTGTTGGTGTTTGAGTAAAAACACATTGTATATATGCTAATACTATCACATCTGTTGATACACAGCAAATTTTTGCCATTCTTAGATCCCTAAGAGTGCCAAAGAGATGATAAATGTGATGACAGTATTTTGGTCTCTGAACTATTTTCAAAATTGAAAAAAATCTAGTAAAAATCACAAAGTTATCTTCTGTGAATTGCAGAGGCCAACAGAATTGTCAATTTTCTTTGCTTTATTGTGTAATAATTAGATAAACTCAATGTGGTACTAGAGGCTAGCATTTGCTCACTGCCAGTAATAAGTCTTTGAGTAATTAAAATGGGCAAATTAATTACTGGCTAATTTTTGTGAAGTATATTATTTAATAAGAGCAGTCTGGTATTATTAAAACAAATTTGCAGTCAATGCCACAAATAAATCAACATTAAAAAAAAAGAAGGTTTGGGATATAAAAGATAACATGAGAAAATGAATTTGCTTTTCCTCCATCCTTCAAGGTGCTGAGACTGAAAACCTTGGCATTGTCTTTCTCATATTCCACAGTCATTAAATAACCCTACCTTAACAATGTATCCCAAATTCTACTATTTATCACCTCCACTGCCATCCTCTGGTTCCAAGTACCATAATTTCCTCCTGGGGTTATTATAATGGCCTTTTAAATAATCTTTCTGCTTCTGCCCTTGCACCCCTCTTCAGACTATTCCCAATATAGCAGCCAGAGTGACTGTATTAAAAAACATTAGTCAGATCATGTTAATCTTCTCCTCAAAGCCCTAATAGCTTTACCTTTCATTCAGAATAAACCAAAATCTTGAAAATGCATTACAAGGTCCAAAGTCCAAGTCCCTTCCCACCTCACTTTCTTAAAGCTACAATTTCCCTGCTTACTTGCTCTGCTTCAGATACTCAGCAGATCTGAACTTACTATGTACTACTCAAACCTACCAGGTACACTCTCACCTCAGGCTTTCTATCCAGAATGTTTTCCCCTCAAATATCCACCTTCTCACCCATATTCATATTTTCCTCTAAATGTCATTTTCTCAATGAGGCCTTCTCTGAAAACCTCTACTCCCAGCTTTATCTTTCTCAGTAGCACTTATGTGTAATACTGTATTTATCTTACTTATTTGACTGTTAGTCTCTTCTAAACTCCACCTAAAATGTAAGCTGTAGGGTGGGCCAAAAATTTTCTTTTTGTCATGTCTGTATCTCTAGGTAGGGATATAGTGGGCATTCAATATATGTTTTTGGAATTAATGATTAAATAAGATACAATAAAATATTTTACAGTTTTCAATGACATACCTGTGGTTCAGTTCTTCCTCATCTTCAAATACTCCAAATGGCTTCATGGCATCAATTAATTTCTGTGTATAAATATGATCAATTTCTTTAGGACATGCCAAACTAATTGGAGAGGTAATTCCATAATGCTTTTGTTGACGCTGGCTGTCCAGCATGGTGTTTCTATTGAAGAAAAAGGAAACAGTAGAAAAAATTTAAAGTATCATATCATACTGATACATTCACCCTCTCAATCCACTCATGTTAACTGAGCTACCTTAGAAATTAATTTAGTACTAACAGTTTGGGCAGGCACTTTTTTTAAAGGAAAAATGGGGACTTTTCAAGCCAAAAGCAGCATGTGTTGGCATAACACCACTTACTTTGAATGCAAAAAACCTAAATGAGATCTGTGCCAAGGCTACCTCCACTACACCCTGCAGATTTAAAGTCAAGTACCATCTACTTTCTAGAATCTTTGAAATGCAAATGCTTGAAAGAAAGAACTTTCTTGGTAAAAACCATTGGGCTTTTCCTCCTAAGAAACAAACAAAAACATACCATCAGAAAGTCCTTGTGAAATAATCTGGCTTTTAAATGAAATCACAATTAGATTTCTCCTTGGGAAATTCAACACCCTTTGTTTGAATCAGAGTTTATAATCCTAACATTTGTTACTCTTAACTCTTCATTTTGGATTGGCACTAATAATATTTCACACTGAATAATTACCCAATTCTTTATACTAAATGTCAACCTTTTTTACTGGATACAAGTGATCTTCCACAGACCCTAGCCATCAGGAAATTACATTCTTGAATAAGATACAATAGATTTCTGAGATTTGGGGTTTACATGGACCAATGACTTCAAAATAAATTTTGGACCCAATAAGGTTATAACATCTTATTTTGCTGTGAAAATAAAGTAAAAGCACACACACACACTAACCAACTAACCTTACCACCCATCTTCACCATGCTTTCACTAAGGGTCATCAATACCAAGTAATAATAAGAAAATACTCTCAAAATAAAAAGCAGTCTTTTAACTTGAATAAAATAGTCTTATAAAAATAAGACACAGAAGAATCCTGAGAGGCATGTTAATGGGTACAAGGTTGCAGTTGAAAAGGAAAATGAACAGCACAGTAGGACAACTGTGATTGACAACAATTTATTGCACATTTCAAAATAGTGGTGAATTTGAATGTTTCCAACAAATGTGTAAGGTAAAGCATGTAACTGCCCTACTCTGATCATTATATATCATATACATGAATTGAACTATCATACTGTACCCCATAAATATGTACAATTACTGTGTCAAAATTTTAAAATCACAGCCAGGCACATGCCTGTAATCCCAGCAACTAGGGAGGCTGAGGCAAGAGGATGGTGAGTTCAAAGCCAGCCGTCAGCAATGGCGAGGCACTAAGCAACTCAGTGAGACCTGTCTCTAAATAAAATACAAAATAGGACTGGGGATGTGGGTCAGTGGGCACTTGAGTTCAATACTCACTACAAAAAAAATAAAATTTAAAATCACAAAAATACAACAGTAATTATTTTGAAACTTAACTAGTCAAAACATTGGCTTATCACCACTATTATTAAACCTACAAAATAAGGCATGTTCTTTAGCTACAGATTTCACAGGGAGGGAGGGGAGAATCAAATAGAAGAAACATACCAAGAAACTCCAAGAAACATACCAGTTTAATTGTCTTCAACATTGATTTTGTAAATGTTTATTAGTTATTTCAAGTCTCTCATATATATATATATATATATATATATATATATATATATATATATATATATGTGTGTGTGTGTGTGTGTGTGTACATGTACACACACACACACACTTTTTTTTGGGGGGGGGCACCAGGGATTGAACCCAGAAGTGATTAGCCAGTGAGCTACATTTCCAGGCCTTTTTATTTTGAAACAGAGTCTCACCAAGTTGCTTAGGGCCTTGCTAAATTGCTAAGGCTATATTTGAACTTGAGATCCTCCTGCCTCAGCCTCCTGAGTTGCTGGGATTATAGGTATGCACCACTGCACCTTGCTCAAGTTGTATTTCCTTTTAAAAATTTGGCTTTTTATCTTCAGTGAACTACAGAGGTGTTTTGGTATTGTTTGTGTTTGCTTACGTGTATATGATAGACATGGGACAGACTGATTAAATATTACCATTCAATTAATCTCAATAACCAAGAGGCAGGTCTTGAATAAGTGCTATTTTCCAGAAAAGCACCTGAGGTTCAAAGAGAGAAAAAGAGCCAGAATCTGAACTCCAAAACCTTTTCCCACCATTCTATTTTCTCTTCCATAACTACTTCTGACACTATAGTCCCAGGTCTCAGTTTCTTATCTGTATTCTCAAAATGTTGGCTATTGAGATCCCTACTGATCATAAAAATCTCAATTCTAGGGTTTTGAACCTCCCTCATCTAAACAGGAAGGGGTGGGGAATGTAAACAGTATATTGCACATTCCCTTCAATCCATCAATTTCACTTATAGGCAAAAACCATAGAGAAAATCTAGTACAAGTGGACAAGAAGACATGTAAAAGAATGCTCCCTGCCACACTGTAACATTAAAAACTTAAAATATCCTAAACAGTCACTAAGAGGAAAAAGACTAAATTTGGTCGTATCCCCACGATGGAATACAACACATTAGTTAATGTAAATTAATTAAAACTGAAACTATTAACATGGACAGCTGAGAGGTATCATGTTCCTCTAAAGAAACAAGCTGCAGAATGACAAGTGACACTAAGTTATAGATAAAGTTTAAAAATAAGTAAAACAATTACAGCTATTATAGACACGAACGTATATAAAGCATAAAAAAGATGCATCAACAATAAACACCCAATTCAGAACTGTGGGGATCTCTGAAGAGGAGCGTGAATGAGACCAGAGAAGGGGGAATGAGAATCCTTCAGATGTATCTGGAACGTCTGACTTCTTTTAAATAAATAAATGCAGACACCACACACACACACACACACACACACACACACTGGCGTGTTATTCTTTGGGAGAAATGGGTGGTGGCACAAGCGGTGTTTCAGCTATTCTCTGCATTTTTTTATATGAATATTTAAATTATTTCCCAATAAACCGAAAGAAGCTCTAACAAAATCTTGGCAAGCAAAGAAACTGTTTCTGACTTATCAAAGTGTGAGCAGGAGATACAGACCGGTAGATATTGTGGGTAGGTGGGGAGGCCCGAGGAGGGGGCGTCAGTGGCGAAAAGGCCTCGGCCTTTATCAAACAGAAACCCCTGGGCTGGAATAGGTCATTCACTCCTGAAGACCTGAAGACAGCCACTCCGGCAGGGAGGAGGGGGAGGCAGGGGGATGATATTTGCGCCAATGCAGACAGAAGCAGACGGGCTCAGACAGTACTGAGGACAGGAGAGTGACCGACAATTTCTCCCCACGGACACAAGCACTTCTCTCCCTCCTCATCAGTGTCTGGGGGCGTCCTCAGAGGCGGGACAGCGGGGGTAGACAGGGACTCCTGAGTCTCCGAGTCCAGGCAGAGGTGGTAGGTAAGCCACCGGGTATAGGGGAGGTGCCACTGCGGACTGGCTGGGAACGGGGAAGGAGATCACTGAGGCAAGGTGCGGGCAGAGTACTAGGGTCAGGGAAGGGAAACGAAGCCCCGGGATGACCACCTCAGCTCACCTCTCCCCACCTCGCCCTCAACCGCCGCCCCCCACCACTTACGCAGACATCTCTTTCATCGCTTCCTGCGTCTCCCTCTTCAGCGAGTGTCTTTCGCTCTGGAGTCCTGTTCTTGTCGCTCCCTTCTCCCTGTATCCACTTTCCTGCAGTCACTTGCAGCTCGCTCGCTCTTTCACTTCCCCACTTACTACCGCCGAGGCATCCAAACGAGTAGTGAAAACACCACAAAACCGGCTCTATTTATGACAATACAGCGCGGACGACGCCAATATGGCGCCGCTTCCCAGACTGCCTCTCGTCCTCTGCAGCCCCGCCCCCTTGGTTCCCGAGCCCGCCCTCGACCACGCCCGCTCTGCCTTCGGGCTGCGTTGGCCCCGCCCACGGGGGCGGTGAGCGCTTTCACTCCGAACGCAGACAGGGAAAAAAGCTTTTGATCCTCTCCTTTGTCCATGGGGCTGTCAATCCAATCACACCTCTTGGAATGTAATTTGGAAATACGTTTTTCTTGTTTCTCCGTTGAAAGCATGTATGTATTTTTTAAATATCACATGCTTGCCTAACAAATACTATTTTAACTCTTCAATTTTCCCACATCTTTAATTTAATTAAGCGTAGTCAAACGTAATCAATCCACTTGTCAAGGAGATTGTGTTGGGAGAAGGTCACACCCAGGAACGTGCGACTTTAACGCAATTATCCCAGGGGAAAGCAAGCTTGTAAATTGGAGGCTAACTGTTCACTTCACCTCTAAGTGCCACCCCCTGATTCATGACATTCTGGCATTTAGCTCAGAGAGGCTGAAAGTAATTGCTAGCAGTTTGCAACAGGATAAATCCAAGGGTGAATCAAAATCTCACACTTTAAAATGATGAAGATCATGTTCTATGTGATTGTAAGGATGAAAATGGGAAAATAATGACTGATTTAAAAATGTTAAATTTATTTAAAATTTCAAATACTAACCCATTACAAAGAAAGGATGTCAAGAAGCTGCTTATTCTTGGAATATGACTCAGAGTCACAGTTAAATAGAAGAGATTACTTATTGACTTATTCATTTATTAATTCAAAATATTTATTGAAAATCCAGTCTGCATTAGGCATTGTTTTATGCTCCAGGACTTACTGGTATGTAAAACCAGATGTATCCTTTGATCTTTTCAAGCTCAGAGTTTAGTAGAAAACACTATCAGATATGAGTGATACTTTTTATTGTTGTAAAACTAAAGCACATATTATGTGGAGAAACTTAATTTCTGCCTACAAGAAATCATGTCCTGGGCTGGAGTTGTAGTTCAGTGGTAGAGTGCTTGTGCCTAACATGGGTGAGGCACTGGGTTCCATCCTCAGCACCACATAAATAAGTAAGTAAGTAAGTAAGTAAATAAATAAATAAAAGAAGTCATGCCCTAGGGGAGGAAAACATATACACAAGTCATTAAAATACAGTATGGTCTATGATACAGATGGGATCTGGGTGATAAGGGACTTATCATCTAAATTTGGAATGTGTCAATAGTGGATTGGATGTAGATGGTAGGAAGAAGGCAAAACCTATTCCTGGAAACACAGAGTAGGAGCTAGCATGGGTAAATGCAAGGTAGACCTAAAATTGAGTCCTAGGTTTGCTGTTGACTGGTTTTGTGACAACAACAAAACAAACTTTTAAGTTAACCTTGAAAAAGAAAAACTTTTTCCTCATCTGTAGAATAAATGAGAATCAAATGAGAAGAGTATGTATGACCAGTATGAATCTCAATCCAAAAATCCAGACTTGCAACAATTAGCACTTTATTTTCAAAAATTTAAGTTTTGACTCTGATCCCCTCAGTCTTCTGAGCTAGCATACAAGGCAATGTTGATCATGTTTTCCCTCTATTCCCCTTTCTTGGGATAGTACCAAGGGGCTTTTAGATATAGGGCAGATTATAAATGTCTGCTCCTGGGCCACTTTCCTGTACTGTGGGCATCTGGGCCTGGAGGTTTTCTAATGCATCTGGGTGGTGTCTGGGGCTCATGGTAAGGACCTGTGGTCTCAGCCCAGAGTACCACAGAGATAACAAGTCTTCCCATCTCCTCCACAGGTTAGTGTATCTTGCCACTCTAGGAGACAGAAAGCCTCCTTTCCTCAAGTTTTCTAACCAAGATGTGTTGTTAGAAAGCCTCCTTTCCTCAAGTTTTCTAACCAAGATGTGGAGTTCTCTTCAGGGCTTTGCCTTGTTTCAAATACAAACGTCAGGCAGACTTGCAGGGTTTAACTCTGCTATCTAAATAGTGTAGAGCACTTAGCACAGTGCCAGGCTCATACGAATTCAATAAATTAAATTTTCTTTCTTTTTTGGTATGGGAAATTGAAACCAGGGGTGCTTTTACCCTTGAGCTACACCCCCAGTCCCTTTTTACTTTTTAAAAATTTGAGGCAGGATCTCACTAAGTTGTTAAGATGCTCACTAAATTGCTGAGTCTGGCAATTTCAGTTATTCTGTCATATATTTGTTTTTTAAATATTTCTTTTCCTTTTTATTTTTTTCTGATTCTTAACTTTATATGAAGAGAATAATGTGTTTGCCATCGTCTGTTAGAGCAATTTGGAAAGAAGGTGAATTCTCCTTTTAATCTTATTAATTCAGTGAAATCTTAGGTGTTTCTAAGATAACTTTTAAACTATATTTAAATAATCAAAGTCAACATCAGAACAATACATTTTAATTTTCCTCTTTATATAATTTGTAGTTTGGCACTGTATAATTGCCCTCTCCCCCATGTTTATGTCTTTGATAATCTGCCTAGGATTGAATTCTATTTAAATAAGGACATTTTCTCCTTTGCAGTATACATTATAGATGTACTTGTTAAGCTAAATTAAAGTTTTTCAAATTATAAAAGTAACCCATGTTCATAAAAAGAGAGTGGATATGTGTCCCTCCCCCTTTCCCAGGGGAACCATTATTAACAGCTGTGTATTTATCTTTCTTTTTTTTTTTAGGGAGAGAGAGATAATTTTTAAATATTATTATTTTTTTTTTTTTAGTTTTCGGTGGACACATCTTTATTTTATTTTTATGTGGTACTGAGGAATGAACCCAGCAGCGCCGCGCATGCCAGGCGAGCGCGCTACTGTTTGAGCCACATCCCCAACTCTGTATTTATCTTTCTAGCACCCCAAATCACATATAAATATGTACCAGTGATTTTGATGTATTGTTTTTTAATTTTGGAAACAATGGAATCACATCATACATATTCTGCTCCTTACTTTTTTTTTTAACTCAAAATTATGGGCATCTTTCCATGTTAGAAAATGTTATGGGTTGAATAGTGTTCTCTGTAATTTCTTTTTCTCTACATTTTTACTTCGGTGCATTATTGTACATAATGGTGGGATCTGTTGTTAAATATTAGTACATGTACACAAGTGTTCTCCAAAATTTCATGTGCTGAAGCCCTAACTCATGGAACCTCAGAATGTGACTGTATTTGGAGACAGAGTCTTTAAAGAGTAATTTAGTTAAAATGAAGTCACTAGTGTGGATCCTACAACATGATTGGTGTCCTAGTCAGAATAAATTTAGACACAGATGAATGGAGAAGTACTATAATTTGGATCTGGAATGTTTCATATGTTAAAGGCTTTTCCCCAGTGAAGTAATGTTCAGAAGTAGGACTTTTGGGAAGTGATTGGATCATGAGGGCTTTAATAAATTAATCTACTGATAACTGAATGGACTGTTGGAAGTGATGGAAACCAGGAGGAGGGACCAAGTTGAAAGATGTGGATCTTTGGGCGCATGCCTTTGGGGACTTCATCTTGTCCCTGTCCCTTTCCCTTTCTCTCTTTCTCATTATTTCTCCATCCTGGCTGTCAGGAGCTGAATAGCTTTCCTTAGCCACACCCTTCTCCCATGATGTTCTGTCTTGCCTCAGGCCCAAAGCAAAGCAATGGCCAACCACAGACTGAAACCTCTGAAATCATGAGCCAAAATAAAATTTTCCTCCTTTAAGTTGTTTTTGTCAGGTATTTTGGTCACTGTGTCAAAAAGCTTACCAATATATCTACTTTGTTCTTTTTTTCTTAATAGCATTTTTTTGGTTCTTTTTTTATATCAACAGTATTCTTTGTCATAGGTAATACATAATGCATTGTCATAATAATGTGTAAGTATAGCTGAATCATGTGGTGGTTCCATTCCTAGTCTTTTGAGGAGCCTCTAAACTAATTTCGATAGCAGTTTTACTAATTTACAATCCCACCAACAGTGTAGAAGTGTTACTTTTTCTCCACATCCTCTTCAGCATTTATTTATATTATTTGTATTCCTGATGACCCTCATTCTGACTGGTGTGACATAAAATCTCCATGTAGTTTTGATTTGCATTTCCCTAACTGCTAATGATGTTGAATATTTTTTCATATGTTTCATTTGTATTTCTTCTCTGGAGAAGTGTCTAATTCATTTGCACACTTATCAGTTGGGTTATTTGGGTTTTTTAGTGTGAAGTTTTTGAGTTCTTTATGTATTCTAAATTACTTTATGTATCTGGAAAACCTTACATTAACTCAGAGAGCTTTTTTCTGGCAGATTGTTGTACCAGGTCATTACACTGGTTTATTACGAGCACTTAAGGAAAAGAATTTTGGGGGGGGGGGTTGTGCATGCTAGATGCTCATACTCTACCACTGAGCTACATGCCTAACCAGGACTATCACTTTTTAAAAAATGAAGATAAGTGTGGTTCCTCAGATAGGATGATCCAAAAATGATCTTTGGAGCTAATGCTGGGGTTGCCTACATATTGTGCCAGCTGGGACAAAGGTCTCCCCAATTATCAGCAGCAGGGGCATTGCCAAACTTAGCATCTCACAAGATGGCTTTCTGTCCCTAGCAGATGGGGCAAAAAATTCCTAAAGATCTCCAGGTGCTAGGAAGTTGACTTTCCCACACAAGTCCTGTAACAGCTGGTTCTTAAACTCAGTCACCCTGGCTCTAGTTTCTTTGTCCCACATTCTGATAAGGCTGTTTTCTCACAATTTTGCCCTAAGAAAGTGTCTTCTCAGGCAGGAAATATCCCTTCACCAGAACACATATAGCACCTAGCCTTAGCATCTTTCGTTTCTCTCGTTGATCCTTGACTTGTATGTTTCCCGCATTAAAGGCTTGTTTTAGTCAGCTTGTTCACTACTATGACTAAAAGACCTGACAAGAATAATTTTAGAGGAGGAAAAGTTTATTTGGGAGCTCAAGGTTTCAGAGGTCTCGGTCCATAGACAGTATTGGATACGAAAAATAAAGGACCCCAAAATAGTGAGGCCTGGGAGGAGGAAATAGAAAAGAAAGCAGTGCATTGATGGCTTTCTTCTCTCCCAAGATAAAACCTTCCCAGATGCTGGCCACAGGCAGGGAAAAAAATTGGCTCATCAAATCTAGAAGTGATAGTTTCTAGGAAATACTATCTCTTCCAAGACAACTCGTCTTCAGGTGCTGACCACCGACCCCCAACTCAAATTCCTGAGTGCCCAAACTGACATGCTCACTAAATCACTCACAACCTATATAAGCCCAGTCTCCTTCTTTGTTCAGGGGCTCATTTTCCACCAGGAAAGTGGGTCCCACTGTGTCCCTTTGTCCCTGCTTACCCTGTTCCTATGTAAAATTTCATTCCTGAATAAAAACAAACAAACAAACAAAACTGAGCTGATTGGTGAGGTTGGTGTTTGTCCTGGTCTTTTTTGGCTAACAGATAGCCAGCTCCATTCCTTGGGGCTTAAGGTAGGCTGAATATCATGGTGGAAGAGTGTGGCAAAGGGAAGCAGAAAGAGACTCCACTTGCCAGATAAAAAAATGTATCAGATAAAAATATAACCAGATAAAAAAGGTACACCTTCAATTCTCACCTCCTTCAGCCATACCCTACCCCCCTTCAGTCACCACTCAGTTAATCCCATCAGGGGATGGGATTTAGTTTTGATTAGTTGATTTGAACAAATAGGAGCTAGTTGAATGTTGTCAGAAATTGATTGGATCCCCAACCACATTTTTAACAGATTATCAGAGGAAATAAGACAGAAAAAAAGCTGACAGTAAAGACGCTTTGGAAGTATAGTAACATATGTTGTTGGTGGGACTGTACAACCACTATGGAAATCAATATGGAGGCTTCTCAAAAGACTAGGAATGGAACCACAACACGATCCAGCTATACCATTACTCATTATTTACCCTGATGATAAATTAAATTCATCATACTGTAGTGATATGTGCATACCCATGTTTATAGCAGCACAATTCACAATAGCCAAACTATGAAACCAGCCTAGGTGTCCATCAATGAATGAATGGATAAAGAAAATGTGGTATATGTACACAATGGAGTTTTATTGAGCCATAAAAAGAAATGAAATTATGGCATTTGCAGGAAAACGGATGGAACTAGAATCCATCATGTTCAGTGAAATAAGTCAAACTCATAAGGTTATCATAAAGTTAAGGGTCTTATGGTTCCTTTCATATGTAGCAGCTAGAGAGGAAAAAGGAAAACAAAAATTGGGGTGGATTTCCAAAAAAAAAAATCAAAGGGAAGGTCAGTAGAGGAAAGGGACCAAGGGGTGAGAGATAGGGAGGGAGAGGGAAATGCTGGGGAATGATACTGGCAAAATTATGTTGTTAAATTGTGTGCATGTAAAAATATGTAACAACAAATCCCATCAATAGGTACAACTATAATGCGCCAATGAAAATGTAAAAAAAATACAAATTTAAATGGAAAAAAAAGTATAATAACATGTTGCTATAAAATTGTGGGGGAGGAGCAGATGGGATGAGGGAGGTGGAGTTATAGCTGAAGCCCTAATGTGGTAGAGGGAAAAGGACCCTACTCTTTGAGGTTTTATGCTTGCATGGTTAATTCTGCCTTGTTGAGACCTCAGCCTGCAACTGAGGGTGTCAGAAGAGGGAGGAACACCCAAGTGTTGTGGTTTCTGAGAAGCTTTTCAACCCACCTTCTTTTAACACCCGCAACAGGGTGGCTTGGACCACTCAGTGTCTAGCATTTCCCATTTACACCATCATTTGTTGTCTCCTCACAGAGGAAAGAGTACCTTCTGTGATTTGGTTTTATTTTGCTACTTAGTTAATTTAACCTTGAATTTAGTAGAAATTGCTGTATCTAATTTGAAATTTCTGTTGCTGGGGAAGATACAGTTGGCTCTCCACATCCACAGATTCAACCAACTTCAGATCAATCAAAAATATCCAAAATAAAACTGTGTACTGAACATATATGTACAGATATTCCCTCATCATTATTTCCTAAACTATGTACATAGTATTCACATTGTATTATGTATTATAAGTAATCTAGAGATGATTTGAAGTATATGAGAAGATTACATAAGCTATGTGCAGATACTACACCATTTTGTCGAAGGGATTTGAGTATATGTGAGGTTTGGGATCTGTGGGGTGGGAGGTGGGGATCCTAGAACCAACCTCCCAAGGAAACCAAGGGATGACTGTGTTTAATATGCACAATTTGTTACTTTTAAAAAAATATATATTAATTTGGTGCAAAAGAGGGGCAATCCAAGTTCCTATTCATTTTTCCTACATTTAGAACAATATGTGAAACCCCGGACATGCTTTGAACAATTCACAAGCCCATTGATTTAAAGAGTTTGATTTTGAGAACATTTACAATTTCAAGTCTGTGGATTTTCATGGTATGTGATTGTGGGATGAGGCTCCCTAGGTCTCATAGTGTTTTCTTGCATTAAAACCCTGCTAGCTTCATTGGAAGAGCCTTTGCCCTGTGTGCTGAGATGTGTCAAATCAAGTAAGGTAGCAATCAACTGCTTTCCTAGGAGTTGTCTTGACAGCCTGAAGTTAGGGAACTCAGCATTCCCTTCTAACTGTTTGTTCTCTACACATTCAGAAGGGAAAAAAAAAAATCTTTACACCAATTTAAAACTTTTCCCTAAAACTCAGGGGATTAATATATAAACTCAGTGGACAGGGAGGTAAGTTTTCTACTTCCCTCCAAATTGAAGCCAAGATTAATTACGAGATTCACCTGTTCCTGAAACAGGCCAGGTAATGGGTCCTGGCTGTGCGCTCCCTGAAGCAGTGCTGGTCCCACAGTTCACAGACTTACTTGCTTTGATCAACTCATTCTTTCTCAGCAGGCCCCAAATGGTTGCCACGGGACACAAGTGCTTAGTTTACAATCATGTTAATTTTGCTTTTTGTTTGTCTTTAGCAGTTGGAGATTATTGAGTAAAAAGGGTGTTTAAATTTTCAACCAGGCTTCTTCTAATCGCTGGGCCGCATTGTGGCTGGCAGTTTTATTACTTTGATTTCCTGAATCAATCAGGTATACAGTTTCTTTGTTCAATATAGGTTATGGTGCAGGGAAAAGACAGTCCTACCAGGAATGACTGCAGCTGCTCTGGATTCCGTGGAAGGCGATTGTGAAAATACTTTGGCACCTTTGCAGGTTTTCATAGGAGGACTTTGTTGATGGCATAATTTGTTTGTTTGCCATGCTATGTAGGGATTGACCCCAGAGACACTCCACCACTGAGTTACATCTCCAGCCCTTTTTGTTTTTTTATTAGTAAGACGGGGTCTTACTAAGTTGCTGAGGCTAACTTTGAACTTACCATCCCCTTTGGCTCCCAAATTGTTGGGATCACAGGAAGTAAGCCACCATGCCTGGCTCCTGGCATTCTAAATAAACATATCTGAAGCATCTAATAAAGGATGTTGCTATGCCTGTTTTTCATACTGAGGAAATCAAATTAGCCGATATCTGCTGCAACGGTGAAAATTAATTGAGAATTTGAAATAAATTCCTTGGAAGCAGGAATTTGTTGCCACATCAACTCCTGATGCTTCTGAAGTGAGGAAAACAAACTCCATTCCGTAGCAGGGTTACTTCAGTGTTTGCCTTCGGGTTTGTACATAAACCAGTAAGGCCATGGGGATTCTCTCTCAAAAGAGACTTTAGATCAAAGAAATCCCCTTCAGGTCTCATACATTGTAATAGAAATTTTACACACATATTACAACTGAATATGCATTGTTCCTGAATGTAAGAGACAAGGAGAACTTTGCTTTAACACAGTCTTTCTAAAGCACAAAACTGATCATGATACTTCTTGTTTTAACATTTGTTATAGTTTGGATCTTGACTGTTGCCAGAGGCCCAGGTATTGGAGGCTTGATCCCCAGCCTGTAGCACTGTCAGAAGGTAGTAAAACCTTTAGAAAGTCAGGCCTGATGGAAAGAAATTAGGTCATTGGGAGTGTACCCTCAAAGAGGATCTTAAGACCCTGGCCCCTTCTGCCGCAGTCTGGCTGCAGCAAACTAGCCGGGGGGTGACGAATAACTTGTGTACGTTGATACAGCAGGAGTAGGAGCCGTTTATTGCAGGACAGGAGCAGTATTTATACATTCCACACAGCTTATCTTATTAGCATAAACTAGATACATCAGTCAACCAATAAGGAATCTCCACACTTAATAGCTCGCTTTTGTTACTTCTCAAACCACTCCCTCTGGCATTTTGCCAGGCACCATTCAGACTTGTTTACGAACTCTAACATTCCCCTGGCAAAATGCCAGGTGTTATTTTTGACTTGTTTACAGACTCTAACATTTCCCCCTTTTGTTTAATTTAAATAACGACCATAGTGGTTTTTACAGAAACACCATAAGTAACCTGCTACAAACAGAAAGGGAGGATACAAAATGTCACAATACCAAGCCAATTGATGGCTCCATGCAAGAAGCCCTTGGAAAAATTATACCAGCAATGACACTGTTAGCAAAGATACCGAATTACAATTTGTTATAGATTACAGTTTGTTGTCTCAGTCCAGGTAAAGCAGTGTCTCAATAGATTAACTCACAGTCCCGGTAAATCACAGTCCAGGTAAGTTCTGCAGGCAGCTAGCTTAAATCACAGTCCAGGTAAGTTCTGCAGGCAGCTAGCTTAAATCACAGTCCAGGTAAGTTCTGCAGGCAGCTAGCTTGATCCGAAGTCTCGTCCGGTTCTCAGCTGAAATCTCAGTCCGGTTCTCAGCAACACTGGAAATTCTTCCACCTTGGTCTTTACCGGCACTGGGACGAAGGCAGGAACTCCGGATGGCTAAAGAAAATCCTATAGCATTCTGCTAAGAAAACAACCTTCTGAACAATTTAGTACATTATCTCAAGATTTTTACATTTGAAATAAGCCTTAATAGTGCTTATTACTCATTAGCTTCCAGGTGTGGGAGAACCATTGTAGTTAATTGGCATTGAAAATGACCAAACATCAGCTGTAGCGTCCTGGGCAGCCCCAGATGGCCCTGGGGAGTGTCCCGGACTCAAACTGCTACTGGGCACAGGGAGCAAGAGCCTGTGCCTCCAGGTCAGGTCTAGATTTGGGCTCGCGGCAGTGGAAGAGCCAGCTCCCCGGCCAGGAGGCGGGGAAGGGCCAGTCGCGGCCGCCTCTTGGAAAATCCTTGCTGCGCTGTGACCGGCTTGCACACTCGGCAGCCGCCTCTCCACTTCACGCACCCTCCGGTAACGAAAAGTATTTAGTAATAGCCTTTTGCTGCAACTTTTTTCCTGATAATCCTTCTTCTTCTGAACTTTCTTTTTCTTTCTGACTAGAGTTCCTGGGCTCTTATCAACACATGCCCTAACTATTCTTGGTTCCACTGGGGTGCCTTCTTCCCTTAGTAATTTACTTTTCACCCCTTCCATATTTTCATCACAAAGACAATACAATACACTGAGACAAAACAAGACACAAACATACTGTATCAATCTTCTCCATTTTCTCGAAATGGTCATTTTTTCCTCTTGCCCTATCTGCCTAGGGACGAGCAGATTTGCTCCCGTCCTATCTATGGATGGGCAGCATTTTTCGTCACTTACCCCCGAGTGTCCCGGGGCTCCCCGTAACGGGCCACCATCTGCCGCAGTCCGGCTGGCTGCAGCAAAATAACCGGGGGGTGACGAATAACTTGTGTACGTTGATACAGCAGGAGTAGGAGCCGTTTATTGCAGGACAGGAGCAGTATTTATACATTCCACACAGCTTATCTTATTAGCATAAACTAGATACATCAGTCAACCAATAAGGAATCTCCACACTTAATAGCTCGCTTTTGTTACTTCTCAAACCACTCCCTCTGGCATTTTGCCAGGCACCATTCAGACTTGTTTACGAACTCTAACATTCCCCTGGCAAAATGCCAGGTGTTATTTTTGACTTGTTTACAGACTCTAACACCCTTCTTTCTCTGCACCCTGGCTGCCCTGAGGTAAACAACCCTCCTCTACCATGTGATCCCACCATGATATACTGTGCAGCCCCAGGCCCAAAGCAACAGGGCCAAACCACCATGGACTGAAACCTTAGATGTGTTCTGAGAAATAAATCATTAAGCAAATCCATGTGTGAATATCATAGAATGTACTTACACAAACTAAGATGGCTACAATGTCATTAAGTACTGTATGTGGTCTTATGGAACCACCATCATGTGTAGTCCATCTTTAACTGAAGCATTGCTTTATAGTACTGATCCTTCTGATCCCATGTATTCTCCTTACAACGTGATGTGATACTCCTCCATTGAGAGCTAGGTTTGTGTTCTCAATTCTGGAACCTGAGTAGGCTTTTAACTGTCTCAACCAAAATGGTGAGTGGAATCATGGTGGAATGTTGCTATGTGACTTCTAAGGTCTTAAAATGTAATCCAGTTTCTGCCCCATTCTTTCATTTTTGGGACACTTGCCTTTGGAACCCTGAGCTGCTACACAATCCATCTACCCTGAAGCTGTCATGCTAGAAATACTATACAGTTAGAGTGGGAATGCTTGAGGAGCACCCAGCTGTTGGCATCTCTCTAGTTTAGGTAGCTGGTATATAAGAAGCCTTTGAGATAAACTAACCCCAACTTATCTGACTGCAACCTCTTGAGAGACTTTGAGTAGAACTGCCTAGCTGAATAACTTTGGAATTTTTATCACATAGAAACCATGAGAGAAAAATGATCATTGTTGTCCCAAACCATTATTTGTTTCATAGTTATTGTTAGTTAGCACAAAAGTACCCAGCTAGGTACAAACTTCATGGATTAGCAGAGCCTTTATTCAGTGGTGAAGTCACCCCTCTGATGGACCTACTTTCCTGGTAGAAAATGAGCCACCAGCCAAAGGGGAAGTCTGTGCTTATATAGGTTACACTGATAGGTGACTTAATTAATGACAGAGCGTGTCAGTTTGGGCACTCAGGAATCTGAGATCTGCTTTTACTAGAAAGATGGAAGGTCTGGGGTCAATACTCAGTATCTGGGAAAGGATTTGTTTTGGGAAGGATCAATGCTGTGACTTCTTCCCAGAGATTGTCATTCTAGGGGTGATGAATATCTCCTCCCTGGGGCTTGGCTTGTCATTGGGAAAGAATGTATTGGGAAAGGATCAATGTTTTCAATGTGTTGCCTTCTTCCCACTCCCTCTTCCCAGGCCACACTATTTTGGGGTTTATCATTTTCCATATCTAACAGTTATAGTGTCTGGAAAAGGGAAAAGAGGGCCGAAAAGTATCCTGGGCCATAAATTAAATCAAATTATAGCTGGGACTAAAAAAAATCATTTGGTAGGAACTGCAATTTAGTCTTAAAAATATGAATCTAGAAAATACCAAGGCAATTATTTATGAATAGGTTGGGTTTATTTCAGAAATGCAAGGTTAGTTTAACATTAAAAAGTTAATGTAATTAACTATATATACAGAATAGAAATAAAATATTTATTTTGTATTATAATATATTTACAATTAAGTAAATATTTAGTAAAATTCTATATATACCTATGATTTTAAAAAGTCAAGTGTCAATGGTAAGAAAAAATTTTCACAAACTTGCTAAATGGTTCTACAAAAAAATCTATATCAGATACATACTAAATAGTAAAATATCAAAAATTTCCCCATTAAAGCCAGGCATGGTGGCACATGCCTGGAAGCAAAGTGGCTTGGGAGTCAGGAGGATCACAAGATCAAAGTCAGCTTCAGCAACAGTGAGGCGCTAAGCAACTCAGTGAGACCCTGTCTCTAAATAAAATACAAAATAGGGCTGGGCATGTTGCTCAGTGGTCAAGCACCCCTGAGTTCAATCCCTGGTACCCACCTACCACCAAATTTTTCCCCACTAAAGTTGGGAACAAGAGAAAGATATTCACTATCATAATTTCATTTTCCTTTTTATTTCCTTTTTCTTTTTTCTCTCTTTCTCTCCTCCCTTTTCTCCTTCTCCTTCTTCTTATTACTGGGGCTTGAACCCAGGGCCACTTGACCACTGAGCTATATCCCCAGCCCTTTTTAGTTTTTATTTATTATTATTTTTTAAAATTTTGAGACAGAGTCTCCAAAGTGACCCTAGCCTTGAACTTTTTTCAAAAATATTTTACTAGTTATTAATGGACCTTCATTTATTTATATGCGGTGCTGAGAATCAAACCCAGTACTTCATGCATGTGAGGCAACCGCTCTACCACTGAGCTACAACCCCAGCCCCTTGAACCCTGTGATCCAACTTCTTCAGCCTCACAACTACTTGGGATTACCACTGACACCCAGTTCTGCTGTTACCATTTCAATTTAATACTGTCTTAGAAAGTACAAAAGGCAAGAAAACAAAATAAATAAAATGTATCAGGTTGGGTTTCGTTTTTTTTTTTGGGGGGGTGCTGGGGATTGAACCCAGGGCCTTGTACATGCAAGGCAAACACTCTACCAACTGAGCTATGTCCCCAGCTTAAAAAGCAACAGGTTTAAAACAGAAGTTAAAAAGAAATGCTTTCGTTATATAGAATTAACATGTATAACCAGAAAATTCAAAATAATCTATAAATAAATTATTGAGTGACAAGAATTTTAAAATAGTTAAAATACTAAAAATATAGAGAAATTAGAATCTAGCAAAGTTGTTGGATAACAGGTTAGTCTACTGTCATTAACCGAATTTCTACACATCATTAACAATTATAAAATTTAACTTAATCAATAGCATCAAAACCAAAAAACAAACCCACAACAACAAAAACCCCAAACCATTTCATATTGGGAAAATAATTTTGTAGTTGAGAAACCTGGAAAATCCTACCTTAATCAAGTTATCAAATATTACCAGTAAAGGGAATAATTGACATTATGTATATCCTAATATGGTACATCAGGAAAAAGAGGGCTGGGCTGTAACTCAGTGGCAGAGCACTTGCCTAGTATGTATGAGTCACTGGGTTTGATCCTTAGCATCACATAAAAATAAACAAATAAAATAAAGGTATTCTGCCATCTACAAATACAAAAAATTTTTTTAATATTATTAAAAATTTTCTGTTTAAAAAAAGGAAAATGTCAGTTCTATAGTTCTTTCCTGTTCAAATTGCATAAACTATATTTAATGATGAGAAAATGTCAGATAAACCCAAATCAAGGAATACTTTGATATATCTGGCCTGTAATTTTAGTATGTATTTATTTATTTTGTGGTACTGGGGATTGAACTAGGGGTGCTTTACCACTGAGCCACATGCCCAACTAATTTTTTCCCCCCAGGGCTGAGGCCCAAACTCAGGGCCTTGTGCATGCTAGGCAAGTCTCTGTCACTGAATCCCCAACCCCCTGCCCAGCTCTTTATAATTTTATTTGGAGACAGGGTCTTGCTAAATTGCTGAGGCCCACCTTGAATTTGTGATCCTCCTTGCCGCGTCCAGCCAAAGGAGCCGAGTCCGGCGAGGGACGGCGAGGTTAAAAGACACACAGGACACCAAGGTTCTTCATCCAGGAGTCAATAATAATCTTTATTGCTAACATGCCTTTTTTTATACCCCAAGCAGCAGAAGTGGAAAACTACCCAAAAGCAGGAGGGAGGGGGGAGAAATTTAGTTTCAACATCTATTATTGTCAGGTACCGAAACCTCCCTTAACAATAAGTCCATCAGACCAGAAAAGGTCAAGGCATTCCCGTGGGATACATATGTCTCAGACGGACAAGCAGGAACAGAAAAACCGCAAGTTCGCCATGGCCTTGTGAGCTGGCCACACTGGCATGCAGAACAAACTAGTGGAGGTAGGGCTCCAGGGGCCAGGGTGGACCTGTTGCCAACAAGTCCCCCTCTTTTGTTTTTTGCATGCCAGTGGGAATCAAGTAGCCCCTGTCTTAGGTCGTTCACAGCCCTTGCGATGCTTACCCGTCTCTGGGAAGGCCCCGATTCCCTGGCTTAGGTCGCACAGCAAGCGTGAAAGTTGCCCGTCACTGGGTACTACAAGATCAGCTCAAGGTGTTATGACCTATCAAGACACTATTGCGGTAAACGCTTAACCGTCTCCACCTACGGGACCCATGACCGTCACCGCCGAATGGCAGATGTGATTGGACCGAGAGATTAGACAGCAAAGATCCTAGTACAGGAAGGCAAGAGGGAGAGGTATGCATAGAGAAAAGATATGGCAGGAGTTTTTCTTTTAAGGAGGACACTCATCTTCGGATAGGTCTGAAGTATATCTCAGAGGGGTGATCATCCATCTTCAAGCGTTGATAGTGAACCTGTATTGGCTTAGAGGCTAAGATATTAATTTGATCCTTAATGAATTGTACTATCTTATTTACAATGCAGGGTCCTATTGCCACTACTAGAAGGAGGCCTAACAATGGTCCCAATAAGGGAAGAAGATAAGGCAAAAATCCATTAAGTCCAGTCCAGAGACGGTTCTCAAATAATTCCCTCCTCCTTTTTTCTAGGTCTTCTTGGAGTTGTTTAATTTTTGTGCGAACTATGCCAGATTTGTTAGCATAAAAACAGCACCTCTCCCCAAGGGCTAAACAAATTCCCCCTTGATTGGCAGTAAGCAAGTCTAAACCCCGCCTGTTCTGAAGAACTACTTCTGCTAGAGAGTCTATCTGGTCTTGTAAGTCTTTAATGGTTCCCGACAGGGTTTGCACATCATCTATAAGCTGTTGAGATAGGCGGCGGTAAGAATGTATAGCCGTACCCAATCCTGCCGTGCCTGTACCCACAGCAGCGGTTATTCCAAGGCCAACAAGGAGTGGTAAGGCCTGCACAGCTCTCTTGTGTCTTCTAACTAAGATGTCTAGGCTAGGAATGGGTAGGGGTTCATCTCCTGAGATAATCGTGATATCAGGAAGCAGTAATGCCAGAACGCAACCACCAGTCCAATTTGCTGGGAGCCTGGGAAAAGCTAAATTTCCACCACACATAAAAACTGTACCATTAGGGGGACAAATGGGCGGAGTAGGTGAGGAGTAATTCTTTACTAATGAGCAGTTTCCAAAGGAAGAGATTCCAACATCAACATCATAGGTATTATTTTGCATCATGCTCAGAAGGCATGACATAAAACCACCTAGAGGCTGCACCTTAAAGGGTAGCCCAGATTGACATGTGTTGTCATCATCAATGGTATAATTGATGGGAACCGCCAATGGCATGACTGCACCTGCCATCATGCAGAGCCAGCAATCACCAGCAAGGGTAGGGTTGGAACTGTTAAGTAAAGAAAAGGTAGTTTCTAGGATATCTAATGTATTGGCATCTAAATCAGGAAACTGGGATTTGGGCAATATCAAGGGGTGGTATGTAGGCTTAGGGATCTCCGGCTTTAAAAGCTTAATCACCTGAAGGTGTTTGATAGCATCAGTGGGTCCCCCTCCATCAGAGACTCTGATGGGGGCCTGCATGGGCCAGCAGGAAGGTTTACCCACGACGCCCTCACATCCCGCCTCCATTAACCGAGTCGTGATGCCTTCCCCTCCCCGGTCACCAAGAAAAGGAATATAATTATAAGTGGTCTCCCATTCTCCACGGGTGTTAGTTAGGATGGCCTCAAAATACTGTTTTCCTTGATTATTAACACAAATTGAGGCCGATGTATAACAGGAGATGTGCATTGCCGGGGTGTAATGACAAGTGGCGGGACAGCTTCCAAGAGTCTCGGTCGGATTAGGGACAACAAGTCCGGGCTTATTAACACATACCCATTTTGGTTGCTTAAATCCTCCGATGTTTTCATTGAGTTCAGCCGCCATGTAGGCTACTTTAGTCTCACAATCAATGCTCTGGATATAACCAGAGGGGGCCGAGTGCCGGGGCCCTCCCTTACACTCACAAGGGGCTCCAAAAAGATATTCATGAATATTCCCAGGTGGGGGGTCAAGCCCTCCTTCAGCAAACCTGTCCAGAAGGAATGCCACAAGCGGGGTCCAGCTCATGAGATGTGTCTCGGCACTCACTTGAAGGGGTGAGAACAACAGCGGCAGGATCAGCCATCTTGGGAACTTCATTTTGTCTTGAATTTTCATTCACCGGTTTGGTGCAGCGCTCCGGGATCCAAATGGGCTTCTCAGTTCCTGGGGGAAAAACACATACAGCTCCCCTCACTCTAGCTAAGAGTGGAGCCGGGGGTTGCCACTTTCCGGTGGATAAATCTTTCCACCTTATTTGAGCATCTTGTACAGTGGGAGGGGAAAAGTGGCGTTGTGCAGCCGTGCGCCCTCCAGTGTCAGTGAGTAAAAAATTTAAAGTAAATAGGGTTATGCTTAGAAGTGCTTGTGGTCCCTGACAATTCCGGTATATCTCCCCCTCTTCTGTTTTTTGTAAATAAGTTTTTAAATGTTGATGGGCTCGTTCCACGATAGCTTGTCCCTGTGGATTATAAGGGATTCCAGTCTTATGATTAATTTCCCATTGGGTGCAAAACCGTTGAACCGCCTGGCTTACATATGCGGGACCATTATCGGTTTTGAGGCATCGTGGGGTGCCCATGGAGGAAAAGGCTTTTAGAAGATGACTGATTACATCCTTAGCCTTCTCTCCAGTATGTAAGGTGGCAAAAATGAAGCCAGAATATGTGTCAGTGGAAACATGTATAAAGGAGAGCTTACCAAAGCTAGGGAAGTGTGTAACATCAGTTTGCCAGACATCATTAGGTTGTAGTCCTCTTGGATTAACCCCAAGGGAAGGAGAATGAATAAATGGTGCACAGGTTGGACATAATGAGACAATCTGTAAAGCTTGGTCTCGTGAACATCCTGTGTGGAAGCGTAAAGACTGTGCATTTAAATGAAATTTGTTATGGAATTGTAAGGCCTTATCATATTTGGTCGTCACACAGGAAAGGCCAACAGCATGAGTAGCAGCGTCTGCTTTTGCGTTGCCCTCTGACAAAGGTCCAGGGAGCCCTGAATGGCTTCGGATGTGGCCAATGTATAAAGGATCTCGTCTAGCCCAAATGAGAAGCTGAACTACCTGTAGTTGTTCTGTGATGGTGGATTGCTTTCCAATATATGATGTTGTTTCTATGACTAGAGCCAGATTGGCTACATATAAGCTGTCAGTATATACATTAAGAGGAATAGAACTATAGACTTTGAGAGCTATGATTAAAGCTTCAACTTTTGTCTTTTGGGCCGACTGACCTGACACAGGTTGTCGGAGAATTTGAGATCCATCAAAAATGACGGCAAATCCATTTTTGGCCCCATCTGTATATACAGTTTGGGCCTTTGGAATAGGTTTCCTTTTCATAATCTTTGGGAAGATAATGGGACACCTTTTAAAGCCCTCCAAAAGTCTATGTTTAGGGAAGTGATTATCAATCTGACCCTTGAAGTTGCACAGGAAAAGACACCAAAGGTCATGTTTTTGTTGTAACTTGTGTATCATATCTTGAGTGTAAGGTTGAATAAGTATGTCAAAGGTTTTTCCAAACAATGCATCACCCAAATATTTAGCCTTCCAAATTAAGTTAATAACTAGCTCATAAAAGGGAGTCAATACCCGGGGGTTAGAAGCCGGCAAGTGGACCCAATAAATGGGACCCGTTTGCCAGAACACTCCTGTGGGAGTAATTTTAGAAGGTAGAACTATAAATGACAAGGGCAGAGAATAATCTATCTGCGTAATCTGCATGTCCTGTAGAGCCTCTTCTATTAGCCTCAGTGCTCGTAAGGCTTCTGGTGTAGGTACTCTATACGACGTAGGAGAAGGATCTCCTCGCAAGAGGTCATACAGGGGTTTGAGCTCTCCAGTTGGAATATGAAAGGACGGGCGCAGCCACTGTATTTCTCCGAGGAATGTCTGCCACTGATGTAAAGTTTTGAGCTGATTTATCTGGAACTGGGGTCTCTGGGGAAAGATTTCTATGTTATTAATGATGTATCCCAAATAATTGTAAGGGTGTTGAAACTGCACCTTTTCGGGTGCTATGACCAGCCCTGCCCCTTTTAGAAGGGATTGGAGGACTTCATAAGATTGAAGAAGCCTTTCTTTCTTGGGCCCTGCCAGTAAGATGTCATCCATATAATGAATGAGGTAGAGCTGTGGGAACTGCTGTCGAAAGGGTCGTAAAACCTCAGCTACAAAATATTGGCACATTGTAGGACTATTAGTCATCCCTTGAGGTAGGACGGTCCATTCATACCGTTGGTAAGGTTCCCTAAAGTTTGTGGAAGGCAAGGAAAAAGCAAAACGCTTTCGGTCTCGTGGGTCTAAGGGGATAGAGAAGAAACAATCTTTTAAATCTATGACAATAAGATGCCAATCCTTTGGGATCGCAGTAGGAAAGGGTAGCCCTGGTTGTAAGGGTCCCATGGGTTGCATAGTTTTATTAATAGCTCGTAGGTCCTGAAGAAGTCTCCACTTCCCAGACCCCTTTTGTATAACAAAAATAGGGGTATTCCAATGGGAGGTAGAGGGCACCACGTGTCCTAACTTAAGCTGGTCTTGAACTAATAGGGAAGCGGCCTGTAATTTGTCCTTAGTTAGGGGCCACTGTTCTACCCACACAGGGTCATCTGATAACCAAGTAATGGACAGTGGAGGTGGCCGCACTTCAGTGGCCCCTAGGATAAATTTCCCAGTCCTCTCCGGTCTCTTCCCCGCCAGGTAACCTGTTCTGCTGGATCCACGGGTGATATTCTGCCCTCATGTCTCTTTCCTAGTCCCCTTCCAGGGATCCATCCCATGTCTAGCATTGCATCATTAACAAAGTCATTATTTCCTTTCAAAGTCTGGGTAGTGAGAATAGCCCCCATTTGATGAAGCAAGTCCCTCCCCCAAAGGTTCGTGGGGAGTCCAGTCACTACATAGGGCTGGAAATGGCCACTATGTCCTTCACCATCTCTCCATTTTAAAAAGGAGGCACTTCTTTTTGGTTGGGTCTGTCCTATCCCCTGTAATATGGCTGAGGGACTCTGGAGGGGCCAGGCAGGTGGCCATTGTTTTTCAGAAATGACAGAGACATCCGCCCCTGTATCTAGTATTCCCTTGAAAGCCTTGTCCTGTATCTCAATGGTCAGGTTGGGACACGAATCCAAATGAGCTACACAAAAGGCCTGGGGAGTTCCAGTGGAGCCAAAGCTGACGTTGCCCGGGACCCACGGAGGGTGTGCCCAGGAATGGAAGCTAAAGGTAGCAGCAGCAATTGAGCTATACGCTCCCCGGGGGGAAGAATAACAATTCCTTGGGTAGCTTCTACTACTATCTTTATTTCTCCCTGATAATCAGCATCAACAACCCCCGTAAGAATCTTCAAGCCCCACTGAGTTGCGCTACCTCGTCCCAACACTAGTCCCACCGTCCCCTCTGGCAGGGGTCCAAAAACCCCAGTAGGCAGCGTCCGGGGTCCCATTTGGGGAGTTAATACCGCTCGGGAGGTGGAACTGAGGTCCAGTCCTGCGCTTCCTGGTGTTCCCCTGGGGAGTTCCCAGATAGAAAGGGGTTGGTCAGTGGGAGGCGGCGGAGATGCCCACTCCCTGGGGCACTGTTCTGTCCCTGCACTGCCCCGTACACTTTGGCTTCCGGGGCCCGGGGCGGGCCCCTGCTCCCGTTTCCCGACGGTATTGGGTTACCCTGGATGTCAAATTTTGACCTGCACTCACTGCTCCAATGATTTCCTTTATGACATCTAGGACAAATTCCAGGCATCCCTCTGCCAGCACCCTCACTCCTTTCCTGGCAGTTTCTCTTTATATGTCCCTCTTTCCCACACTTAAAACACCCCTTAGAGCGGGTTCCCCTGTTATCAGCTTTTTGCATTCCAGTCTTAAGGGCAGCAGCCAAAACCTGACCAGTAATATGAGGCCCATCTATATCTTTGCATGCTCGAATCATGTCATCTATACTTTTGGCCCGGGAGGACTTAATAGCATTTTGGCAGTAAGTGTTAGCGTTTTCATATGCCAGTTGTCTAATAAGTGGCATAGCCTGTTCTAGATTAGGGAATATTTTTCCAGCAGCCTGCATTAGGCGGGCTATAAAGTCCGAATAAGGTTCAGAGGGTCCTTGAGAGATCTTGGAAATTTTTGCTTCAGTCTTAGAAACGGGCAGGGCTTTCCAGGCATGAACTGCAGCTGAGGCTATTTGAGCATAAACACCTGGGTCGTAATTAATTTGTTGGCCTATGGTGGCATACTGCCCAGTTCCTGTCAACATTTCGGCATTTCGCTGTTGATGGCCCGCATTCAGGTTAATCTGAGCCAGCTCGCGGCACCTTTCATGATATTCACTTTTCCACAATAAGAAATCCCCTCCAGATAACACACAGCCCTGCAAAGTTGCTGCCAATCATTGGGTATTAGTTGACTGGCTGAGAAAGACTCGAAGAGGGTCAATGTGAAAGGGGCATGAGGTCCATAATTAATGACCGCCTCCTTAAGCTGTTTTATGTCCTTGAAGGCTAGGGGCACATGGGCTCTGGCCGGCTGTCCATCAGCATCGGCGTTTTCAATCATTGGAAAAACCTGAGCCGCTCTAGAACCCCAGTGGACCCCCGCCCGTCTAGTAGGGGCGTCCTCATTCCAATCAGGATTATAGGGAGGAGGTGCGGCAATTGAGGGGGCCCTAGGCACCCTCACATTTGCCCTTTTAAGGCGATGTTCTAGTTCCTCTATCTCCCTCTCTAATCCCTCCTCTTCCTCAGAGAGAGAACTGAGGTCCTCAGGATCATTTTTGGGCTTAGAAATCTGGAGGCGTTTCTTACCCCCTGAGCCCGAGTCCTCAAGAGGACCCTCATCCTTTAAGGATTCTGCCATTTGCTCTTCCTGCACCTGATTAAGGGCCTGTTCACATTCAGCAAGCTGATCCTTGATCTTTACTTTATCTGTTAATAAAGCATCCTTTACCAACCTCCATAAGGAAAAGGTGGCAACTGGGACACTGTCCGAGCCCCGGTCCCTCAATAATTTCTGAAGGTCATGCCTCACCAGGTCCCAGTCACTATTATTAAGAAATCCTCCTGTCAGAAACCAAGGACAAGCCTGGGCAATAATTTCAACGAATTCGGTTGCAGTCTTAGTTTTTATTCCTGTTCCTTGTGTATTTAACAGCTCTTTCAGTTCGTTGGCCAGACGAACCTTCGCTATTGAGTTACCCATGGTACATACCCTGTCTCTTTAAATTATCTTTAAACCAATCCTCCCCCTTCTTTCTTAGAAGGTGAGCCCCGTCCGCTTACCCCTGCTTTCTGGATCTCGGTGGGAACCTCCAATTGCCGCGTCCAGCCAAAGGAGCCGAGTCCGGCGAGGGACGGCGAGGTTAAAAGACACACAGGACACCAAGGTTCTTCATCCAGGAGTCAATAATAATCTTTATTGCTAACATGCCTTTTTTTATACCCCAAGCAGCAGAAGTGGAAAACTACCCAAAAGCAGGAGGGAGGGGGGAGAAATTTAGTTTCAACATCTATTATTGTCAGGTACCGAAACCTCCCTTAACAATAAGTCCATCAGACCAGAAAAGGTCAAGGCATTCCCGTGGGATACATATGTCTCAGACGGACAAGCAGGAACAGAAAAACCGCAAGTTCGCCATGGCCTTGTGAGCTGGCCACACTGGCATGCAGAACAAACTAGTGGAGGTAGGGCTCCAGGGGCCAGGGTGGACCTGCTGCCAACACCTCCTGCCTCAGCCTCCTGGGTCCCTGGGATTACAGGTTTGTGCAACTGAACTGGCTGTCCTATATTTTAAAAGAATGTCAAGATAAAGAAAGTCTGGGGCTGGGGATGTGACTCAAGCGGTAGCGCGCTGCCTGGCATGCGTGCGGGCCAGGTTCGATCCTCAGCACCACATACAAACAAAGATGTTGTGTCCGCCAAAAACTAAAAAATAAATATTAAAAAATTCTCTTTAAAAAAAAAAAGATAGTCTGGAAAACTATTCTGGACTAAAGATGACTAAACAAGTCATGATGAGGTTTAATATGAAATATATTTGATTTTTGTCCTGTTTCTTAAAAACCCTGGGAATTCCTGAGTGTTAAACATTTTTTATTAATAACAATGGTCCCTTTCAATGGTCCCTTTATGCTAATGGAATGACTTAGGGTGGGGCCCTTACAAAGCCTCTGGAGAGGACCAGCTACTGGAAAGACCAAGTGATTAGACTTAAGAGGGTTGAAACTTTCTGCACCAACCACCAACTGCTGGACAGGGCCTGGGGTGCATGATCAAGCTCTGTAAATTGTTAAACAAGAATGAGCTTCTGGCTTGTTGAACAGGTGGAGGTGCTAGGGGGGTGGCAGTCCCAGAGAGGGCGTGGGTTCCTGGTGCCTTACAAAATCTGTCTCTTCCTGGGGTTGTTTGTATCTTCTATAATATCTTTTATAATAAACTGACAAATGTAAGTAAATATTTCTGTGTCATTCTAGCAAGTGATTGGAACTCAAAGAGGAGGCTGCAGGAAACTGGTTGTAGCCATTCATTTAGAAGAACCTGTGGCCTGGGTTTGTGTTTCTTATCGGAAGTGGGTAGTTTTGTAGAAATTAGTTCACAACCTGTGAGATCTAACACCATCTCCAGATAGATTGCATCAGAATTGAATTATAAGACACTCTGCTAAGAAAATCACTGAAGGATTGTTTGATGGGGAGAAATCCAAGGATCACAAAGGTATTCTATATTGATTGTGAGATTAAAAAGTTGTTTGTTTTTTCCTTTCACATTTGACAAGAAAATGTAATATGTGATTTTGGATTGGATCTTGAACCAGAAAAACAAACTTTTTTCCTTTTGCCACAGGGAACGTTAGTGAGATTGAATTAATGGGATTGGAATAGATGAGATTTAAATAAGGTGTACAAATTAGATCATCATACTATATCAATGTTAGTTTCCTGGTTTTAATAAGTGTACTGTGGTCATAACATTGCTTTTCCAAAAAAAAAAGAAAGAAATATTTAGAAGGAAAGTGACACTGTTGCTGAAAGCTCAGTTCTAGTTACCAATGCCAACCCAATAATGAGGACACAGCTTTGAGAAAAGGAAAAAGAAGATTTATTGCTGTCTTAGCAAAGGAGAAACACAGGGGACTCCTGTCCCAAAGGTTGTGATTCTGCCCTTAGATAGGAACAGGGGGCTTTTAAAGAGGTGACTCAAAGGCTACGTTCCCCGGAGTTGTAATTCACTTGTTAATTTGGGATATAGTCATTTCTGAGATCTTCTGGTGCCATCCCCAAAGTATGGATTACTTTGTTCCTATGATGAGTGTGTACTCAAGGACAGAGTAATCTGCCTAATAATGGAGAAGAAAAGTAATACTGTTTCCAAGGATCAGGGAGAGAGGAAGAGAAAGGAACATGTCCATTTTAAAAATAAGTTGTGGGCAGCAAGGACTATATTCAAAGCATAAAGTATACCACTGTTACAGCATTATGTCTGCAATTTCCTCCAAAAGTTTAAATGGAGGAAAATACCATGCTCATGGACTGGAATACAATTCTCCTTAAATTGATCTGTACATCTAATGCAGCCCCAATAAAAATTTTAGAAAGCTTTCTGTTTGCTTGTTTTTGTAGGTTTTGACAAGTTTATTTGAATTTTTTTGTGGAAAAGAAAATGATCAAAAATAGTTATGAGAGTCTTGGGGGAAAAAAGGAAATAGAAGGACTTGCTAGGAATATCAAAGCTTAAAGCCCTATATTTAAGTTTAGAGACATAGACAAGTTGGACAGAATACAATAATTAGCAACAGATACACACACGGACACTTGATTTATATGGTCACTTCAGGGCAGTGGGGAAAGATTACTTTTTTTTAATAAATAGTACTGGTATGACTAGATACCCTTAAGGAAAAAAAAAATCTGAATTCTGCACCACGTCATATAAAAATTAGAACTCTGGAAAATAAAACTCTAAATGTAAGAAGTTTTAAAAAGTAATACAGTGTTATGCTTTGGATGTGAGGGGTTCCCAAAAAGTTCATGGATGAGACAGTTCAGAGGAGAAATGATTGGATTGTAAGAGTTCAGAGGAGTTCATTGGATTGTAAGAGTTCATTGGATTGTAAGAAGGTTCAGAAGAGAAATGATTGGATTGTAAGAGTTCAGAGGAGTTCATTGGATTGTAAAAGTTCATTGGATTGTAAGAAGGTTCAGAGGAGAAATGGTTGGATTGTAAGAGTCTTAACCCAATCAGTGAATTAATCCCCTGATTGGGATTAACTGAGTAGTAACTGAAGACATAAGGTGTGCCTGAGGAGGTGAGTCTTTGCGGGCTTGACTTTGGGGGTATGTATTTGTATCTGGCGAGTGGAGTCTGTCTCTGTTGTCTGATCACCACGTAAGCTACTTCCCTCCCCCACTCTCTTCCACCTGGTCCTTCCTGTCTCACCTTGTGCCCTGAGGAATGGAGCCAGCTGTCTAAGGATTGAGACCTCTGAAACCATGGGCCCTCAAATAAACTCTTCTTCCTCTATATTTGTGCTCCTCGCTTCATTTAGTCACAGCAATGAAATAGCTGACTATACTACATAGGAAACAATCTTTCAGGATCACAATGAACTATTTCTTAAGCAGGATAAAAAGTGCACTCATGGGCTTGGGTGGTAGAGCGCTTGCCTTGCATGCATGAGGCACTGGGTTCAATCTTCAGCACCACATAAAAATAAATAAAATAAAGATCTTGTGTCCATCTATAACTAAATTTTTTTTTTAAATAGTGCACTCACCATGAAGGAAAAGATTGAGCCATTGAACTAAGCTAACATTATTAATGCCTGGTCATCAAAACACATCATTGAGGGAGTGAAAAGGTGAGTCATAGGATTTATGTTCAGAGTACATAAAGAGCTTTTCCAAAAAATCAAGACAAATATAAACAAGCTATTAGAAAAATGGGCAAAAGATTTGGATGGACTTCACAAATGGACTACTAATAATACTTTATTTGAGAACACACCTCAAATTCATTGTAATCACGGAAATTAAAATTAAAATGCACCATATATATCTACTGGCATGATTAAAATGACAAAGACTGACAATCCAATTATTAGTGATAATGTAGAGCTAGTGGGATCTCATACTTTGATAAAGGATTGTAAGCTGGTACAACCACTTCGGAAAATATATTAAATTGAACAATACACACCACAACCCAGCAATTTTATCCCTAAATACATGCCCTGCAGAAATGTGCACGTGTATCAACCAAAAGGTACATATAGGAATACTATTCATATTATTTCCAAACTGGATACAGCCCCAAAATAGAATAGTTAAATAAACTGTAGCATATTTGTATAATTGAACACTATCTGCAATAAAAATGATTGAATTGCAACTATATTCAACCACATGGTTGAATTTCCCAAACAAAAGAACATATGTTTATGAGTACAATTACATAAAGTTTAAAACCAGCTAATCCTTAAAAAATGTCACTCTTTATTAAAATTGTAACAAATAGAAAAATGCAGGAATCTTAAATACACAGAATATTTACAGAATATTACCAATAATTATTGAAACTGAACTTTCATGTAGGACTTGACTTTTTGCTGTTTTTATTTCTTGCCCCTTCCTCTTTGTGATGTGCAATCTTCCTATTAAGGTAATGTTAAGCTGTTGGGATAACTAATGTTGAGGGATATCATTTTTATGTAAGTTAGTTTCAATTTTATCTCCACTTTGTAAAGTTACCTCAGAATTGATTGATGACTATAAAAACTAATCACTTTTAGGAAACAGTTTGGACACTGTGTTTGTACTCTCAGGTGAACATCAAATAGAATTTTATGTTTGAAAAATTAGAAACAGTTAATTGTACTCAAATCATTACTCTCTCCTGAGGAAAGGACTTTTCAGACTATAATTATTAGTAATGCTTTGTAAATGAAAATGCAAGCATTGAAGAAATTAAATGCTCTATATAAAATTAGAGCCAGGAATGAGTCTTAGGAAATTTTGGTTCTTGTTTCTGTACCAAATCATCTGACCATGGGCAACTTTTAGAATTCAATAAAAAAATAAAAGAATCTATCAAGATAACCTATATGAATTAATATACAATGTTAATATACAATTATCTTTCACATTAAATTAATGAAATTACTTAGTATATACTTTAAGATATGAAAACTTACATCCTCAGTCTCAGCTGGTATCCTGCTGCCTAAGCTAGAAACCTGGGAGTCGATTCTCACTCCTTTCTCTCTCAATCAAATCAACCAAATTTTAAGTTCTGTTAGCTACTTTTTTCTTTTCTTTTGGAAAAATTTTAAGCTTACAAGAAAAGTTGCAAGAGTAGTGTGAAGAATGTTTTTTTTCCTTGAACCATTTGAGCACAAGTTGCTCAAATCTCATTCTGGAGTACAATTCCACGGTATAAATGCACCATACCTGGTTTAACATTTCACCTATTACAACTAAAGTTGCTATAACTTCTGGGTACAGGTTTTAGCGTGAACATTAGTTTTCATTCCTCTGGAATAAAGGCCCAGGAAGGCAACTGCTGGGTGGTTGCATGTTATTTTATAAGAAACTGTCAAGCTATTTTTTAGACTGGTTGTATTATTTTACACTCCCACCAGCAATGTATGAGTGACTTAGTTTTCACATATTCTCACCATCATTTGGTGATAATTTCACTATATTTTGGCCATACTGATAGGTGTGTAGCGATGTTGTAGGGACAAAGAAGGCAAGGCACCGAAGATAGCAGGAAACAGTTTTATCTGGCTACAGCCAAATTCAGAGGGCACAGCTTTTGCTGTAATCAATTAATCCCCTGAACCCCGAGTTCAGGGAGTTTCAGAATTTTATACTCAGCATGGAAGGGGAAGGGCTCAGAAGTTCACAGTGTGCAGAAGTTCACATAAAAGCAGCTTTTTCTTTCACTGTTCTGGGCAAGTTAACTCTTCAAGGACAACACCTGAGAAGGGGAGAGCTTCTTCTCCCCTTTCTTTCCTCCCCCTGCCAGCTGTTACCATGGAGCCCATTTGTAACTTATCTTAAAAATGTAGACATCTCTGTGAAGCCCAGCTCAAGGCCAGAGGCCTTGTTTGCACATTTCTTCAAAGTACTATACTGGATACGTTTGTGAAAACTAGTAAGGGGGTGTCCAGCACCTGGAGTGCTGGTATCTTCTCAGCCAGTGGCCAAGTAAACAGGGCGACACGAAAATAGGAAGTTTATCTACATTGAACTCTTTTGCAGAGACTCTTTTGCTGACAGTCCTAAAATCAGCCATGTTGAAGATTTCTAGAGAGGCCCAGTTAAGACTTTTCAGTGGAGAAAGGGGGTGCCACTTCAGCGATATTCCATTGTGGTTTTAATTTGCATTTCTTTACAGTCAATGATGTTGAACATCTCTTCATGGATTTTATTTTGCCTTCTGAATATTTTCTTTGATGAAATGTTTGTTCGTGTCTTGTACCCATGTTCTAATAGGACTGTTAAATCTGGAGAGTTCTTTATGTATTTTAGCTATGAGTCCTTTGTCAGCTCTTGTGAATAGCGCCCCTATCCCTGTCTGTGGCTTGTCCTTTCATTCTCTTAACAGAGTCTTCTACAGAGCAAAAATTTTAAATTTTGCTAAGGTCCAATTCATCAGTTTTTTCCTTAATGGATCCTGTTTTTATGTCTAATCATCCAGAATTTTAAAATTTTTTTCCCCATTTGTTTCTAAAGTTTTGTAATTTTTTTTATGTATTACATGTAAGTCCATGATTCATTTCATTTTAAAGTTTTAGAAGGTGTGGCATGAGGTTGAGGTTTATTTTATTTTTTTTGCCTCTCTGCGTCCATTTATTTCAGCACCATTTGTTGAAAAGGCTACCCTTTCTCCATCAAATCGCTTTCACACATTATCAAAAATTGGTTGGCCATATATGTGCAGGTCTATTTCTGAATTCTCCAATCTGTTCATTGATCTATGTATCAATTTCCAACCAATATCACACTGTATTGATCACTGTAGCTAAATAGCAATATTAAAATTGCTCTAGAGTGATTCTTCTCTATTTCTTCTTTTTAAAAATTGTTTGAGCTATTCTGGCATCCATGCCTTTCCATGTAAATTTTAAAATAAGATTGTCTATGTCTAAAAAAAAAAATAGCAGCAACAATAAAAACCTTTCTAGGATTCTTTTAGAAATCACAATTAACCTCTAGATAAATTTGGGGAGAATTGACATTCTTCTTATATTAAGTATTCCAGTCCATATGCATGGTATGTTTCTCCGTTTTTTTTTAGGTCTTCTCTGATTTCTTTTATTATCATTTTGTGATTTCAGCAAAAATATCATATACATGTTTTGTAAATGCATCCCTAGTATTTAATTTTCTTTGGGGTGATTATATATAGTATTATGCTTTTATTTTGATTTCAACATATTCATTGTTAGTATATAGAAGTGAATTGATTTCACTTCTGATTTTTGTGTGTCAATTTTGTATCCTGTGACCTCACTGAAATTATTAGTTCTAGGAGTTTTTTGGTAGAGTCATTGGGATTCTGTACATAAATAGCCCTGCCATCTGCAAATTGGAAAGTTTTATTTTTTATTTTTTACTTCTATATGTTTGCTTGCTTCCATCCTTCCACTGGTCAGAACTTTCAGTACTGTGACTGAATAAGAGAGGTAAGAGGACATCTTAGAGGGAAAAAAATCAGTCTTTTACCATTTGATATGATGTTGGATGTAGATTTTTGGTATATACTCTTTATCAAGTTGGGGAAATTCCTGCTATTTCTAGTTTGCTGAAAGTTTTAATTTTAAATTGGTGTTAGATTTTGCTTTAAAAGTGTGCTGGGCATGGTGGCACACACCTGTAATCCCAGGTAGTCAACTTAGAAGGCTGAGTCAGGAGGATTGCAAGTTCAAGACCAGCCTCAGTAATTTAATGAGGTTCTGAGCAGCCTAGACTCTGTTTCAAAATAAAAATATATGGGTATGGATATGTAGCTACATACCAAAAATTTGGGTATGTAACTCAGTGATAAAGTGCCTCTGGGTTCAATTCCCAGTCCCAGATTTTGCTAAATATTTTTCTTCATCAATTTATATCATCACATTTTTTTTCTTTAGCTTGTGGATATGGAGGATTATATTTGTTGTTTATTAAAATGTTGACCCAAGCTGGCATATCTGGGATAAAATCCACTTGGTTATGGTATACAATTCTTTGTATACATTGTTGGATGAGGTTTATTAACATTTTGTCGAGGATTTTTGCATCAACATGATAAAATGATCTGTAGTTTTCTTTTTCATATTGTCCTTGGTTTTGGTATCAGGGTAATATTGGCTTTATAAAATGAGCTGGGAAATGTTTTGTCTTCTATTTTCTAGAATAGATTGAGCAAAATTGGTGTTAATTATTTTCTTTAAATATTTGGTTGAATTTCTGTACTCCAGTAGACTCTCTAGAAACAATGATTCCATTTTCAGGAGTTTGTAATTACAAATTGAGTTTCTTTAAAGGCTACAGGACTGCTCAAGTTATCTATTTCATCTTGGTTGAATTTCGGTAGTTTCTGGCTTCTGAAAGATTGATCCCTTTTTTCCTAAATTGTCAAATTTATGAGTGTAAATTTATGACAATCCCAATCCCACATTATACTTTTAGTGGCTATAGAATCTGTAATGATTTCTCTTGTTTCACATTTGATATATAATAAAGTTGTGTCTTCTCTTTTATCATTTGTCAGTCTTGCTAGAAGTATATCAATTTTATTTATTGTTTTCAAACTTCAGGTTTTTATTTCATTGCTTTTCTTCATTATTTTCCTATTGAGTTCTATATCTTAAATTTCAATAATTTCTGTTCTTATCTTCATTTTTTCCTCTGTATGCTTTGAATTTATTTTGCTTTTTTCCTAGTTTTTGAGGTGGGATACTGAATTATTGATTTGAGACATTTCTTTTTTCCAATATAGCATATGGTATTATACATTTCCTTACATAAGCACTGCTTTGGCTAAATTGCACATATTTTAATACGTTGTATTTTAATTTTCACTCAATATATTTATTTTCAATTTCTTTTAAGACTTCCTATTTTACCCGTGTATTATTAAGCAGTGTGTTGTTTAATTTCTAAGTGCTCAAAGATTTTCCTGTTTGAAAAGGATGTTACTTTATGTTACTGATTTTTGGTTGGATTTCATTGTGTCCAGAGAACATGCTTGGCGTGATTTCAGCTCTTTAATATTTGTTGAGGTTTATTTGATTGCCCAGAATTTGGTCTGTGTTGGTGGATGTTCCATGGATGCTTGTTGCTAGGTGTTCTCTAGATTAGATTCTGTTGGTTGATTATGTTATTGAGTTCTATATCTTTGCTGATTTTTTATTTATGGATTTCTATCAGTTGTTGAGATTGGAATGATGAATTTCCCAACTATAATTTTGTATTTGCCTATTTCTCCCTTTAACTCTATCAGTATCTGCTTTATGTGTTTTGTATGATAAATATATATGTATATATGTATATATATATATATATATATATATATATATATATATATATATATATATATATATTTAAATCCACTCTTCCAGTCTCTGTTTTTTAATTTGTGTGTCTGGACCATTTACATCTAAGGTAATTATTGATATGTTTTGACTTTTATGAATTATTTTCTTTTTTTTAAAGACTTTTTTGTATTTATTTATTTTTTTAGTTTTCGGTGGACACAACATCTTTGTACGTGGTGCTGAAGATCGAACCCAGGCCGCATGCATGCCAGGCGAGTGTGCTACCTCTTGAGACACATCCCCAGCCCATTATGAATTATTTTCAACTTGCTTTCTCTATCTCTAATTCATCTATTTCTCTTAAATTTTTTTTAGTTGTAGATGGACACAATATCTTTCTTTCTTTCTTTTTATATGGTACTGAGGACCGAACCCAGTGCCTTACGCATGTGAGGCAAGTGCTCTACCACTGAGCTACAACCTGAGCCCCTTATTTCTCTTTTATATGAACATTTTAAAGAATTCCTTCTTGGTTGGTTTATAGTGTTTTGGGATATATTGCTTTATGTTTTCTTAGTAGTTGCTTTAGGTTCTCTAGTATACATGGCATAACTATCATAGTCTACCAGTATTGATACATTAATCTTTGAGTAATAGTAATGAACTATTATAAACACAACTCTTCTACTCATGGTTTGAACAATCCCACAATCTGAAGCAATTGTGTAGTGAAAGGATGCCTTCTGCATGTTTTTTTCTTCAGAGACTCAAGATTCTTGTCCTTTCTTACATTTCTTGCACCTAATATGTTAGCATTCACTTGCTATTTTACACGATCACTTAAAAAATAAATTATTGAAACAGACCCAGGAGCCAGCAAAGAGGATTGTTATTTGACTTTTACAATAGCTACATAGTGTCTGAATTTCCATGGTGTCTCAGCTGTAGTTGCATGTACACTAATTTCAGCATATTTCCTGAAATAGAATGATAGGAGGATCTCTACAGCAGGTGTCATGCAGGAAAGGCAATACTGGAATTTATAAAGCATGCCAATTTAGTTATTTATTCAGCAGGTTCCGGCAAATGAAGCACTTTCTCTGTAAACATCTATTGACCTGTTACTGAGCCCTGGTATTATTTTCTGTGAAGTTGATTATTAAGGCTTTCTTTTGTACAGGTGTCTTAAAAACATATAAGAGCTACTGTTTCATCTTATTTGAGCATCTTTCATAATAAGGAAAAGATAAGAGGACTCCCAAATCACTTTGGTATTCCATCACCTGCTTTTAACTGAAGAATGATGAGAGGAGCCTACCATCATTCAACTCACAGCCAGTAATCCTGCTACATTATTCTGTACTTTAATTACCTTATTGAACATAGGGTTAAAAGATGTGAACAAAACGTCGAAGGCTTGCAAGTCCTAAATCATCCTTAGCCTTTATCATGCTTGTTCCATGGAATGGCAATTGTATGACACCTAACTGATTTTCCATTCTATTACCGTTTCATCTACAAGATTCACTATGCTATTGATTTTAGAAGAGCCAAAACAAAAACTCTCAGCCACCAAGGGAAGTACATAATTTAGTCACTATTCTGCAGACCTGTCAACTTAAAGATGTCAGATTTTTTTGACATGCTCAAATGTCTACATACACACACTGAAGCAACACATTCGACAAGAGCACTACCTTTCTTGTGCACAGCAAATGAAATTCTGAAAAAAATGTTTTCCAGTACTCTGTGTTCTTGAAGGAACTTTGTACCTAGGATTCATAGCTTGGGAAATCTCAAAAGATTTTTCTTTTCATTTCATCAACAGAAAATGGTATAAGTTTGACCACATCAAAATATGTTTGGGTACTTAATTTTTCTCTAAAAATTTCCTCTACCTATATGTTATTTACATTCTTTTTAATATCTGAATTAAAGATTAGTTATCATAGATATTGCGATATTGGAGTGAAATTTTTTAATATTTTATTTTTTAGTTGCAGTTGGACACAATATCTTTATTTCACTTATTTATTTTTATGTGGTGCTGAGGATTGAACCCAGGGTTTCGCACGTGCGAGGCGAGTGCTCTACCGCTGAGCCATAGCCCTAGTCCTGGAGTGAAATTTTTAAGTGGCAAAGTTGACATTATACTTATACTTCATATTCACAAGATATAAAGAATACTCAAGGAGCTGGGGATATAGCTCAGTTGGTAGCATGCTTGCCTTGGATGCATAAGGCCCTGGATTTGATGCCCAGCACCCCCACCACACACACACACACACAGAATACTCAAGTAAATGTGCTTTTTTGAAAGCCTCATGGCCAAAGTGGAATTAATATTCAAAACTTTAATAGAGTTTTTATAGGTTATTTTCTGTTATGAATGCAGGCTGGTTCGCCAAGTACTTCTACAACTATTAGAATTTTAACATTACTGAAACATTACAATTATATATAACATCATCATTCCTTTTATTCTGCATTATATTGTTATTTAAAGTTTTATAAACATATTGGCTCAGAAAGAATGTAAAGTTCTTCATAAAGTTACACAGCTACTGCCATCTTTCTAAATATTCATATTAACTGCCAATGTGTTTCCTTATTTGTTTAACAATTTGAAAGTTTTAAACTGATTTTTCTTTTGTTTTTGTGCGAAGAATCAAATCTAGGGCTTTGTGCATACTAAAATCGGTTTTATATGTAAATTTGGTAGCTTCAGAGTCATCATTGATTACTGCAGCACTTTACTCCTCCAATAATAAATGCACATTCATATTTCATCCAACAGGTAGAATTTCCAATTATAAAACACATAAGGAAAATTTATTCCAAAATTAAATCTAGAATGATCACTGATTTTTGTAAACAAAAATTCTAATAATAACAATGAAACTAAATCACATGCCTTCCTTATATAATTGTTGCTGAGTGGATGACAATCTATTCTTACACAGGATTACTGATTACTCAGAGGTTCAGGGATGTCAAAACTAATGTTAAAGTAGGTACTTAGTGGAAGCCAAAGTCAATTAGCAGATTCTGGTTGAATTCTGAAGCTGAACCTAAACTTCAGTGTATGCCTAATATATTTATTTGTTTATTATATAACATCATACTGCATTAACATATACATTAATCGTGGACACTATAAAACGTGCAAAAATTTAAGATATTAAAAGTGAAAGATAGAAGTTATAACGTTTTCTTCCTGTATTTCAGGAAACTCTCTTGCACCTGGGGGAAACTTTCATACTCTGGGGTGGATGTACCCCACCTGGGGGACTACTGACTATATGATAAAGTTCAAACTCCTTAACCTGTTGTAACAGAAACTTCAAGTTCTGGTCACTGTTTTATCTGTCACCCCTCTTTGCCTTGAACCTTGTACTCTGACAACATCCAATTGCTTGTACTCTCCTGCATGTCATGCTGTTTCTTGCCTCTGTGGCTTAGCGGGGGCTGCACCCTGTGCCTAGCGTGTGGTCTTCTTTGTCTGCCTCCCTCCATTCACCCTTTTGTCACACCTCAGACATCACACTCTCCAGGAAGTTCCCTGACACTCCTTTTTTCTCCTTTGAGGCTGTGTTAGGTATCTTTCCTCTTAGCTCCCAAATTCCTAGTGTAGAATTTCTATTCTTACACTTATTAATTGTATTTTCATTGTCAAGGGGCACCCTGTACTGATTTAGCTTGTTTCTGTCACCCTGGAGGACTGAAGCAGAAATAGATCTTAAGTTGGGTTATAGAAAAGTAAAAAAAATATATAAATTGTATTTTCTGCACACTTGAGAGTTTTCAGACTGAGGTTTGAACCACTGCTCTTACTGACCTTGGCCCTGGGGTACAAAGAATCACACTATACCCAGGGGATTAAGTTCAAAGGTAAAGGAGGTAAAGAGTACATCATATTTTTCAGGTGGAGTGCTAGGAAATAGATGGCACTGCCAAATGTAGATGTTTGAGGAAAGTTTAATAGGGAACACAGGAAGATGTCAGTTGTGTGTAGGTAAACCAGGAGGGGCTGGATAGCACTCAGGGCTTGTAATAGCAGGGAGCTTCTTCTGCTTCCCCTATTCTAGGCCAGCAGAAACCATGGTAGGAACCCATGAGTCAGAGAAACCTGTATGGACAAGGAGCAGAGACCTTTCACATTTGTTTTCCTACAGGGAAACAAATACCCTGACCTTGCTCTCTGCCTCTGTCTCCTGCCAGCGACCTCTGCTTTTGTCTGAATCCTGCTGGAAGTTGTTGTTGGTGGTGGGGGCAGCAGGGTGGAACGAAGCAGCTTCTTGATACAGTTATGAGCACAGAGCATGGCAGGGAACCTGGAGAGAGGACCAGGAGGGTACATAGATGACATCCAGCACAACAGACAACCCCAAGTGCCCTTGAAACCCTTAAAATCCACCCCAGCCCATTTAGTCTTGAGATTTTGCATAAGACGATGAAAAACACTAAGATCTTTTTTTTTTTTTTAATTCTTTTACTGCTGAGAGGACTGCTCTCTCTCAGTTATTAAACAATGGTTGTTTGGCTGAAGTGGTGGGGAAATCTATAATGCAGACAATTAGGAAAATATCAGACATCACAGACTCAAGAGCCTTGGGGAACCAGGCAGGTGGATGCAGGTGGAGACCAGCCAGTGGGGGGCGGTCTCTGACTTGCTCTTCTAATGATATTCCTTTTATGAACCTTTAGTTGATAACGATGAGCAACCAGTGTTGGCTAATCATTCTGGTTGCAGGACAGGATTAATATAAAGCAGTTTCTTCCCTTCTAGAAATCTCCTCATTAATTACAGGCATAAGGCTAGGAGAATTTCTGGAGGTGCATGTTGTGCACAGACTGTTCTACACGCTCTTTCAGAATCTGATCCTTAAATTCCCTCTATGTCCCTACAAGATAGGTATTATTACAATTGCTATTTTACAGGTGAGTAAATGGGTACGGAGAAGAAAAGGAGGAACCAGGTGACCTGTTCCATCTCTCCTGCAGTGCACTCTGAGCAGGATATTCTAGTTTGTAAAGGGAAAGAGGGTTATTTATTAATTTTGAAACTTATTGAATCTAACCTAGCTTAAAAATGATTTGAGGTGTCTAGAATGTTTCTTCTTTGAAATGTATCAGAAGTAAATAAGGAAAGCAATAAAGTTTATCTTTAAAGAGGCTGGGTATTTGCGTGGTCACGATCATGGCTGCCTTGATCTCTGGTGCAGGAAGTCATAGCAGACCCTCTTTCCTTTGTCTGGAATAGGCCTGGGCCTTTTGGGGCCTGTGGGTTTCCAGGGTGCACGTGCACCTTGCATTACAGGTATAGTCCATTGGAACAGACAAATGGTATGGAGAGGTGGGCTTGGTGGAACGTTCCTCCTCCATGGTTACCTTAGCTCACCGCCTGTAGCAGCTTTGTTTTGGATAACTTGTAAGTGTTCTGTCTTAACCATGGACATTTAGTCATATTCAAAAACACCAATATAAGACAAAACGTTATTTGAAAACTTCTACTACTGTGCTGAATCAGAGCGGTGACCAAGAACACCTTGCCTCATTCCTGATCTCAGGGGGAAACATGTATTCTTCCATCATGAAGAATAATGCTAGCTCTAGGTTTATAGGCCCTTTATACAGTTGAGGAGATTCTCCTGCGTTCTCAAGTTTATCATAAATAGGTATCTTGTTAAACGTTTTCACTGCATTCATTAATATGATCTTGTGATTCTCTCTTTAGCTTGTTGATATGGTAGATTGCGTTGGTTGCTTTTGAAACGTTGAACAAGCCTTACATAGCTAGTGGTGCATAATTCTTTCCATACAATACTGAATTAGATTTGTACATATTTTGTTGAGCATTATCACATCTAAGTTCATTAGAAATAGGTCTGAGTCGGGCGTGGTGGTGCACACCTGTAATTTCTGCAGCTCAGCCCCTGAGGCTGAGAGAGGAGGATCTAGAGTTCAAAGTCAGCCTTAGCAATGGTGAGACTCTGTCTCTAAATAAAATACAAAATAGGGCTGGGGATGGGGTTCAGTGATCGAGTGTCCCTGGGTTCATTACATGGTACCAAAAAAGTAAAAAAAAAAAAAAAAAAGAAATATTGGTCTATAGTTTTCTTTTTTGTACTACCTTTGTATGGTATTGGACTCAGGGAAATACTAACTCCATAAAATGAATTAGGAAATGTTCTTTTCTATTTTGGGGAAGAGATTATGTAAAATTGGTCTTAACTCTTGTAATAGTTGGTATAATTCTCCAGGAAAATCATTGGGCCTGGAGATTTCTTTTTTGGGAGTTTTAAAATTATGAATTCAATTTCCTAATAGTAAGGCCATAGAAATTATGTATTTTAAATTGAATGCATTGTGGTAGTTTGTGTTTTTCAAGGAATTTTTTCATTTTGTCTAAATAGTTATATTCAGTTGGGTCAAGTTTTTTTTTTCTTTTTTCTTTTTAGTATTACCTTATCCTTTTGATATCTGCAGGGTATGTTGTGGTATCTCATTTCATTCTTGATATTGGCAATTTTTGTCTTCTCTCTCTTTTTTCTTTGTCATTCTTTTCAGTGGTTTTCAAAGAACCAGAACTTTGTTTAATTTTTCTTTTGTTTTTCTGTTAAAAATTCCACTAATTTCTGTTCTTTGTGCATGCTTAGAGTTTATTTTGCTCTTCTTTTTAGTTCTTGAGGTGAGAGCTTAGATTGTTAATGTGTGTGTCCTCCCAAAAAAATCATGTTAAAACTTAATCATCAATGTGGTGATGCCTATTAGGCAGTAGGGCCATTGGGAGATGGGTAGGTCATAAGGACAAAACCCTCATGAATGAGATTAGTGCTCTTATGAAAGAGGCCCAGAGAGCTGCCTTCCCCCTCTGCTGTGTGAGGACCAGTGTGAGGCATCCTCTATGAATCAGAAAGCAAGGCCTCACCAGACAGTGAATTTTCTAGCCCCTGTCCTTTATCTTCCCAGCCTGAAGACAGTGAGAATAAATTTTTCTGTTGTTCATAAGCTACCCATTTTATTATATTTTTATAGCAGCTTAAAAGGACTAAGACACTCTTTGACCCATGGATTATTTGGATTATTTAGAAGTGTGCTATTTAGTGTCCACATGTTTGGAAACTTTCCTATTATCATTTTATTGTTGATATATAATCTGGTTCCATTTTGGTTGAAAAACAAAACACTGTATTATTTCAATACTTTTAAATTTATTCAGTTTTTTTTTAATGGTACAGGTGATTGAACCCAGGGATGCTCAACCACTGAGCCCAGCCCTTTTTTATATTTTATTTAGAGACAGGGCCTCACTAAGTTGCTGAGACTGGCTTTGAACTCGTGATCTTCCTTCCTCAGCCTCCTGAGCCACTGGGATTACAGGTGTGCACCACCACACCCGGCTTGAGGTGTGTTTTGTGGTACAGGTTATGGTATATATTCTATTAGCACCTGAAAGGAAACTGTATTTTGCCATCATTGAGTGGAGTGTTCCAAACGTGTCAGTCAGGTCCTGTGGGTAATCATGGTGACTCTTCATAGACTTGATTATTTTCTATCTAGTTGTTCAATCAATTTTTGAGTGTTGATAATTTCAACTATAATTGTAGATTTGTCTATTTCTCCTTTCAATTCTATAAGTTTTGTTTCATATATTTTATAGCTCTGTTAGTTGACTTATATACATTTAGAGTAGCTGTCACTTGGGATTAACCCTTTTATGGTTGTATAATACTCCTCTCAATCTCTGCCAGTTTTCTTTGCTCCAAAGTCTACTGTATTTGATATTAGTACAGTCATTCCTGCTTTCTTCTTATTCATGTTATAATATAACTTTTCCAAGCTCCTCCTTTCTTTCTTTATTAGATGGAATCTTTTTGTTTGTTTGTTTTTTTGACCACTGACAGCATTATGCAGTTTTATTAACCATTCAAGTACAGTAGCATCTGGTAAGAGTGAGACATAATTGGGATTGAAAAGTGAACATATATTCAGCATCTAACAATTTGAAAGAAGCCACTACATACTCTTGACAAACATGTTTTCACAGAGCCAATACAGTACTAGCCATTAACCCAGTGCACCAAGTTCACTGAAGTAGAAAAGATACAACAAGAAAAATAGCTACATTAAAAAGACCAACACTTTAGAAAAAAATTAGAACATTTTCAGTTTCTCCCCTTTATCCCTTAAAACAACATCTTACTGTCTGGATCTACCTATAGGGTTCTACATCAGCTTTTAAATATTTTCAGAAGGGAAAAATAAAATGACACTGGCCAGAATGGTCTTTGGATATTTATGAAGAGGAAGGGGAGAAAGTCAGTTCTTAGAACAAATTTAGTCAGCTTCAGTCTCATCAGCAGGGTCTTTGGATTCTTTGTTCTTCAGCACTTCTTCAATGTGCTTATCCTTCCCTTGCAAATGCTCCAGTTTGGCAGCCATTTGTGCCTCTCGGTTTTCTTTGTTAGCTTCCAGTTTGTGGTCAGTTTCTCTTCCACCATTTTACTGAAGATGTTGTTTTCTTCTATGGGTTTCAGAAGCACTTCTTTCTCATGCTCTCGTTCCTCAGCAAGCTACTTCAAGACCTCAGCTTCATGAGACTTGCATGTTTCTCCTGCAGCTTCTAATTTCTTCTGAATTTCCTCCAGGGAAAGATCCTTTTTATTTGGAGGGGAAAGGGGGAAGAGCTGAGAATCAACTCAAAAGCCTGGCCTGAGGAACTCTTCTCACCAGTTCTTTCACCTGGATATCAGAAGAAGCCAAGAGACTGGCAGTGTATTGTACACAATCCACTGGTAAGGAAAGAAAGTCCTGCTCCATCTGAGGCACCTGGCCACACTCTTAGATGAAATCTTGTTCTGTTTTCCAAACTGGCCTCGAATTTGTGATCCTCCTACTTTGGCCTCCCAAGTTGCTGGGATTACAGACATGTGCTATAGCACCTGACTCTTAGAACATTATTTTGGGATTCCATTTCAATAGATATAGATATAGATATAGAAATAGATATAGATATAGATAGATAGTCTTTAAGCTTAATCTCTTTGTAGAGTATTTTAAGTGCTACATTTTATATATATATATATATATATATACACACACACACATACATACACATTATATATAATAATTCATATATATTCACACATATATATATATATATATATATATATATATACATAACACATACACACACAAGCACACACATTGGTTTCTTTACTTTCCTTCATTTATACTAACAATTGTTTCAAATATTTCGTATACATACATTTAGAATTACATCAATGTTTCAGGGCATGGTGGTGCACACCTGTAATCCCAGTGACTTGGGAGGCTGAGGCAGGAAGATTGTAAATTCAAGGGTGGCCTCAGCAACTTAGTGAGATCCTGTCTCAAAAGAAAAAGAAAAAGAAAAAGAACTGGGATGTGGCTCAGTGATAAAATGTCCCTGGTATCAAATAAGTAAACAAAAAAATAAATTAAGAGAGAGTTATGCTTTAATAAGGAGTATAGGCAACTGTCAGAATAATTTTATTTATTTTTAACTCCATACCATTTCAGGCATTCTAGTGTAAAATGTTCGATATATGGATTTCCAGCAACATTAATTCATGATTGTGAAAAATTAAAAATTGCTTAGTTAAAAGTCTGGTGTGGCTTGGCGTGATGGTGCACGCTTGTAATCCCAGTACTCTGGGAGGCCGAGGTAAAGATCGCAAGTTCAAAGCCAGCTTCAGCAACTTAGCTAAGGCCTGTCTCAAAATAAAAAAAAACAAAAAGGTCTGGGGATGTAGTTCAGTGGTTAAATTCCCTTGGGTTCAATCCTCAGTACTAAAAAAAAAAAAAGTTCTGAAGTTTCCAAATATTAGAAGACATCTGTCTTTTTTTTGTAATTGAGTCTTAATTACATTGTGGTTAGAGATTGTGGTCTGCATGAATGATGCACATTCTTTCCAATTTGTTGAGACTTGCATTATAGTTTTGTTCAACACGTTTCTAAGTGTAGTACCAATCTCTGGGGATTTCCAAGACCCTTTTAGGAGATTTTTGAAGTCAAAACTATTTTCATAACAATACGGGAACATTATTTTGTCTTTCCTCCTTCCTTCCTTCCTTCCTTCCTTCCTTCCTTCCTTCCTTTCTCCATGCTGACATTTGCACTAATGGTACAAAGTTAAGATAGTTAAAACTGCTAGTGCCCTAGTACGAATTTAGGCAATGGGTCTAACTATACTAGTAGCCCTTAAATTCTTCACTGTCACAAACTTACAGGGGAGAAAAAAGGATAGTTTCCCTTAAGAATCTCCTTGAGAAAGTAGTAAAAATATTTTTTAATAAATTTTAAAATTTGAGAACATGTCTTTTTATTTGATAGCTTGGAAAATATGCATAGTTTGCTTTTGCTATATACCAAAGTGTGATGACTATCTTGTGGAAGAGCACTTGTGAGATCCTGTGAATTGAGAGCAGGATCAAATTCCCTACGCCCATGGAACACTTTTTTTTTTTTTCTAAGTTGGTATGAACAACTAACAAACGTTGGTTATTCAGACTTGAGTATTTGGCAGTCATTTTCTTGAAAATGATTGAAGGGAGCCTGTGACTTTGAGGAAAACAACTGATTTTTTTTTTTTTTTTTTTTTTTTTTGCCAGTGATAAAATTTGAGCTTTCATGTGTAAATTCAAGTTTCATGTTTATGAAAACTTGTATCCATTGCTGTAAGCTCGGCAGCTTCCTAATGCATAACAACTTTTCTGTTGAGATTGGTGGGGATACTAACAAGGATGATTTTTTAAAAAAATAAATTGTATAATGAAATGTGTCAGCATTCAGAAGACTGGAATAATTCAGTGAACCAGTGTTTTCCAATGACTAATGAGTGATGTTCAAAATTATGCATGGGCAAAAGATGCAAAGGGTAAAACATAATGATGGATTTTAGTGTAATAGAGTATGAAAAGTTCATCAATATGGCCTCAGATTCTACATTGTAAGTAACCTTTAAGAAATTATTATGTGTTGAAAAAACTGTATGGAATCCACACCACTGTGCTCTGTGGGAAAAAAGAAAAACCTTCTGCTTCCTGCACTCTGCTGGAAGTTGGAGGGTGCTGGACCCCTGTGTAGTAGTACAGAGAATTTTTTCCCTCCTTTATCTGTATATTGGGCTGGAATATCACACTGTGTCTATATGTGAATATGGACAGTGAGCATTTACCAATATGTATCTGTCTACCTTTTCTTGTTTAAAAAAAGAAAAAAAAACTTGAAAAAAATGGGGTTCTAGAAGGTCAGCAAAGGATGGGCTTAAGATGTTTGTATGAGTTAAGCGGGCATTTTGACAACATGGCTTTTCCTTTGGCATGTTCAATTGTGATGTTCAACAGACATCCTTGCTGTTTAAGATGACACTTTTATTTTTATTTTTTTATAATTTTTTTTTGAGAGAGAGAGAGAGAGAAATTTTTAATATTTTTTTTTTTTTTTAGTTTTCGGCAGACACATCTTTACTTGTTATGTGGTGCTGAGGATCGAACCTGGGCGGCACGCATGCCAGGTGAGCACGCTACTGCTTGAGCCACATCCCCAGCCCCTAGGATGACACTTTTAAAAATAAAATTTCCTCCTAATGATGATTTGAGCCCTGCCACTCGATGGGAGAATCAGCAGAACCTGTAGGATCTTATTTGGAATTGACTTTCTCTATTGTAATTTTGTTTGTCAATTTTTAAATTTTCTTTTTTTCCATTTTCACTAGAAAGAAAATATGATGCTCAGTTTTAAATGTTAAAAGTGTACAAGCTTCTTTGTTACAATAAAACTAAGTGTGTACACACACCACCTAAAAATAAACTATTATATGTTGAATTTTGGCATAGTGTTAGAGAAGAATATCCACAATCATCTGAAGAAGCAATTAAAACATCCCTTCCTTTTGTAATTACATATTCTTCCAGCCAAAGACTAATTGGAACACTGCTGAATTTGAGCAAGTTGGGTTTGTTATTCATGATGGTGAGGGAGAACATACATCCTAGGGAACTATTTGATATCTTGTAAAACAGTTTTTTAAAAAGACTTGTAGGATTTGGGCTTGTGGTAGGTGATCTTAGGGGAAGATTAAAGGAAGTAGGGCTTTGCTCTGGATTGGATGATGTCAGGAAGTGGAAATACTTCTATTATTGAGCATCTTAATCTTATCTATAGGAAGGTATATTGAGTTGATTAATAGCTCCCCAAAAGGTATATCTATCTCCATTCTAACCCTCAGAACCTGTGAATGTGAGCTTATTTGGAAAAGGATCTTTGTAAATATAACCAGGTTAAGGATCTTGATCTTTATTAATCCTAGATTATACGAGTGGACCCTAAATTGAGTGACAAGGGTGTTTGTGAGAAAAAGACAGAGGGACATTTGAGACAGACAGAGAGGGCCATGGAAAAATGGAGGCAGAAGTCAAGCAACCACAGGCCAAGGAACTCACAGAGCCACGAGAAGCTGAAAGTAGCAAGGAAGCCCCCTCCTCTAAGCATGTGAAGAAGCATGGCCCCATCTACACCTTGATTTTGGACTTCAGGACTCTAGAACAGTAAGAGAATAAATTCCTGTTGTTTTAAACCATCAAGTTCATGGTAAGTTGTTACAGCAGCCCTAGGAAAGTGACACAGAAGGGCAGATAGGACAAATCCCGGAGCTGAAAGTGGTGAAGAAGTAGTGGTGACTCAAAGCAACTAGAATAAAGGGACTGTTGCCTGTTTTTGTGGCCTGGATCAGTTCATGGTCTTATTTTTATCTTGGGCTGTCAAGTGGCCTTGTCTGAAGTAGATGTTCTGTGTCCTGGTTCCTGCTCCTAGCACACATCAACCTTGGGGGATAGCAGGGGCTGTCCTTCTGTTTTTCATGTGTGAGGCTCGTTTTCTTCATAACTTCAACCTAAACTACATGTCAGACAATCCAGCTGTTTTTTTTTTTTTTTGTCAAGCGAGATGTTAAATAGATTTTCCAAAAAGTAAAACCATGTTATTCTTCTAATGATTTTAAAAAGGGTATTCTTCATAAAAATCTTATTTCTGAGACCACAAAGTAGGCTTCATATTATTAAAATACATAATTGGGTTTGTTTATAAAGTTAACAGATACACAAAATACTTTTCCAGTTTTAATTTCTAACACAGTAAATAGAGCCACATTTTAAAAAACAGCTCTCTTTTGAAATCCCGAGTCATTTACCATGAACTTGACGGTTTAAAACAACAGGAATTTATTCTCTTACCGTTCTAGAGTCCTGAAGTCCAAAATCAAGGTGTAGTTGTAGCATGTGCTTCTTCCATATGCTCAGGGGAGGGTGCTTCCTTGCTACTTACAGCTTCTTGAGGCTCTGTGAATTCCTGGGCCTGTGGTTGTGAAAAAACCAGGAGCAAAGCCTGTCCAAGGAAGGGACATGACCTTTGTCCTTGGAAAGACCCACAGAGCACTCCTAGGCACATTCCCACCCTGCTAAGTGGTTTATCTACAAATAACAGGAGAGATCTGCTACACCAGGTGTCCCTGACTCAGTCAGGCTAGGTGGAGACCCATAGCAACCCTCTAGCAGCCACCAATCAGCATGAGACAGGGAAATACCTGGAATGCCAGATGACCCTCCCAGTAGTTTATGGTGGTTGATAACGTGTTGGGAAACCATGTAGTTTTGCACGAACACCCCTCTTGGCTTAAACCAATCAGTTCAAATGAATCCCCCTTTTGTAGTAACCAATCACCCCTCCCCAACTTGTTCCCGCCAGTGAAAGTGCTAATCATGTTTTAGAGTTGTTATTTGATTTTCCTGCGGTGTGTGATGATTTGCTAAGAGATGCTATGATGTATGGGGGGGTCCCTGCCTTCTCCAAAGAATGTATAAAACTGCTCAAACCCTGGGCTCAGGGCCTCTCAGCGTCACCATTTGCTGTGTGTGCACGGAGGACCGAGCTAGCTCGAAATAAACACCTCTTTGCTGTTTACATCGATCTTGGTCTCTGGTGGTCTTTTGGGGTCCCGAATTCGAGCATAACAGTTGCTTGACTTCTGCCTCCATCTTTCCATGGCCCTCTCTGTCTGTCTCAAATGTCCCTCTGTCTTTTTCCTCACAAACACCCTTGTCACTCAATTTAGGGTCCACTCGTGTAATCTAGGATTAATAAGTATCAAGATCCTTAACTTGCCACTGCCAAAAATTTTGAGAACCGGTGGTCTAGTTCATTGTCAGTTTTTGTACATATACCATGTGTGCTTGTCTAATTCTGGGGGACAGAGCTCTATATATGGCTACTAAATCAATGCTGCTGTGTTCCCATCATCTATAATAATTGTAAATGTCTGATCTATTAATAATTTGGAAAAGTAAATTGAAATTTCCCACTTTGATGATAAATCTGTTCATTTATGTCTGTAGTTCTCTCAATTTTTACTTTATATATTATAAACACATTTGAGTAATCTAGACTGAATGGCTTACTAGCTGTGTGCCCTAGGGCAATTAACTCATTCCCTCCAGGACTTATTTGTCTCATTTGCGTAATATGAATAATAATAGAACTAACCCATAAGGCCATTTTTGATAAATACTTGTTATTGCTGTTATCGGCAGTGCTTCCCCGAGGAGCAGAACAGGGCAGCAGCTGGATCTGTCCAATTGGGATTCTGGCTCAAGAAAGTTGGGGAAGAAAAATAAGTGGATAAAGGACATTTAAGAAAGTTAGAAAGATAAGAATGGGAGTTTAGGTTGGATAGGAGAAGCAGCCAGCCTGAGCGATGGGGAGCAAATGCTGTGGCAGCTTAATGAGAATTAAGGACTAGAACAGGGAAGACATCCAGGTTGAGCTGCAGACACAATTACCAGGGCAAATTTGAGGTCCAGTGTGAGGCCTCACGGGTGATGGAATGAGGGGTGAGGCAGACGGACAGATTATTCACATGGTTGCTGAAGATACATACAACAGGATGGTGCTAGATGGATAAGAGAACCCAAAGTCTGCTAACACCCGTTGACCAGCAGATGAACAGGTGACATGGAGCAGCATAATGGTGCTATTCTCAAAGCAAAAGTCATGCCTTGAGAGTGCAAACCCTGTCTGTGACATAGGGGCTTTGGGTGGACCAGCCACCTTCTCTGGAAAACAGATGCAGGGGAGCAGGACCTTCTTCAGGAGAGGCAGCTTCCAGGGTCAGGAAGAAGGTGGAGGGGTTTCCTGGGGTGGGAGGGAACTGGTAATGTCAGGGAGGATGTTTCTTATGAGAGAAATGGCATAGTGGGTTCCCAGAGAGAAGACACAGGGACTTTTCATCTGGAGAGGTGGCAAAGGATGAGCAGGGTATGAGGCATGCTGGGACTGGCTGGCTGAAAGGTTCCAAACACTATTGCAGACAATATTGTCATACTTTTAAAAATTTTTTTATTTTTTTATTTTTTATTGTTGGTTGTTCAAAACATTACATAGTTCTTGATATATCATACTTCACACTTTGATTCAAGTGGGTTATGAATATTGTCATACTTGAGCCTAGGGTGGTATCCGTTTTTTAATGACTGTAGGCAAGGGTTTGGGCAATAAGGGGCAGTTACCAGATAGGCTTTCTAAAAAACAGCGTGGCCTTGCTGTAGAATAGCCTGTCCCCTGAAGTAATGAATTATCCACCATAATTTATAATGCTTCTTTCAACAGAAGCACAATTGTCAGGGACCGCCAAGAGGGTTGCACAGCAAGACTTGAAATTTTGACTCTGAAAATCTCTGGAATTTTGAATATAGTATTTGGCTATGGCCCCCTCTAGTGGCCATTATTCAGAATTAACCAGAATACAAATACTGCAGAAATGAATCTATAATCTCAAATCCAAAGACTAGAGTTGGTGTCTTTGAGGGAATAGCCTGAATTCTGCTATGTGGCCAATTATGCCTGAAATATAACGAGGCATCTTAGTGCTCACTGTTTGAGTCACTTTCATGATTTTTTTTTTTTTTAAACCGAGGTTGCTACATAAGGAAGATGCCTGTGGCTGATAGTCTGCTGTACCAGGGCTGGCAGGATGAGACTCCTGTCTTCATGGTGCTTACACTCTAGTATGGGGAATGGATCATCAGTAACCCATAAATAATAAAGTGACAGACTCAGATTAGTGCTTCGCAGGCAATAAGCAGAGTGCAAAGACAGGGATGAAAGAGGGTGACCTACCTTGAATTGAAGTGGCTGGGGACTGCCTCTTTGAAGAGAAGACAGTTAAATGAAAAGAGGCAGAAGAATGTTTTAGGCTGCAAAGCAAAAGTACAAGAGCCCCATGATGGGGAGTAGCTCGTCCTGCTCTGGGAGTTCACAGAAGACGGGCACAACTAGACAAAAATTAGCAGGTTGAGCTGGATGTAGTGGTGTATGCCTATAAACCCAGTGACTTGCAGGTTGAGGCAGGAGGGTCGCAAGTTTGAGACCAGCCTCAGCAATTTAGCAGGACCCTCAGGAACTTAGCAAGATCCTGTTTCAAGAAATAAAAAAGGACTAGTGATATAGTTCAATGGTAAAGTGCCCCTGGGCTCAATTAAAAAAATTAACAGGAGGCATAAGCTATGGGTTGTGTCTGGAAGAGATGGAAAGGGATCAGATCATGCCAGTCCTTGTTGGCCACAGGAAACCTCAAAGGCCATGAGAAGTTCATTAATGACAACTTTCATCCTACTTTAACAGATTGTATTTATTCATTTAAAAACATTTTTTTTTGTAGTTGTAGATGGACAAAATGGCTTTATTTTGTTTGTTTATTTTTATGTGATGCTGAGGATCGAACCCAGTGCCTCATGCATGCTAGGCAAGCACTCTGCCACTGAGCTACAGCCTCAGTCCAGATTGTATGTATTTTAAAAATTAATTTTGTTGAATTATCTCTCTTCAGCCTATCTATCTATCTATCTATATATTTATTTAATTATTTATTTATTTTTTGGTGCTGGGGATTGAACCCATGGCCTTGTGCATGCAAGGCAAGCACTCTACCAATTGAGCTATATCCCCAGCCCCTCTCCTCAGCTTCTAAACAAATTGAAGAAATATTTAATAACTCAAAGAGGAGTTTACATTAACTAATTAAATCTGTTGGCTTATCAGACCATAGATTTTGTTACAAAACTTTTTTTTTTTTTTTGGTACCAGAATTGGTAGTGAATCAATACAGGATGTTCAATTGGAAGCACCATGTTCTGTTGTTAAAAAAAACTTTCCCAGTTACCTAGGATGTTGTTCTCTTGAAGTGAACAACATTTCAGGTACCCATGTCTTCCTAGGGAGGAATTGGAGAGAGTTTTCATTTTTAATGATGGACTTCTGAATTTGAACTATTTCATCCCAAAAGAAGACTTACCAGAATTAACCAAGCCCAAAAGTATGGGAGTTCTTCTACAACATGAAACTGAAAAACAGCATGGTTTTAGTACATCATGGACTTTTAGGAGGGAGCTAAAAATGTAAAGCTCAGTGCAACCAGCCTCCTTTGATCTAAGTATTTCTTTTCTTTTTCTTTAAATTTATTTAATTCTTTTAATTAGGTATATATGACAGCAGAATGCATTTTGATTCATTGTACACAACTGCAGCACAACTTTTCATTTCTCTGGTTGTACATGATGTAGCGTCACACCACATGTGCAGTCATACATGTACCTAGGGTAATGATGTCCATCTCATTCCACCGTCTTCACTGCCTCCATACCCCCAGTATTTCTTAACTAGAAGAAGCACTGTGAGAAATGAGAAGCGTACATGCCAGACAAAGACAGCACTGCTAAGTTCATAAAAGGAAAAATGTTGAATGTGACTTCGTGCATCCAGCCTGTGGGCCCACTGTGCAGGCATGCTATGTGACTATGCATAAGCACCTAGGTGCTAGATGGTATGACAGGATGATAGTAGAGCTCATGTCATCAGATAATGCAAGATGTGTGAATGTGGTAGTTTTTTGGTCAGAAAGTGTAGTACCGGACTCTGGTTTAAAACGGGCAGGTGTAAGAACAGTATTTGATGAGGAGGAAGAGACAGGGGGAGGAACGGCATCAGTCGGACTGATTGTGTCATCCAAGGGACTGATTGTGGCAAAAGGAAATGAACATTAGGGTGTCTCATTACTGCTTCACTCATCTACAGGGAGTGGGAACATTGACTGGGGAACCTTCAAATTTTAACCACGATCAAAAATTTTTATGTTGCAAACTGAATCATATTCTAAAAACATAAGTACAGTTTATAAGTGTAAGTTTGAAGTATTAGGCTCATCTCTACGACAACTTTGTGAGTACTGGCATAAGATTTATTTATTTATCTATATTCTAATTTGTTATATATGACAGGATAATGCAATTTACTTCATATTACACATATAGAGCACAATTTTTCATGTTTCTAGTTGTACACAAAGTAAAGTCACACCATTTGTGTCTTCACACATGTACTTAGGGTAATGATGTTCATCTTATTCCCCCATCTTTCCTACCCCCATGCCCCCTCCTTTCCCCTCCTTCCCCTCTGCCCTATCTAGAGTTCGTCTATTCCTCCAATGCTCCCCCCAACTCCCATTATGAAGCAGCATCCTCATATCAAAGAAAACATTAGGCATTTGGTTTTGGGGGATTGGCTTACTTCACTTAGCATTATATTTTCCAACTCCATCCATTTACAAATCATGCAGATGTCATGATTTTATTCTCTTTTAATCCTTAGTAATATTCCATTGTGTATATATACCACATTTTCTTTATCCATTCATCTACTGAAGGGCATCCAGGTTGGTTCCACAATTTAGCGATTGTGAATTGTGCTGCTATAAACATTGATGTGGCTCTGTCCCTGTAGTGTGTTGTTTTTAAGCCCTTTAGGAATAAACTGAGGAGTGGGATAGCTGGGTCAAATAGTGGTTCCATTCCCAGTTTTCCAAAGAATTTCCATACTGCTTTCCAGATTGGTTGCACCAATTTGCAGTCCCACCAGCAATGTGTGAATGTGCCTTTCCCCCCACATCCTCGCCAATACTTACTATTGTTTGTATTCTTAATAGCTGCCATTCTGACTGGAGTGAGATGAAATCTTAGAGTAGTTTTGATTTGCATTTCTCTAATTGTTTGAGATGTTGAACATTTTTTTTTCATATATTTGTTGATTGATTGTATATCATCTTCTGAGAAGTGCTGGCACATGATTTTAATGGCCAAGTTTGCACTTTTCACATATAATCAATCAAGATGGTGCTAAGTGATGACATTGGACTATTTTGTTTATATTTGTAGAATTATTTTATTGTGTTCCATAAAGGGTTTGTTTAATACTAAAAATAAAATTTGCATGTCACCCATTCCAACTAAAACCATAAACCTGTTGCTGTGGCAGCACATGGCCATGTTTATCCCCAGGATACAATATGGCTGGACTGGCCTAATGGAAAGAAGGATTATGCTTGTCAGAATATGTACACTTACTCAACGAGGCCAATAGCCAACCAACCACGCAGAAAGCCTGTGGGTCACAGTATTCACACCTCCAGCTTATAGTTAAGGAGTACATGGATATGGCACAAAAACCTAGGTTCAGTCAACAGATGGTTAATATTCAGCATGCTTATATCATAGGTGAAGTCTCATTTTCCTTATGTAAAAAAACGGACATAATAATGTCTACCTAAAAAGGTCACCAAAAGTCACCAAAACAACTCAGTGAGCTAAGTATCATAATTAAGCCCATTTTCAGATGAGATAATATTTCTAAGTTATGCCAAGTTGCTAACCATTTAGGTTGTACCAATTTTTATCTTATCATCGGAATGTACATGTTCTCATTGTTGCATTTGTGTGTGTGTATGTGTGTGTGTGTGTGTGTGTGTGTGTGGCACTGGAGATTAAACCTGGGGTTCTTAACCACTGTGCCACATCCTCAGCCCTTTTTTAATTTTTTTTTTTTATTCAGAGACAGAGTCTTGCTAAGCTGCTGAGGGCTTTGCTAAGTTGCTGAGGCTGGCTTTGAACTTGTGATCCTCTTGCCTCAGCCTCTGAAACCACTGTAATTATAGATGTGCACCACCATGCCTGGCCTTGTTGTTCCTTTTGAAATTAAAATTATTATTTGTTAATGGAGTGAGTGTGAAACAGGTTGTCTCTTTTCCATTGATCCATAAATTTCTTTGTATATTCTGCATACACGTAGTAAATAGTTCCTCCTAGCTTGTATCTTTTTTTCTTTTTATGTTGACTTCTGATGAAAAAAAAATTCTAATTTTAATATAATTGTTTATTCTTTTTTTGGTTCTGCTTTTCTTGAGTCTTATTATCTTCCTTTAATTGAAAACTTTCTATCTTTTCTAAGTCATTCTGTTGTAGTGTATCTTGAGAGAAGAGTAATCAAATCTGGTAGCTTCTTGTCTCTGAATATATGAATTTAACTTATTTACATTTGTTTTCATCAAGGATATGTTTAGACTTATTTCTAGCTTATTTTTTCTTCACTATTTATAATCCTTTTTAACAGCTTTCTCCTATCCTTCCCTGTCTTCTGTTGAATTAGTAAATTTTTATAAATTCTTTGTAATTATGGAATATGCATATTTTATATCTATCTGTTTAGGTTTTCTTTAATATTTAACACACATATATATGTTTTAAATATTTTTTAGTTGTTGATGGGCCTTTATTTTATTTATTTGTATGTGGTGCCAAGAATTGCACCCAGTGCGCCATGTATGCTAGGCAAGCGTGCTACCACTGAGCTACACCCCCAGCCCTGCACATATATTTTTAACCATAAGTTTTTCATACTGTCTAAAATTTTCCATATTTCAATCTGCTTTCTGATTATTATAAAAAACTTCACTGGAAAGCAGTAGGGAGGTTCCTCAGAAAATTTGGAATGGAACCACCATTTGGCCCAGTTATCCCACTCCTCAGCCTATACCCAAAGGACTTAAAATCAGTGTATTATAGTGACATAGTCACCTTAATGTTCATAGCAGCTCAATTCACAATAGCTAAGCTATGGAACCAATGTAGGTGCCCTTCAACTGATTAATGGATAAAGAGAAACAGCACCAACAGGCTATAGATACAGATATAAAGGAAGAGGTCTCTTATGAGGGATTGGCTCACTTGACTGTAGAGCCTGAGAAGTCTCATGATCTGCAATCTGAAGCTGGAGGCCCAGGAAAGGTGTAGGCTCATTCCAGTCCAAACACACTTTCAAGCCTGAGAACCAGGGGAGCCAATGGTATAAGTTCCACTCAAATCAGAAGGTTTGAGCTCTGGGAACTCTGGTGTCTAGGGATAAAAGAGGGATGTCCCAGTTCAAGAAGAGGAAGAGAGAACTCACTTTTCTTTCCCAGTTTGTTTCATTCAATTCTCCGTGGGTTGGAGATGCCCACATGCATGGGTGAGGGTGTGTCTTTCTACTCAGTCTATTGACTCAAATGCTAATTCCTGTGGAAACACTCTTACAAACCCAGCCAGAAATAGGGTTTTATAAATGATCTGTGCATCCCTTAGCCCAGTCCAACTGACACATCAAATTCACCATCACACCGTGTAAGTTCCCTTTTTGCCTAACTTTAAGTTCCCTGTGGCATGCAAAACTTTGTAAATATAGAAAGTAAATCTGACTCTATTTAAAGAAATATAAACAAAGGGTAACTATTTCTGTGTTTTTACATGAAAATTGAGAAAGGTAATGTTAGAGATTTTTTTAGTTTTTCAAATGTTTATTTTTGGGGGCTGGGGATGTGGCTCAAGCGGTAGCCTGGCATGCGTGCGGCCCGGGTTCGATCCTCACCACCACATACAAACAAAGATGTTGTGTTCGCCAAAAACTAAAAAAAATAAATAAATTCTCTTTAAAAACAAAAACAAAAACAAAAAACAAATGTTTATTTTTGGAAGACATGTAAGAGATTCACATGGTAACAACTTGAAAGGTATGAATGGCATGGTTTCCTAGTACTCTACTACAATTCTCTAGATTCAGCTATTATTCTCAACTTCTTATTTGTCCTAGATATTACATAGATGTCTGTATGTCCACACACACACACACACACACAGAAACACAATTTGTCATAGCAATTTAGAATTATGTTAATGTGGAAGTTGGCTAAACGCTTTGTAAGGCTGTTGTCTTTGGGTCTGATGCTGGAACTTTAGGTCTGCAGGACAGGCAGTGGGAAGGGAATATGGATATAAAATAGGAGGGAGCAAGCTGGAACCCATCAGTATGGGTTGGAATCTCTTGTCAAAACCTTTCACTTAATCGTGTGGGTAACTTCAAGAAGAAGCTGCTACCTTTCACAGAACTAAACACATATCTGAGCCTAGAGTTGGAAAAATTAAAGAAGAATTCAGGAAAAGATAAAATAGCTAGCCCAGTTGCTACCACTTGCCAACATATAAACAACAATGTGCGTGAACTGCAAAGTGCCTACTTCCACCTTTTATGCACAAAAATAAAATGGATGCTATTTCACTTCTGCCTTCTAAATCTTGGGCAAAAATGTCTCTGCAGGGTGACTGTAATCACAAACATGTGGAAAGGAATTTTGGGAAATGTAGTTCCAGCTGGTTAAGTTAACACATTCTAGAGATAACATTTTTGGTGTGATATTTTTGATAGGTACCATTTTTGTCTTTTTACATAAATGCTATCATACTATATACATTCCTCTGTACCTTGCTTAGAAGTCCTGCCGTATCAGTATATGCAAATATCCATCATTCTTTTTTTCATGGTGGCATAATATTCTATTGTGTTTGTGTTGTTCTAGTCTTCTGCTCTTTCAAACAATACCACGAATGGCCTTATTCATATATTTTTTTCATATGTACAAGCATATCTGTATAATAAATATAATAATGTGAAGGGTTTGTGATTTTACTCGACTTTCAAGTTAACATGCTAGTCTTTCACATTTTCTGGATGTTGAAAGAAGGCATGAGCCACTTGTCCCCCAGAGAACTTTATTACTCAGGGCACAATAAGCAGCATGACACTTGCCCATTGCCCTCATCCCCCAAGTTCTACAGGGACAATGTGGAGGCAGGCCCAAGTGAATGTTGTGTGCAGTGAGTTGGTGACAAACCTAAAGGACCATGAGCTTTGGAAACACCAATCTTATGAGGAGGTTGCTTGCAAATCTGCCCAAACATTGCCCTGGAGAGAAACATTATCCTGGACAGTAAACAAACCTGCCCCCTGTACTGGAGGGAGACTCTATCTTCTAAGATTGTTCTCTTGAATAGGTAATCCAGAATGAATAAAAGATGTCATGAGATGTGCAGGAACACAAGGGGCTCTTGGAGAATTGTCTGCCAATAAGAAGTAGGGCCATCGTCACGTCTGAATTCCTGCTTCCTCTTCTGCATTATGTTGTCTATATGTATGACATAGTTCTTCACCCTAAATATCATCTTCTACTAGTTGGTAATTCCCATGTAGGGAAAAGATAGAGTGTAAATAGATATTGTATTAAGAACACAGGATCTAGAGAACTTTCCTAACTCTCTTCATATGTCTCAGGTCGAATGATCAGAATTAAATCAGGGAGAGAGAGCCCTGTATTCCTGACTTCTCCTAGAGAAGCTTCAAATACCCTTGAAAGTTCTTGGATTTTTAAGTAACATCTAAGTAGGTGATACAAGGACTCCCTGGCACCCAATTTTGGTGATGAAGCCAGTTTTAATGAACTTGGGAAGTTGTGGGCTTAGATACAAGTGGCCCTTTTTGATACTCAATGATGAGCTTAAGAACCTCAATATATCCAGGCAGTTAAAAGGCGCTTTCTGGAAGAATTATGGTGTTCATAGGAAAACACATCACATATATAACCCCCTGAAATGGCTAACTTTTACCTAAGGATGCAAAACAGTCCTGCCTGGAGTTATCTGTAAGTCCCTGAGGTAACAAGGCAGGGCGAACACAGTGAATATTTTAAAGAAAGGATCTCTTTGGAGCTTCTGCCAATGAAATATTCTCTTAAGTCAAAGAGCTTCCTCACCTCTCAGCTTCTCAATAATGAAAGTGTTGGTCTGGCTTTGGGCTTCCTCAGTATTAGGAAATGCCTGTCCAATGCTTGTGAATCCTCTAGGAAAATGTTCTTTTTTTCACTCTTTAAAAAATTAATTTCCCTCCGTCCTTACCAGGGGACTATAATTTTAAAAAATCTGACACTTCAGAAATACTTGCTCTGCCAATCTAGATAGAAGCAACAGCTGTTTCTGGCTGAAGAATGGAGGGTTCTGATAACCATATGGAGGTTAGGAAAAGATTCTTCTTTTTCTTTATATCTTCTATAGACTAGAAAGAAAAATTATCAACAATATCATGTAAATATATTAGAGAAAATGTTATGAAGAGAAAGTAATCATTTTGCCTGAACAAAGCAGCTACTTTTTTTTTCATTTTTAAATATTGCCTTTAAATACATACATGTTTTTGGTATCATTAGCGGAGATATTTATAGCAAGAATCAGCTTAATTTATGTATATATCATGCTAGGTCTTTAAGGAATAGGACTTTCTTTTTTAATCATATGCTGCTAATGTGTTCTAAAAGCCATGCCTTAATTTATATTAATTGTATAATCCTATTTCATTTAGAATTGATATATTTTCTCTGGTGATACACACTTGCTTACTGGAATCCTTCCTAGTTTTGATAGAGAAACTCCATTCTCATCTCCTTTTATCTGATATGACATGTATACATGAATTCAGTTAAACTAAAAGCTGTATCAGACTATTAAAATATAAAATAAATAGGGCTGGGGGTGTAGTTCAGTAGTAAAACACTTGCCAAGCCTACATGAAGTACTGGATTTGATCCCCAGCTCTACATACATACACACAAAAGCATAAATTACACTGAAAAGGGACTAAAATCATAGTCCCCAATCCTATTTTAAGGTTTAAGATTCTGATCTGATCTGTCATAAGATGATATTTGCCCACAATGGTATTAAAATACTTCACAAAAGTGTTGAAGAGCCAGGTGTGGTGGTGCATACCTATAATTCCAACGGCTTGGGAGGCTGAGGCAGGAGGATTGCAAGTTCAAAGCCAGCCTAGAAACAGCGAGGTGCTAAGCAACTCAGTGAGACTCTGTCTCTAAATAAAATACAAAAAAGGGCTGGGGGTGTGACTCAGTGGTTTAGTGCCCTTGGGTTCAATCCCCAGTACTAAACAAAAACAAAACAAAAATGTTGAAGGTGGGAATGTTTGGTTATATTGTGTGGACCTTAGCTGATACCCCTGTATAGGAGAGATCCGTGAAAGCTTGAATCTGTTTTACGTTACTTATGACTTTTTTTTTTTTTAGGTACCGGGGATTGAACTCAGGGGCACTTGAACACTGAGCCACATCACCCACCCTATTTTGTATTTCATTTAGAGACAGGGTCTCACTGAGTTGCTTAGAGCCTCGAAGTTGCAGAGGCTGGCTTTGAACTCGTGATTTTGTCTCAGCCACCCAAACTTCTGGGATTACAAGTGTGCGTCACCACGCCCAGTGTTACTTGTGACTTTTAATCTATCAGGTTAAACCAAGTGTGAGGGTAGTTAATAATAGATGTAGGGCAATTGGGGGAAGTCTTTGTTTGTTGTTGGTTCTTCCTATCCATTCAGGACACTTGGCAATGACTCAAATCTCTGGCTCAGGAGAGATGTGAAGACATTACCTCGGCAAATGCACTGTTGGGTGGGAAGGCTACTATGGCAGACACTGCCATGTGTTCATCCAAAACTCGGCTTGCTCACTTCCCCAGGCACACAGCTGGTCAATGTTTACAAGTCTCCTTTGCAGCTAGGTGTGGCCAGTGCCTGAGTTCCAGACAATGAAGCATGAATTTATGTGCTGTGTACCATTTTTCAGGCGTGGCCCATGATGACCTCTAACAGATGAGCCTCATGCTCTTTCTCTTTTCTGCTTGATGCAGAACAGCATGATGTCCTTAAAAGCTAAGGCTCTCCAAGATGTTGGAGCAATAGACAAAGACTTGTTCGAGACAGCATCATTGTGTGATTAGGAACTTTTATTTTGCATTCTACTTTTTTTTTTTTTTTTTTTTTTTGGTGCTGGGGATTGAACTCATGGCCTTGTATATGCGAGGCAAACACTTTACCAACTGAGCTATATCCCCAGCCCTGGCATTCTACTTTAGCAAGAATTAGACTTCCATGTGTTAAGCAAATGAAACTTTAGGTTGTGTCTTTAGGCAAATGCACTGTTATCCTAATTAATATAATTATGAAATAGAAAGTGATTTGTTTAATCACATACACACATTATTTTTGTTCCACTATAAACAACCTATGCTGATGGCAGAGTGGGTCCTAGCTAACATACTTACAAGGCAAAACACAATTGAGGATTGAGATACTATTCAGAGGAAAGAATTATCTATGGGCTTATAAACAGCAGTACAAAGCAGTGCTTAAGCAAAAAGGATCTGGGGACAACCTGTCTGGATTGGAATCCTGACACTTGTTATCTGCCATCTTGGATAGCCTATTCAAACTTTCTTGACTCCAATTTCCTCATCAACAAAATGGGAATGATGATCATAGTATTTTATGAAACTCTTGTTAAGATTTAAGTAGATATGAGTTCAACTCTTATAGCAGTGCATACAACGTCAGCTAGCTTATTATTTTACCAAATAAGAACCATTGCCAAGCAGGGGCCCAGAGTCCAAAGGAGATGTGAGTGTGGAGACCTCTTTGTAGAAGCGTAGACTATGCTGGTTGCCTACTTTTCTGGCTAACATCATCTCTCGTCAACTTGCTTCGCAATTGGGTGGATAAAATCTGTGGCAAGATATCCCAAAATGGAGAAGGCAGCTTGAACTTTGGGAAACAGTATCCCTCTTTTCTGTTCACCTGCCATGGTGCCTCCTGTGTCCTGTGGGTACTCCTTTCTTCACTAGTACCCAGGGGAATGTTCCACATCTTCCCTACTCTTTCTCTTAGATCCCTTCTGGTTTTCATGTCTTCAAGGCAGAGAGTAAAAGAGTAAAACAGAGGGAGCCAGAAACCTCTGTCTTTTTTTTTTTTTAATTGGTTCTATCTGTGGTTAGCCAGCTAGTAAAATGCAATACCTTCAAGGAACCTCGAGTCATGAATTAAAATTCTACTTAAAGTCAGTAGCATACCAAATCTTCAAGGGTAATAGAGGATTGAGAGACCCAGACTTGCAATTTGTTAAGCAGAAAATAGGCATACTTTTTAATTTTTAAAATAAAAAAAATCATTTTGTTTTTAATTGTAATTATTAATACATTAATTATTCAAATAAATGGGATTCATGGTGATTCCATACATGCACATATCATGCATTGATCATGTTGTTTTTTGATTCATATTGTTTTGTTGTGGTAAAACATATGTAACACAGTTTACCACTTTAGCCATTTCTAAGTGTGTCACTGAGTGGCATTACATACATTCACAATGCTGTGGAATCACCACTGTGCCACTCTAGAACTTGTTCATGATCCCAAACAGAAACTCTGTACCAGTTAAACAACAGCTCCCCATATCCCCATCCTGGGTAACTTCTCTTCTACTTACTTTCTGTCTGTATGCATTTGTCTATTCTAGGTACCTTATGTAGGTAGAATCATGCCATATTTGGCTTTGGGCTTCCTCAGTGTTAGGAAATGCCTGTCCAATGCTTGTGAATCCTCTAGGAAAATGTTCTTTTTTCACTCTTTAAAAAATTAATTTCCCTCCGTCCTTACCAGGGGACTATAATTTAAAAAAATCTGACACTTCAGAAATACTTGCTCTGCCAATATAGATAGAAGCAACAGCTGTTTCTGATTGAATAATGGAGGGTTCTGAATCCATATGGAGGATAGGAAAAGATTCTTCTTTTCTTTGTATCTTCTATAAACTAGAAAGAAAAATTATTGACAATATCATGTAAATATATTGTATCTCTATTTGCCCTTTTGTGTCTAGCTTATTATACTTAGCATAATGTTTCAAAAGTTTATCCCTATTGTAGCAAGTATCAGAATTTCATTCCTATTGAATAATATTCCTTTTTGGTCTGTTTTTTTTTTGGGGGGGAGGGGGAGTACCGGGGATTGAACCCAGGGGCAATTATCCACTGAGCCACATCCCCAGCCCTTTTTATTTTTTATTTTGAGACAGGGTCTTGCTAAGTTGCTTAGGGCCTTGCTAAGTTGCTGAGGCTGGCTTTGAACTTGCAATCCTCCTGCCTCAGCCTCCTGAGTCACTGGGATTACAAGTGTGCACATTTGACTAGCTAAAATAGTCTATTTTTAAAAATTTGTAGTTGTAGATGGACAGAATGCCTTTATTGTTTTTGTTTATTTTTGTGTGTTGCTGAGGATCAAACCCAGTGCCTTACGCTTGCTAGGCAAGCACTCTGCCGCTGAGCTACAGCCCCAGCCCCTAAAATATTCTATTTTATGTCTGTGCTGTGATTTGTTTTAACTATTCTTCTAGAACTTTGGGGTGTTTCCATCTCTTGTTCATTGTGAAAATGCTCCTATGAATGTTAGTGTACAATTCCCTACTTTTGATCCTTTGGGGAATATACCAGGGAGTAGAAATGCCAGCAATTCGTGTTTTTAAATAAAAAATTTTATTTAAAGGAAAAAAATGTAGGGAAACGTACTGAGTGAATCTACATAGTGAAATTACCTACAGTGTCTGACACAATGTACATCCTAGAAAATGAACCTAGAACAGAAATTCCATACTCCCAGATCAGGGAACATGGATTAAAAACTGATTCTTGAAGATGACTATAATGTCATCAATATTCTTTATATGTAAGTTTAGTGCTGTCCTTTTTTTTTTTTTTTTTAGGTCTAACTTTGAATGATTTTATGACTTGTGAGAATTGCCTCATCTAGTTTCAGTGGGAATTTAGATAAATCTGCTGTTGATAGGTAATTGCCCATGGTTTGGTTTATATAAAATAGGCTTTCCAACAGAAGGGGGGCACTCAACTGTAGATAAGATAATTAAATGATAATTAAAATTGGGTGGTTTAGCAATAACAATAGGAACAGAAAGGGGCAAGTTGGCATCGTGTTAAGGAAACCATTCCTGTTGGAATGCTTAGAACCAAACACAACTGGTTCTGCTCAAAGATTACTATTTAAAGACCATTGTTCAATTACTCCATTATTTACTATTTGATTTACCTGAAGACATTCACTCATCACCCTAAGTTTGAAAACAGACTCTAGCCTTTGGATTTGTTGACATTAGACATTCAGAAATAAGACTCATCCTTATCTATGATATACATTTTAAATTTTCCATTCTTAAGGAGAAAATCATCAAGGTGATAATCTTATAATTGATGCATTCAAGGAGATAGTGATGGAAAGATAAAAGTGAAAGTTAGGCATTTTGTATGTGTCTGATACGTACAGGAAAAGAAAGAGACAGATGAGGGTATTAGTTAGAATATAATTTCAGATGAATGTAACACAACCCCAAAATAACAACAGTTAACAGTTTGAACAAGGTAGAAGTTTACTTCTCTCCTGTGAAGATAGTCCGGAGCAGGTACAGTGGCTCTGCTCTACAGGATCATACAGGGACCATGGCCCTCAGTTCTGTTTCTTTATTATCCCAAGGAGAGGTATGAAGTTGGGGAAAGTGTGAAGGGATGGCACAACCCTTACCTTTAAGGGCATGACTAGAAATCACATCTCATTGTGCCTATGATTTAGACACATGGCTGTACCTAGCTGCAAGGGAGTCTAGAAGATAAAATTTTTATTCTGGATTGCCATGTGTCCAGTTAAACATTAGAGACACTATTATATAAAAGGAAATAATGGATTTTCAGATACAATGAAGAGTTTTGCTACAATCAAACTGATGCTACTATAGAAAATATAATAATTACTTTAAAACAATTTTGGAAAATTTTAAGCCAGAGTAGATCTTGGGTTTGTGCAGAAACAAATTCTTCTAATCCTCTTGCCATATCAGTGATCCATAATTCCTGATGAGTTTTAGGGCTTTAAATTCCATGACTGTTGCCCTGTATTAGACATTCTCCCCAGCTCTTCCCCTGCCTTAGCCATCTTTCCCAGCAAGGTAGGCTGCCAGAGAATATGGTATCATAGAGACACACATAAGCAAGGTCCTCCCTCTGACTGTGTATACTTTTGCAGACTGAATTAGTTCTCTACTACAGTCAGTTATTTCCTGAGAAGAGAAGGGTGGCTATATCCTTCTTCTGTGCACTTTATCTGCAACCCCCCCACCATCTGATGCACAGAAAAGTAGTCAACAGAAAAATGAAGATACAACCATGGTGTTGTGGCAGGCACCATAGGGAAAGGAGCCAGTGGGTTGGGTCCTGGGCTGCTGGATGGTCCATGGAAAGAGAGGAGGATGTTAGAGTATAAAGGAACCAAGAGAGGGACACAAGATGGATTATGAGCCAAAGGGAATATGTTTCTCTTTCCCCAATAAAAGCAAGGTAGATCTGGGAATCTAAGAGTCTCACATATCAGAGACATTGAGGCAAGCATCTATTCAAGGTGGCAGAGATCACTAAACTAACTTGAAAGTGACCCAACAGAAAGACAGGAAGTGGGGCAATGCTAGGGAATCATAGCAGTGTGCCCCAGCATGAAGCAAGTCCCAAAGGAAAATCTGGCATCCTTAGTCTCCGTATGTTCCAGCATTCTTCATCCCCACTGGAATTTCCAATCTGTCACCTTCACCCTGTTCTCCCACTTCCCTATGCACACTATGTCCTCACCACTTTGCTCAGTTTGGATTTCAAGGTTAATCCCTAAAATCAAGCTCCTACGTCATATTCGATTCACCTGCTCCTCTCTTCCATATTTCTCTGGTAGAGACTCAATTCTGATTAAACCCAACATCACTGCCCCCTGCTCCCTGCCCGCCTGCACCTTGGCAGCTGGACATGGCTGCAGAAAAGCCCACAGCTGACAGTGAACCTCAGAAGCCCAAGCCTTATGCAGCCATCTTGCACATTCTTCTGGTCAAGTTAGTCTCCTCCTCTGCAGTGGCTATTTTACATCTTTTCCTTTGTCATCAAACTTTCTAGGAGAGAGACCAATATTTCTCCTTCTCACTCTTAACTGTTGGCATGGCTCCTTTTTTTCACTGAACAAATAAAAATAAAATAGAGAATGGCCTCAAAATCTTCAAGCACACTTACATGTCCTCTCCCTTCCTGATAGTTATGAATGTCCCATCCTTGCTCTGATTTCAGTAACCATTCACACCCTGGTCCATTCCTTCTTCCCTGCTCAATAACTTGCTCCAGCAATTATCCCCTTTCTCCTTCTCTTTACTGGGCTATTTCCCTCAGCATGCAAACATGTGGTGGTATTTGCCAGTTTCTCTGATCTCCATTTCTCTGCTTTGATAAACAGCAACACTGCAGGAAAGGGACACTTAGAGATGCCATATCAAGTGGGACCTCTTCTGTGGTCCTTGAACTGATGAGTAGGGCCAAAGATGGGGATGAAGAAGAGTATATAAAGGGATGGTCTAATGGCCTCTGTTCCTCAACTATCATTTCCCTTTTCCTATCAATTCTTAGCCTTTTTTCTTTTTTCTAAGGAGAGGATCATAGTGGTTAAGTTACCAGCCTAAGGGAAAAGGCAGTGCGTTTTCTCCTCCCCTAAGACAAGTGAGGGGGTCTCAGAGATTCACTTGTGACTACAAATGGAGGAAACTGGTGTGTTCTCTGGCTGGGTACCTGTGTCCCTCTGCCCATTCGAGTCAGGGAGAAGGAAACTGGAGAGAGTTCAGGCGGAGAGGAGGCTCCAGGGGGCTGCCTGCTCTCCCTGTTGGGTTTCTGTGGTTCAAGGAAACCTAGGGCAAGGAGTCCACTGGCCAGGCAGAACTGCAGGGCGAAGGCAGGAGTGGAACTGAGGGGATGGAGGAGATCTGAGCCGAGGTGAAATCTCCCACCTCAGGAAACCGGCAGTGGGAGTTGGGAAAAGAACACAGCCACCTGGTCCACACTCCATGTGGAGGTAGGTGGGAATGAGATTTAAATCACTGATGAGACTGTGTTTTAAATTGGATAGACTTGGTAACCAAAAATAACCAGAAAGTTATGAAAGCTGCTCAATATTTCATTAAGTAACAGGAAAATTAAATTCAACTGGAGAGCGATTGAAAGTCAACCACTGAAGAAAATGAAAACTATTTGCTGTTTTGACTTCACCGAGTCCAGACTTCCCAATAAACCAGTTGCATATATTATTATATTTTTAAAAAATTTCTTATAGTTTCAGATGGACAGCATGCCTTTATTTAATTTATTTTTTATGTGATGCTGAAGATTGAACCCAGTGCCTCACATATGCTAGGCAAGCGCTCTGCCACTGAGCTACAGCCCCAGCCCTAGTTACATATATTCTTGTCTCCTCTTCTCATTTATTTTTTAATTTTAAAATTTATTTTTTATCAAAGCATTATATGTGAATGATTAGTAAAATTATTATAAATAGTTCTAAATACGTAAAATGTTTTTTTTTAAATCAAACAGTTTTACAAGGCTTATAATGAAGAAATTAATCCAATGTCTTCCCACAAGGAGCCAACTGCTTTCAATTTTTAAACTATTTCTTTAGGTTTTCTTGATCTCTGTATCTATCTATCTATCTATCTATCATCTCTAAATTCTCTTCATCACTCTCCTATGTTGGGCTCCATCCCTTGGGTCCAGAGTCTCCCTCTTTCTTGGTTTCTCTCTTGGGTTTTTGTTTGTTTGTTGGCTGGGAGTTGAACCCAGGGCCTTTTGCACATTAAGTCCCCACTCTACCACTGAGCTACACCCCCAGCCCACCCCTTTTGTTGTGATGGAGTACATCCTCCAGTATCTTTCTAATAAAGAATGTATAGGTAGTCAACTGAGACTCTGCACATTGGAAATAATCTTTTACTTTTACATTTGATTTTGTTCCCTTAATCCAGAGTCACTGCGGGCCTTCGTTTCTGGGCTTCTAGTCTTTTGGTCAGGTGGGTATTGGAGGGACAGCCACCCAGCCGTGTGGAGGGGAGGTCTGTGTCTAGGAGTTTTTTTCTTCTTATGAAGATTTTTCCCCATTCCTGTTTTCAGCTTCTTCTAGCAACCCCGCCTTCGTTAAGTACCAGGTACCTTCAACTCCTCACCCTTCCTGAGGTTCTTTGGCATGAGTTAGACTACTTTTTCTTCCTCTAGACTAAAGGTCCTTAGCTTCCAATTTTCTTCGGGCAACTGACTCAGTTTGCACTCATCTATCTACTTTCCAGATCCTGAAATTTTGTTGACATCTCTCATGTGCACTTATCACCTCGCCTGTCCTCTCTGTTTCATAGGCCTATGCATTAAAGGACTCTTTAGTGTCATTTAGTGGGAATTCAAGAGGGAGCAGAAGTAAATGCTGCTCTCCAGTGCTCCATGTTCAGTCTGGGGGTCTCCGTTCTCTCCTTCCACTCCAATCAAACTTTTATCCCCATCACTTTGCTGAAACTGTTCTTGTCGAGGTTAAAAACCTTGCCTAATCCACTGGTCAATCCTCAAGCTTTATCTTCCTTGGATTTGCAATAGGATTCGATGCAGTGAATCACCTTCTTCCTGAAGCACACTCTCCTGTCTCTTGCTACCTCAGTCTCCTTTTCTGGCTTCTCTTTCTCACTTCTAAATGTCCCAGTGCCCTCTACCCTCTACTCATATTCTCTTGAGTGGCATGCAGTCCTTGGAGTTTAAATATTAACTCTGTGCCAATATCTTCCCAGTACATGCATTTGATTCCAATCTCCATAACGCCCCAGAGTTCCATGTGGTATAAATCCGTCTGTCTATCTGATGTTTCCAACTGGAAGCCCAATAGGCATCTCAAATTGGAACTTTTCAAGTAGAACTCAGTTTTTCCCCTTAAAACTTCTCCTACCACTATCCTTTTCATTTTGGTGTGCACTAGTAGATTTTGCTTATGGGGGTCCCCCTTGATTATTCTATTTCTCTTTTATCAGTATCAATCCAACTATAAGACATAAAAATTCCATCCTTGAAATATTTCCTGATTGTACAACTTTTCACCATTTCTATTGCTGTTCCCCTACTTTGAGACATCCCATTTCTTGTTTGGACCCCTGTAATAGCTTCCTATCTCCTAGTCTTCTGCCATCACTCTTGTTCCCCCTGCCCCCAGTCTATTTTCCACATAGCAGTGAGAGTGCTCTTAATAAAGAGCAAGCCAGCCACCCTGACTCAGACCATCTAGGGGCATCCACATACTCTGGTTAACCTCCTTCTTACCTAGGCTTACGAGGCTTGATGTATGCTGGCCTCTACATCCCTCTTGACCTCACTGTCACCCCATTCTGGTCACATTGGTTTTCTTGTTTTTCCTTGATCACACACCAAGCTCCTCTGCACATCTTTATATTTTTGCTCTTCTTCTGCAATGAAATGATCCCCTTGTGGATCTCTGCATCATTCATATATCTGCTCAAATGCTTTTTAGAGAGCCCTTCTCTGGCTATCCCAGCTAGAATAAAGCTACCCATTTCATTAGCTTCCTGTGCCCCTGAGACAGCTCCTCCCAGTGGTGACCACTGTGGGCTTGCCATGGGGGAGGGTGTCACCATAACACTTGGTTCTGAATGTCTCACCAAACAGGATGTAGAGTGGCATTTTTGCATGATGAACTCAGAGAGCAAAACCCATACCTTCTGACTAACAGAGCACTGTGACCAGGGTACACATCTTCCCTGTATTTGATTTTATCCGTTGTACAGTGATAATTGGTCAAAAGGGGACAGGACATAGGAAGGGTGACTAGGTAGGGAATGTGGTGGGGCATTCTGGACATTCTGGAGGGAGAATGTGTGTAGGGAGGAGGACATCCCTATTAGGAAAATTCCCATAAATTTAATGGTATTAGTCAGCTTTCCATTACTATGACAAAATACCTGAGATAATCAAATTAATAATGGAAAAAGTTTATTTTGGCTCATGGTTTCAGAGGTTTCAATCTGTGATCACTTGGTCCTATTGCCTTCAGGCCTGTGGTGAGGTAGTAAGTACACCATGGCTGGAGGCATGTGGCAGAGGAAGCCACTCAAATTATGGCAGCTGGGAAGCAAAGAGAGAGAGGGGGAGGGACAGGAGTCCCAACATACCCTTTTGAGGCACACTCCCAGTGACTTAACTTCCTCCAAGTAGGATCCTGCCTTAAAGGTTCTACAACCTTGAGGAATTCAGTCTGCCACTAAGTATCTATTCAGCCATGATGGAAAGGAAGGGTATGGGGTGCAGACCAGATGCCAGGTGTCCTGTAGCAGGTTCTGCTCTGTAATTGCAAAAGTCCTGGTGCTCACCAGGAAGGGTCTACTCTGTTGCATTACCCCAGGCATTTGTTCATTTGTATAACACACGTTTATTATGTACAGATTCTTTTCCAGGCATTGTTCTAGAAACTGTGGTTACAGGAGTAGAAAAGATCCATTACTTTCATGGAGTTTACATTCAGGTGGAGGTGACACCCCAATGAACAAAGAAATATGTGAGTTAATGTATCATCAGGAGGATAAAATGGGTCAATATTGTTATTATTTATTTATTTGTTATTTTAGGTACTAGAGATTTTAGTCCCGGGGCACTTTACCACTGAACAACATCCATTTTTATTTTTTTATTTTGAGACAGGGTCTCACTATGTTGCTTAGGGCTTCACTAAATTGCTGAGACTGGCCTTGAACTTGCAGTCCTCCTGTCTCAGCCTCCTGAGCTGCTGGGATTATAGGTGTGTACCACTGTGCCTGTTCAGTGATTGTTAAAACCTGGTTCACAGACTTCTGAGAGTTCTTGAGACCTTTTCAGGAGGTCAGCAGGGATCAAAACCATTTTCACAAAAAATATTAGGATGTGACTTGCCTTTGTCACTCTTGTTCTCTTGTGAGTGCAAGTGGCATTTTCCAGAGGCACTGTGATGTGTGAGGATGCCATTGCTCTGGTGAGTGACAGAATGGATGTACCCATGCAGTAAGTATTGACAGATATAACCCACACAAACACAGCCTCTTTGGAGTCCTCAATGCTTTAATAGTGTAAAGGAGTTTTGAGACCAAAGAGTTTGAGAATTACTATTACAGACAGACTGGGGTGGTGAAAGGTTTCCATACTGTTTTAGTCAGCTCTTTCACTGCTGTGACTAAAGGATCTGACCAGAACAATTGTATGGAGGAAAAGTTTATTTGAGGGCCTGCGGTTTCAGAGGTCTTAATCCATGGAAGGCCGGCTCCATTCCTTGAGGCTGAACATCATGGCCGGAGAGGGTGGCAGAGGGAAGCAGCTCATGTCATCAGGAAACAGAGAGACTCCACTTGCTAGATACAAATATATACCAAAAGCCAGGCCCCAATTTCCACCTCCACCAGCCACACCCTACCACTCCAGTTACCACTTAGTTAATCCCTATCAGGGGATTAAATCACTGATTGGATTAAAACTCTTACAACCCAATCATTTCTCCTTTTTTTTTTTGGTACCGGGAATTAAATTCAGGGGCACTCAACCACTGAGCCACATCCTCAGCCCTATTTTGTATTTTATTTAGGGACAGGGTTTCACTGAGTTGCTTTAGTGCTTTGCCATTGCTGAGGCTGGCTTTGAACTCGCCATCCTCCTGTCTCAGCCACTGGGATTATAGGTGTGTGCCACCGAGCTCGGCTCTTCTGAACCTTCTTGCATTGTCTCACACATGAGTTTTGGGGGACACCACAGCTAAATCATAACATATACTAAGTAATCTGTGCCCCAACTATCAGTGCTGTCCAGTTAGCTGTGGACACCTAGGTGGGTGCTGGTGTGCTGGGCAGGGGTCATAACTGCCACTCCAGGACGGTGCAAGCCCTGGGCCTGAGAAGAACCCCAGAAACTTGGTGAATCTGGCTGTGGGGCATCTGTCATTGTAATGTGGCTGGGGCAGTGGGAATGTGGAATGTGGGCAGTGGAATGTGGCAAAGGGGCAGTGGCAGCCAGGGCCACCCAACATGAGGTTTCTTCCTATTCTTCGAGCCCTAGCAAGATTCTCCTGGGGGTTTTGTCTCTGACTTCCATCTTACAAACACAGGACTCACATTAGAACCCTGGAAAGTGACAACTGAGACCATTATGATAGCAAGCATGGAAGTGGAAGACCCCAAGGTCTCAGAACCCAGCCCAGTCCCCTCAAGCCAGTGACCATGGCACTGAAGTGTTATGACTTGGTTTCTCCTGGCAGAATTATGGAAGACATAGGGCAAGGAGCCCAGAAAGTTGGATCACTCCCCAAGTGAGTTACTGAGGCTCTGTGTGACATGATGGCATTTGCCAGGCCACTCAGCAAATTGTTTCCCCCCCCCTCCGCCCCCACCGCTGGAGCTGCCTCAGCTCGACAGTCTGTCAGCCACATTTATTGGGAACCCGCTAGCAATGTGAATTGGTAGGTGATCCAGGCATTGAAGTAGCAGTTCCCAAGAGTTGAGGGCTAAGTTATCTATCTATCAAATGCTGTCTGTCTGCTGACATTTGGAAACCCAGGTGACACCCACACACCTGAGGCCTCGGCAGCAGCCCAATTAAAGGTTGCAGTTTTTCTTTAGTTACTTTCTGACCTTGGAGTTTGAGAGTGTGGGTATAGAGCTTTGTTTTTGATCAAACTGCAGGAATGTACTAAGGTCTACGCATTTGAAAATTAACATAGGTACATGGGCATAAATGCACGTCACATGTTTTGCTGGGTCACTTTCAGTAGGACCTAGATTGATCCCTGGTCGGTGACTGATCACTGAGCACTCACTTATTTCCACAGGCAGCAGAAACCTGTCTAGAAAAAACCCTGAACATGCCACTGGATAAAGGTTTAAATGGGCTTTCTGCCAATGAATTGCATTTGATAGTTGCGTGGGTGCAGCCCATGGCAGGAATCCACACAGCTCACAGGAGATCTGTGGGGCCCTGGGGTGTTGCAATGTCACTCTGTCTGGGTAAGTGACAGCCAGGATGTGGGATTTGGTGATTATTTTTGGTTTGGTTTGTTTCTAGCTCAGAAGAAAGACTATATATAACATTGAGAGAGGCATAACTTCCAGATTGTCAAGGTTGGTGCTAATAGTGAATGATCTACTAATATATGTTACAGGGAACCACAAGCTTGCTAGAGCAACGCTCGTGTACTAGATGAAAGGATAAATCTTCTGTTGTGTAATGGGAAAAGAAAGCTGGCAATGTAAATGCAGCCTTAATATTTTTTTCCAGCATTGCATGTGTAATTAGGCATTCAGTGACTTTCTCATCTAAGGAAATTTGACTTTAATGGGAGCTATGTAGCTAACTATCGAAGGAGTCTTTTGAAAATGCAGGGGTGAGGATGGGAAGATATTAGCTGTGGAGATGTATTATATCCATGGCCTTCAAACAAAACAAAAGCAAACAAACAACTCCACCAATCTGCCAGCACGTAAGCTATATAGATAGATGGTAGGCTCATATTCTGAGCCCTTGAAAATTAAGCCAGAGACAGAATGGTCAGATTATTTTTATCTCCTAATGTGTATGTTTTTATCATTGAAGATTCGCGTTCTTGTTAACGAGTGCAATTTCTTTGGCATCTGGAAATTGCAGTTTATGATGTCGTCTTATGATGTCGTGGGAAATTAAGGCATGACCTTGGATAAACCCAAAGTTCACCATGAAGAAGAGAAAGTCTGAAAATGTGGAGTTTATCCAAAGCCGGTATAATAGAGTCCCTCCCCATCCGCTAGCTCCCACCTCCGGATTTGCAGACCATGACAGGGAGCAGCTGGGAGCAGCGACAGCCTGAGCCAGGACGAACAGCAGATCAGAGAGCACTACGAATGGTTGCTGGGAGCCATGGCCATGGCTGTAAAGGGTTAAGAAATTAAAGATGGAGCTTAAAGATCAGAGACTGTGGACAGGTCTGAAAGGCAACCACTTACTTCCCAGGCCCCAGTCCTCTCTGCGGGGCTCATCTTCAGGACAGTCTTCAGAGGGCACCATCTGAGGGGCACTGTTACCCCATCCATCATATCTTCAGTGCACATGGCCAGGATCCCTGTGTGGGTTCAATACACGGGGCTAAACAGTTGGTCTCATATGGCAACTAAAAATTGTTTGGGGAAAAAAAAAATTCACCTCCTATTCCTTTCCTAGCATTTTACAGAAAGTATTTTGAGCTGTCAAAAGGGGGCATCCTTGCTTTTCCAGACAAAAGAAATAGCAATTTGAGTTTGCTCTTAAGAGCAGCCTTGGTGGGAGTGGTAGGCAGCAGCAGAGCCTCTTAGCAATTAAAAACAGAACAGGTGTGCTGTAAAGGCTACACCTGGGTTCCTGGACCCTGCTTATCTACAACCCTGCTACTCAGGGCATCATCTGGGAGCCTGGCCCTTGGCTTCAGGACCAACCTACTGGATTAGAATCTGTGTTTAACAAGGTCCCAGGCCATCTGTAGCATCTTGAAGTTTGAGAAACCCAGTTCATAGTCCTATTTCTCAAACTTCCCTGTGGGTCTGGGTGGAACAGAATCACCTGGAGTGCTTGTTAAAAACAGATTCCTGGCCTTCCAACTCTAACCCAGTGACCCAGAATTCCCAGTAGAGAGGCCTGATAACTGGCATATTTGCCCCAGGGGCTACTATTCATGTGTGAAGAGTGAGGAATACTTCATGATGCTTTTATCTTTTTGAAGAAAATATAGAGGCATATTAAAAATAAACTACCTTCTCCAGGATGCATCTTCCTTTTGAGAAGATGCAGTCTTCTTTTTCCCAGCCACTAAATAGGATGCTAAAGATAGGGCAGAAGGAAGCAGAGAATAGTGCAAGGTTGCTGGCCAGGGATGGAGGAGAGGCTGACATGAGGAATTCTGTGGGAACAGGATGCCACCAGCAGAGGGCAGCAAAGCACGCCCTGCTGTGAGGACCTGCTGCAGTCCTGCTGTGTGGACTGGTAAGGTGGAGACAGCCGAAGAGGTCTTCTGCTACTTGCTTTTGGGACTTTGTGAAGCTGTGTGTGGACCTCAGGTCTGGCTGGACTGACACTATGTTGACCAAGTCAATGGGGGGTCACAGTAGTCTCTGGTAAGATCTGAGCCAGAGCTGTCCAGTAAAAACAGAACGTGAACCGTTGTATTCATGAAAAGTATTTTTAACTTTTCTAGAAGATGCACTTTTAAAAAAAGAAAATGGGCCAGATGCAGTGATGTGCACCTGTAGTCCTAGTTACTTTGGAACTTGAGGCAGGAGGCTAGTGAGTTTGAGCTTGGGTAACATAACTAGAGAGTCCATCTCAAAAAAAAAAAGATGAAATTAATTTCAATAATATATTTTATTGAATCCAACATGTCCAAAATATGATCAACATGTAATCAATATGACATTATTGATGAAATGGTTTATATTCTTTGTCTATCAACTCTTCAAAATTTAGTATTATATTTTGTACTTGTGTGCAAATCAATTTGAACTAACCACATTTCAAGTACTCAGTGGCCACAAGTGGCTAATGGCTACTGTATTGGACATTTCAGGGGAAATGATAAGGCTTTGGGGAGGGGAATTAGGACCAGGAACAGGGAAGGACTAACATCTGGCCTAGGGACAGATTCTGATGTTTTCATACCTGGGAAAATATTCACAGAGGGGCCACATTTCAGTTTAGTTCCTTATTGAGCATCTACTGTATGCCAGGAACTGGGCTGGGGGCTGGAGATACAGAAATCATCAACACAGTTCTAGAACTGGGTCTGGCACAGTTGGGAGAAGCAGAGAAACCACCTTTCAAATCTGTGTGGCACCTGCTGCGGCGGCTTTGTGGGCAGGCTCTGGGTGTTGGACCCTGTCTGGAGGAGGGGCTCTGGATGACCACTGAGGGTTTTTTTTTTGTTAGTTTTTGTTTTTGTTTTCCTTCTCCTAATCAGTTCCGGGTTTATTCAGAAGTTGTTTGAACATTTGTTTTGTCTGGAGAAAGAAAATCTGGCTGAGGTGAAAATTCTTAAGCCTCTAGGGCTTCCTGCAAGGAAAGGTTATTACCTCATCAGCTACCTGTGGCACAGGAATCCTTCCAGGGCTTCCTCTTGACCTTTTACCAAAGATTGGACCTACCGCATTCAAGGTCTCCTGTGCCCCCAGCCATGTCGTTCTAGGTTAATGCTATTTTTGGAGTTCGGTTCTTCATTTCAGTGTGAAGTTCCTCATTTTTCTGCACAAATTGAGTGAAATCCTTAGTGCATTTTTTTTTCTTAGATGGATGGAGACTAAAAGAGAATGGAAGGCCTCCAGCTGTTTGAGGCTCTGTCCTCAACGACAATCAAAATTCTCCATCTTTTCTTGTTCTTGGCACTTTCTGATTGAAATAAGATTCCAGCATTTATCTGCACCTGCAATTTTGACAAGAAAGAAAAATTTAAAAGACAAGTGAAAGAATTCTCCGAGGGAAGTCAATGAGTCGACAGTAGTCAGATGCCTGCAAATCTCTTTTTGCATTCCTCCGTCAATTAAGCTGCAGTCACATATTGGAGAGCGGAACTTAAGACTCGAGTAGAAATGCAAAAATGTGCGTCGATCAGTAGCTGGAACCTTCCTCTGGAGCGAATATTACTTGGAGAGCCGCTGATGATCCATTTGGCATTGAAATGGAGAGGATTTTGAGTCAAAGAGGCCACTTTAAATTATAGATTTGAGTTTAGTTGAAGGTCAGACTTACCTTGCATGAATAAAATCTTCAGAGATTTTGGAATATACTCAGAAAATGCAGGCTATCTTGAGCTCATAAGCATTTCCTTCAGGGGATAAAAGCAGTTTAATATTATTGCCCTCTGCATAATTATTGATCATATTAGCATAGGAAATACCTAAAAGGAAGGCAGAATAACAACCTGATGAACACTTTAATTCTCAACAGCTGACAATCTTGGGGTTTGACAGTAAGTTGCCTGGAGATCTGAGAATATTGTAAAGGTAATTTGGCCATGGCCAGTAATTTCACTTTGTCTAAAAAGTGACCAAAAAAAAAATTGACCCATCGAGAGAGAAATTATTATTTAGCTAATTCCATGTGATACAAATCATTTCCCATCTCCAGGAGTTTGGGAATCACCTGGGGGATCATAATGTTGATTTGGTTATCTGGGTGCATGTGTAATCTGATTCAAAGCTTCCTGGCAGCCAAGAAGAAGAGGGAAATGTAGTAAACTGTAAATTCACAATTTAAGAGGGAGAAGTGTCAGTTCTCAAAGGAAACTGGGATTTTCGTAGGAAAGATCCTAAACATTAAAAAAAAAAAAAGTTTTGATTTGTGACTGTTACATTCTTTCCAAAAGCTACTGGTTCACATCACAGATTAATGATTGGAATTTAGGAAAATGAAAATGCACTTCAGAGGTTTTTGAACCTGTTAATAGGAATTAACTCCTTGTCCAAATTCCTCCCCCTCCAATGCTAATCTAAAGCCTATGTTTTCCCTGATGGCTTGCTGTGTTAATTGGATTATGGAGATAATCCTTCTCCTATAAAAAGTAATCTCTGCAGGTTTTGGAATCTACATTCTGCTGCATTTTGCAGGATTATCTTTCAAAGACAACAGATTAGAAGCACTGGTTGGTACAAATAAATGGCATTGGTATATATAGTGAAGATGTGGCTGGAGAAGGCTTCAGGGTTCCAATAATGAAAGAATGCTAGACTAGCAGTCTGAACACAAGAGTCGTAATCTCAGTATTGCCCTCATCAGTATCACCAGTAGTGTAAATTATGACATGACTTTTCTGGGTTTTCTCTGAGACCCCACTTCCTGTGCAAAAGGAGGAGATAGTACTAAGATCATTTCTCAAAATACAGTTGAAGGAAAACTTGTTCTTCAAAATATGAAGAGAGCTATTAGTCAAATTGTGTAAAGGGATTGAAATGGACAATTTATCAGTGTATACTGTGAGGTTAATATTTATGGATATTATCTCATAAAATATTACTAGTTCATGAATGAAGAATTGGAGTTCGAGTACATTTGGGGAAATCTACATAATCAACTCCTTCTAGAGCACCATGATGCTCGTTAGCATATCACAGACTTGGAAGAGTCTTGCAGTGAAGAAATAAATTTATAAATTGGGCCTAGTGGTGCACATTTGTAATCCCAGTGACTTGGGAGGCTGAGCTAGGAATTTGGAGAGTTTGAGTCCAGGCTGGGCAATTTAGCAAGACCCTGTATCAAAACAAAATGAAGTAAAAAGGGCTAGGGGTATAGCTTAGTGGTAGAGAGCTTCTTAACATGTGCAAACCCAGAGCTCAATCCTGAGTACTGCAAGAAAGAAAAAAAAGGGGGTGTGTGTATTTATTTATTTATTGTGGGTGTGTATATAAAAATGTGTATTATGTAGATAACACTTTTAAGTGCAGGAATTTTCAGTTATTTTGGCTGGAGAATCCTTTTTTTCTAAAAAAAAACCCATTAACTTATGAAATGTGGTTGGTAAATGTTGAACTAGATCGAGGTTTTCTCAAATATTTTGTTCTCAGGATTCTTAAAAATTTTTGAAGACTTCAGGGAACTTTAATTTATGCAAGTTATTCTACTATTATTTATCATTAGACATCAAAAAGGATGCATTTTGAAATATTTAGGCATTAGTTAATTAAAATAGCAATAATAAACATATTGCATATAAATATAAATAACTTGTTTTTTTTCAAAAAGTACTATTTTTCAAAAGCAAAAATTACTGAGGAGAGTGAAATTATTTTACATGTCTGCAAAACAAAAAATTGGTTTTGTGGAAGGCATCCAGATTTGCTATGTTATTGTGTTCAACCTGTTGTGATATATTGTTTTGGGGAAGAATTTATAAAGATATGAAATTCAAGGAGGGAGGAGAGTTCTAGTAGCTTTTTCATGAGAATTGTGGATATTCTTTGATACTATATTAAAATTTGACAAATTTATATCATGTAGAAAATGAAATGGATATCAATGAACTTTTCCAACTCTGTTTCATTAAACTCCTCAGTCTGTCATTCTTGGAATGGATAAAATTAGATATGCTTTTATAACATTATGTGTTTGTTATTTGGAAAATATTGGTTCACTGAGTTATGCAGATCTCCAATTATTGGCACATTCCATTACATGATTTCAAGTATACAGTATGGAATATACAGTATCCAAAAGTCACTTGTTAACATCACTACAAATCTCATTTGAAGAGTACTAGGAAAATGTCAAGTGCATCGTGGCAAATAAAATTTTACCTAACTTCAAAATTTTATTTGAAAGCTTGAATTTTATCGTTGCCAAGAAATACTGTTAACTATTTTCCTTTAAGCAGTGGACTCAGTTATTTTGAAGATAATGTCTGCCTCTTATTCCAGTCTGAAGAGCTACTGTTTGTTCGTTCTTTCAAATAAAAATGGTGTTGCATGAAAACCTCTGCTGGTTCAGCCTACAACTTAGCAACTACATGGTGCTTTTGCTCAGGATTTTTGTACCAGAATGCGACAGATATGCATGTGTACTTCCCATTTTGTCTCATAGAATATTAAGTCAAGGGTTGAGATGTAATAAAATTTATAATTTTTTAGTGCTTCATTAAAGGCATTCTTATGGGATACTGGCTTTTATCTTTTCTCCCTCCCTCCCTTCCTTCCTTCTTAGTACTGGAGATTGAACTCAGGGGCAATTTACACTAAGCTGGCTGGATTTTTCTTTTTAACTACTACTAATAGGTGGCAAAGAGTACAATGACTGTTAAAACAGTTTGGTGCACTGGCTTGATTCATGGTAAGGTACCAGTAGTTTTGTCCACCATTGCTTTTGTATCATGAATGCAAATATTGTCACAGTGAAAAAGGTAATGTCTTAGTGTTTTAGTCAGCTTTTTTGCTACTGTGACTGAAAGACCTGACAAGCACAATCAGAGGAGGAAAAGTTTATTTGGGGGCTCATGGTTTCAGAGGTCTCACTCCATAGACAGCTGACTCCATTCCTTGGGGCTAATGGTGAAGCAATACATTATGGTGGAAGGGAGTGGTGGAGGCAAGCAGCTTACATCATCAGAAAGCAAGAGAGAGAGTCTGCTTATCAGATACAAAATATATACCCCAAAGGCACCCCCCCCAATGATCCACCTCCTCCAGTCACACTCGACCTGCCTTCAGTTACCACTCAGTTAATCCCATCAGGGGATTAATTCATTAATTGGGTCAAGGCTCTAATAACCTAATCATTTTACCTCTGAGCCTTCTTGCATTTTTTTTCTTACACATGAGCTCCTGGGGGACACCTAATATCTAAACCATAACTCTTAGTACTATTGTGAAGTAAACTTTGACCCTGAAAAGGTCTTGGGGCCCCAAGGAATCTGTGCTCTGTATTTTGAGAACAACTGGATTCAATCTTCTTGAAAGTCTTCTGCCTTGTTCTAAGAATCTAAGATGAGGACAAATCAGATGCATTTACTTACCTATCTGATCCTTCTTTGTGTGCACTTTTAGGCAGTTGTTTGAGTCTAGGTGTTCAATGTGTGACCCTGGAATAGACAGTAATTCAAAGCCTAGTAGTTAAGGATATGGACTCTGGAAGCCATACCCTTGAAACCTGGCTCTATCCCTTTCCAGCTGTGTCAGCTGGGGCAAGTTTTACCTCTCAATGCTTTTATTTTTTCATCTCTAAAATGGGCACAATAAAAGTTCACAGGTAGTTGTGAAAATGAGGTAAGCTCATTACACTTAAAATGATTAGAACAGTGCCCAGGATATAGCCTGTCCTCAATAAACATTACTTATCATTATGATCGCTGATCCGTAGGAGGCCCCATCACCCTGGCTTCAAAACTATGACATATTACTTTATACCTGGTAGGGTGGCCACAATCAGAAAGTCAGACAATAAATAACAAGCATTGGCGAGGATGTGGAGAAATCAGAATCCTCAAACATTGCTGGTGGGAATGTGAAATGGTGACACTATTTTGGAAAACAGTTTGTCATTACCCCAAGAAGTCAAATTATAAAGTTATCATTTGATTCTCTCCCTTGTTTTTTTTTTAAGATGGGAGGGGAGGAGAGGGGGGATAGTAGAGGATAGGAAAGGTAGCAGAATACAACAGTTACTAATATGGCATTATGTAAAAATGTGGATGTGTAACCGATGTGATTCTGCAATCTGTATTTGGGGTAAAAATGGGAGTTCATAACCCACTTGAATCTAATGTATGAAATATGATATATCAAGAGCTTTGTAATGTTTTGAACAACCAATAAAAAAGGGCAGTTTATAAAAATTTAACGAATAATGAAAATATTAAAAAAAGTTATCATTTGACCCAGCAGTTTGACTCTTCAGTATATACCCAAGAGAAATGAAAACATATGTCCACACAATCACTTCTACACAAATGTTCACAGCAGCATTATTCATAATAGCTGAAATCAAAAAGTGAAAAAAATGTACATCGACTGATGAATGGATAAACAAAATATAGTATATGTATGCAATGAAGCAGTATTCAGCCATAGAAAGGAATAGAGTACTGATTCATGCCGCAAAGTCGATGAATCTTGAAAACTACGTTAAGTGAAAGAAACCATTCACAAAACTCACATGCTGTATGAGTTCATTTACATGAAGGCCCAGAACAAACAAATACAGAGATGGGAAGTGGGTCTGTGGTTGGTCAGGGATGCAGAAGGGGTTAATGGGAGGATTGGGGGTGATGGATTAAAGCACAGTGTCCTTCAGAGGTAATGAAAGTGTTCTAAAGTTCGTTGTGGCCACTACTGCACAACTCTGCAAATGTACTCAACAGTATTGAATCGTACACTTTAAGTGGGTGAATTGCTTGGTCTGTAAGTTATAGCTCAATAAAACTATTACAAATAAAAAGGAATGTCATCAATGAAAGCTTGGCCATGGATGTCTGTAGAGAAGGGAGGCATGAGGCTCTTCCTTGATAAGACTTACCTGATGTAAGCAAATGCGTCTCAACTCATTCCACCTCCCTTCGGTCTGCTTTGATCTCACCAAGAAATGTGTAGATCATTGATTCAGCATGACCCAGGGGAAGGGTGGGTTAGTGGACTGGAAATTTATGGCTTCTGGAAGGGGATAACCCATATTTTTAAAAAAGGCTAAACTGGCATTTGGATTTATATTTTAGCCTCTTGTGAGTTTAGTTAGCTATTGTTTATAACTGAAAATTTGATCATCTTGGGGTTAGATCAAGTCCATTTTCAAATACTGCAAAGTCGCGGGTCTCATGCTGGACAGTGAAGTGTTCACCAAGAGCAGTTTCAGTTGTGAGGCCTCTTGAAGACCCAGCAGCTAACTTTCCCTGGACAACACCATGACCTTCTTGCTCACATGTCTTTCTAACAACCTATGTGGCACCATAATACATTCACACACATTGATCTTCAGTATGCAGCAAGAATCCTGCCAGTTCCATGGACTGACCATCTGGTTTTTAAGCAAGACTCTTAATTGCTATTGACGGATCTGACATTCTCAGTATGGGCTAGTGGTCATTTATTTGGCTGCTTTGACTTGGGAGGGTGAAAAATGCTCTCAGAAATGGAATAGTGTTTGACCCCATCAGGAGACTCAGTGGCTTAGAACTTGTTACTCAGGCAGTTTTGTGCATATCTCTTCTGCTCTCTGCCCTGCTTCCCCAGCTGCCACAAGAAGGCATGTCCTCCAAGGCCTACAATGGAAAGTGAGGTGAATGAACCATCTAGGAAGCAGGTCACAGGTGTGAGCAAGGAAGACTTAAAGGCATATATGGAGCCTTACTATCTCCCTGGGGATTTTCATTTATACAACAAATACTTGGTGGGTTCCAGGCGAGGCAGTACCAACAATAGAAAAGAGAAACCAGCAACTGCCCCCAAGGTGTTTATATTATGAAATATGGATATGGGGACCATATTCATTAATTTGCTAATGAGGACATCTACTTGGTTTTATAGTTCTACACATGGTCATTGGTTCCAAATATTTTAGTCACGGGGTTGCCAGAAGGGTCAGAAGTTTCAGGTCTGGGGAAGGTGGGAAGGATATAGATAATGTATAATAATAATAAAATTCATGTGCTCCAACACAAAAAAATGAATGCCTGGGGCAAACTTGAGCAGCAGATTCCCAGAGTGAGATTTAACATGTTGATTTGAATATGCATATTGCATGTTGACTACACCTTCCCCCTTTTATTCTCCAACACCCATCTCAAGGTACCCTCAAAGGCCCCATGTTTTAGAGATCCTGTAGTAATCACCTGATTTGTTGCAATGCATAAGGGCCTCCACATAGAAAGGAGACAAAGGTTGACCTTGAATGGAAGGTCACCTGGGTGATGACCTCAGACCTGTTAGAGGCTATGAGAAAAGAGTTAGAAAAATGGTAAATTAGCAGAAAATTTGGAGACTGAACCCGGTGCCATGATGCATGCCTGTAATCCCAGTGGCTTGGGGCTCTGAGACAGAGTTAAAAGCCAGGCTCAGAAACTTAGGGAGGCCCTGTCTCAAAATAAAAAGGGCTGGAGATGTTGGAGATGTGTCTCAGTGGTTAAGCGCCCCTGGGTCCAATCCCCAGTACCAAAAAAAAAAAAAAAATTGGAGACTGGAAAAGGAAGAACCCCAGAGAAGCTGGTCAGAGGGTTAGCAAGAAGGGGCAGAGGGGCCTGGCAGAGGTGCTCTGCAGCAATCAGCCCTGCTCCACAATGGATGGGATCCCAACAGTATTATTGTTTCCACTTCACCAGACTGTTGTCATTTACACTTTAAAATATTATGAGGTGCAGCAGGGGAGAGGGAGATGGTATGAGATGCAGCAGAAGTTTGACAGTAATAGGCATCACTAGGCAGCAAAACGAAAATAAGCAGATAAGAATAGATTAGGATGTTAAGAAAAACAAGGTATTTCTTAAAAAAAAAAAAAGGAAGAGAAACTGAAGTCAAAAGAGAAATTTAAAGAAGGATGAGTTTTATCACAGCACTGGGAGTCAGAAGCCGGCATGAGCAAGTAATTTCTGTTCACAGGGGCCAGATCTAAGCTTTGGGGGCTTAAACCAGAACAGTCTGGGGAAAGGTGGGCCCTGAGTTTTGGCTGCAATGGCTTCACAGGAAATCCTCCCATGACTACATGGTGGCACCTGCAGGGACCTCATAACTCCTCCAATATGGTCTCCCTTTCACCTTCAGCATAACTTCTAGATGGCTCCATTGGAGGCCTGGCATGGGTGAGGCATTCGTAAAACTGCTGGTGGGCACCTCAGACTTCCATGGGCCAGCCTGTCTCCCCTTCCCCTTCACACTCCACAGCTTGCCAACCCCACGTTACCTGCCATTGCCTTGAGGTCAACAATACCAAATACTCATTTTGAGGCCTCTGCCTGCATTATCCCCCATTCACACTCCCCACCTCTTCTTTGTTTTCATCCTTTGAGAATGGGGCCCCTACTCCCCCTATCCTGGGCAAGGTGACCTGTGCAGGCTCATGCTCTCCTAGAACTCTGTACATATCCTCATCACAGAACTTTCCACATGGTCCTGTATTTACCTGTTACCTTCTATTGTCTGCAAGCGCTGACTGGGTAGTTGAAAGCCTGGGCACTGGAACAGATTGGATTATATTGTGGTTACAACCTTGAGCAGGTAGCTTTACTTTTTCGATGCTTCCTCAGGCAGGAGAGGAATAATGATAGTGCTTACCTTGAAGAGCTGTTGCAAGGACCACAAGTAATGGCCTTCAACTCCAGGTAAAGTGATAAGCTTGGCAGGTGGATGGTTATGGGTGGTACTTAGCCCACAGCCACGGGGAACAGGGACTACTAAGCCCATTCTTGTGTCTCCTGTGCCATGCAAAGGGCCTGGTGTTTAGCAAGCACCACTGAATTGAGCCAGGACAGATAACTTTGCATTAGCCTGGGAGATGTCAGTTTAAATGACCAAGAAGTAAAAATTACAAAATGCTTTCTGGCCTCCTGAGAAAATAGTCATTTTCTTGATTATAAGAAGGAAGCATACTAAAATGTACAAATACAAAAATAAAGTAAAACCACCAATAGCTAGGGTGACTACATAATTTATGATAAAACAGGAGTGCTTTTGAGAGTGAACCACAGTGCTCTTAAAATTAGACTGTTCCTGGTAAACCAGGACATCTATAAGCTCTGCTCCCCAGAGATGGCCAAAGTTAACAGTTTTGTTACATAGTCTTCTAGTCTTTTTTCCTTATGCTTATTCTGTAAATAGTTTTTTCTAACCTGGTTTCCTTTTACTTAATAATATATCATGACATCCCTTCATGACATAAATATAGATCTTTATCATTATTTTTAATGAGTGCGTACTACTTATTTGGATTTACTTTAATTTATTCAACTGATCCTGTATTGATGGATATCTAGATTGTTCCAATTTTTGAGAATGATAAAATATTTATAAAGAAATCTTCAAGTTGCTTGTTATCACTTTGTGGATTGGAATTTTGCAGGGACAATATTCAGATGGCCAATTATTTTCTCTAAGGTGCTTTTCCCTCCACAGTGGCTGTATCTGTTGCCTCCAGGGACTTACTTACAATCTTGTGGACTGGCTAGCTATTTTCCCTATGGGCATATGCAGAGAAAAGTTAGCATATTCTCCCCTTCCATTAAATATTATTAAAAATAGAGTCATTTTATAAAAACAACCAAACAGAATTAATAACTAATGTTACTGACAATTGCATTTAAATAGGTGACACACTATTTCAAAGAGGTAAGGAACTGTGAAAGCTGCTATTTAATTAGGTACCATTTTTACTGGCCCTCAATTCTGATGCTACTTGAGTAAAATGTTTAGTTCATTCATTCATAAATTCATTCATTCAAAAAATGACTAATTGCAGGCTTGTGTCAGTCATAGAGAAACTTTCAGCAATTTAAATCAAATACAATAAAACCTCATTTATGCAGATTCCACTGACTCATTAAGAAATTTTACTGTACTCCTGCTTGGCGTCATTCATTCAAATACCTCACTTTAATTGAGAATCCTGGCTACTATCCTATCCCGTGAGCCACTCCACGGCACATCAGCTTCTTGATATCCTCAAGGGATATAGTCAGGAGAACTTTGCAATCTCCAAATTTGGGAACTCCATTAAAGCACTTTTTGCATAGTGTTGTATAGATGAAGATAAGTAGAGCAAAACAAAGCTATGCTGATGCAGATGCCCGGCTGTCAGAGAACCTAGCAGGTTGGTGTGGCACGGGAGGCTGAGGATTTCTGGAAGCACTGAATATTGACCAGTTGTTTCAAAATAGGACAATAAGCCAAGACTTGAAAGTATACTGGTAAAAAGATAAAGAGAGTTTGAAGATTAAAAATGGAGAGATGGGTGAGAAGTTTTTTTGGAGAAGAAAAGATAAAGATGATCAAGCTAAACAGAAACTGGCTTGTATTAGTTAGATCCTACTTTAAAACTGGCAGGATATGTAGGGTTTTCTTTCTTTTTTTGGTACTGGGGATTGAACCCAGGGGCACTTAACCACTGAGCCACATCCCCAGACCTTTTTATTTTTTATGTTGAAACAGGGTCTCGCTAATTTGCTTAGAGCCTCAGTAAATTGCTGAGGCTGGCTTTGAACTTGCAATCCTCCTGCCTCAGCCTCCAGAGCTGCTGGGATTACAGGTGTGCACCACCGCCCACAGCATAAAATTGTCAGGATATGATCAAGTCCCAGAGGGAATGCTAAGGCTTGGCAGGTGGTAGGTGGATTCATGTTTTAGAAACTTCATCTCCAATGTTGTGTTAATGATATTTGGGAGTGGAGACTTTGGTGGTAATTAGGATTAGATAAAGTCATTCCTGCCATGGCATTGGTGGCTATATAAGAAGAGGAAGAGACGCCTGGGGGAGTGTGCTTGCTTTATTTTGCCATGTGCTGCCCTCCACCTTTTATAGCAGGAAGTCCTTTCCCAGATACTGCACAGATGCCAGCACCATGCTCCTGAACCTCCCAGCCTCCAGAATTATAAGAAATAAATTTCTTTATAAATTACCCAGCCTCAGGTGTTTGCTATAACAACAGAAAACAGGCCCAGTCAATGAGTACCTCAGTTTTATATTGTTATGTAACAAATTCCCATGAACACGAATGTGTCTTAACAACACCCACATATCTCACAGTTTCTGTAGGAAGTCTGGACATAGTCTCTCTGCTCAGGTCTCTTATATAACTGGAATCAGGTTGTCAACAGGGCTCTGGTCTAATCTAGAGCATAGGGTTCCCTTCTGCACACATTCAAGTTTGGGTAGAATTCAGCTCCTTGTGGTTGTAGGGCTGATTGCCGCTTTCTTCCTGGCTATTGGCAGGGGTTGCTCTGCACTCCCAAGGGGGCTCTCAGGCCCTAGCTACATGGCCCCCTCCACCAGCAGTTGCTTTCTACCAAGCCAACATGTGTCTCTTTTAAGGGCTCACATAATTAGGTCATGCCCATCTGAGACAATCTCTCTTTTAATTAACTCAAAACCAACTGATTAGGGACCTTAATGACCTTTGTAAAGTCCTCGTGCTGGTATTCATAGTCCTGCTTGCACCCAGGGCAAGGTGTTATTTGGGACACATACACCACGGGGCAGAAGTTGTGAAGGACATCTTAGGATTTTGCCAAATCCAATGAGATAAGTAAAAACAACTAGAAAAAGCATTGCTATCGTGATCCTGAAGTCACTTGGGCTCATAAACATGAATGTGGTTAACAGTTCATGCCAGGCCAAATGTTCTGTTTGTAACAATTGCAAACCTTTAAAGAGCAGAAGGAGAATCTCCAGGAACCATGCCATGGGCCATCCCCTAGGTTAATGTCCCAGTTGAGAGATCAGTACAGGAGGGGCAGGGTGGCAGAGTTTGACTGGGGACATCATTCCTTCTACTGAGGCCCAGTGAGTCTGTTTTCTGTCTACTAGTTAAGTCCTGAGGGACCACTCAGGGTAAAAACTGCTGGCAATGCCCAAGCCTCTAAGCAAAGGTCTTCAGGGAATGAGCACCTAGCAAAGGATGGTTAGGATGGTGCTGTGTGCGTGGCAGTGTGTACGTGTGTGTGTGTGTGTGTGTAGGGCAACAAGTAAACGGTCAATTAAATATCAACATCCCAAATAAGTGTGGCTGCACTTAACCTCCACACTCGTTCTTAATGGACAGACATTCAAGATGTCACATACAAAAAGGCAATTTTCCAAAGGGAAAAATCTATCCCAGACCTGGTCTAAATCAGTAGGTCCATATTAGGAGACACATGGTGATTTACTGCAGCAAGATTTTACCCTCTTACCGGTCACAGGTGCTTGTGGGTGGGAGAACAAGGCACCTCATTGTGGTCACTGTCCTATATGCAGCTGTTTTTACCTGACACACCTCCAGCTGCCAAGTACTCCATCACCCCAAATGCCAACATTCCTGCAGTGGTAAAAACAGGAGGGAGAAGTAGGGGGCTGTTAGGGCCATTGTGGTCTGGAACAGGTACCCCATTAGTCAGATTCCTACAGGGGAGAAGCTTAGGGGGAGAGCAGGAATCCTTGCCATCATGGGAACTGATGATATAAACTCAGAAAAAAAAATAGATTTGAGCTCTGAGTCGAACACAGTTGAGGGCTTAGTCTCCGAAACTCTTGTCCCTGAGGCCTCTATCTTGGGCTACAGACAGACCACGTTAAGTCTATGTTTGCAAAGCTAAGGGACAGACATCCATTTGCAGTTACTAAAAACCGTCAGCATCAGAGAGAGATCTGGATGGAACCAAAAAAAGTTGCAAAACTTTGAAACCCCAGAATCTGCAGGAACTTAAATTACCCAGGACCTGGGGATATACAAAACAGAGAAGGAGGGGAGATGCCAGGTGAGGATACAGCCTCTGAATTTTGTGGACACTCTACTGCTGGGCAGAAGATAAGGCTCACTCATTAGTGATGTGAAGCAATGCCCAGTGTCCTCCTTGTTGGACTCAAGATTTAAATAAATGCCTCAGAAGAGTGACAGCTTGAGTAGGTCATGGGCTTCAGAGTCCCTGATGAAAAGTGCTGCATTATTGATGAGCACTGAGGGTCACCTCTTTTCTCTGCATGGAGGCCTGGGCTGAAAAATTAGAAGGAAGAAGGGGTCCAGCCCCATGCCTGCCATCGAATGGTCCACTATCTGCCAGGAACTCTTCTAAGTGATTTATGTAGGAATGGTTATTTTTGTTTAAAGGGGAAGCTAAGGAACACATAGAGAGATGAGGTGTTTGAGGCTACATGAATAACAAGTGGCCCACCTGAGATTTGAATGGGCTTGGAATCACAGTAGGGTCAGAGTCCTTGTGTTGGGGGGGAGGGCAGGCTATTTTGGTCTCCTGTCATGCTGGGCTGCTTCATCCAACCAGAGCAGAGAACCCACAGGATTTCGCAGTCTTTTCCAAGCATGCAATGCTCACAAAACAGGTAAAAAATGTCAAGTGCACAGAAGCCAGTAAAATGAAGCCTGGAGTTGCTGGGTGGCAATGACAGGCCTAAGGAGGTACCCCTTTCTCTCCACTGCACACTGCCTGCAAGATTATTGATTGCAACATTACAGAAATGCCACTTTCCACTTCAGGGCAATTGTTACTTGCAGTACCAGATGGCTGTCCTCAGGGTTCACCTCAGCTAAGCATAAATATAAAACTCACTATTTCTGAGGGGGGTCTGACGATGCCCAGGTGTGTGGTTCCAAAGCAATTTTACTTCGAGTAAATCAGTAGGTCCATATTAGGAGACACATGGTAATTTATTGCAGCAAGATTTTATGTCTTTGTCAGTCATTAGCAAAATTTTGTACCAGAAATTCTTTCCTCTTTAATCTTGGTGGGATTGGCATTACACATAACTTGACGATTAAGACAAGAATATCTTGCAGATAGGGAGGTCGTTAATCTAAAGGGTTTCTGCAGTGTGAAATGCAAATGCTCAGTGACAGGTATGTCAGGATCCCCCAAAGCCTTCTTAATCTGCCATAAAGGGATCCAAGGAAAGGTTTGATTATTTTGTTAACACAAATAAGAAGCCCGTTTGCAGCTCAGCTCTCTTTGCAGCTCCAATTCCTTTACCATTTGTTCAGATAAACTTTCCAGCCCCTGGAGGGTCAGCTCATCAACAGCTTCTTTCCCTCTGTGTTCTCAATGACAGACCTGGGATTTGGGGTCTGCATGCACAGAAGGTGAGGGTAAAACAGACAGTGTTGCTCTCTCTCTCTTTCTAGTGTTGCTCTGTGGATCATGACCAGCTCTTTTCTCCTGCACTCCACCTCTCTCAGGGGTGTGTGTGTGTGTGTGTGTGTGTGTACGCTCAGGGCTGGGGGGGGGGGACCAGAACTTTCCATACTCATCTTCTGGAGTGATGGTGTTATTGGTCCATTCTGGGAGATGAGCAATGTTGGCACGTGAGTCAGCCTTGCTGAGCTTTAGGAAGCTCCATTTCTAACCCAGTTTTGCCACCATTAACTGTGTGACTTTGGGCAAGTCATCCCTGTTACTTCAGTTTCCCTGACTCGAACTAAGGATTACCAAAGTCTTTTTAGTTTTAGATCCCACACCCCTGTTACCTTTGCTCCACAATATGCTCAGAGGCCCTCAGTGAAGAATCTCACAATTGGCTACTTTATTTGGTAAGTTTTGCCTCCTATTGTCTTACATTAGCCCAGACAATGACGTGCCAGATAGAAAACAGTGTGTTCAAAGGGTGGAGTCTGGTGTTGGACTTCCAGTTCAAATCTTGGCTCTGCATGACCCGCAGGAAATCTTGTAACCTGTTTATGCTTTAGTTCTCTTGTCTCAAAAAATAGACTGGACCATAATAGTACCAACCTCATAGACATCTTGTGAAAATTAAATAAACGTATATTTATAAAACACTTAACACAATTCGTGATCTATGCTGAATACTAAATGTTAGCTGTATTATTATTTTCATTATTCTCTATACCTTGTGGGAAAAAAAAACTATGAGATCTCATTCCTATTACAAATTTAATCAGAACATCACTTCCACCATCAGTCAAAACAATTAGTCTTTATTTAGAGATTGGTATAAAATAATGGGGACTCCCTTCTTCACATATGCCCCAAGATTTTGTGGGGCTGTCCATCTTATCTGGGAGGATGAAGATGAGGACAGCAACTTTTTTGGGGTTCCACAGCAGGCCTTCCAGGCATTGGCCCATGATCTGCTTCCTTCCTGCTTTTCTGGAACCCAAGATCCTTACCCCTAACCCAAGTGTGCTGCCTGTATACAGCTTTCTGGTTTTGTTCTCAAAACCTACGGAGCATTTGTAGAAACTGCCATGGTTTCATGCCAGTGAGGGATCTTTGTGTCTTTCTTTCCCCTTCACCATTTTCTCTCCCTCCTCCTTGGCTTTTTTCCCTTTTTCTTCCCCAGGGGGTCCCTCTGGTTGCTCTCTTCATCTTCTCTTCATCCCCAGAGTTCTCCAGGGGCTCATCCACCATGGTCTCGGCTTAGTGCCTTGCAAAGAAAATTCTGTCCCTCTGCACCTTTCAGCAAAACTATCAGCCCAAAAAGTTTCGGAAAAAAAAATTCATTATCTTTAATGGGATTTCTTTACCAGTCCTGGCCAGGAGGGACCCGGGTTCCCAGGAAATTTAAATTAATGAATGCCCTACCATGGGGTGTGGAGGGGAGTGGGGGAAGCCAACCAAAATGAGATATAATTTCTTTTTGAGCTTTGCAATGAAGGGTGAGAGTCTAAAACAGAAAACCTAAAAGACTGTCTAGCTAGGAAAAAAGAATTTAAAGTTTCCCCGAGAACCCCAGGACTGTTCTGAATCCGTTCTGAGCCAAGTAGAAATATTTGGATGAGGGGAAATGGCTTCTCTCTTGTAATTGGCATCTCGTTGATCAGGGATGACTATCTAAGACCATGAGAGGGTTGTCAGGAAAATCAGCGTATAGAACATTTTACTAACAAATTCCTAATTTCATCTGTGCCAACCACGAAACTTATTGTACTCATTTTGGCTCTTGAACGAAAGAGCAACTGGCGGGTACCTTTGGGGTCTTGGAAGGAGATTTAGAGAGGTTTGTTAGTCTATTAGAAAGCAGGGGGAGCGGTCTTCCCTTCAGCTTTAAACTCCAGAGAAGTCTATTAGAAGTCTCCACGTACAGCTCGAATCTCTTTCCCCTTTGATTCAATCACCCCGAGTCATTAGGCTGGCTGAACAGCACTTTGGACTGCACACTATAAATAATTAAAATGTAGAAACATGTGTGGTCACCTGACACAGCCCCCAGAGCTGTGCAGAGGCAGAGGATGTCTGGCTTTGTGCTGAGCTTCTTGCTGAGGCTGGAAGTTTTAAAGCTGCCTAACTAGTCCCAGCCTCGTCCTCCCAGCGACAGCCTCACATTCTTCACTGGCCCTGAACTGGCGTTTGGTACACCTGTCACACTCTGCAGCTCCTTGGGGAACCTGCCCTTCTAGGCCAACTCCTCCTACTGGTGCTATGTTTCCAGACTGTCCCTCCAATTGATGTCCCTCCAGGTATGGCAGATGGCATTTTCCAAAAGAAGCTGTGTGTTAGTTCTTAGGGCTGCCATAAGTTTACCATGAACTTGGTGGTTTAAAATTGTACAAAGTACCTTCTCTCACAGTTTTGGAGGCTGGAAATCTGAACACGGAGGTGCCCACAGGGCCATGTTCCTTCTGAAGGCGCAAGGGGAGGGTACTTCTGTGTCTCTTCCCACTTCTGGTGGTTCCTGGCTGTCCTTGGCTTGTGGTGGCATCACTCCAGTCTCATCTTCTGTCTTCCCTTGTGCCTGCCTCCTCTGTGACTGTGTGACAGATCCTCTTTTTATAAGGACACTAGTCACTGGACTTAGGGCTCATCCTAATCCAGTATGATCTCATCTTAATTATATCTGCAAAGACCCTTTTTCCAAATAAGGTCATATTCTGAAGTCTAAGGACACATGAATTTGAGAGTGAGAGGACACTATTTAATCTATTACCACCCTCTATCATCTTTCCTACCCGCATGGCCTTCCAGAAATTGACACTCTCCCATTAAGAGCCAAAGTCTGTGCCCCATCCCCTAACCTGGATGAACTTCTGTGACCACTTCAACTAACAGAGTATGGTGGAAATGATGTTGTGTGGCTTCCAGGGGTCACAAAAGACATGTCACAAAAGACATACAGCTTCTGCCTGCCCCTCTGTCCCTTGCAGTGCATGCCAAGATATCATGTGGTGGGTAACTGTAGTTCCCCCAGCTTTCTAACAGCAAAGCCAGGGGGCCAGTCCATGTGAGTGAGCTATGAAAGAACTGGTGTTGCATGAAGCCCAGACTTCGCCACCTAGCCAGACCCAAATAGCATATTCAAAAGCAAGCAATGACTGTTGTTTTAGTTCTCTGTGTCTTAGGGTGGTATTTTATGCAGGTTTAGGTATTCCTGGTAAACAGAGCCTAACCTTCAGAACTTTGTAACTCTTCTCCATAGTCTCCTCTTTTCTACCTCTTGAGTAGTTAAGTCCATAAATCTCCTCCCCTCTTCTTGCCCTGCCTAACTGGGTATTTCACTCTGAATTGGATCATTAGCATCTTAACTGGCTTCTAAACTTTGGTCTCTTCCTTCCTCTATCCTATCAAATTATCTCTTTAGCGCAATTTGGCCTTGCCACTATTGTGCTCAAAATTCACTGATGGCTCTCCATTTCTTAGGGAATTAAAAAAAAAAAAAAGAAAATTCCTTAAATGAGAGTCAAGCCTTCTTTTATTTTGTAAGGGTCCGGTGAAGCGTCAGAGGAAGAGACCACAAGAGACTGGCTTCATGCAATAAGCAGGAGGGAGTTTATTGAGGATCCAATTCAGCACGCTGAGGCTCCAGGCAGGCTCGCTCAAGAAGGGAGGGCAGCCCAGAGCCCAGAGCAGAGGTCAAGCAGTGCTTAAGTACACTTTTTGGGGAGGGCGGGGGGGCTTTGTATACATCAGAACAAATCATCATGAGGCGCGGGAAAATTGAACAACAACTCCTAAACATGATTAGTTCATTCGTTGGCGGGAACAGGTCGGACGGGGGTGATTGGTCACTCCTAAGCGGGGTACACATTCAAACTGATTGGTTTTAGGGCCTAAATGACTACATGACAAGTTACACAGAGTCCCAGGTTATTAGACAACCAGGGAGTCAGTGGGAATATTTACTGGGCAGTTCCAGTATTGTCCTAACAGCTACAGGGATTTCAGGTTTTGCAGGTAGCATAGAAACCTAACAATACCTAATCCTTTACATTTTAACTCAGGCCTTGCAGCTTAGAAACTTTACAACACCCGGTCTTTTACCCTTTAACTTTTACGCTTTAACTTCAATTTCTTTTACCCTTACAATTTAGCCTCAGTTTACTTTTCCTACCTCATTGGCTGTATCTTTTCCATAAAGATTCTGTGCATCTAACAAGTCAGACTCTTCTCTGTTCCAAATACACCTTGAGCTGGATCTTCCTCCTTGGTATCTTGTTCAGGTTTTAGTTATACTTTCAACCTTTAGTTATACTTTCTGAGCACCTCTTCATGCCAGGCCATGTACAGGAAACTGAAGGACCCTGGAGCACTCCTCCTCTCCATCTTCTCACTTCGTCTCATTGGAGTCCTACCCACTTGCCAAGGCACAGCTCCAAACTTCACTAGCTCCATGAAACCTTCCCAGATTTCTTAGGGAAAAGTTATCTTTTTTTTTTTTTTCTCCCTCTGAAATCTTGTATCTTTTTCTCCAGTCAAACCCATGTGACCACACCATGCTTCTCAAGCCTCTGGACTCTTATGCATGCTGGGTTTTCTTCCTTTGCCCTTTCCAATTGGTTGACATCCAGTTACCTTCATACCCATCTTTTCAGAAATTTTCTGTGACCCACTTTGTTTGATTTAGATATCCTAATGTATAACAGTCTTTGTCCTAGAATGGATCCTGTGGTTATCTCTGTGGCTCTGAAAGGGCAGGGATTAGGTCATTTATTCCTGTCTGTACTTTATGTAGCTAGCCCATAGAGAGAGCTATGTAAATGTTTCTTGAATGACTCAATGTTGAACACGTGAAGATCATGCTAGAGAGATCTAAAAGGTTTTTTTTTTTTTGACATGGTTGGAAAAAGATTTGGAAATGAATTAAAACTAAAACAAACAAAAAGATTTGGAAATGAGAATTTGCTTAACCACTAAAGGTTCATGGTTGCATTTTAGGTTCTTTGAGTTGATTATTGAGCTTGACTCCAGGTAAAAGGAATTTATACATTAGTCCCCCCTTACCCTCAGGGGATACATTCCAAGATCATAGGGTGAAGACCTGAAACTGTAGATAGAGGCCAAGCCTATATTACTAAGTTTTTCCCTATATGTATATACCTATGATAAAGTTTAATTTATAAATTAGTCACAGTAAGAGATTAACAGCAACTAATAATAAAGTAGAATAATTGTAGCAATATGCTATCATAAAAGTTTTGTGAATGTGGTCTTTTTCTCAAAAGACTTTACATTGTACTGTGTTTTCAGACTGAGATTGGCCTCAGGTAGCTGCATCTGTGAAAAAGAAAACTGTAGACAAAGGGGTTACTACACATAGTCCTTTATTGGCCCCCAACCATGTTTTGGTAATAAAGAAACATTTTAACCATAAGATATTCAATTTTGCATTTTACTAATGTTTATTTTGTTCTCAGTATAAACATCTTTTATCTGTTCAACAAAATTATAAATTTACAAGGATAGATTTTGCGTATTTCATTTATTTTAATTTTGATTTTATTTTCTTATAATTCTGACACATAGTGAAATTTGAAAACCACGGCTCTAAAGAAAACAATTTGGCAAGTTTGGAAAAACCCCCAAAAGATCCAATCTGAGAATAAGTGTTTTGTTAAAGTTGATCTATCTTTGTCTGCCCTTCATCTTACTTCAAATAAAACCCTATATCAATAGTTCTGAACTTTTGACTGGAAAACTTTTTTTTGTTTTTTATTTTTTATAATTTTTTGTTGTAGATGAACACAATACCTTTATTTATTTATTTATTTTAAATATTTATTTTTTTGATTTGGTTGGACACAATATCTTTACTTATATATTTATTTTTATGTGGTGCTGAGGATTGAACCCAGGGCCTCACATGTGCTAGGTGAGCACCTTACTACTGAGCCACAACCCCACCCCCTTATTTATTTATTTATATGTGGTGCTGAGGATTGAACCCAGGGCCTCAAGCATGCAAGGCAATCGCTCTACCACTGAGCCACAAACCCAGCCCCAAAACTTTTATTTTTTTGACATTTTTAGATGGACAAATAAATATTTGTAACATTTATTGTGTACAGGTTGTTTTGAAACACATTGTCCTTATCATCCTTGGAGGATAGGTTCTGGGATCTCCTGCAAATGCTCAAATCCATGGATGCTCAAGTGCTTTATCTAAAATTGCGTTGTTTATACATGTAACTTACCCACGACCTCCTGTGTTCTTTAAATCATCTCTAGATTACTTACAATACTTAATACAATGTAAGTGCTATATAAAGAATTGTTATATTGTATTATTTATGGAATGATAACAAGAAATATCTGTACATGTAAAGTGCTATGCATTTTTTAAAAAATATATTTTTGATCTGTGGGTGATTGACTCCTCCAAAGCAGACCTAAGAATATGAAGGATCACCTGTGCGAATATATTGTGGAATGGCTATGTCGAGCTTATTAGGAATATGCACTAACTTGCACACCTCTCATTTTTTGCAATTAGAATACTTAGCTAATCTCCTAGCAATTTGGGGGAATATAATATGTTGCTATTAACTGTAGTCACCATTTTGTACAATTGCATATTTTTTTCTCCCACAATCCCTATTTTATTTTGGGAACATATAACCCCCTTAATATTTATTTTCATGAGGAGACACTAGTCTTCCCCCTCCCAATTATTATTGATTTCCTTTGAAAATCACTGCTTTCACATGTACTAATCTAGAAAGCTGCTTCCTTACCTTGAATGGAAAAAGAAGCTTCTAGATGTTGAACTATGGGAAGTGAATTCTGAAGAGAGATGCTTTCTGGGAGGGAAGCACCATCTCACACTCTAACTCATCTTTTCTTTCAGGGATAGGATTGTGAACCCTGAGTTTCTTGGGATGTCATTATGCATGCTGGGATTTAATCATCTGAGACCCCCACACACACATCCCCTAAAGTGCCCCTGGGGACCAGGAGGACATTACTGTAGGAGAGAGGTAGGAGCTTAGAAAAATCCAGAGTGTGAGCTATGTAGTTCCCTGACCTCTCCTAGGCTCTAATATTAAATCTGTGACTCTTGAGAGCATTTGCTGAGGGAATCCATCATCCTTTTATTTTGTATTTCCTGGGTCTTACTCAATATTATGACCCTAGGGGGAAAAAATGCCGCCACTGGTAGTACTTGAGTTAATGTTACTTGCAGCTTTATCCAGGAACAATTCTGCCATGAAATACTCAGCTGTAAAAGAAACAAGATGACTGAGAAGGATTCTTTTGAGTGTCTCTGGCATGCAGAGAGGCGATGGGGATCTTCGTGTGTACGTGTGGGAAAGTGAGGCGGGATGATAAATAGTGTGCTACCTCTCCTTTAAGAGCACGTCCTTTTATTTCTGACACTTAAAAAGACACTGTCAAAAAGATGTTTTACTGATTTGACTTTCTGTGCGGGAGAACGTGCAACAGTTACCTAGTAAGTGGTTTTATAGGGAGTTTCACCCACACGTTATAATAAACTGAGCACAAAGATAACATATCTTTTGTGCTTTTACAGTGCTTGGATGATAACTGTGAAAAATTATCTAGTGGAGGTTAGCAAACTGTACCTGTGGTCTTTTTCTCATGACCTCTGTATGATAAAGTTGACTATCTTGGAGCATGATGCATCGTCAAATAATAGGTTTGCTTGTCTGGCCAACAAGAAGTAATTGAGGAGTGTTATAGTTTTACAATCGTGTTTCAATGACTCTGTTGCTTTTGAGTTGTTAGACCTGAACAAAATGGGTCAATGTTGAAAGAATAAAGTTTTCTCTCTCTCCCCCTCCCTCATCTCCCACCTTCCTTCATTTCCAAGTCTTTATTTTATTTTATTTTTTATTTTTTTCAAGGGTGGGGTGGGGTCATGGGACTTGAGTATCATGATTTTCTGCCCAAGAATTCTGGACTCTTCATTTGGGGCTTCAGATGGAAGGTTTGATCTTAGTTTAATGACTTAGAGCAAATTTGATTTGACTTATCCATTGAGAACTCTTGTATTCTTTCTATCTTTGGGGAGAAAATAGGTTAATAAGATTATTTTGTTTCTGGGGTTCTTGAGACTCCAGATCTATGTCTTTAAGGAATAATTTCCCCTGTACTTTCTTAAGACTTTTTGGGAATAGAGCAAAGATGAATGACCTAGGGTAGGTAGCAAATTAAGGGACATTTGATTTTGCTACATTCTATATTCTTTGGGGCAAGTCTCACCAGAATTTCATAAAGTATTACACCTAACACTAGTTCCATGTAATGTGTGACGAAGTGAGTTTGGGAAACATTTTGTACCTAATCTAAACCCTTATTTTGTCTCCATGATGAACATCAGCACATGAGAAGCCTGGAGAAGTCCAACAACAGGGAAACGTTCAATACTGGCATTTCCCAAAGATGACCACAGAATCCCCCAAGAGCCCCAGCATCCTGTAGAGCTTATGTGCTGCACAATGTATTTAGGAGAATTTTGAAAAACGGAGGTTTTTGTGATTTATAAATAAAGCTGTTGTTCTTTCCAAAAAGAAACCATCAAGAGACCAATCACTGCTTAGCAACAGCCCCCCCCCACTGCCACCCTAGACATATGCACATATGTACTTGTCTTAGAAATAATTTTTTAAAAATTGGGCTATCAAAATCAAAACTTGAGAACTTGTGCATGCATAGAAAGAGTTATTTTACTGTTATGATAGCCAAGGAGCTTTTTAGGAAAATAAACAAGATAAATGATTAAGATTTGCATTTGTGTAGGAGTGTTTGATGGACTTGTTTGTGTTTGCTGCTGGTGAGAATTATGGGAAATGAAGCAGGGAACTACGGGGGTCTGGGAGAGAATTTATTTCAAAGAACAAAAATCGCAGGTATGATTGACTAGGGGTGAAAAGGAAGTGATGGGTCAAGGATGTAGCTCGGAGGTAGAGCACTTGCCTAGCATGTGTGAGGCCCTGGGTTTAAGCTCCAACCCTGCATAAAACAAAAACAGAAAAGCTGGTGTGTTGCCTGCTGCCTGAATATGGCAGCAGAGTGGTGGCACCCTCCCTGCAGAAGGGAAAACTGTGTGCCAACCCAATACTGCATTGGGACTCCTATAGGAAATATGAATAGAGGGATGATAGCTATTAGATAAACCAGCATCCAGTGACAATGACATGGCTTAGGGAGCATAACTCAGTAGCTGAGAAGTGGGCAATGATAGCAGCGTGAGCAGTAGCCCTGGGGAGACAGAGAAGGGCCTTGGAGGTGAGTTATGGCAGCTGCATGTATGTAGAAAGTATACAGATTTAAACTGGGAGTTCTGTGGACATACCTCCCCCTCTGCCAGGGGCTTGAGAATCTTGAAAGCAGGTCATGGGGCTAATAGAAGCTAGCACCTCTATAAAAATAGAACTTAATTTGCACCACAGGGTGAAGTCCCATGACTCTAGCAAATTACACTCCTGGCCAATCGAGTCCAACTGTTGCAAACAGAAGAGATAGACACTTCAGGGAGTGCAGCTGGGCCATAGGATCGTTGTATTAGTTTGTATTGCTGCATAACAAATCACATCAACCCTTAAAGGCTTAAACCCATATAAACATTTATTATCTCACATAGTAGGACAGGAATTCAGGAGCAGCTTATATGGGAGTTTCTGTCTCAGAGAGTTTCATGAGGTCAAAGTGAAGGTGTCATGAGGGTCTCAGTCATCTGAAGGCTTGACTGGAACTCAAGATCTGCTTTTCAAGATGGCACACAACATGGCTATAGGCCCAGTCCTCAGTGCCTTGCTGGCTGTTGGCAGGAAGCCTCAATTCCTTCCTATGTGCCTTTATGACATGGCAGCTGGCTTTCCCCAGAATGAGTGATCCTTTTATAACCAAGACTCAGAAGTCTAACACATCACTTTGCTATATTCTCTTTGTTAGAAGCTTAACACTAAGTCCATCCCACATGTAAGGGGAAGGGAATTAAGCTCCACTTTTTGAAGGGAGAAGTGTCAAAGACATTGTGGATGTATTTTAAGACCACTACAATGGTGGTTCACTTCTATTTAATCCCTTCAAGAAGTTAAAGGGTAATAGGAGTGTCGGGGAACATAGGAGAGAAAGGTGTGGATAAATGTGCTGGCCTGCCCAGAGGTGAAATCTATTATGAGTTATAGAAAATCTTTTTTTATTTATTTTGAAATCAAAAGATGGGCTCCAGACAGGATTGCTTGTTAAGTTGGATGAAATTAAAAATAGCTTAAACGTTTGGGAAGAGGGGGGAGATGATTAGTTCTCAGGATATATTAAATGTCCTCACACGAGAAGGGAGTCAGCTATTGGGAAGGGCTGCTTTGGAAAACATATGCTGTGTCAAACTCTGCCAGCAGATGCAGAATCTGCTGCTAAAGTTAGCTCCCGAGAACAGGGCTGGATGGGCTGCCATCACAGATGTCTCTGGAGCCAGCACCCGAGACAAATATAATTCTTACCCCTGGAAAGCAAGGCTCCATGCTAGAGCTTCTCACCCTGGTGGAGGGGTTAAAGGGAGGTGTGAAGGCAGATTTAGGACCCCAAATGCCAACTTCTCTGTGATTCCTGAGAATAACGGATGATTTTGAAGCCACAAGGTATGCTGGTATTTTGCATTTCTAAATTTGGGAATCCTTCATAAGGTGAATTCTTGTTTCTTTAAGAGGAACCCAAGGCCTGATTGGAAGGCTTTTGAAACATATATTTTGAGATTTATAGTCTGAAATGTTAGAGGAGATGAGATAAGTGTGCAGAATGCCTAAAACAGCCGAAGAGGAGTTAGAGAACAACAATAATGAGAAATGATTTAAGTGATTTCTTTAGTGCAGGAAGCAAACACTTTTCCCCCAACAAGAAGGGGACCCAGTTTTATGGCTGATGACAGACAGATGTTGTCCCCATGCTGAGCAATCCAACATCATAGAGCAGGGTTTCCCAAAGTAGATTTCATAGAATTCGGTCCACAAGGCTGCCTCACAGAAGAAGAATACTATGACTAATGAATCTGGGGAAGGGTGCAGCACGAGTCTCCTATTAGAAACGTTCAGCATTGTAACGGCTTTGAGAAGTCCTGGAATGAAGAATCCTGCTTAATTTTGTTTAGTTCCTTAGTTCCCAAACAGATGACCCTGGAGTTCCCCTCCCCCAACTTCTATGGATCTTCAGTTTCTATTTCTATCTCTTCAGAGTGCCAGCTTTGCAGGGAAAGTCTTCATCTGTTTTATTCATAATTATGGTCCCACAGCCAAGAACAGTGCCTGGAACTAGAGGAGAAAGTGCTGAGCTGTAACAGAGCTTTAGCTTTGGACCCCTCAGTTACACACATTCCTTCCGGGGCCCTGGATCCACCGCTGGCTGGGACATATTAGGTGCTCAATAAATAATTATTGAGTAAGTGAATGAACAAATGGGCACTGTGAAGCCAGTGTTCCTTGGAACATACACATTGGGAAAAGCCATTCTAGAGACAGGAGACCCCAGACAGGGGAGCACAATGGTTAATGTTCACATTAACTTGAGGAGGAACGAGAGAGGAATAAAATCTCATCTGGGAAAGAAAATAACTGCAAAATGTTGGAGTTGGAAATAAAGTCCAATTGATTTACAATTGACTCTGTGGGCTTAACAGTGTCTGGTGTTTTCACCAGGTAGGATTTATCTGATATAATGTGAGAGAATTTCATTCCAAGGGTTTAGAGGGCAAACAAAAATCACAATGTGATATTTAATCATCTCACCTAGTCACAAAGTTTCCTGAGAAGGAAAAGTCTGGGGAGGGACCCTTGGCACTCCTGGGCTCCTGGCCGTGGCTCTCCCAGCCTGGTGTGGGATCCCTCTTAGATGCGGCAAATTGGATTCTGATGGTGTAGGATGATGAACAGAGAGTTTCCATAAAACCTGGGGGCTGCCTGGTTCTGACCCTTCCCACCAGTTTTCCCCCTTTCACTTCTAAATGTGAGTTTGACCCTTAAGTAATGAGGCAGGTTTTTAATAGTCCCACCAGCCCTTGCAAGTCCAGACGAACATTGTCTCTTAAAGACCGTGCTTTGGGGAGCAGCGCATGGACTCCAATACAGCTGTTACTAATAAAAATGTTTGTGGCCCTCTTTTGGAATTGCCTTTTGTGTCAATTATGAGGCACATGAGACAAATCCAGCCCTCTGGCCATATGTTGTTTTTGACCAAAAATGGTCTTACCCAGCTTATCCGGCAAAATGGCCCAGCAAATTCAGCTAGCTGGCTTTGGGAATGGCTTTAGGATTTTTGTCCAAATTCAAATCCGGTGTCAAAAGACAAAAATTTGCCAGTATCCAGTGTTCCAAAGTATATGCCTTGTGATCTGAAAGCAACTCCTCAAGAGGAAACCAGAGCCATTTTGAGCAAGGACATTCTCTCTGTAGAAAGCAGAATCTCCCCAGAGGCTGCCTCCAAGGGATGGTCAGTGTTTTCATTTGTCAAGTTTGAATAGAGTTTTGAAAGCTCTGATTTTGAATTCTGGCTACTCATCAGAACTGCCTGGGGAGCTGGCAAAACTCTTCATGCTCAGACCTTCTCCCCAGAGGCTTAGATTCAACTGGCCTAGGGTGGGGCCCAGGCGTTGACTCTGTGTGTGTGTGTGTGTGTGTGTGTATGTGTGATTCAATGTCTAGCAAAGATAAACCTCTCTGTTAAACAATCAATCTTATTAATTTCAGTCACAGTTGTTCTGTTTAACTTTTTTTTTGGTTGAGATAAAAATCTGTTGCAGCTAGGCCAAGAGGCATCACCGAAGGTTAATCAAACACAGATGGGGGAAAGGGTTTGGGGGTTGGACTGTTATTAGCATAAACTGGCATTGTGTGCCATGACCACGAGGGGGCAGACTGTAATACTTACCAATAAGTGTGCAAAGAAATTAGCTTTTAATAGAAAAACAAAAACAAAACAAAACCCAAACCCAAGAAATGAAAGGGAAACTGGTTGGAGGTTTTGTTGGTGATCAGTTCACTCCCTCCTTTCACTAGGTCTTTCAGATGCACGGTTCCCTCTAAGATGCCACAGTGGAACTGCCAGTGCCCGCTAGAGAAAATGGGGTGGCAGAGAACAAATTGCTGATGGGTTTTGAGCATTGTGGCTGAGTGTGTGGAGTGTGTTGTATCCGTCAGTCCATCACCTCATGTAATCCCTCAGTAATCCTAAGAGACAGCATTATCCCCTCCTTTTTGTAGATGAGAAAACCGAGGCCCAGAGAGGTAGAGTCTCTTCCACAGCATCACACGACTATTAAGTACCAATAGGAGATCAGAGTTTCAAATCTGGGTCTTCTTGATTCCTAAGTCCATGCTCCTTCTTGACGTACACTGCCTCTATGTGGAAAGATGATGCTCTAGTGTGTGAGTTTTCATGCTTGCTTTGTTATTGTGGATCAGGTAGATTAAAATGGTGCTCTTCCTGTCATTCTTATAAATTACATGCACTACAACTGCAGATGCACCATCTCGGATGTGAAGAGTCAGATTCTGTGTCCCAATAGCAGCTTGAAGTGTAGGGGAAGGAGATCAGGGCTGTGAGGCCTACGTGGAAATGGTCCCTTTGCTGCCTATGTCCCCTGAGAGAATGAAAGCCCTGTGGGGATAAGGCCCTGTCTGTCTCACCAATCTAGTTTTTGCACATCATAGATACTTAGAAATATTTGTCGAATACCCTAGTTGAAGAATGCATGCATATGTGAAAGTCTTGAGGTCTAAATTAAATTCCTGATCTGAAGCGTATTATCATCTTGTCTAAGTTTCTCTGCATGTAGCCTCCTTATCATTAGGTCCAATTGTTGGTTCTAGGTGAGATCTAAGATTCTGCTAAGATCCAGCACTTCCAGACTCAGCTTCCCCCTGCTCTTTGGGTAGATGAATATGAGCAGGACTCTGGGGTTCAGCTCCAGGGACAGAGGGAAGGAAGGGAGAAATGCTCAGAGTTTGACATGGCTATTAAGGAGCCTTCCCACTCTACTATCCACGGAGGTCTGAAAGTGGGACAAGTGACAGGATGGGGTGATAGAGGAATCAGAGAGGCACATTCACAACTTTAAGTGAGTCCCTGTTGCTTAATTTTTTAAAGTAAAAAACAGAGGGTGGTACTCTAGAGGGTGAACTCTTTCTTTTTTTCTTTTTTCTTTTCTTCCTTTTTTGGGATCAGGCATTGAACCCAGGGGCACTTAACCACAGAGCCATATCCCCAGCCCTTTTTTTTTTTATTTTGTGACAGGATCTTATCAAGTTGCTTAGCGCCTCACTAAATTGCTAAGACTGGCTTTGAACTTGTGATCTTCCTGCCTCAGCCTCCCAAGTGCTGGGATGACAGGCATACACCACTGAGCTGGGCTTAGAGGGTAAACTCTTTATTGAATTAAACGTATTGTGGGATCTCACCATGATCTCAGGAAGGAGTGATTTGTCTCATTCATGGTGAGGGACCCTGTTTCTCCCATCCTTGGCTTCCCTGACTGTGATCCCGTGGCTGTGCCATCTCCATGGGATTTTGGGTGGTGGAACCTGGGGAAGGGTTTTTTTTCCCATTGGTTTAAAATAACAAATTTGCCAAGTTCTTGAACATTCCTCAGCCCCCAGAAAGCTGCTTGCTGCCGACTGTGCAACACACACTGTGTCTCCATCACACTTGGAGTCTGGGTAAACACGTGTCCGTTGCCATCTTTTTGAAAGATGAAGTTTAGTTTTTATGGACTTTTGGATTTGTCTCCAGACAGACCAAAATGACTTTGCTCCTCCTGTTATGAGCATAATTGCAAGGGCATGTGGAGCCTGGCTTTGGAGAACTCTTCCAGGGATCCAGGCACATGTCAAAGGCCAGGGAGAAGACACACAGGTCAGTTTGTCACCTGTGGAGAAGGGGAATAATAATTCAAGACTGGTGTCCCCAATTCAGCCCTTGTTTCTTTTATAACTGACTTGACTTACATTCATTCAGAATATGGTACCATCCGTTAAAAGCCAAGCATGTCCTAAACACTTTCTAGCTATTAATTTAATCCGCACAACATTTTCATCAGATAGGTACTATTATTGTCCTCATTGAGTGGATGGGGACATGAGAGGAAGAGAAGTCCAGTCCCCAAGGGCACAGTTAGTGCTGGAGTGTTTGTACTTTAAACTGCACACAATAGCCTCTCTCAAGAAGCATCTAGTAAGCACCACGGTACAACAGAACTGGCTCCTTGCATGTTTTGATGTTGCTATTATTATCATCACTAGCAGCTGAACTTAATTCTAACTCATATAGGTCCTTTTTAGAAATCAGGTCATGGGGAAAGCTCTTGCTTTCCATGGCTTTGGAAGCAGGTCAGCAAATGGGTTTCTGAATAGGGCCTGGGGCTAATGGTATTAGAATGACAGACCAGAGTGGGTTTATATGATGGTAAAGATCTATAGGGACCAGAGGCCTGAGGGGACTTTGTATTTGTTGTTGTGTTCTTTTTCTTTAATGTTACAAACTTCAGGCCCCACAAAACCCAGATCCAGATCCAGCTCTGCCATAGTTGGATGTTCTAGTCTTGATTTGCAAGGGCACAACCCTGAGATACCTTGGGACACCTCTGGGAAGACAGTCTGAACTTGACCTTAATACAACCTCTTCTCTCTGTCTTATTTCCCCAGTATCACAGTCCTAGTGCCAAGGATTTTTTTTTTCCAGGATGTTAAGGAGAGTATTCAATCACCATGGGCTTCGTGAGTCATCTTGCCCCACAACAGAGCCCACTTCTCCAGAGAACAGAAGGTTTGCAATCTCTGGATTAAGTGCTTCCCCCACTTGAACACCAATGACTAAATAGGGTCAACTTTCCACTTCTCTGACTTCCCCTTCTGTTTTCCAGGTTTTCTCCTAATAAGATACCATGTATTTGATTTGGTTTATTACTAAATTACAATCACATCCAAATCTGCTTCCTCAGGATTATTCTCTGATTATTTAAATTGCCTCAATTGGTGCTTGCTTTTATCTATGTATCCATTTATCTATCAGAGGCGATTTGAAAATTGTAGTATTCATCCTCTTTATGCCAAATGCTGTGACTGATGTGCGGTTCATTTGATCTTTGTGGATCTGTGTGTCTTTCTAAGGGTGCAAAGGAAGTTACTGATTTGGGGGCTGCCATTATCGATTGGGGTTTGAGGTTCCCCATTGTTCCCAGAGAGCCTGGGCTTTCTCCCCACAGAAGGGCAATCACATCCATGTGTGATTCTGTTTTTTTAACTGGTTTAACTTTTATAGGGAAGTATGGATTTTAAGATGTGAGGACATCTCATTGTTGTTTCTCCTGGATCAGGGATTCTGGGACGACCTGTGCACTGGATACTTGGAAGATGCTTGTGATACTTTGTTGGACCCTGTCCTGCGTCTTCTGGCCTTACTGCAGAAACTGACTTGTTGATTTTTATTGCCACCTGTTTTCAGCCCACCTGAAAAGGATCATCTGAAACTGCTCTGGCTCTATCACCAGGCCTTAAGCCATAATCCAATGCAGTTAAAAGGCACTTTCTCTCCTGCTGAGAAATTAACACCTTCTCCTTTGTCCCAACTTTCTGGGATCATTTCCAATAGGTCTTGGCTGGGAGTTAATTAAATCTGTGTTGACACATACTCAATTTCAAGTGGCTTTGCACATACAGGAAACCTGTTGAGATTTTCCCTTTGGGTCCAAAACTGCTGATCCATCTCTTTACCCCAGTTTTCGGGGTAGGTTTTCCACTTGCCGGGAAAGGATGGAATTTAAAGTGGAAAATTTATGGGATTCCCCACCCTAAGAAAAATCACCATCTGCCACTTTCCCATAAAGCTTTCTATATTTCAAGGCTTGTCTTCTGCATGAAACTTCATATTTTCTGTTAAAACAACTGGAATTGTGATTACAGGAAGCTCTCAGAGGCAGAGCAGAAGCAAATAACAAGTGGGGTCAGAATTCTCTGTCAGCAGCAGCTGGTTCAAGAACATGGCACTCAGAAACAGAGGCAGAAGATCGAAATGTAGGTCAAGTAATTATTAATTCCGATTGGATATTGCATATGCACAGCCGGGAGCTTTTTTTTTTAATATTTCTTTTTCTTTTTTTTTCTTATTTCATCAAGAGTTAGAGATTTGAGTGTGTTACAGGAAAAGTTATTAGCAGGAACAGCTAGAGTCTTTAGGCTCTCTCCAAGAGCACATGCCAACCTCATTGGATGCTATGTACTTATTATTTATTTATTTATTTATTTTTTGCTATATGCTTATTTTAGTGACCAGAGTGCCACCTGTGAAGGGAAAGCATCCCTCCCACATGAAGCTGTGGCCCTGGCACTGGAAACTCTTGCTTAATTTGTTGGTCCCATGGCTGGGTCTGTCGTGTGACAGAGGTTACACACTGGCAGTGGCAGCTTATTTGTTTAGCATGCACAGTTTGTTTTTTAAGGGGGAGCAACTGTAAACTTAAAAAAAAAAGCAGAATTTTATGTTTTTCTTGAAGACATAAAATTATTGGTGACAATGGGCTGTTGCTGAGTGGGGCTAACATTTTCAGGTGGGATGTGCTGGTCGACTTGCTAGTTCTCACATAGCTTACTTTACTCCTGCCATACACAAGTATATACCATTCTGCCATCAAGAATACAATCACAGATATGAAAAATTGTGCTCTATATATGTAATAAGAATTGTAATGCATTTTGCTGTCATATATAAAAAAAAAGAAAAGAAAAAAGAAATGTTCTGCACAAATGGCCTGATTCTATTCAACAACGTGAGACAGAGGGAGGGGAAAGGTGTACGGTATTCCTGGTTATTACAGCTAAGTCCAAAAGGAGTGTGAGAACAACTGGCCTGGAGCATATGAGTCAAGGGTTTGGGTTTGTTGGCTGGTTTCTTTGTCTTTTGGTGTGGTGATGGGGAAAGAAGATAAAGTTCTGGAGTGAGTGTGGGAAAGAGATGGCTGAGGCTCTGAGGATGGTGGTACAGGAGGGAGGTTGACATCTTGGCAAAGCAGACTCTAAAACAGCATTGAATTATCTGGGATGATGTCCCAGGGATGGGGGGTTATGGCCATGTCATGGCATGCATGACTATTTGAACCCCTTCCTTCTCCCCAAGAGACTGTGCTCCCTCAAGTAAGAGTTATGTGCAGAGATCCTATGTCATTCCCATCCACGTTTCCTGTGTCAGCACATATCTGCTCCATATGGGGCTCCATAAGTGTCCAAGACAGGGAATCAAACAGTGTCACGTACATGTGTGCATACTGTATTCATGTGTGCACATATCTGAGTGGGGGAAGGGGCAGGTGGGGGAGTGGATGAAGGGTGGACATTATCAGAGAGACAGAAAAGAGGAGGAGCATCTTAAGAGTATAAGATTCATGCCAAGAACTACAGAGCTTTGTCATCAGATGACAATGGGTTCATTTAGAAATATGTCCCCTCCCTTTCTAAAGACAAGGAGCAGTGATGGTTAGTGGATTGCATTCTTGCCCCCAAGGCCCGGGACTCCACAGCGACAGCTCTGAGTAATGAAGGCTGGGGCAAGCTGCCTCACTTGGTGAATCGCTGGCTTCTTACCAACTTTCCTCTGACATTCATTCTCTTGAACTAACTCAGAATACACGCTGCACATCACATGGCACAGGTAGGGAAGGAAAAGGCAAGGTGACCGAACGACAGGAACAGGAACTCAAACAGACCCTGATTCGAGTGTGTTCCCCTCTGGCTGTCCCTGCTCAGTTGTGTGGCTGCAGGCAAGCTGCTTAGTCTTTCTGAACTTTGGCTTCTTTGCCGAAGAGGGGGACAATCATCATGTCCACAGCTCAGGGTTTCTGTGAGGAGTTAACTGTGCCTGGCATGTGGTAAGTGCTTCAGTGTGATGTTATTATTCCAAAGTTCAAAGTTAAATGGACTTCACCACTTGTGGCTTTCCTTTGAGGATGGTTTCTTAACATTGTGCTCTGCATAGTCAGAAGATGGTTGGCCTAGATGTTTGCAGATGAAGTGAGTACTCACTTCCCCAGTACTGCAATTATTCCATATTTTGGTGTGTGGATGTGTAGCAGTCACCCGTGGGGACAAGACAGAACAGACTTCTGTTTGTGTGCTGTGACCCTCTTTGTTTTGGAGGAAGGATCTGACTCTGGTCCCTGCTGTGCCACACCAAGTCTCAGATCACTTACCCTTGTTAAAAAATGCCATCTGCCTCAGTCCTTCTTGAAGAATTCCTCCCTGACTCTCATCAGGGTATCCCAGGGAGCTTCCTGACCATAGCGCTCAACCCCAAACATGCTGACTGCCTGCAGCACAGCAGGGCTGGGCTCAAAACCTCACACCAATTTCCCCACCTCCTCCTCTAGAAACCTAGAACTTCTCCCAAGCGTAGACTGATGCCCACTCTGGACCTGAACTAGAGAAAATTCCTTATAGCCCAATATCTGAGATTGAAGACTCTTTCTTGCTTCTCACCCCTGTCCGCTTTCCAGTCATGGGAAGGGAAGATGAACGGCAGCATTAGCCCCTGTTCCTACAGCCCGACTCCTCAGATGAGTATGTCAGGCTGGATACTGTAGCTAAACATAAATGAACGGTTATTAATGATGGTCATAATGTTTTCTAGCAGTTAGCTGGCTGGGATTCTAGGATTTTTTTTCCACTGTGTTTTGAAGGGTTAGGTTATTTAAACTTACCATCAAATAGAATCAAATCAAAGTGAGCTAATTTTTCTTAAACACTAATCATTTTAAGGCTATTGAACTAAATATAGAGGCAGTTCATTAAATCATTAAAACAGCCTGCAATAATGCTCACAAAGTCATTATGGAGCTATTCCCTAGCCAGAGAGGTAGTGTTGCCTTAAGCACAGTTTAATCAAATTAGATGGTGGGCTATGTCATGGGGTTTCTCCTATTGATATTCATTAAAAATACATGATTTATCACTAATCTCTGTGAGGTAGATCCCACTCTTCCAAATGAATTTTGTAAATGTCAAGGGGAAGAAAACAGAATGGCGTATTGTTATAATAATTTAAGAGTGGTGTGATCACATTTACATTTTATATACTATGCAATTTAGGAACAGATAATAGCTTTAACAAGGCTAAACTTTTTTCCTTAGTTAAAGTTAGAACAGAAAGGCTGAACCCTGAGGATTAGCCATTATATTTTATTGCAGAATGGACCCCCACATTTGAAGGATCTTGCAATAAAGTGGTAGCTTATTCCATTGTTCGGTGAATGCTTTTTTCAAGTTCTTTGGTGGACAGATTTCTACATAAATTTATGCTGTCCCATTAGGTCAAAGTACAACTCCTGATTTCATATGGACTTTGGGAGAGGGGTTTGTTTTCTAGCCTGTGGGCCCTCCTCCAGTGTGGCCCTTCACCCTCCATGACTCTTGGGCCTGCAGATCTGCCCTCCTGGCCCTGGTGAAATCTGCCCAGCTCCTTCCTCCTCCTGGACTGTGAAGGGCTGATAACAGTATAAGTATTACCCCACCCAGAGGTATTTGCATTTTAACAGGGATCAAAGCTGAAACTAAAGGGATTAGGTCCTAATAGTAGAATTTTGAGAATCAGCCAGTGGGTGGAAGAGGATTTTCTGTTGCCAGAGGGACCTTGCCTGCAGCCCTGAGCAGGGAGGAAGGCCATCCATCCACCAGGGCCAGGCCAGGATAGGCCACAGATAGGTAGACGGAAAAGAGCTTTTTTCTTTTTCTATTTTTGTGACTTTTCTTTTCTTTTTAAAAACCATGCAATGAGTTTTCGCTGTTTCAAGAACCCCCTTTCTAAACAGCTCTCTTTCTAGGGGGTTCACTTTGAAATATTTTCCCCTAAATGGGGACTAATGTTTAACACTCAAATTTACAGTCTGGTTTAAAACTCTCAATCTTGCCTTTAAAGTAGCCCTGAAGGAAGAAAGACACTTAAAAAAGGTACAGTACCTTTTCGATATGAAAATGTGACTGTTCTTAGCAAGACACATGAGATGTCTCTACACTTCAGACGCTTATCAAAAGCTTTTCAGAATATAACTTACAGCCAGAATGGTCAGGATCAGCAGACAGAGGCACTCGATTTGTACAAGATATGCAGCTTTTAGCATCTTGGCCATTTAACCTAATCTAAAAAAGAAACACAGCCTAAATGAAATCCTACTTATTTTACTCTGCTGTATTGCAGAATAATGGAATGCCCACCCTTTTCTGCCCAGGAGATCTCTAACTTGACTCCTGGCTCGGTGGGAAGCTCTCAAAACCATTTCCAACGCCAAGCTCAAGATACAATAGGGACTGGCCATTAGCCACAACATCTCCTGCCTGTGAAGTAATGGAGATGTGAATAGGACAGTGCTGAATTATTGGCAGGAACTGACTTCTGAAAATAATAAATGAGGATTCCAGCAAAGTCTCTTGTTAAGTAGCTGAATGTCTAATTCACCGGGGACATTGTTTCAAAATTCATTTTATCTTCAATAATTTGATGAAAGAAAGCACTGTACTGGTGGTTTCTCTCATGTAAGGCTGCACACACCTAAGGGCAGGGCGCATTTATTTTGATGATTAATAACTGCAAGTTTTGTGGCTTAATGGGAAAGTGCTAGATATATTTGAAATGCCACTGCCTTCTCCCTGTTCTTCATTCATCAGGTAAACACCTGGGTGACTTGCCTTCCAAGTTTGTGCTTGGTGGAACTTATGTTATCCTCTGACACTCTGGAGATATTATTCTTGCATAATTGTGGCTGGAGAGCTTGGGAGTCCGCGGTGACTGATTTCGGGTGGACGGTATAGGGTGGTCATTGTTGAACTCATAGCTCTTCTCCACGATGGATAACAGAAGCCTGGGAGAATAAATAGAAGGAAAGAGAATATTTCTCCTTTTGCTCCCATGTGATCCCTAAAATCCCCCCCAAGAACCTCAGTGACTTAAAGAAGTGACTCTTGTTTCCACTGGGTTATTAAAGATGCATTAGAAATAAAAGGACTAAAATTAGAAGTCATAGAATCAAGAGGGTGCTTGGGGAGACCTCCCAGTCCTGGTGACCCCAAGAATTTTCCTGCTCCTGTTTTCCTTAAACCTCATTTAAATGATTGGGAGAGATGCCACTTGCCTCTTAACTATATATATAATTAAGATCATATATGTTTATCTTCATATTAAGAACATATCTTTTAAAAACATTCCACTCTTACCTTTACTAAGTTGAAACATTTAAAAAGATTTCTACTCTGTCAATAAAAATGATTTTTTACATCTATAATCCTCTTTTTTTTTTAACTAATAAGAACTTGAACCCAGGGCCTTATGCATGTTAGGCGAGTACTCTACTACTGAGCTACATTCCCCAGCCCTCTATGATCCTTTTAACAATTTAAACATATTTTCAGTTGTTGTCCCACAAGATTCTGAAAATGGAGGCAATAGCCCCATTTTAAAGGAAAGAAAACTAAGCTTCCAAATTATAGTCAGTTTACTGTTTCCGCTCTCATCCTGCCCAGTGGGCGATGGAAAGCCACCTTGCTCACTGTTTAGATTTGAATCGAGTCCATTTAGCAGGTCTTCACAAAGCATGTGCTTCATATGCCGGACAGTGTGAGTTTTCATGTATGTCCTGTGGGCCCTTCTCAAAGGGTCCAGTTCAGAAACTATTACATTGACTTCTTCATGTTAAGCTTTAGCATTTTAGCAACTTCAAATGGGGTTTTCACCCAACAACCAAAAAACAATAAAGTTCTCCCAATTTTAACTGCTGTCATGGTCATTGAAAGGGCCAAAGACAGTGGAGTGAGTCTCAGGGTTTGTCTGCATGTTTGTGTGAGAACGTGAGTGTACGTGTCTTGTAATAATGACCCACATTTTTACTGCCTCGTCTCAGTACACCAGAGGAGTGGTTATAGTCAATTATGTCACTGTTAAAAAGAAGTCCATCTCTTTATTGACACAATACAGACTCTTCCAATATATAATAGTGCCATTAACCTTCATGTGGTCACCAGCCAGCCCCTTCCTGCAAAGTCTCTCAGAGTGCAAGCTCCCCAGGATGTAATTAACCTTAGACCCATATCTGCCTCTTTTTCCCACTGCTTCCCCCAAAGAATCACACACAAAGTTTCATCCAAAACCCTAATCCCACCCTCAGCATGGGCTTTTGAGTTGCAGATTTCTGTTAAGTTCGGTGTGTGCCAAAGTCCTGCAGGGAGAAGAGACACACACGTGTTATTAGCAAGAGCATCTAGCACTGGGCTATGTACAGGTGGCAGCTTAATAAGTACTCTTGGGTGACAGAATTGAGTTGTCAGGTCCTCTGTTTTCCTAACTATTAATCCTTTTTCTGTCATGGCATAAAAGACAGAATGAGACAACCAGAAAAATAAAAACAAAAAGAGCTTCAAGCCTGTCCTTCAATTGACCAATGGAAAAGGGTGTTTCAAAAAGGTGAGTGAGATTAGTCATTCAGATAGAATGGATGACCTCTGGACCCCACAACACTGGGCATGGTGCTAGACAGCTCGTTTTAAAAGTGAAAGGCAGAGAGGGGTTTCCTTTCCAAAACTTCTCTTTCCCTCTTTTTCCTTTCTTGGGATTCCCAGCTTTCAAGGTCAATAGCATGTCTCCTTCCCAGAGAGCAGGGATCTGCCCTTTCTGTGCCCTTTTGTGTGTGTAACAGTGCCTAGCACATGGTAGGTGATCAGGATATATTTGTTGAACAAAGGGCAAAAAGGGAATGGAGTAAAGGTCGTGTCTATTGTTGAGCACCTCTGAAATCCACACTTAATGACACGAGGCAGCAGTTTCAATCATGGTAAGCAATAGAAATGGCATCGCACAAACACAGGGTGTGTGAATGACATTCCCAATTGTATCCTTCCTATCACTCACATCTCTATGTAAATCACGAAGGCTATCACGAGGCTTGAGACCTGCTAGTAGCTGCCTGCCAAGCATGTTTAATGAAATCTTGACTATTAGATGGGCATACTGACCACTGTTCCCCATCTTACCTCTGCTCTAATTAAACCTTGCATTTTCTTCTTCTACTGAACAAGTACTGAGAATCTGGGAAATGGGAAAATGGATCATGTTTAGCAGTTCACTTATAAGGCAAGGATATAACTAGTTAAAGATGGAGCTGCCTGCTAAATGTCTCAAGAATGTTGTGGAATAAAGGGAGACAAGATGGTGCTTCCCCCTAGCATCACACTTCATAAGGCAGCAATCAATTCTCAGCCAAGTCAGCACTGGTTGCCTGGAATGAGACACAAATCCAAGCTTTCTGTTTATGTCTATTAAAAGCAAGGACTGTTGTGCTTAAGTTGTTATGACCTCCTGAGTCGTTTTGACTTCCAGACCAGCGCTGCTGCATCTCAGATGGTGCCCTGGCCAGAGGCATTTGCACTTGTTCCACTGGGGAGGAGTGGCAGAGTCCTCAGAGACTTGAGGATTGTCTCATTTCTGTTCCAGGCCTGAGTCCATTCAGAACACAGCCCACAGCACTGTGGCTCATGGTTCTGTTTTCCTTAGATGGAGGCATAAGATGCCATGAAGAGCAGGCGTGAAGCTGAATACTCCAGGGAAGGAATACTTGTAAAATGAAAATGGAAGGAAAGATTAAATTGAGCCCTAAAGAGCAGAAGGAAGGAGAGCCCAACCCAGAGGGTTCCATTTCTGTAAAACTAGAGAAGCCCAGAGAATACAGTTGACCCAAGACAGACCAGGCCAATTTGGAGCTGTCTTCACTACAGTGTGTGTGATGACATTCTGAATTGCGTCTTTGTTTTTTTTTTTATTTTTTTTTTTTAAGTTTTTTTTTTTTAAGAGGTGAATGAGAACACAGGTACAACATATTGCAATCTCTGGGACACTATGAAAGCAGTTCTAAGAGGAAAGTTCATTTCTTTTTTTTTTTTATAGAGAGAGAGAGAGAGAATTTTAATATTTATTTTTTAGTTCTCGGCGGACACATCTTTGTTTGTATGTGGTGCTGAGGATCGAACCCGGGCCGCACGCATGCCAAGCGAGCGCGCTACCACTTGAGCCACATCCCCAGCCCTGAATTGCGTCTTTTTGTGTCACCAACATCCCCACACTGGTGACAAAGGCTGCCGCCAGTCTTGACACCGGCCAAGATCCACCTACAAAGAAAGTGTCACTCATGCCTTGCAACTAATGAGACAGCAATGTCAGGGGACATGAAGATGAATGGCAGTGCCTAAAGGCACACCAGCCAAAAGAATCATGGTGCCCTTAAGAGGGCATCAGATGTGGTCGCTTTATGTCTCCATGGCCAACACGCTCCATGGTCAGTTCTCTCTAAAGGATGGACCGTGTTTCTTGATGGCCACCCATGATAAGCAGGTAAGCTGATGAATTTTCATGTCAGTTGGAAAACAATTTTATACTAGAAGTGTTTCTTGCCGTTCATAGAATTTTTACCACCCGAAAACCTGAACTATGTATTTTTTATTCAGTAAAAGGGCTGAGCCTGTTGAGAATGAATTTCCTTATAATTTAATTCAAAAGGTTGGATACAATTTATCAGTGTGATGGGATTCTCTGTGGCATGTGGAAGAGATCAGTCTTAAGAAGCAAACAGATACATTTTTGGTAATCATTAAACATCTCCTTAGTTCATAAATCTTTTTTTTCCTCCTGCCCCTTAAAGTTGAATAAGAATATGTGCAATAAGGCCCAGGACTCTTGGATCTTTGACACTAAAAACAAATACATACACTCTAGGCCTTCCATTTTAAATTTCCTTTCTCCTTTTGTGAATACATTTCTCTGAGGGTGAGAGCGGCACGTGTCATCTTTTGAAATAGACTCTTGTTTGCTCTACAAGATTGGTCATTGAGAGTAATTAAAATACACTAAATTAAGAAAGTCCACACATGAGAAGAAAAACAGAGGAAGAGAAACAGGTATCAGAACAATAAAAATAGTGCAATCCCACTTTTGTAAATTGAAACAATTATGTGCAATACAATAATGTAGATGGATGCAGGTGTTGTTAGTGAGTGGGTGCTTAGATGCATGGGATCGTGAATGTTTTCTGACTGCTTGTCTTCTCCTCCTCAAATGAATACAAGTTGCTCTTGTGATAAGAAGATATAAAGACTTTTAAAAATCAAAAAATAATAATACTGAGTCTTCCAGAATTTGGTAAGTATGTGTTTTCTCAGCACAGCCCTGGAGTTCTTTGGTATCACTCACTTTTCCCTCTGCTTCATTTTCCAGCTATGACTGCCTTCACTGCTTCTTGGGAGAAGAAAGAGAAAGGGTCCCTAGAAATGTGAGGGAGAGGCTGGCCTGGGATGTGGGATAGCAGAGTTTACTTTGGGCCCTCCTTTTGATGGTATTAACATGAAAACATGAAGAAACTCAATCCTGCCTCCCTTTTACAGTTTAATTTACCCCTGTATCCTTTTCTTTCCTTTTGATGTTTTCCTTTCTCTTTTTTATTTTTCTCCTACTAAATTTGAATCTTCTTTAAGATGGATACCTTCTCTTAGCTTGCTATAGTGGTGCTTAGCACAACATAGATGCATAATAAACCTTTGTTGAGGGCTGGGGTTGTGGCTCAGAGGTAGAGCACTTGCCTCGCACGTGTGAGGCACTGGGTTTGATCCTCAGCACCACATAAAAATAAATAAAAGAACAAAGATATTGTGTCCCTCTACAACTAAAAATAATATTTAAAAAAAATAAAAGAAACTTTGTTGAATTAAAGCCCAGGGATGTTAAGTGATGTACCTAAGGTCCCACAGCTGATTTATAGCAAGGAAAGGGCTAGAATTCAGGCTAAATCAGGACGCCCACTCACAATGGGAAGCATACTGGGCCAAACCAAAAGGAATATTGCTGTCTCAGGTAGGAGAGCCCTGTTAGTAAATTGATAAGAACATGGCTACATATGTCATGGCTAGCATATGTCATCTGAATAGGGATAGAGATAAAAGGGATGAAGACTGGAATCAAATGTATATGCTTTCCTACATGTTTGATGAAGCCCTTTGTAATATTGCCACTGCTGCTTTATGGCATGACTACTTTTAACCACTGTTTTCAACTCCTCCACAAGTTAGAAAGTGTATAGCTTTGTTAAAAAGTGCAGGCCAAACAGCATTATGCTCTTGGGCAGTCCACTCATGATACATTTATTCAGAAAAGGGGAAAAAAATAGATCCATCTACACCGAAATCACAGAGAACCTGTTTTTATTAAAGGCTCCTAGGAAACAATGCACCACATCTGAAAGCAACCAGCATGCAAGTGAGAGATTTCTCCCCGCTGAAGCATCCACCCCGTGAGGCAGACTGTGCAATCTCCAGACCCAGGAGGTAAGAGGGAAAAATCATCTTGTTGGGTAAAAGGACTCTGAGCAATCACCTTCTTTGGAAATGGAAGAATTTCGTTTTTCCACCTGACAAGCAGGGAAGGACCTGCTTTCAGGGAAGACACTGGAGTTAATCGTCCCAGGGTAATGGTTACCTTTGGCCAAAGTCACAGCCCCAGGAGTTGTGGCTTCCTTCTCTTCAAATGTTGATCAAGTCTCTGAGTGCTTGGGATGGTTGTGACATATTCTATTTCTGTAACTCCCTTTGAGAAAAGCATCCTATAATTTTTATCCACTTCTTGTAGTTGCTGTGGATGGTGATTCGTAGCCCCACCAGCACCATGCTGTGTGGAATTGACCCTTTGCAAGTTTTCCTCCATGGCACATTGAATAGGAAAATAGAGGGGTGGAAAAGGAGAAAACAAGGCAGCCGTGGGAAGACGGAACCAAGAGGAATTGAGTTGTCTCTACAATTTGACCCTCACGTACCTTTGCACTCACATCCAATCTGTTTTATTTAAGACGTGTTGCCTTGAAAGTCTCTAAGTACCTATAGAGCTGGGTTTTGAGTCAGGAAATCCTTCCAGTCATTCCAATCATTTGACTTCCTTTGAAACTAATATTTAAAAAGATGTTCACCTTGTGTTTAATAGGCTATGGAAAACGCTGATTTTCTAGAAATAAAAATTGTGGTCATGAGCTCATCTTTTTATTAATTCACTTTTCCTGGCAGAAACAGCATCACGTTAGAGTAGAAATCTAGCAGAATGTTCTCTACCTTTTTGTTCTTTTTTTTTTCCCCTCAGTTTTCTTTTGTAGTGATTTTGTGAACTTGGCCACCGCCTAGAGGAGTAATATTTGAGTGATTAAAATTTAGGTAAAATGCACCACTTGCTTCTGACAGTAGCCCTGTGCCTTGCCTCATGCAGTTTCAGAATTTCACCGACTGTCATCATAGCTGGCTGATCTCTCAGAGTGTCTGTCTGTTGGTGTATAGCTTGGGCGTGAGTGTTGAGGAAATACTCTATCAAGAGGGCAGCTATGAGCCGGGTGAGGTGGCTCAGGCCACCAGCAACTCTGGAGGCTGAGGCAGGAGGATTATGAATTCAAAGCCAGCTTCAGCAATTTAGCAAGGACCTAAGCAACTCAGCAAGACCCTGTCTTCAAATAAAATACAAAAAAGGATTGGGGATGTGGCTCAGTGGGTAAGTCCCCATGGGTTCAATCCTCAGTACCAAAATAAATAAATAAATAAATAATAAGAAAAAAAGAAAAGGCAGCTGTGGTGAGGAGAGTGACTGTTTATTAAGTTTTTGGAAACTTTTATACTTTTATTTTTATATAATTATAAACTCATGAGAACTTACAAAAAAGAGTCAAAAGAAAAAAAAAAGAAAAATTTGAAAAAGAGTTCTGTATGCTTTTCATTCACTTTCTCCCAGAGGTACCATATTCTATAGCTATTTGACATTGTGCCCAATGTCAAAACTGGAAGTTGACCTTATTCAGTTTTCACCATTTTTTTTTCAAGAGACATTTGTAAATTTTACTAGCTCAACAAAGTTCAAGAAATTGAAAAATTTTTTAGCAATTTATTTCCATAAATGTATTGGTTTGTTAAAACTGAAAAGAAGTCCTTTGTTATTTATATTATTCCACAAAAAAATTTTTTTCAATGCATTTTCTCTAACAGCATTTAGTAATAGCATTATTTTTAAAATTTGTTCTTTTGGGATATACATGACAGTAGCATGTATTGTGACACATTAGACATACATGGAGAATAACTTATCTAATTAGGATCAGTTCTCATCATTTTTTAAGCCTGCCTTCTTCTGAATGAGTGTGTGTCAGTCCTATGTGACTTTACTCCATGTATGGGTTTATGTAACCATTGCTGCAATGTCCCCTTGCCACAGATAACTCCTGCCTCCTACCAGGCTGTCTTAAAATCTTCATCTTAGGCTCCTGTGTGTTTCTGGAGGAACAGGAATATGTTAGTCCGTGAGGGCTGCCATAACAGAGAGCCACAAACTGATGGATGAAACAACAGAAATTTACTGTCTCCAAGTGGAGGCTAGAGGTCCTCATCAAGGTAATGGCAGGGTTGGTTTTTTTCTTAAGGCTGCCAGGGTGCATCTGCTGCAACCTCTCTTCTGGCTTGGTGATTGCTGGCCATCTTTGGCATTCCTTGTATTGCAAATGCATCACTCCAATCTCTGCCTCCCTCTTTACAGGCCCTCCTCTCTGTGTGCATGTCTGTGCCCCAATTTCCCCCTTTTGATAAGACACCAAATTATTGTATAAAGGCCCACACTAATGATCTCATTGTAACTTGATTACCTCAAAACAGAAGATCCTATTTGCAAATAAGGTCCCATTGTGAGGTGCTGGGAGTCAGAACTCTATTAAATTTGAGGGGACAAAATCCAGCCCATAGGAAGGACTAATTTATATTGCTTCAATTTATGTTCAATCTCGGGTGCAGTCTGAGTTAATTGAAATATTTTTAGATTATTCTGTGAGGTTATGATGCCCTATATGGATTGGTACCATTGGCCACTGCCTAGAAGATCTGGTCCAGCTATCTCAGTGTGGGAATTCCCTGTGATCTTAGAAAATGCCCACATCTGCATAAGTGAAAAGAAAATACAGAAAATGATGTGTGTATTTGAGAGCTCGGTAGTATAGAAACTTTCCTTACTAGATCACAGGTTCTCACCAAGCATGAGGTAACCAGATGTTACCTATCAGCCATGATGTTCTAAACTGTATTTGTGTTTCCTGGACATTTTTTAAAAGAAGAAAACACCCTCAACATCAAGAAGACAAACATCCCAACTTAAAAATGGGCAAAAGTCTTGAATAGGCAATTTTTCAAAGAAGGTATACAAATGATCAATGAGCACATGAAAAGATCTTTAGCATCATTAGTCACTAGGGAAATGCAAATCAAAGCCATAGTGAGCTATTTACTATTTTAATCTTATAGAATGACTTTAATAATATTATTTTTTAAAATAGGAAAACAACAAGTGTTGGTGAGGATATAGAGAAACTGGCACCCTTGTTCCTTGCTGGTAGATATGTAAAATGGTGTAGCCACTGATGAAAACAGTCTGGCAGTTCATCAAAAAATTAAACACAGTACTGCTATAAGACACAACAAGTCTACAGCCAGGTAGGTACATTGCCAAAAGAATTGAAAGTAGGTACTCAAACAGATATTTGTACATAAATGCTCATAGCAGTGTTATTCACAGTAGCTAAAAGGTGTCTAAAGTGTCCCAAGTGTTCATCAACAGATGAATAAACAAAATATGGCATATACACACACAATAGCATGCTGTTCATCTGTAGAAATGAATCAAATTTTAACATATGCTACAACATCAATGGACCTTGAAAATTTTATGTTTAGTAAAATAGGGCATACAGAAGGCCAAATGTTGTATGATTCACTTATAGGAAATTCCTAGAATGGACAAGTTTGTAGACATAGAAAATAGAATAGATTAAGGTTAGCAAGGGCTGGGGGAGGAGGAAGAAGGGAATTATTATGGTTTAGATATAGGCTGTCTCCCAAAAGATCATGTCAGACAATGCAAGAAATTACAGAGGTGTACTGATTGGATTATGAGAGCCTTAACCTGATTGGTGGATTAGTCCAGTTGAATGGATTGGATGGGTAGTAACTGTAGGCATGTAGGATATGGCTGGAGGAAGTGGGTCACTGGGGGTGTGTCTTTGGGTATGTATTTTGTCCCTGCTGAGTGGAGCAATCCCCCCCTCTTTCTCCCCACTTCCCCACCCCCATCCTGATTGTAAAGTCCTGAGCTATTTTCTTCCTCCATACCCATCAGCCATGATGTTCTGCCTCATCTTGGGCCCAGAGCAATGGAGTCAGCCATAAATGGACTGAGACCTCTGAAACCATGAGCCAAATAAACTTACCCTTCTCTAAAATTGTTCTTGCTGGGTCATTTGGTTGCAGCAATGAAAAAACTGACTGAAACAGGAAGTATGGCTTAGTTTGTAGAGTTTATGTTGGGGATAATGAAAAAGTTCTGGGTACAAATGGTGGTGATGTCTACACAGCTTTGTGAATGTATTTAATGACATTAAATTGTGCACTTACAAATGGTTAAAATAATGAATATTGTTATGTATATTTTATCATAATAAAAAGTGAAGAATATTCACTTAAAAAGCAAGGTATTCTTTGGGGGGAAAATAGATTCAGAAGCTTATTGGTTACTGCCACATTGGTAGCAGTCTCCTTGAAGTCCTATTTAGACATGGCTTCTTTTCCTAAATTCTACACCATTAACTTACTGTATCTCAGCATTGAGTATCTACTTTATAAAGGGCACCATGTCTGCTTTAATTAGTTCACTAAAGGATTGAATGGACAGAGAAATAAACAAAGTATTTGCAGGGAATCACAGACAGGAGAAGTTATATTCTATTCAGGAAATCATAAATTTTGAGAAGACACTGGTCTTGAATGATGGATAAGACTTCACTCGGCAGAGATGGGCAGGGAGAACATTCCTTCTAGTCTAGAGACCGAGCAATGAGCAGAGATACCAAGGCAAGAAAATGCAAAGAAAATCTGAGAAACAGCAGATAGCTCATGTGACTGTCAAGGAGGGTATACGGAGGGAACATGAGGAGACGAGACTGTGCAGAATGGTTGAAGGCCTCTTGTAGAAAGCTTAAAATTACAAGCTGGGAGCCAACTGCAAAGAGATGGTATGCCTGGAACTGCATGCCCTCAGAATTAGTCTGGGGTTCACTAGGGAATGGATAGGAGAGTAAAGAGAGAGATCACGGTGGTAACTCAGAAAAGGACTCTAATGGGGTGATGGCAGCAGATAAGAATGGCCCAGAGCCAGCTGAGGGACGTTCTTCAGAGAACAACCTCTTTGGGCAGATTGAGTCAAGTAAATAGGAAAGTTTGGGGAAGGAGCCATTGAGAAGTTGCAGAGTTTTCTCCACAGATTAGTCCCTAGGATCATCACATATTAGAGACGCTGCAAATTCATTCCTCTGACTTCCACCCAGGCCTTCGATGTTTCCTGGAAACCATATTTAGTTTCCCTATTCAATTTTCTTTCTCATTCGCCACAGGAGATATTTCAAGTCCTCTGTTTCCCTCAGATTTTCTCCTGTCCCCTCTCTCCTCACTCTCAGCTTCCAAAAAAATCATTGAAATCATCAAAGCAGAATTCCTTCAGCTTTCTGCCTCCTGGCTCCAAACTGGCTCTAAACTCTTCTTCCCTCCCCCTGTTCCATGCACCTTGCAATAATCTGAAGTTTGTGTCCATCCAAATTCATATGTTGAAACCTAATCACAAGATAATGTTATTAAGAGGTAAGTGATTATGTTGGGAGGGTGGAGCCCTCATGAATACAATAAAATAAAATAAAATAAAAGGCCCTAGAGAGCTGTGCCTTGATCTTGGACTTCCCAGATTCCAGAATTGTGAGAAACAAATCTCTGTTGTTTATAAACTACCTGTTTTCTAGTATTTTATTATAGCATCCCAAACAGACCTGAACTCTACCCACCTCCTCTGGAACCTGGGATGATCAACAATCCTCCCCTCTCTTATAACTCCAGCCTTTGCCTCTGATTGGATCCTTTCTTGGGATACTCTAAATGCTCAAATCTCTCTCTTAGAAACAGCTCTCCATTGGCTGCATGTCCTTTCTAGATACTGCTCTCTCTTGGCCCCCTGCCCCAGCCATACTGGTTAGAAGAATGGTTCACACAGGCTATGTGCTCTCACCCTGCTTTGCTTTCCACTCACTCTCACTCTGTCATCTGGCTTCCTCTTTCTGTCACTCCCCTGAAACTACTAACATCACTAACAACTTCCCTGTAACTGTCATGGTGAACATGGATCAGTTCCAGTCTCACTTGACTTCTCTTTCTTATATCTCTATTTCCAGTCCTGACCACATCCAACCCATCTCCACTTCCCACCAGCTCTCTCATAGCCCCAAACCACTCAGCTTCTCTCCATTGCCCCTGCCACTCTCAACCTCCATGCTCCATTGTCTCTTGCCCCTATTACACCACAGGCCTCCTAACTTGTCTCCCTGCCTCCAGTCTTGCCTCCTTCCAATATGCCTAGTTTCTAGAGAGAGTTTCTATGGTGTGAATCATATCATGATGTCCAAGTCTAAACCACAGGATCCCAGTCCCTTTGATGCTGCAGGGCCATTATGCTGGCTGTTCCTTCTGTTTGAATGCCCCTCTAAACCTGCTCCATGCACCTGTTTGACTTTTCCCTTCAATGTCAGCTTAGGCTTCACTTCCTCCAGAAGGTCCAGAAGCTTCCCATGCCTGTGTAGTGGTTCCCAAGTACCCTGTAGCTCTGCTCAACTCTTAATTACCCATTAATTTTTCTGAATCGCCTGCTGGATGCAAAATCTCTGTGTGCTTACCTGGTCCTCATATATATTTGCTTCATGAATTTGTGATATCTATGTTCTCACATGGGTCAGGACTATTGTTCTGCAATTTGGTAGAGAAAACCAGGCTGAAGTTCTTAAATGGAAATACCTTTGAAGCCTTGCATGGTCACCTTTACTTATATTTAGAATTTTAAGCCAATTACAAAGAATTTTCATGTCTCACTTCAAAATTTTCACTTGGGTTTTAAGTCCAGAGTCCTTAATAACTAGTTGGGCACATCCATCCAGATGATTCCATTTCTGACTTGAACTGCACAAACTAGTTCACGGCTGGAACTTCTAAGGCGTTTCATTCCTGTGCTTCATGCTCTGCAAAGCCACCTCTGTTTTTTGTTCTGTCTGTCTGTCACTAGGAGTCTCTGGCTTTTGGAGAGATGCTAACTCCCAAGCTGAATGCTCTCTGAATTCTTTGGATCACATGATCAGGAAATAGTTGAAGCCTTGGTTTTGATTATTTCAACTTACTCATGGGAGAGCTACTTGAACACAGCCAGGGACCAGAAGAATACACTTGGAACACAATAGTGACTGCTATGGTTTGATTGTGTCTCCCAAAAAACATGTGTTAGAAATGTAATCCCAAATATAACAGTGGTGGGAGGTGGGGCCTAATGGGAGGTGCTCAGGTTGTGAGGGATCTGCTCTCATGAATGGATTAACACTGATTACAAAAGGGCTTGGACTGTGAGTTTGAACTCTTGATCCCTCTTGGTAATGCTCTCTCTTGCCCTTCTGCCTTCTGCCATGGAATGAGGCAGCTTCTTAAGAAGACCCTCATTGGATGCTGATGCCTAAATCCTAGACTTCCCAGCCTCCAGAACCATGAGCAATAAGCTTCTGTTCATTATAGTGTGGTATTCTATTATAGCAGCACAAAATACAATAAGAGAGTGACTAAGTATAATTTCCATAAAAGAAAACCTCCTTACATGCCTAGCTCCAAGAAATATAATGATGACATTATTAAGTATTCACGAGTGTATTTTATAATCTCTGACTCATTTAGACTACATAATAACCCAAGACACAGATATCATTATGTCCACCTCATGGATGTGGTTCCTGAGAATAGAGAAATTATGCTATTTTCCTGAAGTCACTCAGCTTGTAAATAGCAGAGTCAGGATTTGATCAGACTGGTCAGACTCAGTGCTAGGCTCATAGGCCCTGCACTGGTCACTCTGAAGTGGTGGCTGGAAGTCAAGTCTGGCTGCCTGATATCTGAAGAAGGTATGGATAAAAAGCCTACAGTGTCAAAAACATGGCAAATATACCATGGTCCTAATTCACAATGCGCTTCTACTTCCATCACTGTTTTTTATCTTTGTATGAACCCCAATATGAGGACAGAGCCACTATCCCCATTATAGAGATGAAGGGACTGAGACATGGGCAGGTTAAGCAACTTGCCCACTGTCTCAGCAAAACAGTGGCATGGCTCACACTGGAACCCAGGTCTCCTGGCTTTTAGTTAAAAAGCTTTTCCCCATTACAGCACAACCCCGTGGCCTTCAGCTTTCAGACTTCGATAGCACAACAGCATACGAATTAACTGAGGTTACTCTATTACCTCCTAAAATGATGGTTTCCATTTTTAAAAAAAGACAAAGAAGAATAGCAAAAAATCACCAAATGGAACATGTGTAAAATGCATTTCGTGAGGTCATTCTTACCCGGTGCTGTTTTAAAAATTATTATTCTCCATTTGAGCTTTTGGTCCATGATCCCATGGTGTGTACAGTTAAATTGCAATTTAAAATTTTAAACAAACAATGTTGCAGGATTGGTTTCTGGTTAATAGGCCCTCTTTATGAAGATGGTGGGTTTGAAGAGAGCTCCGATATTAAAAGGAACTGAGAAGTTGTTTGATTAACACAGGGAATTTAAAGATGTTGATTTGGATAAGAACAGATCAAGGACAGAGATCAGCAGTTGGATTCAGTGGACCTGACAGTGTGATTACCACCAGGTTGGTGATGTGTCTTCCAAGATACCCACAGGCCTGGGTATCCTGGGGAGAGCGGCAGTATTTGGTTATGGAATACCACATATAATATGCACATGTAGCACACTTGTTGGGATTTGTGTTGATTTTACTCCCCCAATAATTTTACTTGTGGAAAGGATGATGTCTTTAAAACATCTACAGATCTATGTATTAGTTTGTAATTCAATAGGTATTGACTGGGGTCTTCTCTGCAAGACAAAGTGCCAGGTTAAATCTGGATTTTGGTTGTTACATGTGTCCGTGAGCTTCAGGGATGCAGGATGCCCTGTGAGTGCTGGTGCCCCATCTCTTGCCCTGCTCTGGGAAAGCCAGAGTCCTCACTTCATTCATAAAGGTGCTTGGGGGATTCCCAGTTTCGAGCCTCCCAGAGATCCAAGAAGCAGATGTTGGAAGGGGAAGCTCCGCCTACCTTTCAGCTTGGTTCCCAGGCCAAATAAAACTAGAGAAGTCTTTCTATTTTGAGAAAAGCAATTTATTCTGGACTCATGTTTTCTCCCACACTTGGGCAGGTGAGATAATCTTAATGCAGTTTTATCAGCCTTAACTCTTGAATTCTTGGCTGCAAAACTGAAAAAAAAAAAAACCCTCATAGATGCATAAACCCTAAATTTCCATACCAAAGAGCAATAGGCTCTTACTGGAACCTTTTATCTCTCTTGTGGTGGTGCTTGTCTCATATTCTGTAGCAGAGTGGTGAGAAAATCAGCTATACAAGGAGAAAAAGCTGCAAAGACAGAAATTTAAAACTCACTCGCTGATAACAATGAGGCAATACGCATATGCTCTTTTTATCCTTTTTCTTTAGTAAACATGTTGAGAAGGAAAAATGTCTTGCATCAAGCAATTTCCCACATACATGAAGGCTCAAATTGATGCTACAATGTACAGATTCAGAACTGGTTTTATTTTTAATTTTTGCTTAAGTTTTTTAAGAAATACCGCATCTCAAGATGGATTAAAATAAAACAAAACAAGGAAAATTAAAAGGCATGTCTGAGTAAGTGGAACATAAACTGGCATTCATCTTTGACCAGAAATACAGGGGAGTCTGCGTGTGATGGAAGTTTTTTTCCCCCCAAAGCTCCGAAGGTCACACAGATGTTAGGGGAAGTCTGTGGTTACAATTTCACGTCTGTGCTCATGCGCTCAATGATAAATCACATTTATCTCTCCAAACATTTCAGCCACTTGTTATCATTTTTCAATTATTTTTACTCTGTTCTAGGGGACTTTCACTGGGATAATTTGTCTCTTAAATCTCCTGTTTTTTATTTGCCCCCAGTGAGAGGAGCAGGAAGTATATGGCTAGTCTTGAAAAAGAAGGAGTAGGCTATTCCCCGTGAAACTGAGCAACTCTGAGCCCTGTCCTCACAAGAGGTTTTTTTATTTTTTATTTTTTAAAGACTGATTTAAAAATTGAATGAACCAAAGAATAGGAATAAGAGCTTAAAGACCAAGGAAACTTCCCGAAGAACATAGTTTACTTGTGAGGAAGACCCAGATAGGATGGAACCTCAAAATACAATAAAATAAAAATATGTATGAGCATACTGAAAATTTATATTTATGATTTTTTTGTAGATTCGCAGGGTTTAATTTCTATTTTAAAATATTTATATGAAATTCCTTCCCCCCTGATTTGTGAATGTCACTATTGTCACACTTTACGTTTAACAGTTTAGCTGACTCTATTGAAAGTAGTAAAGTAGGGATAAAAATAGCACCTCCATAGGGCTGCTGTGCAGATTAAAATGTATAAGATGTTGGGCTGGGGATGTGGCTCAATCGGTAGCGCGCTCACCTGGCATGCGTGCGGCCCGGGTTCCATCCTCAGCACCACATACAAACAGAGATGTTGTGTCCGCCGAAAACTGAAAAAAAAAAAAAAATTAAAATCTCTCTCTCTCTCTCTCAAAAAAAAAAAGTATAAGATGGTTGGAAAGGGACCCAGCATAATGGAGCATATTCAATATTTGATTATAATTGTTATCGTTACTTTTATTTCTAAAATATCTCCATATTTATTCTTTTAAAAAATATTTTCTTAGTTGTCAATGGACCTTTGTTTTATTTACTTATATGTAGTGCTAAGGATCGGACCCAGTACTTATCACATGCTAGGCAAGTGCGCTACCACTGAGCTATAACCCCAGCCCCCTCCATATTTATTCTTCACACAATTAGAATAAAATCGTACATACTTTTTTTTGCCATAACATTCAGTTTTCCATATTAATAACTATAAATTGATTTTTTTTAAATTATAGGAGACAGTGCATTGTACTGGCTATTTGTTGGACTCAACCAACATTGAAAATGAAGGCCATGAATTCACTAGAGCGTTGTCTCTAGATTCTTCCTACAAGATTCAATATGACCAAAGAGAGCAAAATCAGAAACATCCAGGCCCTATGAGTTGATCTGGCAATCTGAAGTGTGGACAAACAGAGGTTGATTTGGTTTGTAGGCATTCCCCAGTGACTCAAATCCTTGGGGTGGGCTCAAGAGTCCCCGGGAGGTCCAGAGGTCTTCTAGGGCAAGAATGTAGTGGGGTTACTTCTTAAGGAGAATCAAAGTAGCATTATTATTATTATTATTATTATTATTATTATTATTATTTGCAAAGGGTAAGGGTTAGAATATTCCATATGGCAATGGATTAGAATTAGAAACATCAATACAAACTCAAGTTTAGCTCAATATAGATATAGATGTTTTAGAAATTTTTGTAGATGTGAATACATACATGGCTTAGTATACACACATATCTTTTTTTTTTTTTTTAAAGGTGGACACAATATCTTTATTTTATTTTTATGTGGTGCTGAGGATCAAATCCAGTGCCTCATGCATGCCAGGAGAGTGCTCTACCACTGAGCCACAACCCCAGCCCCTCCCACATATCTTTTTTAAAAAAAATTTTTTTAGTTGTAGAGGGACACAATTTCTTTATTTTTATTTTTATGTGGTGCTGAGGGTTGAACCTAATGCCTCACTCTGCAAAGCAAGAGCTCTACCACTGAGCTACAATCCCAGCCCCTTGAAGTTGCATTATTGTTTGGGGACTCAAATGCCCAACTCAGGTTTTCTCCCTAGATACAAGCTGATTCCAAGTTATGGAACTGAAACAATCTGGAAGCCAGTGGGCCCTGCCACCTGCATTGTCCTTTGTTAGAGTCTGTAAACAAGTCAAGATGGCGCCTGGCATTTTGCAGAGGGAGTGGTTTGTGAAGTAACTCCAGGGAGCCATTAAGTGTGGAGATTCCTTATTGGTTGACTGCTGTATCTAGTTTATGTTAATTAAGATAAGCTATGTGTACAACGATGTTCATAGCAGCACAATTCACAATAGCTAGACTGTGGAACCAACCTAGATGCCCTTCAATAGATGAATGGATAAAAAAATGTGGCATTTGTACACAATGGCATATTACTCTGCACTAAAAAATGACAAAATCATGGAATTTGCAGGGAAATGGATGGCACTAGAGCAGATTATGCTAAGTGAAGCTAGCCAATCCCTAAAAAACAAATGCCAAATGTCATCTTTGATATAAGGAGAGCAACTAAGAACAGAATAGGGGGGAAGAGCATGAGAAGAAGATCACCATTAAACAGGGATGAGGGGGGGGAGGGAAAGAGAGATAGAAGGGAAATTGCATGGTAAAGGAAGGAGACCCTCATGGTTATACAAAATTACATATAAGAGGAAGTGAGGGGAAAGGGGAAAAAACAAGAGAGAGAAATGAAGTACAGTAGATGGGGTAGAGAGAGAAGAGGGGAAGGGAGGGGAGGGGAGGGGGGATAGTAGAGGATAGGAAAGGCAGCAGAATACAACAGACACTAGTATGGCAGTATGTAAAAAAGTGGATGTGTAACTGATGTGAATCTGCAATATGTATACGGGGTAAAAATGGGAGTTCATAATCTGCTTGAATCAAATGTATGAAATATGATATGTCAAGAGCTTTGTAATGTTTTGAACAACTAATAATAAAAAAAAGAAAAAAAAAGATAAGCTGTGTGGAGTGTATATATACCCCTCCTGTCCTATAATAAACGGCTCCCACTCCTGCTGTATCAATCTATACAAGTTGCTCATCACCTCCCAGTTATTTTGCTGCAGCTGGACTGCGGCAGTCCTTGACACAGGGTTGCATCTGAAAGGCCTCTGGAGGGAGCCAATAATGAGGGAAGAGAGGACTGGTTACAGGCTTGATGGTAACCTTCTGCACTGGGTTAAATGGTAACCTTAAAAGCTAGTTCATATCTATGGGAACTTATGAGTGTGACCTTATTTGACCTTATATGGCCTGGCCCTACACCCAATATGATTAGTGTTCTTATAGGAAAAGTGGAATTTGGACACAGACCCAAGACACACAAGGAGAAGACATGTGCCAATGGAGGCTGAGACTGGAGTTATGTTGCCACAAGCCAAGGAATGCCAGGGATTACTGGTAACCACCAGAAGCTAGGATTGAGCAGATTCTTCTCCTGAGCTCCTGAGAAGGAGAAAACCTTGCTGATGCTTCAATTTCAGGCTTCTTGACTCCAGAACTGTGAGAGGATAAATTTCCATTGTTCTAAGGGACCAAGTTTATGGCAGCTTTAGGAAACAAATGTACCTTCCTAAGAATATATGCTATGCAAGGGATGTACCCTGAATAGATACACAAGGAGGGGACTGGACAGGGAGGGAGAGAGGAAGGAAGGATGAAAGGATAGAGAAATAGCAAATGTCCAGTTGACAGGTACTGGTTTATCAGTGAACATCAGATATGGCTTTGTTAAGGTGTTAAGAATAGCTCATCTAACATTCTAATCCTGAATCTATATCTGATGGAATATACACTCTGATAGAAAAATAAGCCTGTTAATACGTGTTAACTTTCTATTACTGTAACAAAATGCCTGGCATAATCAACTTAAAAAGGGGAAATGTTGCTTAGCACAGTGATGAATGCCTGTAATCCCAATTAATTGGGAGGCTGAGGCAGGAGATTTGCAAGTTTAAGGCCAGCCTCAGCAACTTAGAAAGACTCTGTCCTAAATTAAAAAAAAAAATAAGGAGAAATTAGGAGGTATCTCAGTGGTATAGCACCCCTTGGCTCAACCCCCAGTTCCACAAAAGAGAAAGAGAGGAGAGAGAGAAGAAGAAGAAAAAGAAGAAGAAAGAGGAGGAGGAGGGGAAGAAGAAGGAGAAGAAGGAGGAGGAGGAGGAAGAGGAAGAGGAAGAAATAATCATCACCTCATAGCGGCTGGGAAGCACAGAGAAAAAGGGGAAGGTGTTAGGGTCCCAATATTCCCTTCAAAGGCAAGCCCCCCAAGACCTAACCTCTTTCACTGGACCCTACCTCCTAAAATTTCACCTCCCAATAGCACCACAGTCTGGTGACTAAACCTCCAATACATGGGAGTTTCAGGGACATTCAAGATCCAAACTATAGCAATTTGTTTGAACAATAGGGGATTTGTCTGTAAGCACCTAGATGCCATAAACTAAAGAGCATAAACTCTTAGACCAGGGTTTACGACCCTCCAGTCCTTCTTTCTTTGAGCTACTCAGAGAGACAGCGCTTGAGTTCTCATCTCCTAGGTGAAATTGTCTTTCCATTTCTTCTATACCCAGAGAATGCCACTTGTCTGTTTCCCTATGCGATGCACCTTGAAAAAGGATGTGTCTTCATGGTGTTCTGCCCTGAAGACCTGTGTAGGCCCTGACTCCTCCCTCCCCACCGCCCTGTTACTCATTTCATGCTCTAGCTAAACTGAGCTCTGCCCTGTGCTCACAGCCTTTGAATATGTGCTCCTTCCTGGGCTCCTACCACCCCCTTCTCATCTGCCTTGCATGTATTCTACTGCAGGTCTCTGGGAAGCTTCCTGATCCCCTCAATGGAATCCTGCAGTGCGTGTCTATGCCATCCTGCAGGACCTGGTGACTGACTCCTCCTCAGCTCCCCCTGCAACTCCTTCATGTTCATAAGACCCTACAGGCATGGTTCACTTGGAGCCCTGCTCACTACTCTAACCCCAGAATCTGGCACATATTGGGCGTGTACTAAATATCCATTGAATGAAAAAAATTACTAATAAATCATTTGATTTTATATAGCTCTTTGGCGTTTATACTAATAAGGGAATTCAAAATGCATTAATGCCAACAGCATCATCTACTTATAAATATATAATCATCTTCATAATGGCCACTGCTGTTTATTTGACAACTGAAATTTACCAGACCCAGTGTTATATTATTTATATACATCATCATAGTACTTGCCATCACCCTGCAAGGTAGATATCATCCGATTTCACAGAGGATGAGCATGAAGATCAGAGAGGTTAAGATGCTTGCCCTGAGTTCCACAGTCCACAAGTCCCCCAAATCATGCTGTGTCTATCACGACACATGTCATATACAGTAATTTACTGCATTTGGAGGGGGGCATCTTCCATAGTCCACATCTACCAGGGTTGGTGGTGACCTGCTGTCTACATTCAGAAAGAGGCTGGATCTACAGAGGAGGATAATGAACTGGGATAAGAGGGTTTCCAGGAGCTGTGCTGACAATGACATCTGCCCCTTTTGTTGCAGAAGTCCTGGAACACTCAAAGCAGGTATGTCTTAGTGCCTGTGGACCTCTCCTGCAAGGCGGAAGTGTCCCTGGAAAGTCCTTTGATGGACCTTCCCGCTCCATAGGTACCTGGGTTGTGTTGCTTCTCAGTGTGTCCCAGGGCCTTGAGCCCAGGCACTCTCCTGTTCTCCACCCACAGGTCCTTCTCTCAAGCCCAGGCTCTAGTCTGGTGGGCAGGAGAGGATCTGCAGGTCCCTCGAAGAGGGAGGACAGACTGTCTCAGGCCGCTGTCTCATTCAAAGGTGGCTGTCTTCTCCCTGTGTTTCTTCACGTCATCTTCCCACTGTGTCTGCTCTTTGTGTCCAAATTTTGCCCCCCTTTTTAATTTTTCCCCCATATTTTTTATTGGTGCATTATAGTTATACACAATGGTGGGATTCATTGTTACGTATCTGTATGTGCACATAATACAACATAATTTGGTCAATATCATTCCCCCAGTATTTCTCCTTTCCCTCCCCCCCTTCTTCCCCCAGTCCCTCTCCTCTCTTCTATTGATCTCTCTTAAATTTCCCCTTTACATAGGGATAGCAGACACATTGCTTTAGGGCCTCCCTGAGACCTCACTTTAACTGCATCACCTGTCTAAGGACACTATGTCCAAATCAGGTCACATTCTGAGGTACTGGAAGTTAGGATTCCAACTTCTCTCTTTTGAGGGGACCCCAGTTCCACCCATGACACTAACCAAGTGGACTCTGACCCAGACTGTCTTGAGTCACATCTTGGCTCTGCTCTTCACTCATTTTGTTCCTTTAGGCAAGTTATTGAAGCTCCCTGGGCTTCCAGTTTCCTCATTGTAAACGGGTGGCAGCAAAAGAAGCTCCCTTTCAGCGTGATTTGAAGGATGTATGTGGTAGCACTTGTCATCTGTTTCGTGCATTGCTGGTAGCTGGAAGGACCCAACAAATAGACCTCATGGTGATTATAAGGGAGGTTAGGGCTCAGGAAAGAGCATGAGGATACTGGGCCAATGTGACTCACGCTGACCCGCCGCCCTGTGACCTACTGCTTTCTAAGAGTAGGACCTGTCAGATCATTCTGGAGTTTTTATGACCCCAATCCCCTCCATGCTGTGTTTCTGGAAGATTCCAAGGGAACAGTCACCATTTTCTGAAGGTTTGACCTGTGCTCTCTATTAGCTGACGTGAGTCTCTGGGCTGCTATTGGCTATCTCAAAAAACTAAATAAACCCCATCAAAATCAACCGGTTCTTGGGGAAAAAACAGTTTTGGATGTGTTTGTTCGTCTTCCCTCTCCAGAAAATGACAGCATGCCCTTCATTGAAATTAGAAGAGACTTTACTACATTTCAGCACCATAAGGCAACTCGCTGTATATCCCTCTCTTCCATTTCTTTAAAATATATATAAACAGACAACACTTTAGATACTAGGAAATGATCTGACCTAGAAAGTGAGATGACAGATGAAATGAGCGAAGGATCTCCAGGAACACAATCTTGTCGAGCTGGATCTTGTCAGAGCAGATTTTCTGTGGCCATAATAAAGGGCTTTTAACACGAGCTGGGTTGCCTCATTTCCGAAGAGTAGAAGCTACAGAGATTCTTAAAAAGGAAAAATAAATATTGCTCTAATTGGAGCCAGAGGTGAGGCAGGGTGGGACAATGAGCGCAAGAACTATTTATGTTGGAAAAAGGGAAAGCGTTAGAAACGATTTAGCTGAGACTTTCAGGAAGATGAAGGGCTTGGTCAAAACCAAAGTAGGCCCTTGTTTGAGAAGAAAGGAGAGAATCCAGGAATGAAGGGGAAGAATCAAATTACAGGGCAGCAAAAGTAAGCTAAATGAAAAGAGAAACCACGGCTTTCCACAGGTATTGAGGCCGGGGAATTCAGTGTTAGGATAAGGTATGCTGGCTGAATCTCAGAATCTTCCAGAAAATTTCATGCTAATGAAATACAGTGTGTTCATATGCGGTCAAGATTAGGTAATAGTTACCTGAACAGAGGCTGGGGGATATTTTAAAAGATTCTTATAAACAATAAAGTCCTCAACCAGACTGGAAATTTCTAGAAAGTTGATCCAATGTGTTCCATTTTTCTTTTATATTTCCCCCATTGAATGCTTGGCACATTTGTCATGGTTACCTTTTAGGTCTTAGAATTTTTTTTTTTTTTTTGAGGGATGGAGTTGGGGAGGGTGCTTTGTTCTTTTCATTTCCAATTTTTATCAACAACCTTCTTTTACATTTGGGAGCACTGAGGCTTACAGAGCAAAATAACATATACCATGAAAAGCAGAACTGAGATTCAAACCCTGGTATGCTTTAGGTCTAAACGAGCACTGTATCTCAGTACATTTCATAGAACTCCGAGAATTTGACATGAAATAGAAATTAAAAAATACATAAGCTGACCACCTTGCCTCTTATTTTATAAATTGAAGATACTAGGTCCAGATGTGAGACGGAATTTGTCCAGGGTCCCAAAGGAAATGGCAAAGCAGGGAGTCATTTGCTAAATAAATGAATTTCATGAATCTGTGGAATTTCCGTAGCAGTTAGGAGAAGGATATTTTTGTATACCTCATGAGTTCAAGTTCCCTCTGAAATGTCTAGGAATTCTTACACTTCTCAAGTTTTAAACAATTAATTCATAACTGGGAAAATAAATATAAAAGTTATACTCACCTACTTTTAACAAATCTCAAATAATAGAATTGCAGAATGTAAAAATTTTCTTATTAATCTTCTGCCTCTGCTAGTCTCAGTTTACTAGCACTCAATTTATATCAAGATTCCTTTGGGGAATAGAACTAGATTAGTGATGGCAATTTTTAATCAAACAAAAGTCTGGTAGAAATTTTGAAAATATTCAACATCTGGAATCTCATTCAATAAACACTTGATCACTATTGACTTCATAGGCCACGCGAAGTGTTAAGGACACTAAGTTGAACAGAAGAGCGTTGTGTCTTCAGAGGTCTCACAGCTTAATGGAAAGACAGACATGGTCTGAAAAGTGTTACGATAGTGTAAGGGTAAAAGAAATTGAAGTTAAAGCGTAAAAGTTAAAGGGTAAAAGACCAGGTGTTGTAAAAGTTTCTAAGCTGCAAGGTCTGAGTTAAAATGTAAAGGAGGTATTGTTAGGTTTCTATGCTACCTGCAAAACCCGAAATTTCTGTAGCTGTTAAGACAATGCTTGGAACTGCCCAGTAAATATTTCCCCTGACTATTTGGTTGTTTAATAAGGGCTCTGTGTGGTCGCACATAGGCATTGCAGGGCCTGGACCAATCAGTTTAAATATAACCCCCTCCTTAGGAATGACCTATCACTCCAGCCTGACCTGTTCCCGCCAATGAATGAACCAATCATGTTTAGGAGTTGTTGTTCAATTTTCCCGCGCCTAATGATGATTTGTTCTGATGTATACAAAGCCCTCCGCCCTCCCCAAAAAGTGTACTTAAGCAGTGCTCAGCCCCTGCTCGGGGCTCTGGGCTGCTTTCCCTTCTTGAGTGGGCACGGAGCCCCAGCATGCTGGTTCAATAAATCCCCCTTCTGCCAATTGCATGAGTGGTCACTTGGTGGTCTCTTTCTCCGACGTTTCGCGGGACCCTTACAATAGAAGTAAAGAATATATACAAATAAGAATCCAACTCAGTAGAGGTTCTTAGAGAAAATGTCAAATGAATACATAAATTGAACTCATGCTTAGAAAATCTAGTGTTTATAAATCAGTATCCCAGAAGTTCTACAAATATTCTTGAAAAATGTCTTTTTTAAAAAAAAATTCTTTGTGAATATAACCCTATCTTGCTTATTGCAATGGTTAGCTGTTGATGTGTAACAAATTACCTCAAAATGTAGTGGTTTTAAAGTAATAGCATTTATCATCTTACAGTTTCTGAGGGTGAGGAATTTGCATATGGGTTAGCTGAGTCCTTTGGCTCTGTCTTCTCCTAATACTGCATGATATTGGATAGGGCTATGGTTATCATAGGATTGATTGGGTGGATTCATTTGCAAGATTCCTCTAGTGATTATTGGAAGGATTTGTTTGTTTTCAGGCTATTGACTGGAGTCTTTCTTTGTTTTCTTTTCCTTTTTGTTTTCTTCTGGTGATAGAGGGGACAAGAAAGAGACACACAGAGAGAAAACAAGATGAGAATTCTCTTTTACAACCTAATCTTGGAAGTGACATGACTTTTATCATATTCCATTTATTGGAAGCAAGTTAATAAATGTTTAAAAGAAGGGGAATATGCAAGAGCATCTTCAATACCACAAGGTGATCACTGGGGACCATCTACCACCTATGCTTATTCTATGAATTTATTCTCTCAGTATCAGTCAGAGTTCTCTAGAGAAACAGAAACAGGAAGTATAATTTTAAAAAGGGGACTTATTAGGTTGGTTTAAGTGACCAGAAGCTGGATAGTCCACAATGGCTATCTGCAGGCTGGAGAGCTGGAAGAACCAGTAGCTGTGCAGTCCAAGAGGCTAAAGCCACAGAACAAGAGGGATCAACAGTGCTACCCTAGTAGCACTGAAGACAGAAGGCTTCTGGAGAATCACTGGCAGAGTCCTCTTTGAAGAGTGAAGAAATGAGAGTCCGATGTCCTCAGACAATTGCAGCAACAATCAAGAACCCATTTAAGAAGAATCCCAGCTTGCATCTGCTGCTGCTTCCTTGTTTTTCCAATTTTTATTCTATCCAAGCCATCATCCTATTGAATGGTGCTGCCCACACTTACGGAGGGTCTCCATTTCAGTTGGCTATCCCACATGCCAGTCATTCCTAGACACACCCTCATTGACACACCCATAAACCTCTTAATCCTTGACATCTCTTAATCCATTGAAGTTGACGATTCTAATAAACCATTACACTCTCCATGAGCAATATTTGCAACCCCATTCTCCCATTGGCCCAAACTAGAAATACAAGACTCACCCTGTTATCCTTTACTTCTTCCACCCTAGTTAATCCATTATCATGCCTTTTCATTTCTATTCCACCATCTATGTATTTCTCAAGGTCATTATGACTGAGGGGACTGTTTTCTCATTTCTGCTGCCATCTCCTTAGATCAGACCCTTCTCACAGACCCTTGCCTGGATTTAGGATTGAAACAAAATCCTCAACGTTCTTTCCAGCTCCCATCTGTGTTCCTTCCAGCCATTCTCTTCACAGACCTGGCGCCATCTTTCTAAGGCACCAAATTGAGAAGGTCAGTCCAGATTCAAGTCCCTCAGTGGCATCCCACAGTCTTCAGGACCAAGCTGGCACTCCTCAGGTTGGGAAACAGGTTCCTGGTGGTCTGACCCTACTACTCAAGCACCCCACTTGCCTGTACTGCAGCTACTTGAACAGTTTGCAACTTCCAAAGTAGTAGTGCACTGTCCCCTTGAAATAGTAGGTCCCCTTTCTTCCATTGAGTGATCCTCACTAGGACTCTACCCAGACATGATGTTCTCTGAGGAGCCTTCTCTGACCTCTTAAAGGCAGATTAGGGCCCCACCAAGCACTCCCTGAGATCCTGAGATAACTTGCTTATTTATCACATCACACTGCAATGATCTGTTTTCACATATGGTGCACTCAGCCTTCACCAGTCTCTAAGCCCACTGAAACTGTGTCTTTTAAGTCATTCTATCCCTAGGGCCTATTAGGTGCTTGTTAATGAACAGTTAGATAAATGATGATGGAAACTCCAGAACACTTTTCTGCTTCTCAGTTCTCTCTACTTCTTTTATATCAGTTATCAGGGACAGTTGCAAAATTTGTGGTCCCAGTGCAAAATGGAAATGTGGTGCCCCTTGTTCAAATAGCAGGAAAAGAGCTGTTTTCCATCTTCTTTCTCTTGACTCGTCATGATGCTTTTTATTTGCAATTAAGTATGATGCCCCTCAGCATCGGGATTTTTGCAGGGAGAGTGCACCGTCCATGCATACTAGGAAGTATGCACCCCATCCTGCTGCTGCATGTATCTGTGCCCTCTCATTCACTCACTTTGAGGGAGTGGCCGTTGCTGGGTCCAGGTGTGAGAGCAGGAGGCAATGTACCCATCCTGGGGAAGCAGAGCAGCACATGACCTGAGGTTCCAAGTTCTAAGTGCATAATCCTTTGTCCCCTCAGATTTTATTTACAAAACACAAGTTCAGAGATAAAGTTATTGACAATTTTAAGGTGGTGACCACAGACCATTAAACCCCAAGCCTGGGGCCCCCTTCTGAGCCCAGAGCATTGTGAGACAGAATGGCTATAAACCCATGAAACCAGTCTTACCAGTGATCCAAATTCTATTGAATGCATTCTTGTACAATTGGGATCATTTCCACTGTTTTTGTTTTTTATCTCTACCAGCCTTGGTGGGATCAGACTTTGGAAAACTTCCTAAGGCAGATCTAAATGCTTGGGAGGAAGTAGTATTAGTTTTCAGGGAATATCAGAGAAAGCTGGAAGCCTTCCTGAAATAATGCTGTCTCCATTTCCTTGGGCACAGATGTCTAGGAAGCCCAGAGTGCTCCACCATATTTACCAGTTATTAATAAACATTGTCCAGATCAAATAAGGTAAGATTAAGGTAGAATAGAGTGGAAAGTTTAGTCCTTCTGAAAACTACCTTCCATGAATTTCTTTGGCTTTCCTCCTCATGTCTAAGATTATCCCTATTCTGAGTTCTAGACCCAGCCCCTTCTCCCTCCTCAGTAGCTCATTCTCCCAAGGTCATCCTCTATGTTCATCTTTACCCTCTTCTATGGGCTCCTCATAACCCTCAAGTCCCTTTCACCTTAAACCCCAAACTTTCTCTCTCCCCCTTAGCTCCCTACAGCTATCCATCTCTTTCTCTCTTCCCTCCAACCAGCATCTCTTTAAGTGTTGGCTGTAGAATGCTCTACATCTTCCATCTTGCTTACAGTCGGACAGCAGTCTGACTTTCTGCACTCATTCCTTAGGCTTCTGGACCTGCTGTCTTCATGGCCACTCAGCAATATCCTTGTCATTAAGTCCCATACCTTGCTGAGTTCTTGCTTGAGCTCTGTGTTGCCATGAACACCATTGATTTTGCCCTCGTTGAAGGCGTTGATCTTGCCCTCCATGAAGCACCTCTTCCCTGGTCCCAGAAGATGATGTACTCTTTGGTCTCCTTTCTCTTTGGCTTCTCTTCTGTTGGCCTCCTCTGTGGGTTTCTCTTCCTCTGCCTATATCTTAGCATGTGGTTACCCCAGGGTTCTTGCTAAACCTGCTCTCTTCTATTCACTCTTTGAACCAATAGTCTGGATCCGGGTTCCAATTTTGTCCCAATTTTCTTACAGATCTTGTGAATTACTTAAACCTTTTGAGCTTCACTTTCTCTTTCTCTAAAAGAGGTTTTCTCAATCTTGGCACTATAGCTACTTCTCTACTTACTACGGGGTCACATCCCAACAAACCTATCATAAGTTGAAAATACCCTAAGTCAAAAAGCATTTGATATGCCAAATTTTTTTAATATTTATTTTTTAGTTATAGGTAGACACAATATCTTTATTTTATATTTATATGGTGCTGAGGATCAAACCTAGTGCCTCATGCATGCTAGGCAAGTGCTCTACCACTGAGCCACAACCCCAGCTCTGATACACCTAACTTTCTAAACATCCTAGCTTAGCAACACAGTATGCTGGAGTATCGGTTGTTTACCCTTGTGATTATGTGACTGTGTGGGAGCTGTGACTTGCTACTCTTGTCCAGCATCTTGAGAGTATCATACCCCATATGTCTATCCCAGGAAAAGATCAAAATTCAAAATTGGAAGCATAGTTTCTACTGAATGCATCACACTATCATAAATTTGAAAAATTGTAAGTTGAACCATCTTTAGTTGGAGACTGTCTGTAATTATACTTTGAGTCAGATAAGTTTTTTCCTTAGGAGAGACTGTTCTGTATATTGCTGGATGTTAACTAGTATTCCTGGCCTCTGCCTGCTGGATGCCAGTAGCACCTCCCAGCTGAGACACCAAAAATGTCTCCAGATTTTGACAAATATTCCCTTGGGGGCAAAATTTCCCTGGTTGAAAATTACTGCTCTAAAAGGAGAAATTTAACTAGGACATCTGTATTCATTCTAGGGCTTCCAGAACAAAGGACCATGAACTGCATGGTTTAAACACCAGTCGTTTATTGTCTCACAGTTGTAGAGCTGGACATGCAAAATCAAGGTGTCAGCAGGGTCAGTTCCTTCTGTAGTTTCTGAGGAAAAATCTGTTCCTTGACTTTCTCCTGGCTGCTGGTCAAGATTACTGTCTGTCTTTGACCTTCCTTGACTGCTGTCTGAGCTCTTGATCACGAGGCATTCCCCCTTGTGCGTCTGTTTGCAAGTCTCTCCTATTAGACCAGTTGTATTGGATTAGGATGCACCCTACTCTACTATAACCTCTTACATAATGACATCTGCCATGACCCTGTTCCCAAATAAGATCATATTCTAGGGGTTAGGACTTAAAATTCATTTTGAGGGAGACACTATTCAACCCATAACATCACCCCTTATATTTCTTGTGAACTCCCACATTCTATAATCCTATTTAAAATACAGGGAATAGCTGGTTCGGTGGCACACGCCTGTAATTCCAGCAGATCTAGAGGCTGAGACAGGAGAATCTCGAGTTCAAAACCACTTCAGCAAAGGTGAGGTGATAAGATACTCAGTGAGACCCTGTCTCTAAATAAAATACAAGATAAGGCTCTGGATGTGGTCAAGTGCCCCTGAGTTCAATCCCTGGTACTCCCCCAACAAAAAACCAAACAAACACACACAGGGAATATTGGTCTTAGTGGACCCCAATGTAGTTTCAGATTCTTTCTCCTCTGTTTCTTCTTGCACCAACCACATCTCTGGACACTTCTCTTTGAGCAAACTCTTGCTTTTAATTTCACTTACTTTTCAAAGCAAGTAATAAGACAATGGGAATTTTGATTATAGCTAGTCTACTTAGTGTCTGGTGTGTAAGATTGACAAAAGACCTCAATAAATGTGATGGAACACCCCTACAAGGCTCATCTCCTGCCCTTCTGATACTACAGACACACATCACAAAATAAGTAATATGAATTCGTCTGCATAGTGAAGGGAATTATGTTATTTTGGAATAACTCAATGACTCCCCTGTTACAAAAATTACTTCTGCAATTTCCAAATAAGGTCACATTCTGAAGTGCTGGGGGTTAGGACTTGAAATTCATTTTGGGAGACACTATGCAACCTATAACATCATCCCTTATGTCCCTTGTGAACTCCCACATTCTATAATCCTAATAAAAACACAGAGAATATTGGTTTTAGTTTGGCCATGGCTCTGCTCAGCCTGACCAAAGAAATGCTGTTTCCAGAATAGAACAATGAGCAACTTGGATGAGGCATCAACGTTCAGTGGCTCATGGTGTTTATTTAATCATCTGGTGTCTTGGGTACTTTGCTAAGGATGATCCCAGGAGGTGCTGACCAAAACCCTTCGGAATCTCGATGTCCCCTATGGTATCATGAGCCCAGAGAGACAGAAAGTGGCTGTTGTAGGAGGAAGCAACAGCATCCCCAAACCACAAGGTCTTTTTGAGGTAGGTCTTCAGTGTAGAGCTCCAGCAGCTGGGGCTCAGGGGTCAAAGGCATCAGGACATTGGGTCCATGGCCCTGTCTCAGAAATCTGGCTCTTATGAACACACAAGAGTTCCCAAAATAGAGTAGCAGCTCTTCTTCTGCAGTCCTCTCTGCTCCCCTTGCTGCCTTCATTTTGCTAATAGTATTTTGAAGGACTTTGAGCCATGACGATGATCTCATAGCCTTGTCTTGAAGGCTTGAAGACAACATGCTTTTGTTGTTATATTCTGAATGTATGAGCAATTACTTGAGTAGTTTAAGTCAGAAGTCTCTCCTCTTAGTAATGGTGCTTTTGCCATGAATTTTCTGGGAAACACCCAAATCCTTAGCTCTCTATTCTCTGTTGCTTTCTTATAAACCCAGGCAAACACAAGTAGCAGTCCAGGAGAGAGATGGGCAAGTGTCCCGAAGGGTGGCTCAGATCCTAGGTGGCTGGTACCATTCAGAAGAGCAGGCATTGACTGAAATTTCCATCAGTACCTGAGAATGGAAAGGAAGAAGGACTTACAGAATCTTACTGGAGAAGTTAACTGAATTAAGAAATGGCAAAGGGCCCTGTTTAGGCAAGCAGCAGAGAGGGAAACCTGAGTGGATATAAGAGGTTGTGACAAGAAAGCTGGGCATACTGGCAGTCCCTGGAATTCTCTGGCCCTTTCCACTCCTCATTGTTCTTTGCCAGACCTCTTTTCACATTTATGTGACCCCAAGGTCCTCCCCAGTTTTTGAATTTCAGGAAATGAAATCTACAAAAGGCCACTGACTCAGAGGTCTGCAGATGGTTAGCAGCACAGCTCAGCCTAGAATCCTGTCTCTCTGGCCCAATGTTCTTAGGCATTTTGCAAAGAGAGCAAAGTCCAGGCCCGGAGGAGGGGAGACTACTTTTAGGCATGGGGCAGAGGGGGCCACCAACATTGATTTATATTGTTACCTCCATGGAGAATCTACCTCCCACATTCCCAACCCTGAGCTGGGCCCTCGGGAAGACAGTGAGGATGCTTTTGATTTCAAGATGTGTACAATATTATCAGAGAGGTAAAGAGTTAGAGAACAGAAGAAATAGTCAAAGTATTTCTTATGCATCTGCCACAGGGGAGGTGCCCTTCTTGCTCCTGGTGAACCAGAGTACCAGCCTTCAAATGCCTTGCATTCCAGAGAGGGGTAACATCCAAGAAGCCCACGAATGGTACTATATCAATAAAGTAACTTCATCTTCAATGAAGTCCTATGAATATGACAAACTGGGGTCATAAGATGGAGGATGAATGAATGAGTCAAGGTGGAGAGGACCTTTCTGCCAAAGTGACATTTGAGTTGAGGACTGAACAGTGAGAAGGAAGGAGCCATATGAGAATCTGGAGAAAGAGCATTGCAAGCAGAAGGACCAAGTGGTGTCAGGACTCTAGGGTATGAACAGGCATGTCCGAGAGTGGTGTGTGCCAAAGGTAGACAAGTAAAAGAGTATGGGATATGAGGTCCAGAGAGCATCAGGGAAAGAAATATGGAAGAACTCACCGGCTTTGGGGATATTTTGGTTGCAATGGGAAGCTATTGAAGGTTTTAAGAAAGGAAGGAAGGGTTCTGGATTAAGTTCTAGAAAGATTCTCATGCTACTGTGTGGAGGGTGAGCTGCAGTAACTAGAGCCATCAGGATACTGTTACAGCCATCTGGGTGAGAGATGGTGGTGGCTGGAACCAGGATTTCAGCAGTAAGGGTGATAAGAAGCAGTCATAATGGCAGTATGGTATGGAGATAAAGCTGACAGAACTAATTCATAAAAGTTTGTGATTTTCCTTTTGTCATTTACCGCGGGGAGGAGTTATGGAACAATTCTGTTTGGACCACAAGATATTTGAGATGCCTTTAAGATATTGACCTCACCTCATGTTCAACCAGAGAAGCAGAACCATTACCATATATATGTAGTATATATATACACATACACACACACATACATACACACACTCATATATATACACATTTATATATATATATATATATATATATATATATATATATATATATCCTCCTAGAATTATTAGAGGAGAGGGGTCTTCAAGATCATTGCCATACACACACACACACACATGTACACATATACACACATACACATATATGTGAGTGGACGGAAGTGGAAGTGGTCAACCACTTTCAATACCTCTGAGAATACCAGTAGGATGAAGACTCTGTGAAGGTTGCCTCCAGGAACTGCTTAGGCTGTCATTCCAGAATAAATACAGCACTGATCAAAGGAATCAAGGATGATCAGGTGTGGGAAGGATCAATTCATCTTAATCCCTGGGTTACTGGGGCAGACCTCAGAAACAAGTTGGTGCTTGAGAAGGGCCATGAATGTCAGGTAGATTTGGAGTATCTGTGATGAACGGGGATCTGCAGGGGTTTGTTCATCTCTAAACATTTTCAAGAGCCACTTAAAAGTCACAAATCCCTAACCACTTCCCAACCACCCACACAGGGACCTCTCAGCCTCCTATGCACATCTAAGAATAGCCCACTTGGCTGCAGTTGGTCTGAAATTCTTGCTTTTTACGTTAAAACAGTTGGCCACTATTTTAGGGCTGACACTCCCTTCTACAAATGAGAAGAAGTGCCACTGCTCCTTGGAAGCATTCTCACTTATTTGCTGTTGGCAAAGGAATGTGTCAGAACCTGGACAGTAAGTCAAAGTGTTTGCCGAGAGGAGTCACTTTGGTCCTTTGCCTGTGGGGAAATCTTGATTTCAGTGGCTCAAGAACAGGTACAAGCCAAATTAAAAGATTAAAGAAAAAAAAACCTTTTAGTTTATTTAGCTTTGGAACCATCCAGAAATCTTCCAGGGTGCTTTTCAAACAAAAGGAGTCCTCACTTATAAAGGGAGAAATAGAGAAATACAAGGAATCTTGAGGGATGCCATTTCTATGTAACAGATGATTGGATGAGACAGGAGGAGGCAGACTCAGTCTCCTTTATGCTAAATAAGTCATTGGTGTGTATTTTGGCAAGTGAATAGCATACTCTTATGTTATTTTAAAAATACTGATTTATGAAGGAATTACGGAATAGCTATTTGAAGATTGGTGATGAAACCAATTGTTTAGTTCTACATCAGATTTGTGTCTTTTTATCCTTCTAGAATTGCTAGAGGAAGGGGTCTTCAAGGTCATAGCTATTTAAAGCAGAGTTACATTGTGACTCTTGTAGATCATTGGTGCATTTGTCTTCATGAGCTTCTTCCTCCATTAAAAAAATTTAAAATTCTCTCTCTCTCTCTCTTTTTTTTTTAGCTATATTGGTATAAAGAGGAGTATATTAAGATTACATATTAAGTATTTTCTTTGACCTAAAATTCATTCTTTTCTCTTCTAAAAAGAAATTAAAACATCTTTTTTGTGGGATCTTGTGTTAGTTTCCTGTTGCTGCTGTAACAGACTACCACAAAAAACGTAATGACTTCAAACAACATAAATTTATGATTTTACAGTTCTGGAGGCCAGAAGTCCAAAATCAGTCTCGCTGGACTGGAATCAAGGTGCTGGCAGGTCTGCTTTCTTCTGGAGACACAGGGCAAGATCTGTTTTTGCCCTTTTGACTCCTAGAGGTTGCCCACATTCATTGGCTTGTGGCCCCTCCTTCTACCTTCAAGTCTCTTACTGACTCTGAACTCTGCTGTCATCATCACATCTCTCTCTGATTCTTTTCCCTCCCACCTCTCTTAGAAGGACCCTTGTCTTCATGTGGGCCCACCCTGATAAACCAGGATAATTTTCCCATCATCAAATCCTTAATTTAATCTCATCTGCAAAGTCCCTTTTGCTCTGAAGTATCTACAGATTCTGGGGATTAGACTTTAGATCTCTTTGCTGGTGGGAACATTCTTCAGCCTATCATAATCCATGAAAGCATGGGGCGTTGGGCACTGTACCTATTGTGATCCATGGATAAACTGGTCCTGACTCTAAGTACTGGTCCAGAAATGTTTGCACCAGAATGTACAAGGCAGTGCTTCCTTCATTGAGAAAGTCTTTCTACAGAAGAGCTGTGCTTCATGACAGTCACTTACCTTCTGGTGGAAGCTTCTAGCTCCTAACAGACCAGCTTCAGACTGCTCCAAGTTCTGTCTGCAATAGCTACAGGGATCGGGCTGGGGATGTGGCTCAAGCGGTAGCGCGCTCGCCTGGCATGCGTGCGGCCCAGGTTCAATCCTCAGCACCACATACAGCAAAGATGTTGTGTCCGCCGAAAACTAAAAAATAAATATTAAAAATTCTCTCACTCTCTTTAAAAAAAAAATAGCTACAGGGATCTTCCCATGATTTTAATCACTCTCTTTATGTACACTGGTTTGGTCTGTCCTTGGAGGGTGCTGTGGACATGATCTGTCTTCTTCAAAGTGGACTGTCTGGTCAGAAGTTTGAGGAGCAGTCCTGATCTCTGGCCAGTGTTGAACACTCCTGGGGGTTTCTACAGAGTTGAATTCTTATTGAATGACAGGTTGGATAGATGGGTGGCTTAACTGAAATGAATTGATTCAAACATTACCAACTGAATAAGTTGGCTATTTTTAAGTTGGTTTTAAAGACAAAAGTCTTTAAGGAAAGGAGACAAATAAAAAACGCTGGGCAAATAAATGTCTCGGAAGTCAGGTACCATGGGGAGGCAAATGTCTTAGGCTGGGTTAGAGGCTCCCAGTGCAGATCCTTGAGGCTCTGATGCCCTTGGGTCCTTTGTCCACGTGAATGGTGAGGGGCTCTCCTGATTCTGGAGGCAGGTGGCGGTGGCTGGCATTCGGTGGAGAGTGGGAGAAGAGGGCCTGCGGCGGCAGCGGCGGTGTCTAACGAACATGAAATTCTCTTCTCACTTCACGCGTCCCTCTCCATCTGACATGGCAGGTGTGTGAGGAAGAATGGTGTGTGAATCGATTCGGAGAGGATCAGTGACACGGCAGCGAGCCGGGCCGCGCCCCGAGCCATTGATCGCCTCCAAATCAATTTGCACACCGCTCCCTCTTAGGTCACCTGCCATTTCAGACAGGGAAGGGAACAGTGAAGTGAGAAGGAAATGATGCCACGAAGTCTGGGGACCCTCTCTCAAGAACGTGGGGGTCAGCCTTCCGCTGCCCTCCCCTCTCCAGCCCGTGGTGGGATGATGCTCCCCAGCCCAGGACCCTCTCTGCCTTGCTCACCCCCTGGCCCTGCAGGAGGGAAAGCTGAAGGCTGAAGCAAAACGGGGCCATTCTGAAAATCTATCAGCCTTGAGCTCACCTCTGGGGTTTGGGCTGCCACAGTCATATCCTAAGAGCTATTTCAGAAAACCCAAATTGCCAACAGTAATAATCTCTCCGCCGCGGGACTGGTTTTCATTTGTGCCTCTCAATGCACTTCACAATTAATTCTCACCAACCTCTGCCTCCCACGAGCCAGGAGCCCAAGGGGAGCCCAAGGCAAGTCTTGGAAACTTCATGGATCCCCCATAGAGAGTGCAGAGGACTTCCCCACCGGGAAGACAAGGCAAGGAGGCCAAAGTCTTCCTCAAGGAGCCAATGACAATCTTTTTTTCATGGAGAGAAGTGAAAAGAGTATGGTGGGTGGGTGGGGGTGGTGGTGGTGGTAAGGAGCTAGCAGATATCTCTGGCTCCTGACATGTCCTATAAGCCTCAACTGGAGACTAAAGGCAACTAATCACTTACCAAGTCCAAAGACCTGATCAACCAGCAATTACCAAGGACACTGTCCATCCACAGCGCTTTTGGATCTGTCATCTTTTCTGGAGTGATGGAGACAATTGGGTCTATGACTACCCTTGTTAGGTCACAGAGGTCCCAATAAAACAAAATGGAAAATGATACTGTGCTTGAAAGTGCTCAGGCAGTGTAAGACACCAACTAGTATTCAATAAATTAATCTTTTATCAGAATCTGCTGCAAGTTGACTTTGTCCCCTGTTCCAAGTGGATGGTTTAGATTGTAAGTATGGTTGGCCCTCTATATCCATGGGTTCTACCATACATGGATTCTACCAACTATGGATCAAAATATTAAACAACAACAACAACAACAACAACAACAAACCTGTCTTACAGTTCAGACTTCTTTCTTGTCATTATTTCCTAAACAGTACAGTATAATAACTATTTATACTGTATCAGGTATTATAAGTATTCTAGATGTGGTTTAAAGTATACAGGATGGTATACATAGAATAAATGTGAATACTATATCACTTTATCTAAAGGACTTGAGCACCCTCAGATCTTGGTATTTGCAGGGGTTGCTGGAACCAGTCCCCTTCAGATACTGAGAGATGACTATACATTCCAGTTGGCTGGGCAGATTTTTCCAGGAAGTGGCTCTTTACTGTTCCTGATTCCTTTTTTGGGTCCCATTAGAAGCAGGACCCTGGATAATCACAGCAGGTCCAAGAGAGACTTCATGGCAGGAGCAGAGAACACAGAAGGGTGCACTTACCCTGAGTTCTAAAGAGGAAATAGGACCCACCTCACGCCTTGTGCACTGCCTTCCCTTACTGTTCTTGCTCTCCTGCTCAGCTTCTCCTGCCCATCTTCAGAGATTCTTCAGAGACCCAGCATCCATATTTGAGTTAAATCTTGCATTTTTGGCACTTTTGGTCTTAGGAATGGCTTTAGAGAAACTGTGGCTCTCACCTGCTTCCTGAATCAGATCCTGTGCTCCCAGCAGGTGGGTGAAACAGGATTCCCGGATGCTCAGAGCCAGACCCAGCCATACACATATATGCATGTTCACACTCAGACTCCCTTTTCAGACTAAGATACAGCCACTGAGCCCCACTGAATTTTCCCCTCCTGGAGGAGGCTGTCCCTGCTCTCAGGACTCTAGCCATTCCCACTTAGCAAGCAGATTAAGTCTTCTTAGAATCTTTTAACCCTTAAGGCCCGCCTTCCTGTCCACACTCCTTCCAGCCTAATTGAGGAGATGCTGATCTTCCTGCCTCATCATTTTCTGTGCCCCCCCCCCCCCCACGACCACTTCCATATAAATAAATAATGAGTTTATAATTCAGTCCAATACAGCGTGGATACCCTACCAGGCTCTGTAGAGTCACAAAGAGGTCCCTACCTGGAAGAGGAGCTCCACTGTCCAATGTGTTTGCCTAGGTGCCTTGGCCAGATCTAATGCTCCCCAAGGGCCATGCAGGACTAGGCCTGACTTATAAAGCTCAGTTTTGCAAATTTATCAAGAATCAAGTCTCTGGGAATTGAAAGAAGCTTAAATGTAACCAATTCTAAATTGTTTAATGACCTCTTAGTTAAATTTGTTGGAATGCTTTGAACCCATGCTAGAAGACAGGGTTGGATGTTTAGGATTGTTGGATTGGAAGGATATGGGTGTCATTTCTGAACCGTGGTTTCCAAGGTAAGTTTGAAGGCAAATGTCCCTATTCTGCTCATCTTTCCCAAGTGACCATTTTCTGAAACAAAAATAATGGTAAGAGAAGTTTGGCCAAAAAAGGAGGACACAAACATTTTCCACCCTCTCTTAGACTGCAAAAGCTTTGCCTGCCAGACACCTTAAATACTTAACTAAATATAATAAGAAATATGGTTTAATTACATTCCTGTGACTTGTCCATGTACTTAGAGTCCCCAGAGGGCAGGGATCTGGCATGTTTATTTACTTAACTTTGGTGTCTCATTTGCACATGATACATATCACATAACCATTTTATTAAATATATCTTTAAATTATTAAATGCTTTAGTTTTGAACAGATAATAAGGGCATGTGATTAAAAAAAAAAGTCAAAAGAATCAAGAGACACTCTCCAACCCTTGTGTTCTAGACAGTTTCCCTTAGGTCATCTGGGTAGTACTGTAAGCGGCTTCATTTGTGATGTCCCACAGATATTCCATTCGTGTTTAAACAACTATTAAATATTCTTGATCATGATTATGGATATTTGTATGCATTATACATCGACAAGTATGTCCACTTCTTTCTACTTTTTCTGCTGGTGTTGGCTCCGTTGCCTTTATTAGAAGTGGTTATATATTTACACAACACATAGCAAACATAATAGAATGCACCATAACAGTAAATGCAGTCACCGCCGAGATGACACCAACATCCCAGGGAGGATTCAAGGCCAGCTCCTCGGTTCCTCGCAAGGCGCCTCCGGGGGCGCAGTGCCAGGCTCAGGCCGCACGATGGCGCCCGCTTCCTGCGGACCCGGCCCACGGCAACCGCGCAGACAAAGGCGGGCGCCCGGCCTCCCCCGCCGGGCGGTGAAGGCGGTGGGCGCCCCGGGTGGCCGCGGCCGCCCTTGCGCACTGAGCCCAGCAGCTGCCGCCTGAGCCTTTGTCCTGTGCTGCCCGCCCTTGTGTAAAGGAGAAGGCGAAAGGGCGCCGGGTGCCGGCGGCGCCAACCGGGCACCCACTCGAGACCCACGTCGGACCCCGAGCGAGCTTGGGTTAAAGGCTAGAGGCTGGAAACGCCAGAGCGGGCACGGCCCCGGGAGCCTGCCCAGGGAGCCTCCCTTACTTTCCACTAATTAGCAAAGCATTTGCTCCAGAATTCCACCCTGTGGAGGTTTTCCATCAGAGCTCAGATTCCCCATTTGGAGGGCTAGAAAGCCCCGTGACCTGTGCTCGAGGGAGACCCTTACATTTAGGTTGACTAGAAGCTAGTGGGCATCTGGGGTTGGCTCTCCCAAGCACGGCTCATCAGGGCTCAGGAAAACTTCTCTCTTGCCCTCACATCAGCGGGTCTGGCAGTCCAGAAGAACTTTCTGTGACGGTGGAAATGTTCCGTGTTTTCTGTGTCCACTAGCCACTTGTGACTATTGAGCCTTGAAAATGTGGCCAAAGAACTGCATTTCAAATTTATTAAATTTTAATGAACTGGAATTTAAATAGCCTCAGTGGCTAGTGGCTGTGTAAGGGACCAGACACCTTTCAGAGTTCAAGTTGATCTGGGCAGTTGAATTTGTAGTTAATAGTAAAATTTTATAAAGATTCACACAGAACATGAAGCATTGCTTGTTGCACCTGAAAAAAATGCCTGGAAAGAACGGGGTGAGGGGGATGGTGTGTAATCTCTAAACGCAATGGCTGCAAATCACAGTTCATTTCGACTGTTTGGGGAGCCGAGCAGGGACTGCCCTGTGTGGGGTGAGGTCCCTGGGGAAGCAGGTGAAAAGGAAATAGGCCCTTGTAATGTCTTGCTGTTCTTGGGAATAGGACTGCCCCATCTTTGATCTATCTTTAGAGAAACTTTGGGGCATAATCACTATCATCTATTAAGTGGCTAAGTATATACATCCCACATGCTGGGTTTCTTGGGACAAGATAATCAGACCCAGGAGTAACCTTGACAGAACTTGGGATCTTCTGACATCCTGTGTGCTCATGAGGAGGCAAGGAGGAGGGCCTGTATCTGCTTTAGCTTGACAGCCTGGCTGTGGTGGTTGCTGCTGTTCTCCCTGGGCATGTGATAAACATGAAACAAAGACAATATCATTGCATGTTTGAAGTCGTGCATCTGTGGGATGCAAGATGATCCTGGGAAGGGAAACTGTGTGCTTAGGAATGTTTTTCCTGGGTTGCAAAGTGTTGAGCTTACTTCTCACTCATCATCAGAGCCAAAGTTGAGAGTAAAATTCACAAGTTATCTGCAACAGCAGCATCTGATACCTCAAGATTCCCTAATCACTTGTCTCCTCCAAGAGTGTAAACCAGTCAGTGGCTTCCATTGATTTATTTAAAAAAAATTTTTTTTAGTGGTTGATGCACCTTTATTTTATTCATATTTACATGTGGTGCTGAGAATCGAACCCAGTGCCTCATACATTCTAGGCAAGTGCTCTATCACTGAGCCACAACCCCAGCCTTTCCATTTATTTTTATTGAAAATAAACATGTGCACCTTCTCGAGGCCCTTTAGTCTATAGTGTTTTGAATGTTTCCAACTAGTAATCCAATTATGTGATTGTTTTGTACAGTTTGAGGTAGATGCTTCCTTTTTATCTTCTAGCTTTAGTGGCCGGGATGGGGTGGCAGGGTGATGGAGGTAAATAGTCTAAAAGGGGCAAAGATAGACCATCTCAAATCACACTTCAGCATCCCTTTTCCCTATTCTAAAGTATTCAGAGATAGACATTGTGACCATTGACATCTTATTTGAACTGTACTGGAGCTGACTGAGGTGTCCTGGCAGGGTTCCTTTCTCATAGTAGGCATTCAACAAATATTTGGTCATTGTTAAGTGAGAAGAGAAATGGGCTGTGATTCCTTTTCCAAGCTATCTTTTCAGACTGTCCATCCCTTTTTTTGTTTTTGTCATTTCCCCCTGGAGATGTTCCCAACCACAAATAAAGAACAAGGGGGAAAATAGTTAAGCACACCTAGAGCTGCGTCCAAACAAAAGAGGGAAGAGACTAAACAAACCCAAGGTTTTCTATTTCTCCCTGAGCCAAGTAATCCCTTTGATTACATCTAATACCTGCCAAAACCCAGATGGTGTGCCCACCCATCTCCCGTGTGATAATGCCACATTGTGAAATCTACCCATTAATATTAATTGTCAGCTAGAGAATCTGTCTGAACTACTAAAGCTTGAGATTGCCTTGAGAAAGCAGGCCCTGCTTTAGCAGGGATTTTAAGATAATTCTCATTCTTTCATTCTGTATCTCACATATGTAGAATGTTAAATAATAGCCCGAGAATGCTTTTCTAATTTCAGCATATGCCTGCCTCTTGCAATCCAGGTCTTAAACTACTGTTCATTTGGGGTCTACACCTGCTGACCAAAATATTACCTTAAACTGCTGTGGGCTTGCCAGCGACATGTAGGCACAAACTGTTCACCATATAGAGAGAATTTTAACTCCCTGGGAGCTATTTGAATTGAATGTGCCCTAGCATTCGACGTTCAACTATTTCCTTTTTATTTTTCTCCGTCTCAGTAATTGACTTGGTAATCCTTGAAAAGTATTACAAAATCAGTTTTTTCAATTATTGTGTGGGCCTTGCTGAGGTAGGAAGCCAAGGGTGGAAGAGAAGGCCTGGGAAGAGAACTTGAAGTCCAGGCTAAGATGCTGGGGGCCTCATGGAGGGGACCTTTGGAGGTGCAGCCCCTGGTTGATAATCCGGTCTGTGACGTTGGATTTGGACCGTGATCTGCCCAAGTCAACTCCACAATTGGATCTGTGCTTCCAGATCTCCACATGGAAATGTCTCAGCATTGCAGTTTCTGCTGTGCTTGTTGAACTTTTTTTTTTTTAAGCCACAAAATTTTAGAATCCATTTATGCCTGAAATAGATATGAAAATTTAGTAGGTGTGAGATTGAGTTTTTCCTCCAGAGTTCTCCCCTGCTTATTCTCTTGGGTTATGCTACAATCGCCTTTTGACAGTTGCTCTGATAGCCAACACCTCAAAGTTTATGAGTAAATGCAAAATCCAGCCCACACACTGTCTTTGTTTTTGCCAGGATCATTCGGGTCTGGTGAAATGAATTAATTCCATATTCTATGTTCCCTGTTCAAGAAGGTACCTCTTGGCCTTCTTGAGCTGATGTCTTGAACTGGGTGTCCAGCTGTGGCCCCGGCAGCGGCCATACTGACTGGCTGGGGCAGAGGGACACAGTGTACATGAAAACTAGAAACATTCTGTTCTTTTAGGTACATAAATGAATGTTTACTTCAAAGTCCTGACAGTTCTTTTATTAGCAAATATTAATTTCAACTGAAAAAATCAGAAGACCTTCCTAGTGCAGCATGTTTAAATAGACATTGAGATAATTTTAAAAACACCTATTGGTATGTAAAGCAACCTTCCTCATGAAAAGAAGCAACCGCACAAGTGGCAGAAGCCAGTTTATACAGCTAAATATTTTGATTATTTAATTTATTGCCATTATTTTACAAAACATAAAAAAGCAATTGAATTGCAATTTTGTTCCCACTCCTGGCCAACTTTGCAATTCTATTTTATCTGAATGCTGCTTTTGGAAAAAAGATGAGGAATGAGACAGCAAGTGGCTTGTTAAATGGAGAGAGGTGGGGCCTTTCAGCTCTTTAGTCTTCTGTTTCTACCAGGCTGTTAAAGGTGCTTGGAGTCCCTGTGTGTGTAAGGAGACAGACCTCCATGGGTGTCGGTCAGACGCAATGGTGACATGGAGGGTACCCCGCTGCTGTCTTGCCTGTGAATATTTTGCAAACTGTTTCTCTGGTTTTTTTTTTTCCTCCTTCCTGGACAGTGTCAGAGGGAGGCCTGTATGCTGGGTGAGGGGGCTGGTCCCTCTGTCCTCTCCTCTCCTCTCCCTGAAAGGTTGTATTCCATGCCAAAGATGGGGACAAATTGTGATAAAGACACTAGTAGAAACAGAAATTAGCACTTTTAAACTGAATTACAAAACCTATTTCTGCCTCTAGCACTTGTGTTCAGCCATTGAAAAGACCAAAATTAACTTTTAAAAACATCTACTCTTTACACAAATAAGAGTAGGAGGCATACCAAGTCATTCTGTAAAATAGAACCCTCTGAGAGTTAATGCTTCATATGTGTGTGTTTTTAAATGACAAAAACAAAACAAAACAACAACAACAAAAAAAAACCAGGGTGATGTGGGGTTCGAAAGAATTTGCTTGCAGGATCAGACCCTAACATTCCCAGCTTAGCTCTGAGTAAATTTTTATGACTGGTTTAGAGACCTTTGAAAAATATACTTAATTATAACAAGGCAGTATTGTGCAAACATGCTAGGGTGATGTTTACATTACCCCATTCCTATCAGAAGAAACACAACAAAAAAATATTGAAGAGCAAACAAGCCGAAATCAATGTGAAAAGAGATGAATACAGGCTTAAATGAAAGAGAGAATATATGCGACTCTATGGTAAAAATTGTAAGGTCTCTCCACATTTAAGATAAAATTCCTATTATCATAATTATCTCTGAGCCTTAAAAGGTAACCCAGCCTGAGAACAACTGCTTCCTAATGTCTTCCAGCTTTCTGATGCTTCATGTATTCGTGTGTCTAAGTTGCAGGACAGTAGCCATTTTAAACTCTGTGAAAATCAGTTTCTACCTTCCTTTTATTCTGTGCTGCCTCAAAGGAATCTCCAGATACCTGCGAACCCTTCAAATGTTTCTCATGAGAACTCTGAATGGTAAAGTCAAAACAGAATCATAAGTAGTTCCCATTAAACATTAGTTTTCAGGGAACAGCCTGTCTTGAGATGAGAAGGTGGATTTGGAACACAGTGTGGGCATATTTCAGAGGTGGCTTATGAGTCTATGGGTGTCACTTAAGTGCCCCTTCCAGCTTTTTTGGTTTCCCCTGTGGGGGTCATCTACCTCAAGGTAGGTAAGCCCCTGCCTACACCTACCTGCTACCCTGAAGCCAATACCCAAGAACCACAATTAAAATGTCCTGGGGGCCTCAAGGCACCAAAACATTTGCTTGTAGCTCTTACTCAGGATGACAAAGGACTGAGGGCCTCTGAGCTGACACCCTGGGGTTCCAGGGACACTTTCCCTCCAGCATGGAGCTCTTGATACCATTCTTAAAAACACAAACGAAAGAAGAGCTCTTTGGTGCTTAATCTGTAGTATCTAAAACCAAGTTTCCTTTTGCATGAATAAATTGGGGGGGGGGAGTTAAAACTTTGAAAATAACCTACTTCCTCCCAAATAAGAAAAACAAACAGACATGAAACAGACTTCTATATTTCATTGCTTGGGACCTTGAAAATTTTAATTGGCCAGCAGAAAGTTATTTAAAAATAATGGTCCAGGGCAAAATAAACATGTAATTTGATAGCCTGTTAGCAACTCTTTTTACTTATTGCAAGCAGAACATTTTCTAATTTTCCCTTTGATTGTAAATAGAAATCTAGTTTATTAAGCAGAAGCATAGATTATTAATAAATAAACCACTTGATGCCTGCGAAGCATTTTGAGGGTGAAAAGCCCCTACTAAATGGCAAATATTATTATTTTTATTGCAAGCTAACGGGAGGAAGCTAAGCTAATGAGTGCTTACAGAGCTCGGAAGTAGTCATTGCATTCAAATTATCACATACTGTAAACTATTAAACTTGTTTCTTAGATAGAGATGCCTTCACATTTTAAGTTGATTCTTTTTAATTTTTTTACCAAGGATGAATAGCGATGTTTATTTGTCTATAATTTAAATAAGAATAACTCAAGTGAATAATCAGAGTTTACATTTAGCTAGAAGTTGCTTATAGATAAAACTTTCTAGTACAGCTAGCAATAAAAGAGAAAGAAAAGAAGGAAAGAAAGAAAGAAAAACAGGAAAAGATCAAAAGTAATTTTCTGAGTTAATCTTCAATAAGGATATAACTATCACTCCCCTTGAATAATAAACATCACATCTGTGCACCAATTTATATTAAAATAATGCTCTAACCAGATAAAGTGAGGCCTGATGTTTGGGGGTTCAGGCTAAAAGTTTTCTTGTGCTATAGTGATTTTGCATTTTATTTTAACATTGTGGTATATGTAATATGAGGGTTGAATTAAATATTCTACTCTCTGATATTTGAAGTAGGGAGTGATAGAAAGATAATACCAAATCATAATGGAATAATTAAGAATGGAAGTAAGTATTTATATTGATTTTCCTAGTATTTTTCAAAAGTTAGACCATAAGTGTCCAATTTTGATGTTAAAGTAGACATTATTTCTATGTATTCTGTAAAATTTGTTAATACACATATGATATGTGTTCACATAACTGAGATCCACATGTTTTGCTCCTTCTCATGGAGACGTTTTATATAAACTGAAATAATTAGAAACAAACAACAATGGTAAACATTACAACAGGAACCACTTGGACGAAACCTCACACAAATATATATATTTTAGCTACATTCTGTACAAGGAATTCATGAGTGACTTGAGATTTTCCTCTGCAAAATGTCAAAGCTGCCTTCATTCCCTGGAGAACTAGGTTCTGAACTGAATCACAGCTAAGGTGTGCTGAGAGGGAAGCATTTAAGGACAATTTTCTTGCCCCCCACCATTCCAGGCATTTAAAAATGACACCATTATATTCCATGTCCAGGACTGCAAAACAAAGTCTCTTCCTGTTTGACAAGATTCAGCCTGCAGTGGTTTTAGCAGCCAAGATACAAGATTTTTAAATTAGGGCCTTCAGAATGGAATATTAGCAGACCCATATGAAAACAATGCTGGCAGCCCTGACGATGAGACAGGGTAATTTTCTAATTAGCAGACGGCTATTTGAAATGCGGCATGGTGTCCCATTTTTCTTACTGTTATTTTCTATTGGGCAGAGCCATAAAAGTAAAACAAAAACCATGAAACCTCACAGCTAAAGTTCTACAAGTCTCTCCAGCACTGTAAAAAGAGAATTTATTTTGGGTTTTTATTGATAAAATTTACCTATCTTATACCAGGAATGATGAGCTAAAATCCAGTTCATTATTCAACCCTTTAACAGAGCATAACTGATACTCTTCAATCACTTGATTTTAGGTGATTTTTTAAAAATTTATAATGGCATCATGCACTCACTATTCATCGTTTTCTTAATATCTGTGTTCCAGCTAATTTTTTTTTTGTTTAAAGAAGAGGATTTGGCAAATATGATCCTACAGTAAATATGATCCTACAGTGAGAAGACTTAGATACCTTCAATGTTTATCTCAGAGGTAGAGAAGAAGGGTTCCAGGCTGGGGATATGGCTCAGCTGGTAGAGTGCCCTGCCTCTCATGCACAAGGCCCTGGAAAATCCCCAGCACAAAAGAGAGAGGGTAAGGAACAGAGGTAAAAGCTTTTGGGTGAACTCAGGGAAAAACAGATTAGGTTCCTAGACATAAAGATTCCAAATATAGAAGCATTCAAAGAGCAGACTGAAGATTCTGAAGTCAGCCATTTTGTGAACATGAATAGAAATCACTGCGAGAAGCATCATCTTCGGTTAGGAAGGAAAAAGCAGGGGATATTCCATTTCCTTGGGCAGGTCTAAGGCATTTCACTTGCCACTTTCCGTAGACTGGCCAATAGAAAAATAGGCTTGAATGGCAGAGAACAACTTGCCCCAAACAATTCTCCAAATTGCTTCCAATTCTCCAAAGAGCCTATCACCCACCACCTCTCCTCCTAAACCTCAGATGGTTCACTTACTGCCTATAATCAGGTGGAGACAGTGAAGGGTGACATTCCAGGCTGTCTTCAAACTTGCCCCAGCCTCCCTTTCCAGACATCCACCTGTCACTCTGCTCTATGATTTCCTACATCAGGCAACTTGGAGCCCCAAAACTCCCCAAGCCCATTTGTGTCACCTGGTCTTGGCTCAGGTCAGCATGTCCACCCTGAGTGCTCTTTTCACATCTTCCCATCTAACAATCCCCACTCATCCTTCCCTAAGAAGTTGAGAAACTCCTGCTTTAGGGTTCCTCCTTGATCCCTTCTGTACCACCTGTTCCCCATTCTGACGTGTTTCATAGCCAGATGTATGTGAGTTGCTCCTCTGGATTCTGATCCACTCCAAGGCATGGACCTTTGTTTGTTATTGATTGTTAACTTACCTTCTGTTCCCTTTACACCTGTGACAGTTCCCCGACACTCAAAATCACCTCTTATTATATTGACTCTAAATAAGAAGCTTGTCTATTTCATGGTATACACAGTAGTATCCAATATTCTGTAGATAAGAGAAGTAGGTTTTGAATGAAAAGCAAAACAAAAGAAGCAGCTATCTTGTTCAGGATGTTACATTTGGGGCTGGGGATGTGGCTCAAGCGGTAGCGCGCTCGCCTGGCATGCTTGCGGCCTGGGTTCGATCCTCAGCACCACATACAAACAATGATGTTGTGTCCGCGGAGAACTAACAAATAAATATTAAAAAAAATTCTCTCTCTCTCTAAAAAAAAAAAAAAGGATGTTACATTTGGACTACAAAAAAGTGAAAGCAGTTGACATTCAGGGTCATTAGGAGGCATTTTCTGGCCAGTTCTTCATTTCCTTCTAACCACCTCCAACACAATGAAGCAACTTCCACATCCTTCCAAGAGCCTGGGGATTCCTGTTCTCATTTTTACCTAAACTGAAACTGGACATTGATGGTGGTGGGTATGACTGACCACTCTTCCCTACCACAGGGAACAACCTGATCGATACAGACACCAATCTATGGATTCTGGGCTCTTTGATTATGATAAAATGTCTTACTACAACCCCTCCTGCCCCCGCCCACCCCGCCCTGGCTTCACTACTCACACACAACAGAAAGCAGGGCATCCTATCCCCCAATACAGTGAGGCTGAAAAAATTAACAAAAAAAAAAAAAAGAAGAGAAAGGAAAAGGAAAGGAGGAGGTGGGGGAGGGGAGGGAGAAAGAAGGAAGGAAAGAAAGAAAAATGTGTTCTATTATTCTATAATTAATAACATTGATTTTTTTTATTCTTAGGATGATTGCAAATCAACTTGCTTTATCCGACATGTTTCAGCCTTGGATAACATTTAAAAAGCAATATATTTGATACTCCATTGGTTGTCCTGTTAGACTCCTCTAGCTTTTGGGTCCTGGGTTTATCATCTGCATTGTTTGAATGAGAACACCTTGATACGTCCTAGATAATTTCTCTCCAGTTTCCCAGTTTCTGCTGGTGGAATAGTGAATTCCACTGGGTCCTGGATGCCAGACTAACAACAGCTTGGAGACCTACCTGCCTACCTTTTTTCCCCTCAAAAGATAAGCTAAATTGTTTGAATCTATATGTCTAGTCAATGGATTGTGTTATTTTCTCTAAGACTGAGTTCAAGGAGTTTTTTTTTCCTTTTCTCTCCACCCCAGAGGACACTGAGGGTTCTCACTGGTCTCTGATATAGGTGACATCTAGGACCAAGTTGGGGTTACTGCATAATACAGTCTACACTATCAGTTCAATGCAGGGGCTTACAGACCTAATAGACAGAGCTAAAAAGCTTTGTAGTATACACTGGAAAAACACTAGGACCTGAATCTTTTGATAGAACATATGTAAGTAATTAAGAAAAAAATAATTGCACGTTTGAGAAGGTGGACTCACCAAGCAGTTGTTGAACTATAAAAATGCATTAAGTGTAGTCAGTTTCTTTTTTTAATTATTCAGAAATGTTGTTTATGTTATCATGAAAAAAAAGAAGAGGTGAGAAAATATATTCGGCAATTTTTGGTTTTCCCCCATTTGAGCAGATGGCGATCTGTAGTTCAAAATTTGTAACTCAAATTATTTCACATTTTTATTAATCAGTACAATATGTTTTTAAAACAACAAACTGCACTTAGAAATATCAGTATAAGTTCCCCGATTTGCCTAGTTCCATCACAGAGAATTTTGAGAATTAGAGATTTTGTTAGCAATATTAGAAAACAGGGCATTGTGGTTCAGTATTTCAGGAGTAATTATTTTTATTCTAGTATTCAAAGTATCTCATGTTGGGGAGGGGCAACTGAAAATACTACAGAAAATTGCAATGGGGAGCTGTAAAAAGCTGGGAGAATCTGTTTCAAGATGTTTGCTTTTTTGGTAGAACAAAAAGTGCATTTTGTTAGAGACAAATATTTTTGTGATAAAAAAACATTTTATGTGAAGTGTAGATTGGACTTTTAATATAAAAAAGAAATGTTAAGCCATTCTATTTTAGGAAGGTTTGGCGTCTTAGAATGAAAGCTGTTAGAACTGCATATATTGGAATGTTCTCACAACTGTTGTCGTCCCATGTTCCTCTCCAAACCTGTTAAATTACATGAGTGTAGAAATAAGGGAGCTTTTTTATTATTATTAATTGACACTCATTTTTAGTTGGCATGTGCTGGCAGGTCTTTCCAGATGATCTTCAGACCATACAAGACAGAGCTTCAATCTGAAAGTTTGGGGAGTTTTCTAAAGCTCTGTAATATGGAAGCTAGGAAGTGTAATATTAAAGTGATAAACATCTTATATTCAGTGTAATTCACAGTTTCTTTCATTCTTTTTACTATCTATAGATCTAAATCAAAACAAATTCCATAAAAGAGGGGGTTATTTTCAAGCACATTTTCCTTCAGAGAGCTCTTGAATATTTTATCATATCTATTTCTATACATGTGCTATACATTTCTAGATCCCTGTTGAACAAAATCCAAGGTGATATAAAAAAAAACACACAAGACTATGACATTAGAATTCCTAGGAGATATAAAGTTAGCCTCTGTAAATGAAATAAACTACGTTTTGGCAATTAAAGAATGCACAGGGATATTAAGTCAAAGAACAATATGTCTGAACTATTAAATTGTTTTTTTTTCCAGGAGGTTATTAAAAATGTATTTCAAATTACCAGAGTGGCAGAGAAAAATAAAAAATAATAACTTAAAAGCAGTTACATTTTCCTTTGCTCTTGAGAAGGCATATTGGATTTCATGCAAGGTGATTTCCAAGCAGAGTATTTCAGAGCATCCAATATCAACTTTAGGATGTGCCAAAGGTTCCACCCCCTCCTATTCCCAATAGTGAGACTTTCTGAACTGTCACTGCAATAAACTGAATGGGTGAGCACTTCAACTGTCCCCTGGCAAATGGGAGTGTATGAATTTTCCTAGTGTCCCTCCAGTTGTGCACAACTCGGGGATTTAGACAAGCTCAAACAAGGTCAAACAAAAACCAGACCCAGATCAGTGCTGCCCAGGATCAAACGGGGCAGGAAGTATAGCTTATGATGTGAGCAGGGAATCTCTGGTGTGTGAACAGCATCTGGGTACTCAAATGGTTAAATCCCCCAGGCTGTCATATTGCATAAACAGATCCTCCTTTAATAAAATTAATTAGGTTCTGAGCTTTATAGGGTGATGCCCACTGACCCTTTACATGTCTATTGTTCCCAGATCCAAGAGAAAGAAAAAAAGAGTGGACAAGAGAGGGACCCAAGTTGAAAGATTAGAAATCTCAAGTAGGAGCTGAGAGGGGGGGCGTGGAGAAAGCTAGGTAAGGTTTGCTTCTGTACTGAACTTTGAAAAAACAAAAACAAAACAAAGCAAAGACAAGAAAGAAAGGGGGGGGGGAGAGAGAGAGAGAGAGAGAGAGAGAGAGAGAGAGAGAGAGAGAGAGAGAGAGAGAAAAGAAAGACCAAAGAAACCCACAGCGCGGTGGTGGGGTTTTGTTAATTTCGCTGTTTTGCACGCGCCACGAAATTCAGGCTGCTTTGAGCTTCTGAGAAACATCCAGAGTAATTGCAGATTGCAGGGACACGCAGCTTTAGTTCAAAAAAGACCCGAGGCACAGGGGCAGGGTTAGGTGGAGGGCAACGGAGGATCTGCTAAAGCAAAGCAGGAACCTGCAAATGTACATAGATTCGCGCAGCATCCCTCCCTTTTCTTCTGGGCACCCATCTAGCGCTATCCAGGCCATTTCCTGGCACAAGTTGCTTCAGATATTCTTTCAACTTTGCTAAGGGAGCTCCTCGCGGGTGGGAGTGGGGGCTGGGGTGGGGAAAGGCGAACCGAGGACCCGGGTCTTTTCTCCTCTGTCTCTATCACAAGGAGCTTGAGGATTCTGTCCTGGGGATTATGTGAGCGCATTCCGGGCGTCTCTTGTAGAAAATCTAAGCACGACAGCAAACACTGCTCGATTTTGTCAGAAAAAAAAATTTTTTTTTAAAGAAAAAAAAAAAAAACTCGTCGTCGGCCGGATGTTTCCAATTACAGGGGAACCACAGAACAGTAAGAGGGGGCGGGGCGGGGGAGGATGGAAAGGATGGGGCAAGATTTGGAGAAGGTGTAGGTTGCAGGTGGGAAGAGACGCGCCAGGGCAAAATGCAAGAAATGAAGCTTCTATGAGGAGCAGAGGAAAATAGGAAAATGAAGCAGAACTAGAAAAATGACAAAGTGTTGAGTGCTGATTTATTACAGAAGCCTCTGGTCATTTCCATATATTGAAATGCGCCCAAGCGGCCAGTCAGTCAATTTCTTTTGAGCTGCTGCCGCCGCTGCCCACGGGCTGCCCACGTGACTCCCCCTCAGTCAGCCTCTTTACCACCCAGCCCCCCGATACAGGGAGAAGAGGAGGAAAGAAAGAGAGTGTGAGGTGCAGGAGGCAGCTGGGTGCTGTAGTGTGTTATTGGAGAAGGAGACGTTTGTGTGGGTCTTTGGGAGCCGGGGAAGGGGGGTGGGGGGATGTGGCCCAGGGAGGGGAGAGGTGGGTTTCAAGCTGCATCGAGTGTTACATCGGCACCTCTCTCTGTTTGGCATCTTTCCATCTCCCTCATTCCCCTCATCTCTCTCTCTCCCCCTTCTCCCTGACTCTCCTCTTGTCCTCTTCATCTCTCCCCTCTTAACGGTTTAGAAAGGGGACAGAATACAGAGAGAAAAACCCATCTATCTCTAAATACATAATGGGGATGGGTGAGGAGATGTAGGATATTCAAGTCAGATTTGATTTTGGTGTCTTTGATACTATCCGTTGCTTTGGTAGATTTTTCTTAAAGAAAGGCACACGTGCACGCGCGCGCACACACACACAAACACACACACAAATCCTAGATAAAAGCCAGTGAGTTGTTAAAAATGAATTTGCAGCATTAGAGCTGTTAGCATCATTCAGCAAGCAGCAAGCTTGATAATTTCCAGGTGTTGGGGAAAGCCGTTGTCCAGGAGCTCTTACAGAGCTTATAAATCCCTGTTGGGAGGGAGAAAAAAAAATCTTTGGAGGTGAATGAAATATCAAATCACAAGACTCCTATGTAGATTTATGATTGCATAAGAGGCTTGATCATTTCCATATACTGAGATGTGCTGTCCTCCTGAGTCTGCCCAGCCCTTCCAGGAGACGAAGCGCTCCGTTCTGCCTTGATCAATGTTGACTATGAAGCAAGAAAGGGGGGGGGGTGGTGGAAAGCAGGCTGGCACCAGATGGAGCGGGGTCTCGGGAAAGGTCAAGGTTAGCTCAGGCTGCTATTGAGTCGGTAGCAGCCTCACAGATAGATCTCTGCCTCGAAGGCACCCACTGGGGCTTCTCAAAATCAAATCTAATAGAAAAGGCAGTCACAGAATGAAATCGCTTCATCTGAATGCTAAAATTGTTATTAGGCTACATTAGAGAGATATCAGGCACGTGGTTACCAAAAAAGGGAGCATGCCTAGCAGTTTGTGTCTGAAAGAAAAGCTATGAATATGTTGATAACATCAGTAATGGGCAAGTAGAAGAGATGGATATCTTTTTCCCCCCTTGAAAACCACATTAACATATTAAATGAACATGTTTGTTCCTTTTTTAGCAGGACTACCCATACTTTGAATTGCTTAAAATTCTTTGGGGGAGGGGATTGTGAAAAATATTTTGATCCAGAAATAAGTGTTCCTTATTGATCCAGAAGTTTGACTCACTCAAGGAATTTTGTTGGTGTTTTGTGCCAGGTGTGTGCCTTTGGAAATTTATTTCTCAGGCATTACAGTAGGGGTTGACACCACCATGGCAATCATTCTTTCTAGCTTTGGACCACTGGAAATGGGTCAGAGGCCTTTCTTTCCCTCTCTTCTCCTCTCCTCTTTTTCTTCTTGCATTCTTTTTAGAGACTGAACTGTTTCTGGAGAAAATTTCATTTCACAGAAACCTCAGCCTAGGAGAGAGCCTGGGACCAGTCTGTTCCTATAGCCACACTAGCATTTTTCAGGCAGTCTCTCCCCACAATTATCATAATGAAACCCACATTAGCTGTTTTTAACCTACAGTACTGCCATATCTTAAAGAAGGATTTAGTCTTGTAAAATAAATGCGGGCTACACTAGATTAAACATGATGACTGCACTCCAAGGGTTAATAAATTTAGAATTAACAGATCATCCCAGCTTGATACAGCTACTATAGATGATTTAATATGCAGCCTAAGCAGGTTGACAGTCAGCTCACAGATGCAGATAAGATCAAACAGTCTCTTGATTCAATAGATTGAATGGTTGTAGTGAGAGTCTAGAAGGTGAGTGACACAACATATATGGCCGGGGTTCTGGTAAAGAGGAGCTTTGACTCCCAACTGCTTGCCGTTTTGTGCACCAATTTTCTTTTTCTAACAGTTCACCTTCTGTTGCAATAAAACCCAGAGTGGGGGTTGAAAATATTCCCCTAATCATAAAGAGTAATGGGCACTTATTTAAGTTTTGAGTAAGGGAAAGATGGAACTATTTAATTTCCAGATCTATTTCTAAAGAGTTCTGCCTGGCAAGTAGAAGTCACCAGCTCCTCTTCCTCTTTTGTCATGGGCTCTCAGGTCAGAGCTCAACAGACAGGATACAAGATTCCTGGGAGATGTGGACAAAGGCAGGCTCGCTGCTGAAATGATGTAGGTAATTTCCTCAGTCCTCTACTTTGCTCTAGCTGTGAATATGGAAACGAGATGTGGAGCTAAGTTGAAATACCAACTCCAGAACACAGCCACTGCAAAATGTTTACATTAGGACAGAGCTTATGGTTCCAAAAACTGATATTAAAAAATAGCAAATCTTGGTTGTGGGGTGGGGGAGTTGGGGTATTGAGGGAGACTGAGGAGACTCCAACAGAAAAAGTTGAGGGTCTGTTCTCAAGGCTTGCTTTGGTGACTGTAATCCTGAGTTTCTATTATTCACCAAATTGATATTTTTTGGGGGGTAGGTTTAATTTTCTCTTCTCTGTTTCAACTGTGGTATTTAAAGAAGAAGACAAAAAACAATTTTGATAGAAGTTTATGTGATTTAATATGATAGACAAGTTTATAACAGTTTTTATGATTTGATCAAGAGCAAGGGTTCCTCCTAAACCCATTAGATTCTGTCATGTGAATATATATTCAGGCAATTTTAAAATGTATATTATGTATTCAATAGAGCGTCACAGGTCTGAATTGTATCATGTTATTCTGTTCTACCAGCCCCCCACCCCCAAGTTCTTAATATGAAAATCTGTAACAGAGTGGCTATAGAGCTGCTGTAATCAGTTTTCCAATATTCCTAACTTAGTTGTTTCATGTATTTATTTCATTTTATTTTGAATATCAAAATGTCCAGTCCACACTATGAGCTAATGGCCCACAAAATTTTTCTATAATAAATAAAGCCATTTAAAACTGTGTAACAGCTCCACACACTGTTAACACTAACTTTTTCCTTTCAGCTTTAATGTCCTAGTGGGTTGCAAGATATTCTTCTAATTCACAATTTATTATCATTAGGTAACCTCTAGGAAAATTCCTAGAACAATTCATTCTTTGAAAATGCTGATTTGGATCTTGATGAAATCTGTGCGTGTGTGTTTGAGAAAATCCACCTCTATGTAACTTGCATATTAAAAGGGTTTAAGATAAAAGTGAATTTTCCAAATGTTATGCTGGGAAAGTGTTTAAATTGGAATTGTGGTGGGCAGGAGGAACTCTGAACTTGGATGTGGCTATTCCTGGAGCAGGGACAGTGGGCATTTACTTGACTTATTAACCAGATATACATGCTTCTGAATTTTATTCTCCCTTTCTTGGACAACCTGTGATTGCAGCAGGGGGCACCACCAACATACGAATTACTTGGAAGTAGGCAGCTCCTGTCTCTGGCTTCCCTTACCACTTGGAGGCATAACCACTGAAAACAGTTATCTCTCAGAAATTTGCATATTTATGGTGCCTCCTGCAGGTTCCTGTGATTGCTTTACAGTCAGGAAAGGTAACAGAAAAATATATATCCTCCTTTAAAACATGAAAAAGGATCATATAGGAACAGTGACTCTAATGGGAGATTAATCCTTATAAAGCCTGTAGCATGGAATTTGTTTCCTGAACATTTTTGTTTTGGTTTTGTCTTAGGATTTGAAAGAAATATTTTGGAAGTTATAGGACTAAGTCTCTGAATCCCTGAAAATAGATACAGGAAAACACTTAATGTTTTGGGGAAAAAAAATTAGCATAGACTTACTTATTCATTGAATGACTACCTCTGAAAAACAGAAAATTTCTTGCAGGCAAGGAAAAGCCACCCAATAGATCATTTAAAAGCCTAGCTCCACGGCACATAGATTTTTTTTTTTCAGTCCTCATCATAAGCAAATATGCAGTGTACCTTTGGATATAAAAGTTAATTAGGTCTCAAAAGAGAATAGTTTCATTTTTATTGGCTCTGAGTTCCAAGGATACCTTGGATACACCTTTCTTTCAGCCCTTTTTGACCTTCTTTGTGAAAGCTTCATGGTCTAGACATTCAAGCTTGTTGGGTTCTGGATGCCAGGTTTTTGTTCCTCTGCTTGCTTTCTTGAAAAGCATTCCACCAAAGTAAGCATCATGATTGAAATTAAACCCAGAAAAATCGAATCTTATCTCCACTTTAGGACCAAGATGCTCTTAAATGTGCTATTTTGTCAGGGACTGTAGTTCAGCAAAAGATTTCATATACTCTTTAGTTAGCAATTTCTGAACACAGGAATATGCAAGAAAGAGGGGGGTGGTAGAGGGGTAGGTAGACTTCAATTTGGAGTCCTCCTGCTTCTGTGTATCTTCATCAGAACCTCATCTTTATTTTATCACAATTGTTCCTAATTATTAGGTACAATTAGGAAATTGTACCTAATTTCCTTCCTTCTTAAAAAGCCAGTGAACAGTGCTCGTAGAACTGGTTATCACGGGTCATCAGCAAATACCCCCATTGATAGTGGGATTCAATTCATAGCTTTTTCTGTGTCTCACCCTTTCCATTCGAATGCCTATCAAAATCAAGGGGATAAAAATAATTTTTACTGCAATTAGACTTTATGTAATAACGACACCGTGTAGTAAAAATAATACATGGTATCAATAATGTGTGGTGACATAAATGCCCAGCCTGCGAGCAGAAGGATTCTCTTATTACACATTAGTCACTACGGTGTGTGTACTTGTATACTACCTTTCAGTGTAACATTAGGTGATATATCTGTTTGCTATTCTGGCTGGGGAAATTCTCATTAAAATAATTATTGCCATCATCATATTATTTCAGTACAAGTTTATCCACAACATTTAGGCATTTTTGGTATTATGATAAAGATATATATGTATACTTTGGAATTAATATTTATTTTCTTGCTGCTGGTCAATTTGTCATCCCTAAAAAAATTATGTAAAAGTATCAACTAAAGTCTTTACCCCTTTCAGGTTCCAGAGTGAAAATTTTCTTCCTTTGAGAATATTTTAAAATGGGAAGTAATGAATTGCAATTTTTTAGCATCATTATAAATGCATTTATTGTGGATGTTTCTACAAACCAGATATCATTTCAGTCTTACTGAGGGTAAAATAGCTGAAAACTCAGGCCTGGCCTCAATATGTAAATTTCTTTCTTCTTTACATCAATTTTAAGATATCAAAACCCTTAAATGTGAAGACAGTAGAAATAAGGCAATCCATTTTTGGAATTCTAAGGATAATGCTAAAGCTAAAGCCACATCAATTTTTTTTTAAAGGAGTAGTTCCTGCTTGGCTTGAGGTTGCTTTTCAGTTTGGTTTATTTTTGCTAAAATAAAAGAAAAAAATTGAGAGTTGCTAGTGCTCATTCAAGAGAATTGATTTGTAAAACTTATGTTTTAAGGTGAACATATTTTTAATTTTCTAGAATCTTTAAATCAACACATGCAAAAGACCCATAATCTTTATCAAACTCCCTTTACATGTTTAATATTAAAATAATCAATGTATATGCATCCCTTTAATATAGTCATAATCAGAAGCTGAGTTTATTTTGAAAATCTGCTAATTTCATGCTTTCTCCTACTAATAATGCTATGAGTTCAAGATTCAATATTTGGAGAATAAATGACCATGATTCTTTATCAATCATATTTGAAGAGCACAGAGTGATATATCTTTGCTTGCTGAGCCTGTCACTATTTGGGGATAGGTGAGCTCATTGCCAATGTAAGGCAATGAGCGTCACCTCAGAGAACCAGCTTAGGCACTCAAATGAGAACCAGCTAGAATGGTCTTGATATTTAAAGAAGGTGATACTAAGAGAATCGGGCTCCAGAAAGAATCTCTCAGAGTTACTCTGTGTTACAATGCACTTGAAATTTGACTATTTGAATATCTTACTGCATTTCAAAATCTGAGAATTGATAATAATAAAAAGGACATTTTCTTTATGGTAGATGGGATTTTTTTAAAAAGTTCTTAGGAATCTAAATGGTCTACTTCATAAGTCTTTATTCATGTACCAGACATTTTCTTGAGCTCCTACTTTGTGCTGAGGGGGAAAAAGATAAAAAACAGACATAGGCCATCATAAGCCTTAACAACCCAGGACTTGGGTGAGGCAGTGCCTTTTATGACATAAGTTATCATATGAAATATACATAGAGACAAGTAATAATTTCCACCGGATGCAAATGGACCTGTAGTTTATAATAAGTAGGTTGGACAGCAGTGTAAATGACCCTTACTTTTTTAACTATTCAAGAAGTAAAATAATCTAACTTCCCATTATGCGAGTATTTATTAGTGAGCAGATACAAATTCCTGTGTGTTTTGCCAGCAGCAGCAACTGAAAATGCATTTATGGAATTCATTCCTTGTTTTGACAATGTATTAAATGCCTACTATGTGTTAGGAAACCGAAACAATGTCATTTTAAGAATGATACATGCACAAATGCATGCCAGGAATATTCTGTGATACTGCCTCCATAACAAATGGTAATATAGAAAGCTCAAAAGTAACGAGTGAAGCTATTTCATAACATTATAACAACTGTGAAAACAATAGATTACCATAGCAATTTATAACCAAACTTCATTATTTGGTAACCATTCTCATTTCTAGAAAATCAAGTTCTTTATCCAGAAAGTAGAAATCTGGTGTCAGAAGTAACCAGAGCTGTTATCAACTCACACAGATCCTTGCTACTCTCTTAGGACTGTTCTCAGGAATATGAAGCTAAGGCTACACAAAGCAAGGAGGGTATTGTTCATTTGTTTTCAGCATGGGTAGTGAACTTTATGTGACATGCTTGCTTTTGTGTGTCTTAGTGCAAAATACAAAAACCAAAACCAAAACCAAAACCAACCAACCAAACAAACAAAAAACAAAAGCAGAGACCACGTCTCATGTTTGCTCAGTGCTGTGCTCCATAAAGAAAGAATAACATTCTTACGACCAGATTCTTAATTTTATAGGAACCTGGAGATTTAGAAGACTGACCTTGTGTATGAAATATTTTTTAAAAAGAGAGAGAGAGAGAGAGAGAGAGAAACAACCAGACAAATTGTTATGCAACCAGGAATGAAAGAATAGAGAATTTTGTCTCTACCTAAGCTGCCAAAGAATGATTAGAAAGGAATAAGCATTTTCTACCAGGAAGGTTCCCTTTGCTGAATTTGGTCGGAAAAAAATACTAATGACTATCATGGGGAAAAAAAATAAGGAGCCTTAATTTCTAGAAAAGGGACTAGAATAGCCCCAGATATTCAGTGCTCCTGGGAGTGATTGGCATGCATCTGGACTAGGCATTTGTGGGGTTTATGAGAAACTGGCAGAGAAAGAACTCGAGCCTGGTGACACGTTTCAATGACTGCTTCTCTTTTGTCACCCAGCTAATTCCAGAGAAGACCAACTAAAGCTAGTGTGAAGTGAGAATGATCAAAGCCTTATGGTGCTTGCTGGCCTGATGTGGCCGTCTGATCGCAGGCAGAGAGAGCAGAGAAAAGGAACAGCTCTTCTTCTGGAAGTGAAAAGGTTTCTAAATGCAGATGTGGCTGCTGTACAGCTCTTGGTGGGTCTTTCTGTGTGAAATCAATGACCTTATGAAGTGCCAACAGTATACCTAGACAAGGCCACATCTTGGTGGTGGGCACGGAGCTGCATGCATTTAAAAACTTCATTTTAACTCATCTTCTTCCTGATCTTTATGAAATGGCTTTTCTAAAGAAACAAAATTCAGAGAATGGTTTGAGCTTCTTAACCTTTCATCTTTCATTTTTGCTGCCCTCTGGCGGACATGTTAACTAGAAAAGCCATCATCATCATCATCATCATCGCCTTCCACCACCAGTACCTTTAGCATTACCATCCATGACCATTATCACCACTACCACCACTGTCTCCTCCTTCTCTGTTATTACCATTACTATCATCATCATCACCACCATGACCACCACCATCCCTGTTTTCTTCATGCATAGAATCAGCACCCTCCACATCATCATTAATAAATATAAATTACACACTACAGTGAGGCTCTATACCAGGTAAAAAGTATATACTTCAAAACTTCAGTCCATTAGACAGTCCAAGATAAATTCCTCATCAATCTGTCAATATATTCAGGCAAAGAAATATATGGTATTTGTATGCAGTCCTAGGGTAGTTCAGTGCTGGCTACATCATACAAGCTGTTGCTTTCCAAACCAACCAAGTGATACCAGGAAAGTTACAACACTTATAAAATAATATGTTAATACTCTTTGCATCTGCACTTGCACATTTACTGCAGCACAGTGCACAACAGCCAAGATATGGAATCAACCTAGGTGTCTACAGATGGATGAAGAAAATGCAGAGTATACACACACACACACACACACACACACACATGAATATTTTTCAGTCATAAAAGAAGGAAGTTCTGTCATTTACAGTAACATGGGCAGAACTGTAGGACACTATGTTAAATGAAATAAATCAGGTATAGAAAGACGAATACCACAGATTCTTACTTACATGTGGAAGCTAAAAAATTGGCATCAAAACAGTAAAAATAGACTGGTGGTTAGCAGAGCCTGGGAAGAGGGATGGAGAGAGGATGGTTCATGGGTATAGGGGTGCAAATAGATAGGAGAAACAACTTCTAAAGCTTTATAGCACCATAAATTAACTATGGTTGATAGTAATTAATTGAATATTTCAAAATACCTACTAGAGAGAGTTTTGTTTTCAACACAACAAATGATATATATCAGAGGTGACAGATTTGGCAGTTACTCTGATCTGATCATCACACACTACATATGTATTGAAATGCCATACTGTATCCCATAAATATGTGCAATTAATATATGTCAATGAACAATAAAAATGTTTAAAAATACTAACTCCTTTATTTTTATCACATAGTTGGTAGATGATATAAAGAAGATCTAAAATAATTTATTTTTCTTTCTTTCTTTTTTTTTCTTTCTAGGTGCACTTTACCACTGAACTACATCCCCAGACCTTTTTAATATTTATTTTCAGACAGGGACTTGCTAAGTTACCCAGCCAACCTCAAACTTGTGATCCTCTCTCAGCTTCCCAAGTCTCTGGGAGTATATATACACAATGCAGATGTGTGTCAATTTCTCTTCTTTGGTAAAATTCATACCTTTTAAAAATCAGAATGTAACACCAAATGTATACCTCTCTGTATATGTAAGAGGTTGAAACATTCCTTGACATTTAGTTTTGATTTTTAAGTTGTCTCTTTCTGTTGTGTGTGTGTGTGTGTGTGTACAGATAGACAAATATAGGCACACAAACCCCACACATATATACTCCAGGATAACAAAATAATAAAACTTGCAATAAGAGCAAAAAGTACTTGTCCAAATAAAGGGCTAACTGCCTATAAAATTTCCTTTTAGACAGTGAGGTCATAGCTAGAACTTGGCAATAAGACCATCTGAAACCACTAAAAATCATTTCTGCAATGTTCTGTAAGAGAGAAAAAGAGAGAGAGAGAGAGAGAGAGAGAGAGAGAGAGAGAGAGAGAGAGAGAGAGAGAGAGAGAGAATGGGAATAGATACCCAAAATTTGCAGCTGAGTTATTCTGCCTTTTATAAAACAACTTCACATCTGGACTGATAACTTGAATTCCACCCAGTGCCATTTAAATAGCCCAAGTTATAAACCTCTTAAACTTGGGGTTTATAATAGAAACACTGACAGACCCTTAACTATAGTGCCTCTATAGTAATGAAAGCACAACTATTTCATTATAGCAGTGTCTGGCGAGGCTGCTATAATTAAGAGTCTGTCAGCGTTTCCATTATAAACCCAAATTTTAAGAGGTTTTTAACTCACATTGTTTTAAATCACATTGGGCTGAAACTTGCTGTATAAAATGTCAGACCAGATGTGTGTGCGTGTGTGTGTGTGTTTCCTTTTATTTACCAAAAAAAAAAAAAAAAAAAGAAAAGAAAAAAAAGATGGAAGTTGTTTTTAAGATTGGGTGTGAAAAATACGTATTGAAAAAAATTATTCCCTTGCTAGAAGCAAAAGATTCATGGGAGGGGGTACAGAGAATGAAGTCCAAAATATCTTTTATTTTTGGTTGTTTTGATTGCATTTTCCCCCCTGTTAGAAGTGCTCTCATTTGGGAAGGCAGATTTGTACTTATCCAAAAAGTAATGTTAAAAAAATGAATCATTTGATACTGGGTTTTTGATACTGGCTTATTTGGAAGATATGTAATAATGTAGCCTGCTGAATATGATGGAAATATCTTGCCTTGTATTGTTAATTGTGCAGCTGCTCTGATATTTGAGATAATCTTTTTTGAGCTCACTGTCCTTGTTGGGAATCACTTTTAGGTTTAAATGCACTCTCACAGTAGGGTTGCCTGATCCAAGCCCTATTGGTTTCTGGGGAAATGAATAGAATTTGGATGTTTTCATGAATTGTGTTAGGATTTATTAGTTTATTCACTCAAAGACCATTCAATGAGCATCTACTGTGTGCCTAGTATTGTACTTGGAATCCTAGCACAGAATATATTTGGAACTGGCAACACTGCCCAGCACTGTGCATCTTGTCAATGTTAGGACTCTAAATTATTTCACCCAGAGAGTTCTAACCAGAACTCCTTGTCTCTTCAAAGGGGCCTCTTAAGTGGTGAGACTACTGCCCCTCCCCCATACATTATTGACTCAGCACACAACCCAGTCTAGAGGCAAGTATAGACTTACATAGAGCCAATTCAGCTTTTTCCTTCCTTTCTTCCTTTCTTTTCTCTTTCCTTTTGGATGGGTCCATCCAGGTATATGAAGGAACTCTCCAGCTCCCAGGGGCCCTCTGAAGAAAGATGCTAGACTGAGTGAGTAATGGATCTACTAGGAGCCTCCTGGGGGGAAGTCTGTGTCCATACAGAGGTGTGTCTGCTGCTCTCCAGGGATCTCTTGGGTCTCAGGTTCAGGGTGACACTGGGGATAGAGGAGGAAGAGGAAGCCTACCTGGTTCCTCAAACGCAATCTCCCTCCCTTTTAAATTCATTTCCCATTGTCTAACACCTTAACACACCATCCTCAACAGCCCCAGATTCGAAACCTACATCAAATGCAGGATTGAAACCTGTTTTATTTGTATGAAGAAAACTGCCCATTTTCTATTTTCTGATCTGACAATTAGGAAAAACAAAATAATAATAATGATAATAAAGAAAAGCAGGAAGAAAAAAGGGTGAAAGGATGAAGTCATAAAAGCAAGGTGGGACTGACTATATTTTTAATCATTCATTCAGTCATTCATTTATTTATCTTTAAGTCTATAAAAGTATTTTCCCCTAAAGGCAGAAAGTGAATATTTTATTTTAATCTTGTAGTTTCCATCGAGACAGACCTTTTAACCCTTCATTCTCCAGCTCAGCCCGAGTCCCCAGCGCCAGGAGATCCTCCGCACGAGGGCTGGGGCTGTATTAAGTCTCCCTCTTCGAGCTGTTTGTTGACCACATTCACGTTCAGAGCCCTGGAGCTAAAAGCACTTTACACCATAAAATAAAAGCACTGTCTTTTTTTCTAAAAGGTTACGTCTGGAGGCCACGCGGCTCATACTTCATACCGAAAACTACTGAAAGGACTATGAAATCCTCTATGATTTACACTCTCTCGCTGCATTAGGGTATAGATCTACTCGACTCTAAAAATACGGTGGGTTTCTAACCGACGTGAATATATGTGCATTATTTCAGAAAGTCTGTTAGAAAACTTGTCAACACATTATAAAGCATAAACCAGGACTTGGCTATTAAGTACGGAGATCAGAGGCAGAATATATACTGCAGGAAGTACTGGGGAGTCTCCTCCGCCGGCAAGATAAAAAGTGGGAGGAGGGGAGGGGAGGGGTCGTCTGTTGGCCTGGAGTTTACATGCAGTGTCGTCACCAAAGGTTTGGGAAAGAGCCCACGGAGCGTAATTACCCTCTCAAGGCAAGCAGAAAAGGTTCTACAGCCCCAAACGAAGTTAACTGAAAGACCAGAAAAATATTTTAACATTGTCATAATTTATTGCTTTCTAAAAGCCACTTCTGGAAAGGTAAATATACTAATTGTGTATCCAAGTGTGTGCGTTTAAAGTGACCTTTCACCCCCCCCCCCCCACAAAACCACCTGCATCATTAATCAATACTTATGTAATATTTTAAAATCTCTTAAAACAACACATTTTTACTTCTTTAAGCACATGTACGAACTCTCCCCCTCCCCCACTTTTGGGCTCTGTAGCGAGCATCCAGCAGCGATGAGGGAGGGGGGCGTCACCCGCACCGCAGAGCTAGAGGGACGCGGGAGGGGGGTCCGCGACAAGGAGAGATCAAATGCCAACGCACAGCCCTAGTTTTCCAGACTGGGTGAAATGTGGCTGGGGGAGGGGCGGAGGAGGAGGGCAGTCCCCATTTCACCCTGGGCATTTTATGATGGTGAAATTAAATATATGTTAATGGTGGAAACGTCGCTCCTTACCTCTCCATTGGCACCCAAGGAAAGCAGCTGCAAAGCTGGCTTTTTAATGTATGTTTTAAGATGTGGTTTCGGAAGGAACCCCCTGGAATCTGAAACAAGTGCAATAACATAGCAGACCTACTTGTAACTAAGTGCTTAATTTCCTATGATTTTTTTTTAAAGAAAATCAATAAAATGTTGCCAGTTATTTATTGGAAATAACCACAGATAGCAGCCCTGATAGGGTGCCGGTTTTAGAGAACACAATTGTGTAATGAATTGTAATTCAGAAGACTGTTAAATGTGAACCACAGAACCTTTCAGAGGTAATAAAGTCATTACTTTTTACACTACAGCCAACCCTGAAAAGCTTTATACACACCATTATATATAAATCACACATATACAGTATATATTTCCACAACACAATCCTCCCATTTATATATCTTCTCTCTATATGAACTTTTATGGATGGATGGGAACAAGATTCAAATCTGAAAAGCTCCATTCTGAAAGAACCTGACTCACCGTTGTTACCTGAAGGGGCTTTTATTTTATTTATTTATTTTTCAAAGGCCTCCCAGTTGCACTTTCTTCTTCCCTTTCCTTACCTTCCCTCCAGCCATCCAACTCAGTGTCCCACCTACCCTCCAACCCCAGCCGTAGCATTCTTTTGGTAGCTCGTAGACTGATTTAACAAGACAAAAACCCAGACAGTAGTGGAAGAGACGCTGACCTGCTCTGAAGAACTCAGAGAAAAGGGGAAATGGTGTCACGCACACGCCACAGAGCTTTACTGCGAGTGAATCTTCCTGCTTCTTAAAAAGAATTTGAGGTCCTCCCCCCCCCCTCAAACTGGAGGGAAACAATAACAACAACAAACCCCATTTACACAAACCCAGTTCAGCCCACACCTCTCCTCGTGTTGGGTATCAAAACCTCCTTTCCTTGCTTAGAGGGGCCCGAAGCTTCACCGAGCTAGGCGAGCCAGTCATTTTGTAATAGGTTTGAAACTTTCCTAAGACGACGCAGGAAAAAAAACAGCCGCTTGCCGGAGAAGCTGGGAGGTGGGTGAGCGCGTGCAAGCCCGAGGCCCTTGCTTAAAACAATAAAGCCCCCCGCCGGCTGGGTGAATTTACGGAAACGACACCTCTCAGGCTGAGGAGGGGGATGAGAAAACACGAGGGAATGTGGAGCCGCTTGGAGGAGAGGGAAGGAAGGCTCCTTGCTCTGCAGACACACTCACACATGTCCACCTGCAGCTCGGGGTCTCTCGGGCCGCGGCCACCCGTCTCTACGCTGCACCCTCCGTGCCTCCCTCGGACTTCAGTCCATCTCCACCGCCCTCCCCCCCGCCCGCCGGCCCTTCCCGATTTTGAATCCGAGCGCGATCTCCTCGGCGGCGGCAGCGGCGGCGGCGGCGGCGGCGGCTGCAGGGTGGTGCAGGCAGGCTGGGAGGCTGGGAGGCGGGAGACGCCGGGGGACTTTGCAGGCACGTTCCTGAATAAACTTTCCAATCGCAGGGGGTGCTGTTGCTGTACATTTTACGTAAAACTGAAAGTATCCCACGCCAGAGTGAAGCCCGCTTTTTGACAGCGGCAGCGCGCGTGTGTGTGCGTGTGTGCATTAAAGAGACAGGGGTTTATTTCCAACAGGTCTTCCCTAATTTCCAGGGAACGTCTTGCAGAAAGGCGAGAAGGAGCTGCGGGCTCAGGGTTGTGCGCCACGGCTGCGGGCGCCTGGGGAGTCAGTGAGGCGCTGACCTGGGGCGGTCATCTCGCCACTGTGGCCTTCCCGCGGCTCCTGAGAGCCAGTCACTCTCTCCTTTCCCCATTTTCTCTTTCCCTGGGTAACAGCACAGGAACTGTTGTGCTTCGCCCGTAAGAATCATTTTCTTTTTATCCCTCTGCGCTTTTGCAGTTACTCTGGAATGGGAGGGGGTGTGTCCCTCCCAGAGACCCGGCTCCGGGACCTCCCGCGGCGCCGGGAGCACGTTCCCAGGGACTGGGACTCCTGAGATTGCCCGCGCTTTGTCCTCCGGCCCTGGGCTGCTCAGAGAGGTGGAAGCCTTAGTGCCTCCATCCACCCGGCCCCCAGCACTCCCCTCCCTGGGCTGGAACCCGCCCCGACTCTGGCTCCCCGGTCTTTATCCCTCGGTCTCTCTCCCTACGACCCTTGAGAGCTGGGAACTCGGTGCATCCAGTTGAATTAGACTCAGAGGCTTGTTGGGGCTCTCATATCCCAGTCCCTGGTTCGGCTTTGGGGGCGCCCTCCCGGCCCTTGGGCCCAGGCCCGCGCCGTTTCCTTCTCCCCAACCCCCTCCCTCGAGGCCGCCCAGGCTCCAGGAGGCCCCGGCGCTACCCTTCCGGACCCGCAACCCTCCAAACTTGGGCTGGATTCCGCTTCTCCATGCGCTCCCTCCCGCCTCCCCTTGCCCGCTGCGGAGCTGTGTAACTTGGAGGTTCAGCTCTCAACTTCGGGTGATTTTTCTTTCCTATCCTCTCCGTGGGCAAAGTTTCCTGAGCGCTGCCGCGGGCTCGAGGCTTTCACTTCGGCCCCGGGCGTCAGCAGGCAGGGAGCGAGAGCCGCGGCGGCGGGGAGGGGAAGTGGGTGTGCGCACCGAGAGGGTGTCCGGGAGCAACTCTACCTGGCTTCCCTCCTCCCGCGCCTCCCCGGCCCTGGGTTGCAGCCTCTTGAGGCACTCTTTCCCCCCTCCCCCTCTTAAATAATCTTTCATTTTAGGGTCCGCGTGTGGCGGGGGGGAGCAAGGCGCAAGTCTTGCTCCCCCCCTCCCAACCCGCCACCCCTTTCTTCTCTCCTGGCCACGCCACCGCGGCGGCGCTCGCTGCGGCCACTGGTGAGCCAGCGGCCCCAAGCCCCCTCCCCTCTACCCGCCCCTCCCCCAGGGGCCGCGTCTGGCGTCTGCAGAGCCCCCCGCCCGGCACCTCCCCCGCCCCGCACTGGCCATTGGCTTGTCCTGGTCTCTTTTTCATGTCCAGCCCCTGATGTGTGTCCATTGGTGTGAGCTTCCCCTTCCCTCCTCCCCTTCTCTCCTGCTCGCCCTGCCCATGTTTTGTGTGTCTCTGTCCATCCAGACTCCTGACGTTCAAGTTCGCAGGGACGTCACGTCCGCACTTGAACTTGCAGCTCAGGGGGGCTTTTGCCATTTTTTTCATCTCTCTCTCTCTCTCTCTCTCTCCCTCTCTCTCTCTCTCTCCCTCTATCTCTCTTCTCTCTCTCTCTCTCTTTTTTTTTTTTTTGCTTAAAAAAAAAAGCCATGACGGCTCTCCCACAATTCATCTTCCCTGCGCCATCTTTGTATTATTTCTAATTTATTTTGGATGTCAAAAGGCACTGATGAAGATATTTTCTCTGGAGTCTCCTTCTTTCTAACCCGGCTCTCCCGATGTGAACCGAGCCGTCGTCCGCCCGCCGCCGCCGCCGCCGCCGCCGCCGCCCGCCCGCCCCGCAGCCCACCATGTCTCGCCGCAAGCAAGGCAAACCCCAGCACTTAAGCAAACGGGAATTCTCGCGTAAGTAACCCAATAATAGTAATAATTATTATTAATAATCACGAGAGCGCGCAGGACGAGAAGCAAGAGCGAGGGAGAGAGAGAGGTGTGTGCATGCATTTTTAAATTTTTCACGTGAAAAACCTCAGAGTCGAAGTAAAAGAGATTAAAGGGGAAAAAAATCCTCATCACCTCTTGAATCATAGCCGTGTGTGCACTTTTGAGATAGCACGCACCTTTCAATTTTATTTAATTTTACAAAAAATTGACTCCTCCTCTTTTCTCCTTTCCGCCGCTTTATTTCTCTTTTCAAAAAGGAATGCAATGATCCCCCACCCCCCGATTTTGCAAAATAATGAACAATGCTAAGGATGAGAGCAACTCACAGGCAAACCTGGGGGTGGGAGCTGGAGGGAAAGGAGGTTGCTTCCACTCACCGTAGGAAAACTGAAGGGGGGGGGGAGGCATTCTAAGTCTAAAAAACAATTCCTGGGGAGAAAAGAGGTAAGATCGGCCCTTGGACACCAAAGCGCTCACGGTCAAGTGTGCAGCGGGAGGAAAGTAGTCATCCTCACAATAGTGAGAAAGTGGGACTGTGGAAAGGGGCCCCCGGCGCTCCTGAGTCTGCGGAGTCGGGAGAGGGGCTGCAGTGGCGGGGAAAGCCTGGTGACCGAGAAGCACGGGAGAAGCGGCCGGCGCTGCCGCCTTTTGTTCCGGCCGAAGGTGGGTGTTTGTCCCGCTGCCTTTTGTGCCGTCTCCTAGAGCTTGCCCTCCTGCGCCGCCGCCGCCGAAGGCAGGAGCTAGGGCCGGGGGAGGAGGCAGCCAGGGGCACGCGGGAGAGGGAGGGAGGGAGCCTGGGCCGCGGCCGCCGGGTTGCGGCTGCCCTTAGAGGCGGCAAGGAGAAGACGTGCAAAATAAATAAATAAAATTTGAATTAAATTAAACTAGGCAAGAGTATGTAAGATTTCTTGCCCTCAAACAGAAGTCAAACGCTCTGCCAGCCCTTTTCTTCACCATTTTCCTCTTTGACTCCCCCCCCCCCTTAAAAATCTCACAATCTCTAATGAGGGGGGGCATTGACAATCACCCCCTTCCCCCAAACCCCTTCAGTTGCAAACTTAAAGCGCCGGCGGCACAGAGAGGGAGCGAGGAACTCCCTCCTCTTACTATTTTTTGGAAGATTTTCAAAAAAAGTGGAAGTGGATTTTGATTGGGAAAAATCTCGTGTCTGAATGTTTACAAGCACCGCGTGTGCGGGAGCCTCCTGCCAACAAACAGACAGAGGACCGTGCGCGGCGCGGCAGCCCGGGAGCAGGCGGCGGCCTCGACCGGGCCTCGGCGACCTCGCCGCGCCCCAGTCTAACCCCGGATCGCCCACCCCGCGCCCGCCGCCCACCCGCCAGGCACCGCTGCTGGCCAAACCGCGACTGGGAGCCAGTCCGGCCCGCGGTCCCCGTCCATCCCCAGCACAATGCCCTGATCTCCGGTCCCGACCTCCCAGACTGTGAAATCGGCTGGTTGAAATTCGGTTTTGTAAAGCATTTTTATTTTGCAAAGCAACTGTAAAAGCGCGTTCTGCGCGCCCGCTCCACTTAGCCCCGGGTACTCTCTCGGACTTCTCTTGCTCTGGACCCCGGGGAGGTCACCACGTGCTTTCCCTGCCCCTCTCCCACTCTGTCCGGCCACCAGCCTCCAGCACCCTACCGTGGCCAGACCAGGTTAACGGAGGGGGTGGGATAAGGGAGAAGTGTGTTCTAATATGCATTTTGGGGGTACTGGATCCCAGGACCCTGCACGCTCCACCTTTAGGTTCTTGTCCTTTACCTTGGGCCTGGCTTGGTCGGGGGTCCTCGTGAGCCTGTGTGAGGGGTAGTGGTGGCTAACTCCAGCTGAGCGGCGCCTGGAAAGGCGGGCGTAGGCACTTAGGAAAGTTTGAGAGTAATAGAGAGAAAGGCGTGAGAAGGCCCTCATCAAACCCTGCTCCCGCATTCCTGACTCCTCTTTTAATTTTTGATGCAAGTTTAAAGGACCACCTATACTCGCTTCTGTATTTTTTTTTAAAGGCGGGGGGGGGATGAGCACTGGGAATTGAATTTTTCACTGGGCCCTGGAACTTGTCACACACTTCGGAAGCTCCCCCGCCCGGGCACGTTGCGGGGCCCTCCCTCTCCCCACCCCCGCGCATCCCTCCCTCGCGCTCTCCCCCGCCCCCACTCCCCCGGCCGCGCCGGATGCGGAGCAGACGCGACGCGCGGCGGTGTGAAGTTACTACCCGGCCAGGTACCGGCGGGAAGGAAGGGCAGTGTTCGCTGGACTCGGGAAAGCCGGGCCATTCGGAAGGATGCAGTGGGGGCTCAAAGGATCGACTGGGGCGCGCAGTCCGAACTGCTCCCTGGTACCTCCTCCCTCTTGGGTCCATTTCGGGACACTCCAGAATGGGAGGGTTAGTCTCCCTGCCAGTCCCAGTGCGGGCACTGGGTTAGGGGGCCAGATTTTGTGGGGGTACGGAGATCGTTCCTTTCTCTAATTTTTGGGTGCGCAGAGGGGGCGGGAGCCATTCCCGGTCCTCAGGAACGCCCCCCCCCCCCCCACTTTGCTACGTGGGCTGAATGAGCCATTCGGTCGCTAGGAGGCAGAACAAGATCAAGAAAGCTCAGCGAACTTGAACCTGTACCAGAGCCTCCCCCACCCCCTGCCCGGCGTTCCTTGGCCGGGGAGGGACGAGCTTTGCGAGGGTGGGGGTGGGGGTAACGAACGGTTGGGCAGAATTCCCTTTCTTCCCCCCACCCCCCATCACCCCTTGTGTCTTTGTTCTTCATTTTGACTTTAAAAATGCTTCTGGCCAGGGCCGGGAAGAGGCGACCGGGCGCGCGGCCGCCAGCCCTGTGCGCGAGCAGAGGAGACCAGTGTATCGGGCGCGGAGCGGGGTGCAGTTTTCGCTTTCTTTCGGGCCAGGCATTTTTGGTACCAAGAAAAGGGTAGTGCGCGCTCTCAGGCTTCAGGGCACCGCCGAAGGGAGGAATATATAGCAAGTTTGCATTTGATCTCCAGGTTCACTCTCTCAACCCCTCTTCCCCACGCAAAGCACAGGTCTCGGCGGCTAAGGCAGGCATGCCGGGCAGCTCTGCAGCCCAATGCTCCCCCTCCCCGCCTCCCGCAGCTCTCGCCTCGGAGCCCGAAATCACAACAATAGTAATAGTTATCATCATAATGATGCGGGCAAGCAGCGTCATTAATAATGAATAACCGTGGCCGCCGCCTGACGCACACCGGGTGCATAGACTTGCGAGGGGAAAAAGCATTTGCACAGATCCTGTAAAGTAAAAAGTGTTAGCGTGTGGGAGAATGAATTTCAGGACCAGCTCTTGGGTGTGTGTGTGTGTGTGTGTGTGTGAGAGAGAGAGAGAGAGAGAGAGAGAGAGAGAGAGAGATGAAACCAAGACTGCACCAGGTTAACCAGCCGAATTTTCCAAACCTCACTTCCTTTTCACCAACTGGCGGGCCTAGGGAACCATCACCCCGCTGCCCAGCTCTGGGCGTCAGGCTGCAGTGGAGGCCCCTGGCTGCCCGCCGCCGCTGGGCCCTGGGTCCGGGTCCCAAGGCCGCTGCTGCACGTGTTCGCAGCTAGCGCGGCCAGATCCTGTAGCCTGGAGGCTGATCGCTTTGTGCCTCAGAGTCCGGGCGGCCCAACTTCACTTTCTGCACTGCCCACCCCATGCTGGGCCCCCGGCCTGGGGCCTGCAGCCTCTGGCTTCGCTTTTGTTTCTTTGCTTTTCCTCCTTTGCATTTCATCCTCCCGTTTGCGTTACCCTGTTAGGAAAATTCTAGGGGAAGGACTTGGAAAGCAAACTTGAAGACACATTTCCCTTTACCCCTCCCCCCTCCCCGGCAGTCCTCATTTCCCTTGCTTCTTCCCGACATTTTTTCTAAGGATTTTTTTAAAAAAAATTTATTCTTTTGCAACTACAGAAAAGAGGAAAGAGATCTCAGTCAGCCTCCGGGACACTGAGACGTTCCAGTACGTTTTGCTGAACGCAGAAGCATTTTATTTTCTATTTCTTCCTTCCCTTGTAGAGAGAATTCGCGGCTAATTATTATGATTATTTGCCCACTCCCTTCCACTTCAATCGAGGACTCCCCGCTTTGTAGCTAGAGTTAGGCCGGAGCTTAGAAACGATGGTTTTGTGGGGGGAAGGAGGATGGAGTTGAGTTGAGGGAGGGGGTAAAATGACTGAGGTTAGGAATGTTTTTAGAGAAAGAGGAATTTGCATTAAAATACAGAGAAATTATCTGATGCCCAGAAAGGAAATGTTGATTGCCACTGAGAAAAGATGTCAATGTAAATCAGTAGACTTGCAACAAGAGAATTGTATTTTCATATTTTCTTTGTCCCCCACTTCGTCTGATTTTTAATAATATAGCAGCAATAATAAAAACACGTTTGAGTCTTTCTCTGAACATTTCTAACCAAATGTTTTTCAAGGAGCCGATGTTAAATGTATTTCATACATTAGGATATAATTCTTGTTAATTAGCAATAATTTACGTTAAGAGCATAGAAAATGTTGAGGTTACAGGTTTTATATCTGTACATTTGATCATCTTGTTATTTTCAAGAACTTTGCCTCCTATAAAATTAATTAGGTGAAATGTGGAGGTGTAATCAGCAACCTGTGAATTACCACTTCATTTCCTGGTTTTGATTGTAAATCAGTTCAGTCACTACATTTAGAAGACTTTAACCAAGTCTGTTTTGTACCGAATTACCTTTAACTATTTGATACCTAGGAGAATATTTCCTTTTGCTTCTAAATAATAATCTCACATTCAGGAACATGTCAGGCCTTGGGAATTAAAAAACAAGCAAACCCATTTCTTAATGGTGGCATTTGTAAAAATGTTTTAACTTTAATAAAATATTTTTTTTCCTCGAGTCTTCTTTCCGTCTGCAAACCTCAGCACCTGTAGTTAATGCTAAACAATAACAACAACAGCAAAAAGCCAACATTTGTCAGTGTGTACTTAATTCAAATAGCAGGGATCTTGGAGATGATTTCCCTATTCCATTCTTCACTTGGTCAAAATGAAAGCAAAATGTAGGAGAAAAATGACAGAAAGACACAAAGCGAAAGCACTTCCATTCCTCTCCTTTTATGCATGTGCATTTTGAATTTACCTTTTGGCCAGAATGTTGGGCAAAGAAACATTTAAGTGCTTACTTTGCTGTCTTTATTAGTAGGGAGATAACCTTCATATTCCTGTGGTGACCTTATGTTAAATTAGGAGGTGTACCAGAGGCTAGAAATTATGACATGTCCTACTTGAGCACAGGTGCAGCTAGGCAGGGCTCTCTCAATATTATTTCACCCAGCACATCTGGGAGTTACTCCAGATCTTCCCCCTCAATATTCAGCCTGGGTAGGGTTGAAATAAATTTAACCTGAGTTCACTGGATTTTTGCACTTTATCAAAATCTGTTCCAATATTCTACACTCAAATTAAAATCTATTTTTTGATTCTCTGTGGCTTTAAGTTCATTAAATGTGAAATTGGCAGCTTGCTAAAGAAGGTCAGACTGATTAACTGTTTAAGACTTGTACATTTTCTGCTTCACTTTTTTTTTTTAACTGGCAACATCCTGGTGGTGTTTTGTATTTTATGATTTTTGTGGGGGGTAGAGCAAGCATAATGTTTCACAAGCAGAGACTTCCCAGATCTCCTTTCCCCTCTGGAAGGTTAAAAAAAAATGATAGAAGCGGTTCAAATAGATGCTGGAGTATTTTGGTATAAAGTGGGAAAAAAAGAAAGAAAGAAAGAAAAACAGGACAGAAAGACATGTCTACCTTGTTATACCATCCGCTGGTGATTATGTGTGCAGAAATAGTCCCATAATGAAGCGTTTTGGAGCTCATTCAGAAAATTAGTCAACTTTGACAACATTAGGCGAAGTATTTCAAGTCTAAAGAAAGGACTTCTCAGCCCTTTTCTGAAATGTGGCGTTTGCTTGACCATTCTGATTTTTATGTCATGGATGCCACCAAGTGCAAACATGTTTAGAATATTTTAGGCTTTCCTTTCTTCAGAATGAAAAAATGACTAATTGGCTTATTTTCTTAAGTACTCAAAGTATCCCATTTAGCTAATGTGTCTGAGAAGAATTGCCAGTGAATTTGGTATTTCTTTGATTTTGAGGCACTGCTGAGAGTAGGATCAGAAAGATTTTTGGCAGAGTGAATTATGCTGCTTTATGATTATTACTTAGATCCGTTTCACAGGTGAATCCAGTAGTTTTTTTTTTGTTACAGCAGTGTAAATGTGGCACATTGTGCTATAGTAGCTTTCTTATTCATGAAACTGTGTCTGTATACTTAAGTGTATATACATTCACACACAAAGAGTATATGTGTTTATTCACCTCTCTTTTTCTTTGGCATAATAAACAACTTGGTGTACAGGATAAAAAGAAACAAATTTGGTTTCAATCCATGTTTTTACCAGTTTTTCTTGGTAGTTATTATTTAAGCATTCTTTATGCTCCTTGTGTTAACTATTTGTTTAAGTCACATTCTTCCAAAACTTATAAACCAGACCTATTTGAAGTGTGTGTGTGTGTGTGTGTTTCCTTTGGAGTTACACAAGTCAGACAGGTTTTTTTGAATACATGATGATTTGCTTCATTGATAAGTGCACTTTCTTGTTGATAACCTCCACATCGTTATACATTTTGCATGCTCAAATTTTTCTGTTACATAGAGAAATCTAGAAACACTTAATGTGAGGTGGAAGGGTGGGATGGGGTTGAGAATGTATTTTCCCCCTTTTCTCTCCCCTCTGGCACTTTAATAATTGTGCTTTTGTTTTTCCAACCACAGCCGAACCTCTTGAAGCCATTCTTACAGATGATGAACCAGACCACGGCCCGTTGGGAGCTCCGGAAGGGGACCATGACCTCCTCACCTGTGGGCAGTGCCAGATGAACTTCCCATTGGGGGACATTCTTATTTTTATCGAGCACAAACGGAAACAATGCAATGGCAGCCTCTGCTTAGAAAAAGCTGTGGATAAGCCACCTTCCCCTTCACCAATCGAGATGAAAAAAGCATCCAATCCTGTGGAGGTTGGCATCCAGGTCACGCCAGAGGATGACGATTGTTTATCAACGTCATCTAGAGGAATTTGCCCCAAACAGGAACACATAGCAGGTAAATGAGAAGCAAGGAGAAAAGCTGTTTGCATGTTTTCTTTTCATTTTCAGAGGCGCTGTAGCCAAGCAGTAAGGAGTGGTGAAGTGCTTTCTGTATATCTCCATGTGACTGTCCATGACAGCCCTGTAACGTTAAAATAATCATTCCTATTGCATATGTCCAGAACACAGAAAATAAATATTTTCCACCTCATGGAGTCAGATGTAGGTGGAATAGGTACACACACCTGACACCCTCTCTCTGGATCTGCTGACTCTGAATTTCTTTCCTTCTCTATGCCTGCCTTCTTCTCATTTTAAAGTGTTGAACCTTAACTACACCCAGCCCAGCTTTCAACATCCATTTCTGGCCTTGGTGACTTGTCAGAGGCAAAGCGGCCACATAGACATTTGTGGTTCAGCCAATGACCTGCCTGACTCAGGATACCTGGTTGGGCCTCCCTAGCAGTGCAGTCAGTTCTCAAGGCTTCCCTGAAGTGGGGTGGGCTGTCAGGGTGGCTTGGAGAGGATGGAAAGAGTTAACTGAGCTCCAGGGCTAGCCTTGGATCCATATTGGCTGTCAGCCCGTATGGGGCTGTAATTAAACACAGCCCCGTGGTGGGATGACACCGTGACCTTGACTTTAAGATGCCATTTTCGACTGGCCAGGCCAGAGTAGAGAGGGCAGTTGCTGAAGCGCACAGACATGCTTACTCGAAAAGTTTAAGGGCATGTTGGAAATTTCAAAAGGTTGGTTTGACAGGAACGGCTGCTCCCTGCAGCCTGCCTCCTCAGCTCAATGATAAATGCTTCTCTGTGCTCTCTCTTGTCTCTGATGTGGTTTTGACAGATGTATCTTGATTTTGTTTGTGGTTTACACAACCGCATGTCACCCTTACAAATGTCCAGTCCAGACTCCACTGTTTCTGCTATAACACAATGTAAAATTTTTCTTGGAAAAAATACATATACATATTCAACAGCTCTCTCTCCTTCGGTTAATTTTACCAGGGAGGTAGCTAGATGTGTGGGTTTCTTAGCAGCTCAAGGGGAAAGTAATTAAAGGCTAAGAGAGGGACTTAAATTTCTTACTCTGAGTGATAAACAGCAACACTATATGGTGACCCTTAAGATACTTTTTGATTTAGCACATTAGACAAAGCAAGTGGTGAGAGAAACACCACGCCTATCAATGAATGGATCACTTTCTTCCACACCCACCCCCCACCCCAAGCAGAAGATTTGTTCGGTTTTAGGAAAGGTAGTGCATATAATCAATCAATGGATTCCCTGAAATTTGTCTCTCTGACATAGTTTGACCACAGAGTTAAACCATAATAGGTCAGTGCCTAGAGAGGAGTAAATGTCATATAATCCCCACCCCCCAATTTGATCATTAAAATCAAACATGGCATCTTCTTTCTTTCTTAAAAAAATGTTTTCTGTAGTAACACTCAGATACTTTTCCTTTAGTGAAATGAGAAGTCTGCTACCAGAAAAGCTGCATTTGTGAAGTGTTTTTCTTAAATATACCACATTTAGCTTATGTGACACATAGGTTAAGGTTTTCATCTCCCCCCACCCCACAGTAGGATATGGCAATGACCATTTCCATGTGCTGTCTTGTGACTGGAAGGAAAATGAACAGAAGTATAAGGCATGATTAATGAAGCAAGAGCAGGCGGAAGGGGATTTGTCGTCTTTGGAGATCCAAAGCCTTGCTAAATCACCAAATATGGAGTAACGCTTGCGTGATGTAACACCGTATTTACATATCGAGCTGCTCGTTTAAAAGACAAAACACAGTGTCTGTCAGGCAAGAATTAAAACCACACTTCTTACTGAGGTTCCAGATAGTTATTCAGTCTCAGATTAACCAGCTTGAAATTCTGGACCTCTGTATTTAGAGGAGGATTCTGAGGCTGGGGAAGGCCTTATAAATAGTTAAGGCTTTTTACTCTTACAGTTGTGAATCTACATGGGGAAAGAAATTGGCTTTAATTCTCTGGTTGTCATAATGGTTCAGTTCCTTTTTTTTTTTTTTTTTTGGAACTGGTTTAATAGCAGAGCCTAGAGAAGTCCCTTCCGCCAACAACAAATAAAGCAAATTCAAGATATACTTTATGAGGCTAATCCGACATAGTTGCACTGAGATGGTAAGCTATCTAAGATAGTCAATGGGTGCACAAGTGCTTGGACCCAGGTGAGGTAAACCTTGCAAACAGGAATAATTACAAAGTCTTGATTCCTTTCATTGTGTTTAATCACCTGTTCCCACCCTGGAATTGGCTGAACATAAATAGCATGGTCACATCTCAAAGTGAGATGTCAGTAACTAGAATCATGACTTATCATAATTCACAGTAATGAATTAAAAGTTTCCTATGGTGAAATTAACATTCTACCAATGCACATAAATTATGATGCTCTGGCCCCCAGGTGCCCCTGAAGTGAAGTTCTGGAAAGACGGCTGTGTTACTCCCAGCCCATTTCTCTAATGCACATCTCCACAATTCTAAGTCTGCTTTTCTCCTCCTCCTCCTTCTTATGATGAGGAAGGAAACAATAACAGTAATCATTCAGTAGATATTTGAATTGTGTGTCACAAAAAGAAAGGAGAAGCAATGTCTGTATTAGGAAAGAGATATATTGATGAATCTCTGGAAGAATATGTTTGGCAACTACATAAAAGGTAGTCATTTAAGCACGCTGTGTAGGAAAGGCTTTATTAAACTGATGTAAGTTGGATTTGAGTTCATAGTGTGCTCTGTGCCATTTTGTAGAAAGGAAGCAGGAATAAAACCGTGACAGATCTTCGTCAGATAAATAAAGCTTAGAATTTGGGGCTTTCAAATAGGAGAATAAGGTAGAGTTCATAAGCTCTGTAAAATAGTGTGCATTTTGACTTGCTCAGGCTTCCCAAAGCTGAGTGGTTTTTGGAAGATGCTTTTTACCTGGTGAATAGATGGTATGTGCTCCCACACTCCATCCATGTGCAGGTGTTACCTGTGCCCAGGTCAGGGTTGCTTTTTCCATTTTATTCAGATATGTGGCATATTGTGTGATTGTGATCTACAGAGACCACTGAAATAGTATTAATTGAACTGGAAATATACCTTATATTGTGTGGGCCCAGTCTGTCAATATGTGTGTGGAAGTACTCACCATCAGATACAAGCAGCTTTAACTGTCAGTCAGAGCTTTCAATATGGATTTTGTTGTTTTTGAGTCTCTTATTTTATAATGGGGGAAATATTCATCGAAGATTAGTGGATGTGAAACTGCTGTTTTCTTACAGAGAAGGCCAAAAATATTAATCCACAGTGTCAGATTTGGAGTTTTGACTTATTGCACATAGGAATCTTTAAATTAGGGTTCGACTGTCATAGAAGTTAGTATTTAAGGGAGATGGGGAAAATATAATAAATCCCATAAAGTGCAGTCAAGTCTGGTGTTATTGATATGTAACATTGTTTTTTCCTTAAAATATTGAACATAAACATATCAGGATATTGGAAATATTTGCCTAGACAGTATAGCTGATATCTAGATAATGATATGTAAGACAGAAACTCTCATGAAGGGGGTTATACTAATTTTAAATGGAAAAACATTAGCATGTTGCTTACAGGTAAATCAAGTATAACGTATTTGTGCTTTTCAGAATTTAGAAAATCAACTTGCCTTTTCTTTTTGTACCCATTTTAATTCTTTCCTAACTCGGACTGGAGGATGTATTTGTATACTTTATGGTATAATTGTAAATGAGAGTATAAATTATAGTATCCTATTATAACTACTTATTTTTCATTTCTCTTCATTTGTGTGATTCTGAATAAAAACTACTGACCTCCGAAGTGAATTTTCAAGCCTGGCAGCTAAAACAAACAAACAAACAAACAAACAAACAAACAAAAAAACCAAAACATCAGCACTTAAAAAAAAATCAACCAATATACTGGCAAACATTTTATTTACCTTCAGAATCCAGAGAGTTGAGAATATTGTTTTCTAATAAATACCTAGGATATTTCCATAGGGAGCTCTGTTTGTGAATCCCCTACCCAAAGACTCATGTTCATGAAACTGGGAGTCCTATATACAAGCTGTATTTGTAAATAAGACAGAGAAAGGTTGTGAACTGGCAGCTTGGATGTTTTGTCAAAGTACAATGTCAGAGAAACTCTTTCTAAGACAAATTGTAAATAGAACTGTCACAGTGATTGCATGATTGAGCCGCAGAAGTGTCCTACAATTGTTGGCATTGTCAGAGGACTTTTGAAAGCTTAATTAAACACGGTGGCCCGCATGGCTGCTAAATTTACTTTGGAAAGCCAAAAAGAAAAAAATATATATATCTAAAATGTGTAAGATCCCAAAGATCCCAAAGTTCTTCAGACAGTGCCCTTTTGGTGGCACAGAAAAGATGCATTGTGCATTTTCTGAGTTGTCTTTTATAAATAATAGTTTTGAGAATAGGTCCACGTGATATGAAGATCATCCTGTGTGTGATGTGGAGATTGTGTTAGTTTTTCTGTCTCCTGCTGTTACAGACAGTTAATGTAAAAATGGCCTTTTATTGGAAACACAAATATGTATTCACTTCAAGAACAGGAGCAGAGGGGGACAAAGTTTCCCTCCCATTCTCTGTGTTTATTCTATGAAAGCTTAAAAAAAAAAAACAGTGCTGTAATTTCTCAAATCACCCCTTCCCTTGTTGTGTTGCAGGTTGTGCCTTTTCCTTTAAAGGATCTGAAATATGTTTTGCACACCTTTCTCCCAGTGAATGTGGAATTTAATTGTGGAGCTGCCCATGGGCTGAAAAATGTAACTGGGTGTAGAAACATGTAGGCAGGGTCAGGATAGGCACCTTCAGCTCAGGGAAGAGGCGAGTTGGATGCATATTAATGGCACATTTTAGATTCCTGGAAAATCATTAATTTCACACTGCAGTCTCCATGTAGTTTGGTAAATGTGGGAGGGCTAAATGGGGGTACCTAACAAACATGTGAATCCTGGGGCAACATTTTTCAGATTTTCATGATTTCTTAATGAAGGCGTTTAATAAAGGAGAAGAGATGAATGTTGGCTTTGCACACCAGTCAGTGAGCAAGGGAGAAAGTTTGTCTTTCCTTTGGGGGAAAATATTAAATTTAAAAGAAAGTAGAAAGCCCAGCTAGGGAGATGCACTGAGATTGCGTCACTTGATGTTAATTTAATCCACTTTGGTTGGTCTGTTCACACCCTTTATTGCACAAAGAAATCATTTGACAAAATTTACCCCAAGCCCAAGTCTGTTTTTACATACAGTAGTACCAGCTTTGTGCAATAAAAAGCACTTAGCATCAAGCTGGACTCAGCCTGGCACCTTGCCACTTTTTTAGCATGAGATTTAATCACCAAGGATCTTTAGTACCTTTCTGCTTGTTCAGATTTCATTTGGGTCATGGCTATGTCAGCAGTGTTGTTATTTCAAGGATTTAAAAAAAAAAAGATTTTAACTGAGGGCCCACTTTTAATATTAAATCAAGCAGGTTTTTATTTTATGTGTCAATTTGGAGGACATTAATAAAGTTCATAAAATATGTCCAGAGTATATAATTTAAAGGAGAATGACTAGTATTTTTATTTGTAATATGACTAGAAAATTGACCATCGAATCCTTTTCTCCTCTGTCTTTTTTCCTGCTCAGGTAGATAAGCACCCTTAAACTATTTCTCCCCTTTACTGCCAGGGTATAGAGCACTGGCCAATATCAGTAAATTTACCTTTGTAATTTGCCATGTAGTTTTTACAACAATGACCTAATTAATTTGAGCAGGAACCATATTATTGCTACTGGAGTCATTTTCTGTCACAAACTTAATTTCCAGGAAATGTAACCTGACGAATAAGAATTCTTCAGCTCTCCACATGTGCTCCTAGAGACCAAAGGCAGATTTAAAATAATAATAATAAAAAAAGGCCAGCATTATTAAAGCCAGTATGCTTGATGCCAAACTCAATTTGAAGCCAGTAAACATCAGGCTGTATTTCTAATCAGTTTTAGAATGTAACATATTCCAAATTGGGTTCACTGGAATTTGTCTCCCTGCTTTTTACTGGCCAGCTGCACTCCCTATGCATTTTTAAAACATTTCAGCAAAGGCTTTTGCTGTTCTTAGCAGGGTTAGTAACTTGGGGTCTATTTCTGAGCTCATTCGTCATTCTGCGATGGCATTGAGTTAGGTTGGCAAGGGAAGGATTTGAGGCATGGGGGGTGGTGAGGTCACTTCTGATCCCAGCAGGGAATAGGTGAGCTTCATTTGCCTTTACAATAGGCGCACAGTTACTGCACCTTGGAGGAGCTCTCAGGTGCCGCTCAGATGGGCGCATGTAAATGCCCTGTCAGATGCGGAGCCGGAATATTAATGCTTCTTCCGCCACCGCGCCATAATAAAGCTGTACACAGCAAGCTTAATATGCAGCTAGTCTGGGGAATTGTATAAACTTAGATAGCCCAGTGTGAAAGACAGCAATGGAAGAATGCTCGCTATGCCACAGTTTCCATCTTGTTCTCCTTTGATCTATAGCAAAATGAAAACATCATCCTGTCCTCCTCTTGGAGTTGTCTCCCCAACTCTGCCACCTTCCCATCTACCACCAGAATTTTTTTTGCATGTGCTGGTATGGAGAAATGGGACATAATTTGTTTCATATGGTTAATTACAGGCGTTTGAATATTTAAAATTTTAAATAGCCACAGTTCCAGCTTTTCCTGTTAAAAGTATGTGATTTGAACAAAGGGATTACAGTGTAAATATTTGTGGTGATTTGCAACACCCCTCTTTCCTATTAAACACACACACACACACAGTTTAAATCTAGTGCTGACTTAAAGGACTTCACCTTCATTTGTACTTTTTTTTTTTTTTAACCAACTCTCAATTGGAACTCCATTAAAATGTTTTACCATTTTATTTTTGAGTCCGCTGTTGCTTGAGGTTTTAAAGAGGATTTTGATAATGTGTTCATTTAACAGAATCAACAGCTGTCAGAACCAGTTGTGGTAAATCCACAAAACTTATAAAGAAAAATACACACATCTCCTGAAACAAAACACTTGGAAAAATAAGGTGCCAAGAACTGGCAAATTAGAAGTTTGCAGACAGGGAACTGAAGTGGCTCAGTCTCTTGGTTTGCCCTAGAGACTGATCTGAGCAGATCTGATGCAATGCTGCTGGGAGGTGGACTTGAGCAGGTTGCTCCTTAAGGCAAAGCTGTGTGCTACTGACGTGTGCACATGAGGTAGGCTGGGCCTCGGTTCGCTCCCTCTGCTCCCTCCTTTTTTCTTTTGGATCTCTTTATATAGGTAAAATATCAAGTTCTTAAGAGTGCTAAACAACAAATTATATCCACCTAAAGGTGAGATGATCGGGTTTAAACTTCCTGTAAAAGAGGTGAGAAGGCGCCTCCCACACCCTTTTCCAGATAGGGTTGGCAGAGTGTTATTCAGAACCGAATCACTCTCCGCCAGGCAATTCCCAGTGGGAACCTGGAGCAGGTATGTTGATGAAGGGGATACCTGGGGACCTTTGGTCACTCACAATGAGTTTTTGTTTGTATCCTCACTGTTGTTAGCACTGGCGCTGAACAATTACACCCACAATTTGATCTCAGTTTTAGATAGAGGTAAATCCATTGATTAAAAACTCCTATTAACATAAAGAATGGGATTATTATGAAACCTGCAAAGGTGATTTCAGAAGGAACAAACCCCCAACCCCTTCTATTTTCTTTTTTTGAACTTTCTAAACACCAGGAAGGGTCCTGCCAAGCATCAGGGCATTTAAATGTATATTCATCATTTGTTCATTTTCTTGATATGTAATAATGCATTAAAAAGAAAAGCTTTGAGGAGGGTCACATTTGTTAATTTTTAGGGAAATAAGATGAATCTTGGATTCTTAGTTTAGTTGGAGCACAATGTACTACGTGGCAAGTCTGATCTTTTATGTTTCAAATATAGTTTCTCTTTGGGCAAAAGAACACAAACCCCCCAAAACCATAAAACAGAACCTGAAGCACTTTCCTTCACCAATTGCAGATATACCACGATTTCATGATTTATTTACATTTAAAGGCAAGCCCATAATGAACCATTTACTGCCTGTTTTAACTCCTCTACCCCAAATCCTTTGAGGTCACAGTTAAAACAATGCATTAACCAATGTTAAAATTGAAATCTCAGGAGTTTCTCTCTCCTATTCCATCCCACCTTAAGACTTAAACAAAAGAAAAAAATTATTCTTTTACATTTAAAAGTGAACATTGGCTACTGAAGAATGATTTAAAGGTGGAAAAAAATTTTAATAATAAATCGTAACCTTCTCATGTTATGTTTTTGTTATGTTAAGGGGAAAAATCAATAAGGAAAAATTTAATTCTGATAAAGATACTCTTGGATCTTTGAAAACAACTGCTGTCCTTTTAACTAAAACATTTGAGCAGCTTCAAAGACTATGTATTTCTTCTGATCTTGGAGCTGTGTGACTGGTAGCAAGAAAGAAAAAAAAATCTTATTCTACATACAAGTGGATTGCTTAACAAGTCAGCACAGACACGTACTTGTTTGTACAATAGAGATAAAAATTCCTGTATAAAAATAATTCAGCTGCTGACAGCAGGCATTGTTGTTGGACCTGTCTTTTGTGCTTGTCCCAGCTCTGGGCCCTCCTCCCCTCCTATCTGCTTGGGGCAGCCTGCTGCCTGCAGACTCCTGACCAGAAGTTAATTGCTATATATTAAATATATAGGTATTGTATTTAAAGAGGAATATCCCAAGTCCTCCTATAGGCATTCCACTCTACTCTCTGATGTGACTGTAGCATTGCCAGCAGGGGGGTGGCAGGCAGACGCTCTAATAGGGAAAATGACTTGAAGGCAGTTAGGGGAAATTTGGCCTTCAAGTCCCATTTGCTCTGCAGTGTAGCATCGGTTTCTAAACTTTTGTTTTTAATCTAATTCTGATTTACCCTGTCACATCCCATATCAACCCTCATTGAACTCTACTCATGTAGAGTAACATTAGTGTCAAACGGAATTGGTCAGGACTGTGGACCTGTGGCTCATACAGATGGTGGTGAAGGCAGGTTCCATACCGTTCTGCATCCTATCCTTTCTAATAAATGTTAAAATGTGGCACACTTCTGAGCAGGGCCTTTGGATAAGAGAGTCAGGAAATCAGGAATAGTACCTGGGAGGTTTTCTTCTCTCTCTTTCTTTGCCCCGTCTCGATGCACCCACATTTCCAGTAAGATAAACTCTAGAAGAAGTCTGATCCTGCGGGCTGGAGAGGGGAAGGGTGGCCGAAAGAAGTTATTGGAATATTTTTCAATAGGAGTTCAAACAAAATCCCCACAACAGAGAGCCTTTGGGGTCTAGCAGTGGAGCTCTCAGCATGGACACGTGGCTGTTCTTCTCAGTCTGACTTGTACCCTGGTTGGGATGGGACTTCCACACACTTGCATGCTTTCACCTGGGCTGGGGTGTTTGGGGTGGGGAGACAGGAGGAGTTCATTGGGAATTCTGCCACTAGATACTTTTCAAAATGTCAGGAGGTTGGTAAGGTGTCAGCGTTCAGAGAAAGGATTCTTCTCTGGACTGGTAATTGGGAAGCACAAAAACCCAAATTCCCACGGTACTCTCTAATAACTGGGGTGGGCTGGTGGCAGTGGGTGGACATCACAACTTTCTGAATGTCAGCTGATGCCTGCATGACCCCTTCTTCTTGGATCAAGTACTGTCAGAGCAGAATGGGGGAAATCAGGACCACAAATAGCAGAGGACAGGATTTTCACTCCTCAGAAGTAAAGCAGACCTCTCCTTTCTTGCTCTTCCCTTTGGAAACAGAAACTTCTAAAATTAATGCCACTCCAAGCCGATGAAAAAGCTGTTTTTCTACCATAGTGGATGTTTACACAGGAGAGGCAACTCGAGGGGAAAAAGGCATTCTGGGAGGGTGGAGGGACGCGTGTTAATCTGTGCTGTTGGAGTCTCGTGCAGTATTGCCTATAAGCAACTCTGAGCTGTTTTTGATAAATTACCATGTTTAGAGATAGGTTTGGCTCTTAAGGGCTTAGTTTTATGAACAAAGTCCGTAACGATGTTTGCAGCCTCTGTCTGTCTCTTAGCCCCTTTGGCTTGACTAGAAGCTCTATGTTTAGTTTAAGCTCAGTCTGGAAGATATAACAATTTTGCATTAAAAAAATGAGGAAATCATAGGAAGAAAAACCCTTTGCTTTTTGGATGAATCTTACTGATAATTTGCTAAAGCTCATTTGAATTTTAAGCACTTCTTTAATCTTCAAAGGCTAAATTGCTTTATGAATATGCATGGTGTGGGCAGACTTCAGTTCATTACCTAGTTGTAAATTCTAATGACCATTAGGTCCTTCCAGTAATTGCGAATTGTTTTGCATTTTTGATTGGCCTATTAACATGTACATTCGGTGCACATCAGGCTGGCCTGTCAGCCTGCTGAAGGAGAAAAAAAAGGTGAAAATTGTTTATAGCACCAAGATTCTTAGATTTTCAATCTTGCAAAATTGATGATGTAAAAAAATTAAAGCAGTGTTTTTTCTTCTCAAGATTGAAAGTTCACCAAGAGATTTGACATATTTAATTTACATGATGACTTTGCACTCCTTCATTAATGCAATTTGCATATGAAGCTGTTGTTAATCACTTTTGATCATGTTTTGTGTATTAGCTGCCTCAGTGGCTCTCCTCCTCAGATGCCCCAGTAGAAAGAAGCAAAATGATGCCTCTTCTTGCCAAGTTTCCTTTAGTGAATTGAGGAATTAGAAGTCTAACCTTGAGTAATTACATATGTTTTATCCGTTTTCTTTTAATGTTAAGTACAGTTGGTGGACGTGTTGGTTGGAAATCATTCTCATTTGGGAAGACTGTAAAAATTAAGTATGAGATGCACAGAAATTATGAATTGCCTGTCTGTCCTGCACAGACATTGTTGGGCAGCTCCGTTGTTAGCAGTAGGATGGCAGGAAGGCTTAGATGTTCCAGTATTAAGACATCAGGCTCCTCCTTTGGAAGAGAGAAGGCTACAAACCTTTCTAACAGTGCTGTGGGTTCCTTAAACTAAATGGCTAGCACCTCAACAATGTTTTGGGCCTGGGTTTGGATGACTCTTTTTTTTTTTTATCTTTTAGGTCCAGTTAAGTTTTCCTGCCCTGAACTATAGGGTATTCTCCTCTGGTCGCTAAAAGTAAATCATGGTCCCCAGGCTGCCCCCCCTCCTCCCCATGCCTCTCTCAAGGTACGCCAGTGCCCTGCTTGTGAAAACAAGGTGCTAACTAATGGTTTCTGACTTTGGAGAGCCTGTGATTTGGGCGTTTGCTGTGGAATAGCCTCTGCTCCATTATTGATGTTCGTCTTTGGTTTATGAGTTTATCACTGGTTAACAAGCAGAATCAGAACACTGAAACTGCTATTCTGATTAAAAGGAATGTTTAATGAAAGAAAATAAATTGTGATGGAAAACGAACAGTGTGTAAGAAACATAACTATAATTTTAACCTCCAAGGGACCCAGCCTTGCCCTACCGTGACTTCCATCCATACCATGCTAAAAGCATGCTTCAGTTCAAAGTTGTTAATATTCAGCTGGGAAACAGTATCCAGAACACAAATAAATTATTAAGTGCATGAACTTTTTAGGCAGTAAGATGAACTGATGGGGTCCATCTGTGAGATCCAGGGGCTTTTTATTTGTGTGTGTCGAGCGATTCTGCCCTCTCCGACTTCACAGCCTTTGGTCTCCGGCCAACTGCATGCATAATTGATTCCACACGCACTATCATTTTCTTGATGTAATTGCTTTACTAAGATATGATGAAATCTAATGGATAATTTGCTATTTGAAAATGGGCAAAAAAAATCTTCATACTTTATGTTGGGGGTGGGTGGGGAGTGGAGAAGTGGGGGTGTTCAGGTGACCTGGTAGTTAGGAAAACAAAACAACCAGGACTGACTGAAACAGGGTGCGTCTGCCTCAGCCACGTTGGCTGTGGATAGAAGGTCTTTGTGACATATGGAAGCCAGTGTATAAATCTCTCTATCTCCTATCAACCCCCTTCATTCCTTCTCTCTCTGTCTCTCCCCCAAACTTTACAAGAAAGGGATCCTAACAAGGTAAAAAGTAAACAATTTAGTCATCATAAGCCTTATTATTCAGTCTATCCAGGAGTTTTGCCATGTCGGTTTATTTAACTTCCAGGAATGTAAACACTGACACAGCCCTCGAAGCAGCAAGAAAGATTACAGTATTAGAGTTAAAAACGCAAGCATGGAGTAGCTGTGCTTTATACTCAGCTATAATAACACTGTACATTGAAACATAATGGTAAGTCAAGACCGACTGGGAACTTCTGCTTATATGGAGTACAAATTTCACTCTAATAGATTGGCATAATCTAGTGTACCCAGGGTAGATTGTTATATAATGGAGAAACTGTATAAATGTCAAGTACACAAATAATTTTACAGGAAGTAAATGAAAAGTATTAGAATTTCTTAAATCACCATTAAATTTTGTTGGGGGACAATCTCATTAGCTCCCTCCAAATCACGTGTGGCTTTGCATAAGCCTTTTGGAAACATATTTTGAGGGAATTTACAGACGTTGAAACATTGTTTTAATCCAAACCAGTTCATGCTTTAAATGTACCTTTAAAAAAAATTGTAGTTTTTCAAAGTACTTAAAGGGAGTGGAGGGCTAGAAAGCATATAAAGCAAATCCATCTCACTGTGGCAAACTGTTTTTCAAGTAAAGTCATAATAATGAACAACACATGATGTGAAATTTGATCAGCAAACATATACTTATGCCAAGGAATTTTCTTTCTTTCATTCTTTTTTTTTTTTTTCACCATTCACATACCAAGGTTCTGTAAATCAGTAAACCAGGCAGAATGACGGTTATAAGGAGGAGACCAAACCCTAATATACAGAATGGCTCAGAAGCTGTTGTTTTAAAGAAGCATTAATGCCACTACCACTAACAACAACACTCCCCCCCCCAAAAAAAAAAAAAAACCCTTTTTACAAAACTGGAAATGACAGAATAGTTTTAAAAGGAAAAAAAAAAACTACCTTCTGATGCTCAAAACTTCAAACTATTAATAGACCACCAGTGAGATAGACTGCCTTTGTGCCTTGAAATGCAAAACGAGGGAAATAATTAGCAGAGGAACAAAATTCTCAAAATTTGAAGAACTTCTGTGATTACTGGGGGTACAGTGAAAAGAAAATGCAAATTTCTTCCTGATCTTAATTAGATTCGATTGTGCGGTGGATGTGTTGGATTTGGGGGGAGGGGTGGGGGCAGGGAGTGCTGGGGGTGAGGCCCAGGCTGAGTGACTGGAGACAGGTTAGCAGGGCCAGGCGCTGTGGCAGGAACAAAGGCGGCTTCCAGCGCTGGTGCAGTATAGGGTGCCTTGAGCCAGATGCTGATGGCGCCAGGATTTCATTTGTCCTTCATGGGGCGGGTGGACACTGACATAACAGCTGGGGCTGACTTAGGAAGCGGAAGTAGCCTGTAGCTAACTTTTCCTGGCCACATGGGTAAGATGTTGTGTACCCCACCTTGGGCTCTGGAGCCATCGGTTTCTCATGGTGGCATCTGTGCAGAACCCCACACCAGGGCATGGCCCAAACATGCTCTTGAGGGTTTAATGGGTGGTGGTTGTTCAGAGTTCTGCCAAAGTGTGTGCAGCAAGTTTCGCTGGCTGCATTTCCCCTTGTGTGAAATAATAAAAACCCTGGCCAAGGCTTATGAATCTATTTTTGTTTCATTAATATTATTTATTATGTATTTTATTAATATTTTTAGGAGGGACCATGCTCTCATTTGACCATTTGTAGTTATAATTAATACATTCCGTACTGGTTGTAAAAAGTGTACTTGCATTTAATTGCAAGTCAGGATAAATTAATGGATATGATTTAAAACACAACTCACTTAAATATTCTTGCAAGGAGCAAAGGAGGGGGCAGCCCCCTGCATTTAATTTATTTTCTGGGTGAGTGTCAGTGGTGAGAGGGTTGGAGGGATTGGGAGGGTCTAATGGGGATCTGGGGATGTATGTGCAGGATGGTGGGGGCACAGGGGGAGGGTGGAAAACCTGCCCAGGAGGAGGGCCATCCAGGAGCCCCCGTCTTTTCTTTAATTTCTGAGGTTGTCAGGAGGGGCTTAAGCAAAGTGGTCAAGTCCATCTGCTCTGGAGAAGGTGGTAAAGAAAAGAGGTTAGTGGCAAGAGGGAGGGAGCACAAAGGGAAAATTGTACGTTGGGAGCGTTGCTCTCCCTGGCCGTGGTGTAGCCAGACTGGTTTAGCAGACAGAATGATAGATTGTTTTGTCAAGGGTCCCAGGGTGCGCCCTGAACTTGAAGCACTTTGTTTATCTTGAATAGAAAGGGAAAAGCGCAGACATAATCGATGTCTAGTTTTTAGGAGCTCGAAAGAGGTAGGAGAACAGAGAAGACTCTGGGAGGGGCAGGGGGGATGTGGGGGAGGTGCGGGCCCTGGTTGTGGCTGTCCATTAACAGATGAACTTGGCCAAGGGCCAGGCTTTAGATGAGAGCGTGTCAGGGCCCCAGTGCAGCCAAGCCTTTTCAGTGTCTCCCCCGCCTTTTCTTTCTTCTTTTCTTTCTTTCTTCTTCTTCTCCTTCTATTTTTTTTTAAAATACCTGCTGACTGTACATCAAATGCTCTTAGGTCTTTTGGCTAAAGGCAAAAAAAAATGATAATAATTAATAAATAAATAAATAAATAAAATCAAAAGACAGGTCAATTATTTTTTTCTCCTCTGAACCAGTTGGGGCCAGTCTTTTGGCTAGACACACAGGGTTCTATCATCTTTCCTGGCGTGTGACTAGGGGAAAAGAAAAAGAGTTGTGATAACGCCAGTAACCCAAGGGCCCAGGATGGGAAGGGTTGGCCATGTTCAGGAGACCAGCATGTGTGAGCTCGAGGCTGCAGCTGGGCAGGGCCTGGCTGGTGGGGCCTGTATGTACAGGTAGGAAATTGGTGGAAAGAAACACAAAATTTTTTTAAAATGGCTGAAATTTAACTTGTTGGAAAGGACCTGTGAATTAATCGGTTGGTGGCTGAGAAAGATAATACTCAAGAAAGGCCCAGGAAAGGCCAGGGATGGGAAAAAGCGGCCCTGGGAAGCGCAGAGCTGATTATGGCAAACCCATGTGTTTGGATTGGTTTTGTTCTTGATTATCTTATCTCTCTTGGTCTGTTTCTGTGTTTTTTAGTTTATTGTGACATTACGCATTCCACATATGAGTGTTGGCAAGCACGAGTCATCAGCCCAATAACTTCCTGACATTTTTAGCTCTTTTAATGTGCAGTCCTAGCCCTTCTGCCACCAGTGGCGAGGTAATTGAATTTCCCTGTTACTACTGGCAGGTGGCATGTTCTGGTTCCCACCAGAGGGGCTGCTGGGGCTAAAGCTGGGTTCGTAGAATTCCAGCTAGGGAACACCAGGGCTTCCAAGTGGTTTGGGGACCTGTCCGAAATGCTATTTACACGGTAATACATTTCTACCCCCATGGTAGCTTTAAAAGGCATCACAGTGAACCTCCGTACAAAATGTGATAAAATCGTGTTTCTGTCCCCAGGCCGAAGCCTCATAAGGGAGGTAGATTTTTAGCCTCCTCTTTAGGGGCAATAGAAACTTGGGAAACTGGGGGGCCTCTGGGCTCCTCCTACAGATAATGCACAAAACTCAGCCTTAGAGACAGTTTGCTCTTCCACCTAGGGTTCTTTGTAAGCTGAGGTGGTAAGAAAGGGAAGAGAGGCTGAAAGAGGGGGACTAAGCTCTTAAATATATATTCAATCTCCTTTCTTTTGAAAACTCTTTTGGCTTCTGATTACATGAAGTACCAGGGTTTGGGCTGAGGGTGAAGAGGTGCTGCCCTTTCTAATTGTGTGACCTTGTGTGGATTTCATCTCTCCAAGCCTCAGTTTCCTCATCTATAAAGTGGGTGGAATCTTAGGACCCACCTTGTAGGTCCCATGAGAATTCTGGGGGCATCTGTCTCAGTATTGGGCCCAGGGTGAGCACTTACCAAAGGGCCAGTTATTATTGTGATCTGACTCATGATTTGGGACTTTTTTCTCCTGTAAGAGCTGGAGCTGGGTGCTAGGTTGAGGTAATTGGAGAGCAGGAAATGTGGGTTCTGATGAACCCAGAGTCTCTTTATGCCTCGGGGTGGCTCCTTCTGTTTGAGGCTATGGGGATAAGTCCTTGGGTGGGGACAGATAGCAAATCCTTTGAGGTAGGATGATGGGGGACAGAGCCAGGACAGGACCATTGGCAGCTCCCAGAGGGCATAGAGTTCCTCTCTCCCCATAGATACCTGCTGTCTTATAAGGAGCATCATCTTTGGGGTGTGATGTCATCACTCTGGATTCAGATTTCTGCTTCTCCAACTGGTTGAAGAGAGTTTGGACAAAATCATTTAACCTTTCTGTGAAATGGAGACAATTGAAAGTCCCTACCTTAGAGGGTCCATGAGAGAGGTAAATGATAGCACATAAAATCACCTGCCATGCAGGATGCTCTTGAGAGTGGCTGTAGGGATCCGTCTGCACCCAAAGCACCCTTACTCCACCCACATCGACCCCGGAAGGGAAGTGCTCACAGCAGCCCCAGGAAGTTGAGGTTCGTCAGGGATGGGATGACTTCCCTGAGGGGCCACAGTTAGTAAGAATTTTGTCCTTTGGCTTCCAGTCATTACCCTTTGCTACCTTCTCGGTAGGTTTGCAGCTTTCTGAGGTGGGGCGGGGCACCCACTGGACAGGAAGTTCGGTTGGCTCTCCCGTGGGTTCTGTGGTCAAGTTTTTCAGTCTTCTGGGAAAGAGAAGAATGTTCCCATCCAGCCTGGGGCGGATGTCCTGCGCTCGTTGGAGGGCCTTGGAGCAGTTGGAACAATTACAATGTAAGGAATCCTGCTTTGCAAGTAGTTACTACTTCCCCATGTGTTCCCAATGAGCCAGAAATTGGGTGAGGGTCTTGTGAAGTTGAGGGGGAGGATTTTTGTGATGCTTTGGTTGGAAGATAGCAGTGGACTGACCAAGAAATCAAGCTGGTTTTCTGGCTTTCAGCAGTTCTGTGCATAGTCTCTTTGGCACAAGCTTCTCTGGCCACACCTTTAAAGGGCATGGAGGCAGAGTTACCCTATGAAGGAGAGACGGTGGGAGTGTGCGGTGGGTGGGGGGACGGGCCTGATGGGGACAATGGGTACTGGGGGCAGTAATCTACTTGAGGGAGGTTTTTGTTTCCATCCAAAGAAGCACTGTGGTAGAGCAAACCCGGCAGGCAGGCTAGCAGACTTGAGGGCAGTTTTGAATGGAAATTGCAGTCAACAACTCCATAGGATCTACATGGGGCTTTCCCCCAGGCAAGTTTTCAGCTCTATGGTGGCCCTCCCCCATTCATTCCAAGGGCTGCTCTGACACCATTAATATTTGCTGAAGCAAGACCTGAGGTTCCTTGCAGAGGGATTACATAATGTGTTCCAAACCCAAGTGTCTGTGTTTTCCTCCCATTTGCCATCCATTTATTCATTTGCAGTAGTTAGAAAACACCTACTGTGTGCAGAGGCCCCACGGGGAGTGGAAGGTTGGCAGAAGAGAGTGCTGTCGCTTGGAAAGTCCTGTTCCACCTGGGGAGGTTGTTCAGATTTGCTACTGAGAGGTCATCATCTGCATGGACCCAAGGGGCCTTCTGAATTGGAGGTAGGGATGGAGGTGGCTGCTGAGAACACATGTGGGTAAAGCGCTCCAGGCTGTCAGTTGCAATCTGCCCAGGGATGGCATGTTTATCCTGCATGGCTGTGGTCAAGGCTCCGCCTCTTCCCTGCCTCTTCACTTGATGCTCCTCCTTGTCTGTACATCCAGCTGGTTCAAGAGTGGAGTGGGGCTCCCTGGTGGCCCCAGAAAATAAACTTTGGGTTGTATTTGCTGAGACTCCTAGACTGGAAAGCCAAAACGATAAAAGGAATGCTATTGCTTTAGAAAGTCCTCCCCCCCCCCCATTTTTCCTTTTATTTCCTTAAAAATCAGGCCAGATCTCTGATGGTGGCCTTTTGTTTCTTTTTCTTTTCTTTTCTTTTTTTTCCTGTTCTGCCTTCGTTAAGGTAAGCACGAATTTAATGTCCCAAGAGGCAGGCTGGTGACCCTTCAGGCCAAGTGCCTGGATGTGGCAAAGCTACAATAAATATCGAATGGTGAGAGCAATGGAAATTTAACAAAGCCATAACGGAGGAGACCTCAGAGGGGCAGTGGACTGGTTAAGAGGCTGTCGGATGAACTGGGTAGTATTTCTACTTCAACCTGATTGAAATGTCGACTAAAAATCAATGCTGTTGACTAGTGATAATTTACAACATTCCTGGCGCTAAGTAGTTCCCCGCTTAAGAATGCGTTGGCCGGGCAGAGATTAGTGCAGGGAGTTGTGTGTGTCACTATGAATCAGACGCATTATAGGTCAGCCCTTTATTTGTCTCATCATGACTTTTACACAGTTGTCATGTAATTTATGGCTGCTTTCACGTTGTCAAACATTTTCATTGCATCTTCTTCTTTAACACAGTCCTGACACTGACGTGTTGCCTTCGAAGGCTTGCTATTGTTTCATAATCCAAGAGGAGGCCTATAAACCATCAAATTACACTATCTTCGGGCTAATCTAAATGCGCTGCAGATTAAAATCAGAGCTCATTTGTCCCTGATGCAAATTATTAAGTTCTAATTATAAATATCCATTTAATTACCCCATACATTTTTATTTTGCGGACCCTTTTGAACACTGCTGTCTGCGACGGGGGAGGAGGCATAGGAGACAATCTGTGGTAATTAATGTACACTTCCCAAATGGTAAAGGATAAACATATGCTGCTTTGTTTGTCTTATTTATTGATTGATTAGATGTATAGAGACTTTGGCATTGGCACAATCCGAAGTTGAAATCCTTTTAAAAATGAAAACTATTTAAAAATCTTTTGGAAAAGAAAGAGCAAAATATAGCCAACCAATAGCTTTCTGCTAGAACACATCATCCTAAAATAGGGGAATTCTGCATTTGATCAAATCACCACTTTCTGAATTTGATCAAATCTAGATTTTGCAGGAGTTGAGGGTAAGAGAAACCATGCCTGTTTTGTACCTAGAATGTTAAATCATTGTTACAGAAAAAAAAGCCTCTAATGTTTAGAGAAACTGCATCCGTTTTTCCAAACCTGCTGCGATCCTCTCCTAGAAAATAACAGTATCCGCCTGTCACGTGAAGATACTTCAGCTGAGAGCCTTATGACAAAACTATTTTTGGTTACCAAACAAGAAATTAGGAACGAGATCATGTAAAAATTACTAAAGGCCTTACAAATAGATATTTACCCTCCCATGAAAATGGTGGAAAAGTTACTAAGACTGGGTGGAGGTAGGGGTGAGTTGTGGTCTTTGGGCATTCCAGCTTTTGGAGAACAAAATATTGACTTACAATGATAGAGGAAAGACAATGATCTGAGAGCTAAGATATTTGAGTTCTGACTCTGGTTGTGTCATGCTGTGGGAACTTGGGTTCCCATTACATTTGGGCATTTTGGTTTTCTCATCTGTAAAATAGGTCATTTGAACTGGGTGGATCTCATCCCATGGACACCACTGGGCAATGTCTTCCCTCCTGTTTTTGGAATCTAGTTGCTAAATGGGGCTCACTTGCAAAAAGGGAAGAGTATTTTCTGATAGAAGATAGATAGAAGCTTTGATGGGGATGAAGGTTTGGGTTCAGGATCCCCTAGCAGAAAGCTTAATGCCATCTTTCAAATTGCTGGAAGCACAATTGAAGCCTGGTGTAATGGAATGGTGACAATTCACAGAAGTTTCCAGCCTCATAAGAGTTCTTCATCTTTTAATTGTTGCAAGCTGTTTTTTTTTTTTTTTTGATAAACTCCAAAGAATGTAATGTGTACTTTCTCCAAGCTTGCTTTTTTTTTTTCTTTCTTTTTTTGGGGGCAACTGTAACTACGTCAAAATAGAAATACATTTGAAAAAGAAGTCAGTTGAATTCAAACAACCAGGTATTTTAAATTCAATTAACTGACTGAATTCAATGATACTTTCCTCCTTCCTTCTTCTAAAAGCTGGTTTCTCTGTATGGACATAGGCCGCATATGCTGAGTTCTTGGAGTTTCACATTCTTGCTTGTTAAAGGCATCGGATGCAACATGTTTAGAAGAACTCTCCCTCTGTTAGTGTTGGAAGGCAACATAAATTGAGAGAAAATGTTCTTTTTTTTTATTCCTCATGTAGGTAAAAGCATATGGCCTGTTCTAGGACATGTGATCTTTGTAATCTACTTTCTAAACTTGGTGCTTACCATTGACTTTTAGTGTGGATGTTTCCGTTTTCCATGCTGTCCAGAAAATACCATTTTATACATGGCATTAAATTAGATATAAGATGATGTTTTCAGAAGCATGCCAAAAAGGAGCATTTGAAATTATCCTTTGGATAGTAATTATCCGAAACTTTCTTTTATGATCCCTTGTGCTTGGAAGAAGGGGAAGATGAACCAGTTGTGAAATATGTGTTCCTTGCAGGACACAGGCACTCTTGAGATCTATAGCTTCAATAAAAAAGTAATTTATTTAAATTACTGCCTCTTTAATTTATAATGTTTTGGGAATTTTTATTAGAGGTGCTCTGTAAGGGCATGAGCTGTTTCATATCCTCTATCTGGCAAAAAAGTAAAAAATAAACAAAACCCCCAAAATCAAGGGGAAAAAAAAACAAGGAAAATAAAGTTTGGCCTTGACTCTCCTCCAAATATGATTATGGACTGAATGGCAGCTACCAGAGGCTCTGCTTTCCCCTTTGGTTATTATCTGAGAGAAAGCATGAGAACATTCATGCCAAAGAGATAAGGGACAGAATATGTATTTGGACAAGAAGTTTAGGATTTCATAGCCTGATATTCTCTCTTCTCTTCCTACACCTATTGTACTGTGCAAATGTATCAGCCGTTGTATTGTTAATGTATGATAGGAAGCTGCTGCTAGGACAGTCTTGGCTTGCTAATGGGGTCAGCTGTGTCACAATGTGATATATGGATTATGTTTACCATGGCATATTTTGTTTGCGAACTGGGCTGTGAGATGGGAGCAGAAGATAAATGAAGAGACCCTACGGTTTTCACACCAGTTTCTGTGGTCCTGAGTCTCCCAAATAGTAAAGCACCCTTGATAATGGAGAGGTATTTATGGGGACACAATTGACTTAAGAGTTTGAGATCTCTGGCTCAAGTTTAAGATGTGATAATCCATTGCATTAATGCCTTTGCTTAAAGCTCCTATTTAACTTAAATAAATAATTTAGGATTTATTGATAAAGCTGTGGTCAATTCATGAATCTTTGGGCTAGATGAATGACTTAACAGTGGCTGTTTGTGCCTCGGTGATTCATTTATTTGGGCTCCCATGTGTTTGTACAATTTCTAAATTTATTTCTCAAGTTCCACCTGGCAATGAATGATAGTTCTTCCAGAAGTCTTGTATGGTGTGCCCACAGAGGAAAAATCCTTGAAGTCATCAACACTATCATCATGAAATCATATATATACACATAAATATGTATATATATGTATATATAGTGTATTATTTATGTACGTACTTTGTATATATACTTTGTATATATACCCACACATATATACATATATACATGTATACCCACAAATATACATATATATACCCACAAAATATGTATATATATATATATATGCCCACACATATATGCATACTTGTATGTACATACATAGATAATACGCATGTATACATGCATGTATAGTGTTTGTGTGTGTATTTATGTATATACATATATATATATATACACACACACACATCTAGAGAGAGAGAAAGTATATGTTTTGGAAATTTTTTAGAATGTACCACGATTCCATTAAGTCAGAATAGAAGTTTCTAAAAATTGTCTGTTAAAACACCGCTTTTCTTCAAATTTCAACCTAGGCAAACCCATTTTTGTATTCTATGACTGACAGTCTGTTATTCATGTAGCCCTGGATGGAGGGTCACAGTTGCAAATGCAGGGACCCGGGTCCCAGGCAGAAGACCAACATGGCAGCCTGCCCTCTTCACCTCCACTGGGTTGAGAAGGCTCGTCTTTCTTCTTTCTCTCAACACTTGTTGCGTTGAAGCCTTCCTCCTTGAGAGATCTTCCGTGTGTTTCCGGTGACCTGCCTCTGCATCTGGTTAAATAGACTTCAGTAATCTGTACACAGTTACTTCTTACTTATTTTATATCCTGAAAGATATTGAGTCCAACAAGCTTTTTACCCACCAAGCTTACAGAAAAAAAAAATGGCCAGGCAATTTTTGTTTCAATCTCTGTGTCTCTGTGGAGCACTAGTTCCAGAGGCTGATCAATAGGTTTTATTGTAGACCTCACTGTCTCTAAAAGCATTGTGACCTTATCCTGTCTAAAAATAGTATTTGCTCTTGCCTGCAGAACCTTGACCTGTGAAAACCCATTTGGAACATAACTGACATATCTAGTCAGCTGTAGATCCAAGACATGCTCTATGAATGAATTCTGTGCAGAACCGTCCAAGAGAACATTCTTAGAAGAGAAACAAGTACCAGTTGTGAACACTGGGGGTGCACCTGTTCATCTGATGTGGTCATGACCACGTGGTGGGGTGTGAGGAAGACTCATGACCCCCAGGGCTATGAAGAGGGGTGAGGACTGTCAAAGAGGACTCCTAAAGGGTGCATTTAAGCCCTAAATAGGCAAAGGACAGCAAGGGGCAGGAGTTTGGGCTTTGTACATATGATGTGCAAAGGGGCTTTAAACAAGGTCTGTGGCTCTGTTGGAGCGTGTGATTCCCCCATTGCTTTCCTTGGCAGCGTCAGTCTTGAACCCTGGTGGAAGGAATCCCCTGAAGCCTGACCCAGATGGGAAGCAAAGTATTTCTGAGTTTTAAGTAACTGCTCTATTTGATGATAAGGAATTATTTTCACTCTTTTTCTTTCTTTCTTTTTTTTTCCTAAGGTGTGATAATGGTTTTGTGGTTGTGCTTAAGAGAAAATAAAAAGTTCTTATCTTTTAAAAATACACACTGAAGTATTTACTGATGAAATGATATGATGTCTGGGATTAATTTAAATAATCCAGTGGGCAGGGGAGGTGATAGGGTTATAGATAAGACAAGAACAGCTGTGAGTTGCTAGTGGCTGATGTTGGATGATATGTTCTCGGGAACGGGCTTAGACTATTCTCTCTATATTTGTATATTGAAATCTCCCCCAAAATATAGGTACTATGTGACTGGTAGGGAGCAGAATGGCCTTGCTCAGTGGTTTCTACATTCAGGGATGGCTGAGGGTAGGGAGGGGGCAGGTGTCCTGTGAGGAGGAAAATATCTGTGAGCTTGATCCTTTGTCTGGAAACTTCCTTGTTAAGGGGGCCCTCTTGGGGTCTGCACTGTGCACCATTCTCCGAGCCTTTTGCAGTGCCTGAGGAGGAGTTGGAGGTGGAGTTTGGCTGGATTTCAGCCCAGATGCCTCTTTTTGTTGTGGTGGGTGTTGGGAAGAAATCAGGGGCAGGTGTCCACCAAGCTGGCTGTGTTGATGAAGACAAAGGCCAATTGAGCCCTAGCCTTAGAGAAAGATGATTTGCCTGAGAGGAAGCTGACTTCACTGTAAAGAAGGAGGGGGCAAAGAGCGAAGTCAAGGTCTCTGCAGCATCCCTCTTGGAGGACAGGGGCGCAGCCCTGGAAGGATGGAGAGGGAGAGGACAGTGACTGAAGACCTGGAAAGGGGCATTTTCCAGACCGCTGGTGGGCTTTGCACAGCCAGACACAGGGGAGCCAAGGTGGACCTGGTCTCTGCTGGATCCACTGCCTGGAGGCTGAGACCAGCCTCCCTATGTCCTTCCTGGGCCTGGGTCCTTCTGTTGTACAAAATGTCGGCTTCTGCTTTCACTTCATGCAGAGGCTATTATTAGCAAGTGTCACTCAGTTATCTGAGAGTGGTGCTTTTTGCTGCCATCTAAGTGCCTGACACTTGGGCTTATAGCAGATTAAATTAAATTTTAGGCTGGTTTGGCTGCACTGGCAGTAGACAATAGGAGCAGCTGTTGTGGAAATGGAGCCTGGCACCCTCAAGGACCTCTGTATGTGTGTAGTATGTGTGTGCAGGTGGCTTGTGTGGGCTCTCATGAGCATGTTTAGAACTTCTGAGTATGCAGGTAACCCGTGTGGGAGGTCAGGGACTTGACTAACCTCCCAAGAGTCACCTGCCTCTCTCACTGTGTGAAGATGTGAAAGGTGCCATGGTCTGGGTCTGACCACTAGACTACACCTCCTTTTTCTCTGTTCCCATTTCATTGCTTCCCCAAAGTGTTCAGTTTTATGATTGCTTGATGAGGGGAATATCAAAACTGGAGTAATTCTTTTGTCTTCTTTCTACTATTTGCACATCCTTGTTAGTGTTTTTCTGCAAAGAAGGGCCTAAGCTTGCATGCAAACACCAGTAGAGATCAGCAGGAGAATTGTGTAGAACTGGCTCTCTGGTCTGTCAGTAGTGTAGTCAGCAGATTCCTATAGGGCCAGCAGGCTGACCAACATGGGTGAGGCTGATGGAAGGACATCTGCTCTTTTTGATTCAGTTACCTTTACTTTCTTCAGTGTGTGAATTTAGGTCCTTTATGCCTGATAATGTTGAGTTAGAGCAAAGCAGTGGACATCAAAGGCCACTTATTTAAAATTCTTCAGAGAACTCTGTGGGGGATAATTTCTCCTTCTTCTAAATGGAATGCAAATGTATATGTTATTCCACCAAAGGGCAATGCTCTTTACTTGTATAATCTAGATTTTTAAAAAATTCTGTGCCACTTGATTTCAGTTCTTCAGAATCCAGAATTTATACTCACTGATTAGTAATGCATTATGCAAATAATTCAGTTTACATATCCAAATACTGTTTTGCATCATTCACACCTCAAGTCTTGGGGAAAAAAAAAGTGAAATGTTTCCTCAAAATAAACAAAACCTGCAGAAGAGTTTATTGTAAGGGTGAAAATTAAAGAGGCACCCATTTGCCCTGGGAACTTTGGAGGAGATTTTTAATACTCCTGCATAAATAATATTGTAAGTTTTTTGGTTTTTTTTTTTTTGGCTCCTACCCATAGGATATGCCATTTATGGCATATTGCATTAACTTTGGCTTTCTGAATTCTTCAATTTTATGGAAAAATAAGCCATAACCTACATAATGTACACATTTATGCAGAGACATACACAGCCATAAGTGAAAATTTAGGCTGAATTGTTTGAAGGAGGTACAATAATTGCATATCACTGACAAGATTCTCCTGCAAGAGAGAGGAAAATAAATAGGTTCAAACTTTTAATGTTCCATGTCCAGAGAGAGCAAACCCAACACAGCCATGAATTCCCAAGTTATGGATTGGGAAATAACAGTATCCTAAGAAAATCTCTCTCTGCTTTCGGTGGGTTTTTATTGTTTTTGGAGCAATTCAGGAGAATACAGGATGTGACCAGGAGAGCCCTTGTCTGAATAAACAGGTCCCCATGCCCACAGGAGAGGCTAAACCAGTGACTTCCAACATTACCTGGCAGGAGAGAATCGGACCCAGAAATCTGCATGGGATTCCACTGGTTCCAACCTAACTCTCTTGAGCAAAGCATGTCAGATAACAGCAATTTCCCCAGGAAGGAAAACAAGGACCTTCATTTCTGCCGGCAGCATGAGGAGTGCAGCCGTCTTTCTCTTAGGATGCTCCGCACCCATCTCTCTTTACAAGTTATAGACACATTTTTGGCACAGAATAAAATAAGCGTTCCAACATGTTTTTAATCTTTAACTTTCACGTCATTAAAAGTCTGATGTACTGACTTTTAAGCTGCCTGGAGATAGTTCAGGGTGCAGCACCTGACAGGTGTAATGTTCTGTGTTTTATGTTTCTCAATATGGAGGGCATAGAATCAAAAAGACCACAAAATGCCTTAAAGATGTTGTTACCCATCAATGGAGCATGCAAAGTCCTTAGGTTCTCTTTCTTGCCCCACTTCCCCATCTACTTTTTATTTTTCTTTTTTTTTTCTTTTGGTAACACCTGTATTTATGAGGAACTCTTGGTGTGGCTGGTTGAAAAGAAACTTCTTTGCTTGATCCTATCTACCTGAGACTGCCTGCTTCCTGCAAGTGACAGGATTGAACAGTCTTGCTTCTCTTCATTTTTCTCTAAAGGTCTGAGAGATATGTGCCACAACTCTTTCAAAGAATGAACTTTCCCATTGCCATAGATTCTAGGGAGGCTGACTTGGTGCCTAATGCAGCTTCAAGTGTCAACTTAAGTGACAGAATGCCATAACAAGCGGCCCTAGGAAATATGGTTGTGAATGATTGCATCATGGTCTTTGCCCATTGAATAGCAGCATGTCAGTGGGTCGGTCCAGCTCAACTTGAACTTGAATAGTAATTGCTGGACCCATAGAGTGCTCCCTGCTGAAATCCTTGTGGTGTTCCCTCTCATGTCCTGATTTTGGATGGACTTTTGAGGGAACTTCATAGTGATGAGTATGTTGACCCTCAACCTTCTATGATGGGCTCATGCACTGTCTCACCCCCGTCTGGTGGGTGATGATGCTTGGATCCAGTACCATGCTTCTTGTTCCCCATGCCCATGTGTGTAAGAAACTGACAGGGGCATAATGTTGCCCACTCCCCCATATTTTTCACCTGGTTCCCACCACTCCTCTCCCCTCAAGTAGGTACAGTGCAGGCCAGGTGAGTTGGAATGTGATTTCACAGACATGCTCCAGAATCTGCTGTAACACAGATCTTTAAAAAGTAAATAGTTTTTAAAACTTTCGTACTGAATAGTAACAAAATTCTATGGGTCTACTTCACGGCAAGCTGTAAGACACCAGGTGGAACTGTAGGTCCAATCTGACACCTCCTACATCTGCCATGTTTTATGCAGTATGGGAGCTTGGCAGATAATGCAGGGAACAAGATAAGATGATTTCAGGCCCAGGCTCGTTGGAGGGAATCTGGGTAGAGAAAGGGGGAAAAAAATCAAGGCCTAATTCTTAAGATAGCTAAATCTTAGTAATTATTTTAAAGTGTTTGAAAAAAATTCTCTTTCTCTCTTCCCCTATTTTTAATTGACTGTTAGGGCAAGACTCTTGTTCCTGTCATTGACAAGAGTACCTGAGGAATCATGGAAGAAAGTATAGGTTTTTGAGCGCAGATGTTTTCCTTAGTAGAAGAGCCCAGTAAATATTTTTTTTATTCATTTACTTGCTAAATATTTCTTTAGCATCTTTTATGTAGATGTAGAATCACAAAGTTGTATTGTTTAATCTTCTCATTTTATAGATGAGAAAGGCTGAGGCTAAGAGGGGAGGCATGTTCCAGAGGCCAATGGCTGGGCAGTGATAGAACCAGCCTGGAGCCTGGGGCTTTGCACTTGCCTGGTGTCCTGCCTGGCAGGACCAACTCCCAGGGCCTCTCCATGTGCATTGGGAATGCCCCTCCCTCCATGCTTCACGGAGGCCCTTGTGCCAACACTTTCATGTGTGACACTGGAGGACTTCTCTGAACTTCATCTCTTCTGAGGCACTGGGTGCTCTCAGGGTCACACTCATCTAGGGTCCCCTGGTAAAGCTCAGTCAAGACACCTGGCCACTGGTGCCTGTTCCTTTGTGACTGCATTTCATCTACTCCCTTCCTGACTTCTCTGCCCTGTTTTCAGGTCAGCCTTCCCACCACCTTTCCTGAGAGGGCTGTCCTGAGGTGGTGGTTTTGAGACTTTTAGTATGTCCACAGAATAGCTTGACTTTCTTATTCAGATCACTGGGCATACCAGGTAGATGTGTCGGGATGGTGGGGGAACGGTACCATTTCAGAAGCAGCCAGGTCTTGAGAATCAAGCCAGCCTGTCCTCTTCCTCACCTCACAGATCTATTTTTAAAGACATCTCTCAATAGCAGGAAATCCTTCCTTTTGTCTACCTTCAATACCTCACACTTCAGTTTAAACCCATTTCCTCTTTATCCCAGAGAAGACAAAGTATCTTATCACTAGCGTGGTCTAACATCTCTCGTATTTTAGAATTCTTTGCTCTACTCTCTGCCACTGTATCTGTCCTCTCTCTCCCTCGAAGGTGAACTCATAGATCTGTTTTCTTTTAACCCATTTCTTATTTTTGTTCTCTTCTTTAGAGCCTGCTAGTTTCCCAGATCTTTTACTCAGACACTAGTCAGATGACTTCAGAGCATAACAAGATACCTGTTTTCCATATGCCTTCCTCTTACATCTGCATTCTTATATCTTGCTTGCTTTTTTTTTTTTAAACCCATGCTTCATTGATGATTCATGCTCAGCTTGATGTCCACTAGGATTCCTAGATCTTCATCAGCCATCTTGGAGTGTGGCTAAACTTTCACTCCTGACTGTATTGATGCCACATTTCTCCCTTCCCACATCTCCTCTCTGTCCTTGTCCATACTGAACTTGGTTCTCCTCTGCTGACACAAGTTCCCTGCCTACCTCTCTGCTTCACGGACTGATGTAGAGTTATGATCCTGTCTCGACACGCACCTCCTCCCTCTTGGCAACTCTCCCGGTGACAACTTCGCCGAGGGTGAGAAATACAGTGAGTGGCCTTTCTTGCCTCACTTTTCGGGTAGCTTCGCTCAGGGGGAGAGCTGTTCATAACTTCCCACTGACATCTGGAGAACAAAGGTTTTGGAGGAGTGGAGCCCAGATTCCCTGCGAGCCAGTGGAGTCAAGTCTTTTTTGAGTTTCCAGCAAAATCTGTGTTAAAATAATAGGAACTGGTCATTGTGTTTAGTAGTACAACCCAACCTAAGTCCTCATAATAAGCACATCTTTTCTATGTGCTGGGGTGAGGAGAGGTGACCAGGAGTGTGTAGGATGATATGAAAAGCATTACAGACATAGGAAGGCATTTCAGAGTACACAAACCAGGGCATGAGTAATCCCAGGCGGATAGCCACAAGGCTAGAGTTTCAGTCCCTGTCTCCCCTCCATTTTTTTTCTTGCACCCCAGTTCAGTGACAATTTAACTCAAGTGGTGAGAAGAGGGGCCACCTGCTCTTCCCACTCCAAGGTTTTTTTTCACTCCTGGACCCCTTTGAGGGTGTAGCCTCGGAGGTGCCCAGGCAACATCCCCTGATTTTTCTCAGACTGACTTGCTCACTTCCCCTCCTGCCAAGTCCTTCAGAGGTGACTGGGTAATCCCCACAGGATGACCTCACCGTGGGTGGCCTGGGAACTTCTGCCTCAGGTCTCAAGTCAGGAGCAGAAATGGAGACGCTGGGAATGCTGGGTAATCAGGAGTGGTTAGGGACCCTTGCGTCTGGGTGGGACCCTGGTTAGGGACCCTGGGTCAGACCCTGCTTTCCCACCATGCATTGCTACCTTCTCTCCTCAGTGCAATGGGCTAGGCTTGAGGTGCCTCTGCATCTCCACAGGCCACTTCCACAGGTCACTGAGAATGGCCAGGTGGGCGTGGCCCAGGTGTCTCAACCAACAGCCTTCCCTTTGGAGGGGCCATTGCTCTGGGACTAGCAAAGGGGGTCAATAGCGTTCATAGGCCTTATGAATTTTCATATAGTCTTCTCCCTAAATTATAGCCTTTAACGAATCCAGAGATCATATTTTATTTTTTGCACTCCATGGTGCCTCCTCACATAACGCTGGTTCATATGTGGCATTCTCAGTTACTTAGAAAAATGGCCCATGGAGATGGAGAAGCAGGCACACAGCAAAGGTATGTGGGCCTAGGCTCTCTCTCCAAAGCAAATGAGAATGGAAAGGCCAGGTATTGCCCTGGATTCCCTGGCTCCTTGTTATGGAATGATGTGAGGCTGGGCAGGTTTATTTCCCACGTTTGTCTCTGTGGAAAAGACCAACGGGTTGGGTTGGAATAGTGGATGGTGTCTTTGTGGCCTTCATGGACAAGCAATGAGGCCTACATGCAGCTTCTGCCCCTGCCATCTGGAAGACCGTAAGGGGAAGGATCTATGGGCTGGGCAAACACTGGGGAACAGGGGATGCCCTGGGGGTGTAGGAAGCTGGAGCTGTATCCTACACATAGCCCAGGACCCTCCTCACTGGAGGAATGTGGTCCTGGTTCAGTTGGGAATGTGTACTGCTTCCCTTTAGGCAGCGCTGAGTGGCTCTGAATTGCATTTAAAAGCTGGTTCTCTCTCTCTTTTCTGTCCTCTTTCTCTCTCTTTTTTTTTGGTGTGTGTGTATATGCAAGACCTTTGATATTTGAGTAGGGAAATCCTCTCTTATCAATGGAATTCACTGACTCTTACAGTGTGTTACCCTTTTCAGTGTGCTGTGAAAAGAGTCAGCCAGACTAGATTTATTTGCACAACTCTGATTTCTTTCCCAAGGATAAAAAACAAAAAAACCAAAAACAAACCAAGACAGAAAAACCAAATAAACGAACAAAAACACAAAATCCCCAAAATGTTACATTGAATTCTGCTTTTAAATGGCATGTTCTCTAAGTCCTAGGATTGTGCAGAAATGGGTTGTCTCGGGACTGGCAGGGTGGCCTGTTGTCCTCTGGTGTAGCTATACCTTTCTACCTGCTTCCACCTGGGTGTTGGAGGTGGCCTAGCTTGAAAGCCTTCTTCTTGGAGAGCTGTAGGAGTGTCCTAGGTGCCCTACCGTGGAATTCTGCCATTGCTTGTGAGGTGCTGTCAGGGAAGTTCTGGAGGAGGTGGCTTGTGTGACCAGGAGTCCCAGTGCATGCCTTAGCCTGAGCTCAGGCAGCCATCTGCTTTCCTTTCTTTGGGAATGCTGGGCCTTGGACTGGGAGTATGTCAGATGGCACAACTAGAATCCAAGCCTCTTGACATAGCCCATGATATTTTGCCCAACCAAATCTGGGAATGGCCACTCCTCCCTGGAGGTGCCTGTCTGCTCGTTGGGAAGAGGGGTGGCCTTTCCTTCAGACTCTGGGCTGTTTGTAGTCTGGGACTCCTTTGGATGCTCAGCTCTAGAACGAGGTCTCAGTGCTTGTTCCTCAGGTGGAGGCACCACGGGGGTATTAGTTGTGGTGGAGGCTTTTTCTCTTTCTTCTGTTCAATCATCTGTTCTGTTGTGTGTGAGTGGGGAGACTAAGTACGCGGGTGACTCTTGGGAGGCTGGGAGGATCCAGAAATGAATGGGAAGCTCCTCACAAGATAGGAAGGTCTGCTCCCAGAAGAGAGAAGCAGCAGGAGTTCTGGAGAAGGGCCACCTCAGCTTCCACACCTGGTGAAGTGCTCACTTGGGGTGGTGGCTTTGGGATGTGGGGCACTGGCTTCTGCTGCAGACAGCCTCACAGGAGTGGGTAGAGGCAGCAACCCCTCACCACCCTGCAGTGAGGAAGTGAACCGGTCGAAGCAGGGGCAATTTCTTCTTTCATTCCTGGGACCACATGCCTGTCCCCTCCTTGTGCCCTGTTCCATCACCTTGGAGCAGTGTCAGCTGCATAAATGGGGGAGTGGGACACAATGGCGATTTACCTGGACCCTCATTAGCACGTGAGTTCCTCAGTGTGGTCATCTCTCATGGGTAAACCATGGACGGTGGTGTGGTCCAATGTGACTTCACTAACCTTTAGTATTTGTTTTTGGGTGAGATTAATCTTGGAGATATCTATGAGGTAAAATGTCTTTCTCCTTGTATCATCCAAAAGGATGACAGACGGAGTGGGTGGGCAACGTGGTCAGACTTATTCATTCACTTTAGGTGTGTATTGTAGTAAAACTTGCTTGTTCTCTCACCCCTCATTAAAGGTGACTCACAGAGGAGGAACTGAATGAAAATAAACCACCTTCACCAAACCATGAACATCACCAGAATGAGAACCAAATTCATGTAACCTAGGGAAGGCCCGACAATGACATTCTCGAAGCCATCTTAAATTAGATAAGCCAAGTTACTGGAGGCAGCCTTTCTCCCTTGAAGCCTACTTTTTTGATTGGCAGGAATAGGGGAACAGGGATGGATAGAAGGGGGCAGATACTTTCCACCTGAGAGCATGACATGCAGCCAGAAAAGCGAAAGTACAGGGTCAAAGTACACAGGGACTTGCCAGGGCCATCTAGCCACCTGGCAGAACTCAGCCTGAACCCATGCTTTTTCGAGTGCATCAGGCTGCCACCTTTAGCAACCCAAAAGACTGATAGGTGGGGCTCTGAATGCTTCTGAATCCTCTCAAATATCCTAGGTAAGCAAACTTCCTCTTTTGACAGCTTTTTTTGGGGGATAGTGAGCACAAAGGGTCCTTCCCAGCTCTCTAGCTTTAGCTATTCTTGGCTTGTCAAGTTGTTGGCGGGAAGTTGCAAGCCCAGGTGGCTGCACATCTCCATTTTGGAGTTACTCTGACACTGGGAAGGGTTATAGTTTGTTTGGCCCAGTTAGTTCAAGCCCTGAGCTGTTCCCTTTCTTTTGCCTTTGAACATCTCTCTTCCCCATTGTCAGAAGGCCAACTTGGTGCATGTGCCTGGACCTCTGGGTGGAGCAGAGAAAGCACCTCACAATCTTACTGATCTATTTATTTGAAAAAGAAAAGTTTTTTTTTTAATCCCATTTGCTTTGTCATTCATTCCTCTTCCTCTTTCTTTCATAGCGATAGTACTTAAAGCTTGGAGAGTGAACGACATCCCTCCCTACGTGTTTTACCTTATAAGCTGCTTCTTTGCCAACTGCATTTCCAACTTATTACAGCTTTTTTTTTGTGGATTGGAAAAATACATTGACTGAGTGATGATTGTTTTCGTGAAATGGTGCAATACGTAAAGCAATGGTTGTCATTAATAGCACCATTATGTAGAGTGTAGCTCTTTAAATCTCCAGTTTCAAATGAGATTAGTGCTCAGTTGACTTAAAATTGCCCCCAAAGAAAAAGAAAGAAAGGAAGGAAGAAAGAAAGAAAGAAAGAAAAAAACCACCCCAGAATTGTTGGAAATCAGGGAAATATTAGCATTATGAAACATATTAACAAGTGGCCATTAGCACTTTTTATCGGCATGAATAGCATCTTTAAGTATTTTATTGGTAGTAGAATGGAGTGGACTCACATAGAATGGCATTACTTTCCAAACTGGCGAGTTCTTTTAATTCAGACTTCTTGCTGTTGCCTACTGGGGAGCAGTCATTCACCTGTCAAAAGGTGTGGGGGTGGGGTAAGAAAGGGCACCATAGCACTTCTGGCTGCGTCAGGGCTCTTGGGTATAGGAATCTGTCCCTTCACTTTGTCTCCTTTGTCCCCTGCTTCATTCCTAGGAGGAGGGAGAGTCTAAAAGCATCAATGAAGGAAAATTAATGCTAGGTAGCTGGCATCTCAGGGTTTGTGCCTGGCCAGTGTCCCTTGCATGGCATTGGGTTTGAGGACGAGTTCTTATCTGCAAGGGTATGTGTGGGGATCACCAAGTCGTGCTTAGAGTGAGTTCTTCCCTGGGTTCTTAGCCTCTTCTCTTCCTAAAGGCTCCTCATAAGCCTTGGGAAAAGACCTTAATTACTCTTTATTGGTCTCTGTCAAAGGTCTCCACTCTTTTTCTCCCAAACCAGCTGAATGTCGCCATTTATATTATAATGAAAATATTCTTCCTTCTAGGCCTCAGGGCCTGTGGGGAAAATGGAATTTGGCCCCAAACCAAAATCCAAAGCCAAATGCCCCAGGTTGGACTGCCTGACAGTTTTATAGATACAGCGTTGAGCAGCCTCTTGACAGTTTGGAATTGTAAGGTTTGCTCATTCATTTTTCAACAAATATTTTGAACACCTGCTGTGTGCCGTGATCTGTTGGGCATACAGCAGTGGTCAAAGCATTAAAAACTCCTGCTCTTGGTTAACCCCATTCTGGCTGGGAGAGACAGCTAGTACATAAATAAATATGTGAGTTATGTAGTATGTCAAATCAAACTGTCTTGGAGAAAACTAAGACGGGGAGGGGAAGGGAGTGTGTGGTGTACACGCTTCCTTATAGGATGGTTGGGGAGGCCCCCCTGAGAAGCACAGGCTGTGAGAAAGTGAGGAAATGTGCCACGTGGCTTCTGGGGAAGAGGATTCAGCAGATGCAAAGACCTTCTTGGGTATAGTCTGCCCAGTTGGTGGAGGTGGGTGGTACTGAAATCAGAGAGGCACTAGGGGCCTGGGGGGTGGGGGGGACTGGCTTCTTGAAGGCTGTTGGGCAGGTAGACTTTGGCTTTGACTCCAAGGGAAATGGAAGCCACAGGAGGAGTGGCATTATATGGTCCCTTAGGCTGCTTTTTGAGATTTGAACATAGGAAGTTGGGCAGAAGCATAGGGAGGCAAAACCCAGATATCATGGAGGTCTGGACCCAGATAGCGGGGATCTGAAAAGGGGTTAGATTCTGAACATATTTTTTTTTTAAAAAAATATTTATTTTTTAGTTGTAGTTGGACACAATACCTTTATTTTATTTATTTTTATGTGGTGCTGAGGATGGAACTCAGGGCTTCACAGGTGCTAGGCAAGTGCTCTACCACTGAGCCACAATCCCAGCCCAGATTCTGAACATATTTTGAAGGTAAAGTCAACAGGACTTGCTGACCGGTGGGGCATGGGGTACGAAGGGAAGAGAGGAGTACAGGTGGACCTGAGATATTTGACTGTGACTAGAAGGGTAGAATTACGTTTTTGTGTTGGGGGGACCTGGAAGGCCAAGGAGGTGCTTAAGAGAATGGGTGTGTGTCTTGCAGGTTAGATCTCAGGTGGGTTCTGGGCTTCTGCACCTGTTGGGAAAATGAGAGGTCCTCAGATGTGGCTATTAGGGGACCTCCAGCTGACTGCTCACTGCTGAGATGACTTAGGTCAAATCTAACTGCAGTTTATGAGAGGAGGCCAGTTCTCCACTCCACAATCTTTTGTTGGGTTTCCTTCTCTGTCATTCTGTAGCCATCGAAGACAACTTGATCTTTTGACTCAGAAGTACCTGCTTTGATTTTTTGCTCTTCTTCACTTAGCTTTCCTCAGGACTCAGGTGAACCATCAGGGGCTGCTGGTGTTCCATGGGATTTGGAAATGAGTGTGTAAAACGACATCTTTTTCTGGCTTCTCAGGACTCTGGCTGCCACTGTGTCTTGTATGGCTGCAGATATTTTGGTGGCTCTGCTGGGCACAGGTCTGCTGGTCGGCCTCAGGGGCTGGAATTTCTTGTGGAAATCCCTTGTCCTCTTTTCCCCAGATCCTCCTCCTCCCTTTCCCCATTCCTGGAAAGAGGAGGGCTGGCAGATAGAGCATTTTTCCTTGAAAGGAGAGTGGAGAGCCCTCTAATGGAAAAGTAAAATAATTCTTGGAATCTTCGCAGCACTCAAGCCAGCCAAAGCTGAGATCAAGTAAATTATTTGGGGGTAATTTGCAAGGACCTGAATCAAACAAATTGTTTTCTTGTTCTGACCTCAGTACAGATCTTCAGACCAGAAGCCTGAGACTTCAGGAGTCTGATGAGGAATGGGAATTGGTGTTTCTGTCTGAACCTCTTAGGACTTTGGGGATTAATGGTGACCCCAGGGTAGGTTCCTTTTGGGAGGGCTCCTTTTCGTTTGTCTCAAGAAAGACCTTAAATAGGAGTGTGTAGAGCATAAGTTTAATGTCCCTCAAGTTAGGCCTGGCTTTTCTCTCTCAATAGTGCTGGTTTTTCCACACGTAGAATAAATTGTTTGAACCACAGGTGACCCAAGGGAAAACCCTTAGAAGAGTCCCAGCTGTAGCTCACAGGTCCAGCCTTGTCACCAACAAGACCCTCAGGGAAATCTGGAGGCCTGAGTCCTCCCCATGGTCCCTGGTAGGTAAGCACCTGTATCTTCTTGAGCCAGATGTTTTTCTGCTGTCTTCCTCCTTATAGTGAGGTCTCTGTGACCAGGTTGACATGGGACCTGAAATAAGTTTTCATGTCTCACCCATCAGTCCTGTCTCCACATCCTGGAGGAAGCCGACTCTTCTTCACAAAGGGAAAAGCCTGCTCAGTGCTGTATTTTGCTGTTTCAAAGCAAAGGAACGTTTGATTGCAGCATCTGGCAACCTCCTTGTTTGTGACTTGGGCTCACGGCTGGACTGCAGGGCCTGTCCCAGTCACTGCAGTGAGCATGGGCTGGGGGCCTAAGCCTGTGAACCAAGAATCTTCTCTCTGGCTCCTCTTTCCCACCCAGCGTCCTCCGAGTTCTGAACCAAGTGTGGATGCTGTTGAGTTTCCTCTTAGTTTTTATTTGTCTAATTTGTTGTTGCTGCTTGGGGGAAGGGGTGGACAACCCTCTGGCTGTTGTCATCTTAGGCTGGTTCTTCAAGATGAATAATTACTTAGCTGTTGCTCAACTACTTTTGTTTGTGAAATAAAGGGCAGTAAGCCCCATGACATAAGAGAATTTCAGGTTTATTGTGATTTCTTTTTTTTGCCTTTGTATCTGTTCTGCTTTAGTTTGGGCATTGTCTGGAACCCTATAGTAACCAACTATGGAAGACCAGAGGATTTTAAAGCTTTAGAAGTTCCCGTGTGTCCTATGTCTTTTGTGGAATTTGTTGTTGTAATTATAATCCATAGTAATTATCCCATAGTCTGCTGTCCTTTGTTATAGGAGCGTCGGGTTAGTGTGAAGACATGGCCCTTGGACAGTTTCAACAGCTTGCTTTTCCTTCTCTACCCGCTCCCTTCCTGTTTTCTGTCTTGTGCTATCTGAAAGACAATTTCCACATTTCTGCCATAGGTCTTAGAAAAAGCCCAGGACTTGAGGCAGCAGCACAGTTAGGACAGGGAGCTTGGTTCAGGTGGGAGGTGGCCCTGCAGGACCGAGACTCTGTTATGCAGACAGTGAGCTGTTGAAGCAGCTGCATTTGGAAAGAGTTCTTCCCCTTGCCTGCCCTCTTTTCTTGAGAGCCTCCAAAACATTTGAAAATGCAAAAGCACTTCACCAGGTTTTAACTTTGTCAACGAGAGAGTGCAATGGCTTGGTAGGTTTTGTACACATTTTTCCAGCTTTTTAGGAAAGACAAGCACTTTTTTATTTTCCTTCTCTTTTCTTTTCTGTCTCTTTTTCCTTTTGGTGTCTTGTTTTGCATTCTACTGAACTGGAAGAGCATTTAATCCTTGGCCTCCTGTCTGTGGGGATATTATGTTTTTTTAATAGTGCTTGTTTATGACTAAGGTCAAAGACAGTATTTCAGAACAAAAATTAGAGTTAGTTCATAATTGAGTACATATGTATGTTACTGTTTATTTTTATAGTTTGCTAATTTATTTTTAAACAGCTCAGTTACGCCAACATGTTTATAGCTCTGTTCATCACATGCCTTACCAGTCAGGGTGTTAAAAGGCACATGCTTTTCAATAGTTTGGATCCCAAGTTAAATTAGATAATGCCATCAGGTAGCAATTTAATTACATTAATTGAATGTTTAGGCAGAAAGGTAGTTTTGCAGAGGCTATAATGAAATAACATTTATAAGTACACATGCATAAATCTCAGCATTATAGACATTATTTGAGGTTGCTGACAGAAAAATGGATATATATCAGGCATTTAGAAGGAGAACATGGGGGCAGGTGTTCTCATCTGTGGCAAATGCTGCCTTCTTAGTTCAGGAGACTGCTGGGCACCATTTCCCTAGTGAGCCGCCTCTATCCTTGGTTCTCTGAGCAGCAATACACAAAGGCACTTTGGGTGCTGTGTTTGTCACTGGACTTTCCTGGGAGGCAGAGATGCCAGCTCAGTTGGACTCACTGAGGCTGAAAAGACAAAGACACAGTCCAGTGAGGTCTTTGTCACCTTCGAGGGACTAAGTGTTGGCGTTCTTGGCTTTACCCCTGTGGCGCTCCAAGCCAGCTCTGTCCTGACTCTGAGCTAGGCTATCTCAAGGTTCCAGGGGATTTTACAGACCAGGATGGAAGCTGCTGGCAGATTCTTGTGGCTTCAGATGTGGCAAGCCAGACCACAGCCTGCCTGTGAAGGTGACTTTTCCTTGAGTGGGAAGGAATTAAGTGAAGAGGCCGGAAGCCCCAGCCACTGGTCAGCACCTGCCCCTAATGTCCTCAGACAGTGGGAGCGCTTGGCATTTGGCTAATATGATGAGCTATTTGGGGCCCAGATGTTCTTCCCTACCTCTCTGTGATTTAATGTGGTGGGTGTTAAATTATGTCTGGGAAAAAAAAAGGGATTTTTAGGTGTGCTAACAACAGATCCTTTGCCTAGAAGTAATTCATTGTCTTCTCACACCACCTGGTGTCACCGGTGGTGACAAAGCCTAGTATGGTGTTCCATACCCTGCAGAACCCTATTTGGGTTATTTGCCAAATGCTACTTTGCCACCCCCACAGTGTCTGGTAGATAAACCAGGTGAGTCTGCTGTTGTTCCTGGGTGTTTATTGATTGCAAATTTTCAGCCCACCATTGTTTTTGGGGGTGGGCGGTATTTGCCCCCTCCCTTAGGTAGACATGGCCCTCCCTGTGTAGGAGTCAGCCATGAAGGATGGGTGGGGATGCAGTTCAATGGCAGAGCTCTTGCCTAGTGTGTGCCAAGCCCTGGGTTCAATTCCTAGTACCGACAAAAAAAGAAAAAAATATATAGATTCACATATGTGTAGGGGGTGTGTTAAACCCCACTCTCATTACAGAGTGCCTAGTATGTGTCGCCTGCCCCTGGGAAGTGGGGAGAGTTGGGCACGGGATCCTGATTTCCTAACGCTCTTCTTGCCTTGGTGGTCTAGGGGCCTGTCTGTCCCCTGAACAAGAGCTGAGGGAGGGAGGGAGCATGGGCAGGGGGCCCACAAGGTAAGATGGGAAGGTAAAGGAGGGCTGGGTTGGCTTCCCTGGAGGCACTGGGAAGCTGGGGCTCCCCGTTCAAATGCAGTGTGTGTCCAGCTGAAAGCAGCCCCACCTGGTGACTAGCTGATGAGTGATTTTCCCCACGCTGACAGCTGCTCCAGCACATTTCACCTACAAGTCCTGACAAAGTGCTGTGTTCTATTGGGGCTGTTATTACTGCAACAGGCATTTGGAAGAATCTGGAAGCATGAAGCTCTTAAAGAACAACCTTAAAGCAATTTCTGAATATCTGCTCCTTGCCTCCTCTCCAACCCTCTAACTTTTTTTTTGTTTGTTTATGAAAAACTGGGCCCATCCCTTTCAAATGTCCATTGTGCTGTTAGTAATGAACACCAGAGATAAAATCACAGTGTTGTTTTATAGGTCTTGACTAAGCTCTTTGATGAGCATTGTCATATTTGAACCTCACCTCCTGAGCTGCCTTCTGCAGAAGCAGGAGAAGGTGAAATCTGAAGCCCAGAGAGGCTCAGTGGCATGTCGAGTCTCACACAGCTGCAGGGGTGGATTTGGATTCCAGCAGAAGGCTGAGTTTTGATAAAACAGCCATTTTAGCTGTTTGGAGTGGGGAAGCTTGTGGGGTGCTCCCTGGGAGGGGAGGCTGGTTGTAAGACTTAATTTGGTCGTTTTAGGGTTTGGGGAAACAGAAATGTACCTCTGACATTCAGCCTCTCTGTATAATTTCAAGATTTGATCACTGTAGTCCCTAAGCACCAGTGCTAACTTGGAGAAGCCTCTCAGTAAGTACATCAGCTACCTTTCCAGGTGAGAAGCAGTACCTGTTTCTTGAGCTTTTTCCCGTCTTGTTGGAATGCTGAGCAAGGACTCTTTCAATAGGAGAGTTTGGGGGAGGCCGACCCAGTTGGTCATTTCAGCAGATACATGCTTCCTGGGTTCCAGGATGCTGAGCTCCAATTTCAAGAGGAACATTAGTATAAACCTAGAAACCACAGGTAGTCCGAGGTCACCATTTTTTTTTTTTATTCCTTCCTTCTTGGGAGAGCAGGCTGGCAACTTCAAGTGTGTGTAATATCCTGGTGTTCAGATTCCTGTCCTCCTCTGCCTTTGTAGTGGGTGGCTTGGCTGGGTGAGGGCCCACAGTGATTTAGAAAGGGAAAGGCGGATCCAGACAGATCTGAAGATGGTGCATCTTCATTGCAATTGCTTCTGCACACATGTACGGGGAAACACACGTGTGGTGTGAGCTCTGGGCCCTGTTCTCTTGTCCTGATCTCAGCGGAGCACTTGTATTTTGTGTGGGGAGTCCTGCCAGGCAAGTGTGAGACCAAAAGGAGACCAGGGTCCTGGGCACAGGGCAATGTAGGCTGGAAGATACTTTCCAGAGTTCTCAGACTGCTGCCCAAAGCTACGAATGCTTTCAGCAGGTATTGGGAAAATGTGGGATTTGGTCTGATTGGAACTTAAAATGCTCAGTGTCTTTCTCTCCTTCCCTGTCTTCCTCCTTCTTTCCTTGCTTCTTCTTCTACTTCTTTTTTTTTTAAGAATCAATAAAGCAGCCTTTCTTCAATTTGCAAAAGATTTAGATGGATGCAAACTAGTTTAATTGCAAAAATTATATAAAAAGTACTTAAACTCTGACAAAAGATCCAGAACATTGTCTCGGTCAGTGGGCATTGGGTTTGCATCTTGTCTCCCAGATCTTCGAGACAGGTTATGTTAGTCCTCACAAGGTGTCACATTTTCCTGGCAGGAGCTATAGGTTTCCAGAGGGTGAACAAGGGCCATCTGGGTGTTTGAAGAAGGCTGGCTGTGCTGGTAGGAACTGCTGGGTGTGGAATCCACTAAAGCTTTGTAAACCCTGAAACTGCTGCTAGTGTTGGGAACTTGGTTGGAGCTCAGGCCCTAGCTCTCCAGAATTTTCTCACAGAATTGGGCAGTGCATAGCAGGCTGACCCATAAGTAGGACTGTATGCCTGTCCCGGGAATAGATGCAGGAGAGGGTACAGAGAAAACTGTAAGAGTGCTTAGAGGAGGAAGAGCTAGCTGTCCCCCTGGGAGGGTCCTGGTTCTTGGAATGCCTGCCCAGGCTGTGGTGGGCAGCGTGAGTGAGGATTTTAACAAGAAGTCAGAATCCCTGGGGAAGTGAGGTTCCTTTGCAGCTGCCCCTTAAGTCTGTCTTTGGTCTCCTGGTTGGACTTAGTGTCCCCCTCCCGCCCCCAGCTGTTTGGAGACTACTGAGGTTTTGGAATGGGGGCAGCACCATCAGGGGTGATATGGGACTGGGAGGGTCCAGGTTTGGAGGAGGTGGCTTCCTCCCTTGCCTCCAATGCCAAGGCAAGTGCAGTGAGGGCTGGCGCTGCACCTCCCCGTGAGTACCTTCTCAACAGACTTTGAGCCTCACTTTAAACATATTCCATGTGCATTAAGAGGAAAGATGCATTGGTTTTGCTCCAAGCCAGTCGCCATCCACCCTAGATAGGCCCAGGCACTAGAAGACAGGTAGGTTGTTGGAAAGAGGAAGCAAGAAGCCTCACGGTTGTATTCTTTCTGTTTCTTACCCCTTTCCAGTCTCATTCACCTTTGTGAAACTTGACACCCCCACCTTCCCAGAATAAGGCCTTTGTCCTGGTCACTTGGCTTCTGAGTGACAGGACTGGAATTTATCTCTTTCGACCACTGTGTTGCCACAATCAGAGCCAAATTTGTTTATCTGATGATGAAGATTGAAAACAAAGTTTTATTGCTGTAGCAAAAGAACATTAGAACATTAAAGAATGCCATGTTAGATAACTCTTTAAATGGGTATTTCTTGACACTCCTATTTTCATAAAAGAGAGCACAGGATTGGGTGTGAAGAATCATTTTTGTTGTAGGAGGAGAAAGAGAGGAAGCCAGTGGGAAAATTCGGAGCAGGGCTCGAGACCCAGGGCGCCGCGCACAGAGCATGTGTTGGCAGAGCTCACATACACGCTGGCACAGCCACTGTGCTACTCCCCAGAGTTCCACGAAGAAGTTACTCTGCCTGTGTAATTTTATTAGGCTGAGACTTTTTCCGATGGTTTATTTTTCCGTTTGCTCTGAGAGCCAAGGAGGGAGTCCATGCAATTGCACTATTTACCTACTCTCTGGCTTCGGAGCTCAGCCAATCTGTTGTGCATCGTTTCATTCTGCCGACTTTTACAAATCAGGACAATAAACTGTGAGCCCATCAGTACTTGTGGAGGGACCTGATCTCTGATTGTTGCTTAGATAAGTGTCTGTACAAATATTTATAATTCTGATAGTCTTGAGTTGCGTTGTTATAAACGCGCAAAGCTGTCAGATTTCCAGGACTTGTGGTGGCCTAGCTTCTCTGCAGTCTGAGCTCTATTCTCAGTCTGGTCTTTCCCTCCTGAAGGTCTGTTAGCCTGCGATTTCACCCAGGGCAACACAAGTAGAAAGAAGCATAATATTACTTTGTTCCATCCTTCACTAGAAAAATAATTGGAATAAGAAGTCATTCTGGATGGCAGAGAGGCCAAGATAACTTCTCAGAATGTGTCTTCCTGTTCTTCTTCTTCAATTTTTATGTGAGACGAGTACGTTGCTGTAGCAGAGCATGGTCACAGTTTTGGAAGGCCTGTATCAGGTGAGCACTTGAAAGAGAACATATAAAGCAGGTAAACTGTCTGGAAGTGATTAATCAAATTACAGAGGTATCCTTCAATTCCCTAACGGACTCATGGCTCCCTGGGACACTCACATGCATATTTATAGATTGGGGAAGACGGAGCCCAGACTGTGAGCTCCTCAAGGGCAAGCAGCAAGGCTCCTGCCATGTTGTTCTCCCAGCAATTAATAACACATGTTTGAAGTAAATGAATGAAATTGGCTTTCACTGACTACCGGGCAGGATGAAGATAGTGTTTCTGAAATGATGGTGGAAGTTAAGTGCAATGTTGGGTATCTACTGACCGCTTTTCAGAACTAGCTCTTGTTTGGGAAGATGGTTCATAAGCATCTCATTTGGGAGGGACTTGTGGGGCAGTTGGAGACGCCTGCTGTGGAATAAGTGAGCCAGGAACTGGGTGAGGAGTTCCCATTTTCCCCATACTACAGATAGGATGGATGACCAGAGTGCCTGTGAGCCTACTCAGCTAGGTTCCTGAGTTCAAGTGGATACAGGGCTGAATGCTTCAAATCCACTCCATGGCAACCACAGGGGCCTGGTAACACAATAGGGTTATGCATTTTTGACTGATGAAGAAATTGAGGCTCAGAGAGGTTCAAGAATTGCTCAGAGTCCATAACCAGGAAGTGGCAGTAGATGAAGTGTCCAGTTAATCTGCCCAGTGTGGGAGTCTGGGTATTTAGCCAACTGACACGCTAAGGCTTGAAGCAGTGTGTCCCAACTCTGAGCTCTAGGTTTGCTGTTCAAGGCCATCAGTCTTACACCTTGAGTGACAGCAGGTGCTATCTCTGTAGGTAGCAGCCACCAGCCAGGCTCTAGACTTCCTTCTGAGGGGTTGGGAAGTATGGGGTGTCTGGTTCATCCCCTGCTATACCTTGTCCCTGCCTCTTGCCCCCATAGTCACAGGGCCTCATCCCCCTTCTATGGCCCTTGCATGGGTGCCCACTCTAATACCCAGTCCTGCCAAGGGGATTGTGCTGGCCAGGCCACCAGCCACTGCATGTCCTGCTCTGCCAGCTTATCTGTCTGCCCAGAGGTGTGGTTCATGGGGCGGAGGAGTCAGAGGCAGCAAGGTCTAGGGGAACTGGTCTCAGGGAACCTCACCTGCCCCCTACCTGCTCTCTGCCCAGGCTGGACTTGGGGACTTTCATACCCCAGGGCCACTTCTCTAACACAAAGCCCTTGTGCTCCCTATGAGCTGCCCCCTGACTGAGCCAGGCCTCTAGGTTTCCAGTCCAGGGCAGAGCAGCAGGACCCTGGCAGCCCTCAGTGCCTGGGGCATAGCCCTGACATGCAATCTCTCTGGCAAGCAGCCTAAGGCAGGCCTGGGCAGAGGACTGAAAGCGGGCGAAGGAGGGCAGGGAGCTGCAGCAGGGCAGACCAGAGACAAAAGCCAGCTCAAGTAAACAGCCTGGCAGTGGGGTAGGTGCCCTGGCTGGAGGGGCTCGCCCGGGCTGGCCTGCCCTGGGAGGAGGCAGATTGGCGCCAGTTCTCTTGAATCTTGGTCCTGCCTTAGGCCTGCCAGTTGCTGGAGCTGCTTGTCTGGAAGTCTGCTGCTTATGGGTTGGAAGGAGGAGAAGACAGAACCGAGAGGGCAGAGTGTCAACCAGCTTCAAAACATGTTCCCTCCGCACCATGTTGTGGCCCCACCGTTGCCCCTTTGGACCTGGGGGGCTCGTGTTCCCTGGGGCTGATGGGGAGGGGCAGAGCTGTTGGAAGGGTCTCTTTGCCAGCCTTGGCCTGTGGCAAACCTTGTCTTCAGAAAGGCAGGACTTGAAGGAGTTTGGGCTCTGAAGCTGGGTACCCCTGAGTTTTGACCTGCCAGCCCAGGTGGCCTTGGGTGAGGCTCATGCTCCAATCTATAAAATGGGGCTAGTTTCTTTCTTGTCTCTGGGAAGAAATGTGCAGATAAATAATCACTGCTAGGTGACACAAAATATATGGTTCTTTATAGGGCAGGGCTCCTGAAGGAGGCATGAGGGTCTTCTGACTTCAGTCTCTAACACAGTGGGTCAGACGTGTGGTAGGGGAACACCTGGGTGCCCCTGGGCTCTGGATGCTGTCTACTCACCTGATGCATGGCTGAGCTGTGCTCCACCTGGCCTGCCCAGGCTCTGTGGCCATTATTCTCTAGCTCACGGGCTTGGACCTGAAAGATGGGAGAAGATAATGATAGTCCTAGAAATCTGAGCACCAAGGGACACATCAGAGGATCATTTTCCAGAAAAGGCAAAAATAGCTGGGCTGCAGTTGTTGTATTCTTTCCTTTGAATGCCTGTGTGTGGATAGAGTCAGGGGAAGGGAAAATGGGAAGAGACCCCGGCCTTGCCTCTCATCCACCCTAGTTCTTCCCATTCCAGTGAAGAGGTGTGACTCTGGGCGAGTTGGACAGTCATCTGAGTTTGACCAAGGATTATAGGCGATTTGAACACATGTATGAGGAACATACATATTAGTACAGAAATTTAAGAAGCTTTCCTAAGCAGCAAAGGCTGTAGCCTGCTTGGAGAATCGGCAGTCTGGCCAACAACGGGGTGAGTCCTAACAATCCTGGACCTGCAGATTCCCCCACTGGCTTCTAGCCTCTTCCCCTCAGTTCCCTGCTCCCCTCTCTTTGCTGATCTTAGCTGCTGGTGAGTAGATGGAGAGAACAGATCACTCCTCAGTTATGTTCAACACCCTTAACCTATTTGCTGCTGAAACTTGAAAAAGAAATGCCAAGTGCCAGAGGTGGCTAGATGATGAATGTGCCAGGCCACTTCTAGGAGAGGAAGTGGGTATGGGGCAGTCGGTTGCCTTCCTGGTACCAGGATGATGCAATGTTTGGAGGCTGTGACCTCCCACCTCCTCAGGGCACGCCCTGCAACCTTGTAGGGACCCCTCTGTTCAGCCCAGCCTGGGCGTGCATCTTGTGTGCTTGTTTGGCACTGATAGGGGTCACCGGTGGGGAGGAGTTCTCAGAGCACACTGCTGCAGGTCCTGAGAGCTATCCCTGAGGCTGTGCCCAGCCTGTAATGTCCAGGGCCTCTTCTGCTGGGGCTCTCTGCTTATCACTGTGGGCATTATCAGCACTCACCACCTCTCTGCCCAGGGCTGTGGTGTCCCCTCCAGGAGCCACACACCCTTCTCCCCAGAGGCCCTCTTGCTTGAAAAGTGACCCAATCCCCCTTCCCCATCTTCCCAGACTTTGGACTCATGCCAGCCCTGAATAATGTCCTTCCCCAAGGGAACCAGACCCAACTCTCTAGGGTTGGCCCCATGGCTCCCCCAGTCCTTTGCTTCCTTGGGTCTACTGGGTTCTGTGCACAGCAATCTCTGTGACACCCACATCATTGTGGGTTCTCCTGGTGGCCTTTGGATGAGGGGGTGGCAGGTCCAGGGTTCCCTTTCTATCACCTGGGCCTCTCCTGTACTGTAAAGGAAATTGGTTTCCTTTAGGACAATGCACAACTTCCTTTTGATCATTTCTCTACTAGAGCATTGCCCTATTATCAGTAAAGAGAGAAATGGACAAAAAGAGGCCAGAGTCCTTTGGGGGGAAAATGTGTGCTGACAGTAAGATGGTAGCTCAGAGAAAGGGGAGAGAGTAGAAGAAGATTGGTCTTGAAGGGCTTCAAAGGAAGTAAAGGTTGTTAAATTGCTCTATAAGCTGCAAAGTGCCATCCGTGGAAGCTGTTATTATTATGATCATCATCATAATGGTCATTATCATCACTATTACAGGATGTGGCAGTGACGGAGGTGACTGGTGAGTGCTGATTGAGTTTCCAGCCCATTTCTGATGCTACAGGCCATGAATGTGCCTACCTGGGACATTTGAATTCAATTCAAGAGCTGGGGTTTGAGCCTAGACTTTAAAGCTCTCTGATACCTCCCTGGCCTGCTAAGCTGAGGGCTAGTTTTTGGAGATCGACTTGAAGACAATTTATCTATACTTAAATAGGTAGTTATTCATATTCTGAAAAATCTGAATTTATCAAACAGAGCAGTTAAAAGGTGATGTTTCACTTAGAGAAGAGTTTTATTCATCTAAGAAAAGGATCCACAGTCGTCTGCCTTTGCATGGACTGTTTCTCTAGCTCATTAAGTGTTTACAGGTCATTAACTACTCAGTGAAAGGACTTTGGTAGAGAAGAGAAAAGCTACAAGGAAGTAGTTCTCAACTCTAGCTTAGGGGAGGCTGGTTAAAGAAAATTAGAATCGGTTGGCTAACAGGTGTCTGCTGAGGACTCTCTAGGGCAGGAGAGAGGATGCTCCCTTCCACGTGAGAACTTTTGATCCCTTTGAAATCCCAACTACAGACATTGGGTGCCTAATTGTGTACACTCGGGTCTCCTGATTGAAGATAGGAAGTGGGTCCTGCTGTATGGAAATCCAGTTTACACTGCTTTTCAGGAATATCCCTGTTGCATACAGGGAGGGAGATCTGAGGAAGCACCAGACCTAAGATTCCGTGGGAGCATGGAGAGAGCTCATAATGGCATCTGGAGTGTGAAAAGTTACCAATTGTCTGTGCTGGAATGTAAGTGGGTGGTCAGTATTTGCACTCCAGAGGTGGCCCAGGCCTGGGCTGTAGAGGATGGAAGCCATGCATTAACCTGTTTTTTTTCCAGGAGGAACTGGCTCAGTTCTGGGTCGTATGGAAGGTGAAGTTCTCTTTCTCTTCCTGCTCTCCTGCTTGTAGCTCCTCTAGATTCACTTTTGCTCATGTCCAGAGCTGACCAGAAGGAAAATGGCAGACCTATTGTCAGAGTCTCAGCACCAGCCTGGCACTCTGCCTCTGTCCCAGACCTGCCCCTTTGGTAACACCTTTGGGATGATCTACCCTTGCCTTGTCCCTCTGTCTGTGGCAGCCTGCACTGCTCTCCTGGGCCAGGCATTCTGTAAGTGTTGATGGGACTTCAATTGCAGGGGTCATGATTTGTTTTTCTGGCTTCCAGGGTTTTCCCAGGTCCTGGTGTTTTGGAATTTCATGAGCAAGTCCACCTTCCCCTGATCCGTTTCCTTCATGCATTTTCCATGCATATGTTCAGTCCTCTTCCTACATGCTACCCTAATAGCCTCATCAAGTTTTCACATCCAAGGTGGACTTCTCTTTGATTTATTCTTTTCTTTTGGGGAATCTTTCCCAGATCTGCAGTATGTTTCTTGGGTGTTTTAAAAAATATTCTAAAAAGTGTGAAAACATCCATGTAGTTTGGAGACTCAGAGACTTGGTAGCACCACTGAGGACAGTTAGTCATGGAGATGTCCCCCAGGCTCCCATGGCAGCTGGGCTGTGGAGTTGGGGTCTATATCTTGAGTCATTTCTGTTGGAGCAGCAGGGGAATTGGAGTTTGCTAGGTGCCTTCTATCTATATATGCAGATTCAGGGTCCCTTTCACTTATTTCCACTTTCAGGGAAGCCCCAAAGTCTCACAGCATAAGGACCACATACAACATCTACATGTATAAATTTTGACATGATGTGTATGCATCACAACAGACATGTAATGTCTGCACCCAGCCTAGGAAACAGCCTGACTGTGCCCACTAGCTGAGTTGAACTTGTTTCTAGAGGGTTCTGCTCTGAGGGATGGAGCCCGCATGCCATTCCTGTGATGAGGAAGGAAATGAAGTCAGGACTTGGGACTATCTATAGTGATATTCCTGAAGAGAGACACAGGGTGGTCTCTGCCCCAGGTGTGCATAAGCAAGAGCAAGGAGCTGATTCAAGAGCAAATTCCCAGCACTTGGCCAGAAAAGACGGACAGCATCCACTCATAGGCACAGTGCACCAGGGTCAACACAACTTTAAAGGTGGTCTAGTGCAGGCTTAAAGTTCCTTTTTTTTCTTAGGCCCCAAGGAAGGGTTTGGCCTCTGATTGGGGTGGGGGCCTGGGTGGGGTAGAAGGAGAAGAGGTAGATCTCTGGGTCTATGGCCATTTGCTCAGGTGGCTTTTTTCAGAGGTTATTTTGCTGTGGAGAATTGGATTTTATTTCTCGATGGGAATAAAACTGATTTGTAGGACCTTCCAGGTAGACTAGATCATCCCTCCCCAAATTGTAAAGAATGTGAAATTTTCCCCGGTCTGCCTTCTCCTCACCGCATCACTACCCATCTCGGTTCCATCTGTCTGTCCATTAGTGTATCCGTTGTATGTAGGCACTTGTCAGGCACCAGATACTCTGTTGGAGTCTGCATTTCTGATTGACTCCTTCCCCCAGTCTCATATATTTTTTTCCTTCTTTCTCTTCCTCTCACCTTTTCCAATGACCCAAACTTGCTTTTGGAAGAAAGGTTGATGACTGCATTTCTGTTGAGATGTAATTAATAAATAGCAGGAAGTTATGTGTTTTATTTTACCAGTGCAGAGGACTTACTCTGCTCTAAGTATTTCATGAATATGCACTTACTTTATTTTCATAACAACCTTTTCAAGCAGATATTATTTTATAGATGAATCTTTTTTTTTAATACTCTAGCTGAGAAATTGAGTTGGTGGTGACTTGTTAGGAGTGAGGCCAGAGTTTTTTGACATCACAGAACCAGTCCCCATTGCCCCAACTCTGGCTTTGCCCATCAGAGACTGGATAGATGGAATGAGTGCTTTTCTTCTCCTTCCACATCTCATCTCAGCTAGCTCTGGGTCATTTCCACCCTTGTCTCCCTATCTTCTTATTCTGCAAAGATAGTAAAAGATTTACAAGACATTAGGGTATTAGATGCTATTTATCCCAACTTCCTTGTTTGTAGTGGGGTGTCTGAGATCTTGGTTCATGAGAAGACCTAGTGGTCACCTGCCAGTTTGCAGATAATGCACAGATGAGAAGCCAAGACCCCTAGTTCCCAGCCTCATTGCTGCCCACACTCCCACAGCGTTCTGTCGGCACCATCTTCTCTCTTCCTCATGCTTCCTCAGTCTGTTTAGCTAAAAGATCTATTGCCCTGGGTGTCTTAAGAGATGTAGGTGTGCCTCCCTCATGGGGAATTACTTTCTCTTTCTAAGTTTATTGCCAGTAGCAGTCTCCCTTCTGTTTTCTTCAGCTTCTTCCTCTTGTGTTTTTTTCTTTCTATTTAAGATGACTGTCCTCTTTCGTCCACTTCCCTGCCGGTCCCCATGCCTTCCCTTAATCCCCTTCTACCATTGCTTTAGTCCCGAGGCTCTGGCTCCTTTAGGGCCCTGTACTGTCCCAGTGGATGAGGGAAGGGGAGGGGTGAATCTTAGTTTCCTGCTCTGATTTTTTTGTTGTTGTTCTAATTGGTTATATATGACAGCAGAATGCATTTCGATTCCTCGTACACAAAGGGAGCACAACTTTTCATTTCTCTGAAAAGTTGTACAATGTAAAGTTGCATCGTATGTGCAGTCATACATGTACCTGGGGTAATGATGCACTGATTCTTTACTCTCTGCAACACGGGGCAGGAGCTGGTCCCCAGGAGTGTTGTCTGAGACTTTGGTGTTGTCCACCTTCCCAAGGCCTTTTGGCAAGGTAGAAGTTATCTCCAGGATCCTGATGTTCCACTCTCCTGATAGTAGGTAAGGTCAACCATGTCCCTCTCTGGCCCAGTGAGGAAACTCTCCACATCATATTAAATAGTCACCTCTAGCCCAGAAGGGGCCACAGTCAAATGGTGTCCACTCTAAGAATGTTTTGGGGTCTCTTCTCATCATTTTATTAATGTAATGGGGAGGTTTCTGCTTGGAATAAGGTGACATTTGGTTGTTGAGCCAGACAGATGATTGAAACACAGGCCTTGGAGTTGAATTCCCTGGGGAATGGCGTGGATGTGGGGCAGGCAGAGGGTGACAAAATGGGGGCTCCACAGACTCAAACTCAATAGCTTTTCTGTGTTCAAAATGCCTTAGATATTTACCCACCAAAGAGAAATGAAGACGTACTCACCTGTAAACACATATGCATAATATTCATTGTAGCATTGTTCATTGCATAGTCAAAAAGTGGTAACAACTCAATGTCAATCAGCTGGTGAATGAATAAACAGCTGTACAAGGGGATACATGTCAACAATAAAAGAATGAAGTAGGAATGTACTCTAAACATGGATGAGTCTCAGAATTATTCTGCCCAATGAAAGAAGTTAAATATGAAAGGCGACACCCCATATGATTCCATTTATATGAAATTCTAGAAGACTCCAAACTATAGTGCCAGGAGAAACTTGAGTGTTTATAAGGGGATAGGGCTTGGGGTGGGGGGTGGGAATCCCCAGCAAAGAGGCATGAGGAAACTTTACAGTGATAGAAATTTTCTACATCTTGATTTTTGTGAAGGTCACATGACTGTAGAGTAAAATTTACCAGACTTTACGCTTACAAAGAATGACTTATTATATGTAAAGTATACCTCAATAAAAGTAAAATAAAATTTTTTAAAAAGCAAAATCTAGCACCACTACTTGAATTGGACCAGCATGGAAAACTGCCTTTCTCTCTGTGACCTTTAACTGTTCTGCTCTTCTCAAGACTCCAGCCATCTCTGAGGAGGCACCCAGGTACATTTCAGGGAGATGAGAATGCCCTTGGGGTTCTACGAGGAGACCTCACAGAAGTTGGTAACCCCATGGGAGAATGAGAGAGGCCATGGGGGGCGCAGTCCATCGTGAGCAGAGATTGCATGTGTGTGAGGAAGGTGTGTGCGCTTGTGAATGTGTGAGAGAAAGAGGCGAGGAGGGATTTATGTCATAGAAATCCAGTGAGCTTCAGAAAATAGAAAGAAGAGGGACTGTGAGACTCAGATACCCTTTCTCCTTGGGTGGAGTCCCAACTGTGTAACTGTCTATTCAATTCCTGTAAAGTGACATTTTTTTTTTTTAAAAAAACATCTTCCTCTCCAAAGTGTCTCCCATGCAGTAGACAGCATAAAAGTGATATCTGGACTTCTTTCATTTTTTATTTCATTCTTTCATTTCATTATTCTGCAAACTTGGGTGAAGTACCTTTTTTGTCCCTGGCTGGGTGCAAAGGACTCTGTAGATTTGTGTCCTTGACATGAAAAACCTCTGTGCATGAAGTACTTGGTTCTGCCTGGCCACAATCCTTGTTCCATGTCTTATCTCTCAAAATGGAATATGTCCAGGATGCTTCGATATGGACAGTCAGCCCATCCTGGAGAATTTTCATTATGTAACATTTTATATAATTGTTAAATTAGTGGCTATCTTAGTTTTTGCTAGGGCTTCCCTTTGTCCACACCCAGTAGCTAGAGGGGACCAAGAATGTCCATGTTTGCTCCTTTTTTGGCATTAAAATGAAGTCTTTTTTTTTTTAATGGTAATGGATTTAAAAAAGTATTAAACATGCATTTTTCAAATTTAGCTTTTGCATTCAAGGATGTGCTCACTTTGAATATAACTTCTTTACAGATGACCATGGCTGAAATACAGCTATAGAGTTGTACTACCAGAAAGATGGGTTTCACATAAAGAAGATGTTATTTTTTGGTAACTGACAGTCAGACCTGATCAACCTAGAACATGGTTTGGCTGGCCCAAGAACTTCATGTTTGCTCTTCTCCAGGGTGTGGGGCGGCTGTTTAAGGAGGGTGGGTATTAATACTAATCTTTGGGTAGCATAACGTGTTACCGCCACTTGCCTTTTTTTTATCTGGGAGTTCAAGCAGATATCAGAAGGGAACTGTTTGTGGGTGCTGAGAAGTTTCAAATTACCATTTTGACCAGAAATGATATTTGGAAAAGCAACTTCCCTTTTAAGAAGGTAAATCAGTTATTTAAGGCCAATTTGTTGCATTCCTTGAATATCTGAATATCCTCTGTCACATGCTATGTGGGCACTTTTAAATAACAAGTAGAACAAGTAGAAGACAGAGTCCTTGCTTTTAGGAAGCACATTGGGAAGACATGGAATTAACCAGAGGCAGAGGCAGTGGTGGGCTATGGGAGGCCTAGGTTTGTGATAGGGAGTGGTACACAGACCGAGCACTCCATGAGCTGAGAGAAGGAGAGGTTGATTCTTCTTGCTAAAGGTGTCTAGGTAGAACTTTAGCAAGGCCTGGAAGGAAGTGAGAGATGAAGAAGAAAAGCCAGAAAGGAAACCAAGATGGAAGAGATTTTCACTTGAGCGGAATATTTTCACGGATGGGAAGAGGAAGCTAAGACTGGAATAGAAATTTGGAGGTGGGATTCTGGAGCTCTGGAATGGTGGCTTGAGGAGTTGGTCCATATCCTGGAGCTCACCAGAGGCTGTTGAATGCTTTGAGCAGAGGACAAAGGCTGCACTCCAGGAGACATGAACTGAGGTGGGGGTTGAAATCCTCTCTGCTGTCCCCCATGCTGATATCCAGAACGCCCCTATTGACTCTAGACAGTAGAGCTGGTTGACTGCAGGGTTTCCTTTCCCAAGTGGCATGGAGCCTCCATTGTGGGAGAGTAGTGTGTTAGTAATGTAGAGAGAGTTACTAATATAGAAAATGTGGAAATCTGGGAAAGTTCTCACTTTGCCCCTGCTGGGAAGGGGAAGTGGGTAGGAATGAGCATATTGGGCTCCCCTTTGGCTCCCTGTCCCTCTTCTCCAGTCCATCCATGCTGGAGAATTGTTCAGGGTCAGGATAGTTCTTCATGATGGCTCTTGTCCTTTGGATGATATGTGATGATGAAACAAGGCAGGTATCAAAATTCATAGGCTGGTGAACTCCTTTGAACAGCACCCTCTTGCTTTGAGGGTTATTAGATAGACTAGCTTGAATTTGAGTGGTCTTTCTTGGATGGGTTAAAAGAAGGGTTGCTAAAGGAAGTAGTAAACAAGCAGTTAGAAAGGTAAAAGGGCCTGGGGCTTAGGAGATAAGCCAGTGAATGAGGAAAACAGAGAACCTAGTGACCCAGAATGTTCTAGAGGAGAACTTGACTCTGTTGGCATTGAAAATGTCAGAACTTCTCTTTGGCCTCCTTTGTGGTAGTTTCACACTTCTAGCCGAATTTTCTCTTGAGACACAGGTATTGGTCACTTGAGCTTTTGTTTGGTTGGTCACTTGCATGTAGCATGACGCCCTGCCCTTTCAGTGTGAAGCAGCCAGCATGTGTTCACAGCAGGGAGTGTTGGCTTCTGGAAGACTAGGTGGCTTTGGGGGAGACATCTTTCACGGGTAGAAAGAAGTTATTAGAATGTAAACTAGAAGAGGGTTCCAAAGGGCTTGTACTATATGGATTTGGATGTGTTGTGGGCAAAATGAAATAAAGGAAATGGGATGAAAGATGGTGGGAGTGACTGGCAGGTACACCCATGTCTCCAGTTACCTTCCCCAGACTCTCCACACCAGCAGTTTTGTTGGGGTCTGAGAGATCCTTCAGAAATCTCTTGGCCAACCTATTGTTTGTGACCAACAGCATTTTTTTTTCTTTCTTTGAAGATAAATTCATTTTGGAGGCAGGTAGTGACTTTGGGCTATTTCTGAATCTTTGACTATTGGTTTGAGATCTTTTTTGTTATTATTTTCACATCAACTGAAGCTAGAAAGTTCCAACGACTCCCCCTGCAGTGTTGTAAGTGTTCCCTTTCATCAGGGAAGCCAACTATTTACAGCCATAACAGAGTTTACAATGAAGTGTATAAGTGATACCGACTTCTGTGTCAGCAAAAAAATGAAACAAAAACTGATCATAGATGACATTACCTAAATGACAGTACCTACGTGTGTCCTTTCTTTCACATTTGCTGTAATCCTGTTATGGCATTGTCCTATTACCTCAAGTACTGTCATCTTTAAATGCTGTCAAATCGTAACTGGATTGCCAAGGACAGAGGAGAGGAATCAGGGAGAGCTGTGGCGGTTCCCAACAGAGACGGTCTTCTTACCCCTCTTCAGGGTCGAATTCTTGGAGAAACTGTTCAGTGAAAATCACGACTCAAGTATCCTTTACAGGCTTTGATGAAACAGCCCGATTGATTCACTGCTATTGTTCCTAGAAGGAAAGAAATACCCTTTTAACAATAGCCAATGAGACAAACTCTTCCAGGACATTTTTAATGTTCCTGCATAATGAAGTGGATCATGAGTGTTATTATTGTGTTTTTAAACCCAAGGTTAAAAGTAATAGCAAAGAGAAGGATCTGAGAGTTTAGCATCTAATTCTTCTTCATGGTGCTCTCTGAGACTCAGGAGACTCCATCCTAGAGCTGGGGAAATTGAGTCAGACAACCTCCAAAGGCAGACAGTATCGGATAGCTGGAGTTGGAAATAACTGTATTTTGTGTTTGTGCTATCTGACCGTGTTCCTCTTCATATATGTGGACCAAATTCTTGTCTAGATTTCCCATAAAAGGTTCATAAATTTCTAGCCTTCACTCTTCTGCAGCTTCCTTAGATGGCATAGTTGATGTGGAGTATCATTGCATTAAAATTAAGCCTCTTGCTTTTTATAATTCACTGCTCATAAAGAAGGGAGTGAGTGTGGTTACTTTGAACGCCCTCATTAAAGGCCAGTTTGGCTGCCAAAGAGTAGGGCTAACTCAAAGGGGACCAGCTATGACTCCTCTTTCATGCCTTTTGGAGTTTTATTATGGATATCATTAGGGCATCTTATAGTTTTTCCTTAATCCCAATCTATGCTCCTTTTAAAGTATCTAACGTTGATTAGTGTATTCTGTTATTTATAGTCTTCTAGAAGGATCCCATGGGAAGATAATCTCCATGCAGATGACAAAAAAGTAACTGCCCACTACAGCACTTCCACTGCAGAGTTTTCCTCTTATACTCACGGTGAGAATCAAAGGCTGGCTGGACACCCAAAAGCCTGACTGGAGGCACAGCCTGGGCCGTGCTGACATTAGCATGAGGAACTTGGCTAATTGACTTGCAAAATATAGGTTAGGGAGTTTTATGGGATATCAAATTATCTTACACTTTCCCTGATTAAAGACAAAATATTATATTAAATAGATCATTATATGGGTAAAAGGTTAGAACTTCGCACTTAGGGGTGTCGTGCTGTCGCTCCCCTCCTGCCTTGTGGCATATAACAAATTGAAGGCCTGGAAGCTTGTTGTTCACAGAGCTCTGAATGTCTGGACACCGAGTGAGGTTTCCAGGAGCGTTCCAGAAGGGGTGCTTGCCTTGGCTCGGTACTTCCTGAGTCTTTATGATTCTGATAGAATAGTCATCTCAAAATTAAGTATTAATTTGTTCAGATTCCATTTCTGTCAGCAAGGAAAAGGGGCGTGGGCAATGGGCAGAGCAGTGGCCAGGTTTAAAAGGCACAGTCTCAAGCTGCATGTGAGGAGTGGTCCCAGGGTGCTGCAAAACTTGGAAGGGAGTGGTCATTCTAAGTTGTGGGCTACTTCTCTGTCACACTGTCATGCTTTGGTCAACTTGAGGAAGACCTTAGTCAATCCTGATGTGAGATGATGTTTCCATGTATCTGATCATAATCTACCAGCCAATCCATCATGCTACCACCATTTCTGTGCATTATTTCAAAGCCCAAGGATTCACATCTGCCACTGGGTTCGTGGAAAGGGACAATGTTAAGACTTCTCTGGAATGTACCCATTTTCTTTTAGTATCTTAGTTTGGTATTCTTTAGAAATTATCTCTCTTAGGACTCTGTGTGTGTGTGTGTGTGTGTGTGTGTGTCTAAATATAGTTTCTTCAGTCTCTCACTTCTGTACTTAACTACACATATGTGCATGAAGTGAGCTCTAGAATGGGGCCACCCCTTCTCCCTTATTGTGTGAGAAGAAAGCACTGTTGCCAAATTGGAGGTGGGACAAGGTGGGCTAGAGGAACTGTGATTGGTGTTTTAATTTGATGTGTCGGGGAGAGAACAAATCACAAGTCATTCTTGGGGAATGGATCATGGTCCACCCATAGAACAAGGACCCTGAAGCCCACTACTAGTCTTCACAGGATGCCTCGTGTACAGCAGCCATTCAGTCAAGTCCATCTCAGGATGGAAGAGAGCTTGTCATAGTTCTCTACTCTTCCCCTGCTGATAGAAGAAGGGCTCAGAGAACCTTGTGTAGTTATAGAAATAGATCCATAAATATGCAAAAAAAAAATCTTCTCCCTTTCTTGTTGAGAAAGAAGAGAAGCAGAAGAAGAAAGGTGAGGAGGGAGATACTCAATGAACAATTTCATTTCTTCTCTTCACATGGCAAATGGGATCAGTTTTTTTTTTTTTTTTTTTTTTTTTGTGGTGCTGGGGATTGAACCCAGGGCCTGTACATGCGAGGCAAGCACTCTACCAACTAAGCTTTGTTCCCAGCCCCAGGTGTAACAGTATGTATTTCCAAGGGCAGCAAAGCCCTCTCCTTGGTGAAGGGGTGCTCCTGGAGGACCTGTAATAGCTGTTTGACTGAAGGGAAACACTTGCCTTCTCTGGGTTGAGCTCAGCCCATTGTTCACAAGGGGCATTGCTGGTATTTATAGACCATGTGTGACAGTCCCCAGTGAAAGGCAACTTCACTTCTCACCCCAGAATAGCAAGCGTTGTTTCTCATATCTAGGTTGCTGGGACAGCTTCCTAGGAACCCAGTAGTCAGCAGCTTTGTGACGTTGGATGGAGGGTTAGTCCGTTTAAATGAATTGATCAGTTTTTGCTATTTTTCATGTTATTTTCTGGTTTTAGAAATTAGATTTTGTCCTCCCAGGCAAGATCTAAATGACGAGAGATCTGCCTTGGCTTGGACAATCCTGTTTTTTTTTTTTTTTCCCCCAGTTAGCTTAAAGTCACGGATGGCTCTCCTGGGACTGCCATCTGGAAGCCGTTGGCCAAGCCGACAGCATCAGGATGTCTTTAGAGGCATGGCTCTATTGGGGTTACTGGCCCCCTGCAGCTGTGGCTGACAACATCCTTAGTACTCTTGCTGGGGACACCTTGTTTCCCCCTTCCTACTCTCTGTGCCACAGAAAATTCTGGCTTTGTGTGAACGCATTCTGAGTGGGGTCTATAGCATTCCATCCCACCCCATCCCATCGCATGTCATAAGCTACCTATTATAAGGCCATACTCCCATTTGTTTACAATGACCTCAAAGAAAGGGATACTATTTAGGGAACTAGGCTTTGGCCTGGTGAGATAAGTCAACTCTGGAACTCTGGCTGCAAGGGCTAGTTTGCTCTTTGGGGACTGGGCTTTGTTGTTGTTGTTGGTGGTGGTGGTGGTTGGGGAGTCATCGGGAATATGTGCATACAGTTTTTACAATTTCCTATTTAGATTGAAACAATGGTCTCTTTGGGCCACATCCTTAGCAAATGCCTCAAAGGATTTCTTTTTGTCTTGACCTTGATGAAATTTAGAGCATACAAGTTCATACATACATGGTCATGGACATACTCCCTCCTCCCCCATTACATCCCATAATGAGCTATTCCTCAGTGAGAATTCCTATAATTTTTGAGGTCTTACATTGGGATGGTGATGAGGGTGGGCAACGTCAGCCCCATTTGCACTTTACCTGAGTTGTTAACCTTCCCCCTTTTTTCTGTCCCTCCATGGTCCCCTTTCCCATAAGGAAAACAAAAAAACAAAACATGTGAGCCATGCTGGCAGTATAGACTTGATCTCTACCTCCCTAGGTGCAGCTGCTGACTGGTACAAAAAAACTGGAAAATATTTTTTAAAAAGGAGAAGGTGGGGGGACCAGTTTCTGTTCCACAATCACTACTGTTTCAGTAAGAAGCAGCCTGGTTTATCTGTCACACCGACTTCCCTTTTGGTGAGTGTGTCCATTTTCTATAGGAGAGGACCCTGATTGTCGGGGGAGGGAAGGGAACCCGGGTGAGAGAAGGGAGATTGTAGGAAGCAAGGATGAGAAAAGAGAGGTGGAAAGGAGAGGAAAGGGGGGGAGGAGAGAGGACAGGGGGTCAAGGGAGCATTGGAATTTGAGCTATATTTAGCTGAATGTGAGCATAGATTCCATTAGGCTCCTTGGCTATGGGGAAACAGACTGTGCCGACCTTCTTGTAACTTCCTATGAAGCGCCTGTGGTGGCTGAATTCTCTGACACTGGCAGAGTCTGGACAACCCTGCCAGCTCCTGGAAGGGCCACCCAACAACTGTCACAGGCGAAGCATCACAAGCATGAGCTGTCGATAGTGACCTGCATTTGCAGAAAATCCGAGGGCTTCCTAATTAACGGAGGAGCTCTAAATGAGACTAAAGCAGCTCGACAAGCCCCCTCACACTTGGTAAGTGTCGCGATGCAGATAATCATTACATCTAACAAGCTTCTGATTTTCAACAGAAGCGATGGGGACCAACTCGCTTACAATGTGGTTCAGTTGCAAGGGGGGGGGGAAGCAACCAAGAAAGAAAAAGGAAGAAGGAAGGGAAGAAAGAAAGAACTAGAAAAAAAATAGGAAAGAAGAATGAAAAGAAATCTGCACTCTAGTGCTTGGGGTGAAGGCTCAAAGCCCCTGACTGAATTCTGTCTTTGTTGCTAGCCAAAGCATTCTGATACATCTTCTGTTTTAGATTTTCCTTACTGTAATCTATGTCTGTTAATATACCAATTCATTCGTTTGACGTTTCTTGGAGACGAGCATCCTCTGTGTTATTTCTGACCACTGCAGCATTCCACAGGGTCTGAATTGTTGAACGTGGTGTGCCAACTTAAATATTACAATCAAAACATGAGATGGAGACAACAATTGATTCGGGTTCTACCTTGGATGGAGAAATAAACCTGGGTTGGAGGGAACTGCAGCTGTAGCAGGGGACTTGCCTGAGATCATTTGGGGCTTGCCTGGTTAGGCCTCCTGGCCCTGGCTCTCTGCATAGGGCAGCTGCATTTGAGTCCTGATTTAAGGTATTGATTTAAACTAGCTCTCAGAGGCCTGAGTGAAGCTGATCATTTATGTGTCTTCTTTTCTGGGTGTTTCCCCTGTCAAGACCTTTGCTCTCGCATGTTTGTTAGAGGGTAAAAGGCTGTGAACTCTGTTGACCAGTATCGTTCAGGAAGCGCAGGGTTAAGGAGCAGTGTGTCTCTCCTGTCTGCATTGATTCTCCCCAAACTACCCACAGTATCCTTGAAATTATTCATGGGAAATAAAATAATATAAATCACGCTACCTGATTCTTCTCAAACATCTCACAAAGTAATCACAGGCTGAAATACGGGTTTTCTTGCAGTGTCTTTATCAGTAAATCAGATTTTGAACATTTTATCAGCAAAAGTTAGATTTAAGCATCATTCCTGTAAGGTTTGAAAGAAAGATTTGTTTCAGTGGGGACTCTGCCAATCAATGATCTTCCAGCTTGACTCTGCTATCAATTATTGCGGCAATTATTTGTCTAGTTGGATATTTAAAATGTCATCAGAAAGAGATGATTACATATTCCAGAAAGCAAGGCACTGTATAATCAGATGAACTGAATCCAGTTAAATGTAGTGTGGGACCAACCTGTCCTTCAAAGTAGAATTCTTGAGCTACCACAGAAGCAGCAGCCTTCTGCCCTGCTTTCAGGCAGCTGATCTTAACCTTGGGATGCAGTGTGCTGTTGGGGTCAGGTGATACTCAATTATGGGGAACTTTCCAAGTCTGAAAATGGAATTGCTCCTTCAGAGACACAAGAAGTACATTTTGGTTATCTTGTTCAATTCATCTGCAAATCTATAAATAAGCAGTCCCTCTATTCTTCTTGCTTCCTGTGGATTTAAATGCCAAATCCTGATTTGTGGCAAACTTGTCACATGCCCCTTTCCCACTCTCGATGCCGGGTGCCCAGGAACTAAGCAGTGGCGTGGAAATTACAACTGTTTAGAAGCCAAGAAAAAGCTCCATTTCTCACTTTTCTCCAGTTCCGGATATTCTCGGCCCTGCTCCATCTCTCAGTCTCCCCCCCACACACCTCCTCCACTGCACACCCTCCTTCTGTCCGCTCCATGAACAGGAAACTGAAATACAGCTCCAATTTTTTTTAAATGGAGGAAGAGAAACCACAACCTGAACAAACAACCCCAAAAAACTCCAACCAAATAAAACCCCCTAGAGTGGCCCCACATGTACTGAGCATGTAGAAATCCCCCTTTAACACGTCTGCCTCTTTCTAAGTCACAAGTGCCCTGATGAGCAAGTGACAACCATGTGCTCAGCTGGGACACCGAAGTCCATCCCTATCCTTTTGGTACCAGGTTATAACGACCAGAGGTTCCATGGAAGGTCTGTGTATCTGGGCGGGGTTCCTGAGTTTGAGGAACTGTAGGGCTATCTGTCTATTGAGGCTTTCCTCAGTTCACTTCTCAGCATGCTGAGCTCTTATCTTTCCAGGGCATCCTGGTGGTCCAGATCCCCGCCCCCCAATAGCATAAAACACACTCGGTGGTGGGGGGGTCTGTTAGAGAATTAATCTCATCTGGGGTTGGGGGGGGGATAGAAGCCTTTGGAAACACTGGAGTCCCAGGTTATATGGGCCAGAGAGTGTAGAGAAGAAAAGTGGGGTGGAGTACTCATGGAGAAGAGGTGCTGTTTCTGCTGTAGTTATCTTTGTGGGGGGCAGGGGGCTGCTGTGGAGAGCTCTGTCGTCCCTGTCACCCCCCGCCCCCCGCTTGTGGCCTGGGTGGCCTCAAGTCCACAGCCATGATTTCTTATTCCAAGCCCCTTGCCAGTTGTTGCCTGGGAAGCTCTGACCTCTGGGAGCACACCAGTGCTTTGCATTCTTTCTTTTATGGTCACTTCTGGGCTTCACCAGAATCTGGTGCAACTTGGGTGACAAGGTGTGGGCTGTTGCAGGTGCCCTGCCTGCATCTGAGGCAGAGAGGCAGTTAGTTAAGCACAGCCTGGAAACCTTTAATGTGACTTCTACAGCTAGCTTCCTGGCCTTATTTTAAGCCCCTTTAATAGAGCAAAACTATTTAGTTTTTGAATGGATGGTCTTCACGCTGTTCTTTCTTTAGGGACAGAAAGATAGGGGTAGAGGTAGGGAGTGAGAATAGAGGAAAGCATAGAGGAATGCTTAGAAAAATTTGATAAGGGGGAAAGGAAAGGGACCCAGACTAGTAATTTGGGACAAATTCATCAGAAAACTTAAGGAAATTTGACATCCATTGTGGCTCTTCTAACTGTGTAATTACATGACATTTGGAAAGTGAATTATTAACCTGATTGTCCATAACAACCATTGAGTAAATAAACAATTAGAGATTGCCAAAATAGTACAGTGAACCAGTGGGCCAGAAGCCACTTTTAAGGGGCTATAATCATCTCCTGGTTCAAGGCTGACCCGAAGGCTTCTTGGTTAGTGAATCATTTACTAGGGAGATATCCACGAATTAAGGAAAGAAAGGAAGGTTTCCCCTTGGTCACCGCTGGGTCCACATTTGGGTCCTTCCAGCAGGTCATTTAGAATAGCTCTCCAACAGGAAGAAAAGTTCACTGCATAGCACTGCATACCTGGCCAGGACAGGTAGATGATGTAGTCTTGGTTCTCAGAAGGCTTGAACTTCAGTTGGGGAACCAATGATAGTTTCCTGCTGGTGAGTTGGAGTCCTGGATTCGAGAGAAATGTAGTGGAGAGCCAGGGTCAGAAGACAGGCAAACCCAGTGCAGCCCCTTATGTTTTCTAACCCGTTGGCTTTGTGTCTGCAGCCCCCTGACCTTTGCTCCCCTCCACAGCCCCACCCTTGGTGCAGAGGGAGCAATAATCTCAGTGGGGCCTCTTCCCGGGGAAGTCCACAGCCTGCTCCAAGCTGAAGGAGCCGCCAGAGTCAGCCAAGAGCCGCAGGCCATCAGTGCAAAGTAGGATTTAACAAAAGCAGCTTTTGAGTGAGAAAGCTGAGTGGAGTTGTCTCAACCTGTCAACTTCAGATTTCTTTCCTCCTCTCCATAAATCAAAAAACGGTTGGTGGAAGGGAGGGACAGAAGCGTTTCATTTTCACATTTTGTAAGAAAATAAAATCAAATCAAAAGAGCTTGTCCCACGCTGATACCTTACATGCCAGGTTTGAGCCTGAGGCAAATTTTTGTGGCCATGTAATAAGCCTTTTTAAAATGGTGACAGACCCTTGACTCTTTGCCTTGAATTACATTGATAAAAGACATTTTATTGCGTTAGAGCTGGGGCAGGAGTACAGGATGGTTCTTGCCTGGTCGGCCTCTTTGAAACCACGTCAGCCCTGCTGTCCACACTCCCCACCGCCTGACAGGGTTTGAGCACCATGGCAGCGGAGATCTATGGGCCGGTGACAGAGGGGGCTTTTTACCTGGCAGTTGAAGATTGAGGTGTGGAAGCAAAAAGATTTCAGCCTGAGGGGCTTGTTACAGGAGAGTTGAGTCTTCCACATTCCTAGTAGACCTGAGAGATCGTGACATTGGTGGCCTCAGGTCAGCCTCATGGTTGGGACCGCGGGGAACTGGAGCATTGCAGGGAATGCTGGACCTCCAGAACCTGTTTCCCAAGCAGCCTCAGAGAGATTGAGAATAAAAAATGATCCTGTGGGGTACCTTTAGCCCCCGCCTTGATATCTGTGGACGATGGCCCCTTCGCCCAGAGAGGCTAGGTATCCGTGAGTCCCCAGTTGGCTCAAAGGACAGAAAGGTGTTGACAATGGTGTGTCCTTGGTTTGAGGAGCTTGGAGGTATCTGGGAACCTGGGCTGTTACTCCCGCTGCATCAGCATAATTAATAAACCCCCAGAGCAGCCAGCAGCACCCCACCCCATGGATTGGGGCCTCTTGAGTGATTGCAGATTCTACCTGCAGGCATCTCCTTTCTGTTCAGGGGACTCTTTCTGGATTGGTTGGGGGTATAAATGAAGGATTAGGAACTGGATAAAAAAGCCAGGAAAATAACCATGAAGCCAAGAAAACAAGCCTGTCTTTTGTTCTGTGGGATGCTGTCAGAGAGATTAGGGCTGCTCTGTGCCTGGGAGGCTGGAAGGTGCTGAGGGACTGAGGAGACCGGTAGCAGTTGCTGCCTGCCCTGGGCAAAGGCCTGTTTCTGAAAGAAGGACTCGCTGTCCTGGGACAAGGCCTGTCCTCCCAGCACCGGAACCCTCCTTGATTCAGCCTCACCTCAGGCGAGAGGGCAGCCTAGTTTTGTTCCTGAAGAAATGTCAGAGCCTGACCTGCTAGACCATTTTTTTTTTTTTTAGCTTTGAAACCTTAAATTAGTTCTCATAATTTCCAAGCTGTTCTGTGTTAGCCACAGGACATAATAGGTTTTAATTCTGGAGAATGGTCAGTTCGGTTTCTCTTAGCCAAGAATGTCACAGAGTCATAGCTCCATACTGGGGGTCTTCCCCACCTTCCTTGAAGTATGCAGACCACTTTATAGTCCCTGAAATGCAAACAGTTGCCCTTAAGTGGCTGTGATGACACATTCTCCAGTGGCCCACTTTGGGGGCTCCTGAGGTGAGTGGTGAGGAGTAGTGGTCCCCACGTAGGGGGCAAGGTTCTAAGGCCCAATCGTGCCCTCACTGCTTACAGCAGGATACTTCTAAGAGTTTCCATTTCCTTCTTGGGGAAGGTCAGCACATTCTTCCCTAAGAAGGCCTGGAGGCAGGAGTCTCTGGTTCTGTTAGTAGTGGAAGAGTCCTGCCAGGGTCTTCCTGGGCAGGACTGCTCATTCTTCTGGCCCCCTTCTTCATTGAAGAGTTGCACAGATCAGTCAAGGAAGATATGACAGAAAGCTCCCCAGCTAGCTGGGCTGCCATCTTGCTTGGGCCTTCTTACATCAACTGTGTGTATCTGCCCTTTTCTGTTTCTCTCTGCCTCCATTGGGCCAAGAACAAAACCTCAGTGGTCTTTGTGTAAGCATCATGTTTGGTTTTCTGTATCTTATTCTCATATTTTTAGTTGACTGATCAAAGTGGTGATATACAGCCGGTGTGGTGGCGCTCCTCTGAAATCCCAGTGGCTTGGGAGGCTAAGACAAGAGAATTGAGAGTTCAAAGCCAGACTCAGCAACTGCAAGGCGCTAAGCAACTCAGTAAGACTCTGTCTCTAAATAAAATACAGAAAAGGGCTGGGGATGTGGCTCAGTGGTTGAGTGCCCCTGAGTTCAATTCCTGGTACCAAATAAATAATTTTTTTTTTTTAAAGTGGTGATATAGAGGGCTGGGGTTGTGACTCAGTGCTAGAGTGCTTGCTGAGCATGTGTGAGGCACTGGGTTCTATCCCACCACCACATTAAAAATAAGTAAATAAATAAACTAAATAAAGGTATTTGTGTCCATCTACAACTAAAAGAAAATTTAAAAAATGGTGATATAGAGGCATAAATGACCTTTTTTCTGAGTTGACACAGATAACAAAATAAGGCGAGGGGTGACTCTTCAGAGTAATTTGGGAGTTGTGTGTTCTGTTGGCTTTGATAGACAAGGCCTTTGCCCTGGCAGCTGTTATCAGAAATAAAAGTTTGCTAAGCAAATGGTCATTCTCATTGGCTCCATCTTCTACCCTCAGGCATCTAATGCTTAAGTGGGTGGGGCTAGGGGCTGTCGTCACTCCTGTGTGGTTTTCAAGGTTTTCCAGGTGTCTGAGATTGTGATTTTTCCATTTTCTTCTTCATTTCGGGGCCAGGGTGTCTGTGAACACATCTGTGTGACGCTGGACAGTCTGGGAAAAAGCAAAGTGTCGCCAGCAGCTTCTCACCTCAGAGGCATTGATTGCAAGCACGCCCCACTTTCAGAAGGCCCAATACGCACCAAAACCTCATCAATGGAAACTGATAAATTAGAGGGTGATTTTTCACATTACAGAAAGATTGTTAACTTTTCAAAAGGTTTCACCACAGGGTTCCTTTAATAGTTAGCTCCCCCACTGAATTTAAAGTGTTTGTTTACAGATCATTAACTACTTGACAGAGAGGATGTTGGGGGGGGGGGGTGGAGAACGCACTTAAAAGGTAAAATGTTAGAAGCCCTGCCAATTTTCGATGAGCTTGGGAGGGTGACGAAACCTCTCTGAAGTTCTGTCGGTTAGCAAATGTGATTCAGTTTACAGAAATTCATTTTATGCAGGACTTTCCAGGAACCCTCTACGCTAGTCCAGGGCTGGGACCACAGGGTGCTGGGGCTTTGCTGCCCTGGTTGGAGATGGCTGTGAAGAGGACTTATATTTCTTAGAGTCCTGGGTATGCTCTCATGAACAGTAGGTACTGGGCTCTGGCGTAGGTACCGGGCTCTGGCGCAAGGCCGAGTTTTGCCACTGGCCTTCTGGCACGGGCTGCAGAGACCTTTTCCCTTGACATTTAGCCTGGGTGTGTGGGAAGTTTCTTCCTGGTTCTCTGACCTTCATTCTAATTGGTTCAGCACTTTACCTAGGCTTCCTCCTTGAAGCTAAGTCAGGTGAATTTTGCAAGCCTGGGCCCCTGCAGATTGAAATTCACCATCAGGCTCACATCCCAATCTAGGAATTAGCACAGGGTCTAGGCTCAGGCCCAGCCCTGCTCTCTTATAGGTCCTTTCTAATCCCCACAAGGTCCCCAGGGAATAGGCCCATCCTTGGTGAGGTTCATGGCCCTTTGAGGCTCAGAGAGGCCTGGGAAGTGAGGCAGGCATCACCATCGGATCCAGCTTTGATGACCCTTCCCCACAAAGAAGAAAAGAAAAGAAAAAGAGAAGACTTAGGCCATAATGTGGATAGAATTTACTCAAATTGAGAAGTGGCCAGGGGGTGGCAGTTAGAATGGAAACACCAAGATTTTTGGCTTTGTTTCAGCAATAAAAGAATCTGGGGAGGGGCAGTAGTGAGACTCAAGGCATTTGGGCAAAGGCATCTTTAAAACTAGTCCCCAAGTTTCTCCAAACAGCCTGAAAAATACCTCTAATAGAGGAAAGTGCTTGTGTGTGCACACAGAATCCTCAGATAAGGGCTCAGAGCTGGGGTAAGTGTCCCCCACATCCTCCCGGTGGCTTTGAAGAGCAGAATGAGGAGAAATTTGGAGGGAAGGTCAAGTTGATGATGGAAGAGACAAAGCTGTGTAGGAAAATCTCAACATTTCTTACAGTCATTTGTTGAAAATGTTTCAGCAAGTATGAGCCCATCTTAAACTGGCAATGACACATCTGAAATAGATTATTTAAGCCAGGGAGGCAGTATTGAAAAGAAGAACATGGCTATCAACACTTGTTTGTCTGACTCAGAGGAATAAAACAGTGGATTCTGCAGACCACCCACAATCCATCAGGGAAGGCAAATTCGAGGTGGGGGGTGAAATGAAACAGGACAGATGCACTTTCCTAGAGTTTCCCAATAATCCACAAGCATGTGTCCCTTATTTTAAGAAAATGTGGTGTTTGAAAATATGATCTTGCAAAAGCTAAAGACTCCACAAAAGTCCTCAGAGGATTTATTTAGATAATTTAGCCTCTTCTGTCAACTGGATGAATGAGTGTGCAATTTTTTGATTTGAATGTAACTGCCTGTTGAGCCCCTATACATCTTGGGTTTTGCTTCTCTCTGGGCACTGATGCCTACTTTTTCTTTTTGTCCAGAAAGTTCTTCTCTTGGCTCTCTAGGTCTAGTTCTTAAGTTATTCTCTCCTAAAGCCTATACCCTCCCTTCCAAAGGGAAGTACATGTGGTCAGTCCTCTGTATCCAGTGGGTTCTGCATTCAAGGACTCAGTCAACCTCAGATTGCAGATATTTGAAAAAAATAAAATGGCATCTATACTGAACATGTACAGATATTTTCTTGACATTATTCCCTGGACTATACATCTATTTACTTAGCATTTGCATTGTTTTGGATAATATAAGTCATGCAGAGATTACTTAAGTGAAGTGGAGGACTGCATGGCATATGTAATGTGTCATTTCATGTGAGGGACTTGAGAATATGCATATTGGGATATGCTAGAACCCATCCCCTATGGACACTGGGGACCCTCTGTAATTTCTCTTTGAATTTCCATAGCAGTTTTCCTGTGCCTTTCTTATGACACACTTTCTACACTGCAGTAGGGCAATTTCTGTGCAGGCCTTATCTTCTCTGCTAGATGTAGGTTCCTGTGGAGAAGTCTGCTTCTGAGTTTTCTTTGTGCTACCCACAGAGGCTGGCCCATTGCTTTGGGCATTGTAGGCACTCCGTAAATATTTGTTGAATGAATGCATGAAAGAATGAATGAATGGGATTTATCCTGGGAACACACATTTTGCATAGTAAGGTACATGGTTAAACAAACAAAAAAAAATTGTCCTAAGACAATTTGTCTTTTTATGCAGCTGCCCTTCCAGTCTCCTAGATAAGTCCCTCCTTTCTAAGGCAAAAGCTTAAAGCGTAATAAAAATTTATCTAATTCACGATCAAGTGAAAATACTTTGGGCCCAGAGCCAAAGAATATTATTGGAGTGAACTTTTTTCAACACCCTAAATTTAACCAGCTGGAATTCTTTTTTTAAGTACCATCCTATTCAACCTTTTGAAATGAAGGATTTGCCTTTTAGTGGGAAATCTGCATTTCAACACAAAGATGGAACACAATGTCTTCGGTTTAGTTATTCTTCAGAAAAGCAAGCTCTTTTTTTTTTCTTTTTTGGAATTATATGCTTTGCTTATGTTAAAGACACAGATTGCAGAAAATTTTGTTTAGGCCTGACAGATTGGTGCCTTGTATCTCTCTCTCCCTCTTTTTTCATTATTATAGATAAAGGGGGCATGAAAGATGCCATTTTTTTCTTCCCCCCAATTGAGAGGGGACTCAGGATGAGCACTCTTAAAGGTGAAATTAGCAATCTGTTTTTTGAATAATCAAGACTCTGAGAGGATATAATCAGGAAAAAAAAAGAACTTAAATGAGTGATGGATGTATTTGAAGTTGCTGGTAAACTATCAAGTCATATAAAGACCATGAACAAGTTTTAGCAAAGAAATTCTGTGGTATGGCATCTAAAATCTTTGCTTGCTTTCTCCTTTGTAGAATATACTTTTTAAAAAGCATTTTGATGTGGGGAAACAGTAGCCAGTAGAGAGAGAGAGAGAGAGAGAGAGAGAGAGATGCTATGAAGGAAAAAAAAATGATCATGTAAATGCTCATTTCTAGAACAAAAGGGACTGTGATTTTGACACTATCAGAAGGTTAATTAGGAATTCTGTTAGCAGTGATAAAGCTGGCACATTTTCCGTCCAGATTGACACAACTCCAGACACAGGCATGGCCAGTGTTTACTCTAGAATACTCTTGGTCAGAGGACCTCAGAGAAGAGCTGGTAGTTAAGGTAGTCTGCAGGGTCAAGAGGTAGAAGCAGCTGACCAGAAAGGACATTTCGGGGGATTTACTCTCCTGTTAGATAAAGCAACTTCTAGCCCAGACAAGCTACACTTGTCTGTTGTTTTTGTGGCTGGAATCCAGCAATTGGTTTGAGAACTGGAACTGATTTTTTCAGAGAACTTTACAAGCATGTAGTGTGCACTTAAAGTGTGGCCTAGAAGGTGGCTATTGGGAGGATGGGGGGACTTGAGAATCCTGGAGCTGAAAGGGACGTACAAGTCCTTTATTTTGGCTTGTCCCCAATATAGAGATCCTTTCTGGTCTTGATGGGTTGTCTTTCATTCTCCTCTCAAGGACCTAAGGTGAAAGAGAGTTTGCAAGATATATTTTTTTTCCACTTGAGGACACATATATCTAAAAACGCATGTTTAAGAAAATAAATATATACACACACATTTCAATGAAGAGCATATGTCTGGGTATTCTTGTGGAGAGGCTTGGGATTGAATGATATTCCTCTCCCTTGTTGTAGTGCTGGGGATTAAACCAGGGCCTCACACATGCTAGGGAAGCATTCTACCTCTGAACCACATCCCTAGTCCCTAGATCTGGCCTTTCATACCTGATAGAAGTTGGGCTCCTGAAGCAGTCGTTAAGTGCGCTGGAAATGATGCTTTGATCTTAGCTGCTTTGCATACTTGGAGATCAGAATACTACTTGTCAATTATTAGTCATTAAAGTGGTTATATTACACACCCAATGATTAGTTGCAGAAACAAACAGCAAGTTATAGTCGAAGAATCTCTAAGATATTCTGGTGGAACCCCAAAACTTGATTTAATGACCTTAAATTCCTGGGATATCCCACTATGTCAAAAGTTGGTACCCAAATTAGGTTAGAAATGTAAAGTGACCAATGTGTAACGTGAAATCAAAACCATACCTGATTTGTTGCAGATTTTTAATGAAATACAAATAAGCTTCATTACATTTTATTCAGCCAGGAGGGAACTTTGCAATTTAATAATGCAAAAGGCATTTCTGAGACCCAAGTGGAATGGGTCTAGAGAGACCTTTATGAAACAGAACATGCTGACACACCTTCTATCAGGGGAACCCAAAGCTCAGGAGGAGACTGATTCCAAAGAAGGTAGCTTGTCTAGAGTCTGGAAAGATGACAGGACTCCTGTTCTTGCTCTGTCCATGCAGCATGTTCAAATATTTCAGCTTTGATTTTTTAAAAACAATGCTGGGGATCAAACCCAGGGCCTCACACATGCTAGGCAAGTGTTCTCCCACTGAGCCATAGCCCCAGCCCAAACATTTCAATTTTTATGCAGTAGTGAGGATGCCATCTACCTTACATTGGGTATTTTCTTATACTAAGAGGATGCACTACTTAACGAAGAGACTGGATCTATTCCTGGTTCTCGACAATGACCCAGGGATAGAGAGTGGAACCTCTTAATTCCACATGGAGAGACCCTTAGGGATACCCTGATTTTTATTCTTCCTGTCCTAAAGGAGGTGGGTCCTGGTGGAAGGGGGAGGACAACCTCATGGCCCATGAATCTCTGCCCAGGGAACATCAAAGCTCCCAGATCCTTACCTCTCCTTATCTAAGATGTGACTTATTAACCTTGACGGCTCTCATCAGAGTCACCTGGAGGGCTTGTTTAACACAGATTGCTGCTTCCTCACCCTCCTGCAGTTTGTGATCCAGTAAGTCACAGGTGAGGCCTAAGAATTCGTGTTTCCAACATGCTTCTGGGTGGTGCTGATGCTGGGTCTACTCTGTGCATTGAGAATCGCTTCCCTGAGTGTGCCAACAAAGAAATAGAGGGCAGAGCTAGACCACGCCCCTTCTCAGCTGGCAGTGGAGCCCATCTCTGCCTGGGGAGAATGGAAGGGAGGGTGGGAAGAGAAGCAGCCTTCCATCAGCACAGCTCTTTCTCCCTCTCAACGAGGGAAGGCAGAGCTGCTTGTTGGGTTTGATGCTCAGAAGCATTAATTGTGATACTTTACTTTGCCTAAGCTGTGATGAAATAATTGAAGGCATCATAGGCAAGAAGTTAAACCCTAGGGAAGCTATTAACAATTGAGCATTTCCAGTTCTTGTGGGAATGTCAATTCTCCTTACCAAAGAGAATATTATGGACGTGTTTAGTGGAAGAAGCAGCAAAATCAGCTGGGTTCCCAGTTGGCTCTGCTTTGACCCTCTTCCTGGAGGAAGAGAAATGCAAGGCCAAGTCTCTGGCACAAAGACAGCATGCCGCATTCTAAAGTGAATAGTGTGTTAGGCTGGTAGCAATGCTTTGTATCTCTTCAGCTGGCTAGTTCTCAGGGGAACAGAGGTAGAGGGTGAACAGAGGTAGAGGCTCAGAGCAGACAGTATTTGCCAGTTGTAAAACCAAGTCAGCTCATTGGGACCTTTTGAAAGCCCCTCTCCTCATACCTGTGGGCTGTTAAGTGCTGCCCCCATGAGTTTGTTAAGTGCTGCCCAGTGCGGGAGAGCCCTCTTTGTGGGTGTTTCTAGGCATTGAAGACCATGCAATGGGCAAGTAAGTTACTTAATTTCTCAAGGCCTCAGTTCCCCCATCTATAAAATGGAAACACAGACTTTGCAATTGCTAATATTTTTTTTTTTTACTATTCAAAAACTAAAACCCCTATGGGCCAGGGTTGTGCTTCAGTGGTAGAGTGCTTGCCTAATATGCATGAGGCACTGGGTTCGATCCCTGGCACCACATTAAAATAAATAGACAAATAAAATAAAGGTATTTTTTTTAATCTAAAACCCCAAACAAACCATGATGCCAGATAATCTAGTTCATGAGATGTCCCTTCAACCCCTTGATCTGAGCTGCTGCTCTGGGCTCAGCTTATTTAGTGGGAATGGGTTAGGAGACAAGCCAACCAGAGACGTGCTAGTGGCTAGCCGGGAATGGGCTAACAATTCTCCCATTTTTTTTTTCTGGAATAAGTGGCAGGGAATTTGAAATTAGACTCTCTCCCCATTCGAGGGTCCAAAGATCTTGTGGCTTTTGTCTTGGGGTTACAGATATCTAGGTAGTGTGGGTTTCCTAGGAAAAGGATTCTAGTCTTTGCAACAAACTTGCTGAGGCAAGAACAGGTGCAAAAAAAGAAAAAAAATGGAATCTCAAGTTTTTCTTGCAAATTGATAGGACTAAATTTTATCGTGAACTCTTGATTCATTTAACATAAGGAAGGAAGTTTAGGCGTACGTTTTTCCTAAGTCCAGACTTCCCACTTTTGTTGGTTCATTTTGTGGTTTATATTTTGTGTTGGGTTAGAGAGGAGGATAAGTCTCCATAGATGGTCTCAGGCTAGATGGCGTCTCCTAGATGGCCTCCCTTTGGAACCCTGCTGACAATGGATTTATGCCATCTGTGTAAGAGCTTTCTCAAGCCACACATTAAGTTCCCCATGAAAGGAAACCTTGTCCCAATTGCCCTGGCTGCATTTGTCCATGTGGTCAACACAAAGAGAATAGAACATATTTCACTCTTGGGATCTGCTATCCCAGAGTATACCCCCAAACAATTTTAAGTGTTCTTATTATTAAGCTAATACAAAACATACTCTGTTTGCTCACATTCAAAGTTTGTTTTTCTTCTCTCCTGCCTTCCCTAGTCAACACAAACTCCAAACCTCTAGAGGAGCGTCTCTTACTCCATCTATCTTCCACTCTGTCTCAAGGTGGATATCTACATCATTAGTTAGCTGAAGGTAGATTTGGAAAACCTGGACACTTGCCACAGAAGCCAGATAATTCCCAGGTTGCATAAACCAAATTTCCTTTCTTACAAACATCAGCATTAGGAATGCTTGGTTGACTGCTAGATTTATGTTTATTAGTGTGAAAAATTACCTTTTTTTTCCCCACCAGGTATGCAGTTGAATGGGGAAAGTGGGCCCTAGTTTCTGGATGTTGCTATTATTGGATGCTGGTTCTTTCCTTGTCATTTAATGATAAGATCCAGCACCTTCAAGGTGGGGATCCAGCCAAAGTTATTTTAGTCCCAGAAGTCTAATCTTCATTCTCCACTGCTTTGCATGATGAGAAGTCATGCCAACAGGGTACCCCATTGATAGAATTTTAGAGTGTGGCCCAACCAAGTCCAGAAATGCCTGAGGCTTCCCCATCACTGAAGGTCCTATTGTAAATACAGCATGGGGAGGGGGATGTGGGATGGGGAAGGTAGAGTGAAAGTATCCCATAAAAGTGGTTCATGAACCCACTCATTTCCTATTAGCATCTTGGTTTTTGCTTGGGCTTATCTATAAAGTCAAGTCAATGTATGCATGTAAACCAGCCTTGCAGATAAATTCCCTTTTTCCAGCCATAAATATGTAACATTATGAATTTTCTCCTTGCTATTTATATAGCAATAATAAACAAATAACAACAAATAATCAAGCAACTGAACCTAAGAACCACCCCCATACCTAAAACAAACCCTTTCCCTTTTGTCCAAAAAGTACAAAATTAAAAAACAAAACAAAAACGGTGGGAAACAACTCACCACTTTTCTTTAGTTTCAGGCCTTGGGCCTATTAACTATCTGCAAGGCTGTTGTAATGATGTTAATCTATTTTAATGGAATTGAAATGTGATATCCTGTGGTTTACGATGCACATTGTTTATGGCTGCAGTGCTTGATTTTGGGTTTCTTTCACAGATAAACTTCTGCACTGGAGGGGCCTGTCCTCCCCTCGTTCTGCACATGGAGCTCTAATCCCCACGCCTGGGATGAGTGCAGAATATGCCCCGCAGGGTATTTGTAAGTTGAGCATTATTTCTTATATAAATGTCTATGTGTATAGAGATGAGAGTTTCTAGAAATTACACCTTTACTTTTTTAAGTACCAGAGTTACATCTAAAACAGATTGGCACCCACATACATATTATTCCATTACTCACTTGGCACCCATACCCCCACTCCTCTCGTCTCTGAGAGTCTTTTCCCTAGGGTTTTTCCTGGCTCCATGGCTGGTGGCTAGATACCTCATGAGTTCAGGGCCCATTTTATTGCTAAACATTCATTCCCATGGCCTCATGGAGAACTTTGAATTTATTCCATGGCATACCCTTTAGCAGAGGCCAGAATCACAAGGCATCAGTTTAGAGTTACTTCTGAGTTATTCTAACTCATGTTATTTATGCTTTTACTTGTGTATTTGAACATGATATATATATATATATATATAGTATTTTATATATGTGCACATATATGCATACACATAATTTCTGCTTATTTTTCTTCTAGTTTTAGAAGAAAATGCAAGCACTGTAGTTAAAATGTAGATTCCACTACCACCATCACCACTACCACCATTGCCCAATTTACTTGTTTAAGTTAACTTTTATAGTGGGGACCTTTGAAATTTAGTGTTCATTTATGAAAATGTTTTTTGAACGTTATTTTATAAGGTAATACAGTTTGCCTATCTTATGTAGAAACGTGGTGTGAATTATGCATGGTTAGAATGTTGGGGGGAGGGGTTTATTTCACCCCTCACCTCCCAAAAAAGCAGATTCAAGGAAATAAAGAAGTGTGACATCTAATTTTTATTTTGCAAGTACATGAAAAAAAATTAATAACCTGCTATGGGAAGGAAAAAAGGAAGGATCATAGAAAGGGAGTAACAGAGAGTAAGATATATTCGTAAAGGCTAGAAAGGAAACTGTTTTTCCTGCAGGAGGGAAATTAGACTTACCCATCTTGTGAATGGTGTCTGCAGGGCAGGGCATGCACCCTGAGACCAAATTCAAAGCCAGTTGTTTATTTTTGTTAACTCGAGGTAATCCCAGGCAACAAAGAGTTATTATAGGAATTTCAGAAGCCCTTGGGTCCTGAGGGTTGGGTGGTGCCTGGGTTAACAGCACCTCATCTGCCCTCCCTGCAAGCTGGGCCTTAGCCTGGGTTAGGTCACACACTGCAGAGAGTTTAAGGGGTTGGACTCCTGGTTTCAAGTCCCTACATGTTGGCTGGGTGGGAAGAACTCTACTTCTTTTACTGGGGGTGCCTGGGGCCTGCACTTGGCTGTGGGAACAGAGCCATCCTCCGAGGGAAGGGAAACGAGGGAGTGGGGAGATGGAGAGGAGGGTGGAGTTAAGAGGCCAAGGGCTGCTAGCTGGGGAAACAGTTTATTATTCTGTCTTCAGCTTGGTCTTCTGAGGATTGGGAGTGTGATCTGATGAGTGGGAAAGTGGGAGCCTGATATAGAACCCCTGTCCTTTCCCCGCTACCCACAAAGGGAGGGTCCTTAGTTTGACAATGCCCAGGCTGGCAGGACCAGTTTAGGAGTGAGCAGACAAGGTATGTGGAAATGGGTTGTGGGGTTCCAGAGGGTTCTAGGGCAAAGCTGATACCCACCCCATTCTGCTTTGAGCAGCTGCCCTTGGCTTTTAGAGCCCACAGCTTTGTGGCCCCCACAGTTGTGAAAGTGGAAGAGTGACTTACAGTTGTCCCCGCCTGACCCTCTAACCAGAGCCTGGGGTAGGCCTGCCCTGGGACCTTCTTCTGCAAGTGTACTGGACATGTAATGCAGTTAGTCATTACCCTCAGTGATTAATCACACCCGGTAGGAATGAAAACTCACTTGCATGTTGGACCTGATGGTTTACAGAGGGTTTTTAGATGGTTCTGTCATTTGAACCTCACAACAGTTCTTTAAAGGCACTGTTTCTATGCTCATTTTACAGATAGGAGTCCTAAGGCTCAGAGAAATTGAATGACAGTCCCAGAGTCGCAAGCTAGTAAATAACAGAACCAGAGGTCCCACTTCGGACCTTCTCGTTCTTCCAAATTTTGAGGCTTAAGTCACATGACTTTTTTTGTATTGGTGACCCACTAGAAATGGGGGTCATTCCTTCCCGTAAAATAAAATAAAACCAGGAGGTGGGCTAACAGCTGCCTTTAACCCTTTCAATGCCTTGAGTTCTTATGCTTGGGGGCCAGGTCTCACTTTATTGCTTCAAATCAAAACAATCCCAGTGAATGCCCAATGAGGCTCTCAAATCGAGAAGTTGATTTTCATCAGAGTAAATGAAGAATATTATTATATTTTACACGTCAATAAATCAATGTAGCCCTAATTTTGCCACGCAGGAAATCAATTCTGGTCTTTCTAAACCATCAAAGATGTTATGAACAAAGTAATTTCACAAATTATGGCAAGTAACACATTTATTGATGACTGCAGTTTAGGAATTTAGAATCTGTGAGCACTGTAATATAATATGGGGCACCGGCATGAGCTGAGTGAAATACAGATTATATGGTGAAATTGTAATGCATCATTTGCTATTAGTGGACTGGTAATAATTACCAGTTTCAAAGCAGCTCTTTCCGTGTAATCTTTAGTCTCAATCGTAACAGCCCTTCTCATTGACATTATGATTACACTAGCTGCCCTCATGATCTAGAATATCTAGTTGTTGGGAATACTAAAATGCAATAGTGAAAACTCTATGTTGTATCCTCATTATGAGATAAAATGCCATTTTCTCTGACCTGATGTATGAAAGGGGGAGGGATAGCATCATAGTGTTAACATACTGTAACATAATCACATAACTGGCTCTGAAAAAAATTTTAAGAAGCACAGGACAGCAAAATAAAATGGACTTTTCTTGTTGAAGCCTCTTGGAGAGGATACAAATGAGCTTCTTGACGTAGTGCCGTATGCCACAGCTCTCGGCATTTATCAGTGGCAACATCATGGCACATACGAAACCAGCATCACTAATTATGGGTCCAGTCCTGGGTTTCAGGAGAAGATTATAAGGGTAAAATATGATTTTAAGGCATCTTGAAGTGGTGAAAGTGTGAAGGGCTGGCTTTAGCTGACAAGTTTCCTTTTTATGTCCCCAATTCTGATTGTCAGGCTAAATGTATAATAATAACCCAAAGTCCTAGGGGGGCAAAGGAGAAGGCCACAGAGGGTCACAGTACTTGGAACCAGATAGTTTTGACCCTGTCTATTTGGGACCCAAGTCATTGTTCAACAACAACAAAAAATTTATGAAAATACTCTCAATGAAGCTTTTTATTTCCCTTTGAAGAAAAGAGGCAAACAAAAATAGGCAGATAATGTGATACTAATGTCAGCGTTTTCTTTCAAAATCTTTCTGCCTCCCTCTCCCCCCCCTTCCACATTAGACAAATGTTTGAAACCTAATTTTGGTATCTTACCATCTAATCTTGTTAAAGAGATTTACCCAGGAGTGGGATATATTGAGTGAGATTATAAATGCATTGTAAAGTAAATTACAAGGTCAGGGCAGGAGTCCATTATTTAGACAAGTGCTTGAGCAAGGCTGGCTTGTTTTGGAATATGAGTGTTTGGGGCTCCTAAGAAGACCCTGCCAGCTTTTCATTCTGACTTGCTAAATGGAGGAATCATATAATTGATGAATTCCTCATTCCCACTCTTTAGCTCCCTGGTGAATTCTGTCCTTTTAAAAAAGTTACTGACAAATGCTAGCTGTGGGCTGAAGGAACTCTGCTAGCCCCTCTTTTAAAAGAGGGAGAAAGTTTATTTCTCAGTTATATTTTAAGCTCTGTCTTTTTTCAGAATCCCTAGGACATTATCCATTATTCTTATCCTTATCCTTAGGCCACCATCACTTGTGCCCTTTTTAAGGCTACAGTTGACTGGTAAACTGTTGGTTAGTTACTCCATATATGTATGCGTATATATATATATATATGTGTATATATATATATATACATATATATGCATGTATATATATATATATATAAAACACATACATGTACATTTTAATTTAGCTATCTCCCAAAATGAATGATTTCGTGAAGTCAAGCTGGCCCCCTCTTTGCCAAAGTGGCATTTACCACTCTCGGGTTCTTTTCAGCAAGAGAGAAATAATGTGACTTAAGCAGGGCCCCTCTCCAGACGGCTTGGCTACTGGCCAAAGAGTTGACTAGCTGAACTGTATCTTTCTGTTTCTTTCTCAACTGGAGCCGAGTCTCAGCCGAGGGCGCAGGATGTTGTATAATTTGGTTCACGTTGTTAGCCTCTCAAAATAATGAGGAGGAGGCTAGTGTAGCATTGCTCAGCCTGCTGCCTGTCATGGTGTTGGCGGCCTTAACTGTTCCTTCAACCAGGATGCTGTGTCTGCTGAAGTTGGCACCAGCCACTCCTCCTAACTCTTCTTCAGACTTGCATTTGCTGCACTGGGGGACAACTCCTAAGCATCTCGTGCAGCCTTTCAGTTAAATCTGAATTAAATTTTTCTTTTGAGATTTTCATGACATTCCTTGAGATTAAAAAATGGGTGTCCCCTTTGGGGGATTATGAATAGAATCCAGATTAGAACTCACCCATGGGCACATAGGCTGGGATGGGAGAATGTTGCTAGTCTTTGTTCTGTGGAAGAATTTTTTGAGTCCCTTCTCATTTTTACAATGTCAACAATTAGTATATTTCAAGTTAAGCCTCAGTAAGGCTACAGAGATGGTTAGTTTACCTTCTTCTTCCTTTTTGGCATCTAGATGGAATGATTGCCTATTTAGAAAATTCACCTGCCACTCAGAGGAGAATAGACTAAGATCATAGGATTTGGGAAGCAAAACAACTTTCCTCAGGTCACCTTGTCCGAGTCCCTCTTAACAGATGAGGAAACAGAGGCACAAAGAGATGAAATGGTTTGCCCCCAACCACAGCTTACGAGGTTGGAAGGTTCATAAGACATTTGCCAAGATCCCTAGAATACAGGGACCCTCATTCTCAAGCTTGAATTGGTTGGAATTTTTCTGCTTTGGGGTGTGGATACAGAATTCTTAGAACAGAGTTTAATGACAGGAAGACTGACTCATATATATTTATTGGGCATCAACCACCAGATGGGCCAGGCACCGTGTAGGCACAGGGGTAGGTCTGTGAGGGCTTAGGCATTGGGGTAGAGGGGCCGGCAGGGAAAACTGAGGGTGGAACATGAGTAAGCAATTGCTGATGCCGCCTCGGTGATTAAACATTGATGTTGCTGTTGTATTATTTTGCAGGTAAAGATGAGCCCAGCAGCTACACATGTACAACTTGCAAACAGCCATTCACCAGTGCATGGTTTCTCTTGCAACACGCACAGAACACTCATGGATTAAGAATCTACTTAGAAAGCGAACACGGAAGTCCCCTGACCCCGCGGGTTGGTATCCCTTCAGGACTAGGTGCAGAATGTCCTTCCCAGCCACCTCTCCATGGGATTCATATTGCAGACAATAACCCCTTTAACCTGCTAAGAATACCAGGATCAGTATCCAGAGAGGCTTCCGGCCTGGCCGAAGGGCGCTTTCCACCCACTCCCCCCCTGTTTAGTCCACCACCGAGACATCACTTGGACCCCCACCGCATAGAGCGCCTGGGGGCGGAAGAGATGGCCCTGGCCACCCATCACCCGAGTGCCTTTGACAGGGTGCTGCGGTTGAATCCAATGGCTATGGAGCCTCCCGCCATGGATTTCTCTAGGAGACTTAGAGAGCTGGCAGGGAACACGTCTAGCCCACCGCTGTCCCCAGGCCGGCCCAGCCCTATGCAAAGGTTACTGCAACCATTCCAGCCAGGTAGCAAGCCGCCCTTCCTGGCGACGCCCCCCCTCCCTCCTCTGCAATCCGCCCCTCCTCCCTCCCAGCCCCCGGTCAAGTCCAAGTCATGCGAGTTCTGCGGCAAGACGTTCAAATTTCAGAGCAACCTGGTGGTGCACCGGCGCAGCCACACGGGCGAGAAGCCCTACAAATGCAACCTGTGCGACCATGCCTGCACACAGGCCAGCAAGCTGAAGCGCCACATGAAGACGCACATGCACAAGTCATCCCCAATGACGGTCAAGTCTGACGACGGCCTCTCTACCGCCAGCTCCCCGGAACCCGGCACCAGCGACCTGGTGGGCAGCGCCAGCAGCGCGCTCAAGTCCGTGGTGGCCAAGTTCAAGAGCGAGAATGACCCCAACCTGATCCCAGAGAATGGGGACGAGGAGGAAGAGGAGGACGATGAGGAAGAAGAGGAAGAGGAGGAAGAGGAGGAGGAGGAGCTGACGGAGAGCGAGAGGGTGGACTACGGCTTCGGGCTGAGCCTGGAGGCGGCGCGCCACCACGAGAACAGCTCGCGGGGCGCGGTGGTGGGAGTGGGCGACGAGGGCCGCGCCCTGCCAGATGTCATGCAGGGCATGGTGCTCAGCTCCATGCAGCACTTCAGCGAGGCCTTCCACCAGGTCCTGGGCGAGAAGCATAAGCGCGGCCACCTGGCCGAGGCTGAGGGCCACAGGGACACTTGCGATGAAGACTCGGTGGCCGGCGAGTCGGACCGCATAGACGATGGCACTGTTAACGGCCGTGGCTGCTCCCCGGGCGAGTCGGCCTCGGGGGGCCTGTCCAAAAAGCTGCTGCTGGGCAGCCCCAGCTCGCTGAGCCCCTTCTCCAAGCGCATCAAGCTCGAGAAGGAGTTCGACCTGCCCCCCGCCGCGATGCCCAACACAGAGAACGTGTACTCGCAGTGGCTAGCCGGCTACGCGGCCTCCAGGCAGCTCAAAGATCCCTTCCTTAGCTTCGGAGACTCCAGACAATCGCCTTTTGCCTCCTCATCGGAGCACTCCTCGGAGAACGGGAGCTTGCGCTTCTCCACGCCCCCCGGGGAGCTGGACGGAGGGATCTCGGGGCGCAGCGGCACGGGAAGTGGAGGGAGCACGCCCCATATTAGTGGTCCGGGCCCGGGCAGGCCCAGCTCAAAAGAGGGCAGACGCAGCGACACTTGTGAGTACTGTGGGAAAGTCTTCAAGAACTGTAGCAATCTCACTGTCCACAGGAGAAGCCACACGGGCGAAAGGCCTTATAAATGCGAGCTGTGCAACTATGCCTGTGCCCAGAGTAGCAAGCTCACCAGGCACATGAAAACGCATGGCCAGGTGGGGAAGGACGTTTACAAATGTGAAATTTGTAAGATGCCTTTTAGCGTGTACAGTACCCTGGAGAAACACATGAAAAAATGGCACAGTGATCGAGTGTTGAATAATGATATAAAAACTGAATAGAGGTATATTAATACTCCTCCCTCACTCCCACCCGACACCTCCTTTTTTCACCATCCCCCCCTACCCCATAGTCCTCCAGCCCCAGTCCCTGTAGGATTTTTTCTAGTCCCATGTGATTTAAACAAACAAACAAATAATAAACAAAAGTAACGGAAGCTAAGAATATGAGAGTGCTTGTCACCAGCACACCTGTTTTTTTTTCTTTTCCTTTTTCTTTTTCTTTTTTTTTTTTTTCTTTATGTTCTCACCGTTTGAATGCATGATCTGTATGGGGCAATACTATTGCATTTTACGCAAACTTTGAGCCTTTCTCTTGTGCAATAATTTACATGTTGTGTATGTTTTTTTTTTAAACTTAGACAGCATGTATGGTATGTTATGGCTATTTTAAATTGTCCCTAATTCGTTGCTGAGCAAACATGTTGCTGTTTCCAGTTCCGTTCTGAGAAAGAGAGAGAGAGAGAGAGAGAGAGAGAGAGAGAGAGAAAGACCATGCTGCATACATTCTGTAATACATATCATGTACAGTTTTATTTTATAACGTGAGAAGGAAAAAAAGTCTTTTGGATTAACCCTCTATAGACAGAATAGATGGCACTGAAAAAAAAAAACCTATCAGCTAAATGTCTGTCTCTAAAGGGTTAAATGAATCAATTGGAGAGGAAAGAGAAAGAAAGGCCTTGAATTGACAAATTAACAGAAAACAGAACAAGTTTATTCTATCATTTGGTTTTAAAATATGAGTGCCTTGGATCTATTAAAACCACATTGATGGTTCTTTTTACTTGTTATAAACTTGTAGCTTAATTCAGTGTTGGGTGAGGTAATGAACCCTAGGACCTAGCATATTTCTCACAACAATGGCTACCTAAAAATATAACCCATTATGTCCTAGTTAATCATCATTTTCCCTTTAGTTTAACTTTTGTGAACAAAAACTGATTATACCAGTATAAAAGCTACTTTGCTCCTGGTGAGAGCTTAAAAGAAATGGGCTGCTTTGCCCAAAGTTTTATTTTTTTTAAACAATGATTAAATTGAATGTGTAACATGCAAAAGCCCCGGAACGTGATTAAATACATTAGTAAGGAGTTCATTTTGTGAAGATACTTGTTTGAAATAATATCTTTTAAAAATTCTGGCACTAAAAGAAATAGATCCAGATCCACTTGGTTGTCAAATGGACAATCACATGATAAACTTAAAACCTAGTATACTATGTTAAAAAAAGAAGAGGCTGACAATGAGGTTTGACAGAGGGGAACAGAGGAAAAAAAAGAAGTGATTTATTAGCACAACATGGTACTATTTGCCATTTTAAACTAGAACAGGTATATAAGCTAATATTGATACAATGATGATTAACTATGAATTCTTAAAGACTTGCGTTAAAATGTGACATTCTTAAAAAAAAAAGAAGAGAAAGAATTTTAAGAGTAGCAGTATATATGTCTGTGCTCCCTAAAAGTTGTACTTCATTTCTTTTCCATACACTGTGTGCTATTTGTGTTAACATGGAAGAGGATTCATTGTTTTTATTTTTTTATTTTTTTAAGTTTTTCTTTTTTATTAAGCTAGCATCTGCCCCAGTTGGTGTTCAAATAGCACTTGACTCTGCCTGTGATACCTGTATCTTTTCTCTAATCAGAGATACAGAGGTTGAGTATAAAATAAATCTGCTCAGATAGGACAATTAAGTGCACTGTACAATTTTCCCAGTTTACAGGTCTATACTTAAGGGAAAAGTTGCAAGAATGCTGAAAAAAAAATTGAACACAATCTCATTGATGAGCATTTAAAAAAAAAGAAAAAAAACTAAAAAACTTTGCCAGCCATTTACTTGACTAATGAGCTTACTTACTTGGACGCAACATTGCGAGCGCTGTGAATGGAAACAGAATACACTTAACATAGAAATGAATGATTGCTTTCGCTTCTACAGTGCAAGGATTTTTTTGTACAAAACTTTTTTAAATATAAATGTTAAGAAAAAAATTTTTTAAAAAAACACTTCATTATGTTTAGGGGGGAACTGCATTTTAGGGTTCCATTGTCTTGGTGGTGTTACAAGACTTGTTATCCATTTAAAAATGGTAGTGGAAATTCTATGCCTTGGATTACACACCGCTCTTCAGGTTGTAAAAAAAAAAACATACATTGGGGAAAGGTTTAAGATTATATAGTACTTAAATATAGGAAAATGCACACTCATGTTGATTCCTATGCTAAAACACATTTATGGTCTTTTTTCTGTATTTCTAGAATGGTATTTGAATTAAATGTTCATCTAGTGTTAGGCACTATAGTATTTATATTGAAGCTTGTATTTTTAACTGTTGCTTGTTCTCTTAAAAGGTATCAATGTACCTTTTTTGGTAGTGGAAAAAAAAAGACAGGCTGCCACAGTATATTTTTTTAATTTGGCAGGATAATATAGTACAAATTATTTGTATGCTTCAAAAAAAAAAAGAGAAACAAAAAAGTGTGACATTGTACAGATGAGAAGCCATATAATGGCGGTTTGGGGGAGCCTGCTAGAATGTCACACAGATGGCTGTCATAGGGGTTGTACATATCCTTTTTGTTCCTTTTTCCTGCTGCCATACTGTATGCAGTACTGCAAGCTAATAACGTTGGTTTGTTATGTAGTGTGCTTTTTGTCCCTTTCCTTCTATCACCCTACATTCCAGCATCTTACCTTCATATGCAGTAAAAGAAAGAAAGAAAAAAAAAAAAGGAAAAAAAAAAACCAATGTTTTGCAGTTTTTTTCATTGCCAAAAACTAAATGGTGCTTTATATTTAGATTGGAAAGAATTTCATATGCAAAGCATATTAAAGAGAAAGCCCGCTTTAGTCAATACTTTTTTGTAAATGGCAATGCAGAATATTTTGTTATTGGCCTTTTCTATTCCTGTAATGAAAGCTGTTTGTCGTAACTTGAAATTTTATCTTTTACTATGGGAGTCACTATTTATTATTGCTTATGTGCCCTGTTCAAAACAGAGGCACTTAATTTGATCTTTTATTTTTCTTTGTTTTTATTTTTTTTATTTGGATGACCAAAGGTCATTACAACCTGGCTTTTTATTGTATTTGTTTCTGGTCTTTGTTAAGTTCTATTGGAAAAACCACTGTCTGTGTTTTTTTGGCAGTTGTCTGCATTAACCTGTTCATACACCCATTTTGTCCCTTTATTGAAAAAAAATAAAAAAAAAATTAAAGTACACAATGTAAGCTTCTTGTGTCCTCATTTGACACACTCTGTAAATTACTTCAAGAAAATAACAGGTTTTAAGAGAAGGCCAGTCAGTCTTTTTCAAGATTATTTCTCTGGGCATTTTGATGCGTGTCTTATACCCTAAAGGAACTTACTTACTATATTAAAATAGACATCTCAAACCATGGATATAGTTATTAGGCTTTACAATTTTAGAATAATTTTCAAGAAACTGAAGGTGTTTTCAGTCTGATGTTAAAAACTTTTGTTCCATCTCTTAGCAGAAATCCATTCAGCTTATTAAGTGAAAAACTTGCTGGTAATAGCATCTTCAACTTTTATTTCCTTTGGATTTTTTGCTGTTCTTGTTGTCTAAAAGTTCTTTTCTATTCTCCCATCATTGTCCTATCTTAGAATGTGATGTAAAAAAGGTTTTTTAAAAAGAAATCAGCTCTTTAGTTTCTACCTAATAGTCATTCCTCATAACAAGAACGACCCCAGCCCTCAGACCTAAAAATCCAGAGACAAAGGCATCAACTAAACAAACAAGCAAACAAACCAAAAAAGGAGGGAGGAGAAAAATGAGCAGAAAGTAGCGACCAGGGGTAGCCAGACAGAGCCAACATTCTGGAATCAGACCCTGCTTTCTAGAGATGAGGGTGGCTTGCTTTGTGGTTCTGAGACCCCACAGACCTTACGTGCGACAGATCGTTTCCATGTTTTCCTAGGGTCTACCTGGCTGGCAGCAAGTGAGAGTGGGAATACCCTTCAGTTATCTTTCGACCAACCAACAGATTTATGCAATGCCTTTGAAAAGCAAGTTAGGCCTATTTTTTAAAATCTCTTCTTACCAATCTGTGTTGTCGGTTTTACAAATACTGCATGTCGCAGCATCAATTTGCTTTATTACAACACATGCCTCTGTGATACTGTGTCCCTGTTCCCAGTGTAGATGAATGGATCCGACATTGTTCTTATTTTTGTAAAAACCAAAACAAAAGCTGTTCTGTCGTCTTCTTGTGGTAGCATTTTTTTTTTCTGTTGCTCAGTTCTTTGCCCTAGTACCAGTTGAGGTGGTCTTTTCATGTAATGCCTTTCATCTAAGGCAAGAAGAGTTTTATCTTTTTAAAGTATAGAGAAACTAGGTTTTTTGTTTTTTTTAAAGCCAGTTTGGGTGTGAATCAGAGTCCACTAAGAGGATTTTGGAGAACATTGCACAGGAGCTAAGATGGGATGGGGGCAGAGTACCTTGGAGAACTTGGTGTTTGTCAGTGAACTGAAAAAAGATGTGTGTGTTTTAGATTAGGTTACTCCAAAATGGAATCCAAAATGCTGTTTGAGACAGATAGAAATATTCCCTGGTGCCATGCCGGTTTTAGACATGCTGACTTCTGTTCCACCATATTAAATGGCCATAAAACTTCCGTGTGTCCCTATTGCTCTTTTATTAGGAGCTCTGGAGTGCAGCTGTGTAGGTTTTATATACAATATTCATTTTAATTTCTCAGTATATGATGCTCTTAGTGTAATTAGGTTTTGCATCTGACAGACAGAATTAATGGTGGATACGGTATACGTGTATGTTCAGATTTCTTAAATCAAATGGGGAACGGGGAGGGGTGCAAACATCTGATGATAAATCACAGATTATGCTTGATTTACATGGTCCCAAAGTTAAATAAATTTATTGGGAGACAGGTTCTTCAGGTTACTTCTCATGACTTACTGAAGCCTTCTGATAAAATATTATTTCTGAAGCTTACTGAACAATAGGAGCATGAAAACTTAAGTCAAAAAAATAAAACTTGTAAGTGGCATTTTGCATCTGGAGTCCTAAAATTTAAAAATCATAGTATAAAATAATATTTTAAAAAGTCCCACAGTAAGATGAATTCCTAATATATTTTTAAAATGAAGAAATACTAAGAACGGTAATATCTCCCCTAAATTCTCAGTTAATTTTTTGTAACTATTGATGCGCTTGCTGATGAAATGTTCCCTATGTACTCAAAATCCTGATGCTTAAGATGTTTCTTTTTATCTTCATTTTGAGAGCAACTTAACAAATAGGAATACAGCAAATACTCTTTCACAGATTTGAACCCCAAAGCTCTTCCAGGGCATATACTACCTCCTTTCTGAGCCTGTTTGCTATCCTCTCGTTATTCAGGACCTGCAAAAGGACTGAAACCAACATGTCTTAAAGGTTGCTAAGAGGTGGGGTGAACGTGGGTCTTCATGTGTACCAGCTGTGGCAGGAAGTGTGAAGTGGTTTGAGTTTTTCCCAGAGCATTCTGTGGCTAGAACTGTTTATTTAAATACCATTTTTTTGTGTATGCAATAAGTCCATATTGTATATAACCATAGTACTTGAAGTGAGAATTCAAAAGGAAGTGGCAGAGAGAGGGGTTGATTTAGATATGATTTCAATTGGAGAAATAAGAAAAAGAGGTTGGTTATTCATAGACGCTAAAAGTTTTCAGGAAGGTACTAAGATTATTTGGGACCATTCCAAAAAGGGGTTGAGAAGCCTTACTAATGCTATCCTGCTTCTAGCACTTTACTCAGAGAGTGAGTAAGGGAGGAAATACAGTGTTTTCTGCTTTTAAACCCCCCACCCATCCCGAACACACACACACAAACATGATTGTTGGTGACTCTAGGAACTTTGCATTTGCATTCTCTACTGTGAATCTGTCACTCCTTTGTCTCTGGGCTTAGGGTGTTCAAGAATGCATCCATCTCATTTTTTTTTTAAACAACTTCCCTTAAAGAGATTGTGGGAATTTTGCCCATATGAGGATGGGATGGGCCATGTTCTTTCAACCTTGTTGGAAAATTGTTTTTGAAAAGAAGGTTAACTTTTAAAAGGCATGAGCCACTTAGCAAATTTTCCTTGGTGTCTCCTGCAGTCCGTCAGTCTTTCCAATGGAAAATAAACGAACGCATTTTTAGAGAAATGGACATTACATAGACAGAGTTGGGGTTGAGTACGTTTGCTCCAGGGCTCCTGGAGCTCACGCTGCAGACCCGAGTGGTTGAATCTGTGCTTGCTGGAGCCTTGGTGCCCCATTAGCCTGCTGTTCCATTTACTCCAGCTCATGGCCAGGGAATCGGCCTGCAGGGGGACAAGACTGTTTCTCTCTCTCTCTCTCTCTCTCTCTCTCTCTCTCTCTCTCTCTCGTTCCCAGTGTCATCAATGATCATGGAATATGATTAATTCCTCCCTTCCCATTGGGAAAACAGAGCAATACAGTTCACATGGGTCACTGTACTTAAGTACCTAAACTTGGCTGAACACAACTCAACGGTCTACCCAAATACTGTTTTTCCTTTCTGTAACATGGCAAAAACTATGTAAAGGAAGCACATGTATCTTTCAGGTCTTTCATATAGGCAGCAGAAAAGGCCAATGAAGCAATTTCCCTAAAGTTTCTTCTAAAACCGGCGCCCCCAGATCCCTAGGGGGCTGTGCTTTTAAATAACCTTGAATGTGGTACATGCCCATGCTATACTTTGTCTGTTAGGGCTTTAAATACTGGTGGCAGGTCAGACAAAGGGGTTTGACTGGGATATCAGCTCAGGGGGCCTCAACAACAGTGACTAGTGCTGGACTGGGAATGGAATTCCCCAGAGCCCACCTGGACACAGCAGGCCCCTCAGCTCAGGTCTCCACTGCTCAGGGGGGGAAGCCTGAGAGCAGCTGAGCCCCAGACCCCAGGCCTCCTGCGGCGCTGAGTCAGGGGAGAGGAGGCCCCAGGCCCCTGCTTCGGGTCGCCATGGCAACGAGGCCTGGAATGCCACAGAGGTAGCCCTCCTCCTCGGCACATCTGGACTCCCAGTTCTGCTGCTTCAAGTCAATGTCCACAGCAAGGGAGGAACCCGGAGGAAATATCCACTCCCTTCTTCACCATTGCCTTCCCCCCTGAGAAACAAGGAAAACAATTTAAAAAAATTAAAAATAAAAGGAAAAAAAAGGAAAAGAAAAAACTGCATGTTTGAAAGAAACTACAGGCAGTTTTGGGTGCAATTTGAGAGCAACTATTTTGGGTTCTGGTTTTCTCTTCAGAGATTTGTTCGCCTCTTGTAAATCGTTGGCTGCTTTGACGTTGAACTTGATGACATTTCATGTTTTCGTTGTGCTGCTTTTACATCAATTTTGATTTTTTTGTTTCTTTATAATTTTATTATTATTTTAAAGAAGATGTCCCCCTTGTCCCCCTCCCTCCCCTGCTGTCCTCAACCAAAGGACTGTTTTCCTACTAAGTTTTCTCAGTCATAAGGGCAAGTGTTTCCTTCCAGGTGTGTCCCGAGTTTAGTAGGGCTATCATACCACTGGGTAGGGGGGGTCTGGGTCCTTTGGGGGAAGAGGTGGTGGGAGGCGTGGGAAAGCCACTCAGAGGTCAGATAACTGGGGAGGGGAGATGGCGTTGGAGACCATGCTTAAGATGCCAGTGGCTCGACCTGTGGTTGATTTAAGTCATAATTTTGAACAGCTAGTGAGAGAACAGAAAATCGCTGGGCCAAGTCACACCTGTACTTTTTTTTCCCCCCTCCTCTGTCTCCAACCTCTTTCTAGGTTCTTCACACACCCCCATTCGGCGTAGTACCCAGAGAGCTCAAGATGTGTGGCAGTTTTCGGATGGAAGCTCGAGAGCCCTTAAGTTCTGAGAAAATTTGAAGTCCCCAGGGCCGGGGTGGACCCGTACCGCCCAGCCGACGTTCAGCGTGGTCTGTCATCCTGCTAGTTTGTGATGTTTTCTGACAGTAGCCTCCAAGAAGCCGTTGTGCGAAGACAGAATCCTGCGGAGTCCTTCCAGCCTGGGCCTGCAGTGCCATTTTATTTATATTTTTTAATAAAAAGTAAAAACAAAAAAACAGACCCCCATTGGAACAGTGAATCAGTCCCATACAGAGGGCCCTCGGACCATCGCTGTCCCAAGCGATGTCAAGCCCTTTTGAAACCAGCCAACCTAATTACCCGTATTGTGGAAATGAGCATGAGCCCCCCCCCACCCCTTGTTTCTATACATTCTCTGTTGTCTTTTAAAAAGTGTGCTTAACATTGACACAATAAATGTTGGAGCTTTAGGTGGTGTTTGCTTGTTCTTTAATTTTTAATGCTCAGAAGACTGCAGCTGCTTATGACTTTGTATTTCTGTACCTGTTTCCTGCAGCTGCCCATCGGGTGGGTAGGAGGAACAGAGTTGAGGAATGGGCAGGAGGTATAGGAGGGGAATGGCTTTCTGCTTATCAGATGGCATACATTTTCAAGGAGAATCAGAATGCAAAGCTTGGGAATAAATCGTAGCAATATCATAATTAATGTAGTAGTAGTGTTGCTGTTTATTAATGCTGAAGTGTGGTTTTCCTAACTGTCTGACTTATAATTTGCATACCATTAAATAATGCATAATATGGCACGCTGAATCCTGTTTTTCAAATATATGCTTTTGGTGGCTACCGTGCAGGATTTGAATTTGTCTTTTAATTTAGCTCAAGAAAGATAATGTCACTGGGTGAGTGATAAATCCTAAAGAGGTGATAAATGTCAGGAGTTGCTTATTAAATATTCTAATTTTAGGATCCCAAACCTTCAGCAAATATATCTTAATGCAGACAAACAAACAAACATAAAACTTCTTTAGTACTTACATCAGGACATTTGGGGCAGATTTTATAAGGTGAAAAAAATGCAAAAAGGAAAGAGGTTCACATCAGAATAGACTATTGGAATCATAGTAATGCCCCTTTCCTTAGAAATTAGTGACACTAATCAGTGAGATCTACAAACAGGTGATAAAAATTCCTTCTGGCCCAGTTAATTTGTCAAAACCTTTACTCAATATGGTGGGGTTGTCTGTTTGTTAGTTTTACTACCTAGAGATTCAGAAGGGAATTAGAGATAATAGAGCACATTAAAAATAATAGAACATATTATAAATAATAGAACTCAGATACCTGCGTATAATAGATTACACATTGGCTGTGAACCTAAGTGGGGAAAATATTACCCAACCACCCTCTGGCTCGATTACCTAGCCTAGTGAAAAGATAGCAAAATAATTGGCATCTGGATTCCTTCCTGCTTACTCATCATAAATAATAGTATTCTACCTTATGATTTTACACAGTGCTCTCAGGGGCATTACTTCATCTGATCCTCACTGGGACAGATCTCACTGCTTCCACTGTATGGATGAGGAGACCAAGGCTCATCAAGGTGAAGGACTTCCTGGAGACCGTATTATAAGAGGGAAAACAGAGAAGCCATATTTCTGATTTCTAGTCCAGAGCTGATCACTGAACTCTAACTGATCAAAGGCAATGTCTCTCTCTAGGGTGCCTCTCTCTGTTACACACAGGCCACACACGTTCATAGGCAAGCATGTGTGGTTTACAGAGACCAAGATGCCCATTGGTAAAGGCACCAAAAGTTGTTTCTTGCTACTCACAGCTGTGTGCACTGAAGAAGAGAACTTGGAACAAGGGCCCATCCTTGCCATCTCTTTTTCTCAGTGGCTTTTCCATGACAAGTAAATAACCCTGACTGCACAGTTCTCCTTGATGTATTTTTGAAAGTTCCTAGGTGAGGATGGGACTTCCAGACAAGAAATTATTTCACAAAGAAACTCTCTCCCTGCCTCATGTTCTGTCTCTGTATCATTGAGAATTAGGACCTAGAGCAATTCCAGGAAAGCATCCTCCCTAAATGTGCTGAGCTCCTTGCTAATACCTGGGAAACATGGTACCACTTTGAAAGGTGGACCCAAACTGGAACAGAACAATCATGGGGTTGAGATAACTTTGGCCTTGGAAACTGAACTTGATGTTTGTTCTCTATACTTTCAAATATGATCTGTGTTTCCACCCGCATCTCTTATTTCTTTTAAGAGTTAGTTTCTAAATCAATGGGTATTTCTAGAAGTAGAGTTTTTTTGGAGGGGAGGGAACCAAAGTTAATAAAGGATATCTTCTTTTCTCTTTAGAGAAGAAACATCTTTCACTAAAAACAAAAACAAAACACTCCGTGTCTTCCTTCATACCTTTTTTAGTTGAAAGAAAATAAAAATTCATTTATGGGACTCATTATGAAATGGTGTTATGCTAGGGTTGGTTTGAAACTCATACAATTGATGAGTTGGGAAGTCATCTCTGTGCAATATGTCAAGGTCATGGTTATTTGAGAATGGTGGAATCAGGGGAAGGGACTGACAAATCTGACTGGGGTCCTCACTGTGCCCTCTCTGGAGAGTGGAACTTCACATTGCAGAGAGATTAATTGGTTGCCCAGCATGCACTGAGCACAGATTAGAGGACACAGTGCCAGTTACTCAGATGGGGGGGGGACCAAGTAGGGCCATTTTTCTTACTCTCCTAATCTTGGTCTATGCCCATCAATTTTGTGATCTGCCCAGATTGTCACACATTAAAAAAAAAAAGGTCTGTAAGACTTTGGGGTCCACGATGGCAGAGAGCAACTTGGAGCCCCTACAGCACTTAGCACCCAGCCTGTGGAATATTGGCTGTGACTGAGAATTAATTGACTCAAAACCTAGTGATCATTTAAAGAAAAATCTTAGACAAGGAGAGCAAATTTAGATTCTACTGAGGCCTAACTGAGTTTCTCAAACCTTGGCAGAATATTTCCTGGGCTCTTTTGCTTCAAGTTTTCAAGAGCTTTTGGATTAGAGCCAAGCGTTTCAAGCAGTCATGCATTTGTGTGCATTGACTTTTTAATTTTATTTTATTTGGAAGACCAGATAGTGATGTTAATGTTGAAGATTATTAATATTAATACAGAATTTTTAAACCTCAGTATTAATGTTTGTTCCTATTTTAAAAATCTTATTTTCCAAACCAGTGTCCTAAAAGTGGCCGTAGAAAAGATTAGAATTACAATATTTTTGTAGGTTCTTGGTTCTCAGAGTGCATGACATAGCTTTGGCTCTTTATTGGATACAGGTTGAAGGAAACAGATTTGAGGAATTTTGAGTCTGGTGGAAGGTTTAGAAGCAACAGATGTTTGCAAGCACACCTTCCTTCTTCAAGAATTCATCCTGTCTGAGGAAAAAAACTGGCTTTGCCTTTCTCTCCTCTGACTCCATAGTAGGGTCAACACTCTTCATTTGCACTCCACTGGGGGTGACAAGCCAAAGGACTTCTTGTTCCAGCAAAATCTAGAAGCAGAGGATATTTTCCTTCCTGTAAATCAAAATACTTTATCGCTAATTACATTACCTTTCTTCTTGCTTTATATATTTTTAAAAAATGCTCCAAGGGAATATGTAAGGATTATAGAACACTTTGGTATAGGAGATAGAATCCATTTTCCTTGTGACTCCATAAAAATGAGGTAGGAAAAGAATAGGCTAAGGCTGAAAGGAACCAGAACAATCTTTCATTTCACAGATGGGACAACAGAGGCCCAAAGATAAAGGGAAAGGTCACATGGTGTGGGAAAACAACCAAGCTTGTGACCACACAGTTCCTTAGTGGCTGAGCCAGAGTTGGGACCCAAACCCCCAGTGGAAGGAATTCAAGTGGCAAATCTCTCCCTGGCGACCTACTAAACTCGAAACCAGAATGACAGAAAAGTGTGCATCTCAGAAGGATTTAAGAATAAATCAAAAGCTTGTTTGTTGGTGCCCAGCCTAGCGAGCAACACTCAGTCTGATTTGTACTTCAAGGATTTCTAAGTAGTATCCTTGTGATAGAGAACATTTAGGCCACTACTTGGAAGGATTCTTTAATTCACCCCTTCACTGGTAGAAATAAACTTATGGACCAAAAATTGCTGAGAGATGACTTTTCAAGTTAAAAGGGCATAAAAAAGAGCTACTCATCAAACCAGATTCATCTCAAATGACTTAAATAGATCTCACAATCTGTTCCATTCTCTAGACAGGATTTAAGAGAAACACCCACCTAATTTAAATTTCGAGGCCACATCACATCCTGTTAGGGAATCCAAAGCCCCAATAGCATGACCTGAATCTTGTTACTGGGGATATTTCATTTTGAGTTCAAAGGTGATGAAATAGCAATGAACTAAAGGGAGGGCTGATGGAAATGGCCTATAACTCTGGGTTGTGAGGATTGTCATACTTATTTATGCCTCACGTGCTTTCTCTGTGCAAGATGAAGCCTTTTTCCTTTCCCCTGCCCCTGCCATCAGGGCTCCTGGTTCTGTTTGGAGATGTACATATTCTGCTTTGCCCTTTCTTCGATCTGCTGTGCTCAGCTCTTCCGCTGTCATTTCTCTTCTTGCCTATCACCCTTTGATTCACATTTACTTCTTGAAGAGGACACAGTTGGACTTTGAATGTCTAGGGGCCCCCGATGGTGCTGCAGGTGTGCGTGGCAGGTGTTTAGAGCCTGCACAGGCAAAGTTGACCCTGGAATAGCGCAAAGCAGCGGGCAGCCTTGCTGGGCAACAGCAAATCAAATGTCCCTGCTGAGGATGGTCTGAGAGGAAGTAAGCTGCTTGATTTTCCCTCCTGGTGATGGTTCCCTGCATTTCCTTAGATGGTAATACAAACAGGCAACTCCTGCTGCGTTTCCAGTCCCTTTTACCCCATGTCCCCTGCTGGTTTGTTCTCTCCTTTCAGATAGGGAGACAGCAAACCCAGAACTCAAGACCACCTTCCTTCTTCTGGGCTCTAGGATTTTCAGAGAGTGGCTCACGCCCCTATTTCTCAGTGACTGATTTTGCCTGTTGCTCACTTCACTACACAAAGGGGGGAAAACCAAAATGCAAATATTCCTCTTCAGAAACTCACCCAAAGCTCAGAACTCAGGAACACAAGAGATTTTCCTTTATGGTGGTCCTCTTTACCTATAGTTATTATATCTTATTTGCGGCTCTTTTTTTTTTTCACCTTCTCTGTGAGTGCGTTTTCTTTTCCCTTGGACACAGGCTGATGTGCCAGGGGTGGCCTCCTGCACTCTAATGGTCCAGATGGATGGGTGGTGCTGGTCTCTGAGCTTGAAGCTCAGGGTTGCAATCCTGGTGTATCATTGCCAGGCAGGCATAACTTTTGTCCCCTCTTTCTGTACTTGATCTATTTCTAGGCCTGCTCCTCCTTGCTACCTACTGCTTCTCAGAAGCACATGATAGTTACAATGGCATGGACATTCAATGTTTTGGATGCTGGGTGGGGTTGGGAGGACTGCCATCGGGTCTTGATGGTGGTGGGGAAGTGAAGTTGCGGTCCATTCCAACCTAGTGGACTTCCGTTTGCTTTTGGCTAGTCAACTTTTACTCTTTATAAGCTTATGTCCCAGAAAAAAAAGCAGCAGTGATTTTCATTTGGAAGCGAATGCTGTCCTCATGCTGGCATTTTTAAAATGGCTGCGAGGGTGGCACAAGTGCAGTACTGGAAAACAGAGCTCTCCCACAGGGCCTTGGGCATCTCCCTGAGGCGGGCAGGGCACCACACATCTGCTGCTGCCGGGGGATGGAGGGCCAGGATGTGTCCGAAATGCCATCTCTGACTGAGAACATAAACCTTCTCATCCTTGGCTGGCAGACTGCCCAGAACTTGGTAAAGAGGAAAAACGTGGCTAAAAGAAATAATGACATGCACCAATGTTGAGTGAGAAAGCACCACATTCTAGGCACAGAAACAAGTGTCTTCTGGGTTCTTTTTCATAAACCATCCTATGGGATAGTCACTATTGTTATTCTCCTTCCACTAAAAACTTAAGAGAGATTAAATGACACTTTATAAACTACTATAAACCTAGTACTGGTAATTTTATAAACCAACTTTATAAACCTAGTACTGGTACTGTCTGTGATCTGGCTCCAGAACCCTCACTCCTAATCTCTACAAATTGAGTATAGATTGATTTCTAGAATTTTGTCCCCCTTAGTAATGCCAAAAGCTGAATGTGCCATGTTAAAAAATATTAACAACAATGCCAACTAAACTGATTAGGAAATCTATTCAAAGTGGCTTTGCTTTGAAGGTTTGGTCCCATTGACTATTGAGCAAGGCAGGTGTCCTGATTTCCAGTGGCTCTTGTGATTCTGTCCATTCTTGTGCTGGGAGGACCACTTACTTCAATTCTGTGAAGCATATCTGAAGAATTCACTTGGGAATCTTCTCCATCTGCAGCAAACCTCATCCATTTGTTCAATCAACAAATATTTATTAGGTCCCTGCTATATGCAACCTACTGAGTTAAGTGCTGGGGAAGGGATGTGAAGAGGTAAAAGACACAGTCATTGCCCATCAGAACTTGCCACCAGTGGAGAATTAAATTAATTAGAATCCTACTAAATAACTGGTCTCAGTTAAGCTGATGCAGTGAGAACAGTGGGCCTTTTAAAATGCTAATATATAATTCACTTTGCCAATGTAGACAGCAGTCCCAGACAAGGGGTTTCAGCACTCTGGAATAAATGAGAATGTTATTCTTTATATTTTATCAGTAGGATGTTTTTTAAATAGTGAGGGTGAGTATACATTGATGTTTCCTCATGTATTTGGCCCATTGCTACTTGTAAATAATAACATTAGATGATTTATAAAGAGTGTGGTAATAGAAACATGGTCTTCATCCTGTGATTGAAGATAAGTGACCTATACAGGGGAGAATTCCATGTATTGTAACCTCCTGGGTTGACCTGTAACTGATTACTTGCTGCTAGTTCCTTCTAATGGAACCCAACACAGAAATCTGTACTTCTCCCATGTGCAGAAAAAGAATCTGTCTCAGAACATCAGTGTTTACATAGTTATTTCTCCCACCAAACAATGTACAAGGTGGCATCCTAGGCACTTGGGGAACTAGTAGGAGGTCCAGGACCCATCCTTGTCCTCAGAGAGATTATAGTCAGTCTTCCTTGGATGGATAAGATTTTAAGCATATAAACATGCAACAGCCAGGGTTAGGGGTGCAAGATGATTCATTCCTAAACAAGAGATACAAACTGGAAGGATGTAGAGGGGGAGATCATTCTCTGGGGCCCAAAGAGATGCTGGGCTTGTAATTTCTCCCAGAATCCCGTCACCTCAAAAGTAGACTAGGATTTAGATGATAGGGAGAAAGGCTGAGGGCAAACTAGTTCAAGGAAGTACTGTGCACTGGAGGGCAATGTGACAGAAAGAGATTTGTCTATAAGAATATTGGAAACTGATTAAAGATAATGTTGGAAACTGACTTGGTTCATATTCTGAAGACTTTTTTTTGGGGGGGGCAGGTTCAGGGGATTGAACTCTGGGGCACTCAACCACATCCACAGCCCTATTTTGTATTTTTATTTAGAGACAGGGTCTTACTGAGTTGCTTAGTGCCTTGCTGTTGCTGAGGCTGGCTTTGAACTCATGATCCTCCTGCCTCAGCATCCTGAGCCACTAGGATTACAGGTGTGCACCACCTCGCCCAGCTGGAGATTCTTGAATGATAGGCTAAGTGGTTTTTATCTTATCCTATAGTTAATAAATTTAAAAAAAAACACTTATACTCAATAAATGAGTTTTCAAAATCGTGTCCATAGAAAAGTTTTAGGGCAAAGGTAGCAGGGCATGGAATGAATTAAAGAGGAACTTAAAGGAAGCCAAGAGACCAGTAGGAGGCTAATCGTGGAGGGTGTTGGCCATTCATAGAGGAAGACCTTTGCTGTGAGTATGGTGTCTAAGTCAAATTATTTAGTTATCCTTGCCACATTCAAACAGAGAGTAGTTCCAGTGTTCGAAGTTGTACCTAAATTCCCCATTTGCACAGGTATAGATTCATCTCAGACTGTCCTTAGAAGCCAACTGAAAGTCTTTCTTATTGGTTAATGGTTGTTAGAAACCTCCCCAACAGAATCCTGAAGATACAGACCCTGAGGCCCAAACAGGTCAGTTAGATCCTAGAGGTGGACTATTTTTATATTACAAAGGAAGACATCGTGTCTCATCAAACATTTAACACTTTAGCATCATGTCTCAAAGCAGAATGATAAACCCAGCTAGAAAAAGAACAGAAAGCTGTATGTTTTTTGTAGGTCAGCCAGATCCATGGGCTTTTGGGTAGAAGATTCAAGAATTTTTTGATTTTCCTATTTGTAAAAATCGTGTTATGTTGCTTTTTATTTGCGATTTGTTTGCCAGAATGTCCTATAATAATATTAGTTGATTGTCATTTGGTCATAACATGGGATGAATTTCACAATGAAGGCATGGACTGAAGCAAGAACAAGCATGCTCACATGGAATCAGGGAAGAATTCTCAGCACAAAGTAAGGCAGAGCAAGCTGGGCTTCACTCTCTGGAAGCTTATGTTTCAAAAATAGAGAACTTGTATTTTTGCATTGCATTCCTGAGTTACATAATCTGGTATCCTTCCTTACCTTCCTGCCTACCACTCTGTTTTCTTAGAGACAGAACTGGTCTACTAAAGTCTAGTGTTGTAGAAAGGATATTTAAGGCACATAAAGAATTTGGTTTTGTCTGGATGCAGTGGCTCACACCCATAATCCTGACAATTTGGGGCTGAGGCAGGAGGATCACAAGTTTGAGGCCAGCCTCGGCAACTTAGCAAGACCTTGTCTCAAAATAAAAGATAAAAAGGGCTGGGGTTGCAGCTAAGTGGGTGAACATTCCTATTAAGTGGGTGAACAATCTCCAGTACCTCCAGGAGAAATAAAGGAAAGAAGGAAGAAAGGAAGGAAGGAAGGAAGGAAGGAAGGAAAAATTAGCTCTTGGTGCTGAGTTACAAACTTTCCATTTTACCCTAGAATTTCTCCCAGAGTCCCATCATCAATTCTTGCAGCCTGTGCATGGCCATAAGTTCCATCAACAGCCAGCCCCACCTCTGGGGATGGTGTCCTAGGAACAGGATGTAAATACATGCTAAGAATCAGTCCTAAGTGAATGGCTGAGTCACTTGAGAAGTTCAACATAAGTGGAAATACTCCCCTGAGCTGTAGAAACACTTTGTTATTACTAGGATGGCCCAAATTTTTCCTTCCACTGAAATACAGTAGATTTAAGTAAATATAGTAAATACAGCAAAATGTAAGCTAAATATCCCCCTATAGACTTTAATGAGAGATAGAGAAGGAAGTGAGGGCTCTGTGAGCAGAAGACAAACCCCCTTCAGTAGCTAAGCACCCCCTTTTCCGTGTGCACACTGGGCTCAATCTAGGCCTCAGGAACATTGTAATCACTCAGAGTCATTTGCACTTGGGTTTGCGCCTTCCAAGGACCTATTTGCATACACTCACCCTTTCCATTTTCCCAATCAGTCACAATTATGATATACGTACAGGAAGTGTGTATATATGAACAGTCACACTTATAATTCCTATGTATACTTTTATTTATAGCACATGTATATTTGTGTCCTGTGGTGCCGCCCACAGGCGCATCTGGACAGGAAAACATGTCTCACCTGTAATGACTGATGATCTCAAAAGCATTATTGGGCCTTGGATCTTCAATAGCCATCACTACTTGCTTCTAGAGTCTTACCCTCAGATACTGTACTCGCGCTGGCTCCTAACCTTCTCCGGGAGTTAAAGGGCAAAGCTAGAAAGCCTGGCTGGAGGAGGTTAGCATATCCTCTCCCAGCCTCAGGAGTCACTGTGTCTACAGAACAGATGTGGGATGGGCAGGAGCAGGGTAAACCTATCCCCTCTCCTACTGGAAATCACATTTAATTCTGACCCAAGGGGCCTCCGTGTCACAAATGGAGAGGTAATTAAGCTGCCAGACTCTGAGCCTTTTGGGGGGAGAGCGCTTAGGTTTTCACATCCAGTATATTTTTTGAAGAGCAGGGGTAGAGGTCAGAGAGACATGGGAAACCTTGAACGGGAGAAGAAACAAGATGACAGGTGTTGGGTATATTGTTGTTAGGTGACATGGATCAACAGAAAACATATTTAAAAATTAATCTGAGTTTTAAAAAGCTCTAAGAATTCAACCAGCATTCCTGATGGCGTGACAGAAGAGTTGGTTCACCAAGGTGCCCAGTGAGTGCTGATGGGAAAAGATGTGGGTTGAAGTACTCCTTATGCTATAATTATGATTACTTTATTTTATTTTATTTTTGAGGTCCTGGGGTTTGAACCCAGGGCCTCATGCATACCCGGCAGGTACCCTACCACTGAGCCCTCTCCCCAGCCCCAATTGTGATTGTTTTAAAAATGATTTTCGACATGGAAACATTTCACCTGCAGAGCCCTAGAGTCAGACCTCGAAGGACAGGAGCCCTCCCTCCATGGGTAACGACAGTTGGTTGTTAACCAACATAGCCAAGGATGGAGGCCAGTACCTAGAGGGAGGTGGCTGAGGAAACCAATCCCCAGGAGCAGTCCCCTGAGGAATGGCAGTCCCATTTCAGCCACTGCCAGCAAGGAACATTCCACTCGTTGCTACTCTGTGTTGATTTCAATGATCCCTCCTGGGTACTTGGCTGTGGTAGAGTTTGGAAAATCTGAAGCAAGAGAGATGACTTGTGATTTCCACTTAGGAGTGTCTTCTGGTCCAAGGACATGTGTGCATGCACATGTGTGCACGTGCCTATGTGTGTGTTGGGCCTGGATGAGGGTGGGGGTCCATCCCTTTATTACCACTCAGTTGCTTCACCCTGATGAAGTGGAAAGTACTCCCTCTTCTCATCACCTTCCTTTGGAACCAAGCTGAAAGAACTCTTTAGCATGGGCACCCTTAGTTTTTTTTTTTTTTTGATGGGCCAAGCTTACAGTTTTCAAAGTGCTATGACAGGATGGTTGCAAAAATAAAAAGCTAGTGAAAGCTTAGTCACAATATTTCTATAGCTGGCAATCAAAAGATCATATTGCATGCAACTGGCAAAATCATCATAGGAAAATTATGCATTTTCCAGAATACCTTATTCCCTTCTGTGTATTAAACATTACTTTAATATTCTGGTGACAATGTTTTATAATTAATCTAAATGTAAGGGAACGAACACACGAGAGATTATGTCTCCGTGCAAAGAGGTGAAAAAGCCTGTTTGGCAGTGGCAGACCAGATGACTGCCTCGACTCCTTTCACTTCTGAGCCGCCATGGAGACCGCGGAGGGCTAATATCCCCCACATCCTCTGTGAATGCAAACCTTCTGCACACTTTGGGGAGTAAAACCCTTTCACTCATAAGGGTGTTAATGTTAACACAGAAGAAAAGTGTTTTAAAAATTGCATTAGTTCATAGACTTATATTGAACTCATGAGGGGGAATCTAGCCCCAGAGAGATAAAAACTAAAGAGCTGAGCCATAAACCAGTATGATAACATCCTTATTATGAGATGCAAATTGAGGGACCCAATTCACTAAAACACATGTTACTGGTATTTAATTTTGCTTGTGGGAATATATCAGAAGTTGGCCTATGCCTTATGCACAATGTACTTAAAACGAGGGCGAGTAACTTTAGCTATAAAAAAAAGTGATAAAGAAGCACAGGGCAAGCCAGGATTGAGAGATAATTGCAAGAAGCTAATTTAAGTGTCAGTGTACACAGCTTGCTTTCCTGGCTTCGGCTTGGAGGCATGGCATTGGTGAGATGGAGGCAAGCAGAGCTGAGTTCTCGGTGGGGTGGCTGGCGTCCTGTGACCCCCACAGGGATGGCAGACCTCTGGGCGGGGCTGCAAGAGGCAGGCCCACGCCCCGTGGCCATTGCAGGAACTTCACTCAGTTCGTGGGTTTGTGAGCCTGTGGTTTCTAGAACAGAAGATCACTTCCTCCTGAGAAAGAGGTCAGTTCCTCTTTCCTGGGTGGTACAAACAGCCTGCAGAGGGTACTCGGACTTCCTGCCACCACGTCCACCCTGAGCAGGTGAGTTATGCTTCCCTCTCAGGGTGTATCTCAGAGGATGTCCCCCATGTCTCTCCAGGTGGTCATCCCTGTGGGGCTCAACAGACAAGGAAACTGTCCCTCAATTCTCACCTCCTTTCAGAAGCCTTCCTCATCCAAGGGGCTCTGGGATCTTCACCAGAGACTCAAAGTGTGACCCGCGGAGAACAGAGCCTCAGAGCGGCCCCCGAGAGCTTGGTAGAAATGCACAACCTGCAGCCTCTCCCCAGAGCTTCTGAGTCACGCTCTGCTTTTTAAGGAGATTCATTAAATTTTGAGAAGTATGGCTATTCTCACTCTCTGACCTATTGCACGGACTCTCATCCTGCATTTATCATTTAGGGTTAATAGTTTTTGCATAACTGAGAGGGTCCTCTAGATACTTGAAGTTTTCTTCAAAACTTGTGATTGGAAGAAAAAGTATCATAGGAAACAATGAATGCTTTGGAAACTATCAAGATAGTGTCTCCAAACACCAACTTAGATAATATGGGGGGTCAACTTGAGGGTAGTTGGGGAGGGACAGGGTGTCCAGCCTTTGGGGATTCATAAGTCTTCTGGGGATTTATATTTGTTCTATTGTTTATTCAAGTCTAAGAACCTAGTGATGTAAGGTTGGTGTGTCCCTGCCAGCCCTTTCTGGAAACAGGCCAGTTACTGCCCTGAGAGTGGACCTCAGAGGGTAGTGAGATGGGGGGAGTGAGAGGACAGAGGCCCCTAGGCCACCCTAGATGATAAAGCATGGAGAACCTCAGGGCAGGCTGCGTGAGCCTGCAGTGATTTCAGGGGCTCTTTGGACTACTTCTGGGTAGTCAACCTTTCATCACCTGAAATGGCCTCTAATAAAATGAAAATTCTTTTGTAATACAATTAGTAGAGAAAATGCTTATATGGCAAAGGCAGGTTGAGGTAACACTCAGGTTAAAGAACTACCAGTCAACCACTCACCACGTCTCGAGGCCTGTGTAGATACGGACCCATCCTGGTCTTGCAGGGTGAACTCAACAGAGTCCTCCTTCCCAGAGGTGGGAAATGGACTTGGACCAACAGCAAGAGGACTGGATGGAGAGTATGAATTTTGAAGTCTCTACTGTTGTCTTTGAGTTAGGCCCAGTTTACTTCGTACCAGGCAGGAGGACAAGAGGACCAAACAAGTTTTGACTCATTATTCAGTAAAAGATTTTGTTTTTGTCTTTAAGCCTGGGTTGGTTCAAACACAGTAGCGTGTTCCTAGGACTTCAATGTCCTAACTCCACCTAGCCTGCCCCACACTTTGTGGCGTCCCTGACAACAAATCCAGTGTCCTGCATATAATTCCTGAGTGATGAATAAACCCTTCACAGAGGGATGGGGCTATAGCTCAGTGGTAGAGTGCTTGCCTGGCATGTGTGAGGCACTGGGTTTGATCCTCTGCACCACATAAAACTAACTAACTAAATAAATAAATAATAAATAAATAAATAAAATAAGGGTGTCTATCTATAACTAAAAAAAAGTGTCTTATTAAAAAAAAAACCAAACAACCCTTCACAGATGTCCAGATGGAAGTGGCCTTTGGAAGGGCTGACAGAGCTCCAGTGGGTTATTTCATCCCTCCGGATGGATGTTGCCTCATTGTGTTGTCGCTGGGACAGCCACAGGCATTCTGGTCCCTGGAGAAACTAACATGTGAAGTGGGCATTTTTCTGGAGGCTTTTAAAGTTCGAAATGTACCTTCGGATTGATCTAAAGGCTCTCAGATGGGCAAGGGACTGGCTATGGTTAGGATGAGATTGCTACTCAACCCTCTCAAGGGGATTAAAATATTCATGTTTTTCCGATGTTGGGATTCAGTTCCTGACTTCAGATTCCCATTTGGTTGGTCTTTGAGAAGTCATCTCTGCAGGAGCTTCCTTGGGAATGGAGAGCCCTGAGTGCCTCCCTTTGGGCAGGCTCTTGCTCCATTTGGGTTTCACTCTCTCAGGTGGGATCAGAAGGAACAATCTGTGAGCCTCTGAGAGAAACGCCCCAGCTGAGGCGCTCCATTGCTGGGGCAGCAGCCCTTGGTTTTTGGAGGAGGCATGAAGAGAAGTTCATGGAGAGATTTCTTTCGCTTTAATTTTCAGTCACTGTCTTATCACTGCTGCTCTGTACCTTTGGGTGACCAACTTCTACTGAGCTCCCGAGCACTGCTGCACTGTGGTTTGACACAGGAAGGGCAGGGCTAGGCCTTCTTTCACTAACTGGGAGACTGAGCCAGAGGGGTTTGGTGCGCTCCTGAGATCCCACGTCGGGTTAGGAGTCAGGTCATCGGCCCCCCAGCCCCAGGTAGATGTTTAAGAACTGTGTCTGTGGACCACTGGTGTTCTCTGACAAGTTCAAGTCCTCTTCCTTGCTCTTCTTCCCAAGTCCAGTGGGTGGGTGCCCTCTCCTGGGGCAAACTCTGGCAGCTTCTCATCAGTGCTGAGCAGCCGCTTTCCTTGGCTTTCTTCACGCAACTCACAGAGCTCAGAGGCCTTAGGGTCCATTTATGGCTCAGGACAAATTTTACCCCATATCCCCGACCCCAGCCCCAAAGCAAGCAAACCTACAAGGCTGGCTATTAAAACAAAGACACAACACGTGTTGACGAGGAGGTGGAGGGATGGAATCCTTGGGCTAGCAGGAATATAAAATGGTGGAGCCACTGTGGATAACAGTTTGGCAATTCCTCAAAAAGTTAAGTATAGAACATATGGTAGGACCCAGAAATTCCACTCCTAGATATGGATCCAAAAGATTGAAAGCAGGGACTTGAACAGTGGTCTATAACACCCACATTCATGGCAGCATTATTCTCAATATCTAAAAGTGGGAACAAGCCATGACAGGAGCCTGGGGGTACACACAATGGAATAACATTCAGCCATAGAAAGGAATGGAATCTGGACATATGCCACCACCTGGACGGACCTGGAGAACATTATGCTAAGTGAAATAAGCCAGATACAGAAGGATCAGTATTGTATGATTCCACTCACTTGAGAGTCCCAGAACAGGCAAATTCATAGAGAAGGAAAGAAGAGTGGAGATTGCCAGAGGCTAAGGGGATGGTGGCCTGGGGAGTTAGGGTTTAATGGGTGAAGAATTTATGTTGGGGATGATTAAAAAAGCTCTGGAGGTGGTTCATGTATATTTTACCACAATAAAAAATAAAACTGTTTAAAAAAAACAAATAAGATCTATGCATGGTGGTGTGCACCTGAAATCCCAGCGTCTTGGGAGGCTGAAGCAGGAGGATGGTGAGTTTAAAGCCAGCCTCAGAAACTTAGAAAGGCCCTAAGCGATTTGGCAAGAACCCATCTCTAAAAAAAAATTAAAAAGAGGGCTGAGATGTGGCTCAGTGGTAAGTGCCTCTGGATTCAATCCCCAGTACCAAAAAAAAAAAAAAAAAAGCAAATAAGAAACAACAACAACAACAAACAATGACAGTGAAACCACAAGCAAAAACAAGAGAAGGCCAAGGAAAAAAGGGGACGAACAGGGGCCATTGTGTAAGAGAGTGATTTCCAGCTTGGAAAGGAAAGAGAGAAAGGGAGCCGTGACCCTGGGCAGGGTCCAGAAAGTGCTCTGCCAAGGGGCCTGCAGGCCTTGGTGCTGGGGATCAGGGTCCTGCAGGGAAGCTGTCCCAGTGTCAGCCAGACAAGGCTGGACTTCTTTTATAACATGGCAGCGTGCCTGGAGCCCCAAGGCAGGATCATATCCCTGGGGTGGGAGAAGTGTCCATTTCCATTTTATTTATGTGTTTTATCCCCAGAGTAGGATAAATGACTGTGAAACTGACCTGATATTTATGTCCACTTTAAGGCCGGTGGTTTGATATGAGTGCTTTCCCGATGAACTGCGCCCTCTGAGCCATTTACTTTGGTAGGAGGTTTCTGTGGGGGAGGAGACTGGGAAAAGTCATCAGATCCCTTGGTTTTCTGTTCCCTCTAATTATACTCTCACCTTTGCGTAATTTTCATGCACTTAGAAAGTGCAAGAAGTGGGGCCCCTTAAAGTTACGGTAGCATTCCCGAGACAGGTGCAACATCCCCCATCCCACAGCCAGGCTCTTTGCTGTTAGAGTTTCACTTTTATCATTCTAAAAGTTTCATGCTGTCTACACTGCCCCTTAGGAAAAGTGGGACATTCGGCTTCTGAACTTGTCCTTGGGCTGAATCCGAGAAGACAGAAACTACACTGTAACTGCAAATGTGCATGGTCAGTCTCTGTTTGTTTAGAATCATCTCTTCTCTTTCCCACCTGCAGGGAGAAGGTGGTGCGATCACAGTCCTTGCCTGTACACCTCTGTTTGTCCAACCTGAAGGTCAAGGTCTGTAGTTAGACAGAGGCAGGAATGCAAGGTGTGATCGTAGATGAAACAGTCCAGGCGGGACTTTTTTCTGGTTGCCATTGGGCTTTAGAACCAGAAGGGCAAGAACTGGTCTCAAAAGCAAAGGACCTTCAGAAAATTAAAGTCGCATCCGAGACCAGCACAAAGGAACCAAGCACTGGGCCCTGTGACTTGCTCTGAGGCACAGCTGAACATGGTATTTGCTGGTAATGGAGGCAGATAATTAGAATTTCTTTTTCACCTAATGATTTAGTTTTCTGAATTCTGAGAAATGACCTGGGCAAATCTTCCTTTATAATCTTATTTAAAAAAAAATCAATTGGTCCAGGCTGAGATTAACTGCAAGGGAATTGAAGCAGGAGGAGAAGCTGATTTTTGCGAGCTGCTTGGTAAATGTGGGGAGTTCTCTGAAGGATTCTGAGTAAGTGGGAGGAGGAAAAGGAAGTGATCCTATGTTACAAATAACATAATGAGACAGTCACAGCTTTGATAAAGGTTTTTAACGTTGTGGAAGAGTTATTTTATCATTTTGTCTTCATGCCACCCAGGAGTTGCCAATACCTTTTTTTCTCAGACAAGTAAACTAAGGCTCAGAGCTTTCTGGTGGTTTATGGGAGGCCACAGAACTGGTTTGGAGGAGGCAAGGGCAAGGACCTGGGTGTTGTGACTCAGCCTGCAGACTTTCCTTGGGGTTGTCAAACTTGTTCTTTCTGGACATGCCTGCTCTTGCTGCCAGGTGAGAGAGCGCTGGATGTATTGGGCTAAGTCTGAGAGTTGATGGTGTCTCTGGGAGATGCTAATGTGCTCAGAGTGGGCCTGGTCCTAACCCTCCACGGAAGGGTCTGTCTTCAGCCCCTTTCCTGGAAGGGAGGAGCGGGTGTTGAGTTCATGGTATGGAAGCTTGATCCTCAGGGATTCCATGCCGCCTGCAAAAGCAGGTGCATCGGACAACTGGCCTCCTCTAGGTCACATCTGAGCTTGGCCAGCTCTTACGTCTTATCCCTAAGAGTGCAGCTCTCTTGTTACCCTCCAGGCTCAAATGCCTTCTTTTAAAGTTACTATTTTGGTTGGGATGCCAAAGTCATATCCTTCAGAAGGTCCTTGTTTTATTATTATTCTCAAATATCAGGGAGAAGTCTTTAGTCTTCTCTCCTCAGATGGATTAGTTTGTCAGAATTTCACCTTGGCAGTTCCAGACAAGCAAAGAGTCTGACCTTGGGTGACGAGATGCAGAGAATTCAGCAAAGACAAGACTGGAGCTGGCAGGGATGGGGGAAAGGAGGATTGCGGCCCCAGAGACCTTACCTAGAGAGATATCCGGGGGTCCAGCTGGAGGCAAACTCCTCGGACTTCATAAGTAACCTCACAAGTGACCTCGTGGGAATGTGTACCAGGGAGGGGCTGTTGAGGACAGCTTCAGGCCAGAAGCCTGGTGGGCCTGTCTGTCCCACCAAGACTTCAGCATTAAGACTCTTTAGGTCTAGTTTCTGCTCTTGGAGTTCATTTGTTCTTTTCTGTGCCTCAGTTTTCTCATCTGCAAGGAGCAGATGAATTCTCAAGTTCAATTCTCATTAAGATTCTTTATAATTTTCCCTGGAAGGAAGAACCTCCAATGGACCTCGAATGCTCTTGGGTGCTAGGTGAGAGAGCGCTGGATGTATTGGGCTAAGTCTGACAGTTGATGGTGTCTCTGGAAGGTGCTAAGGTGCTCAGTGTGGACCTTGTCCTAACCCTCCACGGAAGGGTCTGTCTTTAGCCCCCAGGTAGGAAGCTACTGGGCTCTGCCCTAGGAAGAGTCTATGAATCATTGAGAGTTAGTTCAATGACCATGATGAGAAGCAGGCTCGGCCAGCCAGTGAAAGAAGGTGACCACCAAAAATGCCAGGGACGTGTATAAGAAGGTTTTGCACAGGAGCCAACAAACCCGCTCAGGGTCTCAACTTGGTCAGGAGTGGAATGCCTTCTTCTTTTTTTTTTAAGGAAATAAATATAATTAGGCCTTTTATCTTCTGTAGAAATCATAAATTTAACATGTATTGGGGTTAGTAGACCAGTTCAGGGGCTGTTTAGGGGCATGGGTTCATTAGGCTGGGAGTATTTATGAGTCAGGGTGTAAAGGACACCATTCAACAATTCTTGGCTCAGGGATGCTTTGACCGTAGCTCTGAGCCATCCTTTGGAAGTCTGTTTTGGAGTTCCATTTGTTGAAATATAGTTTAGAACACAAAGAACTGAATTCCTTTGAAAACATTTCCCTCTCACCCCAACCAGTTAAATTTCCAATACTTTTGAATCATGGTCATAATTCAGTTTACAAACACAAATGGAGTGCTTGCTGTGTCTTGCGACCTGCAAGACTCAGGTGTTTTGAGGAAAACAGCAATGAACGATACCAGGGCTATAGCAGGTGACTCAAACAACATTTTCTGAATTGCAATACATTTGGGAATTTTTCTTTTCAGGTAAGAAGGTGTATCAACACACATCTGCAGATGACCTCCATGGATCTTGTTTTATTAGCAGGACTTGATCTTGGTTCTTGGAAACTTTTTTGTTTGCAATTGATAGGTCAAACTTTGTCCTAATCAAAATATGGTAGACACGTCCCAGAATGAGCAAGAAGAAGAAGAACAAAAAAATCCAGAATTCAAACCAGTTTAGACAACCACAATGAAAATCTATTTACTTATTGGGCACTCAGTGAAGGTGAAGGACAGGCTCTATTCTTGAATTTCTGTTTAAGTGTATTTCATTTATTCCTTTGAGCCATGTGGTATTATTGCCATTTTTCAGATAAAGAAACTGAAGCTTAAACTAGTTTAGTGATTTGACCAAGGTCACTTAGCTAGTAAGACGTGAAGTCAGATCTGCCTGACTTGAAAGTCTGTACTTTTGTTCATTCATCCCACAAATATTTTGTGAGAATTTCTCATCAAAGCTGCTGCCCCCATGTGGGACAGCATGTACTCTGAGGGACACAAATCAAGCAATCCTGAAGCACAGCACAATAGAACATGTTTTGTAAGGAAGGGCTACTTCAAGAGCTGCATGGATTCAGGCAGAAGATGGGTGCCAAAGAGGCTTGGCTGCATGTGTCGGGAGGACCTTAGGCTGGTCTAAGCCCAGCAAAGGTCTGCAGGGGAAAGAGGGCGGAGAGTGGCAGGTTGGTGTGTCTGGGGGCTGGGGGCTGGGCAGTGAGGTGGGGAGGGAAACCAGAGTAGCTGCTTGTGCAGTGTTGCCTGCTTTCGGTTGAAGTCAATCTCCCTAAGAGTGGTCTTTCAATTCTCAAAGTTTGAAAAGATGGGAATAACTTTCATTGTCTTTTTTTTTTTCCTTTTCTTCTTTTTCTGGCAATACTGGGGATTGAGCCCTGGGGCTCTCTACCACTGAACTACATCCTTAGCTTATTATTTTATTTTATTTTTAAAATTTGAGACAGGGTTTCACTAATTTGTGGAGGTTGGCCTTGAATTTGTGATCCTCCTGCCTCAGACTCTCAAGTAGCTGGGATTATGGGTATGTTCTAACCCAAGGGGAGAGCTTTCGCTGTCTTATTCCCATTTTCATCTGCCTTAATAGTAACTATCTCCAGGTCCAGAAAGAAAGCTGGGAGGGGGAAAAGATAAAATAATTACTCATTAGCTGGACGCTGTGGTGCCCGCCTGTAATCCCAGTGGCTAGGGAGACTGAGACAGGAGGATTGCGAGTTCAAAGCCAGCCTCCGGCGAGGCACTAAGCAACTCAGTGAGACCCTGTCTCTAAATAAAATACAAAATGGGCTGGGGATGTGGCTCAGTGGTTGAGTGCCCCTGAGTTCAATCCCTGGTACCAAAAAAAAAAAAACAAAAACAACAAAAACCCCCCACAAAAACACACACACACAAAACAAAAAAACCCCACCTCATTGATGGCCATATTTCCTTGTGTTTCCAAAAACTATGTCCAATCCAAATGACTTTCCTACAAGTATGTCTATACAAGTGAGATTTAATAAACTTAAAAAAATAATGAGAGAAATCTCAAAGTAGAGAATTTAAAAGCCTTGTGCTCCCAAGGGCCATATGTCAGTATGGCAAAGTACTTAGTCTGTGTGCAATACAGATCTTTAAAAATAATACACTTGTAAGTAGGTGTCTTATTGGTTGAAGAAATAGTTGCTTGGCTGCTAACTTGGTTTTCAGAGAACAGAAATGACATTTCTGTGAACAGGTATTTAACTCAGCTTCTCAAAAGTTGCCAATAACCTTTACTTAAAGTGATTCTTGGAGGAGGCTGTCATGGTGACTCTAATTTTTTGCACTCTTTTCTCTCCTTTGGCCTTCTCCTTCTCCTTCTCTCCTTCTCCTTCTCCTTTCCCTTCCCCTTCTCCATCTCCTTCTTCACCAGGGATTGAACCCAGGGGCACTTAACCAGTCAGCCACATCCCCAGCCCTTTTTATGTTTTATTTTGAGATAGGGTCTCACTAAGTTGCTTAGGGTCTCACTAAATTGCTGGGGCTGGATTGCAATCCTCCTGCCTCAGCCTCCCAGGGCGCTGAGATTACAGATGTGTGCCACCCCGCTCAGCTCTTTGGGCCTTATTTTCTTAGCCCTGTGTAAGCCCTAGGAAGTGGGAAGGGGAAGAGACTATGGGATAGTTTGGGGCTATGCAGGAGAAGTTGGAAGTTGTGGGATAGAGTCCCAGGAGAACATGGCAGCTGACAATGGTGTGGTGTGGCCTTATAGCTACCACATTGGCTCTCCCCAGGGGGCTGCCATGGCCGCCATCCTCTTCTTCACCAGTGGTGGAAACTATTGGGAGTGTTTCTCATAGGATCTGGGATGGACATCCAGGTTCATCTCTTGAGGCCCATTCATCTGGTCGCTCAGGCCCTCTAGTGATGGATGCATGTGGTCTGGTGGCAAGAGCACTAGATTGTGAAAGAAGCTGAGGCTCTGGACAGTTTTGCTGTGTGGTCTGAAGTGCGTTCCTTCAGGTTTCCTCCATCTCCATTTCCTTATTTGCTCTAGGGATGGTTGTGCTAGATAATCTCCAAGCTCCCTTCCCAGTCTTTGAGTTGAGGCCAGAGTTGTAAATTCTGACCCAGTGCTGCTCTGTGCTGGAGTCATAGATGGCAGCCCGAACCTGTCCTCTCTTGACCCCTGTGGGTTTGAAGTCAGTGGTTTAGACCAAATCCCTTGTCGGTTTGTGTCAAACAGCTCCAACTTGATGGATGCTGTTTGCAAAATTATGTGGATGGTCTAGGGAGAGCAGCTGTCCTGGTTTGTCGGGGACGGAGGGTCTTGCCTCGGTTTTAAAACTGGCAAAGTTCTGGGCAAACTGGGATGAGACAGTCGCCCTAGAAGGCCAGTGCTCACCAATTCAGCGCTAAGGTGCTGCTCAACCAGGATGATCGAAGTATCGCTAAGATGTAAAAAGGATTCTAGAAAACTCCAATTTCTCTTGGCAGTTATTTAATTTCCCTGGATGTCAGTTGAGGTCTCCGTTAGACAAATATTGAAATTTAATGGATGAAAACGATTTCTCCCCTTAATTCCCAGGCCTAGATTACTAAGATGCTTCCTGTCCCAGAGGCTGGTGTGGATCTGGTCTCACTCATCTCGCACCAGACATCTCTGGAACCACTGTCTCACTCACCCCGTCTCTGCTCCATCATTCACCTGTCAGTCCTAGGACCAGAAATGAAGATGCAGAAGTGTCCCAGGTGGCCGTCCTTGGCTAGGACTGCCCAGTTCTCACACACTCTTTCAGCCCTCACCCTAGGCCAGGTAATGAGAAAATTCTCTTCCAGAACACATATTCCTACCGGGCTACTAAGTAAGAAACTTGTGTCCACAATAGGTCAGAAGCTGGCAGGGGTGAGTAGGGCTATTTAGTGTCCAGGATTCTAAGAAGCCCTGATTTACCATGACTTATTCTTGGAGGGCAGAGTTCTAGGGGTGACCGTAGAATTTAAAAGAGCCCATTTTGGTTCAGCTGCTCTTTATAGGGATATGACCACTTCTTTCTGGGGCTTGGACTCATTTCCTGCTCTCTTCTAAATCTCCTTGGATTGGGGAGAGATCTGCAAGTGGTTCTCCCAAGTCTCTTCCCTTTCATCTAATTTTCCTCCTGTCCTCGGTTCTGCTGGTCAGGGTGTTCTCTATGTTCTCGAAGAGCATAGAACCCGTGTGTAATTTTAAAAATTGATTGGAATCACCCCGTTTATATACACATATATCTTTGTTGTAAAATTTTAAATTCTGTTAATGTGATAGGTCAGAAAGGCATGTTCGTGGTTTAATGCACATTTGCCTGGGTCCCTGAATGACTCTGTGAACTAGGCCCTCTTTTACCTCCCATGCCCTGGCTAACCTGCATCAGACTATGACATAAACTGGAAATAAAGTTTTATGCTATTAGGGCAGAGATTGGGTTGTTATAGCAGTTGGCCTATACTGACTGGTGCAGGGCATTTCAAATAATGATAGAATACAGAAAAATTTTTGGCCTCTTAAACCTAGACCCTGTCCTACCTGGCCGGTGTGTGAAGCTGACTTTGATTTCTGTGGTTTGAAAAACCCAAGTAACTTCTTCTGGCTTTATTGGTCTCCCTCTCCTAACCAGTCTTTCATTGTTTTCCAAAATATTCATTTCCTCTCTCCTTCTCCAATTTATAGAAATAAAATGGAATTGTTCAAAAGGTTAAAATAGGCCAATTATTCTTTGGCTATATCAATGCATAACAATTTGGGGTGGAAATTTTTAACAATTAAAAAAAAATTGTTCTGAATCTTCCTTTGGCCCTAAGTACCATCTGGAGAATTACTGGCATAGTGGTATCTTTTCTCCTCTCTCTGGGTAACTAAATATTTGTACCTCAGCTCCCTCTTTCTCTTTGTGTATGTGTATAGAAATAATTTCAATGCCCTAACTTAAGATCTGGCAGTGAAAAATATCCTTATCCCCTTGGAGAAGGTCATCCAATTCTGTGAAAGCCTCCTCAAGAAAGGACCATATATACATTTTCTAAGAGCATGATTATTAAGTTTCGGGTTTATTATCATGCAAATGCTTCCATTTCCCCTCTTACCCCACCCAATCCCCTCCTACAACTGTGATAAAATGACATTGGGGACGTTGGGAATTTTACCAGCCAGTCAGAAAGGCTGAGATATGTTTCCTGAGCCACTGGTTCACAGGGGTCCTTAGAGGGCCCTGGTGGGAAACTTAGGAGTTGTTCTTTTAAACAAGGTGTCAGCTTATTTCACACTTTCCGACTCCCTTTGCTTTCAAAGTTAAGTGTTTATCTTCTGGGGAATATGAATTGGCACAACCTTTTGGGTAAGCAATTTGGCAACATGCGTCAGAGGCCTTAAAAAACATCTACTTACGTGACTGGGCAGTCCCACTTCTAGTGCTGTATCCTGAGAAAAAAAATCAGACATGTGATCACAGTTGTATGTACAAGAATGCTTTTCATAGGGCAATTTATGATGGTAAACCACCTGGAAATAACCTAAATGCTGAATAATAAATGTAGGGTAAGTCTGCCTGATAATGGAATATTATGTAGCCTTTAAAAATAGATTTTTTTCAAAAAATATTTAGTGACATGAGAAAAGGCTTATGACTCAGTGTTATGTGGGAAGAAAATACACAAAACAAATGCATTCTATCTTTATCAAAATAGTTTATTTATAGTTGCACACATAAAAGATAACGAGTAATTACAAGCAAGTAGAATTTGGTTCTAACCCCAGCTCGGACAGGTTCTAACTGCTTATCCTGGAACAAGTGATTCACACTGAATTTTTCTCCAGGTTGTGATGAGGATCTGAAAAAAATGTTTGCAAAGCGCCTGGCACATAGAGGTTGCTCAATAAATGGTAGGAGCTGCAATTATGACGATTCTTATCACCATTATTAGTGGTAGGAGTTTGTCAGTCCAGAAGTCAGGTAGGCATATCCTTGTGGGGACCACCTTCCTGATGCTGCTGGTTGACTTTCCCTTGTTGTCCACCCACTGGCTTCTGCCCACAGCCTAGCGACAACAAACCCAAGGTGTGAAGCAAGAATTTGACGGGGATAAAACCTCCAGGGAGTGTCTGGGTGGAGAGCAGAGCTTGCTGCAGCCATTCAGAGGGAGCAAGTTTAGCATTTAGGAACAGTTCGCTGGGCTAAAAACAAATGAGAATCCAAGTCTCTGTGGTGCTTCACTAGTCACATTCCTATTACCTTATGGCAGAAAACCTCCCTGTGAAGTAGTTTGCATAGTTTTCTCTCCTAAATAATAAATAGTATCAGTTATTGCTGTACAGCAAATTACCCCCAAACTTAGCACTTATGTCAACACATGTTTATTATCTCCCACTTTGCATGGGGTAGGAATGCAGGTGCATCTTAGCTGGGCTGAGAGTCTCTCAGGAGGTTGTGGTCAATGTGCCGGGCAGGACTACAGAGCTGCCATCTTCTCCAAGTTCAAGTGGGCAGGGGCGACTTCCAAGCTCACTCTGAGGCTGTTTGCAGGATTCGGTTCCTGGTTCGTTGCTGAACCGAGGGCTTCAGTTCCTCAGTGGCTGTTGGTTGGAGGTTGACTTAAGCTCCTTCCTACCTGAGCCTCTGCAGAGCAATTCCAACTTGGTAGCCAACTTCATCGGAGGGAGCACACTGAGAGGGTTGGAAGGGGAGAAAGAAAGAGAACGACTTTTCCAACCTGATTTTGAAATTCACATCCAATCTCTTTTCTTGTATTCTTTTTGTTAGAAGCAAACCACCAGGTCCAGCCCACAGTCAAGGGGAGGGGATTACACAAGGGTGTGGATACCAGAGTGGGGCCATTTTAGAAGGCCACCTACCACATCCCTTTTTTTTTTTTTTTTTACAGCAGAGGAAACCAAGGGTTAGCGAGGATGTGTGACTTTCCTTAAATCATCTGTAGATGAAGCCTCAAACTAGGTCATTACTCTGCCCCCTGCAAACCCTACCATCTCATTCCAATATCATTCTCATGCGTAAAGGCATGCGTGGTTACGGGATGGGGACTTCGAAGATATTTTATGTGATAAAAAATTCTAAGATACCTACAACAATATATGATATTCTGGAATGGGGGCACATTTTGGAGACAGGCAGAAAAATGTAGTGATAATTAGAAAAATATACAGAGGCTCCATTACCTACAAATACCATCTATAGTTTTCACAGAGAGGCCCCAGAAAATAGTTCTTAGGCCATTCAGGATAACAGCGATGATTAATTCCAAGCTGTTAACGCATTTTATTATGCAAATACTCCTGCAACTCAGCCATGGAGAAAGTGCGGGCACCGCCTTCACCCCATTCACTCTGGACACTCGATTTGCATGGAAATGTGGCACTCTCGCTGGAGACCAGACAGTCCTGTTCTCCTTGGGGGGAGGGGGTGGCAGGGGCTTAGGATGTGGGTGGGGGAGGTGGCTTGAGGGAGATCCAGCTACCCATTAGCGACATGGATCATTTTAATGCCATTTGTGGTTAGAAAAACAATGGTATTACCTTAATTTAGTAATTAAATTGTTCAAAGCAGGAGAGATAAAGCAGAGCCTGGGGTCAATTCTTGGCATGCTGAGTTTGGGGCCCTGCGGGAATGAGAGAGGAATTCAGCAACACCAAAAAGAACAGGCTGTCTCTACGGGAGCAGTGGTCAGCTTACGGAGATGGAGGATCTCCTTTCTGGTGCAGAAAGGCAAGCCAAAGGAGCCTGTCTCTGGGGAACCAGGTGGAGTCTGAGCTGTATGTGAATTTTTAGAAAGGTCAGTGTTTGATATCAAGGAACCGTCATCCTTGGCTCTTCTAGATCTTCCCACTTCTTAGGCGGGCTCAAAACTTCACTAAGCAATCAGACAACCTTGGTTTACATATAGAAGGATTTGGGGGGCATTTGGCCCCTGGGGTGTCTTAAGGCAGCCACGGAGGAGGTACCACTAGATGCTTCTGAGAAGATGGACCAACACTGACAAGGCTGACCTGCGCAGGGGAGAAGGGCATTGCAAGGTTGGGACTCCAGCAACCCAGTGGGCTGGGAGTGGAGCCCAGCAAAAATGAGCTTAAATCTCTCTGGGAAGGTCCCCTTTCTAGAAAGAGAGATGGAGATGGAGAGTTTGATGGAGAGTTGGGGTGTCCACTCGCTTACGCGCTACACAGGTGAAAACACACACACTGGAGGTGAAAGGACGGAACTGGGCTTTCCCACCAGCAGGAGAAGGAGGGGTCCAATTGCAGGGAGAGAGGATGCAGGTAAGACTCCCCCTGTGTAACTCCTGTTTCTGGCAATGACATTTCAGGAAAAGTGTGGTTTGGAGTGTACTTTCACCCCTGTGTCTTCCACCGTAGGCCACCTTGTAGACGTTTGAAGGCAGGTTGGCTTGTTCTCACTATGTCCTTACAGGCCTTCAGAGCAGGCGGGATAGGCAGTTGTTACCATCCCTATTCGACAGAGAGATTAAACCATGGCTTGGTGACATTCAGTGATTTGCCTAAGGAGTGAGGGGTCCAGAGATCAGGACTGGCTTCTGGCTCACAGTCCTTTCTATTTCACTAAAATACCTGGGAAGCCAAAGCTGGCCCGAAGCAAGTGGCAGGGATAGTGATTATAGTGGGAGTTGGAGGAGAGGTCTCCAAGCGCTTTTGAAAATGGTGCATGCTGAGGAGTGGTCAGAAAGTGGGAGACCTGAGGAGAGCTGTGTGTCTGTAGTCAGTCTCTGACTTTCTGGGAGAACCATCTGGCCAAGTTCTTAGAGCTCAGTTCTGGAAGCCAATGTCTCTGTTGACAGACAGGAGAGAACATATATTACCCCCCCCCCCAAAAAAAAAGGCCTGGGATATAGAGAAAAGCTCAGAGGAGACCTGAATTGTGTTCTAGCTCCAGTTGTGCTGCTAATTTACTATTTAATGCTGATCTCTCTCTCTCTCTCTCTCTCTCTCTCTCTCTCTCTCTCTCTCTCCAGTTCTTGTTTTATTCATTTGTTAAACATGGGTTAGATGACATCTAAGGCTTTTCTAGCCCTTTCTAGGAGAAGCCGAACTCACACAGACATGAAATCAACTTCTATTCCTTTCCTTGATGATTGATCACCAGATCCCAGGCTCTAGGAATCACTAGTTCCTCCTAGAATCTGCAAGTTTAGGGCATCTTGGAATTTTCTTTGAGAAGCACATTGACCTTGGCTGTGGGAAAACACTGGCTCTTTCCTATCACCACCTTCCTGGCCCACTCCCAGGGCACAGGGCACCACCCAAGAGTTCCCACTTGTTGTCCTCATGTCTGCACCGGACTCCACACCATCCTTGTTTTGCTCCAGGTCTACCTTCAGTCTGTCCACCTCAACCTTCTCTGCTCCCAGTCAGAGTCATATTTCCAAAGAAAAGCACATGTCTCACCATTACTCAAAAACCAGGGGGAGATGTAAGACAGGTTTCTTCTCCTCCAGGCACTTAAAACATAATGGGGAAAAAAAATCGATCAATAGAGTCAATGCAAATTCAATCAAAATTCCAGCAGGCTTTTTTTGTTGGCATTGATAAACCTATCCTAAAATTTATTTGGAGATGCAAATATCTAGAATAGTCAAAACAATTTTGAAAATGAAAAAAACAAAGTTGGAAGACTTCATATTACCTGACATTTTTTTTGGGGGGGGAGGATTACTGGGGATTGAACTCAGGGGCACTCAACCACTGAGCCACATCCCCAGCCCTATTTTGTATTTTTTATTTAGAGACAGGGTCTCACTGAGTTGCTCAGCACCTCGCCTTTGCTGAGGCTGTTTTTGAACTTGCCATCCTCCTGCCTCAGCCTCCGGGAGCAGCTGGGATTACAGGTGTGTGCCACCGCACCCAGCCATATTACCTGACTTTAAGACTCACAGTTACCAGGTGTGGTGGGGCATGCCTGTAATCCCAGCAATTAAGGAGGCTGAGGCAGGAAGATTCCAAGTTCAAGCCCAGCCTCAGTGACTTAGGGAGACCCTGTCTCAAAATACAAATAAAAAGGGCTAGGGATGTAGTGCAGGAATAAAGGTTCAATTCTGTTTCCCCCAAAAAAAGGATTAAAAATTACAACAAAGACATACAGTGTTGGCATATGGGAAAGATGTGGAATTTGATGGAACAGAATAGAATCTAAAAGCAAACCCACAGATAGATGCCAACTGAATTTTGACAAAGATGAAAAGGCAGTTCAATAGGGAATAAGTTTTTCATCAAACTGAATAATTAGAACTTATATGCCAAAAGAAACTTCAATCCATATTTCGTGCCACCAACAAAAAATCAACTCAAAATGGATCATAGACCTAACTGTACAAATTAAAACTATAAAAGAAAACAGAAAACCCGTGAGACTGTAGATTGACAAATATCCACTGGAATATCCATCAGTTGATGTGTGGGTCAACAAACTGGGATATAGCCATGCAGTGGAATATTATACTCTGTAATAAAAAGAATACTAAATTAATTTTAATAGTAAGAAAATACTTTATGCATGCAATAATATGAATGAGTCTCAGAGACATTGTTCTAAGTGAAAGAAAACAGCCATGGAAGGGGACACACTGAATGACTCTATTTAAGTGAAATTCTAGAAAAGACAAAACAATAGTGATAGAAAACAGGTCAGTGATTGTCAAGAGTCAGAGGACTGACTGAAAAAGGATAAGAGAGAATGTAAATGTTCTCTGCGTGAGAGGGGTGGTGGTTCTACGACCGTGTACACTTGATACTCACTAAATTGTACACTTAGCCTAGGTGAGTTTTGTTTATAAAAATCACACCTCAATGAAGTTGATTAAAGGAACTTCACGGGGGAGAGAGAAAACACTTTTGCAAAAAAACAAACAATGCCAGGTAGAGTCAGAGAGAATGTCTGAACAAGAGAGGAAGAAATTAAAAAAAAATGTGACCTGGATCCCCTGATGCCACCTGGGATGATGCAGGAGAGGAGAGAGAAGTGAGGCTTGTGTGGATGGGCACCGGGGGCTGGCAGGGGTGGCCCAGGAGGGTGGGGAGGGCAGGAGCTGCGGCCAGCAGCCTGGGAGTGCGGACTCTGCAGCAGGAGGGGCGGTCCCCGCTGCGGTGGTTTTGGTCAGCACCTTTACAGTAAGCTGTGGGGAAGTGTGGAGCCGCTGGAGTGTGGCAGGGCTTTTGGCCTTGTGCCCCACACATGGGTCACTTTCATCAGAACAGGAAAACGAAACAGGCTCCCCTGAATGATTTATGGGAGGGCTTGCATTTTGGGGATGTGATACTGCAATTTGTGTTATAGGACCAGGACATCTGTTTCCAGGGAGGTGTGTTCCCTTACCATGTGCCTTTCCCACCCGGGAGCTTTTGCCCCCTCAAAGAGTTATCCATTTTATCTTGGTTGCTTGTTAGCATAATGGGGCCTTCTGGTGACAAGTGGCCTCTCCCGTGCACCAGCCTGAGTGGCCTGGGGCCCAATTGGAGGTGAGCAAGAACTGCTTGGGTCCCACCCTGCCCCTCGGATGGTGTCCAGCAATGCGGCAAGCTGAGGGATCAGGGGGTGTGCCATCTGTCAGATGGCATAGGCAGGCTCGCACTTAACGATTGCATTTTAGCCATTTATTTGATTAAACTTCAGTTATGCTAACTGTCCCCATGTGGATTAATGTCCCTTGCTGGGGAACTCTACTGCCAGCAACACTTTCCCACCAAGGAAGCACATTTCCCTGGTGGGAGGGGGGAGGGGTAAAAGTGACAAGTGTGGAATCATGGAGCATCCTGGCTTGGGGGACTTTGGCAAGCCTCTTGCTCAACTCTTCACGGATGACAAAACTGAGTCTGGCTTGACATGGGGAGCTGGTAGGGACGGGACTTGCCCAACATCAACAGCCTGATAAGTGTTGAGCATGGAGCTATGCGAACTTATTTCTCTTTGTTTAAAAGTGACGGGACAGAGACTCCTCTGTACCTATGGCTGGCGAGTACCTCTTTATAAATGGAAGGGGAACCCAGGGGGACCTTCGCTTCTGCCTACCTTTGCCTCTCCGGCTGCTTAAGGGGAAGGAGGCTCACAAGAAGCCACAACTTAATATTATTTTTTTAAACCCCACCCCTTCTGCTTTTAAAAGGAAATACCAATTCCAGGTTTTAATGAGGAAGATCTTTTTTTTTTCTTTTTGGTTTAAATCCTGGGCATTTCGGTTTGTCAAAAGGGTGTTGGAAATTCTCGAGCCCTACCCTGACCTGTTTTAATATTCCCCACAAATCCCTTTCCACCCCTAGGCCTGGGCCATAGTGGTGTTCTGGTCTCCTGGCGTGTCTGGGGGAGTCCGGCCAGCTCCCACCCTGCCAGCCTCTGCAGCCGATGGTCCCCATGAGCAAATGATGCAGGGATGTGTGTACAGGCACCGTCCCCGCCGCGCACGCGCCATCAAAGATTCATTGTATAAGTAAAATTAAAATGTATTAACTTGCCTTCCAGATGATCCCTGATAGCAAGTTTAATTACTCTGGACATAATTAAATGAGTTTAAGAGATTAGAAATATAAGGGGGTAGTGAAGAGCATACATTTACGGGGGAAAAGGGAAATTCTAATTCTGGAGTCTTTTGTCATTTGGCAGCTTGAGTGTTGGGGACTAGGAGGGATGGAGGGAATACTTGGGTAGAAGTGGACTGAGGAAGGCTTTAGGAGTGTCGAACTGGCAGTGCAGCAGTCCCCAGGCCTGGGCAGGCCTCCTGCAGGAGAGCTCATACTTGGGGCAGGCACACAGATTAGACAGAAGGCCAAGTGGACACTGAGTCCCGCCCTTTCCCTTGTGTCTGTTCTGGGGGCTTTCCCAACCTGCTCGACCTTCCCTCTTGTGACTTTTCCTGGGACTTACAGCAAAATCCCCACATGCTCAGAGCCTCTTCACCAACAGAGCAGACTCCCAGGAGTGCTGTCGACTTTGTGTTTCTCTGTCCCTTGAGTCATCGAAAACCTCCAGGTCACTTCAACCTCAACCTTGCCTTGATTTACAGAGCATGGGTTGGATGGCAGGTTCCAGGGGTAGCTAGGAGACCCTCTAATCCAGCTGGTTCATCAGATGCCATCTTTCTCCATTTAATGCCCCTACACACACACACACACACACACTCATACTAATTCACACTGACATCTACACACCCTCACTGACATACACATGCACACTTACTTGCACAAATAGGCACTCTCATAAATTCATACACTTATAAACTTCCATACATGCATACACACTCACAAATTCATGTATACATGCTTGTACTCACACACACATTCACTCTCCCATACATATACTTACTTGTACGACTATGCACTTATGCATACACGTTGCCCACTCAAGAATACACATGCCCACTTCCCCAAAACTTAAAGGTAAGCATTTTGGAGGAGACAGATCATCTTTCTGATGAATTTTCCTACAAGTCCTTCTCTGCAGAATCCACTTTTTGCCTCTGAATGAGAAAGGCTGTTGTGATCTGTTAAATTTTTCAGCTGCACAGGGCGGAAGGATAATCTTCCTTGTGGTTTAGAATTACACTCTAGAAAGTTGCAAACAGATTTCCACACCCTTCCTTAAGGTGCCTTCTCCCACACTGGTCCTGTTTTAGAAGGGCTGGTTCTAGATAAGGTCTGATATATATATATATATATATATATATATATATTTTAATGAAAGCAAAATTAAAGCACCAGGACATGGAATGAATAAAGAAATTGAAAGGGAAACAGGCGTGAGGGAGATAGAGTAAAAACCCCTTTCCATTTGTGACTTGGGTCGGGAGGGGGCTGGGGACTGCCAGCCGCTCTAATAGTGTTTAGAAATCGAGTCTGTGTTATGTCTAGGGGTCCTAGTATTTTGTGTTGCTCTGACCCCGGCATTGTATCACTTCAATGCAGTCGGGGTGTGCAAACGTTCAGTTCTAGTTGGAGGAAGGTATTTTGTATTCAAGCCAAATCTACATTTCAGATTTGAAATGGGGGGAGCAGGGGGGAGAAGGGGGTGGTGCTGGAAGGGGCGAAGGTCAGTGTTCGCAGGTCTGAGACCATGTTTAATATCACATGACACCTTTGTCAAACAGTGTGTCGCCCCCCCCCCTCCCCACACACACATGGGCTGTCTGGGTTTCTGTACCTCAGGGACCTTCCTCTGCATTGCCTTCTCACCCAAACTCTCAGACTTGCTTTTTATAAACCAGAAGAAATGAATGAAATTTGACTCCTCCATGTATTTTTTTTTTTAATGCGATGGCATGAGAAGTCCTGGAGGGTCACATTTTCCCTTCTCTCTGTAGTCAGGCCTGTCTGCATCCCTGTCCTAGGGTTCAGTGGCTCTCTGAGGCCTTGAGATTGACAGTATTGTATTCCGGGTCTGTAATCTTGAAGGTGAGCTGAGGACCTACAGCCCAGAGTTGGGTCATCTCCTGAAATCTCAGAGGAGATGAATCAAACCCAGTGGCCAGATGCCTTCGAAGTGGCTCTGAGAGCAGCAGTTAGGAGTTTTGGGTTCCAGGCAGTCTGTTGCCCTGAAGGGCAGAAGCCACGTGCATGGGCTGATGGCTGCCCTTTAACCTCTGTGGATCAGACTTCCCCCCTGGCTTTGGTCACCAGGGCTTAAAAATCTTTACTTTAGGGAGCTGAATTTGTAGCTCAGTGATAGAGCGCTTGCCTGGCACGTGTGAGGCACTAGGTTTGATCCTCAACACCACATAAAAATAAATAAATAAAATAAAGGCATTGTGCCCATCTACAGCTAAAAAAAAAAAAAAAAGTTAAAAGCAACAGTCTTTACTTAGACCCTGATAGATATCTATCCCTGTTGTTTCTGTCCCAAATAAACACTACTGCTCTGGAAGAGACCTTGGCCACGTTGGTTTAATAACACAGATTGGTGCATCCTGTAGTGTCTTACCTTCTTTACCTTTGGAACACTGAGTATTGGTAGACCAGGCACAGAGATCTGAGCTTCAGAGAAGAACTATTTCCCAGACTTTGCTTTTGAGACCTAGAGGCTGCTTGAGATTTATGAGAGTCACACACTTCCATGAACGAGCACAGGTCATTGAGGGTGGGAGGACACTAGAGACCTACAGATTGTGGTTCAAATGCAGAGTATCACAGGAAGCTGCACCTTCTCTGAGATCTTTCCTTCTTTGTCTCCAAAATGGTGTTAATAATAACTCAGCAATGAAGTTGTTATAAACATTAAATGATTATGACATGTGAAGTGCCTGGCATGGAGTTGACTCTCAAGATACATTATTCATTATTCATTTGGTCAGATTTGTATCTAGTCCTAATTTCAGAGAGTTAGAGGCAGTTTGTACATAAGTCCGTGGGGCACTGGCAGAATTTTAAGATGTCCATTTGGCAGAGAGAAGAAAGATGTGCTCACAAACAAGGCTTGAATTCTCCCATCAGCTAACACTTCTGACCAAATCAAGACTTCTTCAATTTTAGGGAACTGCAAAAATTCTGAACTCCTTGGTGCATTGTGGTGGGAAGAATCCTTCTAGAAACCAAGCAGTACCTGCAGGATGGATGTGAATGCTCAGTGCCCCATTTAGACCAGCTGCTGTTTCGAAAGATGTCCTTAAATAGGTCAAGGTCAATTATACCTGCTTAATGACTTGCTTGGATAGAGACACAAGAGGCCAGGAATGGGTTGGGAGACTGGACAGTGGCCCTGTGCAGAAAAGCACTGGCCTGGGGCTGGTGACTCAGACTGGCAGCCTTGCCCTAGCCCGCCAGCCCCAGCCCTGATTCGAGGCTGCATATGTCACTCTTGGAAGCAAGCAATAATCTTTGCAGTATGCCCGAGATGTCCATGAATCCCATTGTGGCAAGCCTTTTATTCCCATCTATACAAGTTTCTTCATTCATGTTGCTTCTACTTGAAAAAAGACAGTGAGGGAGATGTCCACTCACTGCCAATTTTGAAAGCCCTGAGATTGAGCAGGCGAAACTGGGCAGGGGAGATATTGTGATATGGAAGAAGGAGCAAGGACTGGATTTCATTTCTGGTTCTGTCACTAAGTAACCATATGATCTTGGGTTGGCAAGCCTCCCCATCCTCACCCCTTGATTTTAAAGTTTGTTATGTGGGGTAATGGCATCTGCTCCATCTCATGGCTGTGCTTGATGTGTGTGTGTGTAGATAAAGGACATGTGGGGAAAAAATGCTCTCCTTACCTTTGAGTCTTTCTGAAAGCTAAACCCAGCTTCATGTGGCCAGAGAGCCTGGGGTTGGGACTCTGGGCATTGTCCCAGGTTATGAGAAGCATCACCAGAGGACTTGGGAGACTGTAGACATGACCATTACCTCAGTACTTTTTGAAACTCCAGTATGGAATATGGCAAGATCTTCTAAAGTGGCCCATGATGCTCAAGGAAAGTCACAAAACATGGGGCTAATTGGCATAGAACAAGGGTCAGCAAACTGTAGCCCAAGGGCCAAACAAGGACAGTTGCCTGTTTTTGCAAGCTGTAGTTGCTTTTTTACATAGTGATGCTGTCGGAGTCTGTGGCTGCTTTCAATGGCAGAGTTGAGTAGTTATGATGGAGACAGGACCTCAAAGTCCAAAATATTTACTATCTGTTCCTTCACAGCAAAAGTTTGCTGATTCAGGGCATAGAACATAGAACATTGATCACAGTATGCTGTTATAGGCAAGCTTCCTAACGATGTTTTTTTTTTATAGCTTAGTTTATTCGCAAATTCTTATTTATATCTCAGGGAAGATAGAGCTGATTCTGGGTTCAATGGAGAAATAAGTATCATTTTCTTTCCTCACCCCACTTTTACGTTTCCTCCCTGCAAGAATAAGAAGAAAATTGACTGTCTCTGTGCCAGGCACTTTACTTACGTTATTACTTTTGACTTATTATGATGACTCAGTGAGTTAGATGTTTTACACATGGAGAAACTGACCATTGGAGAGGTTAAGTAACTCAGCCAAGATCACACAGCTAATATGGGGTGAAGCCAGGATTTTTAATCCACATATAATTAAAATACCAGGTTCTTCCCACCAGGGTTGCTGCTGTCATGCCCTCTGGGGCTCTGAAACCACCTCAAAGACCATTTAGGATGTCATCTAGGTCTTCAAAGTGTGAACTAAAGCCAGCTGGTTACTTCTTGGTGGAGTCAAAGGCTTTCTGACTTGTGGAAAGGATTTAGGTATCACACTGAACTATGACAAGAACATTCTGGAGGAGATGGGTTGCTCAGCAGAGTTAAGTCTCCTTCAGATCGGACCTGTGTTTGCTGGTCTTTGCTGACTGGGGTCTTGGTGATGGCTGTGCCCTTGGAAGGCAGCGGGAGAGTTCTGGATTCTGGAACATCCCTGGACCTGGGTATCTGTGTGTGTGTACTGGCCAGCTTCTGAACTGAAGCCAGTGGGGGAAGAGACATCCAATCTACCATAAGGATGTGGGGCCGAGGGCACTGTGGTTGCCCTCAGCTTGGCCTTTTTGCTTAATATACGGTCCATCAACTGAGGAAATCTCTGAAGGCTAAAGGCCAGCTTTGAGTTGACTCAAAATATACCTGCCCTCCTCTTGCTCCTGGGGAGAGGGATTTTTTTTCTTTTTCTTTTTTTTAGGTTAACTCAGGAGAAATATGTTTTAGGGAGAAGCAGGAATGGTAAAGCCATTTTTTAAAAAAATTAAAAAAAGGAAGAAGACCAGTGATTAATCGTTATACTCTGGTTTGTAGATCTGAGTAGTTCATATGTCTAATTCTTTATAGACTTAAAACTCTTCGGCTTATGAAGGGATGATAAATAATAAATACCAATTAAATTAAAGATGTGCACACTGGACCCCTCTGAATTCCAGGAAGTTTGAAATTCGACTCACCCTTCATCATAATGAAGACCCTCCACTGAGGATGTTCCAGCTGTGCTATATGGAAGGGGACTTCACGGAAATTCCCCTGCACACTTCTAAAGCTGTCAGTTTGGCATCCCGGGTCTGGGAGGAGAGACAGAGACAGAGTCCAGTGTGGGGCTGAGGTGGCAGAGGCCGCCCCACTGTGAGAAGGAGCAGGGAGCCTGTGAGCTGGACAGACAGACCCTTGTGACTTATTCCAGTTTGAAGCTACTAGATCCTGGGTTTTCCAGGTCTGTATTTACCAGTTCTCTCTCTCTCTTAACCTGAGAGAAATTTGGGTAATAAATGACTTGCTAATGCAGTGTAACTGTGAAAATTACTTGGGTCTAAGTGGTTGGGTAAAAGCCAGTGATGGCTTTAGTGGAACATCAGCTTCACAGCAGTTGCTGGGGCTATCCCTCCCAATGAGCGGCATGTGGGAGACAGGCTGGACCCTGGCACAAAGAGCAATGGCTCATTGCAGCTTGCTTATACCTAGGATGGTGATTTTGAACAAATCTGAAGCTCGAGGAAATAATTCTTGGAGTGCAGAGGCCCCTGGCTACCAGAGGTGGGAGTCTCAGTCTTCAAGCAAGAGAGAAGAGTCACAAGTGTTGTCTGCACCTGGAGGGGTGTGGGTGAGGTGGACAGAGTCATGGGAAAGTCTGAGGCTAAGGGACTGCTGTGTGGGGGCTGGGTGGGCAGGTCGAGGCTCTGACCTCTGAGTGAAGGGAATGCCATCATTTTCTTTCTTTCCTTAAAGAAAACACACACACACACACACACTAAAAAAAAAATCCAACAGTTCATGGTCCTGTTTATTCTCAGACAGGGAGTGGACGGCCTTTTGGAGGTGTCCGACTGTGCCGTCCAGCCAGTCTGACATCTGTGGGAGTTCAGGGTTTTCAATGTTTAGTCTGCAAGAGACCCCCAGGTCCCAGCGGGCTCGCTCCTGATAGGCCTGACTTAGCCATCGACCCCACCCCCTCCTGAGAAATGTATGAGGGAAGCTCATACTTCCCCCTGAAGTCCTAGGGGGAAGGACCTGGTCCAGGACTGTCTTCAGAGTTGCAGGGAACCTGACCCTGGAGACTCAGCTGAGGCTGTAGGTCAGAATCTGCCCACTCTCCCTGTCCCTTCCAGCTAGCCGCCATTTTCTTCTCTGCTGGGGCGCTGTCAGGGCGAGGGCCTGTGTCCCTCCTGTGGCTCTCTGCTGCCATAGCCCCTCTTACTGCTATCACTGTACAGATACACAGCCTTTAACGATTGTGTCTGTCTCCCTCCAGTAGCTCTGCTTTTTAAAATTTCTCTTTACATCTCCAGCTTCTAGCATAGTGCCTAGCACAGAGCTTTTGTTCAAAAAAGCTCTTACAATTGGCTTGAATGGAATTCCTCCGCATCTGCTTGTCAAAAGCTCAGACTCCTCTGTGTGTGATGGAGTTAGGAGGCACCCAGGAGAGGGTTTTGCCTATCTTTGAGCTTGTTCTCTGTAGAGTCTGAGGCCATGTTGGCATAGAGACCAGTGGACAGGGCCTTCCTGACACCTGTGTGCCCCTGTGATGTCTGCCCATTTGGCTACAGAAGGGACAACTGGGGTCATGGGAACAAGTTGGGGGTTTTCGGGGATCACCCCTGTGCTGTGGATGTGTACTACAATCACTATTTTTCCACCTGGAAGTTCTGCAGGGCCAGGTGGGGGCAGGGGAAACCCTGGGGGAGATGTTGGGTTGGGTCAAATAATTACCTACTTATTTCTTGCCTGAGTAGAAGTAGGCAAACCACAGTTAAATAAGCCGGGCATCTCAAAAACATGTTATTCCTGAAAATACACTTTGTAACCAGTTTATGTAACACTTTGTCCCTCAAATTTCCCAGGGACTAAAGGGTGTGAAGATATAAGATGTAAAACAAACAAGTTCAGATGGTAAATTATTTACGTCAATAAACATAATTTATACAAATAAATTAGCAGAATAGGAGTTGTAAAAAAAAAAGAAAGATAAAATTAACTGATTGAACCATGTATTGAAATAGTGTCTAATGAATTTAGTGAAATGCCCCATTCAGTAAGCTCCAGGAAGGGTCCTTGTGGTGTTTCTTTGGCAGTTCCTGCAGTTTGTCCATCCCTCCTTCCATCTATAGAGAGACTACTGGGCACATGGTGTAGCACTGTGACATTGCTAAGGTGATTCCAAAATTAAGGGCTGTCCTTGTCCTAAGGAACTCACCAGCTAGTTCAGGGTTTCTCAGCCTCTGTGCTATTGACTTTGGAGTGGGGTAATGCCTTGTTTGGGGGGTCTGTCCTATGTATGGTAGGATATTTAGCAGCCTTCCTGACCTTTACCCTTCAGATGCCAGTGGAATCCCCCTCAGTCAGGACAATCAAAAATATCTGCAGATTTTGCCAAGTGTCTCCTGGGCCTTTGAGAATTGCTGGCCTGGTTGGAGACAGACAGACCCGACACAAAGCAGTGTGTTCAGTGGTTCACTGAATGCATTCCCCAAGGACTCTGGGACTGAGAGGAGGGAGCAAGGGGGTGTCTGGGTTGCATCTTGAATGGTGCACAGAAGTTTGCCAGGCACAGCAGAGGGGAAGGGCCCTTCTGCATATGCAGAGGGAGCAGCATGCAAGCGTGTCGAGGCATTTGAGAGCATGGTGGGCTCTGGGAGAAGGAGCTGGGATGTGCCTCAGTGAAGATGGGACTAGGAGGAGGCTGCAGAAGGGACTAAGAAAGCAGGCGAGGACCAGGAGGACCAGGGTGAACAGGACCCCCAGGCAATGAGGCATTTGGACTTCATCCTTTTTCTTGTCTTTTCTCTTGGTGCTGGGGACTAAACTCAGAGGTGCTCTACCACTGAGTTACATCTCCAGCTCTTTTAACTTTTTATTTTGAGACAGGGTTTTGCTAAGTTGCTGAGGTTGGCCTCAAACTTGAAATTCTCCTGCCTCAGCCTCCTGAGTTGCTGGCATAACAGGTGTGCACCACGGCACCCAGCAACTTCACCTTTTTCTGACATTGGAATCCAATCCAGGGGAGGAAAGTGACTTCTGCCCATGATCATCTCCCCCAACATTCAATAAGAACTAGAAGTAAAGTGAATGGGCACAGTTTCTGCCCTTTTGATCAGGTGTAAACCAATTTTTTCCTGGGAGCACAGGAGTGTGTCAATTCAGAGCTACTGCAGAGATAGCAGCCGTATGTTATGGAGCTGTCACCTAGAAGAAGCTGAGCAGTCAGGGACTCTATTTTTCAGTCCCTGACTTGCATTTAAACAGAGACAGGACAATTCCTCACCTGTGGAAAGCGTGTGGCAGGGGTGTGGGACTCTTCCAGGCCAAGACCCTTCTGTATCCTTTCTCTCTTCTACCAAGATCTACAGACTTCCTTTGTGACAAGCTGTGGCCTTTTGGTCTATTTGTTACCGTGCCTTTAGCCTATGCTAACAGATGCAGAGACCGTGTGCTGATCCAGTCCTAGGGGGATAGATGTCTGCTCTGTTGCCCACTGAAGACTGCACAATGAGGCTGCGCACTCCCATGTGAAATGGTGATGTCTCAGCTATGTGTGCGTCAGGGGGCGAGGTGCTGGCTTGGTCCTCCCCTCCATGACGCAAAGTAAGATTCCCAGCGGGCAGTTGCCCTTGTACTTTTGTACTTGTCCCTCTCTACCCACCAGCCCCTTCTACCCTGCTATTTGCTTCATCCTCTTGTCCCCCAATAATTCAGAAGCCTCCTCAAGAGAAACTGAGGGAACTCTGACTTTGGTTTTCTGCTAAGTCACCAGGTTAACAGCTTTCTGGAGCTTCTTGGAAAGTACAAATGTCCATCACTTCCCTTTTGATGGTCTGGACCTTAACACTCCAGACAGCTGTGTTTCTGGTCCAACTGATTGCATCTAAACAGCAGATTCCTGCCAGGCATGGTGGCACACGCCTGCAATCCTAGCAATTCGGGAGGCTAGGATTGCACGTGGGAGGCCAGCCTCAGCAACTTAGCAAGACCCTGTCTCAAAATAATAATAAAAAAAGGGGGCTAGGGATAGTTCAATGGTAAAAAACCCTGGTTCAATTTCCATTACCCCCCACCCCCCACCACAGCGGACTCCTTCACATACTACTCAAAAACCAGGACTGCCTGTTGTGAGTGTGGGTGCACACATGTGCACATTGGAAACCTGATAGTAGACAGGCACATGAGATGCCATGCATTTTTGTGTGGGGAAAAGAGGCCCGGAGTTGCAGGAGCACATGTGTGGATATCTTTTTTGCTTGCAGGAAAACAACCTCTGGGATTTTATATGGAGCTTCATATGCGCATGTTGTTGACAGTGGGCAACAAGACAATGGAAAAAAAGGTGGTTGCTTTCTGAACCCCTTCTCGCAGGTGGTCTTTTCGTTGCCTGACGGCCTTACCTGCTTTGTACTGTTCAATAGAGGAGGGAGAGGAGGGAAAGCAGGGGCGGAGTGAAAAATAAAGGGAAACTTGAGTGTGCTTTTTTTCTTTCTTTTTTCTCTTTCTCCACCCTCAGCCATCATTAACAGAAAAATATTTTTAAAAGATCCCTTGATGGCATCCCCAAATGTGAAGTCTGACATTTTCTTAGCTGATGGCCTCCTTTGTGAAGGTATTTTGTGTCCTCCCAGCACGCCTGCCGGATCCTGGTTTGCTGCGGTTGCTAAGGTAAACACTCTTTCCATTAAGCACCACAGCCCAAGAGTGGCCTAAAGCTCAAATAAATGACCAAGGAGCAAGTTAAACATTCCCTGGGGCGATTTTAACCTATGCGATGGCTTTTTGGGAAAATTGCCTATTTTTTCATGTTTTGGCCAGGGGGGTGTCTCTGATTCCCTTCTTTTTTCTTTTCTTTTCAGCTGAGTACACCTTCTCTTTCATTTATTCATGCATTGGATGAAGGGTGGAAGCAGGATTAATCAATCACGGAAGACTGCTCACCTCAGTATTTGTTAAGAAACCGGCAGCAGAATGCATGCATTATGTTAACTTGAGGGGAACCTGGGGGGCATGTAGCTGATTTCTACCAAGACCCCACTTCCTTTTCCTGTGAAACATACCACAGCACAACAGCCACTGGAGAACAATGTCCTTCTGGAAGGTTCCTTTAGGCAGGGGAAGGATCCCGGAGACATTTTGAGACCAGTGTGGCCAAAGCTTTGCACAATGGCTTGGCTTTGTTTATTCTTCTTTGCCTCAGGAAGAATGTGTTCACAGACCTCTTAAAAAGTGTCTTGACAGTTGTCATGCTTTGTCATTTGATTAAGAAGCAATGGGACAGCATTATTCATCTTTTCACCTTTGAGGAGTCTGGATGGCCTGCAGAAGGTAGAACTTGGAGGGAAGTGGTGAGCGGGCAGTGACCTCTGGAGGCCTTCTGGGCCCCGCAGGAAGAGCGGGTCCCACCCAGAAGTCCGCTCCCACTGGGGATCACACCTGCTGTCCCAGGATCACGTCTAGTTCTCCCCACACTCTCCCATCTGCCCTGGCAAAATTCTCAGTGAAGCATCCAGACATGTCTGGTGAACACAGAAACCAAGCCTTGATGAAAATGAAGACCATGAGGACAGCAACTCCCCAGGATGAGTTTTCAAATCATTTTTCTTGGACCCCAGGAATAAGAAGAGCTGTAAGGTTGTGGGTGGGTGGCCTCTCCAGCTGATGTGAGCTTTTTAAAGACAGTGAATACATCATGTCATTCCACTCATTGTATATTAGAACAAAGCTGCAGCCCAAGTGGGGCCAGCCAGGCCTGTGTAACTGCTCCTCCCCAGCTGCCTCTCATGCCCTGTGCCCCCTGCTGAGCTGCAGACTCTCAGCCTGTCCTCATTCCTGCCTCAAAAGCCCCTTCACCTGGTTGGTTAACTCAGGTTTCAGCTTAAGTGTGGGTCTCTGAGAGGCCTTCTTTCACCCCCGACTAAGTCGATTTCTTCCAGAGTGCAAGTACGTTTCATTTAAGATGTCTCTTTAGTTTGGGGCATATAGTAGGTGCTCATTAAATGCATGTTCAGAGAAAGAAAGAAGGGTGAGTGAATGCTTCTCCCCATAGGAGTGATGTCTGGCCTCCTTTTTGTCTTTTCTTCCCCACCCTTCACATTATCAGTAAGCTGTTGGATGGAGCAGATTAAAATAATTTCAATGGCACACTTTTAACCAGAGAGAGAAGAGTGAGCCTTTTAAAGCACCTTGCTCAGGCAGCCCTTGAAGAATATAGTCTTTATTTCCCTTCCTGGTGTGGGAAATCTGAGCTCCTGATAAGTATGCTGGGGGTCTGGATCTTGGATATCTTGGAAGTGACTGGGATGTTCTGGAGGCTGTCCAGGGCCTGGAACTAGATGAAGAAGCCCCGTTGCCCATTGCTGAGGCCTGAGCCCCTTGTTCAAGCAACCCCTTTGCCAAACCGCCTTGGGCTACAGTACCAGGCTCCAGAGAAAGACTTGGATGGAGATATTAGAGAATCGTTCTGACACCCACCTCTTTTTCCTCCCGAGAAAGCCCAACTTTATGGCCCTTTCAGGAAATTTGGGAAGGGAAGGCCCAGAGCATAACGGGGGCAGGAGTCGAGGTGGGGGCAGCGGGAGGAGAATTCTTGTTTTTGGTTCTTGACTCTAAGTCAGTCTGTTTTTGTACTTGTGTCTTTTAAACTTTTCCACATGTGCCCCAAGGGCCCATCGGTGAGTGTGTTTTATAAACTGGAAAAATGAATAAAATAAGACCCAGAAGGGAAACACCGGGAGGAGCGTGAAGGGAAAAGTGTTAGTTCCTCTGTACCTCCCAGCTAGGCCTGACCTGCCTTTGTGGGGTCCCAGGGTCAGGCTTATTTGGCTTTATGGGTAAAATGCGAAGCCTTTGCTCAGAGAAAGCCTCCTCGGGTTTTGTACTTGGCCTGCTCCGTTCAGCATTAATTAACTTCAGGAAAGTAAAGAGCAACTCTTTTTTTATTTGACTATCTGGCCCCACAAACCCTGTCGGCTTCCCGTCCCCTAGGTGCTGGATTGATGGGCCCGCAAATGTGTAAAGTCTTGCACAGGAAACCCCCCGGCATGGCCTTCCAGAGCCCCTCAACTCCTGCCGGACCCTGAACACAAGAAGCCAGGGGGCCCCCAGCCCCACTCTCAGTTTGCACCTTAGGAAATAGTACCTGAAAGAACAGTCGGTATCCTTTAACAAGAGGGTCTAGGGAAGGGGCTATTTGCAAAAGAAATTCTCCAAATTGCCTGAAAAAATCAATCACAATCCAAGAACCAAATATTTTGAAAAGAAAGTATATTTAGGAAGTTCGAAGAAGCTTTGAAATAACTCCAGAAGGTCTGTGTTTGCCTTAGCACAGTCTGTGCCCTGTGACCTAAAGCTTTCTATACCAAACCCTGATTGAGCAACTTTATCAGCAAAAACATTTTTGGGAATTTACAACTAATAAGTATATTTACTTGTACGTTTGTACTAAAATGTACTTTGGTGCCAGCCTGCCATGTATTAAAAAACCCAAACCAAAAAATCCTTAAATAAAATTTAAGAATCAATACAGATGAAATAAATACTTACAATGATTTTACCTATTAAGTATTCACCAAAATTTTTGTTCTCATTAAGATGTATTACCAATAATCAAATTTCTGATGAGATTAATAGGCATAATTAGGTTTTAACACCTTGGTATAATAGTTTGTGGCACACTGAGTCAAATGCTCTAGGTTTGGGGTTGGGGATGCGTGCTCACTTGGCATGCGTGTGGCCCGGGTTCGATCCGCAGCACCACATACAAACAAAGATGTTGTGTCCGCCGAAAACTAAAAAATAAATATTAAAAAATTCTCTCTCTCTCTCTCTCTCTCTTAAAAAAAAAAGAATTCACTATTTGTTTAAAAAAATGCTCTAGGTTTGATTTTTTCAACACTTGGGCTGCTGTAGCCAAAGATGATGTGTAAGATGTAGAATCCAAATAGAAGAAGGGAAATAGGATTCTCGTTTCTGAATCCCAACCACTGCGACATTACTAAAGATTTTAATTTGTCACAAGGCGATAAAAGCAAACATGAGTGAGGGTGTCTCTGTCATCTCCTCCTTGTCTTAGGATTCCCACCTTTCCCTTAAGACATCCAAAGTACCATTTTTGACCCTGGTCCTTTGTCCCATAGGAGTCTGTGTATTGAGCAATAGAAAAGCCTGTTTACTCTTAGTATTTTGACAGATGAAATACCCTCTAACGTGGATTAATCCTTGGAAACTATTACCTTCTGCAGGAAATGGGACTTTGCTGATACAAAGACCTTATATCCGGGACTATCCAGGTTTGCCTAATCTAATTACAGGAGATTTTATAAGCCGAGAACTTTCTCTGGGTAGAGCTAGAGAAATTTGACAAAAGAGGTCAACAGAGATTTGCAACATGAGAGGCCTCCTGTTGCTGGAGAGGCCCTCCCCACCCCAGCCCCGGAAATACTGCAGAAGAAATACAGGCCACCCTGTGCAGCAAACACAGCAAGATGATGGAGACCTCAGTCCTCCAACCCTGAGGAGCTGACTTCAGCCAACAGCCTGCAGAGCTGGAAAGAGGGCTCTTCCCAGAACTTCCAGTGAGAAACATGGCCTTATAGACACTCTGACTTTGGCCTTGTTGGGACTCTACCTAGAGGATCCAGTAAAGTCCAGCTGGATTTCAGAACTATAGAAACTATGCCATCATGTATTTCCAATTTCTTAAGCTGCTAAATATGTGATAATTTGTTACAGCAGCAATAGAACACTAATGCAATTGTATAAAGAAAATCTGTAAGTAGAAGTTCTAATATTTTCTTCTCACATTTCTGTGGTTCATCTTGTGCTCCCCTTGGGAAATGAAAGTACCATTTTGGAGACCACTGTCGTTTAGGCCCCTAGCTTGCACCTGGGAAAAAGAGAACTTTAGCTTGCATTCCAGATCCATTCGCAATTAGCCCAGAGAGAGAAGGCACCTGCCCACGTGTGAATCAACAAGACAGTAAATTTTAGATGTAACCACTTAACAAATTGTCACCACCTCTCTAGATGACCACTTCTCAACCCTGTCTATGTTTTCTAAGAGGGGGAAGAGGTGATGAGGCTCAGGCTCCTACAAATCTGGTTCCATGTTAAATAAGTGGCCCTCTGCCTGATGGTGACCTTTTAGGTCTTGTATCTGGCTGTACTCCAGGTGTTCATGTGGAACCCGCACAATAGACCTGACAGTGACACAGGCCAGCAAGATCCTTTCCTACTCACAGAGTGACTCGATGTGAGCTCTCTCTTCCATATTTACAATAGCTTGGAGAGTGAGGCACAGTCATCTCCTTTGTCTGTCAAAGAAAATGAAAGCTGTGAGGGGTTATTGATCTCTGCTCAAGATAACACAGCCCGAAAACCGCAGAGTCAACACACACAGGGCTTCTGTCTCCAACAGGGATCTGGGAAGAGGGAGAGAGACGTGAGGACAGGCCCTGTGCCACCAGGACACATGAGGATAGAGAGCATTGATGTGTGGGGCAGCCAGCAAGCCTGGGGTGGGACGGAGCACGTGTGGCTGTGTCATTGGGAGTGATGAGCCCCTTGTACAGCCTCACGCAGCCCAAGTGCATCTTGTTCATCTTCAACATTAAATGCTGCTCGGCCCTCGTGTTTCTTCTCTGCCTCTCGGTCTTTCCCTAGTCTGTCTTTATTTCCTTGAATTCTCATCCTGTTAATTGTCCAAAAGATTAATTCTGGCACCTATCATATGCTGCTTTGTATTACTACTAAGAAAACAGCAATAGCAGGGACCCTCTTGACCTACCAGGTGGCTGTACAGGCCAATCTAAGTGCATCCCCATGGCCCTGCAGTACCTGGCTCCTAGGCATGCACAGAAGGGCTTCCTAAATATGTTCATGAGGAATAAATGAACGAAGAGATGCTATTGATTTCCTCTCTTCCTCTTTCTTCCCCTTCTCTGATTTCATGTCTCAAACATAGGTTGATATCAATAATTGACTTAAGTAGGAAGTGTGATCCTCCACAGTCCAAGCTAGGTAAATAGGAGCTTCCCCACCTCTGCCTGAACCACAAATGCTGGAATGGCTTACAGGTACAATGCAAAAAAGGCCAAGAAGGATTAGACGGGGCTCTGCCTTGGGAAAAGTCACAACACCAATACACCAATTTCCATGTCACATTTCATTTCAAGAAACAACTTAGGTTTCCCCCCCTTGACCAGGACTAGATAGTGGAATGTCTTTTTAGAGATCAGCCCTCAGCCTGGCTTCAACAGACTCTTTAAAGGTCCAGTCTAGCCCCAAGTGATGGCCAACCCAAGACCTGCACACTGGCTATTTCTGAAGATTTGCTTTGGCCCAGGAGGTTGTCATTGTTGGATCTGGTCGCCTTGACACACTCTGATCTCAACTCTGGCATCTGCTTCCAAAAGTTCTGCTACCCAGGACTGCTGAGTTAATATCCCCAACAGCACCTACTCCCTCCTTAGATTGGCTTGTTCTGGATTCCCATCAACCAGTAAGTCAAGCCCCATCCCCTCTGCCTGGCATCCAAAGCCTGCCAAAGCCAGCTGGTCTCCTGGACAGAGCATGCTCATTATGTCCCAGCTTCATCAGAAGCATTTGGTCAAGATCCCAATGGCTCTTACCTGACTTCACTTTTCTTCCATCTCCCACAGGTCCCATTATTTGTCCCATATATTTTACCTTTTTCAGATTAAGTTAACAAGTGTTTACTAAACACTCTTTTTTTTTTTTTTTTAATACTTAGCCCTCTGCCTAGTGTTGGCTTGACCTCTAGAGGAGCAAGAGCTACCAAGGACAGGGTACCTCCCACGTGCCAGTTTTTGCCTTTCCGACTTCATGTGCTATTCAATAAATATCAATTGATATTCAACAAATATCCTATAATCATGAATTCTACTGGGACATGGGCACAAGATGTGTCTAAGGGTGCTTTTCTGAGCACTGTTTGGGAAACTAGAATAAGGTGGAATGCCTATCCAGAGAAGAATGGACACATAGTCTTAAATTCATGTAGCGAAATGCTATAAATAACCTTAGTCAATTGTGGTAAAGTTGTACAGTGAAATCCCATGCAGCAGTTAAAATGAATGCACTGTAGATACATGTATGGCTGAACACAGGTGGAGCTATAGAATTAAAACACATATGGGAATGGTATGTTCCAGTGGTTGGCAAACCCCACCCACAGGCCAAGTCCAGCTTGCCACCTGCTTCTGTGTGACTTGTGAACTGAAGTGTGGTTTTTAAAGTTTGAAATAGTTGGAAAAAAAAGAACAATCTTTCATGACACCTGAAAATCATATGAAATTCAAATCGCTGTGTCCATAATAAAATTTTTTGAAACAATGCCATACCCATTCTTTCACATCTTGCCGAAGACTTGCAACAGACCATGTAGCTCAAAGAGTCAAAAGTATGTGCTATCTGGTCTTTTACAGAAAAGGCTTGCCAACCCCTGATCTAATCAAATTCAGAGAAATGGTTTCCTTGGAAGGGAAGAAGGGGAATGAGACCAGGTGGGGTGCACATGGGGCATCAATGATATTATATCTTTCAAGCTGCTTGCTAGTGGGCTCTATACTAACACTTGTATTTTAAATGTTTAAAATATTTCATAACTTAAAAGAAATAAAAGACAAATTTACCAACCCTTTCTCCCCAAATCCTGTAATAGGTGCAATTATGGATCCCAGTTCTCAGATGAGAACATGAGGCTTAGAGGGTGCACAGATAGTAAATGTTGGGAAAGAATTGAAGCTCTCAGGGCTGTCTGTCTCGACAAGTAGCATCATTGCTGTTTTTATCATCACAACTCAAAGACCCTTCTACAATTCTTCCCACAGTGCTATTTATCTTTGCTGAGACTTGACCATGTTTGGGATGATTCCTCTTTGACACAGCTTGGTTTGTCATTAATACTAACATTTCCCCAGGTTACCTATAAGGAAACTGAGTCTTGGACAGCAACTGCAGGTTCTCTGCTTTGTGTGAGAGATGAACGAAGGCTGGGGAAGCCAGGGGCTTAGCCTGATGATCTGGTGGCTGGGACTTACCTCCCTTTGCTCTGTAAACACCAGACAGAGCATTCGGACAGGGTAGGACAATCATCATGATGCAGCAGTTACAGGGTATTTATCGAAGCAGGGCATGGCTTCCTTGGAGGTGGCTCATAACATTGGTGGCAGTTATACTTTTTATAAGTGGGAGTTACTTTTCTTTTACTAGTGATGCATTTGAAACAAAGTGGAGGCGGGGAGGCACAGGAGGGAAGGCAGGGGAAGTGAGGGCGGAATGTGCTGAGAGCCATAGCCAAGTAGGAATGATGCATGGCAATTTCCTTGTCAGCCTACCCAATGTTGCTTAGAGGGAGGACTTTCCATTGTGGAAATGGGCTTGCCTTGGACCCAGGTCATTTGCAGTGACATTGAATGAATGTTTGAGAGTCTTGGTTGAAAGGTGACCCTGCTCAGGGATTAGGGTGGCTCCAGGTTTAGGGTGGATCCTGCTGGATTAGGGTGGCTCCAGGTTTAGGGTGGATCCTGCTGGATTAGGGTGGCTCCAGGTTTAGGGTGGATCCTGCTGGATTAGGGTGGCTCCAGGTTTAGGGTGGATCCTGCTGGGAATAGTGCGTATCCTGCTGCCTCAGGCGCCCGCTCCTTGAGTTCCTGTTGAGTTCTCTTGCGGAGTTCTGAGAGAATTGGTGCTCGGAGCCGGGTAGAGGCAGTGTATTTTCCCAGAACGTGCGTGTAGAGCCGGTGAGGGTCGGGAATAAAGAGTTGCTGTTTGAATCTACAAGGCGGTGTGGTGGCTCAGTTATTTTGTGCCCAGCCAGACTGCGGCAGGAATGGGCACTGGATTTGAAGACAGGCCTGTTGAAGGAGGTGGAAATCAAACAGGGAGGGACTGAAAAAGCAATACTTGCTGTGGTTAGTTGGTACAAGTTTGCTTTCTCTGGTAGTCAGTGATTGAATGGAACAGGGAGTTTGGTGCTCAAAAGCAGCATTTACAGATTTGTCAAAGGCATTTGACCTAAGATGAATACCTTGGCTGGGATTTGCAGATAGAATTACTTAAGTCACAGGTGACTTAAGTAGGAGTCACCCAACTCAAACTGGAAATAAATGAAAAAGGGGAATTATTGACTCCTGTAACTGGGAAGTGCAGAATATGGGATACGGGTATAGATGGATCCAGGGGCTAGCACTAGGTTGTCAAGCATCCGTCTCACCTTCCATCTCTCACTTTCCATGAGGCAGGCTGTTTCAAACTCTCGAGTTATCAGCTGAGAAGACATGGTCTTTTCAGATGACATTGGCAGATTCTATTGGGGAGGATCTGGCTGACTGGCCCTGGGTCAATAGTCCCTCTTGGTTAGAAGGCTTCGTGAAGGAGAGGAGATAGGTATCCACTTATCCAGGGATACTGAAGGAGCAGAGACACAGAACAGGGCAGTGTTAGTCTCAGGTCTTCCTTGTCCACGTAGGCATGAAAAAGAGGAGGACTTTGGTGGTTAGATGCTTGCTCTTTACCTGCCTCAGTATCATCCCACAAACTAGAAAATATATGGAGCCCAAATCCAAATTCTCTGGGGACAGATAAGCTCCCTTGGTGGACAGGTGGGGGCTGAGAGCTTCCTTAGACTGTGTGGTCACTCCAGGGAGAGCTCTGGCCATCTCAGAATCTGTCCTCCTCTCTCCTTCCTTGCCTTTCAACAGGGAGGGGGCAGCTCCTTTGCAGGAACGTGAAAGACAGGAGGTTTGGGTTGGAGGGGGCTTTAGTTTCACAGTAGAGTCTACACATTTGGTTTACATCTTGCCAGTCACCCCCTTGTCATGGTCCCAGGATGAACAGTCCATTCGTTGCCTGGAAAAACACCTTGCAGAATCTTTGCATGGCCTCGCCCTGGCGGGTGCAGAGTTCCCCGCTGCTCTTCCTCTGCGCTTGGCTGGAGGTCTTCCCCTCATCTTGGCACCTCCACCCTGAGCCACCAGGAGCAGTCGGGAGGGTTTTCCTTTCACACAGCCTCCTCATCTCCTATCCTGTGGCCAACACAGCTTTTTCCCTTCCTAGAAAGCTATGTGGTCACATCCTGGCTGCTCCTATGATGGCCATGAAGACCCCTTGCCCTCAGTCTTGCTCTGCTTCTCCCAGTCTGAGCGCCCCTCTTTCTCCCTTCTGACCTTGGAAGTCTTTCCCTCCTTTGTAAGGCTTAATTCCAAGGCTGACTTTTTCATAATCCGAACTTCAAGAGTGTTTCTAATTTGTAATGCCCGACCCTTAATTTTCCAGATAGTTCTCTATCTATGTGCATTCCCTATGTGTTCTACCTCTGGATTAAACTCTGGGAGGGCAGCTGTGGTGCTGGCTTTTCTGTCCTCTTCCCTCTGCTCACCTGAACACTCATCTCAATGCGAGACATATAGGAGGAACAAAAAAAGTACTTGTTTATTATATTATTTTTTTTAAGCCTGGGATTGAACCCAGGGTGCTCTACCACTGAACTACATCCTCAGCTTTTTTTTATTTTTTATTTGGAGACAGGGTCTCACTAAGTTGCAGAGACTGGCCTTGAACTTGCGATCCTCCTGCCTCAGCCTCCCGAGTCACTGGGATGATGCCACTGCATCTGGTTATGTTGATGGAACTCTTTACCCATAAGGTGACTTAAAAGGAACCTGAACCTATAGGAAGCAGACTCCTGTGCACTCGGGTCCAGAGCAGCCCCAGGGAGGCCATGGGGATTGGCCCAGGGGGTTGCTCACCACATATCTATTGAGTGGGGTGAGCAGTTAATGTGGATGTTCATGGAAGATAGTTTCTTCAGCTTGGGTCCCTGGCATGGGTTTCTTGGGGGGCAGATCCATCCTGCTGAGTGGAGTCCCTAATGGCAACAGGTATTTCCTTACCTGCTAGTCACTCTAGGCCAGGGCTTGGCAAACTTTTTCTATAAAGAGCTGAATAGTAAATCTTTTAGGCTTTGTGGGCCATATGGTGTGTGTCACAACTACTCAATTCTGCTTTTCTAGCATGAAAGCAGCCAGAGACAATTCATAAATGAATAATTGTGGCTGTGTTCCAATAAAACCTTTCTTACCAAACAGAAGGCAGATTAGGTAGACCAATGAGCCATACTTTGCTGACCCCTGACTGGGACCAAGTATTTTGCTGGCTTCAGGGAAGGCCCTTTAAGATGACCAGGAAAAGGAGACCACTAGGTCAGGGTTACGTTGCAGGCTTTGCCAGCACTTGCCTCTGTCTAGACCATCTCGGACTGTGTTTTTTTTTTTTCCTGTAAGGTTCAAAAGGGCAAAAGAAAGCCATCGAGTCTCAGTTGGAGGGCCTGACATTCTGTGTTGTTCTCCCAAGTCAGTTTCTTGGAACTTTTGTGCTTCTAGTTTACAGGAACATTATTTTATGTGCTGGGGGATTTCTGGAAGGACATACAGGGAGGTAAGGACGAACAGAAGCCTCTGTAGCCACAGTTGGGCTACATGAAGGACTGGGCTATTGTTCATGGTCATCTGGCCTCTAACAGGAAGGTGTATAATCTAGTGACTACAGCTTCATGTTCCATAATTGAATTGCCTGGGTTTCAATTCCAGCTCTGCTGTATCACTTCTCTGGCCTCAGTTTCTACCACCTGTAGAATGGGGATAGTAATCGCCCTGACTGCCTAGGGGCCTTTGCAGATTCAGAGATCATGGGCAGCAGGGCCTAACAGTGTCAGGCACAAAGTCATGCTCAAGGCGTATTGTCACTTGTGGTGCCATGAACAATGTTGTTATGAGTACTGGTATTCACAGGGGCTCTGCCCCACAGGCACAGGTAGGTCTGTCATAGTCCACTCGTGCTGGGTAGCTGGAGTGACTGCCTTACTTTTCTGTTCCGCTACATCTGCCATTACCTGCTGATGGCAACTCCCTGTGTCTCGGATGTCTTAAGAGAAGATCTGATCGGCTACACTGGGTGTTTTCTAGTACTGATCTTCCAATGGGCAGTTTTCACTGCAGGCCACCTGGTTAGCCTCTTTGCAGCTGATGGAGAAACCTCTTGGTTGGCCAGTTATGGCCAGAGCAACCCATGAGTGAGGGCAGGAAGGGATCTTATGGAGACTTCCCAATGTGGTACGCCCAGGGACCCTGTTTCCCTCAGGAGCCCTTCCTGGGTTCTCTGAGGGCAATCGTGCTCTGCTTGCAGGGCCCTCTGTCCATCTCACACCACGAGGCTTTTTATGGATTGGATCTGCCATTCCAGATTCCCCCAAAGGTTCATGTGTGGAGGGCTTGGTCTCCAAGGCAGCAGTGTTCAGAAGTGGGGCTTTGGGGCAGTGATTGGATCATGAGGGCTCCGACCTCATCAGGGAATTCATCCACTGATAGATTCAGAGCTGAATGGACTTGAAAAGGTGGTGAAAACTGTAGGATATAGGACCCAGTTGACGAGTGGGTTCTTGGGGACATGCCATTGGGGACTATATCTTGTTCTGAGACCTTTCCTCCTTCTTTCTGCTTCCTAACTGCCATGAGGTAAGCAGCTCTGCCCCACTGTGACTTTATACCATAATTTTCTGCCTCACCACAAGCTCATAGCGATGGAGTCAGCCAACCATGGACTGAAACCTCTGCAACTTCGAGCCAAAACAAATCTTTCCTTCTCTAAGTTGATTTTCCCAAGTATTTTATCATAGTGATCGAAAACGGACAACACAAGGGTTCTTTCCTGGTTCTGCTGGGCTTCCTTTTCACTGTTCTTCTTGCAACCTGGAGCAGAAATTAATATCTACACTGGGAACTAGAAACGTTGGTCTCAAAGCAAATTTTTCTGGGATGGGTTCCCTTATAGCAATGCCTCTAGAGTAATGAAATAAAGACAGAGGAGTGACTCTGGCACCCACCCCTGGGATCCCAAATTCTCTTATCTGCCTGCATGTCCCTCCCCAAGACAGCCCCTCCCTTACTAAAACAGGAATTGGAGGTAAAAGGGGGTGCTTGGCAGAGCTTTAAATTCTACTCATTCTCAGAACACATAGAGGTAGAGCAGTTATTTCATAGGTGTCAGTACTGGCCTCTTGGATATCCTCTGGAGGACTGCCTCTAGAAGATCTGCCCTGAGACTCTTGGTAGACTTGGTGGGCTATCTGTCGAAGCTTCAGAATCCTTCCTTTAATTTCTTCAGCAAAGTCCCAGCCTGTTGACCTTTGGGTCCCCGTGCCGAGCCTGGCTCTGGATTTATCTACCCCACTGGGGCCAGATGCCTGACTTGTTAGCCATGCTGAATGGTTTTATTTGTTTTTGTTGTGCATTTTTATCATTTTTGTTCATGTGTCTGGAGGCTTTCCTTGGAAAATGATGGATGCGTTTTCATAAATCAAAAAAATAAATGAGAAAGTATATAAAGGCAAAAAATAGACTCAGACCTGGAATTTGCCATAGGAGCTGCCTGCTATTTCCCAGGGAGAATGTCCTTTTTGATTTTTTGCAAGGTCAGATCCTGACTTACTTCACAGAGCACGGTTTTTGGAACATTTTTTTTTAATAATGATCACAATAATCAGGATGACAATTCCAACTGTGCCTGCTGTGGTGCTAAGTGCTTTTTATGTGTAATCATATTCGATCTCACAGCAATCTGAGGAGCCAGATTCTATTATTATCCCCATTGTACAGATGAGTAAAGAAAGATTCAAATGGATTTATAATTTAACCAAATTTCTCATGGTTGGTAAGGAGTGGGATAGTGGGTTTCTCATGATCTTGATGGCTAAAATCCTGTTTTAGTGCTGGCTGGAGGTGCTGAGGGGCTGTGGGTTGTGGCTGTTTTGCCAGCTCTCCTGGAAAGCAGGTGGCTGGGGAAGGGAGAATAGACAGCTCCCAGATTGGAGTGGGGTGTTCATGGGCAGACACTGTTCTCATCAGCTCTGTTCAGACTGCCCCTGGGCCAGAACACCAACCAGCCTTGTGGGTAGTACATTGGGGTGGTTTCCCACGACTCTTTCCCCATATCGCCTTGAACAATGTCTCCCTCCCCCAGGAGGCATCCCTCCTCCCACACTCCCCTGTTTTATTTCCTTGAGCCAAGACTCCCTTTCCTTCAGGGTAATTCTCTAGGACTAAGCCACGGGGTAGGGTCTGATGCAAACCAGAAGGCAAGGGCCGAGAGCCCACATATTGTCTCTACTGGTCACAAGTCCTCTGACTGTAAGTAACAGCACTTCCCTTGAGACCAGCTTAAGTAGAAAGGAGGGATGGGGTATGAACTGGTTCATGGGACTGGCAGTTAATGATTCTTCTTCTTGGGAAAGGATCCTGATTTCCCTCCTCAGTTCATGCAATCCTTTGCTAGTCAGAAGAACAAGGAACCTGCTGGGCACAGGCTGCAAGCCCACTTCTCTGGAAGGGGAATGGATGACTCTGATGGACTTAGGGAATCAAAGTGAGAGAGAAAGAGGCCCACAGAAAAGGAGGCTCCTGTTCTTGGCTAGGGCATTTCTATGGCTTTTCTTCTATTCTATGCCTCCTGCTATAGTTTGGATCTTAAATGTCTCCCAAAGGCCCATATGCTAAATCCTTGGTCACCAGCCTGTGATGAAGGAGGTGGTGGAAACTTTAAGAGGTGGAGCCTAGTGGAAGCCCCTTCTCTTTCTAGCTCTCTGCTTCCCTGTTGATGTGAGGTGAATAGGCCTCCCCTACCATATGGTCCCACCATGATGTACTGTGTTGCCACAGGCCCAAAGGCAACAAGGCCCAGTGACCATGGACTGCCACTTTTGAAACTATAAGCCCCAATAAACTTTTCCTCCTATCAGTTGATCATCTCAGGTATTTGTCACAGTGAAGGAAAACTGACTAACACAGCTCCTTTCTTTGGGCTACACCATGCCTGGCCAAAGGACTGTTTAGAACAATAACTACATACATAGTTTGCAAAATATTTTTTCACAATCTTATAAGTGTGTGTGTCAATGGGCTAATTAGCCCAATCACTTGCTATTTCTTCATTTGTATGGCACCACCTGGCCCAGAATGTGTCACCCCCTTCTGAGTCCCAAGCAATGAGATAGGAGAATTGATCACCTTAACAAGACTTCCAATTAGAAATTCCAAGATCCTGCTCTGGAGCTTTAGCAAAGAAACCTTCTCCTTGACAGGATAGATGAAATTTTTTGGACTTTTTTTTTTTCAAAGCAATAACAATAATAAAAAAAGAAAAACAAAACTTTTAGTAACTACCATGCACCTGTATGGCCAACCATTCTCTCTTTCTTCCCACCTGCTGACTCCATCAGCCACTCAGCTGTACCTAAGAAGCTGTTCAGAACTGTGCCAGATCCCCTCTTGTACTGTTCCAATTTGTTTTTCATGGGTGATTTTGCCTCTCTAAAGGTGTCATAAAGTCTGAGGACAGGAAGCCTATCTTCTGCTTCTCTTTGCCAGGCGTGTGGTAGGTGTTGATAAGTCTTCTTTGGCTGGGGAGTTGTAATTGTGATCGTGTGTGTGTGTGTGTGTGTGTGTGTGTGAGAGTGTGTCCCTGTGCTCAGGGTGGGGATGGGGCTGGCCATGGCAAGTAAGTGCTCTGAGCTCTGAGATCCTCCTAGCACTGAGTTTTTGGGGACCCCTAAGTCACCTGTACCTGAGTTTCCTTTCTTGAGTGAGGTTCTGTTTTCTAACTGAGGCCATTTCCAGTTGTCCCTTTCCTGTCACGGTGGGCCAACATGACAGTGCAATGCATTTCAGGTGTGCAATGGGAATGCCACTGTTCTCCATCACGGTTTTATAGTTACTTGGAGCCAACCAGAGGCCAAACAGTTCTGGCAGTTATTCAAACCTAGTTCCTACCAGTAACTTCCCAAGGTACAAGGATAGTTATGATACCTGGCCTGATCTTCTGGCTTCTCTCCAGCCACATTCCAGCCATGACTAATTTTCTGTTCATTTGAAATCTCTAGGTGGATGTCATGGGGAGGGTGTGCGGGAGTGAGGAGAAGCGGAAGGGAAGAGGAGCTGTCTGCCCCGGACAACACGATCGCCTGCTTTCTTCTGATGAGCTTCAGCGGGTTCATGGGATCTGATGTGGCCACATGAAAACATGCCTCAGAAAAAGTAAGCTGTCAGTGTTTTGAGGCTTTTCCGTTGGGGAGGGTGGGAAAGCGGTGGTCACTGGTGGTTCTTAGCCTGAGCTGGGGGAAAGGGAAGTATATGTGAGTCTCTGATAATTCTCTTCTCTTTCTTCCCCTCATTTTTGTTCTTCAATAAATCACTCAGGACAATCTGCTTCTCTTTAGTGGTGTGTTTTCCTAGGGTTCAGCCTTTGTTTGAAATTCTAGAACAACAGCGTTGCAGTAAATATGGTCAACCTACGTGTAATTATGCTGGTATGTCAACTTTGCCCCTCGGAGTCGGGTCTGTCTGGTTAACCAGAGGCCCCCCTGACTCAGAAATGAGACCTCCTGCAGGACCCTGTGGAGGGCTGACCCTGAGTCCTGCATCTGAGGGGGGGGGTGAGCAAGCCCATAATTACACTCATTGTTTAGGTCGGGGCACAGGAGGGTTTACATTAGAGACCTCAGCTGGTACACAGAGGGCGCCTATGGAAAAACTGAGGGGTTCTCCTCCTCCCGCATCCCAGTCCCAGTGCTGCCTTGTCCAAGGGCTTTGGGTTTCGCAGACGCCTTCCGTGACTCCACTTTCTGACCACTCCTGATTAGAAGCTTGGATTTTCCCAGTTCCAAGAGACATCTCAACCCTGAGGTTTGGACTTTGAGCCTTTCGTCACAGAATGTAGGTCTTGGAAGGATCTGGAGACAATGGGCTGCGCTGGTGTCTCACAAATCTCATGTTCACACGGGTCACCTGGAGATCTTGCTCCAAAGCAGATTTGAATACAGTGGTGCTGGGATGGCGCTAGAAAGTCTGTTTCTAGAAAACTCCCTGGTAATGACCTACATTGGTCATTGGACTGTACTTTGGAGTAGCAGGACTCTAAGCTGTTATAATTTACAAACAATGAAAGGAAGATTCGGAGACTCGAAAGAACTTTCTGGGGCAGAGTAGAGGCACAAACCGTCTTCTTATCCATGATGTTGCCATGGCACCACCCTGGTGCCCCTGGAAGGGATAGTGTGTGTCTTAGCAGAGAAAACCCTTCTGTAGGTATGGGATCTGATGTCCTGGAGTTCATACCTGGGGTCCTGGAGCAGGTGACTTTCACAGATGCTCTGGAGTAGATTTGGATTCTCAGACCTCTCAGGAAGAACCCATAGGCCTCTGAAGCTAGGAGTCTAGATGGAAATGGATCATGGTAGGTTCCTTCCTGGGGCCTTCAAAGGGCCTTTAAGGAAACGAAGGCATATTGGGCATGTTGTCTATAGAGAGATGTGTACATAACCAAACCCTAGCCCACTGATATGACAGGGCCTGCAGGAAACTTCCAGTAGGCAAATGTGATTTGGGGACAGTATACGTGTCTACATGGTAGTGAGACTGAGTGTTTTTAGTAGAAATCACAAGATTTTAGGCTCTTTCCCTGTTTTCACCTCCATGAGACTGTGAACAGCCTTTCTAGATCCTATCAATGAAACAGGTGGAGTGTGTTGTCTATCTGAACCCATGGATTCATGATCTCTTCTGAAATTTATTTTGACCCCAAAGTTAAAATTGTAGATTCTGTCATCTATCTATCTGTCTATCTATCTATCTATCTATCTATCTATCTATCTATCTATTATCTTTTTTCCTACCTTTACCTTTGTCAAGGTACTTTGGTAATATGTGTACACCTATGTAATGAAGAATTGATTTTACCTAAAGTGAGATCTGGCTTTTGCCCTCAGCTCCTGGGAGGCTTTGACCACTGGTCAGTCTAATAATGCTAATTATGATAGGTAACTGGGCACACTATATTGGTGTTAACTTCTAGAGGAACTGGGGACAAAGTATTGGGCTGAACCTCCACTGAAGGTTGGAGACTAAAAGCCATATCAATGTTATACAGTTGAATTCCAATACAAACTCTGGACACTGAAGGCTTCAGTCAGCGTCCCTGGTTAGCAATCCTCTATTGTCATACATTGTGATCAGGAAGAGGTGATGTGATTCCATGGGGAGAGGAAAACCAGAAGTCTTGATTTAGACCTCATGGGGACTCTGCCCTTTGTATCTCTTCCCTTTACTGATTTAAATTTGTATTCGTTTTCTTTAATACAGCTAGTCCTAAATATCATGCATCCCTGAGAACTGTGAATCATTCTGGTGAATTGCCAGAGCTGAGGTATTTGTGAGGACCCCCCAAATTCATAGACAGTGATGTGATGTGAAGATGGTCCTATCATGAGGGAGTTCTAGTGAGCTCTTCCCTCAAACTCTGTGGTTGGCTGAACTCTTGACAATAGCAATGTGTTGATTTCAAATATTCTGAGAAAACCAAACAAGGGTATAAATCTGTTCCTTTGACCAAAGCCTGCCTGGTTGTAGGGTAGATTAAGGAGTCTTATATATTAGTTAAGAGCCTGGGATTAGCAGAAGTACAGAACTGTAGGTGGGGTCAGGTATCACCAATTTCTGGTTGATATTGTCATTCTGCTTAGGTCTCTGAGCCTTCATTTCCCATCTGTAAAATGTACGAACCTCGAAGGTGTGTTGAGAGGATGACAAGAAATCACGTATGCAAAGCATAAGGTGAAATTCAGGAAGCACTCCATACATTATTATTACTTACGGCTTTGCTGGTGGTGTGATTTCCCTATTTAGTTATAATATCATGCTTATTAACATTTTGTCTTCTTCAAATAAGTATTTGAGTGGCTTGTATAGATGGAAATATGATAGCTTGATGAAATAAACCACCAAGAAGTAGAAGAAGATGTGTGGTTGGCAGTGATGGCAAAAGAGAGACTCCTGTGAGGGCTGGTTCTGGCAGAGGGAAGGGTTGTAAGATTGGGCCTGGCCATCTACGATTAGGAGAACTGTCACTTGAGACATGATGACATGTCTTTATAATAGGGAGCCAAGAGATGAGAACAGCAACTGTCTTGGCCTGGAGGAGGGGAGACAGCCAGGACCTACCTGCCACCTTGGACTCGTTCATTCATCTCTAGATCTTCACCTATTCCTATTTGGTAAGCAGAGTGCTCACCAGTAGAGGCCTGTGCCATGCTATGAAGAGGTAGGGGAGAGAGGAGAGGTGGCATTTGCTTTTGGAAACCTTCTTACTCACTTTTTCTACCTACTCTTTCTCTTCCTTTGTCACCTCTTGCCAGGTCTTTCCAGTGTCGATAACCTCTCCAATTCTCTTATTTTCTGCTGGTGTGTTATTTGAGAACTAGGAAGTTGACCAATAAGGATAAGAAATCTTTTTATGAGCTAAAAGCGTGAAATGATAGAGATAAAGATATGGTGATAAACTCCATTGATAAAAAGGGAATAAAATTAAATGACATGAAACAACAAAACCTCCATCCCAAACATTACACTCACATCTTAGAGGAGAACTGCTTGCTATTCAAGGAGCTATCACTGAGCACTCCAGAGTGCACATCTAGGGGCCGACCCCTGAATCAGGTACATGTGTCTGAATTATGGCTCTGATAATGATTAGAAGGTTCCTCAACCTCTCTAACATTTTAGTTTTCTTACCAGTAAGTTGGGGATAACAGTAATACGTATCTCTCAGGGTTCTTGGAAGGAACATGTGACTTAATAACACAAAGAGCCATTAGATATTGGTTTTATTGGTGTTTTAATATCAAAAAACCAATGAATAAAGACTCTATATTAGGACAGTTAAGTCTTTTGATCACATAATGCTTGGATTGCACAAGTTGACCACTGGCATCTTGGGATCCTTCAGAATTTAAAGCAGTGCCTGAGACTCAGGCAGAACAGATAAAAACTTGGAAAACAATAGCTTTTTGTGATTCACCAAATCTGATTTACAGTTGGAATGTGCATGGCACAGATCCTGTTTGGTTAAATAATGGAAACCAACATTCTCGTGCATTTGGCAATAATACGTTTGAGGTTCTGGGGATGAATAGTCCCTGGTTTGATGGTCTAGGTTGAGATTTCCCAGACTTCTCTTTGAACTTGACCTTTTCCTGCTGGATCATGAACCTGAACATGTTGAAAGACATAACGGAGAAACCTGCGATCAAACGTCAAGACTGAGCTACGGAGCTTTGGATTAATCACAACTTTTGTGAGCCTCTGTTGTTCTATCTCTAAAATGAACTGGTTTCTTCATAGTAGTGCTAGGAGGACTACATCAGATGATGCATTTGCACTGTTTTGGAAATGATTAAGGATAATGCAAGTGTTTATTATTGTTTTGTACTTGAAACAAGTTGACTCATGTCATCGCTCCTAGAATGAGGCCCAGACAGGTTCATTGCCTTGCCCAAGACAAATTAAAGGGAGGATACCATGTGCCTTAGGGCGACTACTAGGCTGAACTTAGCAAGCATCTCCCACCCTTGTCCAGCATGTGGGTTCGATTGCCCTCTGATCAGGAACAGACGCCTGTATTTAGTCCATGGATTTTATGTCTGCTTGGTTCAACTCTAAGAATCTGGCCTACGTGTTGGGTTCAATTCCATTCTGTGTGCAATAGCTGGTTAATTTTGTAACTTAGGTCATTGTAAGCCTGCTTCTTTCATGAAATGTATAGTCTTCATTCTGTCTGTCTCAAAGGGAAGTATGAAAATAAAGACAACTAAAGGATTGAAAGTAAAAGCATTCCTTGTAAGGCATTTACATTCTGGAAGCAAGAGAGCATCATGATTAAGCACATAGACTCCTGAGTCAGGTGAATTTGCCTAACTCACAGCTCTGCCTCTCTCCATCAGTCCACTGAAACTCTTAAGGCCTCAGTTTTCCCATCTGTAAATTGGAGATAACAATAGTAAATTGGGGTTGTTGTCAGGATTAAATAACTTGATAATAATACAAAGAACTTCATTCACACAGTGTCAGGTCCAGATGGGAACTCTGTGGGTGGGTGTTAGCTCTCAAAGAGTTGGACATGTCCTTTATATCCCTTTAAAATGCAAGATTCCTACAGGTGCAAAGATGTTTGGGACTCTTTGGATCCCATTTTTCTGTAAGTCACTAGTAAGGGGACAATTAGCTAACACCATTTTTTTTTAAATGTGGAGGAAAAGGTGTTTAAAGATAAATTCCCAAATAACAACCTTTTTTTAACCATCTCTTCCTAGAGCCTAAAAAGCAGGTTTGAAAGTATATGAACTTATAGGAAAAAAAGGCCTTTATCAGGTGAGTGAGCACAGACAATATTTTGTTCTTGAGTCATGACAGTTGAGGTCTCTGCTTGTGTTTTAGCACAGATGGGCAAGGTTGTGCTACAAGGTTGAGCAGTGTGTTCCACCTTTTGTTATAAAGTCTGTCTTCCTGCGTGCTGAAGGGATGCTGTCTCTTCTCTGACCTGTTCTTCAGAGTTTAGTGCAGGCAGGCAGCTTCCTAGTTTCTAGAACGGGAGTCTGAGACCTAGAGAAGTACAATTTATTGATTGTCCTCAGCACAAGTACCAATAGCGGTTGCATTATTTTGAGACGAGTAGGGACAGTTTTGGAAACATCTTGGTGGATAGAGAGCCCACTTGAAGGAACTTCAGAAGAGTTCCTGGAAAAGCATTTTGGTCTGCTTTAGAAAGGTTCTGTTGTTGTTCATTAGGGTTTTATGCAAGAAAATTCAATCAGTGTAAGCCACTGGGCCCGGCATCGCCCAAAGTACACCAATGTCAATAACTCAACATTCAGTTCATATTTCTGGGGTCCCTGCTATGTGCCAGAGCTGGACATCCTAGCCAGGCCCAGAAGGATAGAGGACAAAGCAGGATGAGCCGGGTACCAGGAGCTCCGAGTCCATGTGGTTTCTGGCTGTGGGACAGGACTGTGGGCACATGCCCTAGGAGTTTTGCGCCTGTCACAGCAAGGAGGTTTCCAAGAAAGCTTTGCATTGCTCTAGCCTCCCTCCTAGAATTGTTTTTATTATTCTTTATAAAGAATATAAAGTTTGTTTTTTTTAACCTTTCCAAACACACAGGTGTAATTTGCTCAGTGCAGCTTAATGCACCAGGCTAACGAGGAGAAAATGTCACCCTAGTCATTTCTTATTGGCAACGGTAGTTGAGGTTGGGTGGGTGTTGTTGTCCAGGTACAGTATTTTTGGAAACTCTGGGTACATTAGGTCCGAGTCTTAGTTTTTCAGATCCAAGAGCTGCTTGAACATTGGGGTGGTGGCCTTATTTCATCGATTCCCTTAGCAAGCCCCTCTCTTCCATTTGCTCCTCATCTTTTCTAGAAGAGTTGCTATTTTCTGAAAGGATGTTTTGAAACAGCTGAGGACCCTGTAGTATATGCCCTGCTGGCTGCTCACTTCCCCCTTCAAGACCCGGATGCTCATTGCCCAGCTGCTGGGAGACTGTTGGCGGCCGATGGCTCACAGCTGTACTTTCTCTGGAACCAGCCCTGGCAGAAGGAAGCAGCCTTACCCAATCTTACCCACTCTCCCCAGGGATGACCTGCTTCCAATTAGCTGATGTGGGCATAGGAAAGCATATTCCCTGGCCTTCATTTGTGACAGTTCAGAAGGGAGCCTCGACTCCTGAGCTCCCAGCAGGATCAGCTGCAGCCTCTGCAAACACACCACCTTCAACTCTCTATCTGCCTTTCCTGCTGTCCCCTCCTCTCTCTGCTGTCATTCCCAAGAGAGCTGTCCGCTCAGTTTACTCACGGAGGATTCTGAAGTAGCAGCACCAATCAGAGACTTGGAGGGCTGGGGTGGGGTTTTTGCTGAGACCTGGGGCAAATCCTCATCTGTCCTGCCTCCCACCCAGGGCTGTTTTGGGGCTCAACTAGGTTAATGAATATAGCTGTATTAGGCAGAATGCATGTAAATTTAAGATAATCATTGAGGAAATATATGGTTTATTTGCTTTTAATAAGCTTTTCAAATAAACATCTTTCTGGAGGTCAAATGCTTACATACTGCAGCAGTGCCAAGCTGGATAGATGTGGATAAAAAGAGGCTACTTTGCTCTGGGCCATGATGTTCCAAAACAGGAGCTGTAAGCACAAAAGATGTTGCTTTGAAAAAAAGCTGTATGTTTGTATGTATGTGTGTATGTTTAGATGTGATCTACTTATTTGGGAAACAATGCATACAAATTTGGGCAAGGGACACTATTAAAGTGAATAAAAGAAAATAAATCATAAATTATATAATTATTAAAAACACTGACAAATGCCACAAACATGCCAAAAAATGTGGAAAGCTGATGTAAAATTTTTATCATGAATTTCTTGATATATTTCTGTAATGCTTTCCTTTCTCTATTTGTTTACCTCTTCATATGACAACAATTTTGTAATATTTTTCTACAGAGAGAATAAAAGGATGATTTAGTCTTTCTCTACCATGGTTGATGGAAATTTGTCTTTTATTACAGATAATTAAGAAAATGTCAGTTCGGTTGCTTATTACTAGTAATGTCAGGTAAATTTTTAGGATTGTTGACCAATTTGGGACAACTTTTATCAAGTTTCCTTTATATGTGAGTGAGTTGTAAGTTTTCAGGATGTTTCAAATTTTCTGGTGCAGTAATTCATCTTCCTGCACTTTAAATTGATGATGCTCATTAACCAGGTCTTGAAAGGGCCCCATCTACTGAGGGGCCTTGACACTGAAGGTTTATTCCCTCCAAGGTAAATTTGCCCTGTAGAAGACCTCCTCCTCCATCTCCCAAGTATTTATTTAGAAAAATGTCAAACTTGAGTTGAAAAGAACTGTACAATGAGCACTTATACCATTCTCCAACATTCACCAAAGAATGTTTGATACTTTTATTTCACTTTCTCCTCATCCCTGTACCCCCCATCTACACACACATACACACACACGTTCAGGCTATATCTTCTAGGAACAAGGACATTTTCCTACATAACCACAATACTTTTATCATCCCCCATAAATTTAACAGACATAATATTATTATCTAGTATTCACAATTCCCAACTGTCATCAAAATATTTTCTGTCAATTTTCTTTTCCCTTCCCTGTTCTTTCTTTTCCTTTCCTTTCCTGGCTCCCCATATCTTTTTTTGTCATAGCCCTAATAGTCTTTGATTATTTCCATCCTTTCTGGTTCACAATGTTCCATGATCATATTGTAGGGTCTGGGTCTAGAATCAGCCATTCTCTGGATTAGGGATCTCCTTCCTCTAAAAATGAAGTCCGTATTAACATTGGGTGGAGGTTGGGATGCCACATTCTGTAGGAGAACGTCACCCCGTTGAATCTGGATCCCTGTTCTTCCTTCCTCTGGGAGTCAAGTCCTTGGGCTTAGTATTTAAGTTCTGGGAAGCCACTGATGCAGGCAACACCTGGGGACTCTGTCAGAGATACAGTTTGTTCCATGGGAAGAGGCTCAGTCTGCCTACCCTCTAGCCTTCTCTTGTCTATTCCTCCTGTAGCTGGGGGAATGGAGTGAGGAGACAGTAGACCAGAGAGACAAGCTACAGGAAAGGAGGAAGAAAGTTCTGGAAGCTTTTCATATACAAACACTCTCTCTTCTGCATAATGGCCAAGTCATTGTTTCGAGTCCTACCCAGCGCCAGCTGTCAATGCATTAGGATAATGTGTTAGATAACTGGGAAGACATTCACATCAGTGTCTCTCTCTGGGGCTATGGTGGGAACCCATGAAGAACAACTTGAAGCTTTGCCAAGGCCTTCAGCCATGAGTTTGGACATTGTCCAGAAAGAGCAAAAAGTTTCCCCTACAACTCCTGGGAGGATAGCCTTGGAGACTGGATAGCACATTCTGAGTGAAGGAGAGTCAGCAGGCCTGAGTCCTGAGGGGACAACTAAGTGTGACAACGAGGGTTGCTTTCCTGGAGTCACTATAGAGTCATTAATAAGTTTCTTTGGAGAACTGTCCTTTGAAAGAGCTCTTGGAGGTGGAGCTGATTATGTGAAATGTGGTATTACCCAGAAACCAGAGGGCCATGTGACCTGGGCTGAGGACATGAAGAACCCTGGGATGCCACCCCAGGTGTGTACTAGCTGGAAGCCCCAGAAAGGCCCTTAGTGGACACTGATGAGGTGGAACTGGTCACTACTGAGAACTTCCAGGTATGGCACAGGACAGGAGAAGCTACTCCCAGATGATGTCACAGGTAGGAGCCTATGCTGACACCAAGGACCCTGACGGGAAGCCCTTCCATAAGAAGCACAATTTCCCATCCTTCTCTTGCCTGGGCAAATGGCTGAGGGAAGGAGTTGAAAAATGAGTTAACCTTTCTCCAGTGTGATCCTATAAATCAGGAGATCAGATGGCTGGTTTTCATGCCTATCCCCCCCCTCCTTTTTTTCTTTTATAAATCAGCAAAATGAAGCCTTCTATGGAAGCCCAGCTAGGCAGAAGTGTAGCTGCTCCCCTTGAAGAGGAAGTTGGGGCCCTTTAGCTTTCCCAGAAGCCTCACCCCTCACCTTTTTCCACCCTTTAATGGCCCTTGAAGAAAGCATGATTTTTCTATAAACAGATTCCATCTGAGATAAAAAAAAAACCCAAAGGTCTGAAAATTTGTCCTCATTCTAAACTTGCAAATATAGGCAGAAAATGGATTATTTGGGCTTCTTCATGGTTTAAGTCTGTAAGTGTTGGTAAGGAGGCATAGGAAGCCCTTCAGCACCATGTGTTCAGAGTTAGGGAGGAGGGCCAGGAGGGACCATTGGCTCTGATCAGGACTAAGTGGACCAGAGAAACCTTTGTTTGGTGACTGTGGGTCTTGACTATGGGAAGTCAGTTGAACCACTGGGTCAAAGACTGAATACACCCCCCATACCTTCTAAAAACGTCATCATTTCTGTTCTGCTACCATAGGTCTGTGTTCATCCTGCATAGGATGGCTATAGCTTTCCTAGAAAATATGAGCAATTCTGGTACTTTAGAGAAATTCTGTCCTATCCAATTCATATTTTAGAAGAGGATCCATTCATTCTATTTTTGCACCAGATCCATAAGGAGTATAAGAATGCTACATAGGACCTTACATTTCTGGAAGGTTTTAACTTTCAAAGAACATCCCATCATCTCATTTCATCCTCCCAACAAATCAGAAAAACAGGCAGGGTAGGTGTTAGACTCATTTTTCAGAAACTAAAGAGATGGCGAGTGACTTGCTCCCACCTGACTGGCACCTGTGACCATGGGATGGGATTTTCTGATGCTGCTGAGCCAACCCTGGCTGGCCAGTACTGTCTAGATAGTGGATCAAATGCAGGTGCTTAGAAAAAGGGTTTGTTGCTGTGGCTTCTGTTGGGGAAGATTAGCCACAGGGATTATTGAGGTGGAATAACAAGTCCTTGCCTGCTCAGGGCTCCGAACTGCCCAGTGCAGCTTGGGATCCACTGGGGAGAGTAATACCCATCCCCTCTCCTACCCAGGCTCCAGTTGTAATTGTTTTTCCTGCAGATCCTTGGGGCAGCAGAATTGGCAAGAGTCTACAGACCTGGATATGACACCTACTCTACTGTCAATGGATCATGTGTCCTGGGCATCTTTGTGGTATCTCCGAGGTTATCGGACTACATCAATGTTTCTCAAAGTGGTATGATGGGTCCATCTGTGGGACAGTCACGTGTGCGTGTGTGCATGTGTGTGTGTGTGTGTGTGTGTGTTTGAGCATGTGTATTCTAGGCTTCTTCCAGTCACAGTATTGAAATCTCTGGGCTGGGTCCTATCTCCTTTGATGATTTAGAAGCACACTCAAGGTTGACCACCACTAAACTGGAGACTCCTCAAATGTCCTTACAACTCTATGTCTCCTTTCAGAATAACCCTAAGGCTTGACTCTGGGTTTCCATAGGGAATCTAGGCCCTTGGTTTAATTGTAGATTATAAGTTTCAGGCAGGCTCGTCAAAATTTGAGAATCTAAGGGGGACATTAAGGGTAAGTGGTACAGGTCTAAAGGCAGCATCAGAGGCATCCCATTTCCAGAAATGATGTTGGTTTTGAAACTCTGCTCCTACCAAGCAAAAGTTATGATGGTCTTGCCTCTGATTAAAGGCAGAAGAAATCACTCAACCAAGGAGATGCCTCTTTCTTGCTCTCTTTTGCCTAGTGCTTCATGATTCAAGGGCTGTCTGGATCTTTCACTCAGGGGAAGAGTTCAGTCCTTCTTCCATTTTCCTGAGAATAACATGGCTGGAAAAAAATTTATACTATAAACCACAGAAATGAGACCAAAAGCACTGTGATGAGGAAGAGGTCAGCAAAAGAGTCACATTTAAAAATATGTTATAATGATTGTTCTGTGTATTCCTATGGTGTGTTAAAAGATTTCACACTTTATAAGGGCCAGCTTCCAAACTGAATATGATATTGTCTTGCACTCAGGTTGCATGTAAAAGTAGTTGTACTAGCTTAAAGTGCTAGTCTTAAGAATAGACTTCTGGACCAATGTTACATAGTCTATGCGTATGATATTTTAATACACTAGGGTTGATAAAGTTATCAAATGTGTCATGGAAAGAAGCTAGTTCCTAAGAGGAGGTCACTGTCTTAAAAATTATTAGAACTTATAGCTTATGTGGAACAAAAGTTCTACTCACCCAAGACTACGAAAGAGCTGGTTTTGTAATACAGAAATGAGTGACCCAATATAAAATTTAAGATGGAGTACAGCATAGTCAAGTGAGTGGGATATCTTGCTGGATAAACTTTTGTTTACCCAAGGTCTTCTTGTTTCATCTAGAAATTTACTTGTTAACAAATACCTGTAAATTATGGCCAGCTGCCACAAAGTAAATTTTAGGTCCCTTCTTTTCCGTGGCACTCTGAGACAGTTGTTTGGAAATGAGTTCTGCTCAAGAAGTGAGCATGATCCATCTGAATAATAGGAGGTGATCTTTGGAACAAGGAAACAAAACTGTCCCCCACTAATGGTCTTTTAAAATTTTTTTATTAACACGTACTAGTTGTACATATTAATGGGGTTCATTGGTGCGATCTCTCCATACATGAAGACAGTGTACACTGATTAAATTCAACTACCCTTTCCTCACCAGCCCGCCCTTCCAAATCTCTAGAAATCACAGCTCTATTTTCAGGTTGACTTTTTTTAGCTTCTACATAGGAGAGAGAACATGTGGTACTTGTCTTTCCATGTCTGGCTTATTTCTCTTAACATAATGTCTTTCAGTTCCATCCATTTTGCTGCAGAGGACAGGATTTCATTCCTCTGTAAGTCTGAATAATACTCTATTGTGTATATAGAGTATATATATTGTGTATATACATTTTCTACATCCATTCATCGTCGATGGGCACCTGGGCTGGTTCCATCGCATAGCTATTGCGTACCAGCTCTCCCCAGTGTTCTGATTCTTTTATTCTCATGCTACTTAATTCTTTAAAGATCACACATAGTGCTAAGGCCAAAGCTGCAAGTTGTTTCAGTATCCTGGGGGATCTTATTCAACACAACTGAGGAGATTCGAGTTTATTTTAAATGGAGAGGCTTACTTTCCCAGCTCCTCACCTCTCCTGTGTGGTCATTCCACTATCTACCATGAGCAGCTCCACTGCAGCTGACAACCCAAGCAAGAGTCAGCCAATCGGGCAACCTGCCTTCATGGGGAAGCAGCTGTCTGACCTTTCAGCTCTGAGTTTCTGCTATGCTGCCTCCTCTCATCCAGCGCTACTGAAATAAACTGGTCAGGTGAAATGAAAGTATCTGAAAAGAGCCCTGGACCTCTGAGTCAATGTCAGTCTGCAGAAGGGGACCACCAGTGTGCACAGTAGCGTGGGTTGCCGAGCCTCTTAATTTGGGTTTACTACAGTTAGAGTATTTTGCATACTACTCTTTTTTATTTCAAAATCATAGCAACTTTAACAAATAACAGTTCTTTTCAAACTTGCTGGGTTTTCCATTGGTTTTGTAAATTGATAAAAGACACATAGCATGATTAATAGTTTGAGAAGTGAGCATAAGGGAAAATTTCACTCATAATTCCTAACATAATTATTGTTTTGTTTATTCTCTTCCAATCTTTTTTTTTTTTAACAAATATGGTTTTATCTAGTTGAAACCAGGATGCAATACGATTTCTAATCTTTCTCACGTGGCATGTGTCATTTGCATTTTTCCATGTGGCTTTAGCCTTTGCCCTCCCAATGGCAGCAGGAGGGCCCATTGATAGGTGTCATAATTTACTTAACCATTTATCTACTGTTATTATTTTGATTGCTTCCAATTTCCCACTGTTACAAATTGTATTGTTTTGGGCATCTTTGTGAGTATTGTTTTCCATATTTGCATTATTTGGTGCATTTTTTAAAAAGTGTCATTCAGGAGCTCAACAGTGGGCATTACACTTGAAGGTAATGAGAAAATGGGATACTATTTAACAATTACACTGGGAAAGCAGAGCATTATTTAACAATTTGTTGGAATTATATTTTGTAGGTCTTCACTATTTTATAAAATGAGAGAAGCATGTAACATGAAGGTCTCAGCACACTCACAGGTGTCCAAACACCTTCAATCTCTCTGATTCAATCATTCAGAGATCATGGGGGTTCGTTGGGAATCTTCTGTCCTTAGCAACATGATTAAGGATTTTGGTGCTGGTCTTTGTTGCTTAATTGCAATTTCAATGTTATATGCAGATGCATAAGAGGCTATGTGCAAAGATGTTAAGCCAGAAAATCAGCATATTCTTTGGTCAGCATACTCCAGGATGGATTTAAGTGAAAACCTACTTACCTGAACTTCATCTCAGGTGTTGGGTCTGTGGCTGTAGGAGCAATACCATTTTTGTCTTCTTCCATGTCAGTAATAGGGCGCTTAGTGAGAGTCTGAATGAAGACTGTGATCCTCTGCTATACATTCCTGAGTCTCTGATATGCTGGTCACTCACATGCCAAGTACAGGTTCATATACATTACAATAACATTCTTTTTTTTAAAGCATTGCAAAGGTTTTATTTAATGAAACACACTTTTGACTAACTAGAAGACCTTTCTGCCTCTTTTCCTTCTTCTTTGTTTTCTCAGTTGAACTCCATTCCCTCAGAAGGAATGTGAAAAGGTGAGTTTGGGGAGGCCAGGAACCAGGGTGCCCAGCAGTGGGTCTCTGTGTGCTAATAGCAGAGAAGAAAAATAAGCATTGCATTTTTTAAATGGGGGAAAAATCAGGAAAAAAGGCATGCATAAAGGATTTATCCTTTCCATGAAAACATTGATTAATGAAATCTAGTATGAACGGGTGTCATGCCCTTTAAATATTAGATTTCATTACTTAGTGGATGGTAGGCTTCTGAAAGGGAATCCTCGGCCTCTGCCGTCTCTTTATGGACACAAATGTTTCATGCCCTTGCAGTGATCAAAGATGCAAATGCCTGCGGTAACCGAATCACTGGACAGGGTGAAACATCGTGCTGGACAGATGTGTTGTCAGGAAAGGGCTTTCACTGATAAAAGGGACAGCTGCCCTCAGGATGGGGGTGGGGAGAGAGGGGACTCTAGCAAGGGGGAAGGAAGTATGCAAGGGAAGGTGACCCAACCACACGAAGCCAGCCCCTTGGGCCCCCAGCTGGGAAACTCCACCAGCTTGCTTGCTCTTCCGGTTCTAGCGGAGCTGGTCAGACATCTGGCCTCTGTTCTAATTAAAGTGGGCAACCAATTTGGTGGCTCCAGTGACGAAAATGGCAGTGAAATCTTGATGGCTACTGGGTCATAGTAAGGCCCCGTAATGACTCCTCAAGACTGAGGCTTTGTCGGCCGAATTATTTCCGTCTCCTAAGGGCCTTTCAATTCAATTCCACCTAGATTTATTGAGTGCCAGCTACAAACAAAGCCCGGACCCTGGCCCTCAGGAAGTCCCTATCTATTGGGGAATGCAGAGAAGCATACAGCTGACTGGCATAAAAAAGAACGAATTAAAGACCATGGTAGAGGTTCACACAGAGTTCTATAGTTGTGTAGCAGACAAAGTGACTCGCTGAGTGAATCTGGGAAGGCTTCTGGGTGGAGTTGGCATTTGTCCCTAGCCATGAATTTTGAAGTCAGGTTCTAAACAAACATTCTGAAGAATCAACATGAGCAGAGAAACAAATTCCTTGAATGGAATTTCCCACCTGGAATTCTCTGGTCCCTTTATGGGACTGAGATAAGAAGCTCATTCTAACACAGTCACAGAATTTCCCACCTGTACGGGTGGCAGCTCAGGCCCTGTTACCACCAAGACTAGGACTTACAGAGATGGAACAATCCTGGCTTTTCACTTGCCTTGAACTTTTGGAGAAGGACCAGTTTGGCCCCTCCATAGCTGGCTTATGTTTCTGGTCCAAATGGTGCATATGGTAACCTGTTCCTATCAGGAACAATTAAGCCCCAATATACCCAAGCTCTCTCATGCTAGGTGGTTAACCTGCACTTGGCTCTGTTGGTGGCATTGGCTACAGACAAAGTGAGGGTGCCCATCTCCATGTAAATGAGCCAGTTGGAACTTTCCTTTCACCATTTTCTTTCCCTTCAATGCCCCCTCTCATATGCCTCTGCCATGCCCCTCTTCTCCACATCCTCTCCAAGTGCCAAATAATTGATTGGTATGAAGGGGCTGGGATTGAAAAAAAATCCCGATTTTATCTTTGTTACTGAAGGCAAAAATGATCTGCTATGTATATTTTATAAGAGAATGTATTTTGTTTATAGCTCTACAGTCAGCCCTCCCTTCCCGCCCCCTAATAAGCTCATGTCAGAACTCTGAAGCAAGTTTTCTGTAATGGTAGCCTAAAGGACATATTTTGTAAAAATGAAAAATGAACATATTATTTATATATCAATAGTGTAAAAAGCATTGATCAATGCAAGCAGCCTGGTGCTCTGCTTCTCTATTTCCCCTCCAACCTTTCTTTGCCTTCTTCTGTGTCCCCCTCCCTTCTTGCAGGTGCCTGTGACACTCCCACCATTTAGAAAGAGAGTTCTAGTCTGTCCTGGTCAGTTTGTGCTGGGATTCGGTCTTTAATATGGAGCCTTCAACGGCTAAGCCTCCAAAATGACTCTCTGACAGCCAGCCATTAATTACCATCATCCGCATCTAATTCATTCATCCCTCTCCCTCTCATGTAGAAGGACAGCTAGGGCTGAGGGCACCCAGGGAAATGTAGGCACGATTCCATGTTCTTTATGCAGAGAGGGCTGCCGGAGACTTTGTTGGATGCAGGGGCTTTAATTGAATTGGCTTGCCAATAAAGCTGTTGTCATTCAGTAAGTGAATTTGTTGTACTACTCGAACCACAGCTGTTGCAGACAGCCCGGAATTTCCTGAAGGCAAGCCAGGCCCTCGGCTTGCCTGGGTTCAGCCTTCTCGGATTGATCCCGGAGGCCATACAGAGGGTCCCCCTTCACAGCTTGGTTCTGGCACCCATTTGGATGCCAATGAGTTGCAGAGCAGGCTGGGATTCCGCAGGAGCCCAGCAAATCAGCGGGCTGTGACCTCCAGGGACCCCATAGGGAAAAGGAAACCCATAGGAATGTCAAGGTTGGTACTTGTTGAGCAGGCAGACCTCACCTACCACAATTGGGTGTTTTTTTTTCCCTCTTTCTCAGTTTCCAGACAGATGCTGCCCTCGGCTCCATGGAGCTAGTCATAAGAGAATATGGCTTCCCATTGTAAAAAAAGAAATTGAGAATATGACAGTTAATATATTTGTAGAGCCTTGTTTAAGAGGTCGAACGGTATTGAGAAAATACAGCAGCATTAGAACTGGCATTTGTTACCAGGAGATCGTTGGGCCAGAAATGCTCTACGTTTCCCCACAGTTTATAAAACACGGCAAGATTGGCAGGCTGTGTGATTTATGATGGCTTTAAAGTAACATCAAGATTAAGGAAAGTTTTTCAAGGGACTGCGGGGCCATTTTTATTTTCTACATCCAAGCACATGAGTGTTGTGGGCTTGAGTGAGTAAAAACAGGACCAGGAAGCAGATTTTCAGGTTTTGGGTGTCTTTACACTTTTGGTAAGTAGGGATCTCACATTGAGCTCTTTGTTCAAGGGATTTCTCCTCTGGCAACTTGGAATGATCTGACCAGCGCCCCAACCTTTTCAGGGAGCCTCCTCTCCAATTGTGCAGAGGCTTCATGGAACAGAATGGTGTCTGGTCTGTTTTCAATTATTCAGGGGTGGAGGATTTTCCAGCCCTTGACACCTGTTCTCTATGGTCCACCAATCTTGTGGATGTTTTGTTGTTCCCTTCACTAGGAAGCTGGAGAAAAAAACACTCTGTAAGTCAAATGTAGTTTTTTTTTTTTTTTTTTTTTTTTTTTTTTGCTTGAATCTTGAAATTCTAACCCATTGGTAGAGACTCTTTAAATTAAGCCTATGTGTTGGCCCTGTTTTTGACTTGACAAGTGATAGTGGAATTGACTCCTCACATAACACGACTGGAAGTTTGTAAGGAAAGAGGTGGTGGAAGCCCAGGGAAAAGAGATGTTGGGACTTGGTATCAGAATGTGTCTGTGGCTGTGGTTGGAGTGAGAGGGAGATGTGGTGTGAGAGAGAGAGAGAGTCGTGTGCGTGGGGGTGCTTCGATGCCCGACTTGTGAGGGAAATAGAGAAGATGACACTCCTTACTCTAATTAGTAGATCTGAAAATTGAGCACAATTTTCCCTGAGTACATTCCTGCCTTTGTAGACTTTTCCCACAAATCAAATTGAGACAGGAGATGTGATCATGGAAATAGACTAATTAGGGTTTTGTTTCAAGAAGGTGGACTGATCCACAACTTAGGCAGAAGGTCCATCTCTAGAAGTTTTTTTTCTTTGTTCACACCTGGTTCACTTTTAAAATCCTGGCCAGATTTAAGTTAGGTGAGTTGAAAGCAAGGTCTCTTTTCCTTCTGACCAAAGAGAAGTTGGTCTGTCCAAGCCACAGGTGTTCTGAAATAGTGAGAAAACACACCCCCCTTCCTCAAAATAGAGCCAAATCAAAGCCACTCCTCTGATTGGCATGAAAGTGTCTCCTGAGTGAATGATTTTGGTGACTGCTGTCCTCCATTCTGCTCCCCAGTTCTGGTCTCTTCCTGTGCTTACTGATCTCTTCCTTCTGGGCTTTGTGACTTTCCTATGATTCCCTCCTCCTCCTCCTCCTCCTCCTCCTCCTCCTCCTCCTCCTCCTCCTCCTCCTCTTCCTCTCCTCTCCTCTCCTCTGTTCTTCTTCTCCTCTTTCTCCTAAATTTCTAACTCTTTTCCTCCTGGTCTCATTTCATCATGTATCAAATGACATCATCATCATCATAATATGAACTTTAAATTTCTCTGGTCTTTACACACATGGTTTCCTTAACCTGCTTCCCCAAATGGCTATTCTTCCTTGCTTCATGCTGGGGGGACCTTGTGCAGGTGTGGCCCAGTAAAGGGGCTCCATGACACTACATCCACCTTCTTCTCAGGTGGAAGGCATAGATCTGTGTTGAACTTCCTAAGGTAATAAATTCATGGAAACCCAGCTGAGACCAACACATAATATTATTCATTTTGGGTCTCTGCTTTTCATAACAAGTGCCTCTCTTGTACTTCTCTTTGATGAGTGGAATTAACGACTGGAAATGTGAACTGGAAATGCTAAGTGGATGATAGTCCCTCAAGGATTTTGTGTCTTGCTCTGACACCTTGGGTGACTTCATCAGATTTAGGGCATATTAAGGGATCACGCAGTGGGGCTTATACCTAGGAAGGTCTCAAGGTGATCTGAGATCCCGTTCCCAAGCCAAGTTCTGGTGGTCCCTAGGGGAGAAAACTTTGCACATGCCAAATGAGCACAGTTCAGTGTGAAAGCTCATGACAGGCCAGCATAACACTGTGATCATTTTCTAGCAGTGGCTCAGTGGTCATGGAATAAGGTTTTGGAAAAAGTACAATTGTTATCTTTTTTCCCTCCCTCCCTTTCTTCCTTCTTTCTTTTCAATCTCCCCAACTTTGGTAACTATTATTTTCACTTCTCTTTCCAAAATTCAAAATGCTACTTAGGTTTCCTCTTTGCTTTTCTTCTCAAACTGGGGTCTGTGAGGTGAGGTGATGGTGTGTTGGGAGAACTCTGGGACCCTAGGACAAACGTGACAATTTTCCTTAAGGATTTTTGAGGAAAATTTAATGAATGGAAAGATTTTCATTACAGTATGAAGTTGGATACAAAATTGTCATTAGTTTAAAATGCAGTCAAGATACTTCAAATTTCAACTTGGGTGTCTCTACTTCTGCTTCCACACATAGGACCCCAGATGTATGCTTTGGCTCTTCCCTGAAAGAGGAGTGGGAATTTGCGAGACCCTTGACCCAGTTGCCCTATTGAGTTTCTTATTAGAGTTGAGACAGATTGGTTTGTCTGACTGTGATTCTTCACATCTTGGAAGCATGGATCTTATTGTATATAATGTCAGTTTAGTCATCCCTAACAGCTTTAGATATTAGCAGTTGTGTTACCTGTGATGTAAGAAGGGCAAAGAGCTTGGGTAAATTTTAACTCTTCTGTGTTATGAAAGTGTTTGGATGACTAGAGTCAAACCATGGTCATTTGGAGCCTTGTCACATGAGGGTGAGTTATATTAGCTTCTTATGGTCCAAATTTCTACTTATCTGCTTTCAGATATTTCTCCACACATTAGGCTCTTTGTGAGGAGCTGGAAAGCTATTTCACTAGGATCCCAAGCGCCAAATCCTAGATCAAGATTAGGGATGCAGAGCGGGCACTCTTGGAAAAGGCATTCCATTGATTTCCACAGGGCTTTGGTCTTGTGCTGCAGTCCGGCTGCAGCAAAATAACCCGGGGGGTGACGAGCAACTTGTGTAGATTGATACAGCAGGAGTGGGAGACATTTATTGTAGGACAGGAGGGGTATATATACATTCCACACAGCTTATCTTAATTAACATAAACTAGATACAGCAGTCAACCAATAAGGAATCTCCACACTTAATGGCTCGCTGGCGTTACTTCACAAACCACTCCCTCTGGCAAAATGCCAGGCGCCATCTTGACTTGTTTACAGACACTAACAGTCTTATGCTTCTCTTCCTACTGGAACTGGCTTCACAATCCTGGGTCATCAGGGCTCCCAAAGTCCTGGACATAAAGCAATCCAGTCATCCCCTTCGTTCTGCAGCCCCAAACTCGGATCTAGTCATGTTTTTCCTTGTAAGATAAGAACAAGCCCAGGTCTTCAAGGAAGAGTAGGCAAAGGAGAAATTTCTCATTGGGGACAGAGTGGAATTGGTCTAAGATGCCCACCCTTGGCCAACTTCGTAGGTGCTGGTCCCAGGTACACCTTGTTCCTCAGTGACATGGGGGTGCTAAGAGAGAAGTAAGACTAGTGAAACCCCAAACAGCACCTGCCCCAGGCATCCACACTTCCTCACCCTTCTCTTTACAGGGAGAAGCCTGAGAGTGGGAGAGAGGGAAGAAGAAGGTAAAGTGCAGGATGTGGGTAGGGAGGGAAGCTGAATGTCAAGAGATGTCAGGTGTCTCCTGATGGCTGGAGTGTGCGACTAACGTTTTGCCCCCTACCATAAGAAGGTCATTGCTGAGAGGAAGTGAATTCACAAGCAAAGCCTCTGTTTCTTTCTTTCTTTCTCTCTCTCTCTCTCTCTCTCTCTCTCTCTCTCTCTCTCTCTCTCTCTCAACTGTGGCTCTTTTTCAGTTTCTTAGGTGTTGTAAATCATTCCGTGTGGTAGGAGATGAACTTTTGTAGCAAGTTGGCCTAGGATTGCCTGTGTGCTTTCCTGACCTGGAGCCTGGTACCAGTGTTTGCACTGTCCACCAGGGAAGGGTTTGCTCAGCAAATCAACAGTGTGAACGAGACTGCAGGAGAGATGTTTATCTACCCGAGGACAAACTGTTTTCTAGCACTTTAGCATTGCCACTTACATACAATTTTGATGTGTTAATAGCAAGTGATTATTATCTAGTTAGTAAATTTACTTGAAAGAAATAAAATAGCCTTTCCTATCCTCTAGTTGAGACATCAACTATCCCAGACTTGCCAGGTGCTCTGAATTACAGAGGTGCAACCGGAACATTCTCTGGGATTTTTGGCACTGAGCACGTGCATGAGCAGTCTGTCTTTTCTTTAGAAGAAAAATAAATGATGACATCCTGTTTTGGGTCTTGAAATCACATGGCTGAGAATATAAAGGTGACAACTGTGATATGGTTTTTTAATGAGGGCAGAGATGTCAAGAGAAACCAGCCTTCTAGGAACAAAACAATACTCTGTCAGGTGCAGTGGACTTAGGACCTTTTCCTTTCTTGGAATAATGTCCTTAAAAATAACCAAATTTTCCATTCAATAGAAAAATGTTCATACCTTTCTCCCCATCAATATGAATTGTTGTCCTTGAGCACGAGGCCCTAGCAAGCCATATTGATTTTAGAAATTAAAATGGGAGTGTTTGAGAACGTTTTCAAAGAATTATATGGGATTTTAGCCATCTGAATGGCTTTCTTTTTAGGGTCAGTGAGAGTATTCTTGCTAAAATGTAGCCATTGCTTTGGAAATAGTTTCCTTAATGCCTTTCCTGTCGCCCCTGCTGGGGCTGTGCAGGAAATGTAAACCAACATACAATATGTGTGTTTATTTTCATGTCCCATTTTATGGGAAATTGGATGGGATATTCCACTGAGGCTTCAGCTATGATCTGTTGACAATACAGGGGGAAAGGGGCAGACTATTGCTGAAAGAATTTGCAGGGGAAGAAGGGGTTCTGTAACCTTTGAGAGCTATGGGGAAGAGTCAGCCCTGCCAGCAGGAGTTCCGTTACTTGGGGGCAATGATGGAGGTGGTCGTAATGAAACCTGCTAGTAAACTGCTGATCCATTAAATGACATCCTCACCAGTCAGCTCCAGTTTCCAGCACAGTAGGTCGGTTGTGCCTCACCTTGTCTTTTGGAATGTCATGTCTGATACTGTGTGGTCTTCCTGCCTCTGCTGGCCACAGGAGTCTCCAAGTCGTGGGCTGGAATACTGTATAAACTTCCAGTTTGGATAGCAAACACCCAATCCAAAGCCCATAAGGGGGTCATTAGCTGGGCTGGGGGCAGACTTACCCTAAGGATCCCTGCAGGACCAAAGGGGCTATTGATGGTCAGACTTGTCATATCCTGGCCATGTGCAGGTAGGTAGGTAGTTAAATGGAACCTTTTCCTGGGATCCTACTGGAAAAGCAATTTAAAAAGTGTCTGGGTAGCATGGGGCCTGAGCAGGGTGTGTGTCAGTGCATTTCCTGGAGACTGTTTGAAATCTCAGTCTTCAGCCCATCTGCAAGACAGCGGTAGGTGTCAGTGGGAGCGTAAGTTTTTTCCTGCAGGAGAAAGGAGTTAGTCATGTTTGCATTTTAAGCTCATAAACAGCTGCAGCCCAGGCCATCGTCGCAAGCACGGTGGAGGAGCTGAGGACTGCCGTTTGCCAGTGCTGCGCTGTGGAGTCTCCAAGTCGTGGGCTGGAATACTGTATAAACTTCCAATTTGATTAGGACTTTGCTTTGTGTTTCTAAACAAGGAAATTGAGAAGTGTCAAATTAATTTTGTAGTCCTGGTCACTTTTTTAATTCCAGTTGGCCATCCCAGCCTAGATTTGTGCAAATACGGATTCCAGGAAATAGTTGAAGTACTAAACTTGGTAAATAAATGTGTTTATTTTACAAATGGATTCAAGATGAAACACCCAGTACTTCTCCAGGGCATTTCTGTCCCTGCCTGTTCATTTTAGCAGCTTGACCAAACTAATTCTCTTCCCTTCGTGTAATATTTAAATGGACTTCTGGCGTCTGAGGCGCTGCCTGCTGCTCCAATTCCCTAAGAAAGTCATTTAAATAGATTTTGACTATCTTGCATCTACTATGAAAGCCAATCAACTAAAAATCCTGGTCACTTCTCTCTAATTTTAGATGAGCCATGTGGAATTATTGGCTTTTGAGAAAACTCATCTTATCAGAGCTGGAAGTTTTGGATTTAATTTTTAACAATCTTTTTTTTTTTCTTTTCCTTTTCTTTCCTAGCAAGAAAAATGAACGAAAAGACAAATAAGAAAAGGTAGCCACGAGAAGTTAGCAAGCTGTCAATAGAGATGTCATTACTAAATGAAACTGTGTTAGATTACCACCTCCCCTCTGACTCCCAACCTGCCCTCCTCTGGGCTCTTCTCATGCCCACTGTGAGAAAGGGAGAGAAGCTTGACAGATGTCCTGCCATCCAGGAATTTGCAGTCTGGTTGAGGACACAAGGTTTTTCCATTCAGAGGGTAGCCTGTGTGGTTTGGGTTTTCTGCTGAACGTAGGATGAGGGGTGCAGGAGCTAGTGGGGAAAGAGGTCATTGTGCATTGATTAGGGAGCAGATGTGGGGGTGTAAGTTGGCTTGCAGGAATAGTGAGAGGTGGGTATGTGAGGAACAAGAATGCAGATGCTGATAAGAAGGGGAAGAGTGGCCCCCAAAAGTCAGAAGTGGAAAGCAAAACGTAGGGTTGGCGAGCAGGGACTTGGCCAGTCTGATGCACCTCTAGAAAGAAAGCATCATGTTGGGAGTGAGGCTAGGCTGGGAAAGGCCTGGAGTGTGGAGTGCTATTTGGTCTGTAGCTTGTGGGATGGGGATCTGCTGGAAGTGGTGCTTACTGCCTGAGGATGTGAAGACCCTATTCGCCATTGGCATGGGCCTTGGGGTGTGTATGGGTCATGATGTGTGTCAACAGAATGGGAGTGGCTGGAGGCATGAGGCCAAAGCATCCCTCTGAAGTGAGGGAGGTGGAGGTGGAGAGTGGGAGAGAGGTGCAGATTGGGGCTGGCTACTGCCTGGGGGAAAACTCGGACTGTGAGGTGAAGGGAAGCGGTCAGGATGTCACGACATTAGAGCCATCTTCCACCAGGAAAGATGACCATGAAAGCAGCTCTAGATTTTACTGTGGCAATGGAGATATATGAATAAAAATACATCGGTTTCCAAATTTACTTCCTGTTCCCTTTCTTCCTGTTCCAAATAGTAATCGATGCTTTTTTTTTTTTTAAACAGATGTTCTCAATGTTTCAGCATATTGAGGGGTTGCAGAGTATGTGTGGGGCGGCAGCTGGTGATAACACCTCTTACTTTTTATTTTCTAGTGTGGGCTGGAATTAGAATCAGGATTTAGAAATGGGGAAGCCGTGGCTTGTGGTCCTGCATCCTGACATCTTACACTGCATCTCAGGTAGCAGTTGTCCCTATGAGTCAAAGTGGTTAACCCACTAGCATTTTTATAATATATAAATTTTACCTGCTTATAAGGGGAAAACAAGAAAAATTCCCTTTCCTCCTAATTGCTCTCTAATAGCTTGGTCTATATTCAGTCAGTCTTTTTTTCCTTGGCAGATAACATTGATAACAACTAAAAAAACAATTTTTTTTCCAGTGCTGGAGCTCAAACTCAGGGCCTTGCACATGCCAGGCAAATGCTATGCCACTGAGCTACAGTTCATCTCAATAATTTATTTTTATTGCAGGTTCTCTTTGTACAGACACTATTCTAAGTATTAACATACACAGCATAAATCTTTTAGTCCATGCATCCACCCTGTGAGGCAGCCATGATTGTTTTCCCCATTTGACAGATAAGGAAACTGAGATACTGAGAAGTTAGGTAACTTGCTGGAGATGGCATAGGTAGTAGGAGGTAAAGCCAGGATGGAAATCCAAGCTGTGAAAGCCCTGATTCTCTGTTCTTAATTATGACTTCTTGAATGTATTTAATACACACACACACACACACACACGTAGTCCTTACTTAAAAAGATAAAATAGTATTGCACATGTTGTTGCACAATTTGCTTTTGTGTAAACATGAATAATGTGGATATTTTTCCATACTGGTATATATGAAGTCATTTTATTGTTTTAAAATCTGCATAAACTCATAATGATGTGCCATCACTTTTTTAAAAAAAGGATTCTCCTATTACTGGCCATTTGGACCCTTTCCAGATTTTTGCTTTTATAAACAATATTGTAGGGAACATCCTTAACAACAATGGCAGCAGTTGACAGCTGTCATGAATCCTGAACACTATGCTGACTACAGGGCAGGGTCCCCTTCCAAACCTTTTCATGTACGAACTCATTTAAACGTGCTTCATTGTGTAAGTGAACTGGTATTTCTACATGCTAAATGCCTGGAAGTGGGGTTGTGAGATTAGAAGCTAAGCGCGTTTAAAAGTTTGATTGCAATTCTCAACTTTTTTAAGGGGCAAGTATTTATTGGGTGTCACTTCTAAATGTTAAGCTCTGCTAGGCATTTTTTGGAATGCACAGACGCAGAGATGGGGCCCCTCCTGGAAGCTTACAAGGGTGGAAAGACAAGCTGGTACAAGTCGCCAGGTGGTTGACACAGTCTTTCCACTGGGTAAGACGGACAGATGGCACAGGCTGGGAGCTACAGACGTGCTAAGAGGGAGCTCTGTGAGGGTGGAAGGTATCAGTGGAGGCTTCAGAGAGGAGGAAAGGATGGAAGGGTGTAGAAGGAATGGGCTGGGGGAGCAATCCTGGGAAGGCACCAAGAAGAACAAGATTTGGGGCTGGGGGTGTCGTTGAAGGAGGAGACAGCGAGTTGGTGGGGTTGTGGTACTGGCAGAATCCTAGGACATGTTGGGAAATGGCTAGCCAGGATGTCACCAAGACAAGAGTAGAATAAGACTAGGAAGGGAAGTCCACCTGTCCTCTGTCTGAATTACTTAATGTGACAAATAAAGCTAATCAATTGCTAAGATGTGTCCTGTCCTTTGCCTGGATATAGAAATCTTCCTGATAAACTGTAACAAGTGTCAATTTTAACAAGTGGAGCAGATCAGAGCAATACAGAAAAAACACAAAACAAAACAAAAATGAAAAAGGGCTTGTGCTCATCGGGTATTTTCTCCCTAGTCACTTTCATTTGTTTTCTTCTTTTGTCAATGCTGAAGCAGGCTAGAGCTGGGTGGCTATCTTCAAGAGCAAGGACTCAGCCCAGGGTAGGTGTGTGGGTGCCCTAGTCACACACAGCTCAGAATCTCTGGTCTCCAGTCTGGGGTGCAGGCTGAGGCATTGAAATTGGGTGTCCTTTTCTTCCTCTCCCTCCTCACCCTTTCCCCCCCTCCCCACCAACAAAGAAAGACACACGCAGGTGCTTGCCGGTGACTTTCTGTTCTGCAATGGAAATGGCCTCCTGTGTTTTTGTTTCACAAGCACAATTAAAGTCTGATTTCAGTGCTACAATAGGGAAGCGAGGGTTACGGTAAGAAACCCAGAAGTTGGATGCAAATGATTGAACCATTTTTAATTTGTTCAGTGTAATCAGGGAGGGGAAATTCTTTATTTAAATATAACTGATCATTCTGAACCGGCTATGGAAGTAACTACGGAAGACCTGTCTGCTAATGCCTTGTTGCATTTGCAAAATTTGTGCCTCCCCAAACAAGGATATTCAAAAGTTAAGTTTCTCGTGGTGATGTTAATACATCCGCCTCACATTGCACAAGCCGTGCAATTCTGCATCATAAATAATGGATTTACAAGCTTAACTACTATTCAGAAATACTACATGTGTGAAATGTGGCTGAGTTAATGTCACCGCGAGGCCCTTAGCTATGGCCAAGGAGGTTTGCTGGGTCTCAGGCTGGCGCTGCATGGGGGCAGACTGGAAAAAGCCACCGGCCTGGACCTGCAACCTTGCCTAATGAGCATAAGAGACATTTTGAACTTAAGGATCTCGAGCACCAAAGCCACAAATCACAGGGAAAATGAAATCAAGCATTAAGGTTCCCCCCAGATTATTATTGACTGGAACGTTCTGGAAATTGCAGGATCTTTCTAAGTGCTGACAGGGGCCTCTGTGAGGTTGGGTGGTATAGTGGTGGTTGTTTTCACTGCTGCTATTTCTCCCTTTCCAGACCCCTCTCCCCACAGGCATGGTCTGGAGAGCTGGGTTCACCTTGATTTTCCCAGAGCTGGAGGCAATCCTCAGGGGAGCAGTGTGGTAGCAGGTGACTTATGTGGATGGGGGCAGGATTTCACTCAAGTCCAAAAAGGCCCTGGGCTACATTACACATGTCCTAATAGATCCACAGAGAGGAAGTCGAGTGAAAATCGGCTTCAGGGGTAGCAAAGGAGGGAAGATTCGAGATAGTCATGTGCGTGTGCCTGTGCATACGTGTGTGTGTGTGTGTGTGTGTGTGTGTGTTGCTGTAACTATGAGAGGGAAGATAGAGGGTGGGACTTACAGATCCTGATATACTGCACTTGCCCCATCCATGGGGCTGTACACAGGCTGCAAAAATGTGGCTCAAACCTGACCCTAGTTTCTCGAGCCCTGTTGACAGCTCTGTCACCTTACATTCCTCTTTCTCTGGAACTGCCTGGGGTGCTGGCATGGGGCACCCAGGCTGTCTGACAGGAGAAGCAAGCATTTCAAGGACAGTGTGGTTGGTTTCACTTTCCTTCAGTCGGAGGAACTGGAATCAGTGGACTGGCAAGTTGTTATCATGTCCATTTTGTGTATTCTGCTGGGCCGGGGGCTGTGGAGGACACTAAAGAAGCAGAACACTGGCCTCCTCTGGAAGACTCCCAGCCTTTGCTCATATGACCACAGGTTCATGCATATTCTAAAAAGTAGCCCAGGAGACCACTGGTGCCTGGTTCCTCAGTGAAGAAAATGCTGCAAGCTGTATCGAGGATGGAGACTTTAGCAGGAGTGTTTATAGTCAGGGAAGACTCCTTGAGAGAGGCAGCCCCGAGCTGCTTTTCAAAAGAGATAGGATTTTGGCCACAGAGAGAAGTGGGGATTGCTCATCGGGGAAGTCACTTCTAAGCCCTGATGATCTCTATCCCTATGGGAAGTGGGGCTACCAGCAATGTCGGTTTGATATCCTATTCCAGTGTGTGAATGCTGGTCAGCTGAAGACAAAACTGTCACTTTGTTCTCCTCCCTGCTGGTCCTGCTCACAGGTGTCCCCAGAAGTTTATAACCAACATTATGTGTCCAGAGGTACGCAGGAAGCCAACTTCACCACTGAAGCAGAGAACCTAGTCACCTGTCGGATCAGAAAACATCAAGAAGTGTCTGCTTGGCTGTGTCCTTTGAGACTCTTCCTCACCCTGCTCCCCAGAGGGGAGCGCAACGAGGAACCTGCCTCCCTGTGGATGTGTGGGTGAGTCACCAGGAGGAGGGAGCCACCCTGGCTGACATTGCTGGGACTGGTTGAGTGGTTTGCCCTTGTGGACCGTTTCCCCCCTCTGGCAGCTGGGTGCCAGGGAGAGTCACTTCCTCTCTTTGGACTCAGTTTCTGAATCTTCAGACTCAGTGGGTTGCAGATGGCTATGGAGGTTCCTTCCAGGCCAGACCTCTCCTGTCCCTAAAGGCAGGTGGGGACAGGTTGTGAGGCAGTGAAGCAGAAAGGAATCAAGAGGAATTCCCCAGCAGAGGCTCTCAGGAACCACACAGTTCCCCATTCTGGTGCCACCTGCTCAGAGGGTGTGGGAGAGAACAGCACTGGCCTCGAAGGCTGCATGGATGGGTAAGCTGGCCCCTCCAGGTGTCCTTCAGCTTCTTGGGGTCTCTATCTGGAGAAGTGGGGAGCTCTGACTTAGGCCTCTCTTGACTTACCAGGAAAAGCTGAGTCTCGCTTTGGGCAGACAGCTGCCTCTGGGGACTGTGGGACTCTTGCTCCGACATGTTCTCGCATGACTGCAGCAAGGACAGCGTGACTGTGGTCAGGATCTGCAGGCCAGTGGACACAGATACAGGAAGTGTCCAGGTGCCCTCCATGTGGACTCCTGAGTGTGAATCAAACACACACTGCTACCCATGATGCATGAAGTTTGCCAGCTGAGGCCGGAAGAACCTGGCTGTGCTGATGCCGGCGGGTCCTTGAAAATCACTCAGCCCATCTCCTCCCTTGACAGATGAGAAGAACAAGGCCCTAGGGACAGACATCTTGTTCAGGGTTGCAAGGCCAGTTGAGGACCCAGGTGCAGTTGACTCCAAGTTCCTGACTTCTCTTCCACCAAGTTGAAAGGCTGAGGCAGCAGGTGGCTTGGCCCATCAGAAGGAAAGGCCCAGTGGCTCTAGGACAAAGGTCATTCTCCATAGTGGGGAAGGAAGAGCACAGGTTGGGGCTGTAAGTGGGGCATGTGCTCTCTGCTCTGGGCAGGGCCAGAGGAAGTTGTGGAAGGGCAGCCAACCAAGAAGCAGGTCTTGAAGCATTTTTACACGCCTAGCCCTGAGCAAGGCATCGTGGGCATAGAGGAGCTTTGAGGTACACCCTTATGCTGCAAGTTCACTGCAGCTAACCGGGCGAATTTAACTCATGAATAAATGGCCAAAGCAAACCTACTGTTTGTGTAATAAAATGTAAGAACATATATTTTCTTAAAGAAAATTTGGAAGAATATGAAAAGCAAATAAAGTGTTAATTGAGCAGTCATGTGGCAAGGAAGGAGAGTTTGTCCTTTGTACCTTTTATGACAAAATTATTTGAGCCACGTGAATGTATTATTTTTGAAATATTACATATAAGCAAAAACTAAAAACCCACATCACTTAATGCTAAAGTGAGTGATCAGTGGCCAAAGGAATTTAGGAAATGCAGGGTTCAGGGAATCTTTCCAGCCCCTGAAAATGTTGGAAATGGGTCCCACTCTATGTTGGCATGTCTTGTACAACAAATGGACCTTCCAGTGTCCCTCACGAGATCATTCCTAGATCCCATGACGTGCACAGACAGTCTTGACTTAGGGGTCACATTGCACTGAGAAGTCAGTTCCTGTCCTCAACAGTCTGAGTTTTCCAAGCACACTCTTGACTGAATACCAAGGAATTTCTAGTAGTCCTAGGGAAAAATAAATTGCTAAGGGGGTTGGAAGAAAGTTCAACTTAGGGAGAATGGCAGTGTTAAGATGGCTTTTGAAATAATCTCAAAAAAGGAGTCCTCTTTAACCATCAGAGGGCAGGAATGCCAGGTGGAGAGAACATGAATAGAGACCTAGGTTCTGGCATGTTCAGGGCATTGTCAGGATTGGAGGGAGATCAGGTATAATAGTGGGATGAAGATCTGGGTGAGACTATGTTGTGAATTGTATTGAATGTCACAATAAAGTATTTCTTTCTCGATTCCACAGAAAATGGAGAACCATAAACACTCCTGGGCATGTGCTTGAGTTATCTTCTAGAGATTCACTAGTGAATGAGCCCTCTCCTTCACCCGAGAATCCATGAGGAAAGGCTTCCTGGAAACAGGAGGAATTGAGCTGGTGCTTCAAGGATTGGAATTCCAGAAGGCATTCTGGGTGGAAGGAAGATAGTGAGTCTGCCTTAGATTAATTGTGGTATATCAGCTTATTCTTTATTAGTTAATGATTTTTGCAACTTACCTAAAAGATCTTTGTTGAGTTAAAATTACTCTATATTGTTTATTATCTGATTCTAGTTTTTATGTTTAGTTTGTGATCCATTTTTCTTGAATAAGTAGAAAAGTAAGTATTGAAATTATTTTAAATTTGCTTATTTTAAAAATTATTATTCGGGTTGGGGTTGTGGCTCAGAAGGAGAGCACTCGCCTAGCAAGTGTGGGGCCCTGGGTTTGATCCTCAGCACCACATAAAAATAAATAAAATAAAAATATTGTGTCCAACTACAACTAAAAAATAAATATTTTAAAATAAAATAAAATAATTATTCATATAGATATCCAGCTAGTCTAGCATTATTTGTTAGAAAGACTTTCCTTTTCAACAAAAGTTGAAATCAATTGACCATATATGCATTCATAGATTTATAGATTCTCTGCCTGGTTCTATTGATCTATTTGTCTATTTTTTAAAAAATCAATATCACACTATAACTTCATGGTAAGGTTTGAAATCATGTAGTATATGAATCTTCCAAATTTGTCATTCTTTTTGAAATAATATTTGATATTTTGTGCCCATATAATTTTTAGACTCATCTTGTGAATTTTTCAAAAAGGCCTTTTGGAATTTTGATTGGAATGGCATTGAATCTGTGGATTTATTTAGAGAGAATATACATTTAACCACATTTTGTTTTCTAATTCATGAACATGGTATATCTCTCCACTTGTTTTCCTCTACAGTTTTTTTCCCCCAGGGCTAGGGATCAAACTCAGGGCCTTGGGTATACTAGGCAAGGGCTGTGCCATTGAGATATACCTCCAGTCCCTCTCTGTACATTTTAAAAAAGGGTCTGGATGTTTTTCAGTACATTTATTTCTAAGTATTTAAACGTGTTTTTTTTATGATATTGTAAATTGGATTTAAGGAACTATTTTCTAGATGTTCACTGGAACTATATAGAATTAAATTCAATTCCTTTTTGTATATTGGCCTTGCTAAATTTATTCCATAGGGGTTTCTACATATGCAATCACATGTCTGTAAATAACAATGATTTTGCTTATTTTAAAGTATTGATGTGTTATATTTATTTTTTCACTATCGTACAGTCCAGAACTTCTAATTATAATACTGAATAGAAGTGATGAGAGTGGATATCTTTGCCTTGAACTTTACCTCAAGAGGAATGGTTTAAAGTTTTGTCATAAAATTTGATATCAGTACTAGTTTTCTTATAGATTTCCTTTATTAAAGATGTTCTTCTTTCTTTCTAGTTTACTGAGAGATTTTTTTCTCCATGAATGAATGTTGGATTTTGTCAACTATTTTTTAAGTATTGGGTGGGATAATTATGTAACATTTTTCCTTTAATTACATTGAATGATTTTTCAAACATTAAATCAATCTTGCCTTCCTGATATATGCTTAACTTGGTATCTATCTATCTATCTATCAATCATCTATTTATCTAATTTATTGCTAAATTGCTTGGCTATTATTTGGCTAGGATTTTCACATCTGTGTTTATAAAGGATGTTTATTTGTCATTTTTTTTTGTAATGTCATTGTCAGATTTTAGTATCAGTGTCTGTTACAACAAATAGGGAAATATTTTCCCTCCTCTAAGATTTGATATAAGATGGGTATTATATCCTCCTTAAATGTTCACATAATTCATTGGTGAAGCTATCTGGGCCGCAAGATTTCTCTATTAGGAGGTACTTTATTTTGAGTTTGGTTTCTTAATAAACATAGGACAGTTTAGACTTTCTATTTCTTGTTTGAGTTGTGGTAAGTTTCACTTCTCAAGGAATTTTTCTATTTTATACAAGTTGTTGATATTTTGGCATCCATTTGTTTATAATATACTCGTTATTCTTTTAATATATTTAGGATTTGCATTGACTGATATTTCCTTTTTCATTCCTATTTTTGGTAAATTTCATTTTTCCTCTTTGAACAGTTTTGCCAAAGATTCATTAGTTTTATTGATTTTTTTTCAAATATTTAACTTTTAACGCTTTTGATTTTTTTTGTTTATTTTCTGTTTGGCTATTCCTGTTATTGAATTTTATTATTTTCTTTGTTTATATAACATTGGGTTGAGTTTGTGATTTTCCTTGCTTCTTATATTGGAAGTTTAGGTCTTTGATTTCTTTCTTTTCTTTTCAAATATAGGCTTTCAAAGCTCTAAATTTTCTTCTCAGTGTAGTTTCATCTGCATTTCACAAATTTCATTATGTTGTGCTTTTTTTATTCTTTAGCTAGAGATATTTTCTAATTTTCCTTATGATTTTGTTTTCAATTTATGGATTATTTAGAAGGGGTTATTTAAATTTTAAATATTTCAAGATTTTCTAGGTCTTGTTTTATATTTGACAAATAATTTAATTCTATTGTGATCAAAATATATTAGTTTGAATCTTCTACACATTTTTTTTTTCAATTTTGTTTTATGTTTCAGCATGAACTCTCTCTTGGTGAATGTCTTAGATTCAACTTATATTAATGATGATTTGAAGGCTTGGGTATAGTGTTTTATAAATGCCAGTTATGTCAAATGATTAAAAGTGTTGTTCAACTCTTTTATAAATGTACTGATTTTTTTTTGTCTATTTGCTATATCAATTGTGGGGAGGTGGTGTTGAAATCTTCAAGTAGGAATGTAAATTTCTCTCTTTTTATCTTTAGTTTTATCAGTTTCTTCCTTGTGAGTTCTGAAATCCTGTTACAATTATACACACTTTTTAGGATTGTTAGGTCTTCCTGAGGAATTGACCCTTTTGTAATTATGAAATATTCACCTTGTTTCTGTTGATATTTTTGTCTTGAAGTCTATTTCATCTGATTGTAATACAGGTTATGCTTAGAGTTTGCTTAAAATTTTTTCCCTAAGCTTTTCCTTTCAATCTTTCTATCTTTATACTTGATTATATATTTTTAAATAGCATATAGGTGAGTTTTACTTATTATTCCAATTCACGATTTCTGCCTTACAGTTGATGTGTTTAATATACTTACATTTAGTATAATTATATCTATGGCTGAGTTTAAATTTACTATTTGTTATATTTGTTCTTTTTACCTTTCTTTCTTTCTTTTTTTTTTCTGTACTCTTTTTGGGATAAATCAAGCATTTCTTAGTATTCTATTTTGACTTTTCTATTGACTTTGAAGTGGACTTTTTGTGTTATTTTTATAGTGTTTTCTCTGTGCAAATTAAGTGATCACAGTCTACCTTCAAATACTATTTTGTAACAATGTAAAAATCATCTCAATGTAATCCTATTTACCTGACTCTGGCCATTTATGCTGTAGTTTTCATATATTTTAGTTCTATTTATGCTATAACCCCAAATATATTATTTTTACTTTTAACAGCATTTTCTTTGGAAATACACAAGTGTTTGTGTGTGTGTGTGTGTAGGAGGGACAGGGAGATATTTAAATTTCCTTGTGTTCATCTACTTGAATTCACTGAGCTTCTTGGGTTTGAGTTGATTTTAAAAGGTACTTGGCTATTATTCCGTTAATATATATATATATATATATATATATATATATATATATATATATACACACACACACACACACACACACACACACACACATACACACACATATTTGCTCTGTTGATTATCATCTTTCTCAGATTCATTTTGTCACTGGCTTCTTAAATTTGAAGGCTTTCCTTCTGGCAGAGTTTGAGACCTGGATACTTATGAGATTCTAGAAAATCTATGTGCTCTAGAGCTTGGCAGCCTGTCTGTTCCTCTCCCTGTATTCTTCTTGCTCTGTGGTTTTGCCTCCAGATTTCTAAGTCTGGAGAGTTCTCCCTCCATCCAGAGGTCCTACCTGCATCTTCTGGAGGATGCAGGATGGAAGGCTGGTGCTCTGCACCTGGCAGAGGCTGAGTGTGTCTTGGAGGGATTTCTCTCCATCTCCTGCTCCATGCTCAGCTTCAGCCTTGCACTTGGGGAAGATCCTGGGCATCCCAAGTTGATCTGTCTCATCTCCTTACCCTGCCCCCATCCTCAGTGTAGTATCCCTGAGCACTAGATGAGAAGAATGGGAGATGGTGTAGGGCTCTGCCTGAGGTACCTCAGGGTCCTAATCTGTTAGGCAAAGGCACTTGCTGCTATAATCCTGTTAAAGAGCTGGGTTTCTCCTTACCCCTCCCCACAATGGCAGGTTGGTCTTTCTCTGTTCCTTCTCCAGTGATGAACCCCTGATGAAAACACCCTGACCCTTCTCGCCAGGAAGGGACCATCACTTTTTGAAATTTACCTCATTCTCAACAAATCCATTGTGATGTTTGGCTTATCTGACTCCTTCTCATGGCAACAGTGAGAGCAACTGTCCCTTGATATCCTCTGCATCCTAACTGCAAGTGGAAATCTGTTCTTATCTGTATTTGTTTTCTCTCTCCAGGTCCTAGATGTCTGTCCATGCAGCTAGGATAGGGACAGACTTGAGTGAGTCCAGCTCAAAATCCCCATTCCTGCCCATGCTAGAGCCTTCCTGTTGAATAAAGATCATGATTTCTGACTCCTTCTCTTAGAAGAAGTGTCCCCCAAGTGGCTCTTCAGAACCCACTGACTATGTTTCTGTTGGGCTCTCTCTAGCACTATCCCAGAGATGCCCAAATCTCACTGCTTAAGGCCTGGCACCCTGTTTACCCTCATCAATACCCTCGTTTCTCATTATGGTGAGGGAACTTAGAGAGGGGTGATAGCTTAACAATACTTTTAGGTTGGAGACACTGAGGCCTCTAGAAACAGGAGAGGTTGCAGGGTGGATGTGAGGGTAGGAGATGCCCATCTACTAACAATCACTCCTTTCAGCCACCCATTTTCCTAGTTAATCCTTGTGTTAACCCCCTGAGGCAAATATTCTCATTTAGTCGGGAGGCTGAGGCAGGAGGGTCCTAAGTTCAAAACCAGCTCCAGCAAAAGTGAGGCACTAAGCAACCCAGTGAGACCCTGTCTCTAAATAAAATATAAAAAATAGGCTGGAGATGTAGATCAGTGGTTGAGTACCCCTGAGTTCAATCACTGATATAAAAAAAAAAATTCTCATTTAGCACCCAAGGAAGTTGAGACTTAGTGAGGAATTAGAACTCACATTTGACTCACTCCAAAACATGGGCCTTTTTTTCACCCCCCCGCCCCACAACCCAGAGGAAGGCATGGTAAATGATAAGAGTGGCGGACCACTAGTTCCATTCTGGCCTGGAGTTGAACCTGCTGTTGTGAGAGCCACTGGATGCTCTCGTTTCTGAGACCATCAGGACCCACCTCACAATCAAACTATGTATTTACAGGTCACCTTGAGCAGTTCATTTAACTTTCTTCTGGGCATCAGTACTTTTCTGAAAATGGCGTTTCTCTCATCCTTTGAAAACACTCTTGTGGCAAATTGGGAGCTGGGCTTCTGGAGTCCTTTCTTCCAGTAACTGGGTTTAAGGAAAGGCTCCCTCGTGCATCCCAGTCTCTGCCTGTCCCAGTCTGCACAAGCCTTCTCTCCACACCAAGGGCACCTCACTCTCGGCCTGTTTTCCCTGGTACAGCAGCACATGCAGGAAAAGCCAAAGTGTAATTAGTTAATAGCAGATCTCCTCTGTTAATGGAAAGGGCATTTCAAACTTACTTATGCAAACCGATACTGTGGGATTTGTCAGAAACCATCAATAGGGTACAACAGAGAGGACTCACAGGTCACTTGTCAAATGGGGACAAAGCTTGTCTCATTTTAGCTCTGAGGCCCAGAGTGGCTCTCTAGATCCCTGCCTATCTGGGATGTAAGAGTGCAGGGGAAAGAAGCTGGGAAATCCTCTTCTTATACTCTTCCCCATAATTATAGCTATGTATCAGACAATCCCCAGCAGGATTATCTCACCTTTCCCTCATTGCCCAATATATATTATTACTGTCCCCATTTTATGGTTGAGGAAACTGAGACTTAGAGAGGTCAGCAACTAGTCAGAATTTGGGATTTGAACCTAATACTCTGACCTTCAGTCTGGGCAGCTAAGCACTTTGCCTGGTTCCTTTCCACTCAGCAGTTGTGGTACCACATAAACTGAGTTACTAAGGGAAGATGACACTTGGATTTTCTGAAGGCTGGTAATCAATCACCATACCTCCTTCTTCCTCTTCCTGGCCTCACAGCCACACTACATTTCCCATAATCCCTTGCAGTTGGGGGGTGACCCTGTGACAGAGTACTGGCCAATAAACTGTGAGCAGAAATGCCTCTCCCAGAAAGTGTGATACTAAGGCTTATCTTCCCCAAGGCTGGCTGGAGTGTTGAAGCCATGTGTTGAAGAAGACTGGCCTGAAGTGAGAAGGAGTTCAGATACCATTTGAAGGAGGCTATTCTTACCAAGAGCATCCATATCCTTCTCTTATACTGATCTAACCTACTTAGATACACAGCTAGTATTATCTTAAGCAATGTAAGTATGACCCACCAGGAAGGTGTTGGAAGATCGCTGAGGAACTCAGAGAATGGGCCCAATGCTCTCTGTGCTTAACCTGCCTAGAGTGCTAGGAGTGAACAACCTTGACCTGTTATTGCACAGGTTCAGGTGTGGGTACAGGCTTTATCAGGAATTATGGGAGATCTAGATTAATTTTTCTGAACATCACATTTTCCCCTGAAAGTCAAATGATATTTGCATCATTCTCTATGAAATTAATTCATCAGCAAATTTTATTCAACACTTAATGCTAGTGATTCTTTTAGGTCCTAGGGAAGAAAATGGTGAATAATGACAAAATCCCTCACTTTTTAGGACTTAATTCTGGTGTGATGATGTTTTGGAGGTATGGGCAGCAAATAAGTAAAAAAGTATGTCAAAAAGTGATCAGTGGCCTGGAGAACTAATGAAGTAGAGCAAGGGGAACAAGAATACGGGAGGTGTGCGCAGGGCAGAGGGCAGGTGGCCAGGGGAGGGGCCTCTTATTAACAACATTCTAGCAGAGTCCTGGCGGTTGTAGGAAGCAGCCCTGCAGCTGTCTGGCTGGTAAAGGTGCCCAGAGGGAGAGACTGAAGAGTGCAAAGGAGCGCTTGGCCTGTGGGAGGAGCAGTGAGGCAGCTGGTGTGGCTGGAGTGGGGAGGTGGAGTGGGATCACGTTGGAAAGAGCCTCGGGCACCACCCGCACCATACACATTAGAGTCCTTCCTTCCTTCCTTCCTTCCTTCCTTCCTTCCTTCCTTCCTTCCTTCCTTCCTCCCTCCCTCCCTCCCTCCTTGATGGCCTCCTAAGTTCCCCAGGGGAGATCCTCATTGCTAAGAATGAATGAATGAATGAATGAATGAATGAATGAATGAGTTTTTTAAAATTGAAGCAAATCAAACACAAAGTTTCTTTATTGACTGTCAGATGACTGAAATACCATCAGGAGGCATTATCTTTTATCTGTTGTTCTGGTTTGGATACACAAATGCTTCTGGAAAAGGATTCTGGAATAAGCTTTTTGAATTATTATATTTTAAAGGGATGGATGGCAAGTTTGACAGAGATTAGGCAGAGAGAGAGAGAGAGAGAGAGAGAGAGAGAGAGAGAGAGAGAGAGAGAAAGTAAAGATGGAACCAGGGCAGGAAGGAGGTCAAGGGAGACTATGGAAGCTGAAGCTCTCTGGGGTTATGTTTTGAAGCTCCCCTGTGTTGAGCTCTAGATCTTTCAAAGGAACTTCGTCTGCAGATACCACTGTTCTAAGAAAGACTCCTCATTGTTCACGGGGATGCCTTGTGTTGAAAGAATAAGTTCCCTAAACCCAAGGACGGTTGAACCCGTCCCCCACCCTGCCACTAAAGACCAGCAGAGGAGAGAGCCCCCATATAGCATCGACAAGTGCCAGAAGTCTACTTGCCTTTAGGCTCTGGTTTCCTCAGTGTTTTTAGTTAGGCAACAGAAACAATTCTGTCTGTTTTGAGAAGAAAGTGGATTTATTATTAGTGGATTTATTTATTAGTCATCTTCAGAATCATTGGGAATAGTGGGGATGAGAAAACAAACTCAATTTTCCAGGAAAAATGCCCCAGCCACACTGTAGAATTGACTTAAAGATGAAACCACATTTGCATTTCCTGAGAAGTAACTGGCAGGAACTTGTCATCTCTACCCCATGCACAGCTGCCCACCCCCTGCATCCTATACCCCTGCAGTGACCTGTGTCAGTGAAAGGGGTTCTCTTGGCAAAGCCTGTTCCTTACCTTGCTCACATCTTCATTTCTGAAACAAAATCTTATGTGGATGCGAATAAGGGCAGAGCAAGGTCAAAGCCCTGTATTCTAGCTTCAAAAGGGGCTGGGAGTGTGAGTCATGACTGCATGGGGGCAGCAGGACTGACACAATGGGAATTTTCCCCAAAGGAGAAAGGGTAGGCAAAGACACGACCAATGTTCCCTATGGAAGTGTCTACAGAAAGCTTTATGAAAATTCAAAGTTTAGAAAAAAAGACCCAGACTACCTTAGTGGGCCCCTGAAAAGAAAGATGCCTAGGATGGTGGCCTGTCATGAGATGCAATGGCAACATCAACTGGGGCATGGCAGAGGGGCATGCTGGGTGTGGGAATTGGGAGGAGTCCATGGCAAGCTGCTGTCTATTGGTTTTCAGACAGTAGCCCACCCTGCGAAGAGATCAAGAGCTTCATGGGAAATAATGGGGAATGCAAGAAAGAGGGAAAAAAAAAAAGAAATCACCTGGGTTTAGGTGGGGACTTCAATTACTGAGCTAACTTGATGCTTGCCTAAACCCACAGCTAGAAAGGTACAGAGTTCTTCCTGAGAAAGTGCTCTCCACAGAAGCCTGTACGTCCTGAGAGGAACCAAGGGAAGATTTCCATTGATCCTAAGATGAATCCCAAGCAGATGTGTTTCTTCTTCTCTCCACTCGTTTAGAAATCCTCTTCCTGTCTTGGGTTAATAAATTTCAGATCTTAAAGAGATAATGTCCTTTTCCGTTTTCTGATCTGAACTGGTACCATCTGAAAATGATGACTAAATGTGTAATACATTGGAACCCCTGTCTTAAGCCACGATGCACGAGTCACCACTGCAAAATACATTGATAAGGAACTCCACAACACAGATGTGGGTGACTCTGGTGTTTCCCAAATCACTTTACACAAAAGGCAAGGTTTCTCGGGAGTTTGGGGTGTGGTCAGAAAGGAGACCCTCGACACCTGCTTCAGAATGAGCTTCTGGTCTCAGGTGGCCCCAGCGGACTCCCTGCCCCTCCATTGTTCTTCTCTCCGCCAAAGCTCGACTTCTGCTGGTCCACTGCCTGGCTTGCCATCCTCCAAGGTAGGCCTATGCCGTCTTCCTCCATGCAGACTTCTCATGCCATGCATCCTGCTGGCAGCCCCAGTCCATTCTGTGAGGCAGGATGCAGAACATAGGTGCTTTGAAAGTCTGGGAGGATATTTAGGGTCTGACTTTCAGGCTGCATGAGCTCTACAATGACCCATTCCTTAAAGACAGCTCTCCGACTTCTCTGATCCTTGAAACTGTCTTGTTTTTAATTTCCTTGTTAAGTTTCTGTTCTCCAGCAACATATAACCCCCTTTTTCTACTTCACTAACCTCAGTGGTAGCTCTCACCATGTTAAACAACGGTCTGATTTGGCATGGAAAAAAGCAGTCAATTGTTACCTTTAAATCTTAATGTTTTAGGCCCCGGGAACATTTGAAGTACCTATTTAATGAGAAGACTTCTGGTGAAGCATAGGTAAGATCTTCGAGGCTCTAATTGCTCCCTGGAGAAAGCTGTCAGGCTGCAGTAACCTCGTTCAGGTTGTGTACGCAGAGCAGGAGGAGCAAAACAAGGCAGAAGTAAGGGGCAGAGGCTGCAGGGGCCCGTGTCACTGAGACTTGGACTTGCCAGTATTTCCAGAGTCACGTGTTGCACCGTCTCCAGCCTGAACCTGCTAGCTGACGCTGTGCCCCTAAATGGTCAAACAAATGACTTGCTTTTTCTTGGGCTTAGTTGCCTTCTAATTTGGAATCCAAATTACAGTTCTTTCTTCTCCTCTTTCATTTAAATACAAAACCAAACCAAACCCCAAACTCTATTTTGCCTTCTAACTCCCACTTGAAGTTTTTATTTGTGCCTCATTCGTATGTTTAATTGCTACACGCATGGTTATCAAGTACCTCCTGGGTTCAGGCACTGTCCTGGTCACTGGGGATGTGCCCCTTGATTCATTGTAGATTTAGTGGTCATGAGATTAATTCTTTTTTGGAGGGTGTTACCGAGGATTGAACTCAGGGGCACTTGACCACTGAGCCACATCCCCAGCCCCATTTTGTATTTTATTTAGAGACAGGGTCTCACTGAGTTGCTTAGTGCCTTGCTTTTGCTGAGACTTATGATCCTCCTGTCTCAGCCTCATGAGCTGCTGGGATTACAGGCATGCACCACCATGCCTAGCTAATGAGATTAATTTTTGTACAAGGAACAAGAGAACCAAGTCACTCCATATGTGCTGGTTGGGGTGCCTCTTGAGGTGGAATCTCAGGAGGGTGCTGGTGCGGGGGGCCAAGTTAACAGCTGCCCCTAAGTTAAGGTTGTGCATGGTAGGATGGGGAAGTTCTGTCATATAATAATAATGATAATGTTCACTTGTGTGCTCAAAGCACGTGGAACAAGAGGGACTTTGGAAATGGGCCTCAAAATGATTTTATATTTAATTGGGACAAAAGCCCTTTGTGTGGCCTTTCTCCCTCCAGCCCATCAAAGTTAGTGTGTTCAGTCTGACAGGGTCTCCTGCAGACCCGGAGCTGCCTCAGGTAGAAATGCTGCCCGGTGACCAATGGCCACGCAGCCTGTGACCATTACACAGGGCCTAAGTGGGTTTGGGAGCTGTACCTTCGGAATTAAGTAAGAAAAATGAAGGCAGGAGGCAGGCATGCTGTAGCCCAGACAATTCAGTCTTCTTTTGATGTGACTGAGACCTAAATTGGGAAGTATTTGGCTGATGGTGGGGCAGATAAACGTTACGGATTTGATGTAATCCCAGACCTCAGACTTGAAACTCAGCTTGACCCTTCCCTTTGAGCACTTTTGAGCAATACTACTGGACATGTAGTAACAAGAAAGGAAACAGAGGAAAGATATCGGTTCAGCCATATGTCAAGTTGGGAGAGAAAATGACAGCGAGAGCAAGGCAGGAGATGTGCGTTGACTCTGGGGTTGAGACAACAAAAGAAAATTCTATAAAGTTAGAGCTGGTGTATCCTTTAGGAGACAAATGAACTGATGTGAAGGGATGATGTTCCATGACAGGATTTGGGAAGGGGTTGGGAATATCAACTGGCTGTTTAGAAATCCAATATAACCATATGTTTGGAATTAAACTTAAAATAATTAGGAATTGCACTCATGTATCCTTGCAAGCCTAGTATTGGGGAGGGTGGAGCAGCTATCACACTATTCCTTTCTTTCACAGGGAAAATGGAGGCACAGGAAGTTTGGTCAGGCTTATATAACTGGTGGCTAATTTTTGCATGAAGTATATAGCATTTCTATTCCATTCTTCTGTAGTGATGATACCTTGAACTTGTCAAGTACGTTTGCAGTTATTATATTGTTGGACCAGCCCAATAACCATGTAAGGGGTGGGATGGGTGAGAACCAGAGACCAGATGGGTGAGAACAGAGGACCAGAGAATGGTTAAGAATGTACTGGAACTCTCATTTCTTGAGCACTAACTTCATGCTTTGGGCTTTTTTAGATGCTGTCTCAGAAAATATAATCTTTTAGAGGTTGGTACCTCTTTTCCCTGTTTTAGAGATGGGGAGGTTGAACTGTGAGGAGGGCAGGACATATGCCCAAAGCCACCAGACTAGAAAATGGTAAACTTGAGATTCAGGCTCAGGTGTCTGACCCCCATATCTGGGTGGATCATGGCAGCAGAGGACTCCTGTCCCCTCCTGCCTGCATATAGCCAGTCTGGATAAGTTAGCATGAGACCCTCATATTCTCTACTCCTAACCAAGCTGTTCGTACAATAACAGAGCCACAGCGTGGAGAAGGAGAAGCTGAGTTTGAATTTGGCCTCCTCTATTTACCAGTGGAAGATCTGGAGTAATTATTCACTATTTCTTAGTCCCCGTTGCCCTATTTGTGAAATAAATATGAAAAGCATCCCTCCCCACCACTCGCTGAAGACTGGTGAGAATTAATGAGGGCAATTGCTTGAGGCAGCTCTCCAGGGTGGCTTTAGCAGCTGGTGGTAGGTGTAGGGTGCACAGCCTGGTACCTAGTTCCTGACGTGGTTGTTCATGTTCCTCTGACAAGCTCCTACTCATTTCTACAAGTAGCATACATTCTCAAAGCATTCTCATGCTCTCTCCCTTCTCTCTTTCTTGACTTCCTCTCCTGAGTTCCTATCATGGGTGTAGAATCACTTTTTCCCCCCAATCTGATATCAAAGGGTGCAGAATGTACTATTAGCTTACCATGCTAATGAGTGAGAGTATCCTTGACTTCTGTATCTATCAGGGTTCCTCAAAGAAACAGGATGACAGGATGAGAGTGGGGCTGGGGATATAGCTCAGTTGGTAGAGTGCTTGCTTAGCTTGCACAAGGCCATGGGTTCAATCCCCAGCACTATCCAAAAAAAAAAGAAAAGAAAGAAACAGGATAAGAGGCTGGCATGCCTGAGGCCTGAGCCTAGAGGGCTGGTAACTCTCAGGTGGAAGCTGATGCTGCAGCCTGTAGCAGGATTTCTTCTTCAGGGGAACCCTAGCTTAGCTTATAAGGGCTTCCCACTGAAAGGATGAGGCCTAGCCAGACCACTGAGGACAGTCTACTTAGAGTTAACTCCAGGGACTGAATAATTCAGCAATCAGAGTGCAGGAACCTTATTTAGCTTGTGTAGCGGAGTAGGAAGAGCAAAACAAAGCAGAATTAAGGGGCAGAGGCTGCAGGGGCTGATGTCACTGAGACTTCTTGGACTTGCAAGGCTTCTTGGACTTCCAAAATCAAGGTGCCAGCAGGACTGGTTTTATCTGAGGCCTTTGTCCTTGGCTTGTGAATGGCAGTCTCATCACTGACCTTTCATGGCTTTCCTTCTGTGGGAGCACATCCATGATGTTTCTCTTCTTAGAAGGATGCCAGTCATTGCCCCTCCCCCACTACCTATCTTTAGATTGATCTGATTGATTCTAAAAGTGGACACTTATACTTAGGGAATACTTGATTTAGGGTGGTGGGTGGCCAGCAGGGACAGGGGAAATGTACATGTGATTGGGACACTTTCCTGCCTGGTTATGGTCTAATCACTTTGTCTGTATGAAATCCCTTCATAGCCACTCGGAACTCTCTGGCCAGAAGAGAAGAGAAACAAGAAAGCATTTAGGGAGATATCAGGCCAACAGAGTTAAGCCTCCCACCTGTCCCAAACACAAAAAGGGTCTCTCAGCTTTCCATCTCTGGCTCTGCATTCTTTGTCCCCAAATGAAGCAGATAACATTCAGACGTTGGCCATTTAGTGATTTAAAGCTGAGTTTTAGAACCAAGCCTGCTTTGATATCTGGTTCAAATGATCATTAGGAAGAAAAAAAATTCTCACAGAACCTGGGGCATGGGGTGGGGGTGGGGGTGAGAGAGGGTCAGTCATACTAAACTTGGGACACACCCTACAGACTCTATTTTAACTTTTCTGGAGGTTGAGATGTTATCCCATGAATTTTTTTCAGAGGACAGGGGACACAATTCAGCCCATTCAATCTGGTCCACACATCAGAATGCCAATAGCTTCTCCCACCCCAAGTTGGTATGACAATCAAAAATGTCTCCGGATATTGCCAAATGTCCCCTAGGAGTAAAATAGACCAGGTTGAGAACCACAGATCTACAGCAGAAGTTTTGAACAGAGACTACACATTATAATCATTTGAAGAAATTAAAACAAAAACACAAAATACCCACAGGGTTTTTGATTTAATTTGCTTTGGGGTGGGGCCCAGGTTGGAATGTTTTGTAAAAGTGATTTCAAAGAATTCTAACTTGCAGCCAGGGATGAGAAGCCTCCAGGACTGGGAGAGTGAACAAGAGAGACATTAAATAATAAATTTCACAATTTGAGTTAAAAAGCCCAATTAAGATTGTACTGTGCATACTGTTTTGTAGTATTTTATTTAAGTGTAGGGTTGGGAATATAGCTCAGTGGTAGAGCACTTGACTAGCATGCATAAGACCCTGGGTTCCATCTCCAGGACCACAAAACAACCAACCAACCAACCAACCAACCAACCAAATGAACAAACAAACAAACAAAAAGTATAGCTGGATATCTTTCTGTGTCATTAGATAATCTATAATAAAAACTTCCATGGGTATACAGCTAAATCTATTGTAAGTTATGCACTCAAGGTCCTAGTGTATACTCTAGAGAGTTCTAACTCTATGGAAGTAATACAGCAAAGAATATTCTTGAATGCATATCTTTGTAAGCAGTGTCAATTATTTTCTTAAGGTAAAATTTGAGAGGTAGAAAACCTGGGCCAAAGGGGTGAACATTTGTGTTTTTTTGATACGTATTACTGAAGTGCTCTTCAGAAGTGTTATATGGATGGATGTACAATTCTGCCAACAGAGTTTATAAAAAGATTATTACCTGATGTCTTCATCAGCCTTGGGTATTTCAGTTTTTGAAATAACAAAATACGGTATCTTGTTTTAATTTGAATTTCTTTGGTTATTATTAAAACTACCCCCCCAAATGCTATATTATTTACATCTTTCCTTTTGTGAATTGCTTGTGATATTTGTTCTTTTTTTTACAATATTTTATTTATTTATAGATTTGCAATAACTGGTTCAGACTATTAATTACTTTTTACATGTTGCAAATAGTTTTTGTCCAGTTATTATTTGCCTTTAACGTTTATGTCATTTTATATTTAGAAGTAACTTTTACATAGTTTAGTCTATTAAGATGTCTGCCCTTCTTCCCCCCCCCTTTCATTCCTTCCTCCCTAATTATATTCATAGAAAAATTTCCATATCAATGATCAGATCAATATTCATCTACACTTTTTGTTCTTTTATTATTATTTTTTAACATTTGACTTTAAAAAATCCATTTGGAATGGCATGCTATATAAGATAAGAATTGAATTTATGTTTTATTCCAAATAGTTACACAGTTTGCCTAGAGTCACCTTACAATTTTATCTTTTCTTGTGGATTGAAATATCACTTTTCTAGACTAAATTCTGACCTGATTGGGCTTGTTTAGGTGTTTTCTGTTCTGTTCTTTATTTTATTTATTAGATAATTCGTCTTGGCAGGCTAAATTCAAGTTTGCCTTGTTCTTTTTTTCGACAAAGATTTTTTTCAGAAGAAATTTTGAAATCCAGAACCTTTTTTTTTCAGATTCCAAAAATTTTCATCATGATTTTGAGTAAATGTTCATTAACCTGAACCGAATTTACAGCTTTCCAACATTAAATGTTGCCCTTCAGAGGGCTGTGGCTGTGGCTCAGTGGTAGTAGTGCCTGCTTTGCACATGTGAGGCACTGGGTTCGATCCTCAGCATCAAATAAAAATAAATAAATAAAGATATTGTGTTCATCTACAACTAAAAAAAAATATATGATGATATAGCACGTGTCTTCTAGTTTGAAATTTCTCTGTGAACGTTTGTAAAGGGTCATTTTTCTCTATAAAGATCCTGCACATTTCTTGTTAAACCCTTTTGTTTTTGTTGTTAGTAGAAATGGAATCCTTTACCCATTATATTTTCTAGGTGGTTATTGTTGCTATTTAAAAAGTTGTTGTTTTAGATATACATAGTTGTATTTGTCTAGTTTACTAGATAATTAGTTGCAATGGACGATTATCTTAACTTTTCAGTGTGACTATAGGTTATGCAAATAATGCTAATTTGGTCTCCTTTTCAATAATTGCATTTCTTATGTCTTCTTGTCTTACTGCATTGGCTAAATGTCTAGGGAAAAAAAAATTCCCCTACAGTGGGAATAATGAATGTGCTTACCCTGTCCTTGATGTATTTTGATCTTCTTACCTATACTAACATGTGATTGGCCAAAATTTGCTAAGAATATTTATTGAGCTGTCTTTGTCATTGCTAGACTTTTGCACTGGAATTATGATAATTTTGCAAAATAGACAAGGGACTTTCAAAAATTATAGAGTGCGGAATGTTTTATATAGTAATAATAGGATTGTCAATTTCTTGAAATTTTCGAACTATTTGCTCATAAAATCTTCTTCTTTTTATAAAATCTTCTGAATCAAATACCTTGAAAGTCTTTCCTAATTTCTTCCTTGGCATTTATTTGTTTGCTTCTTTTGGATCTAAATTTGGTAATCTTAACAATCCCAGTGGAACATGCGTGTAGTGCCAACTACTCAGGAGGCTGAGGCAGGAGGATCTCTTGAGCTCAGTGAGTTCAAGATTAGTTTGGGCAACACAGTGAGATCCTACCTAAAAAAAAAAAAATCAGTTTTCTTTATTTGATAATCTATATTTTTTTTGAAAATTATCTATTTTACAGAGATTTTAAAAAATTGCTGTTTGACAAAAGAGATTCTTAGTATGCAAATCTTAGTATGTCTCTTTTTCTATGTAGAATTCCTCAGATCTTCCTCACTACCCTCAGGATACAATCTTAGATCCTTAACATTGAAAACAAATCTTTTAGGATTAAGCCTGTCTCCATTTTTCTAACCTAGACTTTTGCCATCAGCCCCCTTTCCCACCAACAGTAGTAAAAATATTTTCATGTCTGAGGATTATATACATTTTTACCCTTAATTTTGAACATTTAAATTTTTGTCTTGAATTTGAGATTCACTCTTCTTTTTTTAAAAAAATACTTTGTTTTGCTTTTGATAATTATTTCATTTCTTCAAAATCATTTGATTTAAAATTTTAGTTTATTTTTATCCTTTTAAAAATTACTGATGGAGATATTAAAGGCTATATATAATTCCTCTGATTCCAGACTTGAGAGTATTTCAAAAATTCATGTATAAAATTTTCTATATAGCCTGGAATTGCACTTTTTTCTCATTAATGAAAAGTTAATGATGAGTGAATTTTTAAATTTTCAAGGAGATGGGAATATTTTGGGAGGGCATGATAATTTTTGTTAGTAATTTCTAGATGTGTTCTAAGGTAAGTTGAAGATGTGATTTAAATAATTTTCACTTTTTTTGGAATTAGTTGTCACTATTTTTTTATTAGGGTCTCTTTAAAATGCAAATCTTAGTATGTTCTTTTTCTGTGTAAAATTCCTCAGATCTCCCTCACTACCCTCAGGACACAATCTTAGATCCTTATCATAGAAAGCAAGTCTTTCAGAATTTAGCTTGTCTCCATTTTTCTAGCCTTATCATTGGCCATCAGCCCCTTCTCTGTAGTGCTAGTCACCTGCTACCATTCTCTTCCTTAAATAGATAGCCATAAAGTTGGAAACCCCTGCTTTGGGCATACTTTTTGTGTAGCCCTCTAATTCAGCATTTATATTTATGGCAGTGATGCCTACATATCTATCGTTCTGTTAGTGAACTCCGTAGGGTCCTGGTCACTTTGCATTTTCAGTGTTGAGATCAGTGCCTCCTATATACCTGGTATCAGTGTATATTGGCTGAATTGACCTTGAATGATGGATGAGCCCCACTGGCTAAGGGGGCTGGGACTGTAGGACCCATTTCTAGATTTGACACTACTGATCCACAGCAAAAGATCAGGCACAAGGCAGTATTTTTAAAACAAAATGAAGTATGTGTTCTGTATTGGTGATGATTTATTGTCATTTATTGACAGGATTCAAGGTAATTCTATTTGGTGGTGCTAGTACATGGACGTGGACTTGTCCTAAAGTTGTGAGGAGGTGGGGGAACAGCAGGTCCTTCACTGCAGTTAGCAAGCAGTCAGACCACGATTTGCTCTGGCACGTTGTCACACTGACTCTCAAGCCCTTAGCTTCCGCATTTGTCAGGAGAGGACCTTGGGCTTCTCATGGCTAAAACAGGCATCTTTGGTAACTGGCAAGAAAAAAATAACTCACAACACCCAAAGAAGGCACATTTTTATATTTTAGGGTTAATTTTTTAAACTATTTAGATTCCTGATATAGAATGCTGATTGTATACTGCACATTTTTTTATTTTTCAGCAGAAAGGGTTTAGTTAGGTTTTCAAAATGTCTATGTTCCAGAAAAGCTTAAGAAGCATCTTCTTGCTGGGGATGTGGCTCAAGTGGTAGCGCGCTCGCCTGGCATGCGTGCGGCCCGGGTTCGATCCTCAGCACCACATACAAACAAAGATGTTGTGTCCGCAGATAACTAAAAAAAAATAAATATTAAAAAAAAATTCTCTCTCTAAAAAAAAAAAGAAGCATCTTCTTAGAGAGATTCCGAACTTGAGGGTCACAAGTCCTGTTGAAATATGGGAGAAGTCTTAATCCTTTTTCCTGTCAATCTTCCCCATCATATCATCCTCTCAACTGTCAGTCAATCTAACATTTCTAGATCAACTTCCATTGAATGCATTCTGTTCTTCCAATGAGGAGAAACAGAAAAGGAAATGATACTGTCCCTGACTTTAGAAGGTTAGTATGTCATTAGGGATATATATGTGTGTGTGTGTGTGTGTGTGTGTGTGTGTAGTTAGCAAATAAGACTTCTGGTACAAGGCAAATACATTGTTTGTAGGCTAAAGTCTCCCCCTTTTACCTTGAATATTGACAAATGATGAGAAAAAAAAACATTTAACAAGTACCTATAGACATGCTTAAAACAAGAGGGTAAATTTCCATCTGTCAGAAATGGAGAGTTTCCGAAAGACAATTTAATATATTGTCCATACTGGGCTTTAAAGGCTTGAGCTGGTTGGTTGGTGGGGAAAGGGACTGGAATTGGACTAACCCATGGGCTCAGGCTGGAATTCCATTACCCTAAAATCCTGGGTCTAGAGTTACACAGACTGTATAAAGCTAAGGCCTGGAAACACATTCTCTTCATTAAAGGTAAGAGGGGGTAGCCACGATTGTGGCTAAGGGTCTGAGGAATGCTAGCCAGAGTGACAGGATTTGGGTGTGATGCTGTATCCCAGGGCCAGAGCATAAGCACAAATGCAAATACAATGTGTGTGTGTATGTGTGTGTGTGTGTATGTATGTATGTATCTCCAGTGTGTGTGCGTGTGTATCTATCTACTCCATAAAAGATAACTTTTTTTTACAAAGTGTGTAGAAAGTCCAACACTATGAAAGATAAATAGCAAAGTCATCAAATGGATGAATCAATACCCAAGAAAAAGAGGTAAACAAAACCTTTAAATTCAACCTAAATGTTTTCAATGATGAGGGAGGGCATATAAATGGTGAAATAAGAATATAAGACAATGAAACAAGAACAGGTGGTTATAAAAAGATTAGAAACTTTGATAATGAAGGAATAATTAATAAAAATTAAAAAGAACTTAATCTGTGGGTATATAGTTAACAAACCATGAAAAAATGAATAGCTTAAAATGATAAAACACTTATTATCTCACAATTTCTTTGTACCAGGAATTCAGGAATGACTTAACTGGCTGATTTTAGTTTAGGGTCTTTCACGAAGTTATAGTTAAGACATCAGCCAGATCTGCAGTCATCTATCTGAAAGCTTGGGTAGGGCTGGAGAGTCAGCTTCTAAGGTGTCTCACTCATGTGGTTATTGGCAAAAGACCTCCGTTCTTCCCCATGGGGGTCCTCCATAGTACTGCTTGATGTGCCCTCTTGACATGGCAGCTGGTTTTCCTTTGGAGCAAGTGATCCTAGAGACAGTAGGAGTAAGAAAGCCACAATGTTTTTATGACCAAGTCTCTGAATTTACACACTGTCACTTCTACCCCATTCTATTCATTCAATGGTATTCACTAAAGCAAGTCTTAACTCATGAGGAGCCGAATTAGACTTCATTTCTTGGAGGAAGGATTATAAAAGAATTTGCAGGTATGCTTTAAACCATGGGTCCAATAGTATATTGTACACAGCAAAAAAATGAGTTAAGAAACAAAAAGACTGAGCCAAGGAAATGTCCCAAGATGCATCAAAAAGAAACCATGAAAAGAAAGTGCAGAGATCTGGGGGACACATTAAAAAAAAACAAAACAAACAAAACAAACAAACAAACAATAACAACAACAACAACAGAAAAATATAACCAAATAGAGAAGAGGATGTGGAAGCAATAGTTGAGGGTGTCATCGCTAAGAATTCCCCAAGATTAAAGATAGTATTTCCCAGATTGAAAATTTTCATCAGGGTTGGGCAGTCTAGATAAAAGTTAGCCATCTGTACAAAGTAGTCAGATTGACAAAAGAGTCATAGAAAAAAGTGCTTCAAGGAAGTGAAGGGCCAGAGACTGTTAGGGATGGGGTGATCAGAAAGTCCCTGGGTGAGAGTGGAAAGGCAGGGTCTGGTGCACTGGGGGAATTTCGAGTTAGGAGGGCAGACTGTGCTCAGTAGAAAGGGACCCACTGCATTAGGTAACCATGCCAATGCCTTCTACTGACCTTCAGCTGACCTTGGGGCAGCTCCCTCCCCATGCCTGTTTGTTACCAGCAAAATCCCAACAAAGTGAGGAAGGCAGCCTGGGAACTCTGAAACTCAGGATACAATGTCAAGGCCTGAAGACACCATGCTTGTCCCCATGTGGATAAAGTCTCCTTCTGCCCCAGGCTCCTCTCTCTAGCTCTTGGGACTCAAATGTCAAAATGCTGCAACCCAATGAAGATATTTTCCTCCTGCACCAAGGCCCGACTTGCACACGCCTGTTTGTTTTCACCCCCCAAAGCTGTAATTAGTAGTCAGGCTTGGTTTTCCCTGCAGACTCAGGGACAGGAATAAGTGTTAATTTGAACATTTGCAACTAACAAATGTCTTCCCATTGGCCTCCTGCACAAGTTAGCAGTTTTGAGAGATGCTGGATGCTTTGAGGAAGGCAGAGGGTGGGGCAGGGTGGGTGGGAAGTGGCAGGAAGGCAGGAGCTGGCATTATCCAGCCCCTGGATGTACTGACATCATCACCAGGCCAAGGTTGGGCCAGTGGCAGCTTATAAGCAAGTGACAGTGGTGGTAGGAAGGGATAGGAGGCAGATATCCATCCCCACGCAATCCCAGAAGAGGGGAACAGCATTCCTTACACAGGGAGTAAAACATTTAGCTAGGAAAAAAATGGTCCCTTTAAGAGAGAAAACATTATGGGGGGCGGGGGATTCTTTTTGGCCAGGCAGTGTGATCGACCCCATGAGAAATTTTTCTTAGGGTCAAACCTTTGCCCTTTGCATCCTGGTCTCCCGCCGCAGGCTGAGGCTGCCTGGATATATGTCTCTATACTGAGGTCACGATTGTCTAGGGTTCAACAAAGTGGAGTCTAAGGAAAGAAGTCTGTGGGGAGGAGAGGGGAGAAAAAATAATGGCCAGGAGCACAATTCCATCTGCTGCATGGACTTTCCCAGTGGGTTCGTGGTCCATGCCTGTTCTTTCTCTCCCCCCTGTTGTAGTTTTCTGGTCCGCATCTCACCACCTCCTCCCACCCCCGCCCCACCCCCAGCATCCTGGTTGAATTTGAAAACTGGTTAAGAGAGGACATCATCCACTTTCCCTTTGTTCAAAGAGGAAAAAGTCTGCAAAAACATCCATCAGGATGGTGAGTTATTCTCTTTGGTTTCATTTCCTACCCCTGGGAAAGAAGGATAAGAGAGAGGATATGGCTTTGTCCCCCTACCCCTTTGTCTCACTGTCTCATTTGTCTCTCTCAGTCACTCCATCTCATTCTTCATCTCTCCCTATCTCTCTTTTTTTTGAGGAGGGTACCAGGGATTGAACTCAGGGGTACTCAACCACTGACCCACATCCACAGCCCTATTTTGTATTTTATTTAGAGACAGGGTCTCACTGAGTTGCTCAGCGCCTCACTGTGGCTGAGGCTGGCTTGGAACTTGCGATCCTCTTGACTCAGCCTCTGTAGCTGCTGGGATTACAGGCACACATCACCGCACCAGGTACCTGTCTCTTTTTATACCTGTGGATTTGGGTCTTTCTCTTCAACTAGAGTCTCTACATAACCAATTGCACTTGATAAATCAGTGAGGCATTCAGCATCCTGGGCCAGTCACGATCTAACAGTCCACTCAGCAGTCACTCACCAGTTGGATTTTCCACTTGGTTTTAGCACCCCTAGGCCTTGTGCACACTTCGCTTCTCATAGCTCTCTGGATAATCTTTTAGTTTACAGACCCTGTGCAGACCGCAAACTGGGCTCAGGCGGCAGACGGAGACCTGACCTCTTTTTATGTATTTATGTCGAAGGGACATCTGTAGGATAGCCCAGTTTTCAGGCCAATAGTTTTGCAATAGTGGCATGTGAGTGGGTATGTATGTTGTGTGTGTACACGTGCATACACGCAGCATGGTACTGGGACTTATTAGGGGGATTCTATTTCATTCTGATGGAGAAATACGAAAGTCTTGGGAAAAAAAACCAAAAAATAAAACTTTTCCTGTTTTCTTGTTTGTGAGAAGAAAATTGGTGATATTTCCAGCAACTAGAGAAGCCCTTCCTAGAGCGCGCAGAGCCAAAGCAGTCAGATGGCACATGTGGGCAGGGGATTCAGCAAAGAGAGTGGTCTTTCGGGTAAAGGAGTAAGGGCTCAGAAAAGGGCTCGTGACCGTGTGAGGGCTGGAAGCTCATGATGGCATGAGGCTGGTGGACCCTTCTCTCTTGGAACTGGACCCAGCTGCAGGGTGATTCAGGGACAAGGCAGGAAGACACTGTCAAGTGAACACGGGGGGGGGGGGGGAAAGGTGTGCCACATTGAAGTGAAATCCATGGCTTTCTTGAGTTCTGTGAGGATGTGTGGCCAAGGCTGACGCTCAGATTTTCAGTAAGTGTGATCAGCATGCATTGAAGTTTTAGAGAAAGAATCATGATTTCCAAATTGCTGAATCTTTTTCAGCAATACGGGGTGGGGGGCTGGTGACATGTGAGGGCTCTGGGTGGACAGTGATCTGTGGGAAACCCAAGGGAAGAAGGTTAAGACTGGCTGCCTGGAGATCAGAGATGGTGTTCCTGCTGATCTGAACACTGGAGAACCCTGCTGGGTAGCATCTTAGCCTGGCCCTGGGACACAGACTTACTGGCAGCTGAGCAGGGAAAGATGTTTGCCAGATTCTTGCCTCATATACAACCGTAACCCAGAATCTTGGCATTTAACCCCGTGGATATTTGCACAATGACCTAGGTCTTTATTACTGTGTTAATCCTGCAAAGTAGGTGAATGGTACCTTGGTGCCTTCGGCTTCTGGACTCTCCACTCCTTCTATGACTTGGCCTCCACCTCTGCTCACCCCTTAGGTCCTCTCCTCCCTCTCAACCTGATGCCCAGGGCTTCTTGCCCTCCGTCCCATAAGGATTCTCTGAAGAACACAGCTCTCAATCAGTCACATTTGGTTATCTTCCCCAAGAATGTGGGCATCTCTTTATGTTCCGAAAGGCTTTGTTCTTCATGGAGGGATAGACTGTGAGTTCCACAGGGACCGATGTTTTCATTAGTTTCGATTGTTGTCACATCCCAAGGAGCTAGAACAGTGCCTGACGGATGATAGGTGATCAATAGATTTTTACTGAATGAATGAATCAACGGAGTGAATTCAAGCCAGCTTTTTCTTGTGTGTGTGTGGGGGGAGTGGCTAGAAATGGGAAGGCACTGAAATCATCCGTGGTCTCCAAGGTCTCACATATGGGCTCCTCTGTCCCTGCAGGAGGTAATCCCTTAAATAACTTTTAAAGATGTAGCTTTCTTCCGTCAGACTCTCTGGGACACTAAAATCTCTGCTTTGGTTTCTGGCAAACTTTCCATACTTTCAGGGCAAAGATGGTTTCCTTTCCCACTCTCCCAGGCCCTCGGCTTCATTACCGTGACCTCTCGTAGCATGGTGGTCAGTGCCTCACGTTCATTCGCCCCAGGGGGATAACAAAGCTGCATATGCAATGTCCACCTCTGTCCTCATGGCGTCAGGAACAGAACAGCATCTTCCCTCTCACAAATCTCCAGTGCAGGCATCTCCTTTGCACGGCTCACTGCTTAATAGTAAAATCGATCTGCTTCTGGGCCAGGGGTGTGGGGCCTGGTGACTTGGCCTTAAACAAAGTCATGCCTGCAAAGGACAATTGTCCAGAGCTGTCCCTCTCTGAGGTCTGCCCCTTGTTAAGGTGTGAGATGGAAAGTTGACAATGGAATTAAATATTTGGGGTTGGTTGGAGAGCTATTTTTAATAAGTGCAAGGGATTGTGGTATTCCTTGTTTGGACCATCTTCAATTTGCCAGGGAGCTCTGTGGATGGAAAATGTGAGCCAAAGGCCCGAGGTGGAAAGGAAATATACATGATCTGAACCCATGCAGCTGTTCCAAGCTGCTGGGGGTTTGAGTTCTGTGCGTATTAGGGATGGCTCTTCCTTTATTCCTAGACATTTCCTCTCCCACCTTTCAGCAGGCGGTAAACGCCCATCAGCACCCCGGTCTGTAGGACCATCCCAGCCAGCTGTACCATCCACAGTGTATTGTATACATAATGCAACACCATTAACTGTAACGCTCTCACAGGGCAGAAAGAGCGCTTGGGAAGCGCTGGGAGAAAGGCAGGAATCTGCTGACCGGTGGGCTCTCTTTTATAAAATCATAAACTCAAACCTGCATTTCTCTGAAAGCAAGAAAAACCACCCACCCACCTTTTGATTACACTTTTACACAAATTAATGTCATTTTCTTTTCCACCAGTATTGACTGCAGGGTTCAATTTGGTCCAGCCTGCGCTGGGTAACGGGAAGTATGCTAAGAACAGCCGAGATAACAGCATCCCTCTTGAGGAAGAAGGTTCTCTGAGGAGATTGAGAGGAAGGAGAAAGAAGATAAAAATGAAGAAGAAGAAGAAGGAGGAAAAAAAACCCCAACAACTTGCAAACATCCGCATCTCTGTGTGCTGCTGCTGTGGCTGCTGCTTGGTTGCGTCTAAGATGGCACCTTGGTGCCCTGCCACATTCGGTCTCCTTGGTACCGAAGCGGCGCTCAGCTTCTTGTCACTGAGTGGATGATGATTATCTGCACCAGGGTCTCAAGGGTGCTCAAGCTTTGCTGGCGATTGGAGCTGAGATGCTTCAGCTGAAGGATTTTAAAAGCTATACAAGGCCAAAGAACCATTACCAGTCACTTGCTGTGTGATGCCTGTTGAAGAGGGGGTGGTGGGGGAAGGAGGGGGCCTGAGGGAGCCGCAGGGGGAGGGCATGATATCTTTATCCCCTCCCCTGTCCTCTTGCTCACCCCCTCTCCTCCCACCTCTCCACCTCCCCACGCCTTTTTAGCCACTGTACCCTTGCTGAGGCGTGACAAGGTTATGTCAGCGTGGTCTGAGAATCTATTGATCACGGCCATCAAAGATCTTTGCGGGAGTTTAGGGATTTGGTGCTTTGCATAACACCCCACTCTTCTCAGTTAACTCCTCCTGTCCCGGCCTGGGCTCACATCACCTTGCAGCTGAGCTGTTGGCAAAACTTGCTAATTTCTGTGACAGCTGCTTTCCGAACTCTACTCATAAGGCTGTCAAATCCATTGTAATTACTGTTATAACAGAGCTCAGGTGCCTGACCCAGGCAGCTAAGAAGGGGAGGGATCGGAGGAAACATAGCAAGGGGAAAAAAAAAAACCAGCTCTATATGCTAACCCCCAACACATATGTACATACTCTTACACACGTGTGCCCGTGCACAGACACACACACAAGCTTGCCTTGTCTTCCCCTTGAGGAACCACAGAAGAAAGGTTCAATAAACAATAAAGCTCTTGTTGCTTTCCTTCCCAGGTGATTTTTCTTTTAACCAGTGGAAGGGGGGGAGAGAAAGTCTAGAAACAACCGAGTCACATGCTTGCATATCACATGTAGGATTGTTCAGTAAGTACTTAGTGCATGTGGACTGAGGAGCTAGCACTATCCTAGGTGCTGGGGCTGAATACTTATAACACGGACAGAAATCCTGGCCCTTGTGGAACTTCCAAACACACTGGCAGAACTGCCTGTTTCACAGCTCAGAGCCACTGAGACCTCCCCCTGACCCCAGTGATGACTGAATCAGTATTTTTCCCTGGTGTAATTTGCAATACACACACACACACACACACACACGCACTACTCACAAATAATCATTATAGGCTTTAATAATGCAGGGGCAAAAAAAATAATGAAATATTTTTATTTGGGGTCTGTGAAATAGGTAAGCCCATGAGCCTTGAAGAAAACTGACATTGGTTTTTCAGATTGAAGGTGTCTGTGCTGTGGGAAGTCTCCATGTTAGCAAGACTCCATATACACAGAAGGGCAATCACAAGGGGATACTGTCTATGGAAAAGTCCAAGTAGTTCTTACAGTTAATGAGAAGTGAGAGTTCCCTGCCAGGTACCCAATGGGCAGTGTCTGTGTGTGAGTGTGTGTGTGTGTGTGTATGTGTGTGTGTGTGTGTGTGTGTGGTCCTGGGCAGGAGGCCCAAGGGCAGGGTGCAGAGGGAGAGGTCAGGGTTTCAGGGCAACACTATTTTTTACAAAAGGCACCAAGAATCCTTCCAGGATCCATGGTATTGATAAACCCCCAAATTGTGGTTGGGGTGTGAACCTTCTGGGAATACCATGTGGCCCTCAGCCTCCTGTTTGTGGTGGAGCAGGGTACCCAATTGCCCAAGGACCAGGGCATTCTCAGTCTTGCTGGCTTCTGGTCTCAGCTGGCAACAGAGGAGACTCTGGTTGTTCCTCTGCCCTTATCCATGCAGGTCCTCTGTGAGGTACGTCCCTTTAGAAGCCCTCTAGGGGCTGGCATGAATCACCTGGTTTGAGAGAGGGTTGGGTGGAAGCTGGGAGGGAGCGAGAGATAGAAGACCAAAAACTCCACAGAGGGAGATCTCTGCTGTTCAGTTCCCAACCCCCCTCTGAATTCTGCTTTTCATCCTTTGCTGTCCTAAAAGCCTCATTTTCGGGGACTGATGTGATCCTCAGCTGAGCCGCCAACATTTTTGCCTTAGTATGCTGCTTTTGAAAGTCTGGGGGCTCTGGGATGAAGTCCCAGGCTCTTAGGGTCACAGTGGGACTGCAGATGCCGGGCCTGACAGCTTGGAGGGGCAGTAGCATTTGTGTGTGGAAGGGGAGAGTCGTCTCATAGGACAGTATCCGGTCTGGGTTCTATCCTGGGAACCAGTGGCACTTGTCAACCTCTGCATCTAACCTGAGGCTCCAATCCCAAGACGCCTATCTGGATGGGAGCCAGCAGAGGGCCCTGTGCAGCGCACACTCTGATCCTGGGCGCCCAGCCTGCCGTGCAGAAGAGACAGGTTCCTTTTTCCCTCTTTCCCTTCCTTCCTCTCTTTCTTTTCTCAGTCTTTAACTCTATCCTCAGAGTTTGGGGGATAGATTTGGGGTGGTTGGCCTCAAAAGGCACCTTCTCTTGGATAAGCATGCTCCCCTGCCGCCACCATGCTTTTGAATTGCACAATGACTGTATTCATAAGGTCACCCCTTTCAAGGCAATAGATTAGGAATGGAGAGTCTGGGTCCAAGTGAAATCCTTACCAGCCAAGCTCACATCGGAAGCATGAGCAAGAGAAGTTGACATCTGCCTCCAAAAAAGAGATTTATTTTTAAGCGACGGGAAGCTGTGTGTGGTTTTGCGTGTGTTGTGTGCTTCATCCATATGCCGTGTCACTGAATAACACAGGACGAACACTATACACAACTTGAACTTGGCCTTTGTGATGCTCTGTGTATTTTTTTTAAAGGACTTTCTTTCTTTTTTGTAATGGGTTCTTTTTAGTTATAACATGAGAGTGAATTCATTTTGATATAATTGTACAAACACGTGGATGTCCACGAAGGTGGGATTCACTATGGTGTATTCGTATATGTACATAGGAAAATTGTTTTGGATTTAGTGTATTTTTATAATAAACAAAAAACGTGGAAGCAGAGTCTCCAAACCCCAGCCCCACCTTCAGAAGGACCCTCCCCCTCCTCTTCCCCCCCTTTTCCTCCTCCTCCTCCTCCTCCTCCCCCTCCCCTTCTTCCTCCTCCCCCCTCCTCCTCCTCCCCTTCCTCCTCCTCCTCCTCCTCCATCTCGACAGACAGTTTCACTTCTGCCACGGTTTTCGTTCCTCCTTTAGGTGCTTGTGTTTTCTGATTACCTTTGTAGTGAGGAGCCGGCTGCTTCCCCACCTCTTCTCACTTCTGCTGTTTTGTGATCTTGCTGTTTTAATGAGAGCCAGTCAATAACTATGGAGAGGCGCTGACGACATTACAAAGGAACTTGCCCTTAACAAGTCAACTGTAGACGAGGTGCCAACAGGATGGACAAGAGGATTAAAGTATTTATGCCAAAATATTAGAAGCACACGCAGAATTAGCTCTCCTCGTGTTAGATATTTCACTTTTGGCAAGTCCGTATTTAAAAATCTTTTATCCTTGTTTTGCTTAAAGTATTACAATAAGCCCCGGATTTTTCACAGTTACACTTGTATATTTTCACAGCTGTTTTAATCAGAAAAAAATTAATGTGCTTTTGATAGCTCAGAAATCTATCACTGGCAAAAAGCTTTGCAAAAATGTGCTATGGAGTAGGGTGGAATCCTCGACATTATATATTTTTGCCGGCTATTTGAAATTCATAGAATTTTTCCTAAATATTTTCTTTTCCAATTCTTGCCTAAATTAATCTAACAGCTCGGGCTGACTTCTCTGATAATCTCTTTTGTTATGAATGCAGGGATTGCTATTGTTAACGTTCTTGGGAAACCCAATGTGAACTGTCTGTTACTAGCAGGAAAATACAAACACTATTTTTGCTTGTATGGAAGTATTTACTCAAATAAAATATATCACACAATGGGTAGGCAGGACTGCCACTCTCATTGATGGCTTTATGGCTACAGTCTTAGCCAGAGTGTTCCCCTGAATTTTTACCAGCAGACTAGAAAAGAACTTGACTTTTGCTTCTTGAGGTCTAAGACCTAGGCAGCCCCACAGACACGCTCCGCATCTCAGGCATGCTGAGTTCACGTGGTTTGGGATCCAAATGCTAGGCACACATCATGTGTGAGCAAGGGGAAAGTTTTGCGCAGCACATCACCACCAACACCAACAATAATTACAAAACAACTCACAACCAGGGAAGGAAAAGACGGGGGAGGAACAAAAGAGATGAACAAAAGTCTCCATTTGCCCCTGTTTGCCTGGCAAAGAAGAGGCTGATTTCAAGGAGAGGGGGACTCAGTGGATTAATGTGAACTTTAGTACTGAAGCAGTGTGTGTTTATTGCTGGTGACCACAAGACATAAATCTTGCAAGCACAATATACAATGCGATGTGGCCCCCAGTTTTTTCCCCCCTTCTCGGGTCTCAATTTGTGTGTAAGTGTGTGTTAAGTGCCGTTGAAAAATAGTGACCTTTAATAAAGGATTGTATCCTGCGACTATTTTCCCAGACACACAGTGACCTTTCAAACCAGACTGAGGTGAGGGGGGGTGGAGTTTGGACTTTGAACTGGCCAGACCCTGCTGTGCTCCTCTGTGAGCCTGGCCACTTTTTATTGTGTCACCAGGGAGCGTTCTGTATGCAAAGCAGGCTGGGCTGGCAGCCTGAACCTTTGCAAATCAATTTGTCTGTGAAGGCGAGTCCACTGGAGTGAAAGATGGTCTAACAGGGCTCACTGCCCCCTCTCTTTGTGACATCATCGCCTGTGGAACTCTTGTCAGTCATGTTGCCCAAAGGACTGTTGGGGGTGGGTGGAGTGCTGGGGTGGGGGATGAGGGGGTGGGAGGGGTTAATCCTCGTGACCAACTGTGGCCTGAGAGACAAGGGGGACAAAGCTGGGGGTGGGCGACTGGGTGCAGGGGGAGGGTGTCATTTAGACCCCATGGATGGCTATTGTTGCCTGGTAGTGGTAGCCAACCCCACTGTTCTCTCTTCCTCTGGGTCAGGCATTGACACAGGAGAGAACCACTATCTCCCATGGACCCAGAGACAGTGAGGGTTCTCAGGAAATGTCAAAGGTCAAATGTCAAAGGAGCAAGAGAATTAGTCCCCAGCCAACAGAGTTGGCATCCTCAAACTCTAATCTCTGTTTCCATCAAAAATCCTAAGAGCTAATATTACTATAGATTTCTTAAGTTTTTCCAACACCCAGGACTCCACGTTAATCAGTAACTAAAAATACCAGGAAAGATAGAAAATCTCAATTACTTTGTTTCCTAATTCAAATTTCTTCAAGAAGTCCCTCTAAAATGGAAATCCTGCATTTTTTTAATAAAATGGTAGTTAGATCAATTTTCTATGCAAGCAATGAATCATCTTTATGCTCTAGATAAGACGGAGAGCAGAGTTGACCTTGGGGTGGCAATGCTGGTTGATTTGCCTCCTGAAGAGAAGTCTAGGGGGAAGATTCCAAATTCTTGACCCATGGCAGGTTTAAGACATGAACCCTCCAAAGAACCTTTTGAAATCTCAGAGGTCAACAGGGTGGACTCTAGAGCTGAATGAACTTGAGTCCTAATCCTTGTTCTGTTTTGCTGGTCCAATGATGGGAACTTTGGCAAGTTACCAAAGGTCTTTAAGCCTTGGTTTCCTCATCTATGTAACAGGCATGAGAAAGAAAATCTGAGAATGAAAATCTAAGGCATGTAGGCTGTTTAGCAGAGTGCTGGTAACTAGCCCTCAGTAAATATAAGCCCTGGTGCTAACATCAGATGTGATGATAATTGAGGTGGAATACTAAACAGGATGTAGTTGTATACAGATGGATGAAGTATAATTTGAATTTTGAATCACTTTATCATCTGTGAGATAGTTGTTTCATTTGAAAGATCTTTGGAGGTTTGGGCAGAATTGGTGTTTTATTTTGCAAATTAGTAGATTGAATTTAAGGCTATTGATTTGCATCATATGTGTAGCAGTATACACACACATACATATATAAATATATACTATATCTGTGCTATACACACATCATTTTTTTCTGACTATCAATCTATTTTCATTTATAACCCCCAAGCATAGGACACTAAAATTTATTTGTGTATCATGTCCTTTTTCCATGGGATCACAGGATGATTTGCAGAGAGTCAGTGTTGAGCTGACAGGGAGAAAATGTTTTTGGGAGCAGGATTCGAAAGGGGAAGTGAGTATGAGGCAAGACTAGCCATCCATTTGCAGAGAGCACAGAGGTGATGGGCACGGGCTCGAGTCTGAAAGAAGAATTCTAAAATCAATTGAATTTTTAAGTGGAGTTAATCATAGAAATGGTGAATTGGGATTAGTTGAATGCATCATATTTGAGGGAAACTGTTTTACTGATCCTTTTATTTGGAAATGAACAGTGAGGGAAGAGTCATGGGGATTTGGAAAGTGATATGAACAGAGGAATTTCAGAGCCATCTGAAGAAGCATAGAATCTTGCAGATGAAGAAATAAAAGTATTAGAGGCAGAAAGGTAAGAGTTAGGCCAAATATCAGATATTGGAATCAAAGTTAGGGTCCTAGAATGTGTTAAGGATAATTACTATGGCAACAACAACAAGCCCAACAAGCAAACAAAAAAGCCAAATGGATAATACAGAAACCACACACACACACACACACACACACACACAAACAATCCTTTTAACTATACGTTTAGCAGTGTAAAATGAAGCCTTTGAAAGAGAAAGCTTTAAGAAAAAAAAAAAGGAAAAAAGAAAAGGGTTTATATTGGATATTCCTTATGAGACACTGAAGACTCTGGGATCCACAGCAGATCTAATGTTGAGTCTGAGGAATTAATGATACATTCCCCTAAATGAAAAAAAAAAGTGAAAGAAGCAGGACTTGCAAGTCCAGGGGGACATTGTTTACTCACTGTGTGTGGGATTCAGTTATCCAAGGTGTCAACTCACACTTCCTGGACCATAAAACTACATGGTAGCAAAGGTTGATCCAGCACTAGCAGCATCTCAGGTGGGCATCCTCTGGCCCCTTGGCTTCCACACAGCTTACAAAGAGCTCCATTGTACTCCTTAAGTGGGAGGTGATTCAAGGTCATTTCAGCCAGAACTTGGAAAAGGTCAGGTTTAGAAACAGGACAAGGGAAAGAAACTTCTTGGAATTGGATGAGGAGACTCCACTTTTCGGAAGGCTGGCTGTATTGATAACCATTAGAAGTGCTTAGTCATGACAGAAACGGAGTCGGAAAAAGCCATGGAGGGGACTGAAAATAGCATGGTCCCTTTGTCCTTGTTCTATTCTGCTGTTTTTCTTTGACCTTGGAAAACCCTCCTTGAATCCTCTCCTCCCACCACTTGTGAATACATGAAATTGCATGATCTCAGAAGGCCTCTTCTTCAGTAAGAGAAAGTTGATTCCTATTATCAGCTGGAATTATGAAGAAAAAAAAAATGAGAATCCATAAAGACACAAAAGCAGGGCTTTGGTCCCTAGGGCAGGGCAGCCATTAGCCAGAGAAAGTCTGGATGCAAGTGATCTGGAAGGTGGCCTGCGTGCTGGTAGGAGCACAGCCCTTCAGCAGAGCAAGGAAACTCGGACACTATCTTTCCCCTTCTGTACACACAGGAGGGAAAATGGTGCCATTTCTGCTCTTGACCTGGTCATACGGTATGCTTTAAAAGGGGTCATGTTCTGGAACCTGGCCCAGTGTGGCCTGAAAAATGAGCATCTTGATCAGTCCTAGGATGATATGTCCGAGGAAAGTGAGAGATAACAAACGGCAGGGCCTCTTATCCTAATACACTCAACTTGGCAATCTTAATGACCCATCAGATGAGAAGCCAGTGCCTGGTTGGCACAGCAGAATGGCAGCTTCTGGGTATTTCCCCTGGGTTGCAGATGCCAGAGATTCCTAGAGCAGGGGCCTGGAGCATTCTACAAGGTTACCTTGGGCATGTACCTAGCAGAGCATGTGAGGATAAGGATGAGAATGATGTTCAACAAGAGGGTACTGTATCATGGTGTGTCTACATTTAATGGTACCCTAGCTCATCAATGACCAAGTAAAGCCTCTAGGGCAGGCTCTGCATCTCCAAATAAAAGTTCCCCAGGATCTAGTACTAAGCAAGCAGGTGGTGGCCAGAAATGCAGCCGGGGAAAATGACTTTACCATCTAGGTGTTTATGTAACGGGGCAAGGAAGAGATGAGGTCCCAGGAAAGAGTCCTCTTGCATTGGGAAAGGGAATGCTTGGGGTGGTGAGGAGAAAGCACATGGGTGGTTAATCTGATTTTTTGTGAACCCTAATTAACTTTATCCAAGTTTCTTGTATGCTTAGAGATTATCTGATTTCTATAAAGGCCATAGAATGCTGCTTAGGGCTCTGTTCTGATCCCAAAGCTGTGAGCACAAAAGTCCAGGAACTGCCCATTACCAGTTAGACCTGGAGCGAGGACTCATAACTTCATATGTGCAACAGTAAATTATTTTCTTTCTTTTAAAAATACATTTTAATTGGGTATGATAGACCCACAAGGAAGCTGTATGTGTTCATTGTAGGCTTGCCAATGGGTTGAAGAGAAGTACACGCCTATGAAGCCATCACTGTAAGCATTGTCTTAATCTTAATCACCACCTTTGCAAGCCCCCACACCTTTTTGTGATAAGAACATTTAACATAAAATCTCCCTCTTACATTTTTAAACATGCAATATAGTATTGTTAACTCTATGCAATATACTGTATAGATCTCTAGGACTTACTCATCTTGTATAATTGAAACATGTACCTCTTGGACTCCACCTCCTCTTCATCCCTGGTTACCAACATTCTACTCTGTGCTTCTTTCACTGTGACTATTTTAGACCCCTCATACAATCGAGCCATCTTCAAAGTACATTCCTAAAATTGGGCTTCAGGTAGGATTACAAGAAAAAGTACAGGATACCTGTCTACATTTGTATTTCAGAAAAACAAGTAATTTTTATATGTACACTATGTCCCAAATATTGCAGGGGACATACTTAGACTAAAACAAAGTATTGTTTATTTGGAATTCAAATGTAGTTGGGCATCCTAGTATTTTTAATTTTTCCTAAATAGGCTAATTTTTGTTCTAGGCTGAAGATTACCATAGTAGTCAAAGCACAAACATTGCTACCATAGACATTATTTGTACCTCAAGTTTTGTGTTTGGTCAGATTTTGTTTTTTGCAGTTCAACCAGCACTTTTTTGTGTGCCTCTTGAGCAGCGCTGGCCAGGCAGAGCAGCAAGGGTTTAATCTAATACAAGGAAGCCTGTATAGGCTCAGCACACGTTTCCTTGTAGAACATTTGTAGCTAATATCATTCTTTACTTGAGCCCTATGCAGGTCTGGAGGGAGGCAGCCTGGTGTGAGTACCCATGTATCAGACAAGGAAACTGAGACTCAGAAAGCTTAGAAAGTTTTGGCTCCTGGTCTAATACTTTCCATACTAGGTTGGTAATACTGGGTGTTGTTTTGTGGCCATTTTGACATGGTTCTGCTGAGGAACCACCCCATGCTCCTGCCTTTCTAGAGAAGGAAGAAAAAGCCTTCCTCTTAGACTTCCAGCCAGGATGCTGGGGAGGCCTTTGGCTACCAGCATCTGTGGCCAGTAAGTTTTCACTATGAGCTCTTTAATGCTATAGGTTGTGACCCAGGCCATATGGGGCTGAGAAGCATTCCTGTCACTACCCTTCCTCTGTGCTCACCTGGGGACCTGCAGAGGTCCTTTCTATGAGTATTCTGCTATGTACTTCTTGCCAACCACTGGCCCATGTCTGCAGGATGGCCCTTCTTGGGAAGTGTGCATGTTTGAAGGACATTCTGGGAGCAGGTGATTGAAAGCTAATTTAAACAAAAGGGGGATACAGGCGCCCCATAACCTAACCTGAGGCAGAGCAGCAGGCAGGATCACTGCTGCCTGAAGTGGAGCATTGTCAATATTTCTCAGGTTCCATCTTCCCTTTGTTTCATTTGCTCCAACCACAGATGGTTTCTCTTTGCAAAGAGGGACAGTCGGCTTCTGACTCTCAAACTTGCAACCTCCTAGTCAGTATGGCAGGAGGCTCTCCTCTGCCAGCTCCAGTTAGAAAACCTTGGGGAGGACTCCTATTGGACCCTCCTGGTCACATGCTCATCTCTGTGACCACAGCAGTGGGATGCTCATCCTCGTGGTTATCCCTGGACCCATCATTGTAGCTGAGGGATGCGATTCTCGGCCCTCATCAGAACCATTGGCTGTGTTGAAGGAGAGCACTTTCCAAACAGTTAGAATGGGGAAGCTCTGTTACCAGAAGGGAGGGTGATGCTCTTGCCTTCTTGTCAATGGAACATTCGGGACAAGGAAAGACTGGGCTGGGGGGGACTGGCTGGTATGATCTCCCATGGTCACCTGCCCCATGGAGGTAGGAGTATGACCTTTAATCTGCCTGACTAACTACATATCCTTTTGGTTTGGTTTGGGCACTCGGATGGGGCTGGCAGTACCTTCCAAAGGAAAAGCAGCCATGTGCTTGTGACTTAGGGATTAACATGCTTTTAGCAATTTGGGAGTAATTGTGTTCACAGACGTTCTGTGAAGCATTTGCTCAATGCCTAGTAAAGTACTAAGCAGTTTAGAAGTTTCAAAAACAAAAATTTAAAAAAAGAAAAGAAGAAGACAAGGTCTCAGTCTTGCAGGAATTTATAATCTTCTTGGAGTGACAAGATGTCCACTTAGAGACGTGCTCCTTTGAGGACGTGTCCATGGTGTCTGTAGATCAGGATTGGAGCTCTGTGGAATATCCAGGGCAGAGAGAGGGGGCCTTGGGTTGGAAAGTACGGGAAAGCTGCCTGGAGGGATTTGATCTGGGCTTGGAGAACAAAGTGTAGGGTGAATGTAGGAGACTGAACTCACAAATAATGATGGTTTTTAAAATTTTATTACATCTTTGAATAGATAAATGAAAATCAATTTTGGGAAGGATGTAGCCAGGGCAGATGCTGCCTCAGGGTGAAGACTCAGGTTTCCTTTTCCAGGAATAAGAAATATATTTGGTTCTTGGCTGAAACTTGGGTTTTGGCAAAGGACAATTGGCTTTCTATGGAATCTCTGCTTCGCTAACACTTCCCGAGGTCTCAGCTATAGATCATGTAAATGGCTACGGAAAAAGTGAAAACCAATTACACTTCTTACCCTGAGCACGCTAGGACCTGTTTATGAATGGATAAATGGGAAATGTTAAGAGAGAATTTGACAACAGACCATGGCTAGCAAGTCAAATGGAATATTTCATGAAGAATTGAGAAGGCACAGGAGACAGCAGGTATTCGGAAATAACAGGGTCTTAAGAGTTCAGCAGGTTTGGGTGTGAATTTTACCTCTGAGCTTGCTGGGGGCCATGACCTTGGGCACTGAGTGTCTGTTTCTGGGTCTGTAAAAGGGGGACAAGGATAGAACTTACATCACAAGTTTTGTTTATTTATTTACTGAAGAGAAGATGGACTTTCTAATGTAAAATATGTAGCACAGTACTTGGCAAAGAGCAAAGATTCAATAAATAGTTGTAATTATTATTGTAAGGAAGTATAAATGTAGGCTGGAGGAGTTGGAGCCATCTGGGCCTAGTGTCTTGTGTATCTGACACTGGGCTAGGTGGGCACTTGACTCACACCTCCGCAAAGATATGTGAGGAAGATATTGTGATCTTCATTTCAAAGATGAGGAAACAGAGGTTCCAGGAGGCTAAGGGACCCAGTGAGACTGATTTGAACCTAGGTGTGTCTGATTCCAGAATCCTGTGGGGGCAGATGAAAGGCAGCTGGTGGGGAATTGCCAGGTGATTTCCAGGCCAGAGCTTTGTAGACCCTCCATTCACTACCTTAGAAGGGTTGCCGGAGGTGGGGGGAAGAGGGGCAGTGATGAAACCCATTGCAAATGGTTGCTAAAGACCAGAGAGACAGGTAGGCAGTTTCTTCTTGAGCCAAGCACCCCAAGTGCTAGAGTCAGTCGCATTTATTCAGGAATTTCTCTCTCTCTCTCTCTCTGTCTTTCTTCACACACACACACACACACACTCACACACACACACACACAGTTCCTGAGAACTGCTAAGCAAGTGGGAAACTTCCCCTCCCCTGGGTCAGTACCTCCCCTCTCAGGGAGTCCTGGAGCACTTGGGAACCTCTTGCTTCTGTGACCCCTCTCTAACCCCATGGAAAAGGGATGTTGGCTCAAGCTTCCTGAGTGGGGAAAGCAGGCGGCCTCTGCGACGGCTCCTGTCTAATGAAAACATTGCAAGATGGACATGGGATAAATCCAAGCCAAGCCACTGATGTGTGGGCAGGTGTGGGGAGAAAAAGAGAAAGAAAAGTTTTGAGCATGTGAAGTTGAATCGCTGAGACACAAGATATCTTCATGGCATGGGAAAAGGGGCTTGTGTGATCTAAGGCTGTGGTAAGAGGGTGATTGTTTCATCATGGCTCTGCCAAGCAGAGGAACAGTCAAATTCAAAGAGCTGACACCCTACACATGCCCATTTCCTTGATTTCAAAGTGTGAGATACTCAAGCAGACCCCTCACCGCTGGCCCCCAACCCCGACTCCCACCCCGCTGTCTGCGTCTGCACTGGTTTTATTTGCTGGTGTAATGCATTAGACTGCTACTACATACTGCATTTACTCTCCTGTGATTTTAATTTTATTTCCAGTGCATATTTTAATTCTTCACAACTAAATGTTTTTCTCTGGTGGAGTATCCTGGCTTTTACTTAAAATCCCAGCCCATTTCTTTATTTGTTTGTAACCATTGGGACTCAATTTGGAGGCTTTTTAAAAAAAATATTATTACTATTATTGCATTTTAAGAAAAAGAAATCAGATCGCCAGCAATATTTCTAGTGCTTAAAATTCAAAGCAGTTTGAGATGGTTCTTTGCTCTTGGAGATGGAGCTGATTTCAGTTTATAGCCCGTTGTCTTCACACCCATCTTAGTGACTAATACTGTAAGATGGATTTCCTTTTTTTTTTTTCCCCTCCCTTGAAGTGGGTTTCAAATCCCCAAAGAATTTCTGGGAGGGGAAAGAATCCTTTAATTGAAAGCAAGAGAAAACAAAACAAAAAAGCATAAGAGAGCTGACAAAAATATCATGTTTAATGAAACCGAGTTCCATCCCTGCAGATGGCTGTGGAGGCGCAGAAAGACCTAAAGATAGAAAAACGGGTTTCCTTTACGTGCTTTGTAAAGTGTGGCTTTTCTTTTGAACATTGCATGTGTGACTGACCAGCGCCTCTGAGCCCTGAACCCCGAGCCAGCAGGTAGAAGGAGGCTAGTCTACCCTTCTTAACTGTTCTGGTCCTTTATGCATAGTCCAGTCTCAGCCACTCACTAGCTAGGTATCCCTGGGCCAAGGATTTAACCTCAGTTTCCTCCTTTGTAAACTGGTGAGAATTTCACCTATCTCCATGAGTTTTTACAAGGATTACTTGGGATAAGGTGAGGAAAGTTCTTGGCACAATATCTGGCCTTAAATGGTGCTGGTTATCCTGTGACCTGATCCCCACACCAAGCCTCTATGTGCAACCTGATCATAATCTCCTGTCAAATAGTGGGGCTTTGCACAGCTCAGGGGCTTCCCGGGTGCAGGATGCCATGAGGGCCCTTCTAATACTTATGGTGAGTAACAAGAATAACAGAAATGCTAAGGCAGATTTCTTAAAATAAATGGAGACAGTACCAGACTCTCTGAACTCCCCCTTTAAAACCCCTTAAATAAACAAACTAAGCCAAACACATTAAAAGAAAAAAAAAAAGAAAAAAGAAAAACAAGTTCTCACAACTCTACGATTTTGAAATTGACTTTATTTCATTAGGAATTAAGGTCTTTCAGGTTTTCCTGTTCTGATGATCAATTTTCCTTTCCTGTCTTTTCTGCTTTCTGTCTTTGGAATTACTCTCCCTGAGACTGAAAGGACTTGGTCATGTTTTGGGGCTGAAAATGGATTTGACTCTTTCTCATTAAGGAAGGATGCTGTGTCTTTAAGAATTATGTATGTATGTCTAGTCCATGAAATTCTAAGGTAGCAGTGGCAAAGTTTATTCTGGAAACTTCTTTGCTAGAGAACAAGAAGGACCTGTAGATTTCTAACATACCTTTTCTATCTTCATTTTCACACGCACGACTTCCTGCCTCACCAAGAGCAATTTTTAAACATGTGGCTAGGGCCTCTGACTTCCCTCAGCATCCCTAGCCTGCCTTCTTCTTGACTTCACTTCCTTTTTCTTCCTCCCTATCCCTTTTGGCTTTTCCATCATGGCACTTCATCTTCCTGTACCTTATCTACCCATCTACATCCCTTTTAAGATGGAATGTGGGCCCCTTACCTCACTGAATTGGATTTGTTGAACCCAGGATGTACTTTCTCCTTCTCCCTCTCCTTTTCCCTTTTCTTTCTTGTTCTCTTTTAGTTTATTTCTTTCTATGTACCTTGCAGCTACATTTCTGGCTAGAATTCCATATTTTTAAAGAAATGCAGAAAAATTTTATTCTGACATCCTTTCCTTGATAAAAACTTCATATGTACAACCCAATTGACCTGAGAGAGAAATAGCAGCTGTTTTTCAAAGTACAAAATATTTCACTGTAGGAACAATAGCTGGTACACTAACAGTGAGCTCATTTATTACAACGATTGACATTTCACTTTTACAAAACATGTCTATCGTGCAATTTGAGGCAAACCCCTGCTCCTTTATAGGTTTTTCATCTTATCTTTTTTTTTTTTTTCTCTCTCCAGCTCTTCATTGCACCATCCTGGCCATCGCCAGTTTGGTAGAAACTTAGCAGCAAGTGCATGTCCCTACATTCATGCGGTCAGTCAAGTCAGGAACTTTTTTCTTGCTTTGTCAGGATGAGATGGGGCCAGAGTGAGTGTGAAGGGGTAATGCCACTTTCTAATCACTTGGAAAATATACCCTTCTCTTTGACTTTGCTTTTGTGCAGGCGCCTTAAGCTTATTAAGTCACACCTGGGCCCCAAATAATTGCATCCTCTACATTAAAGTTTATTGCCCCCTGCAACAGAGATGAAGATGAAAGGTGGCGAATTTGGAGACGGACCACAGGCTTTTCCCAAGCAGTGGAATTCACCAGGGGTAAGTATTGTGGGGACACAGAACATCAACACGCAGGAGAAGACTCCCTCAGGGATGCTCAGCACCCACACTTCCTCCAGGGGTAAAACATACCTGATGTAGCAAAAATGATCCATGCTTGGGAGATTGGTTAATGATGTCTGATCCTTGTTTGGTGATCTTTGTGGTCTACATTTTAAAAATTATTTTTGTTTTCAAATGGCCTCGAAACAACCCTTTGCTTTCATCTCTGCCAAGGCCACAGGACCAACAAGGGTTAAATCTAGTTAGCTGTGTCTCTGCTTAAAGACAGCCACCCACTCTCTCTGTGTGTCTCTGTCTCTGTCTCTCTCTCACACACACACTCCAACTTAAAGTGGTTTAATTTCCATTATGAAAGGTGAAGTCCTGCTAGGCAAGTACCCTGGGGAACAAAGTTAACAGCGCACAACTGGAATACGGAGTCTTAAAAAGATTAACTTCTTTTTTTTTTTCCTAAGGGCAATAAGGAGGTCGACAGACTGTTTTCGCCCTTTTTCCATCTCACTCCATGTGCTGCTTCTAGAACGTCCTGGTGCTAAGGCCTGGCCTCACAAAAGGGAACAACCGTTCTTGTCCAGACACATTGCAGACTTCTGGCAAAGCAGGGCGAGCTCACGAAAATTTACACTTTTCCTGGCACCTGGCCGAGAGTATGAGCAGGACTTGGCTTGGGTTTGCTTTCAGTTAGAAAAGCCCTTTGGGGCCGGTGGAGAGGAAGGTGGGGGTGGGTAGCTGCAAGATCCCCGTGAAGGGTCAGAACTGCTGAAATAAATATCAGCTCGGCTGGGGAAGAGCCATGCCTGTAATTATATCTGCCCAGTGACTTATAATCAGCATATTTAGTGGAGCCTGTAACTTTGGTGTTGTCTCCTCTTGTGTCGATATGGGTGGCACTGACGGTGGGGGCAGAGGGCAGAATAACACCTTGATTTTTAAAAAGCAGGGGTGCTAGTGGGGGTTGTTGATGTTATATGAACAGCACTCTTATTGCAGTTACCTTTGAAATAATGCCAGAGGGGCATTTGCTGGAATTTCTGGTGGTGCGGGCAGGGTTCTTAAGGGATCTTGGGGACTGGGGACTACATTTTAATAGGGGAATCCTATGCATGGAGACATTTAAAATTCCAAACAAAGCTGGGTATGTGAGTGAAGCTCAGACTTGTCATTTGGGTCCTGCCCTCTGCAGGAAGATCTACTCTGGGCTCAACCTGCTGTAGCCCATTCCCCATCTTTCTCCTTTGAAAACTTGAGCGAAACCAGCCGTCTGTCTGCCAGTGAGTCCAGAGGCTGTGTGTCATTTCCTTCCCTCTCCAAGCCTCACTCTTTCCACAAAGGAGACTTTTCAAATTAACGTTTTCAGTTCATTAAAGACCTTTTTTGCAAACATTTCGTTCTGGGGGCAGGCAGCATTTTTCATCTGGAAGCGGTCAGAGGCACGTTGGCCGTTGGTGGTGCGGAATGGTGTGAGAAAGAGAAAAAGACAAATCCAGCTCAAATCCCTTCTCCCCAAGTGGACAGACGGTGTGCCCTCAGCCTCAGATGGGTCTTCCTTAGAGGATGGAGGGATTTCTTTGGAAGGGAAAGACCACGTCAACGAATGAAAATTATTTGCTCTTGTTTGTTTTGTAAAACTAGCGAGGGAATAGGAGAGCAGGGCTTTCATTCCTTTTCTCTAAATAAATAAATAAATAAATAAATAGAGGCATTCTCTGGGAATGAGCAACTCACAACTGGGCCCCTTTGTCTTGCTTTTGCTAACATTCACTATAGCTTCTCCAGGGTTCTGCGCTCAGGGATTAATGCATAAAAATTCTTCTGTCTCCACCAGAAACTATGGCCTTGCCTTCTCTGCTGGTGTAGAATTCGGCACCTGGAGAATCTCATGCATAGGGCTGGCTTTCCCCAGAAGAGACCCATGGAGCCAACTAGCAGTACCCTGACAGGCTTAAGTGCTTGGGGCTGGCTGGATACAATTTCCCAAGTCCTCAATGCACATGGTACTGAAGGTAGGCACAAAGGGCTTGCATTTCTGCTGTGGTTGTTGCCCCTGCCCTGGAGAAAAGAACCAAGAATTTTAGAGCAGGAAGGAACCTAGGCATTACCTAGTCTGTTTTTAAATTTTTGTAAGCGATCTCAGGATTAGCTCCGTTTTCAGCTGTTTCATTCGGTGGAGTTTGGCAGAAGGATTTCCACTAGGCCTCAAGTTCCACGAGGCTTGGGACTCGTTTGAGTTATTCATGTTACTTGCACCAAGTCAGCTTGGGTAAATATTTGTTAAGTGAATAAACGAGGAATAATGTAGTTTAAAAGGAGTTTGAGAACCACGCATCTTATCCTTTCACCCTCTCCTACATCTGTTTTCTATGGAGACCAGAGAAGCGGAGTGAGTTTCCCAGGGTCTCTGAGTTGGTCACTAGACCTAACCAATACCCATGCCTAACCAGCAGTCAGACTAAGTCCTCCTGCATCAATAGGACCCAACTAAACCCACAAATGCCTGATTCTCAGGACCAGCTTTCTAGTAGCAAGACCCACTCACCATCCAACCAGTGAAGAGTGGCTTTTGAAGCCAGGAGCTCCACGTGACTGGTGGTTGTGTCTCCTTGGCTCATCACTATGTACCATATGTCTATCATAGAGCTGTTCTGTTCTGGTCATATTCAAACACAAGCACAAATTCAGCTTAAACTTGCCTATCTTAAATAATTTAGAAAGTAAGATAATGCTCAGTACTAAGTTTGTCTTCAAGGACTCAAGGGCCACAAAGGTCTTTGGGGCTTCACTGAAGCATTGGCACTGACAGAGCCCCATTCCCATAGCACCAGCTTCTGTAGCAGCAGCAGCAGCAGGAGGAGGAGGCAGGTATGTGAGATTGTACAAGGAAATAAGCAGTTCTTGCCTTGTTGGAATAGAGTTTGAACATGGCTGCCAGTTGCTCCTACCCCTGTAATCTTCTCATTCTTGCCCTTTGAAAATAACACATTTCTACTGCCTGAATCTATAGGGTGGTGTGAAAAGCACTGGACAACTGAAGTAGCAGATTTGAGGGCTAGAGTTGGCTGCAGAATTTCCTGGTTTTGTAACTATGTGTCAGCTTGTCCCTTGTCCTGTAAGACCTTAAGTTTCTGCATCCATCAAAAGGGAAAACAGAGCATGTGGGTTTGCTATGCACAACAGCTGTGTGACCTTGGTCAAGTTTCTTAATATTTAGCTCTAAGCCTCAGTGTCCTTAATAGTAAAATGGGTTATTACCAGAATGCACTTTCCAGGGTCCACGTAAGGAACTAAGGTCTCCAAAATGTTCAGCAAAGTAAGTGTTTGATATGTTGCTGTCATACTTATTTTCATTGAAAGGCAATTATAAAAACTACATGGAATGCTTCATTCTCTAGAAGAATTCTGTATACTATAAGGGATGGCTATTGAATATTTAATTAGTTCCTCTGTGTATACAATCACCTACTTGTATTTACACTTAGGTCTGTTTTACAAAAATTTTGAAAGTAAATGGTTCCAAACCAACACCATGACGTTAGCCCTTTCCAGTGTTCTCCCCATCTCCCTTGCTTTTCCTGCCCCCAACTCACCTCCTCTCTCCATGTTTCCTGTCTTGCAAATGGTGTCACTCTATAATTGCCCAAGACAATGGAAGGAAGAGGTAACTATCTCAGCTTCATAATCAGTCAATTACCAAGTGCTGTCAATTCCCCAGGTAGGGGGGCCCTTTCTAAGGCTGGATTGACTTCTCCCTCTGTGCTGCTGTTGTTTGGTTTCAAACCCTAGTTCTATCTTGGGCTCAGGTAGCTGTTTCTCAATGGCCTACTCTCCTAGTCTTGCTCTTTACCTTCAGACTAATGTTGTGTTCTTCCCTTCTCTCACCTGTGGCTTTACACTAACTGCTTCTCTTCTCCTCTCCTGCCTGGGTAATGCTTTTAGGCTTAACTGAGAGGGTCCCTGTGGGGAAGCCCTCTTTGACCACCCTCCTGAAGTCTCAGTGATGAGTTCCTTCTAGGGGCATCTTAGCTACACTGAACCAGGCATTTATTAGGCCATATAGAGATGTTTAGAGACTCTAGACTCTGAATTAAGGTATCTTCATCTGCACATTCAATCTAAAATAAAAACAATATTAACCTCCATGTGTTATAGTGATAATAACTAACCTCTGCTGCTCTACATTTGTTAAAACTCCTTTACCTCTTAAAATAATGGCACAATATGCTTTCCCCTTTTTGTAGATAAGTCGAGTTCCCAGATGGTAAAGTAAATTGCTCAAGGTCACAGAGCTAGTAAATGGAAGAATTGGGCTTGAAATATTGGGAGAATCTATGTTCTCTCAACTAAAGGAAGTTCAACAAAATTTGAATTTTCCCCTATTCTGTATTTTTTTGGGGGGAAGTATTCAAAATAAAATAATCTCAAAATTCAATCTCTCTTTTTTGCCATGGCCCTGCTTTGCCAAGATCCTGAGCGTGTTCTTCTTGCCAACTGGTCAACCCATGCTGCCTACCACCCAATGTAATAATTGCCTTTGACATGTCTGTCTTCTCTGCTGAGCTCCATCCTTGAGGAAAGGTCCGATGTCTGTGTCCATGTGACCTGCTGGGAGAGGCTGGCCCAAACTTGCAGAGCCAGTGTGGCCTTCATGGTGTGGCTAGATTGCCATTTCCTGATCCTCATCTCATGCTGGTTTCCTGTTTGTTTTCTTCTTGTTCAGGTTCTGCTTACCTTGCCAGTGGCCAACCCAGAGGTTGAGCTGGGGAGAGGATGGCTTTATTGCTAGAACCTTCCCTCCATCACCTTATGCTCCTGCAACTAGGAGTTTCCTGCCTTTCTCCACAGTTCTCTGAACACTCTCAAAAACTGTCTTCAGGTGCAGTTGGTAGGAGCTGTGTGCTGTAAATATATTGCTTTACACTAAGTACAAATAGTAAAAGAATAAAGCTTCTCCCTTGCTCTTCTTGTTCCCAGGACTTTTCATTCTAAAGCAAACACAATAGGATTAAAAGCACACCAAGAGAGCTGCCTTCCCAACAGGGTAGAGGTTGAGCAGAGGTTTCAGGGACATCCCTCCTGAAGGCTCCTGGGTCCTGCAGCCACTTCCAACCCTGATGCTGGAAAATGAGCTCTTCAGTTCTTAGGGATGCTCTACCCTCCTCAGGACTAGGTATTTTTTCCCTTGCTGTTGAGATGTATCACTAAGCACTATTGACTCAGTACTGTCGGGGGAAACTTGCATTTGCCTTGTCAATACTTTGCTTGCTTGTTCCTTTTTGGGTGCTATTTCTCATTTTGGGGATTCCCTTTCTCTTTGGCTCTTGATTCTGAATCCCCAAAGGAAGCAATGATGCCTTACCTAGATCTTTCTTTTTTCTTACTCTTTGCAGTTTTAGCTAACTTGAGCTCAACTATTGAAAATGTGGTTTCCAATTTGGATTTAATATTTTTATTTCTGCAAACAAGAATGGAGATTCCTGTGTACCAACAAGGACATCAGCCTTGTTATGAGAGAGTTCATCATGAAAGGGAAGCAGTGGGTCTGGATACCACTGAGGAAGGATGCAAAGAAGTCAATACCAATGGGTGTAAATGTTCCTCCTGTGTGTGTCATATGTAGCATTCCCAGTGAGGGTATGGAATTTTCTATACCTGTGTAGATTAAGTTTCCTCTTGGTTACTTTAGGTGTGATCTCATGGGAATCAAAGACGAAATTACCTTTAACTTTTCCATCACTCTCAGATTCTTTGACAATTAAAACAAGTAAGTTGAGATTTCTCACTTTTGTAATCAATTGAAAGGAGGATCAAGATATGTTTAGGCCTGGAAGAAAAGTATTTGAGTTTTTGGACTAGGAGTTTTTTTAGACTCTAATTCCATTGTTCAAAGAGTTTTGCATGATATAATAAACAAGAAATCTTATTTTAGTAAAAATATATCCAAAATATGGCCAGAGACGTATTTATTCTAAATGATGATTTGTTCATTTACATGAAATTTAAATTTAACTGGGTATCTTATTACTAAAGCCTTAGAAGATAGGCACTTGAGGGAGGGGTTTTGAAAAGGTCCACAGTGTGCATGTCTAGGGGTGTTGGTGTTTTAGGTGTACATTTGTGGGAGAGAATGGAGGATCTAGGGAAAAATTTCTTTGGCAATCAGACAAGTGCATGTTACAGAGAAAGTCATGAGGGAAAATTAATGGTGAGGATTTACCCATAAAATAATTCTAGTCATCTCAGAGGAGGTCAACCCTAGGCTTGATGTTCCCCTAGGCGGAGACTTTCTAGCAGTTCTTGGCACCAGGGCCTTGCTGTGGAGGCCTGCAGAAAGGAATTCTGGAGTGTGCCAGGAAATCTGAGTTTCCTTTATTATGGCCAGTCACTGTGACCTTGAGCAACTCACTTAGGTCTGCTTTGTCTCAATTCCACATCTGTCAAATGGGGATTAACAATAATTATTTTATTTACTTCACGGGTTTATTTTGAACCATGAGTTAACACAATGCTCAGTCTCTTTGAAACAGTGTAAATTTGCTACACCACTAAAGGAAATGGACTCTAGGTCTTGCCAAAATACACCACAGCAATATTGTAGGGTTTTGGAGATCTGGGCCTTGGATTTCACCTTGGACACTCGTGATAGGAGATTAACTCACCTCCCACCCAGCCCTCTCTCTTCCTTTCAGCAACAAAAGTCCTTTTGGATAAGGCCTCAGATGATTTGTCTTTTTCTGAATGCTCTTTTGAGGTAGCTACTATTCTCAGCCTCTCAGTGGGATTCTAAAGTGTGACCAAAGAGAATTTTGGGTATTTATGTACAAGCTGGCTCAACTTAGCAGAAAAATACCTGGGTTAAAATTGAGAGGAGAAAATGATTGAACATGAATTTCTCCACAATGACTCCAGTATCTCCACTCAGGTGCATAAACAGAATGTGTCACCCACATAATAAGACATATAATTCACATTGCACTTGAGAGTTTACAACGTGCCTTTTCACACACATTATCTCATTCATGTATATATTATTTTCTTCTGGGGAAAAAAACAGGCTTGTACACAAGCTGCAGAGTGGAAGATGGGGTCACCAGACCTACCTCACACCCTCTCTCCTGCACAGGGTCATCCTTGACCATCTGGGAAACTCCATCTCCTCGATTCTCACTTGGCTGTATTAAAAGTGATTACTTAGCATTTTTATCATTGTTACTTATGTACTTTATTTTACTACTGTTCACAGGACTTGTACGCTGCAGGAAGGGCAGGGATTTTTGTATCCTTTGTTCATTCTTTCGTATTTAGTGTCAAGAATATTGCACATAAAAAGTGCTCAAGAAATAGTTCCTATTGAATAAGCGCATAAGTGAATTGTTCTTCCCAACTTGGTCATATCTTCGCATATAGATTCTAACAACTCTAAGGGCCATTCCTCTTGTTTGTCCTCCAATTACAGGCACAGTGCTGAAGAACTTGAATATTAGCTTGCCATTTTTTTGTGTGTAATTGACCCAACCAGGAACATGGATATGTATTTTGCATGGTAGACACAGCCACTTTAGGGTAGAAGGCACTTTTACGTTTGGAATCCTTATATTGCTACAATCTTTAAAATGCATGTACATTTCACTACAGGTTAAGCATTGCTAATCAAAAATCTGAAATTCAAAATGCTCCAAAACCTGAATCTCTTTTTTGAGTGCAAAATTTCACATCTGGTCTCATGTGACAGATCATAGTCAAAATGTTGGCATACAACAAAATAACATGTAAAACTACATTCAGGTTATGTGTGTAAGGTGCATATGAAACATAAGTGAGCTTCATGTTTAGACCTGAGTCCTATCCCAAGATAGCTCATTATGTACAAGCAAATATTCTAAAATCCAAAAACATCTGAGACAGGAAACATTTCCGCTTCTGGTCCCATTTCAGGTAAGGGATACTCTACCTGTATATGTGTGTGTGTGTGTGTGTGTGTGTGTGCGCGCACACACATATTTTTGCTGTAAAGTATAAAATAATTTTTATAATTTGTTAATTATTACTTCAATTATCATTCTGCTTTCACGGCTTCTGTTTTGCAATCTGGAGCCAAAAAAAATTGTTTTTCATCACAAACATTTCGTTGGTCCTTGACAAGTGCACAGCCCCTAGGCACAGTGCCTACAGATCCCCGTGCATAAAATGGCTTTGCCTGTGGGTACTCCCAGGACCAGAGTGACCTAAAAGGAACAAGAGGATGCATAAAAATCGAGTTCAGCATCCCAGTGAAACTGTTCCCACTCCCCTTTCATCGTGTGCCGGGGGGGGGGGGGGGGGGGGGGGGCGCCTTCTCTTCTGCCCTGCCCCATCTGCCAGACTCCAGGCGTGTGCTGAGAGGGTGAGCTCTGAGTTTTATGGGATCTCTAGTTGTCTCCCAAGTGCAAGCGTCTAATTAGGCTTGACACTACCGAGGCGTTTCCCTGACATTTATGTCACTGTCTCTCAATCTTTAGCAGCATTCGGTCTTGTGGGAAGCACAACAAACAATGTCAGAAACAACATAAAATTCCCCATTAGAGGGGGCCCTCGGAAACTGTGCCTCTGTTTATTGGGCACACTAAAAGGAGAGGCCGAAGGGTGGGGCCGGGTGTGTGGATTCCGGTGCTTGGAGGAAGAAATAAAATGGCTCATTTAAATTCTTAAGAACTGCATAGGAGGCAGAGGACACAATGAGTATCTTAGAGAAGAAAGGCCATCAGTTGAACAAACTAATCACATGGTAATCAAAGGGGAGTAATTCGCTGCCTACTGAGAAGTACTTTAGAAGAAGTTCCAGCCAGGGAGAGTAAAGACTCTACCGAATGACAGCTTTCATAAATTATAGATTTTTAAAAAATTGCACAAAGGAACATGTAATAACGTGAGCAATGGATTTAAAAACGAAAAGTATCCAAAGCATCCGAGTAAAGCTGGCGACAGAACCGATATGACAGTGTCTGTGATCCTTTGAGGGAAGCCCACTCCCCAAGCAGGTCCCGCCTCAGCATCAAGCCCTGCCCCATCACAAGCTCCACCCCCTACAAGGCCCCGCCCCTGGCAGGCACACCTGGAGCTTACGTTGGGATGCCCTTAAACTGATTGGTACCTGCATTTGGTTGCCTGACTCGAAAAAAGACCTTAATGAGGGGGCAGCTGCCAGAACTATCTCCTCATTGCACACAGCACGCCCCCCCCCCCCCCCCCCGAGTTTTGTAGAATGGAGATTCTCAGCTTTGGCCCTGGTGCAGAAAGACTGGGAGAAGCTGCTCCACTTTGGGGACAGGCTCCCTGTCCCATAGTCAGCGGGACTTCTAGGTGCTTTGGAGTTGATGTGAGGACTGCCCATCCAAAGTTCTCCCTTCTTACCCTAGTCCTGTCACACAGAGTGCCCGCTCTGGTGTCACCATTCTGGTAATGTGGAACTGTGGCTTGCAGGAAAGAGGCTCAGGCCAAGGTAGGCTGTGAAGTGATTCTGAGCCTGGCACCAGGCCAGCTGTCAGTCAAAAGTCCCTCAGCAAGGTCTGCCTTTGGGCCTCCCTTCCCCACAGTCAGCAGCCCTTTCCTTCCATAGGTGCCCAGGCAGCTGCCTTGAGGCCTCTTCTCATTCTCAGAGGGTAACAAGGTGAAAACTATCAAAGCCTACAGATTTGACCCTACACAGAACTGGCTGTTTCTGCAACATGATTTGAGAAGTTTAGAAAATCATGAGAAGTTAACAGTATTGAGACTGGGCACTTTTTCTAGTTGTGCGATCTGGGTACCATCCCTCAACCTCTCTGGTCCAAATTAATATGGAGATAAGACAGCACCTTCTTCTGAGTTGTGTTGAGGGGCTCACATGGGTCTTGGATGTAAAAAATTCAGCACACAGCCCAGCTTGAAGTGGGGCCTAATAATGTCAGCTGTGACTATGCTCAAGGCCACCCTGAGCATGGCCTCTGAGGGCTGAGAGAACACGGGGGCCTAGCCGCCTGCTATCTTCCTGACCTCCTGAGTGGAGAAGGAGCTCAGTGCTGAGTGAGTCCTTAACAGAGCCTCTGAGTGACAGTGAAAGCCCCCCTCTCCGTGTCACCAGACTCATACTGGCGTAAGCTTGCCCCCCTGGGGAATTAGCCACCCTGTGAACTGGGAGGATTTGATCATTGTGGCACCGTGGGTCAAGGGACAGGCTTCCTGTCCCATAGTCAGTGGGACTTCTAGGTGCTTTGGAGTTGATGTGAGGAGGCTTCCAACTCGTTAGAAATGGAGCGTACCTGCCCTCCCTCCCACTGGCCTCTTGAAGCTGCCACATGAAATGGCTTTTTTGGGGCATGGGCCACATGAAATGGCTTTTTTAGGGGGATGAACCAGACCTCAGACACCTTGAAAGGAAAGAAGTGTCACTGTCAGTGGTGGGTCAGGGATGGCTGCCAGGATGGGTACTGTGGGTCTGCGAGCTGTGGCCAGGAGTCTGCTCTGAGGCCAACCTTCTGTCATCAGCTGCACAAGTCAAGGGAGCACCTGCAGATTTCCGTGGGATTGATCTCTCTGTCTCTGGGTCCCCTCGCCTGTCCCTGCAGCAGAGGCTCTTTACTTGCTGTCCATTGGGATGACTCAGGAAGCTTCTAGATGACCCAAGACCATATTGTCCAAGCTTTGCTGCTCCAAATGAAATCAGAATCTTTCCATTGGTTCCTTCCATCTTCCTCTCTGCTCCCTCTATTCCATCTCCCTCTCTCCCTTCCTTCCTTCCTTCCTTCCTTCCTTCCTATGTTCTCTAAAGGGCTTTTCCACTTTTATCCTATTCTCAAAGGATGTGTCACTCCCAAAATGTAAAGACTCTTCATTTTATCTTGCTTTCTGGTTCAGTGGGCAGACGTCGGGGCTGCAAGTTTGGATGAATTCCCAGCATGAATCTTCCCCAGCTTTATCGAACTTCGTGGATTTCAGGCTGGATTCTGTGAGGTGACAATGCTGGGCTCACCATGCTGGGACCAGCTGAGAGGGCTAAAGCCCCACTCCTGTTTGGACCAGAGCGGTGTTACGGTATCCGCTTTCCATACCTGCTATTCCTTGGGAAAATGACAGGCCAGGAAGGGATCTTTATTCCCTTCTCTTCCTTCTCTCTGTCTAGTGGGGAGAGAATGGTAGAGAGAGAGACCTACTGTCACCACACCCTATGTGCTACCATATGGAGACTGTCAACCTGGGGAAAAGGAGGGTTTATACAGCCCTGAACCCTAGAAGGATCTGGAAGACTGTGAAGGGAAGGAAAGGGGCCCAGCCTCATCCTTTTGGAATGGAGCCAGGAACCAGGCTCCTCCAGACCTCACCGGTTCTCCTATACCCTGGGGAACGATGAGGGAGGGCATCACAGGGAAGGACTTCATAGGCCCATTCAGGACAGCCTCTGTAAGGAGTGAAAGGTGACTCTACGTTAAAACTGACATTGTGTGCCACTGTCTCAAGACATGCCTGCCCCTGATGGACTCCCAGTGCCACTGTTCCCTCCCTGGGGACAGGCTCCACCTGAAAGCCCTTCCAGACGTCCAGGGCATGGCTGAGGGGTTACAAACGGTTCCGAGGCTTTCAAAGACAAGTTGGAAAACCTCTGGTGTAGCCTAACAATGGGGCTTTGTGCTAGGCCTGACCCTGCCTACCAGAGGGACTTTTGTTCCCAACAATTCCTGGCGCTAGACTTCAGGAGGCCGTGGGCCCTGCTTTTCTCTTAAAGTCAGAAATACTTGCAGCTGGCATGTCGTTTCATCCTATCTCCTTAATTCTAGGGTCTACTCCCCTCCAAGGCCATGGCTGAACAAGGAGCTGCCTCCTCTCCCCCCTTCTACTTGTAAGGCAGGGTGGGAGACAATACACCGCAGGGCCTGGAGGGCCGCCTGTCTGGGTGAGCGTGACACCAGCTGTCAGCCTGGACGAGGTCAGACAGAGGCCACCCTGGTCCCAGGTGGGCAGGGGTCACTCAGGTGACCAGACTGCACCGGAGGCCCAAAGAGTATGCAGGAGCGTGAACTGTTGGCCTCCCCTGCGGGAAAAGAGCTCCGAGTGCTGATGGGAATCTGCTGCGAACACTGGCCAGGTGGCCAGGTTCCCGGTGCCTCCGTCCCATCAGGAAGTTCCGGCTCTCCATTAAGCTCATGCGTCTGCAACCCCCCAACACAGGGCTGTCCAGGCTGGGCTGGCAGGGCAGCCGGTCACCGTTAATAGTTTTACCATCTGAGGGAATGCTTCAGGCAGAGATCAAGTCTTCTCTCTAGTTTTGGAGACAGCGAAGTGAAGTGTAATGATTAAACATGAACATCCTGGAGCCAGATGGCCTCTGTTCAAATTCTGCTTGGCCATGCAGGCGTGGGCAAAGAGCTCAGTTTATTCATCCATATGAGGAGGGCTAATGTAAAGGAAGTAGTACTCACTAGGTAGGGGGGTTAAGTTTGAGATTCTGCATGTAATATATGTAGAGCAATACCTGGTAGACAGCACTCAATCAATGCTATTTTATATTATTAGCAATAAATCATAGCCTATAAGCAGATCTCCAGGGGAAAGGGACATTTCCTCTTACAGAAGTTTAAGGGCTCTGTACACTCAACTTATGTCATCCACCACCAATGCCACCTCTGAGGAGACTTCTCTGGTCAGTTAAACCTGGTAGTGACTTTTCTTCCAACTGTCTTGGTATTTGTGTTCTGGGACCTCCCTTCCTATCTGAGGGGTACATAACCACTGAGTTACATTCCCAGCAATTTTTATTATTTATTTATAATTTTGAGGCAGAGTCTAGCTAAGTTGTTGAGATGGACTTTTTTTTTTTTCCTTTAAGTTATGGTCTCTGCCATATCTTTTCCTGTTCATTCTCCCAGCTACTAATTAACATGGTAAATCTTATTAAATATTTTTTGGTTGATAACTTCACATTAAAAAAAATAAACTCTTTGTAAAAATATCCCGCGTGAAAAATCTCTAGTTTAGGGTGAGATTTTTTTTTCTTCTCTTGACCATTTTGTGCTTTTTAATAAACTTTGTATGTTTTTCAAAGCACTCTACCAGATCAAAACTATATTGTAAAGATACAGTAAATAAAACAGTATGGTAGTGGTTTAAAAAAACAGAAAAATCAAGAGAACAAAATACAAAGTCAAGAAATATAGCCAGGTATATATGGAATTTATTACACTATAAAGGTAGCATTGCAGATCCATGAATAATTAATATGTTTTTTTCAATAAACAGTTTTGGAAGGATATATAAGTTAACAGAGTTCACTTGTGAGAGTGAGACTGTAGTGGGTACTGATGAGAAAAGATGGGTACATTTTGCCAAATGCTCTTGTGAACTCTTTGAGTTGTGTTTGTAACAAGCATGTCTTATCTTTATTTTTTTCAATCACATTATTTTTATATAATTATTTAATCATCAATTAAAATGCATGAGTATCTTTCTATTGATTTTGTTTTTACCCCCCCCCCCTTTTTTTGGTACTAGGGTGAACCCAGGGGTATATAACCACTGAGCCGCATTTCCAGCAACTTTTATTTATTTATTTATTTTTAATTTTGAGACAGAGTCTAGCTAAGTTGCTGAGACTGACTTTTTAAAATATATGACAGCTGAATGCATTACAATTTTTATTACACATGTAGAGCACAATTTTTCATATCTCTGGTTGTATACAAAGTATATTCACACCAATTTGTTATCTTCAAAATAGGAAAAAAAACCCCTAAAGTTCAAGCAACAGTAGCAATATCAATAATGATGGATTTCAGATGCACAGGTTGCTCATTGTATAAATCCAGAGGGCACTATTCATAGAATTTATGTGTCTGGTCATGGAAAGTCCTTGAAAATAGTCCTTAAAATCTACCATTGTATTTCCTTGTCAGAGCAACATATATAAAGTCCTTGATCTCAGCATGACCATGTTAAGGCAGGCCTAAACAAAATCAAAAAAACTTTAAAGTCAATCTGAAGAACTAGTGGACAAATAAAGATGGCCTCACTCCTGAGCTGACTCCAGCGCACCCACAGGTACAAGGTGAAGGTTGAAATGTAATAGGGAAGTGGGATGGAGTAAAGAGGTAAAACCAGGGGGGTCTGGGGATGTACCTCAGCAGCAGAGTGTTTGCCTAGCATGTGTGAGGTCCTGGTTCTGATTCACAGTATCACAAAAAAAAAAAAAAAAAAAAAAAGGAGAGGAGCCTGACACAGACCAATAATCCAACACTGGCTCATGGGCATAAAGGTAACTCAGCCTTGTGCGCCTGTCACTATTGATTGCCTGTCCTAGACTCCAGCTCTACCTGGCACATCATGAGAGGAAGTATGGTGTTGCCATGGACACTCCTTCACCAGCTGACACCACCCATCTTTCTCTTTTCTTTTGTAGGCTCAACTAAGGGTTGTCCTCAGCAATGCCCTCAGGATTCCCACTGCAGCCCTCTTTCTCTTTTTGTCCCCATTTCAAGTGACTTTCCCTCTGCCTGCCCTCACTCTGTCTCACTATAGCATCACAGTTTTAGATCTGGAGGCCTCGTGCAGAGCACCCCCTGCACCCAATCTCTTCCATGCCCTCTGTAGTCTGCTGCCTAGGAGGCTACCTGGTGCCTGCTAGACCTTCAGGGTGCATCTCTGAATTCAAAGACACCCCTCCCCTTCTGGAAGTTCTTTTTCCTTATTAGGATGCCATGGTTGTCAAACTTACCTCGCATTAATTGGGGCCTGCATCTTGACTTGATTAATGGAGATACAAATGCATATTTAAAAGCAAAGTTGTCCAAAGTTAACCTTTAGCACTTTTAAGTCTTTTAGATCCCAGAAAATCTAATCTCGATCCTCAAAAATAGTTGCCCATCCAGACTGCAACCAGCTGGTTAGTTTCTCTAAATGACATCTACAATGCAGGTGGTGACTGCTGCAGAATGACTCTTGCCCTTGGGCACAGTAATCAGAGTCAGCCCCCTCTGGCCCTGCCAGGGCAATGGGAATATTCTCCAAGGTCACCTGAGCTCAGGCTGGGGTATGCTTACCTCAGGATTTTCTTTCCTAAGTCTTCAAAGATGATGAGGAAGGAATCAGGAAACTGAATAAGCAAAACCTGGAGTTCTGAGCCAGCTCTATAATGGACCAATATTAAAATATTTTCATCTGGATTAATGCCTTGCTGGTGGTATCTTTCTGTAACTCATTAGGGATAAAGTCCAACTGGAATAACAATAATTTAAAAAATCCCAATTGAGCTTCCAAACATCCTACCCTCATCAGGAACTTTGCAGCATCCTTTTGGGGTGCTTCCTCTGTAGCCCTGTCAGGAAACAGAGGCATGGGACAGTTCACTTGTATAGCTTCCCTGCCCAAGTAGGATTCCAGAATGGAGATGTTTGTGAAGTTCTCCCCTCTTCCTTTGTGCACTTGACTTCTTTCCTCTCCTCATCTTTTCTCTGGCAGAAGATTTAGTTGCTCTACCAACATGGCAGTAAAGAATAGTCTTCTGAAGAGCAGTCTTTCACCCTGGAAGTGGCAAGAGGGGTGGAAAAGTGAGAAAGATATAGGGTGAACTGAATGGGAAGAGTGGGTGGGTACAGTGTTCTATAGCTCTAGAAGCTTCTAAAGGTGGTCCCAGTTCTGGGGGCCCCTTTCTTAGTATTGTGAGACAATGGGGGCATTAGGAGCAAAACCAGGAACACCTGGAGTGACCATTCATTTCTTTCTGCTTCTGTGGCTGACTTACTCTACCCATCCTACTGTAATGGAGGCCTTGAGGGTTTATTTGGTTTGAAACTGCCTCATTTTTTATAATTGGTGGCAATGAGGTACATAAGAAATGATTTCGGGGTGGGGGCTGGGGATATAGCTCAGTAGTAAAGCACTTGCCTAGAATGCAAAAAGCCCGAGATTCAATACCCAACATTGCAAATGATGATGATGATGATGATGATGATGGTGGTGGTGGTGGTGGTGATAATCATCATCATATTTTTTTACAGGTTGAGGTTAATATGAGAAAGGTGCCTAGTCCTAAAGTCAAAATGGAATTTGGAGCTACTTTTCAAGAAAAGTGATTATTTGGGATTGTAATAGTGGACAGAGTGGTTGGCCCTCTCTGGCAAGATACAGCCAATCATTTCTAGCAGATTCTGATGCTACTGCTAAGAAGAGAAGGTGTGGTAAGGATTCTGTAGGAGAAACAAGAGTGAATACATTCCATTTGGAATGTGCCTGGAAACCATTCAGAGGAAAGGATCATTTTAAAGCTGGAAACTGGAGCACAAACTGTTACACAATGGCTTAGCATCATGGCCTTCAAAGTAAGTCTTGCCAGATGTAATCCCAGCTACTCAGGAGGCTAAGGCAGGAGGTGTGCAAATTCAAGCCCAGAGTGGGCAACCTAACCAGGTGAGCTCAAAATATAAAGGACTGTGGGGTGTAGCTTAGAGGTAGGGTGCTATCCATGCCTAGCATGTGTGGGACCTGGGTTCCATCCCCAGCACTACAGAAAAGTCTAGAAATGTTGCAATGTTATTTGCCCATACATTTTCTGTGCCACAGATATGGTGGTCAGAAGGTGGATAACATTAGTATTTTTTGTACAGGGCTGATAAACTATTTTAAAGAGTCAACAAATAAATTAAGCTTTCAGGTAGCTTCTGTAGGTAGGACTTACTTGCAAGGCTACATTACCATAACCTTTTTTAAGGGAGGTTATACTGGGCCTGGGGGTTGGGAGTGCATCACAGCATCTGATAAAGGCTAAGAAGAACAAGTAAGTCCAAGTGCAATTGCCTCTTCATTGTATCCTGCGTCTTTGGCCTTGAAGGGCAGAGTCTCAGAATTAGTCCAGTGTGATGCTCATCAGTCATAAAGATTTAATTACAATCCTTATTTGACCAGGATTGTAACAGGAGAGTCAGTTAGTATTTACGGGGATTCTCCCCTTGCCCCTCACTTTCTCCCCTTCTTGCCCACCTTCTTTTAGCGATGCCCCCCGCCCCATTAAAAGGATGACGAGTTTTGAATTATGGTAATAGCTGCACTCTTGGTTTAGGACTAACCTCCCTGAAATTTTCAGGACCACTAATTTGTGGTTACTCCAGTGCTAGAATGAACTTGGCGCTCTGGCCTTTAGACTGGCAATGCAGTAAAAGTTTAAAGCGAAGACTGCCTCAGAGCCAAAAGAAGAGAGGAGATTGAAACCTAAAGGTTATCCTGAAATGCACTTTACTGTTATCTATGAGAACAAATGAGTTAAAAAAATTTCAAATACCAGAATACCCTACAGGGAGGAGATATAACTATTAAAGGGCTGTTATAGCTGCAATAAATGTAGGAACAATAAAAATAAATTGATGAAGTAAATGTCAGCGCTGTTCCCCTGAGCTGCCCCCACACCTTTGTCCAAAAGTAGAACATCTCCAATTACAGAGGGTGGAAACAGCCTTCAATGACAACATGACAAGGACAGAACTCAGAACACTGGCACAGAGAACACAATTATGCACAGCCTTGAAAAATTGTATCATAGCACAATGCATGGGAGAAATCAATTAATGATGCAGAGCTTCTACTGCTGTCTAATAATCTTAGAAAGAAAAGGAGGGGCGATAAAAAAATCTCGAAACACCCAACGCCTCCAAAAGGTGACCCTTAAGTGGAAGTCTACATAATACCAGAGGTCAGTCCTCAGAGTTTATAGCATCTGAAATACTCTTTTTTTTTCCTTCTCAATTTTTTTCCCCTTAAAAAAAAATCTAACAGTCTTAAGAAGGCATTTAAGTAAAAGTCACTTCTTCTCTGGTTAAATGGCCTTGCAAAAGAGAGTTCTTTAGTGGAAAGGGCAGGGATGAGCAGAGAGCGGGGCTGTTGCCACAAGCCCACCAGCTGAAAGGGAAAAGGCAAAAGTTACGAATAAACATGGTGGAAGGTAGAAGGTGATTTATCTTGTGCAATTTACAACAGGTGCTAAACATTACGAAAACCAGAGCTATTAAGCAATCAAATTAAGCTATAATTATAACCGAAGAAAACTGTACAGGAATTCTAATTAATTCAAATCTGAACATGTCCAAGAGGAATGCTCCAGCAACCCCACTTCTGAATAAAACAAAACAAAAATAACCCTTGGATAATGCCTTCAGATTGCACAGGAAATTAAGAAATACTTCTCGGCCTGAATATTCCAGCCATTCCTTATTAAATGGTGAGAGAAATTCCCTGCAAAGCCTGGGCACTTGGCTTTTCAGGTACGCACCGGAGAAAGTATAAGGTGGGGTCCTTAACTCGGCAGGATTTGGAGAAGCAGTGGGCCAAGGGATTCCACTGTTCTTGTAAGTACTTCAAAGGGTCTGAAGGTTAGCTCATTCTTCTTGCCTTTGAAGGTTTCTCGGAGCGTGTGAGCCTTTTAAAGAGCCGTCCACACTCTCCTCTTATTTTTGCTTTTGTTTTTTAATGTGTCTTCTGGAATAATTCCATTTTCCTGTTAGTCACTCCTTTTCCAATCCTCAGTCTCCATCTCTCTCCCACTGCCTTGAGCTTTCTGCTTTTCTTCCACCTGGAGCCCTGGGATGACAGAATACCAGGGCAGGGTTTTCTGTTGAATGTGCCTAAAGCATGCATGTTGTATCCGAGGAAGCCCCAGATGCAATGCTAAGAGGAGAAAGTTTAGATATTTGAATAAGATTTCCAACCCAGAGATTGAACCATTTGATTAGGGAGCCCAATTCCTTAACTCATGCTTCTTTAATTCTTTTTATCTATTTATCTATCTATCTACCTATTTATTTATTTTTTACATATATGACAATAGTGGAATGCATTACACTCATTATTACCCATATACAGCACAATTTTTTGTAACTCTGTGTATAAAGTATGCTCATGCCAAATTATGCCATTATACATGTACTCTCTCTTTTTTTGCATTACAATTCTTAATACACATATATACCACAATTTTTCACATTTTTGTTTGTATATAAGGTATGCTAACACCAAATTGTGGTATATATGTGTATTAAGAATTGTAATGCAAAAGACAGAGAGAGAGTGAGAGAGACAGGGAGAGAACATGCTTCTTTAATTCTAACAGTTCAAGAATTAGAGCAATAAAATCAACAGCAATGGGAGCTAACGTTTGTCACCGGCTTATTATGTCCTAGGTATTGTGCTAAATTCTTTACCTGGATTATCTCAATTCTTTCGGCCACTCTATGAAGTAGACACTCTTAGAATACTCATTTTATGGGAGAAGAGTCAGGACCTGCTTTTGGCTGTTAAATCTATTATAAAACAAAGACCCTTTTCTTTTTACTCATGTCCTACATTTCTAAATAGTTCAATGTAAATTCTCTTTGCTTTTCACTCTCTTTGGTTAAAGTGGTGGAGAGTGGGGCATGGGAGGAGCATGACTTTCTTAGGCTAAGTTTGCCTTCTGACTAAAGGGGCAGCATGGCTCCTGTCCTGAGCACAGTTTTGCCCACCATTTTAAATTTCACTTCTGAACACATCCTTAGCTTTGCTTTGACTTGACTTTCATTCACATTATGATGTGCTCATGGGGGCAAAGTATGTGAAGAAACCCTGAATTTGTGTATACTATTGATATGATAGCACTTCTCACCATTACTTAGTTTGTGTTCTTACAGGAGTCTTCATGTTGGCCCTTCACAGTGTTGATAAAAGGCATGTGGCTTGTTTTCTCTATTGTGATTTAGGTCCCTTGAACCTTCCTCTTGCTTAAGTGCCTTCTCCCTTCCATTCATGGGACAGCAGAGGATTTGTAGCAGACTAGTTTGGCAAGATTAGTCCACAAATGTATACTGGAAAGTAATTTTCATACTAGCACTATGAAGAAATTCTAATTTCCATTGATAGACGAGGAAACCAAGAATTAGAGAGTAAGAAATTTCAGCAAGGGCCCATTGATGGTGTGGTGGACCTCAGAATTGAGCTAGCATGCAACAGGCTCTGCCAGGGGCCACCGCAGCTGTGCATGCACATGGGCACTCTCACACCCAGTTCTCCTTTCCTGCCCTTGAATTCCCCTGCAGGAGATCTGGAACATTTTCCTCTTGCTTTCCAGGACATCTGCCAGACCTGGTGCTAAGATGGGTGTAGAAACTCCTCACTACCTCACTGCAGGGAGACTTGTGCCAACAACAACAAAAAATTGTGTGTGTGTATGTGTGTGTGTGTGTAGGGTATTAGGTGGTAGGTAATACCTTTAGCCTGGAGTACAGGGAAGCTCAGGGATCCTTGAACTTAGCACAGACTTTGGCATATAGTAGCCCCGCCATGGAAAGCACATGATGCACTGGGTGTGATGGTGCACACCTGTAATCCCAGTGGCTGAGGTAGGAGGATGGCAAGTTCAAAGCCAGCCTCAGCAAAAGCGAGGCGCTTAAGCAGGTGAGACCTGTCTCTAAATAAAATACAAAATAGGGCTGGGGATGTGTCTCAGTGGTCAAGGGTTCCTTAGTTCAATCCCTGGCACCCTCTTTCCCCCACAAACAAAAGAAAAAAAAAAGAAAGTCTATGATGCTATTACAGTTGGGAGATGTGAAGATATTTACTATGGAAATATGGAAGGGCTGGGCAAAAGCTAAAATATATGTACATTCAAAACGGTAATAGTAATACTTCACAGTGACTGGGGCCAAGGCCATAATACATATGTCATTCAATTCTCAGTTATTCAATGAGGTTGATAGAATTACCATTCCTGCCCTAAGGTGGCGGAAGTTGTGCCTAAGGGAAGTCCAGGGACTTGTCCAAGCTTTCACAGCTTGTAAATAGAAGAACTAGCATCCTAACTCAGCCGGGAGGCCCCAGAAACCCAGATCCTAAGCAGTAAACTAGTCCCATCAGATGGTGTGATTCTAAAGACAGGGTGGGAGAGAGGGCTGTGGCCCTGGGGTGGAGAGGGCTGGATCAGAGGATTGTCTGGACAAGGGGGACGTAGGTCTCAGGAAATGGGAAAGCAGTGAAGAGGGGGGCGGGGTAGGAGAGAGGCCTCACAAGTTCTGTGAGCAAAGATGAAAAGACCACACAGCAAGCCCAGCCAGGGGGCTTGAGATTGATGGGCTCACGGGGTTGGTGCCATCAGTCCCCTTGATCCCCTTGCACATCCCTTCACTTTTGGGATTTTGTTTGGATCCAGCCTCAGGATATGGCCTCAGAATGGGGTAGACCGGCTCTTCTTGGCCCTCCATACCCACTCCAGTATGACCGTGACCCTAAGGCGCTCTCTCGTGCTTCTGTTCCTCTGGGTGTGGCAGGTGCCCACAGGATCCCCAGGGAACTTGGCCATCCACTTCACGGCCTGAGGTATAATCAGTACTTTCTGAATGTTGCAAGGCGCAGCTGAGGCCTGCAGTGGCCTGTTTCCCTGACAAGCCCTGCTCAGTGGTCTGGCCAATGAGGCCAAAGGAAATTTCCCTGGGCATATTCCCAGCCCATCCCTTACCGCTCTGAAGTCCTGTCCACCCGCATGAAGAGCTTCTGGAGCCCGGGAGTCCTTGGTGTTCCTTGTGCCAGCTTCTGGCTTTTGAAATCCTCTTCAGTTTTGCATGAGTAATAAGCACCCCTCCCACCTGTGGGCCGAAGGCTCATTTTGACCTTACAGGGTGACTTGCTTTTGAACTGGTCTAGAGGGTGACCCATGGGCAGCTCTAGGGGTGTGACTAGAGCCCCGGAATGGGCATGCCAGTATTGCAGCCACCCGGGACCAGTGTCCTGTTCACTTCTGTGAGGTTGGACAGGCGTCCTTCCAAGGATTATCAGGTGGTGACCATGTTCTATGCCTCTGAGCTCCCACGGCCTAGATTTAAACCCCAAGTCTCTCATCTCCATCAGTGTGGCCGTGGACAGGATATTCAACACTCCATTCTTCATCTTCCTCATTTATGAAATACAGATAATCACTGTACCCCTTTCATATGACTGTTGTGAGGAATAAATGGAAAAATAAATGACAAATTCTCAGAATAGCGTCTGGCACACAATAGTTCCTAAATAAATGTCAGCCATTGTTTGGTACCATTAGAATTCTAGGAATCCTGTCCTACCAGCTTATTTCACTGGGGTCTGAGACCCACCAGGTTGTTTACCTGCTTAAGATCACCTACCTGGTATCAGAACTGGGGTCTTACTTTAATTACCTGCACCCATGCCAGATCTCTTTCCAAGGTGCTGGGGTCAGGTCTGTTTCTCAAAGCATGACACAAATCCCCTGGGTCAAAATGGTGGGTAAGTTTACTTAAAGTGCAGATTCCTGGGCCCCAACCTGGATCACTAAAAGAACATTTCTGTGTTTTCCCAAAAGTCTGTGTTTTAGCCAAGACCATGCTTCTCCCTTGCCCACTGTCCACCTCTGCTTGGTTCCTTTGTGCTCTAAAGTTTAAGAGAGACCTGCTTAGCATTTGGGCAACTTGGTGAAAATAAGGCAGGGGATGTCCAAGCTTTTCAATCAGCCTGAGTTTGTCCTGCCTCCAGTGTTCCCTGCATGCTGGCACGACACTCCAGCTTACAGACCTGGCGGTCAGCATCTGGGGCAGGAGTGGGGAGGCTGGTGAGAAGTCGGGAAGGCCATCAGGGGATTAAATGGCCAAGGAAGGCCAAGATGGTTGGTGACACTGACATTCATGGAGGGCAGAGACCTGTGAGGGAAAATTGGGTTGGCTTTAGGATAGGGAGGCCCTTGCAGGGCAGTGAACTGTAAGGAGACAGAAGAGCGGCTCAGCCACCAACACACCCACTTCCTTCTTTTGATGCTGTCAGTTTGCTCTTTTCTGGGGGTGGGGGTGGGGGGTACTGGGGATTGAATTTAGGGGCACTTGACCACTAAGCCACATCCCCAACCCTATTTTGTATTTTATTTAGAGACAGGGTCTCACTGAGTTGCTTAGCACCTTGCTTTTTGCTGAGGCTGGCTTTGAACTTGCGATCCTCCTGCCTCAGCCTCCTGAGCTGCTGGGATTATAGGCATGCGCCACCCCACCGTGCCCGGCAAGTCTGCTCTTTTATTGATGAAACAAACCCATACACACCTGCCCTCCAAAGCTACTGTTGGTTTGATCTATGTACTTTTATTTTTGGGGTGGCTATGGCAGTTTGGCCCTTCATACTCCTTGTCTTTACAGTTCTTTAAGGCCAGTCAAGGCCAGCATGGCCACAGTGTGACTACAGGGAATGTGGGAGCAGCAGGCAGGCTGGCAGGACAGGAGGAAAAATGTCTGGGCATGGGGAGGGCCTGGGAAACAGTTGTCCCCTCTATTGCCTGCACCCCTCCTTCTCACACCCCTCACTCCCATGTTTGTTTCCTAGACATCCCTGATCTGCTCAGAAGGAATGGAGCTGGACCGACCTTGGGGGCAGATGTGGAGGAAAAATATGCTCTGGCTCCTGTCCTCTGAGGTTACATAGATTTATCTGTGCTTTACATCCTTTCTGGAATCTGGCAGGGTATAAATTGGAAATAAATAAAAATAGGTTTATCAGCACTTTCTAAGTTCTTATCAGGTTCAGGGGTGATAGTGGAAGTGCCTCTCTGAGCCCTTTAGGTCAGGGGTCAGCGTGCACGTGAAGGTAATGACCAATGGCTGTTGCCATCCTCTGAGCCTGTCCCACTGAGCAGAGGCTCCAGCCAGACATCTCAATGAAGGAGAGACCCAGGGTAAGGGCCATTATTGCCAGGTGCTGGCTTGGGCCTTTCTCTGTGATATGCCCTTAACATAGATTGACTCTTCATGGTGGGTTCTGATATCACCATTTTCCAGATGAGAAAACAGAGGCCTAGCAAGAGTAACTTAAGTACCAAAGAGTAGTAGTTTGGGGATTGGGACCTCAGCAACCTGATTCCAGAGGTCACACTCAAACCCAGGCCACAGAGGCACTTGCCTTGGTTGCTTAGAGAAGGTTGAGTGAGGCCCTGAGTGTCTATTATGGGTTTCTAGAGAGCAGCAGATGTGCTTGGCTCTATTTCATTTGGAGGCTGCTGGAGGCAGCATTCCTTGTTCTGGGTAGACTCGCATCTCCTGGACTGGCAACTCCTTGACTTGCTTTGCCAAGGCCTCAGCACCTTGGACTTGTATGCATGGTGTCTTTGGCTGCAGATGGTCAAGTGTGACCTTTGTTGGCAGACATGCTCTGCCCAGCTTTGATAATGAACCATCTTTTTGTTACTCATCGTGTCAAATAGAGTAGAGAAAGAGGTGTCTTCTTTCTGATTAGGGGAAGGGTTCCGACCACCTTTGCTTCAAAGGGTGGTGAATTTGTATAAAGTTTGGCTGGGCAGTTCACTAATGGCCAGTGGCCCATAAGCAAGTCAGGGTTCTCCACGTTCCTACCCTTTACTCCAGGAGAGCCCAAATGAATGCAGTTGTTTGCTATGTGGTGTAGCCCATGAGAGGTGGGCATGGGAGAGCTTATAGATGTGATGGTTATTTTGGATTGTTAACTTGGCTGCCTTAAGGGATTCCTAGAAAGTTGGTAGAGCACCCTTCTGGGTGTATCTGTGAGGGTGTCCCCAGAGAAGATTGGCCTGTGGCTCAGTGAACTATGTGGGGAAGACCCCCCCCCCACCCCGACCGAATGTGGGTGGTACCACCCAATGGGGGTTGGGGAGACGAAATAAAAAAGTGAAAGAAAGGGAAGCTCTTGTTTGCAAACGCTCCCTAAGTGGGTGTATTTTTTGCTGCTCCTGCTGCTGGTAGTAGACATCAGACTCCAGATTATTCAGCCTTTGAAGATAAACTTGAACTAGTAGCTCTCTTAGCCTGGAGCTGGGGCTGTATCACTGGCCTCTCTCTTGCTCTGAGGTTTCTGGCTTCTTGGACTGAGCAGCTACCAATTTCCCTGGCTCTCCAGACTGCAGATGGCCACTGTGGGACTATTCAGCCTCTGACGTGTGAGTCCATCTAATAAATCCCCTCTTGTTATTGTACATATTCTATTGGTTCTCCTCCTCTGGAGATTCCTAACTAACACAGGGGGTTGCAACTTCTGCCTCCTTGCCTGCTTTTTGATGAACATGTCATCCCGGGTCCAGTCCTACTCACCCCACAGTCATACCCACAAATCCCTTGCCTTCTGCCCTACCACCCCCTCTGCCTGTTCTCTGCCACAATTACTTTCTCTCTGGCCCCAAATTCCAGAAAACACCAAGTCCCTTTGTAGTCTCTGGGCCTCAGAGATGGCAGACACTGTGTGACCAGGAGGCCTTACTGTGCTGGTTAGGAAACAGTGGGTGAAAGATGTGGACATCATGCCCAGCCAGAGGTGTGGGCATGAGCCCTGTTTCATGCACCCCTCTTTGAGGTGGGTCCTCAATTATGGACATGGAATTCTCATTTCCTAAGCTTTGATTAGAAGAACCTGCAATCCTAGCTGGTCCCTATCATCTCTGCTACTCAGAAAATTAGACATGAATGGACCTTCACCAGCTCTGCTTCAGACCTTTGGAATCCCCTCTGGAAATTAGGAAGGTTACTAATACTTGTGCCTTCATTTTCACTTTCATTGTGCATTATTATTCTCTTAGGAAGGCTGGGAATCCCTCTCAATTACTTTTGCAATAAGGAAGGACATAAACTAGGTTTCTCAATCTTGGTACAATTGACTTTTCTTTTTGGTACCAGGTATTGAACTCAGAGGCACTCGACCACTGAGCCACATCCCCAGCCCTATTTTGTATTTTATTTAGAGACAGGGTCTCACTGAGTTCTTAGTGCCTCGCTTTTGCTGAGGCTGGCTTTGAACTCATGAGCCTCCTGCCTCAGTCTCCCGAGCTGCTGGGAATACAAGTGTGCCCAACAGTGCCCAGCCCTGTTGACATTTTTGCAGGATAGCTTTGTCATGGGAGCTGTCTGATGCACTGTAGGATGTTTAACAGCATCTTTGGCTTCTACATACCAGATGCCAATAGAACCTGTGGTGACAATCAAAAATGTCTCCAGACATTGCCAAATGTCCCCCATGTATAAAAGTTTGCCTCTGGTTGAGAACTACTGGTATGGCATCATGATTATTAAATTTATTTGATATCTAGAAGGAAAGAGAATTATCTCTATTTAGCCCATGGTCTCTGAAAGAATGTTCTCTCTTGAATTTCTCTTTTTACATCCCGAGAACTTAGAGAACTTGGCTATATATTATTTTTGACCTGGCTCTCTGAAGGCTTGGCTCCCTGAAGTGAACATGCCATGTAAATATAGATTTTACCACTCATATTCTCAAATAATATGAAACTTAACCATAAGAACATGGCCTTGTGAGAAATCTCCTTTGGATGAATTTTCAAGCTTATTAAGCATCAACAATAAATGATGCATGCACCTGGAACTGGGTAAGGAGGTGTACCAGGATGAATAAGGTATTGCTGCTATTCTTCAAAGAGTCCTCTTTCTAATGATGAAGAAAGACATGTGCATGATTAATACAGAGGGTGATCATGATAGGGATGGGGCTGAGCAAAGTTTTAAAAGTATATGTACATACCTGTAATCTCAGGGGCTCAGGTGGCTGAGGCAGGAGGATCACAAGTTCAAAGCCAGCCTCAGCAAAAACAAAGTGCTAAGCAACTCAGGAAGACCCTTTCTCTAAATAAAATACAAAATAGGGCTGAGGATGTGGCTCAGTGGTTGAGTGCCCCTGAGTTCAATCTTTGGAACAGCCTCCCCAAAAGTGTATGCCTAAATATCAACTCGAGACTGTCTCATACGCTGTCACACTCCACTACTGTCCCCCCAACCTGCATGATGTCCAGGAAGGCAGATCAGATGAAGGAACTGTGTTTATTTTTAACTTTTTAATTTTTGAATAATTTTAGACTTACAAAAGAAACTGTAAAAGTAAGACAGGTTTCCCTAATACCCTTCATCAACTTCCTTGACTGTTAATGTTTTAAATAACCACAGGACAACTACAGAAACTAGGAAATTAATATTGATCCAGTGTTATTAACTGATCTATAGATTTTATTTGAATTTTACCAGTTATCTCACTAGTGCTCCTTTTTTGGTTTAGGATCCAATCTGGGGTCCCTCACTCGACTTCATTGTCATGTCTCCTTAGTCCCATGGAACCAGTGATAGTTCCTCTACTTTGGGAGGCTGAGGTAGGAGGATTGCAAGTTCAAAGACAGCCTCAGCAACTTGGTGAGGCCCTCAGCAACTTGGTGAGAGCCTGTGTCAAAATAAAAAATAAAAAGGGCTAGGGTTGTGGCTCAATGGTTAAACACCCCTGGGTTCAATGCCCAGCACCCCCCCCCCCCCCCCCCGCCAAAAAAAAAGGAAGTATATGTTCCTTCTCCTTCTTCTGTTTATTTATTTACATCAAAATGGACTTGTGTATTTATTGTATTAAGCCCTTAAAACCCCTGAAGTGGTGGATCCAGCCCTGCCCCATTTCTTACCTGGATCACTACAGTAGCCTCCTAACTTCTCTTGATGCCTCCAGCCTCTTCTCTTTCAAGGCTGACTCTATGTGTCCACCTGAGGTTGTGTAAGGCCAGTCTGACTGTGCCACAGCCCTGCAGTTGCTCTCCTTTGCAACTGAAGGTCTTTTGAGTAGTGATATCATTAATGGCAATGAACATTTGTTGAATACTTGACATGCCCAGTCTCACTGACTCCTCACAATACTTGATTGAATGAGGTAGGCTCACCCTCAACAGGAGCAGCACAGCAGCCAATGGTGCAAGTCAATCACCGAGGCACAAAAGCATCAAACAATTCCCCAGGGTTGCTGAGCGGTAAAACATAGAGCTAATACTCTTGGCCACTAGACTCTACCATTTGCTAAATAGTCCCTTAATAGTGTGACCTTGGCTACTTCTCCAGCCATATTTTTCACAACTCCGAACATTCATTATGTTTTCTATAAATAGTATTTATAACAGAAGCAGGATTTCTCACCCAATGTCCAGATGACATTTTTGGCTGCGGTGGTGAAGGGGACATTGGTACAAGCAGAACGAATATTTTCCAAGTAATAAAACTTGCATAAGATATTAGTCAACTCTTCTATGATTGGATGTAAGTCTAGTGTTCGGTGTAAACCACCAGGCTGCAATTTGAATTTCTCCTCTACCTACTCACTTTTTTCTCTCTCTTTTACCATTCTCTGAAAATTTCTTTTCTGAAAAATTCTTGCCATGCAGACAGACTGTGCTGATGCCTTTCGCATCCAGTCCCCTCACTGGGATCATAGCATGTAGTTCTTTAGGTCTAAGAGTCTAAGAATTGGTGATCAAGGATCAGGTATTTTAACCTGTTATATGTCTTTACCACCAGGAACAGTTGCCTTCTGCATAATGTGTGCTCAATTTGACTGATAACTACATATAGAACAATGACTCTAATGCAAGTTTATAAGATGCCAAATCCATTACCTAAAACCCTTTGGGCCATATGTGTTTCAGAACACAGAATATTTCAGATTTCAGCAAAATATTATGGTACATATGCCATATAATACTGGGGGTATTCATAATACCCCTTAGTAGGTCCTGGAGAAGTGTTCTATGGTCAAAGACATTAATATTTTTGTAATAATATATAAGAATATTCTAAATGGAATAGATAAACATTTCAAATAGCTTCATGATACATTTTATCAATAGGTAACACATTTTTTTTCACTTTCAGAGATTTTTCTATTTTGGAATTACAGATTAAGGATTGTATACTGATATTAAGGTATGAATAGGTGTCACCAAGAGGCATCAACATTTTGTCCATGGACTTGTGATGGAAGAGACTTTTAGGGAAGAGACCACTGAAGCAGTGTTGGCAGGTAGTTCTGTGGGGGCTCACCTGGTTGTGGACTGATAATTGAGGTGATAAGATGAAGAGGACAGTTGGGAACAATCACAGGTGTCCAGGAGAGAGATCCTCAGGGCCTGAATTGGGGTCTTGGTGATGGAATGGAGGCAGAAAACTTGATGTGAGATGTTACAAAGAAATAAACTATAGAACTTGAAGGGGAGGTGTATTGTTCCCATGAATCAGATGTTCCCAGGCTTGGACCCTGTGACTTGGGAGAACATCAATGTATTTAACAGAGCCAGAGAAGAAGAGGAGCAGGCTGAGAAAAAGAGGGTTGCCTTTGAGCATATGCAGTGTGCTATACCATCCAAATGGGAAGTAGGTTTTGAGAATAAAAAAGAAAGAATAAAAATAGAAAATGATCCAGAAATTGCTTTTCAAATAATATGTGGTATGCAAATAAATGGTATTTGTCATGGGTATTTCTGATATTATCACTCCATTATTTTTCAAGTACCCTCATCCTGCAATTCCCTGTTGCCCAAGGCCAGGACAATACTCAAACCATGATAACCCAGGTGTCTAGTCTGATGTACCCCCCACATCTGCAGGAAACCATCAATAGTTTTTCATGGTCACTTGCCGGTGAATGGTCACTTATTTATTATAAAAGCAAAGGCTTTGTCTCCAAGTGGCTGTTTGGGGTCCAAGTTTCATCTGGAGAGGTAAGTTTCCTGACTGAATGATGAACCTCAGAAAATAGAGGATTAACTGACTAAGGTGTCAGGCTTGGGTCAGTTGTAAAGTGCATGCTTAGGTTTAGTAGATTGTAGAGCTGAAAGCAGTTGCAAAAGATAAGCCTACCCTTTCCTCCCGCCAGAGTTAAATCAGCCATCAGCTCCTGGTCAGATTGGCTATCCTCACAGTGATGGGGTGGGTTTGCTCTTCTCATTTTCTCAGCTCAGGCAGACAGAAAGGCACTGAGGAAAGATCTCCACTGATCCTCCTGTTCTCTAGTGCAGAGGGGCTGTCTGGTTGTCAGGAAGCTTGGGACATATACTCATTAGACCTCACCCTGAAGGGCTGCCTCAGGCCAGCGGGACTGGTCCAGGGAGCCAGGTGGTGGTTGTGCAGAGGTCCAGAGAAGTGGCATGAATTCTGTTTCCTGCTTCTTTAATTTAGGCCTTTCTTACTGTTTGCAGGTGCTATTGTGAGCTCTGCAGAGGATCTCAGGATTGGGATGTAGGGAGAAGGAGAGATGGACTGAGTGATTAAATAGAAAAGGAAGATAAAACTGGCAAATTTTATTCAGCTCTGTTCAATTCCTAGGGATTGCTTTGAACAGAGCCAAACAATCCTCAGGGAACTTAAGTCTTGCTTCATGATGGGATGACTGCCTAGGAACACAAGAGTGGCCACCAGGTGTGGTCAGGTCTCCCAGGGCCCGGGTTGGGGTGTGTTCTAGAGACCTTGGCTTTCACCAAGTCCTACTCTTGTCTTCAACTTGAAACTACAGGGTGTTCGAGAGACCTGGGTTGGGCAGTCACCTGCTCTCCCAATGAACTGGGCCAGATCCCAGCATCCCCTGAAATTGACCCTAGTGCTAAGGAGGACTTGTATAAATACACAATGATTCTCCACCAGAAAGTTTGGCTGTGTTCTAAGCTGTGTCTATAAAGGGTAAACAAGGTTTAGATATTCATAAGCATGTTCCACAGTGAACCCCATTTCTACCAAGTGCCCATCAAACATCTCTGGAGCAGCTCAGTCTCTCAAAGGCCCTACAAGGAGATTGAAGTCCTTCAGGTCATAGGGTCATGTCAGGATTTAATTCTGGATCCTGTTCTAGATCTGGTTTGCATGAGGGTGTTTATGCATACAGAACAACAGAAGAAATATACCAAAATGCATTACCCCATGGGGGTTTACATCTACCTGAGCCTCTGATAGATAATCCCATTGGCTGGTTTAACATGTGATCCTTGCAGTTCTGTTGGTAGTGTGTTTTTCGTAATAAGAGATGGAGTAAGTTGAGTAAAAAATCTATGTTTTCTTATTTTGACCCTATGATCCCTCCCTCTATCCCCCTACCCCCAACTACCAACTGGTCCCAAAACCTGAGCCTGGCAGAGAAAAAAACTTCCTAGAATACTCTCTCCCAGGCAGGCTCTTAAAGAAAAACCGTAGCAAGGAATTTTCCTGCTCTCCTTTTCAAAGGGAAGGGTTTCATTTGCTCATTTATAAATGGGTGTTGTCTAGCAGTTAAATCTGCTAGGGGACTGGGGAGTGGGAGCATGTTCAAGGGTTTCTTGTTGATAAATATTATGTGGAAATGGAGTTCTGCTGGCATAAGCCAACTCCTGAAAAATGGGTCCCTTATTGTCCTCTCAATGAGACCAGCTACATGACAACTAGCCTGGGGAGCTAAAATACTGGTGAGAAATTGAAGCCATAGATCTGTCTCTGAGTGTGGCCTCATCAGATGTGATCGTTGGGTGTTAACTTGAAGACTCTACAGCCTCCTGGTGTCGCCTGCTTCTGATAGACGGCAGCCCAGGGATTGGGGCAGGGCGGGAGGGCTGGCTACAGTGCTGCTGCTGCCAGGTGCTGGTTTTATATATGGCCCTTCTGGCATGCACTGGGTTGGCCTCAAGGGAGAGGAGAAACCCCTGAGGACTGGTGAGTACATCATCGAGAGTCTGTCCAGGAAAACAGGGGCCATCAGAGATATTTTACATAGCCAGGACTGAATGCAGGAATTGGCTACAAAGATATAGGAAGGGCTGGAGGAGCGACAGGGAGAAGGTGGGTAATTGTGAAGGTTTAGAAGAAAGAAAAGGGCAAAACCCGAGATTAGGAAACTGCTAATCCCCTTGGATTACAGTTTGCATCCTGGCTGTTAGCTGTGCTGCTAGGAAGAACTACCCAGGAGTTGCAGAGCTTCCCCTGGGTAGGGGGTGGGGGGCTGGAACTGGGAATTACTCCATCCCACTGCCTCTCTGACAACTGCCGGCCGGTATCAGAGCTGCCTGTGATGTCCGAGCAAAAAAGCAGGATGCTTTTCTCTTTCTGCCACCTCTGATCTCTCACCAGTGCCTCCCATTGGCAGAATCTAACCAGAAGCTGCTGGGAAGTCTGTGAAGTGCAGTCTGCAGATTCCCAGCCCCAGCAGTAAAGAGGAGAGTGTGGATGGGACGAAGAGGCAGTGGGCGAACAGATGACACAGAATGCTTGTGACAGAAGGAGCAGAAATGGCTATGAGGAGAGAAGTTCTGAACTAGGTTCAATGACGGGGACGCATTCAAGATTGAAATCCAGTGTGCCCTCAGGATGTACTTTTGTTTTTCTATAGTTCTTTGCAGAAAAGAAGTTACAGTTGGAAAGGATCAACATTCCACCCAGGACAGGAATATTCTATGTCGCACTTAGGAAAGGTGGCCCTGTAGCCTTTGTGTGAACATTTCCAGTGACAGGAAGTTGGCTTCTCAATGGGACAGCTGGTTCATCTCATTGTTGGGCAGCTCTATTCATTGGTGAGCCCTTTATTGAGCTGACACCTGTCTTCAAGAAACTTCTGCTCATTGGTCCTTGTTCTGTGCACTATAGGTGGGTCCCTTGAGCTGCCTCTTCTTGACTTTAGAAGGCACTGTGCCATATACATATGATGGGCTTTGGCTTTGGTATTATCCAGGAGTAGATTAGTCCATGAGTGACAGGACTCTGCCATCTCCACTCAAAAAGAAAAATAGTTCAAACAAAGTTATAGAACATGGAGGATTCAATACAGGTTAAGTAGGGGGCTCTGTCCCATCAAGTTGCCAGGGACCCAGTGTCCTTCCACATTTCTGCCCTTCCATCCTGAAAGTATACCCCTATCATTCCAGTCCAAGATGGAGCTCTAGCCATCACATCTATGTGCCAAGCAGTAACCTGGGTATAAATGAAGGTTAGTAGAATGCTTGTTCTGTCTTTTAAGGAAGAGAGAACTGGAAGTTGCCATTGGAAATTTTTATTTTCATTTGATTGGCTAGAACTTGATCACATGATGAGAATCTAGCTGCAAAGGAGTCTGGGAAATGTGTTCTTCATTTGGACAGTGAAGTATCCAGCTAACACTTCTGTGACTGTAGAAAAAGAACATAACACATACTGAGGGACAGCAAGTACCCTAGCAATAGAGTTAAACTTTTGGCTTAGCACAGGCCAAGTAACGAGCTGGGCCCACATCTGATGTGTTGTGAAGCATCTGGAGAGTTTTTGAATATAGCCGTTGACTCAGGAAGTCTCACTGGAGCCTGAGACTCTGCATTTCCATGAAGCTCCTGGTCGACACCAATGCTCCTGATCCAAGGACCGTAAGGTTCTGGACACTGGAAATTCACTATTGAATGCGATGGACAAGGTCTCAGCTGGAGTCACACAAGTGGGACTTCATTCCAGCTTTTTTGTTGTGAACGTACCTTCTGTGGACGCTGCAGCATTCAAAGAGCCTGGCTGCCAGGAGGCACGCCACCAGTGCCCGCTCCCTTCTTTCCTTTGGGGAGGCTCCGGTCCTTCCCTCCATGAGGGTGCTGACTGGGTCAGATATGTGCGCTCCAGTCCAACGCATCATCCACAGATTCTGGCAAAAGGAGCCATGGGGTCTCCTGGGAGCAGGTGGGATCTGCAGTAATTGTGGCTAGAGAGGGTCCACCGGGCGCTGAGAACAACAGTGAGGTGGCTTCAGGCTGGACACCGGGCAGTGCAACAGAGCACTTCCTCCTGTGCCAGGCAGGACGAGGGCCTGAAAGAAGCAAGGCGGCCACCACAGGCCTGCCCAACTCCCCATCTGCTTGGGGAGAGAAAGGACACGGAGCAGAGGCAGGAATTCAGGCAATTAATCCTTTATTTAAAGAATAATAAACAGCCAGATTTTACATACTGAAAGAGGGAACAAGGTAAAAGGGGTTAAAAACTAAAAAGCAAGGACGGCAGACACCAATTAACACAATGCTAATTGACAATTTCCCCAAGCTTCCATGAAACATGCCAGGCCCATTTCCCCAATTGCTAATTAAATCAAACCGCACACACAATACTAATTTCCCTAACTTAGGGAACTCAGTAGACAAATAAAATGAGAAACTAACTTAAACAGTTTGTCAAAGTATGGGGAAGAAGGATGAATGAAATCTTAACATGAATAAACTCTGGCTCCAACTAAATTTGTGAGAGTTCTGGCATGTTTAACAAAGTCTTGAGATATCCCAGCATCTCTGTTCCGTCACAATCGCAGAATGCACTTCCCTAATCACAAAATCATACCCAGCAGTCCTCTCACACCTACGTGTTCTCCGTCTGGTGAAGGGTACCCAGCACATCATGGGAGTGACACATACATTGCATCATTTAAAAATTTTATAATACCTACTTAATTACAATTAGAAAAACAAAGGAATGACTTTTCTTTAAAAATAGTCCCTGAGGTTCTCTGAGCTGGAGTCTGGCTTGGGGAAAAAAGAGAAGCGAGTCAGTTAATCACATAGCGGATTGGAGAGGGCTGGCTCTCTCAGTCTCCCCTTCCCCCAGAGCCCTGTGACAAACTCCCTGGGCCCAGGGCTTCCTCTTCCCACCAGCCCTGGCTGCAGCTTGCTTTGAAGTGTCCCCTTTCACCTCTGTACTACATTCAGGGCCCACTAGAAGTATCCCCATTGAATTGTGCCATCACAGAATCAGGTCATCATGCAATTCGCTCATTTTACTATTGAGGAAACTCATGCCAAAAGATGAGGATGTGGCTAAGATCTGACAGCTGGCCTAAGGCCCCAGGTTTTTTTTTTTTTAATTATGCAAGATGTATGTGATTATTGTAATAATCATAGCTAACACTGGAGCAGTGTTTACTCTGTGTCAGCCATGGGTCTAAGGACCGTACAAAATTAACTCAATCGACCCTCCCAACCATCCAGAGTGGTTTGTACCATTATTTTCCCATTTGACAGAAAAAAAAAAAACACTGAGGCACTGGAATGTTAAAGACCTTAGCTGAGGTCACACCCCTAAGGGGCAGAACTAGATTTGCTTCTAAGAAGATTGGCTCCAAGTTCATGGTCTTACCCACTCTATTCAACAGATGCTTTGTATACCTATTTAAAAACACAGATAAAAATAAAAGTAGAAAATAAGAAATAACCATCACCCATGATCATGCTACTCAGATGCAACCATTATTAGAATTTTAAATTTATCTAATATAACTTGTTCTTCATGTATATATTTTTAAAAAAGCAAACATGTTCATGTGATCCACTGGACTTTGCTTTTTCTCTCTGAATGACGTACTGTGAACAGTTTTCCATCGCTTATACACACACGTAACAACATGATCTTCGATGACTGAAATGCTCTCCACGGAGTAGCTGTGACCCAGTTTATTCAACCCACACACTGCTACTGACATTTGAGGTTTTTTTTTCCCCCTTTCTGTCTTCTAGGATGTTGCAATGAACATCTTTATAGAAAAGTCTTTATCATTCTGTTGAAGTTTCCATAGGGTAATCCCTTCACTATTAAATATGTGGAAACTGGAGGTTCTGTAAGATGAAAGTGGGGAAAGGCTGGTGGGGACCCTCAACATGCAGAACTAGGAAGCTGGACTCCCAACCATCAGTGGAGGACACCCCATGTCCTTAAATGAAATATCTCACCTCATGTCATGCTCTCAGTTCCACTTTCCTGGGGTGGGGGTTGTCACAAAAACCAGAGCTGGAGTCTCCCCAGAAGAGCAGAAGAGAAAGAAGTCTTACCTTGAGTGGCTTAGTAAGCTATTCTTGGAGGGGGTTAGTGATTCTGTGTGTGTGTGTGTGTGTGTGTTGTAAAAATTACTATTAATCTTATTTTAGGGTAATGTCTGCTGGGTTGGGTATATGCCCAGTTGTGGTAAGTTGGCAACACCTGATTACCTCATTCTCCGCATCCCACCCACCCACCAGGGGGGCAAATAGATGCGTCCACTCAGTCTAGGATGTGGGATGGGGCTGGCCATGCACAAGTGCGGAGCTGGGTTCTAAAGCATTTTTGGTCTTTTTTTTTTTTTCCTGTCTGGCATCTGTAATGCATTTGTCAAGAGGGAGGCTGCTTATCTGTCCTTGTCCCTTCCTGGGACAAAAGCAGACCTGTCACCGTCTGATCAAGGGAACTCTGGAGCTGTGTGGAAGGACAGCTGAAAGTCCTTCTCGTTCATTGTGATTTATCATAATCACTGACCCCTCCCCCAGGATGAAATAGGAATGAAATAGTAATGTGATAGGTTAATGCCGATAATTAAAGAGAGTTTAAGACCAGTGTGAGACTGAACTGTGTGTGTGGGTGGTTGAAATGGTTGTTTGATGTGAAAGTCAATGATTGAATTATTCAGAGAGAGTGATTTCCAAATGATAATTTTACACTTTACATAACTGATTCTGATTTATTATAGTGGCACCCAGTCGAGCTGCTTTAGTTCTAAGGGGCTGTCAGCTTTTCCATCCCAACCCCTGGTTTGAAGCTCCCCCCCACCAAAAAAAAAAAAAAAGATCCTACTCATGTTTGAAATTTCACATTGTTGTTGTTATCTTCTTCCCATGGCTTTCTCCCCTTGTCCCCCCTAAGAGTTTATGACTTGTTTGGCTTTCCCATTTATTATCTGGTGGAGGTTCGTGTGTGTGTGTGTGTGTGTGTGTGTGTGTATTTCTAGTGAGTGTACGCACACTGGCCTCATATGTGGGTAGGGACTGCTTCAGATAGCTCAGTCTCCCTTCCACTGGAATGAAAATGGCACGGCTGTGGCACTTGGCAAGGCTGCTTCAGAATTGAAAAGAGTCAGTGAAAAGCTTGGGCTCACCCAAGCTTCGGGTCACTCCAAGAGACTCGACGTGGGACTTCACATCTGTGCCAGGTGAGTCCATCAGAAAAATTGGTCCACCAGAGGCAGCTGCTGCTTCTCATCTACATTTTTTTTTCCTTTGGCTGGGAGTAATGCAAACCAAGACACAGACCTCCTGCCGCTATTTTGTGGAACAATCTAGAATGAAAGTGCTCCATGACAGGCAAGCCCCTTACAAAATAGCTGCTTGTTAACATGGTTCCCCACCTCTTCATCCCCTCCCCTTCCTGGCTTCTGAACACCTGAGAGGATGGAAGGATTATGCTTGTGGGTGGAAGAGGTGGCCTTTATCATTTATTGATAAACCCTAACTGAGCTTTGGTGCCTCATAATATGGACAATAGATAATGTTTGCTGAGCACTTATTTTGTGACTGATACTATTTTAAAAACTTTGTATTAACTCATTTAATTCTCTCCAGGGCCCCCAGGAAGTATGTTTTTAGCTCCATTTCCCACTTCAGGAAACTAGGGTAACTAACGGACCCCTGAGCATTCGGGGCGGTGTCTGTACTCAGCGCTCTGCCACAGCAGAGCTGAGTTCCAGGCTTACCGGGCCTCAGTGAAGGAGGGCTTGGCTTGCCAGGCCCTTCAAATGGTTGGTTGCAGGTCTATGATCCGTGGCTCCAAGGAAGACAGGAAAAAAGCTGTCTCATCAGAGAATATGATGGAAAATTGTGGGCAACCAGGGGAGCTTGGAGGTCGTGAGGGTTTTGGGGTGAGTAGAAGGGAGGAAAAGGACACATTTACGGAAAAAGAGCAGGGAGTGGAAGGAAGGGAGGCATTGGAAACAGGCTCTGGAAGCTCAGGCCCTGCTCCCGCCCAGCTCTGGTCAGAGGCCCATGAAGACACATCCTGAGAGGAACTTCCGGTTCTCTGACCTGTGGAACTTGTCAGCTGGGTGCTATCCCTCTGGTTTTATTTTATTTTTATTTTCTTAATTTGTTGTTTTGAGACACACATGATAGTAGAGTACATTTTGACATATTGTGCAAACATAGAATATAACTTGTTCTGATTAGGACCCATTCTTGTGGAGTGTCATTGGTCGTGTATTCATATATGAACATAGGAAAGTTGTGTTCGATTTATTGCACTGTCTTTCCTATTCCTATCCCCCCTTCCTTCTCCTCATTCCCTTTTATCTAATCCACTGAACTTCTATTCTTAACTTTCCTCAACCCCTTGCTATATGTTAGCATCAGCCTATCAGAGAGAATATTTGACCTTTGGTTTCCTGGGATTGGCTTGTTTTATTTGGCATGGTAGTCTCCAGATCCAGCCATTTGACAGCAAAAGTCATAGCGTCATTCTTTTTTTGTGGCTCAGTAATATTCCATTGTGTATGTATACCTTAATTGCGCTAATAGTGTCATCCCTTGGGAGGTGCTGTAGAGCTCCAAGAGACTGCAGGAAAGGAAGGCCCTGCTTCTTCACAGGCCTCTGTCTGACTCAGGGGACCCCCTGTGCTCTGAACATCCACTGTGGACACAATTACAATAAATTTGGGTGCCGATGCTTTTCAGAGGAAGATGGGACCCCCAGAGGCCTTTGAGAAGAAAGAATGGAATAAAAACGCAGGCCCTTGCCTGGTGCAGTGGTGCATACCTGTCTGTAATCTCAGTGGCTCAGGAGGCTGAGGCAGGAGGATCACAAGTTCAAGGTCAGCCTCAGTAACTTAGTGAGACCCTGTCTCAAAATAAAAAATGAAAAGAGTTGGGGTTGTGGCTCAGAGTTAATGCCCCTGGGTTCAATCCCCAGTATCTGCCTACTCCCCGCCCCACCCTCCCAAGAAAAATCCAAAGAAATTTCAAAAAAGCTCAGCCTTCTTAAGGACAAAAACTATATGATTAAAAACAACCTATATACAAGGTTGAAAGACAAATGGCCAACTGGGAGAAGATATCTGCCTGACATAGAAAGAATTAATATGCTAAATCTAAGAGAGGACTTAAAAAAAAAAAAGAAATACATTACCAAAATCCCATAGAAAAATGGGCAAAAATACCCATAGGTACTTTACAGAACATACACCCAGGCTAACACTTGAAAAGGAGACTCAACATCCATGGCTATTAAAAATATTTAAAAATATAAAAAATATATATCAACGTAACAATAACAGGAACTTTGTTTTACATAACAGACCAACAAAAATGAAAACACGTCGATCTGGTTAGAATGCAGTGCAATGGGTGGATTTATACAGTGAAGGGATGGGAGTGGAAATTTTAGGTGAGTAGTTTCATGGGCTCTTTTAGAATTTAAAATGCTCTTTCCCAGCACCTCAGAATAAAATAATAGCAGGAATGTTCTATCTGCATAAGACATATGTATAAGGACATCTTTATAGTTGTTTGTGAAAGAGTTGGTTACGGGATAAATGGCAACAGGAGAAACGGTGAGATGTTAGGTTTCCCATGCAGTGGGATCTTATACGGCTGTCACCTTATTAGGCAAATCTTTACCTGCTTACATGAGAAAAAGCACAGGGCAGGCTGACAGGCAGAGCATGAATAACCATTTTTTATTATGAAGATGTGTATTTATATAGAGTTGTGTTGTCTAAATACAGGTAAATCAGGACAGAAAATGCACTCAACCACAAAGAAGGCCAGTTAGTGAGAATTCAGAGAACTCGTGTTTTGTGGTCTATGATACTTACTTTCTGCACGCTTTGATAGTATCCATTCTGTATTCCAGGTGAGCTGTCCAGGTGTAGGTATTTCTCCCCTAATGATACTCATAGAATCCAGGTGCACTTGAGGTGACCTTGAGGTTTCATCCAAACTCTTCATTTGCAATTGAGTGTGTGAAGCTCTGGGTGACCACAAAGTCTCTATTTCCTTAGGACAGACTTGGCTTGTGTGCCGTCCAGCATCCTGTCTGATTAGTTCTCCCATCCAGTCTCAGGTGTGTCCTGGTCTGGACTATAAATTACACAGCTGCCTTGCCCAGAGAGTCAAGTATCAGCTCAGGTTCACAGAGGTGACGGGAGGTGGAGGTGGGGATTAAACCCAGAGCTCCCCGTTTCACTGGACTTGGGGAAATGTGGTGCTTTTTTTTTTAGTGAGTTTCTAGTAATAAAGCATTTCCCACAAAGGCAGGTGGTTCCCTGGAGAAGGAAACTAGACTTAGGGTCAGACTGGATTCAGTCCCTGGTTCTCTCTCCCTGGCTGTTAGCCTTTGGCAAGTCACTTAATTTCCTTGAATTGCAGCTTCCTTGCATGAAAACGAGGTTAACAGTGCCTCCCTTGGAGGGCTGATGTGCACATTAAAGAACTTAGCACATGATCTTCATTTATGAAAAGAACTGTCCATTGTATAATTCTGAGTTAGGTAGGTCTCCAAATACGTGAATGCTCTGGACTAGAAGATGAAAATTCTGATGTGTCCTGGCATTGAAGAACACTGGGCACTTTGGACAAGCGCATTCCCATTTTATGGATGCACTTTCTGAATATTCCCTGGGATATTTTAGGGATGTTGGAAGATGGAAAAGCTTTGGGTTAGCAGCTTGTTAGAGATCAGAGTTGATGGGCAAGGGGGTTGATTCTCTCTGGCCTGTGTTACAGAGCCAGAGGCCCTTTTAGTCCGAAAGGGGACTTAGAAATGCTCTGGTGGCACTTTGAGCAGAAGTCGCTCTGGTGGCCTTGGGTAGCTGGAAACTATCCTCCACGCTGATCATGTAGGGAAACAACCACAAAAGACCTTCTGGTTCCCCACCCCGCTAGTCACTGACTTTCCCTCTCCATGGGACCTGGCTGGAAGAGTCTCAGAAAGTGCTACTCAGCTGGTTAGGAACTTGGCAGGCAGGACTCTCTGTGTCCCTGGCAATGACTGAGGCTCTAGGTAGATATTTCCTTGATTCCTGGGAGGCAGTAGGGAGCAAAGGACTTCAAAGGATTTTCACTTCTGTACAGGAAGAAGGGACAAACAACAATAACAGGGACACTGTTGCACACTTCAAAATGGTACTTGTTCAGTTTGGAAATTTAAGCCAAAAACTTTTCCTCACTAGCCTAGCAATGAGCTGAATTCAGAACAGTGTGTGAGTAGGCTTGTTTTCCATCTCCAATACTTTCTTTCCTTGTCCTTTGGATGCAGTAGTTCCTTCTGAGTCTTCTAAAGACAGTACATTATTACAGGACAACAAAGGCGTATTTGAAAGGGTTGTGTTGAACATGAACAGAATTACTGGACAAAATACTTTAGATGGTTCTGCTCCTGCATTGGTCAGCAGTGATTTAGTGAGCATTTACTATATGACCGAAACTGCTAAGTGCTCTCTAAGCATGATCTTGTTTAATTCAAAGAGGCTTCTAAACTTGGTGCGGTTGTTATCTTTACTATTCAAATGATGAAACCAGGGCTTACAAAAATTTACTTGTCCAAAGTTTTCTAGTTGGAAAATTCTAGAATATGAAGTCATGTCTCTCTATATCAACAGCCATAGCCATGCTCTTACTTCTATGTTGCATTGCCTCCATTGTGCACTAATAACCTACTGTGTGTCAGGCACTGTTCTAGGAAAGAGGTGTGCAGTTGGCTTTGACCGTGGATTTCCAATGCATAGTTGAAATATTTTTGTCCAGTTCTGATTAACAACTCTCTCTTCCTTCACCTCTTCTCTTTTAGATGAAGAAAGTTCCGAATACTTGTTGGTTGCCCCTATCTCCCAGCCTATGTGGTCAACGTTTAATTACATTAGCATTTGTTTTCACTAAAAAAGTAATCACATTACTGCCTTTCATGTCACATTAGTGAAAATGGATACCAATATGATACATATTAATAGAATATGATGGGGAATTGCTAATACAATTAGACTTTCACATTTTATTAGTTCTGGAGTGACACCACATGCCGAGGAACAGCTCACTTTAGCAGTGAGGAGGAATGTGGTGGAAAGTGGTGGGTGCATTTCTATCTTGCATGGACAGAGCAGGCTCACAGAGGCTCCTGGGCATCTACAAGGTCCCATGCTAAATTTCTGAGTCCCACTTCAGCTCTTCCTGTAACATGAGTACTTTTTGGACTGGGTCTGGGAGAGGAGTTCCCCCTTTACAGCCAAGCTGTAGGCCTGAATTGTGGTCATTAAAGGATCATGTGACATGATCCTGCCTGGGTGGCCCCAGATCAGATAGCATTAATATTTCATTATCCCTTCTGTGGCAAGTGCTGGTGGAGAGAAGAACACAGGCAGGGAAAAGTTCCCAGGGCCTTTCCCAACACTCCCTGCCAGCTCTCTGAGAGGCCAGTGCCTTTGGCTGGGTGCCCCAGGAGTGACATTTGGATACTTTGTCTTCCCAAAGGTCTGTAACCTCCTGTCCTTCTCTTCCTGCCCTCCACCTTTCTTTCCGCTTACCCATTTGATGGTGGAAGCCTCTTGTCTACGTCTCTGGTGAACAAATCTGAAGGTTTGTTGGTTGAAGAACTTCTCTAGTTCATAGCCCAACCTGGGTCATTGTCTCCTGCCATATTGGATCTTACACCTGTGACTTTGTCTCCTCATGTACTACTTAAAACACTTTGTACAAATCCAGTTTGTCTCTTCAGGCCCATTTCTAATTTTCTTTCCTTCATAGAGTCTTCCTTCCACGTCTACCTGGCTTTTAAATAATAGGTCATATACTTTGGAGAAGGCTCTACACTGTAGATAAGAAAAAGAGAATGTATCCTCTCAAGAGTTGTCAATCAACCTCAACCAACTTGGCGTCAGGAATTTCATCTGCCAGCTCTTTTCTGTCCCTCTGAAGGGAAGGGCAGAGAGAGAGAGAGAGAGAGAGAGAGAGAGAGAGAGAGAGAGAGAATGCAGAAACCTGCCTTTCAGGAGCTCATGAGGCTGCATGACCTAAGGGCAAGACTCCTGTCCTAGGAATTGGGAAACCTGAGTCTCTGTTTTGGATTCCTCAACTGCAGAACAAGGGAAGGGTGCTGCATTTGAGGTTAAGTTCCCCTCCCACTCTACAGTTCTGTACCTCTATGATCTAGATAGGACAGAGCAGAAGAATAGGGAAGGACACTCAGAGCAGGAGAAAAGGCACAAGCAAAAGTGGGTGGCAGGAATTCCAGTGGGATGTGGGGGTGGGTGAACAAGAAGGTTTTTCTAGGGAGGCTGAATTGTAAGACTGGGAACAGATGGGAGGCGGCTTGGGACAGTAACCTACAAATTGTGGAGTTGACTCTCTAGGTGGAAGGAAGCAAGTGAAGGCAAATCATCTCTCACCTGGAGCTTCCCTCATTGTGGTGGCTCATGAGGGACTCCCAGGAAGGTGACCAGCTCTGTCCAGTCCATTCTCCAAGCCATGGAGTGCTGGCAGATGAGCCTGTTGTCACAACTGGGGACCATAGGGGTGATGGGCATGAAGGAGGCTGGCTCAGGAGTGGGGACAAGCTGATTAGGTTGGTTTGTTAGTCAATTTCAAAGTGACTGAGGCTGTGTCAGGGACTACTTTTAAATTTTATATCCAGCCTGTCTTTAAAGGTGCCATTTGAGTGTCCTGGTGTGCTCTCTCTCTATTTCCTCCCCTGGCCTCTGAGGAACACAGGCACGCACATGCGCTGGTGCAGAGCACTTGAGGACGACTGTGGACACTCACCTGGCTCACGCAGTCCTGCAAGACCCCTCGCAAAAGGAAGGTAAAATTGAGGCCACAGTCAATTACTTAATGGACCTCATGGGTTCTGACCCAGTGTCCCAGGCCAGGGAGTTCTGGCTGCAAAATGTTCCCCAAGGTGGGGACAGTTCATTCATGTTGTGTCATTACTATTGCCATGGCAGAGGACGACCCAGTATCAAAGCATGCCAGTGCCCCGCGTGTCTCCCTTTCACATGTTTCCCTCTTCCGGTGTGTTCCCTAAGCACACATGTGCAATAGCTGTGTTTCCCGGATTACGTATTGAAATCCTTACCATAGTCCACCACAACCAACAATCCCGATTATGGAGCGGGAATATACTTTGTAATTATAATGTTCTTCCAACTTCTCTGACACACAGCGCATTTAAACAAGGATGATCAAAAATGATGCTCACAGCGCGGTCCTTGTCTATCCTTTGGCAGCACAAAAGCTCGCCTCAGTGGGTAACAGCCACCAGGCTGCCTGTGAGCAGCTGTGTCGAGATGGGATTCAGTTTCTTTGTGGGGGTGGAGAGCGGGGTGGAGAAAGACACCCCGGCTTTTAAATCAAAGACAATTCAGTTTAGAGAAAGATGCACCTCATGGAAATAAATAAAAGGAGGCACACTGGATTGTCAGCTGGCCGTCTTAAATCAATAATGCAGGCAGTCCACCTTGTATGCCCATTCTGCAGAGAGTGGGTGGGGCACCTGCCAACAGGCTGGTCCTGGAATAAAAGCCCTTACCCAGGGATGTCGAGGTGCAGGTGAGTCTCGCTCTGCTCTTCAAGGCCTCTCTGGAGCCTGCCCGGCACTGTGCCTACCAGGGGTCCAAGGATGTTAATCTGCTTTACCTCCAGATCACATCAATCTGCATCCATTATTTTGCCAAGCAGGGACACCTGGATTGGAAGCTCTATTTTCTCTCAATGGCCCCTGGCTTATAAAACAAAACCAGCAAAGAGCACGTAATCCCTTTGAGTATTCTTCTGGTGTGCCTACTGGGCTTTTTTTTTTTGAGAGTGCCAGGTACTGTGAGAAGACTCTGGGCTTAAAAAAAAAAAAATAGGCAGCATTTTTTAATCATCTTCTTTGTTTACAAAGTGGTGACATTCAGTCTTGAATCAAAGAGAACAGTTTCCAGGTAGAAAAGTCTCGTGTTTGTTTTTTTGTCAGCTACCAGCTACCAGCATGTCTCTCTTCCAAACTTTGTGCAAAAAAATCAACTTACCTTGATTTAAGCAACAAAGAAAAGGGCTTGGGGGGTTGGAAGGGTGGGGAAGTGGGGAAGCTTTTAAAAGATTATCCCTTTTGGAGTTTTGATAGATTAACAGGGTGATCAAACTAGGCAGTGCCTTAATAATAGGGCCATGTGAATTTTGGCTGGGCTAATGGAAGCTCTTTTGTCAATTTCCTGTAACCTGCACTTGACAGGACTCAGGAAACGGCAGGACTGGCCACCTTTGATACCTAGAAGGGGCTTAATGAGATTTAAAGGTGGACCGTGACTGGAGTTTCCCACTGTAGGTATAAGTTACACAAAGTCCGTCTAGGCGTCAGTCCCTGGCTGGCTTCGTTGCCCGTACAGGAATTCAGAATGTGTTTTCTCTACAGAAGTAACAGCTGAGAGCCAGGCAGCTGAGTTTCCGAACAGAAATTGTTTTTCTAAAAAGATTTTTGTTGTTGTTGTTGTTTCATTCAGGTCTGTGTCTCCGAAATATTATCTATCATAAAAAAACATGACACAAATTTACCATAGCAGTCAGCTGCAATTTTTAAATACACTCGTTAGGTTGGTTGAGCAACATCTTCCCTTCCCAAAGAGATAGGGATGAAGATGGAGAACATCAGTTTGTGATGTCTAGGGGGTAGTGAAGAGGGACGTGGGTGAGGCCATGCCAGGACATGTGAGCCCAGATGGGGCCCACACGTTTGTGATGGAATATTTGAGCTGGAAATATTTAATGTGAAAGATCCTGCCTCAAGGAGCAGGCTGTCAGCCGGAGAGGGACCGGGAGTCCTGATGAGCCCATGTGTGCCTGTTCTGGTTGGTTTGGGCAGGGTGCGTGGTTACAAAGATGGTCTCGCTAACCTTTTATGACAGTGGCTCTTCAGAAGACCTTGAAAGAAGCAAAAAGGTTTGTTTCTGGAGCTATCCTGTGTTAGAATGGTACAGAGCCCAGTTACAGGGGGTGAGAACTTAGCATCCTGTTGAGACTTGTCTGACCCTGCAGCTATGAGACCCTCTGATGGCCCAAAGGCTACAGGTCCGAACCTCACTGCCTATGAAGCATAACTTCTATCCCTAGGAGGCTGCCAACTGAGATTTGTATGCCCCTCTCGATTTTGGATTCTGGCCTTTTATTAAGGGTCAGACATAAATTTGGCTATACTCTGTTTCTGGCCCATGCTAAGTCAAAATTGAAGTTTTGGGTCTTCTCTAGAGCTTCAGTTCTCTGCACCACTATAGAAAAGGACTCTGAACTTCTCTGGTGATGTGTCCAAGGCACCCTGCCTGTATGTCTAAGAATCAGATAAAAAATGTTGCTTCTAGATTCTAAGTTAGACATCAAAAAGTTCATGTTCTCTAAATATTCAAGTTGTAAGCTTCTTAGGAGACAAGCTGATGAACCCATGGATTGATACTTACAGGAGCAAAACTTCCAGGAATATTTAAAATTGATCTTCAAGATATGAGTAACCATATTTTACTTTAGAATTGTCCACAGATGCACTTAGGAATGAACGAGGAGAATAAGTGGGATGGGCAAATTTTGTTCAAGTTTTTCTGTTTTTCTTCACCTGCCTTCTAAGAATAGATTCTGTTTCTCCTCCTTCCCCTCATCCCTGTTCCGTTCTCATAAATATCAGACCCTCTTTCATTGCCTGGCATCAACTCACTTTCTTCTTGAGTTTTTCTTCCATGATATTCAGGGCTCTACAGGGAGAAATAAAATGTAAATTGATCTATTTTACAGATAGGCTGAGAGATTTGTGATTAAAAAAAAAACAAAAAACCCGGCTATCTGTTTAAAATATCCACAAATAGGAGCTATCAAAATGCTCACACGTGGTTCCCTAAAATGTGTGAAGGGCCAGGTAACGTTGGAGGCTGTGGGTCGGTGGCTGCCACCTGTCTCAGCTGCAGTGAAGATCAACATGCAAATTTAGAGTCACACCCACTTGGGGCCCAAAACTAGTGCCACCACTAAGTAGCTGTGTGACTTTGAAAAATTCCTTGGTGTTCTTCCTTATGGAATGGAGGTAATGAAACTATGACCCTACCTCATAAGATGGCTGTGAGATGCTCAACTTTTTGGATCAATGAAGCATAGTAAGAAATGCTGTTTACATCACAACCCACCACACACACACACACACACACACACACACCACTTATAAAACAAACTTTTCATGAAACAAATTTTACCTATACTCTAAAAATGCTCCTGATGTTTTCTTTTAATTTTCCCCCCATGGGATGTAGCAATTAGAACCCCACTAAATTGATTTCATGACCGAATAATGAAATGCAGCACAAAGTCTGACACACATACTTTAGGCACTTAACAAATGTCCACTTCCTTACTATTTTGAAGCCTCAGAATCCTTATTAGTTAGAATAGGAGAAGCTCTGCCCAGGACGGAAGCCTGACTAGAGGTGGTGGAACACTAGGGAAGTGTGGAAAGAGGACTTCCTGCTTTCATTAAAGTCCAGCCTGGGCTGCCAGCTTCTAAAGGCAGCTTTCCTCTATGGGGGATCCAGGTAACTTTCAGCTTATCACTTTGTCATTTCCACAAGTGGCCTCCACAGATGCAACCAAAGAAAAAAAAGAGGGGCAGATTATCTCATGGATGCCTTAAGGATTAGATCTGAAACGCTTAAGGTATATCATTGCCACTACACTCTATTGGCTGGAACTCAGTCACGTGACCTTGCCTCAAGAAGGCAACTGTAAGATCAGAGTGAATGACATCAACCATGGGGGGGTCTTTAATACACTGACAATCAGCAATCAAATGGAGATGCAGGATTGGTCTGATTCGGGGTACTGCTGTCTAGCCACAAAGGGACAGACTGAATTAATGATGCCAGGGGTACTCTTTGTGTTTTCTCCAGAATTCAAAAGTTTCACAGGTACCCTTTTGGGTACAGACCATTTTCAACAATTAGTGTGACTTTTCCTATTGCTTGGTCTTGGGACTTGAGCAGGACATCCTTTCAGACAATGGAATAGTGTTGGAAAGTTCTGTTTCAAGTCCTTGAGCCCATACTATGCATTTCACTAACTGATGATGAGACTGAACATTTATTAAGCACTTATTGTATGCCAGGCTTTGAGCTAAGCAATTCACAAGTTTTATCTTAATTTATCATCACCACAATGTTATCACACAGAATCTTAGACGTCTTAGTTCCCTTTGAGACAATTTATCCTGCTATCTTCACTTCACAAGTGAAAATAGTCCAGAGAGCTTGTTTTACCTAGGACTGAACAGTATAATAGTGGCTGTGCTAGGATCAAAAGTCAAAAATCTCTCAATTCCTATGACAAGGACATAAGGCCAGTAGGGGTGAAGTTGAGGAGATAACACCAAATATTTCAGTGGCCTTAGCAAAGTGTTAACTGAATCTTCAGTTTTAGGATCTGCACCTTTACCTAGGTATATACTGGAAATGCTAATGTGTGCTGGGATAGAGCACCCAAAACTCTATGACTACTATTAAACTTTTAGTTTTGGCTTGACAGGTCACTTTGGGCAGAAGTAACAAAAGCTTTCTTAGATAATTCAGGTTCAGATTAGGTAACAAAACTATTCTTATCAATTTCAGGTAGAAACACAAGTCTAGATTGCTCCGTGATTTTGAGTTTCACGGCAGTCTGCATGTTGTCTGATTCCTAAGCAGTCCTTGGTTACTACAGTACTGATGAGAAAAATTGGAATTTACCAAAAGAGTAAATGTGCATTTGATAATGACAAAAGGAGAGGATTTAAGCCACAAATTAAAGGATATAAGTCGTTAAAGGAAGAATTTTTGAGTGACCAAGTTGCTAAGCTCTCCTAGAAGTGACTAAAGAAGGTTCCAGCACATCTCTCTTTGGAGGTCTTAAAAGGTTCTTCTCCAGAATTGGCCCAAGCTAGAAGTGTTGACCCATGACCTTCTGAGTTTTCCTTCCTGAGCCAAGAGATTCTATGACTTCAAGAAATCAGCTTTTCCTAGCTCAATGCAGCCAAGGCCTTCTTAAAAAGTCACAGGAAGTAATAATCTGCATGACATGTGTAACCACATGTATGCAATTTGCACATGTGTGGCCCAAAGCTCCCTTTAGAATCCCTTTCTGAGGAGGCCAAAGGGCCTGGATGTTGGGAATGAGGCATCCCTAGCCCACTTTGATTGGAATTTGTCCTCTAATTGTCTTTGTGTGCATTTGCAACGAATTCTCTTTCTCTAGGAGTTCTCTTTCAATCTTACATCCTCTACACTTCTATATTTTTAGGATCAAGAAAGGGCAAAACTGAGACCAGCCAGGAAGGCGCTTCCAGTATTGCTGTCCCTTCTTCCTCCCCCCAGCAGTGGGACTGTGCACATGTGTCCTGAAAGTGGTCTAGGCAAGAAGAGCAGAATCTCCCGGCTTCACTATTAACCAGTGTTTGAGGGGGCATGCCGGTTGTGGGGTGCCTGGGTTCAGGGTCTGCCCAGAGGTATGTGCTTGGCTGTGGCAGGGGGCATTTTTTGTGCTGTGTTTGTACTGATGATTTTATTAACTGAAAACCAGGTCTTTTCTCCCTCCACACAGACTCCTGATATTCTTGCATAATGTGTTTGACATTTCTGAGGCTGTGCAGTCTGTGAAGAATGAGCCCGGAATAGGGAATCAGGAAGGCTAGTTCTGTCCTATTTCGGCTGCTGACCCGTTCCTTTTCCCTGGGCAGCTTGCCTAACCTCTCTGTGCCTCATTACCTCTCTTCCCCACCTGCAGAGTGAGGACCCTTTCCCCTACCTGCTGTAACTCAGGGCTGTCAGGTACATCCGGGCAATTTGCTTGGGGCTGTTGGTGGGGAAGGAATGCGATACATTTATGATGATGTTTTTGTCTTTTTTATATGTACACCTACTTTATTTTTTAATGTCTCAGATGATACTGCTGTGAACCCAGTAAAAGAGGACAAACTCTATATTAAAATGAGATGAAACACTAGTGTGCAAGTGTCACCTCTTAAATGCAAAGTCTTAACCCTGAGGGCCAGTTGTGTGGGTCATTCTTCTTTCTCGCTTTTTCACTGGATAAGGTAGGCCTCGTTTAGTTTTTCTTTTCTTATAAAGATTTGGAAGCTCCTCTCCACTGCCACTCATTCCCACCGCCCTGCTCATTCGGGTTTGTTTTGTGTGCCCTGGGGAAGGAGCACCTCCTGAGGCTCATCACCTGCGAGTGGTGCTTCAGAAAGTTCCAAGCACTGAGAAGGGTATGTAATGAACCTGTTTTGCATCTTTAATTATAGCATTTTCCACCACGCATGCTGTAATCACATGCTTTCTCTAGAGCCAAAGCAATGTGCAATTCCACGTCTGTTCATTAATGAACTGGCAAATCAATCACAGGTCTTCTCAGAAAAAGCACTGCAGTGGGGGTCTCTTTACATTGACCACAGGATCAGATCCATGGTGGATCCCTTCTTCCCAAGGCACTCAAAGGCCTTCTTAGCAAATGTCTTATCCAAATTTGCAGGTTTTCTCACGCAGTATCTGTCTGTCTGGCTGTCGCCTCTTCTCCCACTCTCCAATCTCATTTTCTGTTGTGGCTGGAGAAAATAAATTGCTTCTAAAATTTGGCAAGTGAAGGATGTAAAGAGAGAGTGAGGGGCAGCCCTGGTGGGGGGTGGGGGTGATGGGGGTGTCAGGGACAGAGATTTATAGGACCCCAGGAAAGTGCCCAGAAGGCCTCTTGGCCTAAAAATATCTTGCTTATTCAGGTTTCAGAGTCTGAAATTCCCTCACTAGGGGTAGGTTTTAGGTTAAGCATTGCCCCTGGGAGGGAGCAGAGGGGGAATTCTCATTTAAAAAGCGAATACTTGCCAGATGCAAAACAGACCTATTCAGTTGTAAAGGCCAGATTGCATCAAATTGCTTTCTCCCTGACCTGAAGGGTGTGAGGTTGGAAAAGTGAGGGTCTCTGGGTGTCAGTGTGGAGGCTGTAGCCCTCTGGCCTCCAGGAAAGGGAGAGCATGCTGCAGGGAGGAGGCCCAAGGGGCCTGGGGATCAGCCTGGCCTCCTGCCCTGTTACGCTGGAGGCCAGCTTTGCTCAGCAGACACAGGAGTCAAGTTGTTGGGGAGGATGGAAGAGGTGATAAAAATCAGACCATGGTGTTTAGAGTTCATTCAGATGTCACAATTCTGAAATGATTGGCTAATGTCTCATTAGGGTCTTGGCTTCTCTTCCAAACAAAGACCTAAAGTTTTTCCAATGTATTACTTAATAATTATTATTAACATAAAAACACATTATTAATTATTGTTTCTTGTCTTTTCCTCACTGGAATGTTAGTTCCCTAAGGACAGTTGCTTTGTTTTGTTTGTTGATATATCCAAGGGCCTATCACTGTGTCTGGCACATAGTTCATGCTCAGTAAGTATTTATTGGGTAAATGAATGCATTTATGTGTCAGAACTCACTCCTCCACATCAGCCCCTGCATATGACTCACTCCTGCCCTAGATATCCTGAGACTTTTTGGTTTTGTACTATTCTTCTTTTAGGGTCCCTTGCAGAATCTGTACCATTGCAAATACTTGATTTCCACCCCTCTTTCTTGAAGTGAGAAAGCTTTAATGGCTGATCCAGTGATATCCACTGGCTTCCCCAGGATACCAGTGGCAGTTTATTGCAAAGGGCGGGGCCTGGGCTTAAATGTAAACCAACACAGCTCTGCGTTTAAAATAGGCCATTGAGCAGCTCAAAAAAATAGATTCCTTGTTTTTAAAAGATCAGTGGATGCTCTCAAGAAATCATAAGAAATAATAAGTCTGGAAGCTGGATAGGAAGCTCTGACGTTCGCTGGCTGTGCATGTCCTTCAAACTTTGCGTTGGGCACACCTGGGGTGGGGGCCGGCTGCCAACTGCAGCCAGGGTCCGCAGACAACAGAAAGGTGATCTGGGCAGCTAGAGGGAAATCGAAGTCTCTTTGGAAAAACCGCATGCTTGTTGTGCTAATTTTTAAGAGACACAGATGCCCTTTGCAAAGGCAGGCCTGTGTTTGTCCCAAGGGCAGTAAGAGTTCTGAGAACTACAAAGACTCTGGAGCATGTGAGACCCAGGAACATGCCCGTTCTGAACGTGGCCCAGTGTTCTCACCTACAAAGTAGGTATTACTACCCCTCTCCAGGGGTGGTCCAGTGCCTGGCATGTGTCTGGTATCTGGTAGGTGACAAACACACTAACCTCCTGCAAGGGAGTTGTAGAGGACAGCAGAGTTCCTCTGCCTGTGGTATGAGGGCCCAAAGAGTCCTTCCCCTTCTTCTCTTCAGATCAATATTTATTAAAAAGAAGAAAAGTGGACACATATACAGAAATTATATATTAATACATTCTCGTTGTAAAAAGTTTAAGCAATTAAGAAATATATCCCAGCTTCTTCCCAAAGTAACCACTGTGGGAGTGTACCCTTCCAGAAACCTCCCCCTCAGACTTTTATAGCTGTGCATCTGTTTATCTGCCTATCTGTCCTTCCATTTGCCCACATATCTATGTATTTATCATCTATCTCTCTACCTATCTACTTATGATGGTTACTTTTATGTGTCAGCATGACTGGTGCACAGCTATCTGGATGTTTTTTTTAAAGATGAGGTTCACATTTAAATGTGTGGTCTTCGAATAAAGCAGGTTACCCTCTGTAATATTTGTGGGGCCCATTTGATCAGTTGAAAATCTTTTTTTTTTTTTTTTTGAGTACTGGGAATTGAACTCAGGGGCACTCTACCACTGAGCCACACCCTCAGCCCCATTTTGTATTTTATTTAGAGACAGGGTCTCACGGAGTTGCTTAGTGCCTCACTTTGGCTGAGGCTGGTTTTGAACTCACAATCCTCCTGCCTCAGCCTCCTGAGCCCCTGGGATTACAGGTGTGCACCACCCAGCTCTGCCAGGCAGACATTATAGGTCGAAACTTTGCCCAGAACTTAGGCAGGGACAAAGCCTAAGGATGTTAGGTGTCTCTTGTTCCCAAAGAGGCACTTCAGTCATCAGGTTCTTCTACTAAGATTTCTATGCCCAATGATGATATATTGATTTTTGAGTCTTTTGGATAATGTAATAGGATAGACCAGAGTTTGAAGGCAGGTTTTGTTTTGTATGACCTTGGAACTGTGGCATAACATAGGGGTGGGGGTGGGGAAACAGCAGTCAAAATAAGGACTGATGTGTAGAGCCCCAGGTATGATTTAATCTATGTAAAAATGTGTGTGTGCCATGCGTAGAGTTTTGAGTGTTTGAAGTGTTACTTACATCGAGTGTTCAAGCATTTAAAGTCAGATTTAAAATTTTCATTGACTATAGCTAGGCTATTCCGTAACTCCATCTCATTCTTTCAAATATTTTGTAAAATATTCCATATTCCTGATGAGCCATAATTCATAAAAGCCATTTTTGCTGATAAACTATTTAGATTCTTTCCATTTTTTTTTAATGTTTCAAACTATAGTCCAGTGAACATCCTAGAAAATTGGGTAATTATTCACCTGCCTGAACAATGGACCTGCCTTCCCTCCCAGAATTGTATTTTACTTCTGCACACCTCCAGGAGCCGGCTCTGTGACGGCCCGGCAGGAATCCAGAAGAGACCCACCATGGGGTTCTCCCTGCTGGAAGCTGTGATCTTAGGAAGAGAGTAAGACCTGAAGTCGAGGGGCTTCTCTCTGTAGCCACAGGATGTCATGGGGCGAGAAATCAGGACAGAGGACACAGTCTGGGAAGTCATAATGGATCAAGGCTTTATGTGGCTGAGAGGAGAACTCTCCCTGACTAATCCCACACCTTCCTTGACACTTCCTTGGAATCCACGAATGTGGCAGAACAGGCTTCCCCCAAGCCATTTATGTTCCTTAAAGCATTTATGTTTCTAAAGACTAAAGACTTAACAGACCCACTGTCCCAGATCCCCTTCTTCTGAGGTGTGTGTCCCCTTCCCATGCATTCTTTATCCTTTTACTATATATGTACGTTTTCATAAATAATGGAAACCCTGTTTTACACGTTTAAAAATTTTGCAGATCTTTCCAGCAAGATATAAACAGGCAAGGCCAGAGATTTGGTGTTTCTTTGAAACCTGTTAGCCTTATGGAGTAGTTAGTGTGTTAACTGCCTTTGACCAGATTCAAGTGGGTGGCAACTGGCAAGCCACCTGGACTTCCCTTCCCTCTTCGTGCCTGGTCCCCTCTTCTCAGGTACCTGGACCAAAGGCCGGGCATTTATTTCTGAAGGCCTCTGAAAGACTCTAGGCTAAGACCTGAGCTTGTATAAACTCCATGAATCCTTTGCATTGGGGGAAAACATTTGATAGTGAGCATTTAAAGCTGCTGTTAGAGTTTGGACTAAGCATATCTCCCCAAGACTCATGTGTTGAAGGCTTGGTTCCTGGAGCAGCCGAGTTCAGAGGTGGATCATGAGGGTTGAGACCTCATCAGTGAATTAATCCACTGATAGATTCATAGCTCATGGACTGTCAGGAGGTGGTGGAAACTGTAGGCTTTGGGACCTAGTTGCGGGGATTGGGTCCTTGGAGTCATGTCCTTGTCCCTGGACATCCCCCACCCTAGCCCCACCCTCCATCTCTCTCCATCTCTCTGTGCTTCCTGGCTGGCATGAAGTGAGCAGCCTCCCCTGTGACATGATCCCATGACCTCAGTGTTCTCACCTATCTCAAGCCCAAAGTTCCAACCATGGAACCAACCAACCATGCACTGAAATCTTTGAAACTGTAAACCAAATTCCTCCTTTAAGTTGTTTTTCTCAGGTGCTTTGTCATAGCAATGGAAAACTGACTAACATAGCTGGGAATGAATGAACATATCTCTAGTAAGGGACTTCTGTGAGTGGGCCCCTCCATGGAGTGTTCTGGAAGTGTGGCTATGTGATGGGTTGCAACTCTATTTACCTCTTTGGTCAAGGTCAATGACCAGATCAGGTGACAAAGATGCTATTAGGAATGAGACTAACTGATAAGACTATTTAGAAAAATCCAGTATTTTTAGGACTTCCTCTTCTTTAGGACTTTTATCTTCTCATGATGAAAAGGGATAATACCATATTGTCTTCCTTTTTGGACAAACTTGTCTCCAGCAAGGGTAGAAAATTAGAAAAAAGAGGATGAAATACCCCTGTCCTTGACTCTAAAAGGTGACAGGGCTGTCATTGTCTGACCCCAAATGGAGGCAATGAACCTCCAGGGCACAGGGGATGAGCAGCAGCCCCTCCCACCTTTTTTCCCTCTCTCCTTGTGTCTGGGGTATGTAAAGCTTTCCGTTTCTGATTCTTGCACTTTAGGATTTGATTTGATTTTTTTTTTTTTAAGCTGAAGAATACTGGGTTGGCACCATTTCTTCTGTGGAAGTAAAAAGAAGCAACAAGAGGCACAAAAGTTCTCTTTTGATGTAGGAACAATTTACCATAAGATTCTGCACGCCAAATGCTCCACCTCAGAGGGAGGATTTCTGCCATCCACCCCTGTTATCCATACTGTGTTCTTTTCCTGAGTTTCTTTGGTTCCTTCTTCCTGCAACACTATTGCATGTCAATCCGAATGCAATAAAGTTGCTTTTCGTCCCCCCCCCCCAATTATTCAACAACTTTCAAGTGGAAAAAAAATTTGGGGCCTTTTAATTTCATTTTTGGATTTTTTTTTTTGCATGTGTACGCCTCCTTTCTGTTTGCTAAACAGTAATTGCGGATCTTCCTGGCCACCTTTAATACTCCCAGCTAATTATCCTGAAATAAATCTCTTTCAAGCCCGCATGCCAGCAGTTCTGGGATCCTAGCGGCTCTTTCAGCTCCCGGCCGCCTGTCACTCAAATGGGCCTCAGCTGCAACTCCGAATGATGAGCATTAACCTCCCGCTGGGAAGATTCGCCCAATCTCCCCACTTCCAACAGCAGCTCCCAGGGCCGCACCACGCTCCTACCTGTTAGCCTAAGCTGGGATTTTCTTTTGCTAACGCTGTGATTTTGAAAAGTGGAAGAGGATTCCTGGGAGAAAGACACTCAGTTAACCTTCCCCTAATTGCCATTCAAGATGGAAAAGGGAGAGGAAGATGGTGGCTGTCCCAGGAGGGTGGCTGGGCTGTGGAGTGGCCTGCGGCTTTGCCAGGAGGTGCATGGCTGGTCGGTGAGCCTGGGTGAGTGTCTCCCAGAACCAGGGGTCTAAGTCCACAGCTTCCTGCCTGAGGGCAGTTGATGGCTGTTGTCTGGGGACAGGCCTTGATTCTAACCTACTGTCTTCTCTGACATGGTTCTTTTCCTGGTTCTTTCTTCTCAGTTTTGCAGCTGGGCCCATTGCCTGTCCTGAGTAGGCAGCTTTCCCCTCCCTCGTTTCCCTCAGATTCCATGTGCCTCCTTTCTGGTGAGATGAGGAAATGGCTGCCTGGCAGGTCACACAGCCCTATGGGTAACAGCTCAGGTGACGGGAACAACCTGCCCAGTGCCTGGCACAGAATAACAATCTAGATACCTATGTGAATAAATGAATGAGTAAATACATAAACTAAATCTTGGCCCCCAATATTATGCCACCTTCCTAGATGGATTCCTCTGAAAACTTTTCTTGCTGTGCTGGGCAGGCTGAGTCATTATTCGCCCATGGCCAGTTCCCCCTCTTTGTGGGAAGAATTCTACTCCCTGGCCACTGACAGCCAGCCACGTGGCATAGCGGATGTGTGTCTCTTCTAGGTGGAAGCTGTGAGAAACTAGTATTCTCTTGTCCTTCTGTTTTATCTGTTGGCAGAGTTCCAGATAGTGGTTGCCCCATCAGCTTGGGCCCTGGCCTGAGAGCCTCCAGTTGACCTGTGATGTGAACAACATATAAATCTTTGTAGTTTTGTACCACTGAGGTTTTGTTTTAAAGTCCTATGGCATAATATAACGTATCCTGACTGATACCCAAATATGCAAATATATTCATCTACATTCATGCAAACTTTGCTTTTTTGTCTTTAAATGCACATTTTTTTTTGTATTTTTTTATTTGTTCTACTTAGTTCTACTTAACAGTAGAATAATAAGACTCTTAAAGCGGAAGAAGTAAATGCACATTTTTTAACTGCCACCAAATAAAGGTTTTTTTTTTTTTTTTTTAATTTAGCTGGCCTTTTATTCTTTTTAACGTTACAAGCCAGATATAAGAAACCCAATCCTGGCTAAACAGAAAAATAAATGTTTTTGTTTGGATCTATCACTGGATCCTCAGTAAATTCAGTGGAACATCAAATAGTTGATCTTACCCAGGGTCCATCTCCTCTGGACCTCCCTTCAATTCTGCCCTGGGTTGCTTTCATCTTTTAAGTCCTTGGGTCTTGATAAGTTTTGGGTTTACCCTCAGATGCAGTGGTGTTTTAATTCCAAAGAGCTCTTGTTAAGCAGGGAAATGGGCAGTCATGTATTGGTTTTGGGTTTTCTTTTTCTTTTCCTAAGAGTGTTTCCGTTTCCAAACTCCAGCATGAGGCATAGAATGAAAACTATCAACTGCTAGAGGACTGCTTTGCTGCTGGATATTTCCTGCATCTGTAAATCATCCTCCTACTACCTGCCATGGAAGTTATGCAAGGGACCTTTGGATTTACTAATTTAAAAAAAAAAAAAAAGTATGACAATGCAATCTATGTCATCCGTGGAAATGCACCACATTTTTGAGATGGTGAAATCATCAAGGATGCCAAAGACTAGGGGAAAAAAAATCATTTATGAAAACAAGAATGTGATGGCTTGGGAGCAAAGACATGGTATTGAGATAGAAAGAGCTCCAATCCCAGCTCTGTCACTGACTGTGTGGTCTTGCATAGAAAACTATACCTCTTCGGGCCTCAGTTGTTCTATTTGTGAAATATGAAAGGATCCTTTCCAGTTCTCGAATTGTACAATTCTAGAATGTGATGTTGGTGGACCTTAAGTCATATTAACTAAAAACATGTGGTTACAGGTTATGGCACTTCTTAGATACCCTTGTTATTCTCGTTATTGCCTTGGATAATCCTTTTCTTGGGCATAATCTATGCCTTATAAAGTTAATCAAAGAAATTTTGTGAAATTAGCAAATGTAGTGATCTCCAATTCATGATGGAAACCTGCTGAGATTATATACTTTGCCAAAAATTATATAGGCCTTTTAGTGGTAGAAGTGGGATAAGAACCCAGAAATTCTGTCTCCCATATTCTATGGTAGACAAAAGGGGCTTGCCTCTCCCATGCTATTACTAGCATGGAAATTGTTGAGGTGCATTCTACCAGAATAACAGTTCAATTGTTACTAATTGAATGAATTTTATGTGTTTCATGGTGAGTAAACAGTGTTGTCTAGACTCAGAGAAGGTATGGTCTTGTGAGGGTCACCTTCATTAAACAGATATGGGAACTGATATGATGAGATTATTTTTAGGTCTTTCTCTCTCAACTAAGGTGGAGTAATGGGGACAGGTTTACCTTCCCACCCTAAACAACTGTAAAGCTGGGAAAAAATATGAAATAATGGCTATCAAGTGAAATGGTATAAAGGGAATGAAGATCAGTGACCCCTAAATTGTGTGTATTGAGGAGAGTGAAGTGAAGCCTATGATTACCCTAGAGTATTGCCTGGATAGTAGACCACAGTATGGGGAATGGGAAAGGCAGTGGATCCCATAAGTTTCCCTGAGTTTAGGAGATATGGCTGGAAGTTTGGGGAGGCAAGGTGACCACAGGGCACAGGGTAGAGTACAGAACGGAGAACCCTTACAGAGAAAGAGCTTTGGAGATCTGTGGGGAGGTTCACTCAGATCTTTAGAGGATTGGTACTGATTAAACTTATCTCTAAGGAAACTGCTCAAGGCTAGAAAAAGAGTCACCTAAAAGAATTAGAGGAAGAATATCTGTGAAGATAATACAGGACCAGGAATAGTTGCTGTTTCATTCAGAGTGGAAAACCTCATAATTTACAAGGCACTGAATAGAATACTCAGAGGAGTTTTGTCTTAGTACTGGGAAAAATGAGCCCTCTACATGTTGATCCCCATCAAACAAAGAGATCAAGCTGTTTCCAAGCAACTTAATTTTGTCACAGAAGGCAACTCAAAAGTTCACAAGATGACACAAATATTCAATGCACAGCAAGGTAAAATTCACAATATCTAACAAACTAATAAAAAATTGTAAGACATGAAAACAATCAGGAAATATTTCCAATGAATAGAAAATCTTATCAATAGACGTCAACAAAGAAATTTTACAGAAGACAGAATTCATAGAAAGAGAGACAAAAAATTATAACTGATTTAAAATTATAAGTTCAAGAAAATAGGTATAAGTTTGAACATGTTAATAAACACATGGAAAATACAAAAGCTATGTTAAGTACCGGAGTCTGAAGGCTCAAGAACCAATAGCTCAAACATCTGAAGGCCGTAGAAGATGGATGTTCTAGTTCAAGAAGAACGAGCTTGCCCTTCCTCCAGATTTTTCTCTGTTCAGATCCCTAAGGGATTAAACTATGCACACTCACATTGATGAGGGTTAATCCTCTTTATTCAGACTCCTGCTTCAAATGCTAAGCTCTTACAGAAATACCCTCAGAAACATACCCAGAAATAAAGTTTTACGAACTATGTGGGTAACCTGTAAGCCAGTCAAACTGACACATGAAATTAACGATCACATAGTATATGTGAAGTGGCAAAAACATTCAAAAATGAAATATGATAAATTAAAGATGAATAAGATACGTCCTACAGAAGCTACCAAAATGGCAAATCAAATAGTTACATATAACAAGTCAACAAAGCAAATAAAATGGAATGATAAAAATTCAATTAACACAAAAGAAGGTGGAGAGAAGTAAAAGAGAACAGAGTTTAGATAGAAAAAACAGAAAACTCATAGAAGTATGTTAAATCAAAACCCAGCCATATCATTAATCACAGTAAATATAAATATTCCAAAAATCTAATCAAAAGGCAGAAATTATCAGATTTAATTTAAAAAAATCAAGACCAGAAAATCCACTTGAAATTAAAATACAAATAAGCCAGTAGTATAAGGACAGAAGAAATTATATCATGCTAACACTAATCAGAGAGCAGGAGTGGCTAATACCAGATGAAGTAGATTTTTGAACAGAGAATATTGTTGAGAATAAAAAATGTCATTTCACAGTTATAAAATTATCAATTCCTCAATAGAATATCACAATCCTAAACATATAAGAAACAGAAACTAAGAGAGTTGCAAGAAGTAGATAAATACACAATTATAGTCAGAAATGTCAATACTCTTCTGCTAGTACTTGATAGAACAAGTGGACAGAAAATCAGTAAAGATATAGAGACTTAGACGACACTATAAACCAACTTGTTCTAATTGACATTTATAGATCATATCACTAAACATTTTTTTTTCAAGTTTCCAATGGAATATCTTTTTGCTAAAATATAAATCATATTCTGGACCATCAAATAACCCTCAATAGATTTAACAGGATTCAAATCAAAGTGTGTTCTCTGACCATAAATATATGAGCAAATAAATTAAAATCTAACAACAGAAAGATACTTAGAACCCCCCAAACATTTGGAAACTAAATAATACACTTAAAAATATCCATGGATTAAATAAGTAATCAAAAGTGATTTTAAAAAGTGTTTTAATTTAGGTCTGGGTATGTAACTCAGTAGTAGAGCATTTTCTTAGCATGAGCAAGACCCTGGGTTCAATCCCCAGTACTGAAACAAACAGTGTTTTAAATTCAGCAAAAATGAAAATATAATGTATCAAAACTTGAGGGAAGCAGCTAAAGTAGTATTTAAAGGGAAATTTATAGGACTAAATATCTATGTTAGAAGTCAAAGAAAGGTTATAAATTCATGATTTCAACTTCCACTTTGAGAAACTAGATAGACCAAAAGAAACTCAAAGTAAGGAGAAGAAAATAGTATTAAATGTCACAATAGAAACTTCTTTAAAAGATAAGGAAAGTAATAGAGAAAAATTAATGAAACCAGAAGCTGATCCTTGGAGAAGATCAATAAAATTGATATACCTCTAGTGGGACTAGTCAGAATAAAAAGAAGTTACATGTTTCCAATATCAGGAATGAGAGAGTACTTATTACTATTGAATTTGTAGATATTTAAAAGATAGTAAAGGATACCTTTAGTCAATAAATTTTACAACTTAGATTAAATGGGAACATTTCTTAAAAGATACGAACTATCAGCGCTCATTCAAAAGAGAGAGGTATACTTAATAACCCTATATAAGATACATTGAACTAGTAGTTAAATACATTCCCAAAAAGAAAACTCCAGGCTCAGAGGGTTACATGGGGAAATTATACCAAACATTTAGGTAAGAAAAATTATATCAGTTCTACACAAACATTTCCAGAGAATTGAAGAGAAAATATTTTTCAGATCAATCTATGGGTCAGTGTTACACTTATAACAAGATCAGACAAAAGTGTTACAAGGAAATAAAACTCTAGACCAACATTCCTCATATCACAGATGTTAAAAAAAAAATTTTAAAGTCAATCAAGCCCAATAAAATTAAGAAAAAGATAATACTTAATGTTTATCTCAGGAATGCAATATTGATTTAACATTGGACAAACAATGTAATCACCAATTTAAACTTAAAAAATTTAAAAATGAAATGACGATCTCTGTATATGTTTGACTCTATTCCTGTAATAAGAAACTGCTATGGTTTGGAATTGTCCTACTAAGACCTATGTGTTAAAGGATTGGCCGGCCACCAATCTGCAGCACTATTGTAGGTATTGGAATCTTTAAGAGGTGGGCCCAATGGGAGGAAGTTAGGTCAATGAGGGTGAAGGAGATATTGAGACCCTGATACCTCTCTCTCTCTTTCTTTGCTTCTTGGTGCCCTTGAGGTGAGCAGGTCTCTTCTACCACACACTCCTGCTATGATACACAATGCCATCACAGGCTAAAGCAACAGGGATAAATGACCATGGACTGAAACCATAAACCATTAAGTTGATTATCTCAGGTATTTTGTCACAGGAATGGACAGCTGACTCATAAGTCATCCTTCGATCTAAGAATGAAAATAAACCCTAACAGCAATAGACCCTCTAGGAAAGACCCAAAGCTAACATCATATTTAATTTAACAGAGTGTACAAGTTCAAGAACAAGACAACGATGTCCATCCTTCTACTCAACATTTTACTGGAAGCTCTAGGCAGTACAAGATGGCAAGAAAAAGAAAAATTCAACCTGAAAATAGGAAAGGAAGAAGAAAAACTGAATGCAATGGAGTGAAATGGGAAAGTGGTCAGAGGCATGGGGAAACTTGGCAGTGATATTTGTGTTGACCATCTTCATTGTTGCAATAGTTTAATTTATGTTTTCCTAAGTGAAACTTATTGATACACTTAATAAAGTTATTGTACATCAATTATACATCAATAAAGTTGTTTAGAAAAAACAAAAATTTATTAAACCAACATATTTTTAACAAAATAGATTAAATTGTCTGCATTCAAATATTCATAGTTCTGCAAATTTAAATCAAGACTCATTAAGATAAGAGGGATGTGCAGGGTTCTGTGGAGGTCTAGAACACTAATAGCACACAGCCAACAATGTTTTCGGTTGTGTTGCAATACGCCAGTGAGTGCAGTGCTCTGAAGGTGAGGTTTTCAGAGCTTAGAACCAGATGACTGTCAGGCCTTGATCACTTCTTGGTTCTGGGTCCATCCACTCTTAGCCAAGACACTAAGTCATTCTTCTGTTCTGCCCTTGAAGGCTGAGACATGTAGTGGCTTCATCAACCAAATCACATCTTTACCTAAAACTTTTTGGAAGCTTTCTATGGTGAGCAGGATAAAGCCAAAACTCCTGACCCTGGCTCTGATGATCTCTACCCTGACTGTCCCTTTTGCTCCACACACCCACCAACCTTGGACTTGGCTCTCTGTGCTCAAACACAATGATGAGTCCCTTCTCAGGCTCTCCTCATGCTTTTCCCTCTTGCTAAAAATTGTCTTTGGCTCCTACATGGCTGGTTCTTTGCTCTCTGTCCTGTTGACCCTCCTGTTTTCTTCCTCTTCTATTGCATTTTTCCTAGACGTTTTCTTTATATACAGTTCCCCTTTAAGTTTTTCTTTCTCCATCTCTTTCAATTTCCATGACTTGCCTCATCTGTTTATCATTTTCTTCCCCTTCTTCCTTGTCTTGTCTTCATTTAAGATGATTCTTGGAAGCCAGGAATGTTCTTTCTTACCACTTTGAACCTAGCAAATGGTGACCTTCATGTAAATTAATGCTGACATATAAATTTAGAATGTTATATTTTTCTGGCTAATTGAATAATTTTTTTTTTATCACCATGATGTGACCTCAATGAATGAATTTTTCCTACTTATTTGATATAAATTTAGTGTTGCTATTTTATTTTGGTTAGTATTTACACAGTATGTCTTTTCAGACTTTTTGTATAATTATTTTCAGTGCATGTCACTGGGAGGCTACAAATATTTTTGGGTTTGGGGTTTCTATTTGGTTTGATAATCTTTCTTTTTTAATTTTAAAATTTTGCTCATTTGACTTTTAATATCTTTATAAATATATTTTGGTTTAAATCTATATTCTTACTATGGATTTCTACTTGTCTCACCTGTGGTTTTCCATTTTCTCTACTTTCTTGCTTTTATTTGGATTATTATTTATTATTTATCTCTATTAATTTATTGGTTATTTTTTGGTAATTATCAGAGTGGTTGCTCAAAATTTTACATTTACATTCTTTTTTTAAAATTTATTTAGTTGTAGATGAACACACAGTGTCTTTATTTATTTTTGTGTGGTGCTGAGAATGGAACCCAGTGCTTCACACATGGGAGGCAAGCGCTTTACCACTGAGCTATAGCCCCAGCCCCTACATATACATTCTTGATACAACAAATATAAAATAAATTAAAACTTCCATCACTTACTGGAAAAAAGGAAGGCCCCAGGATACCTTATATTTGTCCCTTTTCAACATATATGCTAATATGATCATAACATTTAGTTATGAATGTTTTAAATCCTACAAAGCAATATTATCTTGAGATGGTAACTATTAGCTGACCTACATTTTTACCCATTCTGTTGCTCTTTAACTTCCTTCTGGGATCATTATACTTCTACCAAATAATATACCAAAACATTTCCTATGTTTTGAATCTACTGACAAATCTTAGGTATATTTTTTGTATGTACGAAAATCTCAACTTCACTGATAATTTTTTGAAGGATATTTTAGCTGGGTATAGGATTTTTAGAATGGCATTTATTTTTTCAGCACTTTTAAGGTAAGGTTACATTATTGTCAGGCTTGTATTATTTCTGATAGAGACTGAGATGTGAGCCTGTTGTTTTTGCTGAAATCTTTATATTCATGGTTTAAAGAAGACCCTCTTTCTGGCTAATTATTGGTTTTTCAGATGTATAAGTAAGATTTTTTTTAAATTTATCTTACTTGAGATTTATAGTAAATGCTTCTAGTTTCTGTTTTTTCTCTCTTCTTTTTCTATTTCATTTTTTTTCTAGATTTTCCTAGACCTGTTTTGTATTTCAGCAGTTTCAGAAAATGCTCTTAAATATTGTGCTTCTTCTTTTCTCTCTCTCCTCTTCTTCTGAGACAACAGTTATATTACTTAAACCTTTATTTCCTATGTAATACATCTCAATTTATCTTATATGCTTCTCTCTCTCTATTTCACCCTTCTGTCTTTTATTGCTTCTTTCTGGATGTTTTCTTTCTTTTTCTGGGTCATCAGTTAACATCTTAGTTGTGTTTAATCTGTTCTTAAAATCATTCATTCACTTTTTTATTTATTGAATTTTTTAGTTTTAGGAGTTTAAGTTATTTTCTTCTTTTCCAAATATTTTCAAATAGATGGTTAGAATTCTCCATCTTGGTTTTAATTTCCTTAAAAATGTAGGAAAAGTTGTTTTAAAGTCCGTGTCTAATATCTCTATTATCTGGGTCCTCTGTATGCAAGGTTATTTTTGAGTGAGGATCAGATATTACATATGAACAAAGATAGAGAAAATTTGAGTCTAGCATAAAATTATCTTCCGCTAATGAAGATTATACCTTACTGGAAGTTATGGTCCCTTAGACATACAAGATCACCTCATTCTGGTCAGAGATGAGGGTTCAAACCTGGCTTTTAGTACCTATGAGGACTGGTTTATTTTTGACTCAACCTTACTTCTAGGATAAGGTTATATTTCTTTCCTGTCCTAGCCCAAAACTCAGGATTTTTTTCAGTCCCTCTATCTTGGTGATTCCTGAATTCGATTTTTTTTTTCCTTATCCACAATTCAGTCTGTCAAAAGGTGTCTTAATTTTACACCTCTCAGACATTTCTACGGTAGTTGGCTGAACCCCTAGAGTCTGGGGAGGAAGCAGAGTGAAATGTCAGATTGACTTGTCTATGTTTTCTTTTTAACCTTTCTGTCTGGTCCTGTAATTCTTCTTTGTTTTGCAACATCTCCAGTTCCAGATCATTTTTATACATGACCAGCTTTTCTGGTTGTTCTCTGCATGAAGATTGTCTGTTACCTAGTGAGTCCATATAAGCAGGCACTGATGTGGTGTTACTGTGTAATCCTAGAAAAAGTATTCCCATAAAGGGACTAAACTAGAGACCTCCTGAACTCATCTTTCATCTGTTGTTAACCTATTCTTGATCTGTAGTCCAGATGCACTGGACATGTGTATTAGATTGGTAGTTCTCATAGGGAAGGCCCAGTTCTTGTTATGCAGTGCCTGCCACCTGTTCTACCTAAGACAGCTAGTAAGGCTTTGGAATGATGGTGATGAACACACGTGTTACTTGTAGGAGACTGAAAACACATACTATAAAGCTAGAATACAGCTATCTTGTAATAAATACCCTACTAACCATGCTGGTGTGAAATGTAGGCAGGAATGTTTCATTTTTCTCTCAATCCAGAAATAGGAAGGGTTCCCTAAGGCTATTTATCATAGTCAGAAGGGAGATAAATAAAGAACAGGAATGTTGTTAATTTACTCAGACTCCAAACTCAAAGTCCCTTTGATGGTGCAGGGGTACTGGGAGAGCCCTAAAGGAAGGTTTCTGGTGAGCCATCTGGAGGGTCTGCCACTCATCTCACTGTCCATGAGTGCATGTACACTCACACACATACACACACACACACACACACACACACCAAACATGTGTGGCTAATGATCACATTATGGATGGACACATGTGGTGGAAAGAGTTTCCAGTAGGAAATTCAAAGCACTATCACTTTCATTCAAAAGGACTAATTATTTCCATTTTGCCTCTGGTTCTGTGTTTTGGAGAGTGCTTAGAACATCACTGGTTTTTCACACAGTTCTGTGGAGTGATGGAAGTGGACACTTTTTGCAAAACCAGTAAGCACTCCATGAAAACCAGGGGCTGTCATTAAGGAGAAGGAAGACCCCTGACCCTTATGAAAGACTGAAATGGAGACTACTGGGGAAGGGGGACATGAAGGTGACTTTCTAATATAGTCTCCAGGCCGGCAATGTCTCTGTGTGACTCTATTCCAAGGCTCCCTTCAGGGGAGATAATACCCTGCCGTGCTGTTGGGAAGGGACCAGCCTTTATGTTTGGTGGTCCCTTAGGGCCAGTCTTATATTCCTCTTCTCCTCACACTGGGTCTTTTCCTGGAAGCTCTGAACTTGGCATCTGGCAATGTGTGCATCTTGTCAAGCATGGAAACCAAGGTCTTTGCTCCCAAGTGTCAGCAAGATTCAAAGGCCCCCTGGAGAGATGATGTAGGGCAATAACCTTTTATGGGGTAGGCCAGGTGTCGTGGTCAGGGATTGGTTAAAACCCCAAGTGGGCACAAGGTTAAAGTCAGAACAAGTATCATTTTAGTTTCCTGTAACCTTTATACCAAATTACCAATAGACTTCATTCTTTTAGTTTTGGAGGCCAAAAGTCTGAAATCAGTATCCTTGGGCACAAACCAAGATGTCATCAGGGTCACACTTTCTTGGGAGGTCATTCCCTGCTCTCTCAGCTTCTGTGGCTGTGGGCATACCTTGGCTAGTGGCCACATCACTCTGATTTCCATCTTCATGTTCAAACTGCCTCCTCCTCTTTTGTTTCTCTTTCATCCACCTCTTTCTTCTAGGGATGCTTGCTATTATTTATGGCATTGAGGTCCACAGAGATAGTCCAGGATAATGGCCTCAGCTCAAAATCCCTAATTTAATCATGCCAGCAAAGACCCTTTCCCCAAATGGACATGTTTCTTTCTCTTCTCTCCCTACTCCTCCCTAATCTCTCCTTCTCCCTAATCTCAGGGGAAACAGGATTACCTTTCTTCCCCATTTTAGGCAGATTTATCTGTCCTTGAATACACACCCATCATAGAAATCCAGACTTTGGAGATGGTCCAAGATCTCAGTAATGACTACCTCTCAAATTAACAAGTGAATTACAAATCCGACAGAGAACACATGGAATGTAGCCTATGAGTCCCCTCTTTAAAAGCCCCCTGTTCCTGCTGATGGGCAGAATCACAGCCTCTGGGACAGGAGTTCCCTGTGTTTCTCCTTTGCTAGCAAAGGAATAAAGATTCTTTTTCCTTTTTCTTAAAAACAGTGTACTCATTACTGGATTGGCATTGAGGACAAGGACCAAGCTTTCGTCAACACTATTACTGAGCTATAACTGAGCCAAAGTATTTTTGACAATGGGGTATTAGGCCCAGATATTCTATCCTCTTCCTTTTGGCCTTTGTGACTGTGAAGGAGTTGATCTGTTAGGATCATGGATCTGTTAAGATCATGGCCCCCCTTCAACACCTGGGCATGTAGGAAGGGAGCAAAGCTCACCCCATTTTCCTTCTTAGCCTGACCTCTTTCCCCAAGATAAAATAGGCAGAAGATTGCTATAGGCTAAATACCATGCCCCACCCCCAACCTCCTCTACCACACCCCACCAAAGATATCCATATCCTAATCCCCAGGATCTATGGAGATGTTACCACATATGGCAAAGTCTTTGCAGGTGATTAAATTAATGATTTGGGCTGAGATTAGCCTGCTTTTTCCATGTGGGCCCCAAATGCCATTTCAGGAGTCTTTGGATGAAAGAGATGAGGGAAGGATTTGACATATATAGATAAAAAGGCAATGTCACCACGGAGGCAGAGACTGCAGTGACACAGCCAAAAGCCAAGGCAAGCTGATAGCCACCAGAAACTGGAAGATTCTCTGCTAGGCCCTGATGACATCTAGATTTCAGTCCAGTGTGACTGGTTTTGAACTTCTAGCCTCCAGAACCATGAGAGTACACGCTTCAGTTTTTTTTTTTTTGAGCCATCCAGTTTGTGGAAATTTGTTACAGCAGCAACAGGAAACTAGTTCCACCAAGACACCCTCTAGGAGATGATTCCTTTGGTCATCATAAGCCTCATGGGGCTAAAGTTGCTTCTCCTCGATTTGCTGACCCCTGGTTCTTTCTGCAGGGCTGGGAGAGGTCTAGAGGAGAGCGCCTACCTAGGGCCCTGACCATCAGGCAGAGTTTATTACATTGTCATACTGCTGTCCACCAGAGCTGTGGCAGGGTGCAGACAAGAGTCCTCTTATGGAGTGAGACAGCATGTCCTGCATGGGGTGGGCAGAGATGATCTGGCTGACAGCAGCCTGAGTCACTTTTCTTTGCTGACATTAAGGATCCTCAACCAAGTTTACTTGCATCTTCCCAGCCCTTTTGCTCAAGGGCAACAGCTTTCTGGAACAATTTTACTCCATGCACTGGGAACAAAGGAGAAACCAAATGCCTTGCTTGGGAGCAACCCATATGGAGGAGGCCAGGCAAGGCCCAGTGACAGGATAATTGCTTAAATATCTGCTTAAGGATAAAGGCAGAATCTACCTCCAGCTGGAGTTCAGGTTCCCACAGGTCAGGAAAACAAAGAGGGGAACGGGGGGGGGGGGGGGGGGGGGGGGGAATTAAAGAGGAATAGAAATGGAAATGATTAGGAAAGATTGCCACTACTTGAGGAGGCGGGAGGGGATGTTGGGACTTAACCCTTTGGAGATTGTGCAGGTGGGGTTTGGGCTCGCAGCCTTGCTTCTCAGAAAAGCTGGAGGCCTTAGCAGGCAGGCGAAATGCTCTGCTCTGAGGAAGCTCTTCAAGGCTGGAGACCTGGGCAGTGGGACATCGCCAGGGGGCTGGGCTTGCAGGGCAGTGTGGGCTGGGGCTGGCGTGGAGCAAGCACTGGAGGTGAGTCTACAGACAACAAATGCAGGTTCCAGGTGTTACCAGAATACGACATTTCTCTTCTGCCTCTGAGCCTTTTACTTTGGCTACTAATGTCCCATGAGGCTTCCTGGCTCTGTCCACCAGCACTCTGAAGTTTTTGTGTCCCCATGTACCTCTCTATCCACTCCCATAGCATTCTGGGTTTTCTTTGCAATCCTCAGGGTGAGATGAAGTATCCTGACCTTATCTCTTGTAGGAGACTAAATTCTCCACATTATAATGTTCCTGGAGCTCAGTGGGCATATTCAATGGGCATATGAAAATTCTCCAGAGAAATAGGACCAAGTGGAAAGAGAGATAGAGGCAGAGACAGACAGTTAGGCAGACAGGGGAGAGGAGATTTTAAGGAACTGGCTCACAACAACTGTAGCACCTAGAAAGCCCACGATTTTGTAGCTGCAGACTGGAAACTGAGGTAGAATTTCAATGTTGACATTTTGAGGCAGAATTCTTTCTTCTTCAGAAAAAAACTTAGTCTGTGCTTTGAAGGCCTTCAACTGACTTGATGAGGCCCACCCATATTATGGATAGTAATCCACTTTGCTCTAAAGCTACTAATTTAAATATTAATCTCATCTAAAAATAGTTTCAAAACAACCTCTGGATTAGTTTAACCCAACAAGTAGACACCATAGCTTAGCCAAGTTGACATGTAGAATTAACCCTACAGTAATGTTGCTGTTTAATTTCTTTTTTAAAAAAATATTTTTGTAGTTGTTGATAGACCTTTATTTTATTCATTTATTTATATGTGGTGCTGAGAATTGAACCCAGTGCCTCACACATGCCAGGCAAGCGCTCTACCACTGAGCCACAACCCCAGAGTCATTCATTTATTCCCTTCCTCCAAAAGAGAAAGTGTGTACCACCTGGGTGGATGCCTTAAGGGTGGGGCTCCATGGCATCTGCTTTGAATCCACCTTCCAGTAGGCTATGAGCTCATGGAGGCACCCACAGTGTGGATCCCTTGCACGTAGTAGGCACCCAATATTTGTTGGCTGCCTGAGCAGCTACTTGACAAAAGAAGCGATAAATTACTTGGATTTGGGTGTTCCTTTGGCTTTTAATTTCTTTTCGTTGGGGGTGTCACAAGACCCCCCCCTCCCCATGTGGATGCAGCTCATTTCTTTCTCTTCATCTCCCTGTCCTTCTGGATCCTGTTCCCCACCCCTTTTATTTGGCTAATGCTCTGTGCCTAATCACATTAGCCAGCACTGGCAGTATAGAGATGTTTGCAATCCAACCCAGGTCTGATTATGAGCTTCAGCAGCCCGAGGCTACTTTAAGAATGTGTTGATTGGTGGGGGGTGGGGATCCCCCAGAGGGGGCCAGTGTTGTTGGCTGGTAGAGACGCCCACATGTGTATCTGGGCACCACTGGGCCAGTTGGTTTTGGGTTCTCTCCTTGATCAGGCTCCTGGTGGGGTATTTATCCTGGCTGGGCGTCTAAGCCCTTCCTGATTGTATTAAGCCTCATGAAAGTGAAGCCCCAAACAATCCAGCTAGTGTGGCTAGTGCGGTAACCACAGCAAAGTGTGGCCTGTATTTCTTGTCATTCTCTGCACAAGCTCATTTCAACTTTCTCCCAACTCTGGAAGCATAAAGAAACAGCCACGTGTTTCTTTGCTTTGCAAGCATGACCTCATTTCCCTTGTCTAGGATATTAATTCAGAAATATTTATTAAGTGATTTTGGGATTGGGGGAGATTTTGAAAGCCTTCAGTTCAAATTCCATGAGGGGTGCATGGGTTTAAAGAAAATTACCTCCCTCTCCCTTTCCCGCCATTTTCTCAAAAGCACTCTGTGTTTTTCTTTAGAGTACATTGCTTTCTTGTCATTGTTTCCTTAATTATTTACATCATTCACTTGATGTCTGTCTTCTCTGCAGAATGGAACAATCTCCATCCTGCAGGTGCCCATACTGCCTTCTTCACTGCTGTGCAGGTAGGCACGGTAAGTTCTTGACCATCTACTGATTGCATTTTGGTGGGCAAAGATGTGACATCCTGCTGGGCACGGTGGTGCACGCCTTTAATTCCAGCGGCTCAGGAGGCTGAGGCAGGAGGATTGTGAGTTCAAAGCCAGCCTCAGCAAAAGTGAGGTGCTAAGCGATTCAGTGAGACCCTGTCTCTAAATAAAATACAAAATAGGGCTGGGGATGTAGTTCAGTGGTCAAGTGCCTCTGAGTTCAATCCCTGGTTACCACCAATCCCCTGCCCTCCTCTGACCCAAAAAAGACATCTCATTCTATTTGGAAGGTTTAATTATGTTTCTAGAAATTTTTATATAGCAAGGAAGAATATTCATGCAATTATATGACTGAAAACTGGATCCTTGGGGCCAAACCAAGAATCCTTGCTGTTTAGCTTTTTGAGGTGCCTTAAGAAGGTCTCTTCTAGTCTTTTTTGAGAGGATCTAAAACAAATTCACCTGAGTGCCCATCGCAAGGTCTGACCTGAGTTGGGCTTTGTAAGGAGTGTCTCCAGGGGAGTATATGCACCAGCACATCTCTGAGCTCGGGAGCTCTGGGAAAATCACACTTCCTGGGCTCACTCACCGCTTGGTTCCACCAGTGTGTAGATGGCCCACATAGATGTCATACGGCTTTCAGCACAATATTTGCCAGGTTTTAGCCTTAGTCTGGTCATCTATAACAAAGAATGATAACATTCCTTATCTCATAGACTTGTTTGAGATTAAATAAAGTGCTGCCTAGCTCAGTGTAAATTCAATAAATATAAGTTATAATTATTATTTCCATCAATATGTAATAGCAATGTTTTCTTTCCGTGTTTGGTTAAATGAGAGAGAGAGAGAGAGAGAGAGAGAGAGAGAGAGAGAGAGATTGATTTGTAAGAGGAGGGAAAGCACATAGCTTCATGGAAATGCAAGTGGGTCTTGATGGGAGTGGAATGAGACTGGCAGCCCAGACACAGCACTTTAAGGGGGAAGAGACAGAGGGAGCAGTATGGAGAAGACCGGCTGTACTACTGTCACTGGGGTATGTTAGCAAGGCATTAGAATGACAGAATTAAAACGTGGAAGATGCAGTCAGCCACCAACTAGGATCATCTAATGGAGTTGACTCATTTGGCATCTGGGTGCTTCCAGCCGTGTTTGCCTGGCATCTGCACAACTGGTCATGTCCATCATCCAAAAGTTCAGTCCAACTCACATCAGGGAGGGCTGGTGGTGGCTTGCCTGTGTGAGGCCCAAACTCCAAATCCTCCTCTGGCCCGGCCAGCTCTTGGGACTGGGCAGTTCTGATAGCAGCATTTGCCAATCACCTTGTGACAGTTATCAGGGTCAGAAATTGCATTGCCCTGAAATTATGAGCTAACCTCAAAACATTTTTGATTTCAGAATATGTTTTATGGTAAGACAGACCTGATCAGAAAGTGTATTTTCTTGCCACTCAGAGCAAACACAAATGACTTGCCTTGGAGCTGCAGGGGTGCCAATCTATCGTCTGTCCCCACCCGGATTCATTCCGTAGAGTGGAATTGAAATGTCCTGTTGGAAGTCAGAACCAGGCTGGCTTGCTCCTTCTCTCTCCTTGGCCCATGGTGGAGTTTCTGGTCAACCTGGAATTGGTCTTATTCTTTTTAATTCCTTTGAAATGAAGGACTCGGTTTTCATTGGCTGAGTGTATGGTACCATGATATTAAAAAGCAAATATATTCCAGCTATTACTGTAAAGTTTTTTCTGTCTCAAAGAACTTTTCATGTCAGTTGGGTCATTTGATCTTTTCAGCAACCCTGTGAGGTAAGTCAGGAGGATAAGTAGATTATCAATTTCTTTGCACATGGAGGCCCAAGGAGAGAGAGGAAGTGATTACTTATCTAAAGTCATCCAGCAGCAAACAGGCAACAGTCGTAGCTAATACATAGCAGTTATCATGTACCAGGCACTATTAAAATTATTCATTTAATCTTCATAGTGACCCAGTGAAAAAGGCACTATTATCCCCATTACACAGGTAAAAAAGCCCATGACATAAACTGCTCAGCCTGGTTAGTGGTGGAGCTGAGAGAACTCAGGGGTCTATCTCCAGAGTCCCGGAAGTAGCCGCCATGAGATCCTGGACCATTTACCGCCTCCCTTCCTGGGATGTCCTGATCTTAGATGGACAAGGGTTTTTCTAAAATGTGATAAGACCAGAGATTTAGAAAAAAACGTGTTTGTCTATTTTAAAGCTAGATTACTAGCTGGAGAAGAAAAATAGGAACCACCTTCAAAATGAGAATGGAAGGACACATGGATATGCCCGAGGAGGGGACACTTGAAATGGTGGTCTCATGCCTTTGGTGGTGGCCATGACTCCTGTTGGCTCTCTGCTTTGTGACAAGTTTTTTGTTGTCGTTGAGGTAGGAGGAGGCCTATCTAGACTGAAGTCTCCCTGGGGGAGGGGGCAGGACTAGTTGTACTTTCTTCTGAGTGACCCTCAGAGAACCCTTGGCAGCCTCTGGTTTTGAGATCCAGTGGGGGAGGAATTTTAAGCCCAGGAGTGAGCCTGCTTTTCTGGTGATTCCCCCCTCCCCCAGGATTTGTGGGATGTAGAAATCAAGGGGAACCCGTTTACATCTAAATAGGCGAAGACCTTGACTTTGTATAACCAGGGATCAAGAAGGCAATTTGGGGGTTACTCTGAGAGAAGGAGAATGTGCTGAGAAGGAGGTAGCTGTGTTTGGGTTCTGTGGCTACCACATTTTGTTGTTGTTGTTGATTAAAATAATTCGTTATATAATAAGGAGGAAAGATATTATTTCCTCAGTAGCAGAATTCCTCCCATGGTGGAGGCTACTTTTGATTGGATGGGAATGAGGTGGGGAACTGGAGGGAATTTTCAGGGCTCTAAAATGCTCAGCAGTGGGTTTCTTGTCTGACTTTTCCTGCAGGTGGGATAACTGACTCAGAGGCTCCATGGGGGTCTCACCAGGGCTTCCGGTAGGGTGTCTAATTTGCTTCCTGCCCTGAGTTATTATATAATCATACTATGTTGTCAAACCTTGGAGAGTAGGAGAGAATCAGGCAAGTGAGAGAGGCCCAAATTCCCTGGGCACTTCTATTTAACGTGATTTTTTTATGACCTTTGGCGTGAGTATTAACCCGAGAAGGCTAACTTTGTCATGACAAGCATGTGTGCATGGGGTGGGCGGGATCAGAGGGGTGACATTAGACATTTATTATAGTGCACATGATGCCAAAGCAGACAATTGAATAATGAAGCATTTGCCCAGCTTGTTGATTTGACATCTTTAGACAAATATATTGTGTTGCCAAAGAAAACTTTGCTGTTGAAATTCAGAACTAATAATCATATGGCTATGGCGTGTAACAAATATTTTGTGTGTCTGTACATATAAGGACTCTTCCTTATGTTTGTATGTTGACCTTTGGAGGGTAATAATTAACACTGCTATATTTGTTTGATTTTTATTGATCTAAAAGTTATATACTTAATATAGCAAAAATATAAATTAGATTTAAGAAAACAAGAAGAAAAATCTCCAGCAATCCCACCATTTTGATATCCGGACTTTTTCCATGCTTGAGGTTTTTCCATTTTGCCTTTGACTGATGTCCCTTTCCCTTGTCAGAATCCTAGCTATGCAGACTTCCAATGGAGCCACCAACATTACAGATTGGAAACAACCCCAGGGCAGACCACACCATGGGCATCTGGTGTGCTGTCCTTGCTCTGCAGGCGGGACGGCAGAAGTCCAGAGAGGTGGAGGGACAGAACTTAGGGGCAGTGGACTGGTGCTTTCTGACGACTTTACCATGTTTCTAGAACTTAGTCCTGATACTCACCACAACACCCCACATGCTTCAACTTGGCTCTTAATATATATATGGATCCACATGCATGGATTGTGTGTGTGTATGAATATAGTTTTTTATTCACAAACATGTATTCCTAATATGTGGAGAATCTTAACTGCAGCAAACTCCAGTTTCATAAACAATTAAATAAATCAAAAATAATAGAAACAAATACTCTGGGACTAATGGAATTTGACACTTTTCACATAACATTTTTCTTTTCTAAGTCTCCTCAAAAAGCTTTTTCTGGGTTTGACACTGCAGACTGTTGGGTTACTTATGACAGAATGTCACTACCTAGCAATGTGGATACCTCAGTGACACTGGGAGATGAAGTCCAGAGGAGGTGAAAACCGGGGTAAGGCCCTTCCTAGTATGAGCTTATTACAATGGATGATTGTTTTTCTCACAAACAAAACTGAACTCTATATATTCCATTAAATGGGAAACTACAAGTTTGTTTATTCATTTATTTGGCCCTAAGTGGTAATAAAGATTGATTCCCCAGGGGAGAGGGGACCTTCTCCCCAACCCTCAGATCATTAACATTAGCCTTTAGCAGAGGTGTATGGAAATACTTACCACCTTGAAATGTTTTCATACATCTAGATTAAAGCCTTCTCTTTTTTAACGTGTATGTTAGGCAAACTTCAACAAATGAATAATAACTGTAGAGAATAAAAGAGAATAAAAATCTCTAACCAGATTCACTTAGAAGATAGATTTGTGATATTTTGGGGGCAGGTACTTTTTTCCCCAAGATTGTAAATAGATTTCGGTAGTTAAAAATTTATGCCAAAGGCAAATTCTTTTTTCTGATTAAAAGAATACTGTTTATCATTGTAGTGAAAGATACCCTTTTGAACTGGATGTGGAGATACACACCTTATTACCCCAGCTACTTGGGAGGCTGAGGCAGGAGGATCACAAATTTGAGGCCAGCCTCAGAAATTCAATGAGACCCTGACAAATTTTAAAAAAGGGCTGTGGATGTGTAGGTCAATAGTACAGCATTCCTGGGTTTGATCACAAGTATTAAAATTTGTTTTAAAAAGCCCTTTTGGATTTCCCAATTCAGAAAGAATAATGTACACTGGCACACTCTGTCATAAAAGTAGGTGCTTAATAAGTATTTCTGAAGTGAGTAGATTTCTTCATTTGATTTCTTTACTTTTTGATCTGTTTCCCTCTGTTGATACTCTCCAGAAATAGGTCTTCCATGCAGTTTGTATCTGTCAGAGGAAAGAGGTTATACTGCAGTAACAACCACCCCCAACAGCTCTGACTTCACGCTCATGTGGCACACATGCTGTGGGCCAGCAGGGAGGCTACTCAGCACGGTCACAGGAGGACTGAAGCAGATGGAGTCTCAGTTTCAACCTGTCCTTCTGAATTGTGGCTTTAAAGGGAAAGGACATAACACATCGTGTTGGCTCTTGAATCTTCCATGCTGAACACATGCTCATCATCTGCTGTCTTGACCAAGATAAGACACACACCCATACCTAAAGTTCAGTCCTACCATGTTGTCTGGACAGAGAAAACCCAGAATAAATGGGAATAGCCCTGATTACTACACCATATTTATGCAATAATAATGGTAATTCTGTTGGACTTGTTTTCTGAAGAATTTAAAGTGATTTTAGAGTGTATAACAATTGCACACTAAAAAGGAATAGGAAGGTTTCTGGTCCTCCTGTCCTAGAAGACATAAAAGAACATAAAGAGGGAGAATTAGTGGCCTTCTGGAGGTCATAGGTGACACTCAGGTCCCCAGGTTCCCAATGTGCACCTTCTCCTTAGTTTTTTCAGGAATAACCTTTTTTTAAAAATATATATATGTATATTTTATTTTTTTATTTAAGCATCTTGAATACAAGTCTTCATGAGATGACCTGCTAGAGTTTGCAGCTTCAGTACATTTTGGAATTATCTTTCTTAGAGTAATTCTAGGAGGCTATGTTGTAGTGGATAAAAATAAAGTGTGTATTAAAGTCAGGAATATCTGTATTTGAATTCTAGTTTTATTTCCCCCCCCCCCCCCCATGTGTGGCTTCTAGGAAGTCACTTCATCTCTCTCAGATCCAGTGTTCAGGATAGTATGTCCTCCTTACAGGCTGTGGTGATGGGTAGAAAAGGTCATGAAATGTGTTGCAGAGATGGGGACCCAGGAGCAGTTAGGTCTGGAATATTGGGGTACTGTTACCAAGTGAGGCTGATACTGTTCCAAGATGAACAATTTGATTTTTTTGCTAAAATATCTTTAAATTCCATGTGTTCTGTTACGTTCCTCCATGCATTTCACCATACACCCATACATTTCAGACATCTTTGCTTTTCCTTCTCCTTCTTTCTCCTTAGATTGATTTTAGGGAAACCCTGGTGGTTATGACATGGACAAGTAGATATCAAGAAATTACTCAGGTCAGGCAGCCACTTTCAGAAATGGCTTCATCCTGGTTCCAAAAGACCTTTGGATACTGGGTCAGGCAGCCTGTGTTCGTCAGTTTGTCATTGCTGTGACCAAAACACCTGACAAGAACAACTCAGAGAAGGAAAGGTTTATTTGTGGCTCATGATTTTAGAGGATTCAGTACCTGGTTGGCCAGCTTTATTGTCTAGGATCTGAGGTGAAGAAGACCATCATGGTAGAACTACCTGGTGGAGGAGCACTGCTCAGCTCATGTGAGAGGGAGAGAGAGAGAGAGAGAGAGAGAGAGAGAGAGAGAGAGAGAGAGAGAGAGAGAGAGAGAGAACATGCAGAAGAGAGGAAAGGACTGGGGGCAGGTAAACTTTTTTCCAGGCCACATCCCCAAGGACCTACTTCCTTCAGCTAGGTCTTACCTCCTAGTAGTCCATTCAGCCATCAATCCAACACATGGATGAATCCATTGATGAGGTCAGAGCCGTTAAGATCCAATCATTGCCTAAAAGTCCCACCTCTGTGCACATGAGACTTTGGAGGACATCTCAGATCAAAACCATCACAGAGCCCATCTCTCTGTTACTTGTGGGGAAACTCTTCTTACAAAGAGGAGTCTCATCCCTGAGCTGAATTTCTTGTTCAAAAGCATCACTCTGCTCCTGGAAGACAGTTTGGCCTTGCTCTCCTCACTTAATGGGAAGCCAGCCTTTGCCATCTTCATCCATTGTGGATCCCCTGTTTCAGAGTCATTGCTGGGGTGTCTTATAGTTCTGACTTCACTCAGTCTCTTCATCTCACTTTCAAGGTGAATGACAGATTGAGATTCCTTGGACCTAAATCAGAGGGCTTGTGGAAAAAAGAAACCAAAACATCATTTGGTTCGACAGTTGCTTCAGTAAATAGCTACTGACCAGGAATTCACTACTTGTTTTGACTAATATAAGCCAACTAGAGAAAACCCAAACAGGTTTATGAGCGTAGATATCATCTCAGTTTTTTTAAAGGTCCACAAATAAAATCTGATCTTTAAAAGTGTGAACCTATTAATAAACAGACATATATGTTCCAACAAAATTTGCAATGTACAAATTCCAAATTAGTTAAAACTGCATTTCTTAGAATTTTTTTTTTTAAATAAATGCCTCTTTCCTGAACTCTAACTGGCCCCGTGTCTTTCTCTTCCTCTTCTTGCAATGCTGAAATGGGCTTCTGTATTAGCAAAGTCAGATCAAAACTGGGAAAGTCAAGGATGCTTCCCTTTGATCGGCTTGAATAAAAGATAACATAATCTTTGCTCAACACCCCTTCTCCCCTTTTTTGGTAATATATGAAGGAGAGGAAAAAAAAAGAAAGAAAAACAACTTTCCAAACAGAACTTTATGGCTGGAGACAATCTGGCTGCTGGAATAAACAGCCTACTCCCTCCCTTCCCATTCCATCACGGGGCTCCGTCCTGGGAAGCCCGAGGCTGCCCGCAATAGTTCTTGGTCGGCAGCAGGGAAGTCTGCCAACGTCCTATCAGGCTTGTTTCTTAAGCAAAGTTGTATAAGTTAACAGGTTTTATTGTTGGGGGTAATCTGGGCTGTTCTTACAGGAGGAAGGGACCAGGCCCCCAGAGTGTTTGCCAGCAACACAGTCCTTGGCTTTACTCATTCCCTCTCCTCATTAATTTGTGTGAGCTCAGCTCGGATAACAAACGGTGGGGCAGGGGGATCCTATTCAGCCAGGCCTGGCCCCTGTATGGCCTGTGAGCTAATTGCTCTAATTGAGTGGGAGGGACTGCTTTCCTCGGGATTCCAGTCCCTTCCTGGCCTTGTTTGGAGAGGAATGAATGGAGGCCCACTTCAGCTCCTGCTGGCACCAACCGGCAGACCCTGGGATCCACTAGGCGGGATCCACATCTCAGACAACTCTTTCAAGAGGGGACTCTGGGTCCTTCTTTGTGTGACAGTGAAGTATTCCTTTCTTGCTCACTCAGGGCTTTGCTTGCTTGCTTTCTCTTGCCTTTTGGGTTGAGAAATGCTGTGCTGTAATTTATATCTGAGAGATGGCATTAGAAATGTGTTAGCGTGCCGCTCCAGATGGACAGATCATTTACAACTAGCACAATATATTATCAATGCACTCACTGTTCTTTAGGACCCGCTATATAATAGACATGTAACGAAGCATATGAAACATGGATTTCATTTCTAAGCCCCCGACAGGGGAACCTGATTTCGGGGAAGAAAAGCCACCCCAGGTGAGGAGCAAAGGGTGGGGGTTTGGGGTGGGGGGGACAGGGAAAGGGTCTGTCTCTTTAAGACCGACTAGGAGGAAAAGCAAAAGTCATCAACTCTGAAAGTAACAAATGAGAGCCCAGAGCTGTGGAGCTAATGTGCAAACTTGTTTCTGTCCTCTATGGCGCCATCATTTATTCAGGAGGTAGAAGCAGAAGACGGGGACTTGCATTTGCTTGATACTCAATTATACATTAGTGTACATCACTTGGCAATCTGTTCATATCAATTTAATTGGATTTTAATATTGCCTCTGATCTTGTTGTCCAATTAACAGTACTGGCTGGCAATAAAGCAGAACCACACACTATGTAACACCTTTGATCCCTGCCATATGGAGCTCTTCCATTGATTACCACATTTTCAAAAAATTTCACTCTCTCAATATGGGCTGTGATAAATGGGAGAAAAAGCACATCCCTGATGTGATAAAAATTTCACTTCAACTCGCAACTTCATTTATTTTGTTGACATTCGGCTCTGATTAAGAACAATAAAAAAATCATGCCCTGAATATCATATGCAAATACAACCCTGGGCATGAATCTAATCATGCCATGGGAGCATTACCATGACTAGCCTGGCATCGGCTCAATTTTTTTTAAAGTGACAGCATACACTTCTGGGCTGGCTGTGCAAAGTAGTCGCCACCGCTCCATCATTTAATAAACATCTGATGTTTCCGTTCCCACCAAGGCATGGAGAAAGCATTTGAATTTCTGCCTGTTATTAGGAGGCCCCGGGTGTTCAGGTGATGTCTGGCATTGACCCTCCCTTGATCCCTATCCCTCTGCCCCATGCTCCTGGAAAATCAGGCAGCTGGGAGCTGGGACAGGGTGGGATTCCTTTGTGAACCGCCCCCCTCCTTCCTCCTCCTCTTGGGGCGGTCCCTCAGAATGGGTGGGGGTGGAGTTTGGGTTTGGAAGGGGCTGCAATGCCAAGGACACGGGACCTGCCCGCTCTAGGAAGCTTATGAATGTGTGTGTGCTCCAGCTTCCTGTTTGCCTCTTGGAGTTATGCAAGCAATTATGGCTTAATGCCCTGGAGACACTCCCAAATGACAGGATTAACCCCCAAGGGAAACAGGCTTCTGTTGTGAAGGATTACATCAATGTTCTAAAAAGCCCTTCCACAACTCAGAGGAATCGCTGATCCTTTTCATGCCTCGACAAGAAGGTTGCCAGTGGCCAGAGCTGGGAAATGCTGGAGAGAGGCCCCTTTTGGGATCCCACAGGCTCTACTTGCACCCTTTCCAGCTCTCTGGAACAGACTGCCCCCACCCCACCAGTCAGCTCTAGGGCTCTGCTTCTGGGTTCCACCCAGGTATTGCTAGGGAGCTGGACTCCCACCCACCCCAGCACTCTCATGGGGACTTGGGAGATAGCATTTGACAGGGTGACCATGCCCAATGGCAGGGGGGGGTTCCTGTGGTGTGGCAGCCAGGGCTCACCTGGAATCCTGGATAACTTTGGAATGTGGGAGGAGGGCCAAGGCTGTCGGTTACACATGGCATAAATTATTTCTTGACCATTAGCAGTGTTTCTGCCTCATAACTGTTCTTCAGGCATATTAAATCAGTGAGAAGGAAGAGCATGCTAGGACATCTGGGGCTGCCAGATAATTCAGTTAATTTCTATTCCCTTGAACCTGGAGGTGTTAATTTGGAAGCACAACAGAAGAGTCTGAAGAATGCTAATACGTCATTTGAATGATTAATGCAATCAGGGGGATTGGGGGGACCTCTGTTTACTCTTTAATTTTGACATGGCACAGCAAGGAAGAGAGTGGCTAATTTTCCAAAGTTAAGGACAAGTTGGTTTCATTTCAGTCACGTGGCTTTCGACGAGGGTTTGGGGAGCTGGGTGACTCAGAAGGGCTGTATTGGGCAACGGGGGCCAGTTTTGCTCCTATAATGGCCACAGCCAGGAAAACAAATGAAATTGTTTGTGATCTGAGGAGCTCTGTCCTCCAGGGTGAGGAGGCTCTCAGAAGCTGCTGGGAATGGCAAACAGGAGGAAAAAAAAAAAAAGAAGAAGAAAGAAAGGCAACAAAAGAGCTTGGAAAAACATCGCTGAAAATAGGTGATAGCCTTGTAACGTACATGTATTTTTATCTGACATTTCCAAATTGAGTGGCTTTCGTTAAAAGAAGGAAAGTATTTCCAAATTTATTTAAATGGAACCTTATTAGGGAAAGCTGAGGACTGAGCAACTATTTAAAAATATATTTTGAGGAGAGACGCAGAGGAAGGCATTTAATTCTTAGCAGACTGTGGGCATTTTAAAGAAGTCTTGAGTCTATTTATTGCGCTGCCTCTGATTAGAGGCAGCTATGACTGTGATAACAGGAAATTTCAAAGGGCACTTCCCCCCACCAGCCAGCCACTGTAGTATCTCTTTTTTTAAAACAAAGAAGGTATTGTGAGAGTGAAAGGGATTTGGCCCCAAGCACTAAACAAATTCTAGAGAGCAGAAAAAACCCTGTAATTATGTTAATAGTAAATTAATGTTTTTGCAATTTACCCATATCACCTCAGAATAGGTGTTGTTCAAAAGTACCTACTGGAAATATTCGGCAGACATGCTGGAGAAGGGATGAAGTCAAAATGTTTAGTTCCTCATATAAAGCCTCCTGTTTAATCTACAAATGGAGCATTCCTCTACCAGAAATACCTGTTTTCCTGAGGTGCCATCCGGACAGAGCTTATAGAGGAGGGGCCAGGTTTCCTGAGTTCTCTAGAAACCCTAGTTGGGGTTTCCTTGTCTGTAAAAGACCGGGCTGTGCTCTCTGGGGTCTCAGGTCCACCCATCTCTGAATTCTTTGACTCTGTGATTAGCCCAGGCTTCTTGGGTTCTGTCACACATGGGCTTTTTGTCTGGGGTGGCCCATGTGGTCTCAGTTCAGAGAGAGAGCTGAGTGGAACAGACCTTAATTTTGATTCTCATGGAAAGGTTTCTTAGGATATATGAAGTTCTTGGCCCAAACCCAGTGCACAGATTAAATAAACATCTACCCCAAAGGAATTATACACACTCATCCTTCTGTATCTTTGGGTTCTGTATCCTCAGATTCAACCAACCTCAGACTGAAAATACTTGGGTGGAAAAAAAGCCAGTTTTGTTTCTGCTGAGCATGGCCAGATTTTTTTTTTATTTGTTTGTTTCTTCTTACCATTATTTCCCCAACAATGCAGCATAACAACTATTTACATATCGTTTACATGGGTACCCTATGTTATCTAGAGATAATTTAAAGTATACAGGAGCATGCATGTAGATTTTATGCAAATATCACACTATTTTATATAAGAGACCTGCGCGTCTAGGTGGAGGGGGAGTGGATACTGAAGAATAACTACGACAGGAGCTATATTAGGTCCTTTCTAGAATACAAGATTTTTCTCAATTTTCAAAACAACCCTGAGAGTAGGAGTTATTATCCATATTTTTTTTAAATGAAGAAATGGATGTTGAAGAAGTAACTTGCCTAGGCCTGAGCTGGGAGCAGCCATGTTTTCTGACCAGACTTCCATCTTTTTTAAGCATGTCAGAGCCTTCCCAGGCACAGTTCTAAGGTAGACAGGTTTCCTTGGTACTATGTGCTCCCTCTGTTCATTTTACCTCCTTCATTGATGTTCCTTCTTGTCTTCAATATTTGTTTCTTCATGCTGGATGCTTTCCTCAAAACCTATTCTCCGAAGAAGTTCTTCTGTCAGTCATATATTCTTTGGTATGAAATTAAACCCAGTCAGAAACTGCTAGTTCTTTTTTATCTGACGTTTCTTGATTAATTCTCAAAGGATCCCAGTATTTAAAATTTTATAGCTAATAATGGAATAAAATATTTGACCTGCCTTTTAAAGTGGCTGAGGCATTAATGAGTAGGAGCAATTAGGGCAGATTTGCCTTAATATTTCAAGTAAAGTAAATGTTGGCTTTTTTTTTTTTTTCCATCTACCAGCTAGAGGCACTGTGTAAACCAGCATTTCTGATAAACCTTATTATGAGTAATGGAAATTGTTATAAATAAAGCACTGAATCAGGAGTAGGGAAACCTGGGTTTCAATCCCTTGTCATTAAAATGAGTATTTTTGGCGCATTGGGATTGGAAACAAAAGGCTTGGCTCATAGCATTACTCTCTCTACCTCCTCATCCATAATAGTTTACCATCAGTTACTCTTGGGGCTCTTTCTGATAAGCCTGGGTGCTGTTTTGGTATCTGTTTTGTTCACTCTCCAAGCAGCCATTATTTATCATTTGCAGTTGGTACTCAGTATGAAATCTATTGTTATCCAAGGGCTAGATGGTGTCTAACATTTCTTCTAAACATCTGTGAGACCTTAAGTCTAAGAATGCTACTAGCCCATGGTTCCCAAGCCTGTCTGTTTATAAGCAATGAAGTATCATAAATATATTTCTTTGGTTAGATTTTCTAGGAGTGAAGCTTGGGAACTGGTCTTATTATAAAGCTCCTCTGGTGATTGTAATGTAGCCAAACTATGGACTAGCATTTGGGCACTGCTGCTTTAGATTATGTGATCTAGAGTTATGCTTGTTTTAATAATGAGAATTTATAAGCTGAAACCATTGCCATTTCTATAGTAGCTATACGAATTGACTTTTAATTGGCTACAAACTTTTGGTGACTTTTTACTTCTATTTTTTACTATTTCTTCCTCAAGCTCTTGGAGAGTACTATGGAAAATTGCCCAACACAGAAGAGTGCATAGAGCCCTGTTCTGATTGGGTTCAAATATTGTCATAGGAGCTTATCAGCTAAGTAGACTTGAGCAAGTCATTTAATATAGGCAAATAATTTAACCTTATCTTCTATAAAACCAAGGTCAGACTACCTACCTTGGTAGAGTTGTTGAGGCTCCCAGATTCTATTATTTTGACTTGATTTTACGTAGAATAGTTAATGAACACCTGTCACGGACCAGCTGGCATAAAATCAAGTGATGAGGCAAGAGGAATATATAGACTATGGTTTTGAAAGTCATTTAAACCAGTGGTTTCCTTTTCTCGCCATGATCCTCATGTTACAGTTAGGCACATGTGTATATGCAGACAAGGAAACAAAAGTTTTACAAAACAATATTTATTGTCACTGCATGTAATGCACTTTGAAAATTTCCATTCCGTACCATGACCTCTATCTTAATTTTATGAGCCACTAAACACATCATTACCTGACTAGACTCCTCTCCAATTCTTCTGTCAATACCCCACAACATGACCATTCAATCTCTGCATGTATACCTCCAGCAATATGGAACTCTTAGAAGCCAAGAAAAATATTTCTCAACTTGCTCTAACTAATATTAATTGAGGATCAACTGTTAGCAAAGTGTTAAATTACCTTTATATTGCACGTTTTATCCAAAGGCCTATAGACCTATTTATTGGGAATGCTGATTTGGTTTCCTCAGCTCTCCTGGATCTACCTTGGCACTGTTTTCTATTATAAACCAGGAAGTCTTCATTCCTATTAAAACTCAGCTGTTTGGTGACTCAGTGTTGATAAGCTAATTGCTACTGAGAGGTTCTTCGATGATAGTGACAGAGGTTGCCTTGTATTTTAGGAGTCACCTTCAGAGACAAAAGCAAGGAATTTTTTGTTTGATGACATTAGTAAAGAAAGAATTTTGATCATGACAGAACTTTGAAACTGCTTAAAATGAGGAACTAGCTCAAAGAGTCAGAACTAGGGAACTTGGACTAAGAACGTAGACTGAATATTGATTGGATTTGAGGACTGTCCCATCACAGTTTCACTGAACATACCAAAGAGTAAATGGTACTTTCATGAGGCATTTATTTTCAACTGGAGAGTAGGTGAGAGGACAGTTCACCTATGCATTTTGAGGCATGATTAAGAATTAAGTCCTTGGGCCAGGTGTTGGTGGTACACATCTATAATCCCCATGGCTCAGGAGGCTGAGGCAGGAGGATCACAAGTTAAAAGCAGACCTCAGCTACTAAGTAAGGCCCTCAGCAGTTTACTGAGACCCTGTCTCAAAATAAAAAATAAAAAGGGGCTGGGGATGTGGCTCAGTGGTGAAGCACCTATGGGTTCAATCTCTGGTACTGAGAAAAAAAAAAAGAATTACGTCCTTGAGTTCTTGAATGAGGACTACGTTAAAAATAACCATATAATTTATGTTTGAGGCAATGACGACATATTTGTCAGTTGTACAGGGAAAGCACCATGTCTGAAACTCAGATTTGTGTCAAGTGAACACCAGGGTTGCATTTCTTCATACTGGTTAAATTGATGATTAGTTGAATTATTTATGTTGTCATTTAAACTGTGATCCAAAATAATTTCTCAGTTTTAAAATCAAATATAAGTTTGCTGATTTCATTTAGGTGTTCTTCTTAAACCTTTAGAAGGTTTATGATAGGTACCTGTACTGAGAGTGGAATGTGATGGTCCACAAGATTGACTCCTTAATTCTGCAGTGATGTTGCACTATCTGAGGATAAATGGAGAAGGAAAAGAGAAACACACAGACAAAAACACATTCATATAAAGTGCAAAAGGGAAATGGCAGAAAGTGAGAAAATGGATAGGAACAATGCCATGAGAGACAGGGAACCTAGAGATTTAACTACGCTACCCTCCAACAAACATGGACATATTAGACCACTACATAATATATTTAAGTAGAAATACGGTAATAATAAAAGGAGTTCTGATTGAAGAATCAACTAGTAGTGTGACTTTAGGCAAGTTAATTGACCTCTTTGAGCTAGTTTCCTCACTTAGAAAATAAAAGGGGTTGGGCTAGAAGATTTCTAAGTTCTTTCTGCAGCTCAGAAATGCTATTATTCAAGGAATTTATACAAGTTACACATCAGTGAAACATCACAATGGTTTCTAAGCAATGCCTTCTAAATTCATGTATTTATCCATTCAACAAATACTGAATACACGCCTACTAGCATCTTAGCTCCTCAAAAAAAAAAAAAAAATGATGCTAGTTCCTCAGCTGTGCTCAGTACGCTTGGCTTCCATACTTTCTGAGCTTCATCAAAGCCCAGGCCACAGCAGGCTGAGGATAGATTCTGTCACAGGAAGGAGGCAGGGTAGTTTCAGGAGTTAATGCCCAGCCTACTCCAGGCCACAGACCTCTCACTTCCTTCTTCAGAGAAACAGTATCCATAAAGCACTTTCTTGCTGACTTCTGTGGGGCATCTGGAGACTGGTGGGTGTGAGGGAGGAGCCAAGGAAGGCACAGGCAGGTCAGCCAGCCATCTGCATTGAAAGAAAACGATGATATTGACACACACTGCTCCTACCAATATAGGACATGAGAATCTTATGTTGTACCCAACTCCTACTGGGTGTCAAGGGTCAGAGATAAAGAGAGAAGAACCTGGTGGTGGTGGGAAAAACACTTTTAAGGCATAAAATAATATGGATCTATACTGAAGGGAATGCTGATAAAATAAATGAGAAATTGTGTCATAAAATACTTTAACAAAATGAATGAACAAACAAACAAACAAAAATAAATAAAAATAAGGAAAGAGAAAGATCACATAAGACCCGGTGAATTGGAGTTCCTTCTCACTGATTGTGCCTCTATATTTTAGGATACTTTTCTGTAAAAGTCTATACATTTTGACAAATGCATGACGTTATGCATCCACTATTACTGTATTATAATAATGTATTGTACAGATTAATGACCATAAAAATTTCCCTGTGCTTCCCTTAGCTCTCTCCCCTTCTCTGGAACCTCTGGCAATCACTGATCTTAGCTGTCTCCGTAGGTTTGCCTTTTTCAGAAGGCGGTATAATTGAAATTATCTAGTATGTAGCCTTTTAGGTCTGGCTTCTTACCCTTAACATATGTACCCAGGGTTTATCAATGTACTTATGTGTCTTAAAAGCTCATTTTTTGTATACTGTTTCATTGAGATGTACACAGTTTATTCATTTACCTATTAAGGATATCTTGGTTGCTTCCATATTTTTGGTCATTATGAATAAAACTTTGATAACACGTAGGTGAAAGTTTTGGTGCGGGCTTAAGTTTTCTATCAGTTCTAAAATATCTAGGAACATAATTGCTGGATTGTATAGTAAGGTTTGTTAGAAATTATCCAATCATCTTCCATGTGGCTGTACCTCTTTTGCATTCCCATCAGCAATGAATGATCATATTTATGATTTCATATAGCCCGAATTGGTATTGTCTTTCTTTTCTCTTAATTTTGTCCATTCTAATCTTATGTATTAGAATATATAATTGGAATCCTATATAATTTCAACCATAGACCTTATTAAAAAGGCAAACTTATTCTGGTATCTTATTGTTGCTTTAATATGTAATTCTCTAATGACACATGATGTTAAAATTTTTTCACATGCTTTCTTGGTCATTTTATATCTTCTCTTTGTGAGGCATCTATTTCATACTTTTGGTGTCATTGTAAATAGTATATTTTAAAGAATTGCAATACTAATTATTCTTTGCTGGAATAGAGGAAAGCAATTGAGTTTTGAACATTTTTCTTGCATTGCTTATATAGCAACCTTGCTACGATCATTATTAGTTTCAGAATTTATTTTTTTTTTGCTGTTGTTGATGATTTATTGGTATTCTCTGTTGGCAATCATACCCTCTTAGAACAAAAACAATTTATGTTTTCCTTTCCCATTCTGTATAACATTTACTTTCTTTCCTTTTATTATTGTACTATCTAGGACTCCCAGTACAATAATGTATAGAAAGGTGACAGGATACATCTTTGTCTTGTTTCTGATCTAAGCAGGGAAATATCTAGTTCCTTGCCATTGCATGTGATATTAGCTATTTGTTTTGTGTGTGTGTGTGTGTGTTATCAAGTTGAGAAAATTTGTATTTTACTTTGCTAGTAGTTTTAATTATGAATGGGCCTTGTATTTCATCAAGTTCTTTCTCTGCATCTACTGATATGATCACGTAAGTTTTCTTCTTTTGTTTGCTAATGTGGAGTATTTTATTAATTGATTTTCACTTATTGAAGCAGACTTGCATATCTGGAATAAGTTCCACTTGGTTGTGGAATATTATTATTTTTAATATATTGTTGGGTTTTGTTTGTTAATATTTTAAGAATTTTTATACGTAAGTTCATGAAAGATATAGATCTATAGTTTTTTCTTGTAATGACTTTATCTGGTTTTGGTATTAGAATAATACTGGTTTTCTAGAATGAACTAGGACATTTTCCTTCTAATTTAATTTTCTGAAGAGATTGTGGAGAATTGGTATAATTTCTTCTTCACCTGTTTGGTACAGTTCAGCAATGAAATCGTCTAGGTCTTGTGCTTTCTTTTTTTCTTTTGGAGGGGGGGAAAGATTTTTAACAATTTCTTTAATAAATACAGGCCTATTCTGATTATCTTTTCCTCTTCATGTGGCTTTTGTTAGCTTGTGTCTTTCAAGCTAACAAAAACCACGTGGTTGATTTTTATCTAAATTATAGAATTATAGATTTTGTTGGCATAGAATTGTTTATAGTTTTCCTTTACTATCCTCTTTATGTCCAGGCAATCAGTAATGATGACCTTTCTTTCTTTTTTTTTTCTGATATTGGTAATTTATGTCTTCTTTTTTTTTTTTTCAGTTAATGTGGCTAGAGATTTATTGATTTTATTAATCTTTTCAAAGAATTAACTTTTGGTTTTGCTGGTTTTCTCTATTATTTCCCCATTTTTAATTCCATTGATATTTTAATTCCAATTTGCTTCTGTTTGTTTTGTTCTTAAACTGCCCTTGTTTATCTAGTTTCCTAAGATAGAAGCCTATATATTATTGGCTTTAAATCCTTCATATTAATGTATTCATTCAGCGGCATGAATTTGCCTCTAGGTACTGCTTTTTCTGCATCCTACAAATTCTGATGAGTTGCATTTTCACCTTCTTTTAGTTTAAAATATTTTTTTTCCTGATAACTTCCTCTTTGACCCATGTGTTAATTACGAGTTATTTAAACTCTCAATACTGTGGATTTTCTAGCTATCTTTCTTCTTTAATTTATAGTAATTTTATTCTGGCATAGTAACATATTTTATATGATTTCTATTATTTTAAATTTTTTGAATGTGTGTTTTATGGCCAGAATATAGCCTATTTTGGTGAATGCTCCAAGTGAGCTTGAGAAGAACGTGTATTTGTGTTCCCTTGGGATTTAGATGCCAAAATCCTAATCTCCAGGTTCTAGTATTAGGAGGCAGGGTCTTTTGTTGAGAGCCACAGCCCAGTCGGAATGGCCCCTGGCATTTTGCCAGAAGTAATGGTTGAGAGGCAAGCCATTAAGATGATGCTGGATTGATTCAATTGTATATTAGACCTTTACACCAGTAATAGGGCGGCTCTTGCTGCCTTGGGCGCCCGCTACTTTTCCAAGAGTGGATGAGCGTGCAGCCGCAGCCGAGTGGAGGGAGTTCCAGTTGGTGTGTGGTGTGTTCCTGGAGGAGCCTCGTGGGTGGCGTTCGGGAGAGTTCCCGGGGAGTGTGCGTGGAGTGCTGTTGGAGTTTGGAAATAAAGTTTGTTCCTGCTTGAGTGGCTCGTGATTTGTGCCTAGCCAGACTGCGGCAGACTTTGAGAGGTGATTAAGTAATGAGTTTAGTACCCTTTTAAGGCCCAGGTCATTCCTTTGCCCCTGCTGCCATTTGAAGATCCAGAAAAAGGATGGCCATCTGTGAATCAAGAACTAGGCCCACACTGAACAACAAACCTGATGGCTCTTCAATATTGGACTTCTTAGTCTGTAAACTGTTGGTTGTAAGTCACATCCAATGTGTGGTATTGTGTTTTAGGAGTTTAATAAGCTATGATATGCTGTTTTGGATTCAAGTATTCTATAAATGTCAATTAGATCCAGTTTATATAGTGTGGTTTAGGTTAACTATATCTTTTTTTAATTCTAGTTTGTTATGTGTGACAGCAGAATGCATTATAGTTCATATTACACACATAGAGCACAATTTTTCATATCTCTGGTTGTACACAAAGTAGACTCACACCACTCATGTTTTCATACATGTACTTAGGGTAATGATGTTTATCTCATTCCACTGTCTTTTCTACTTCCGTGTCCCCTCCCTTCTCCACCTTCCCCTCTGCTCTATCTAGAGTTTGTTTATTCCACCCCCATGCCCCCCTTCTCCAACCTTATTATGAATCAGCATCCTTATTTCAGAGAAAACATTTGGTATTTGGTTTTCTGGGATTGGCTAACTTTACTCAGCATTATATTTTCCAACTCCATCCATTTACCTGCATATGCCATTATTTCATTCTCTTTTAATGCTGAATAGTATTATATATACCACATTTTCTTTATTCATTCATCAACTGAAGGGCATCTAGTTTGGTTCCACAGTTTAGATATTGTGAATTGTGCCGCTATAAACATTGATGTGGCTGTGTCCCTATAGTATGCTGTTTTTAAATCCCTTAGGTATAGACTGAGGAGTGGGATAGCTAAAATGGTGGTTCCATTCCCAGGTTTCCAAGGATTCTCCATACTGCTTTCTATATTGGCTGTACCATTTTTCAGTCCTACCATCAGTGTATGAGTGTGCCTTTCCCCCCACATCCTCACCAATACTTACTGTTTGTTTTCTTAATAGCTACCATTCTGCTTGGAGTGAGATGAAATCTTACAGTAGTTTTGATTTGCATTTCTCTAATTGCTAGAGATGTTGAATATTTTTTTCATATATTTGTTGATTGATTGTATATTATCTCCCGAGAAGTGTTTATTCAGTTTCTTGGCCCATTTATTGATTGGGTTATTTGTTTTTTTGGTGTTAAAATTTTTGAGTTCTTTATATATCCTAGAGATTAATGCTCTATCTGATGTGCGTGCAGTAAAAATTTGCTCCCAAAATGTAGGCTCTCTATTCACCTCACTGATTGTTTCTTTTGCTGAGAAGAGGCTTTTTAGTTTGAATCCATCCCATTTATTGATTCTTGGTTTTAATTCTTATGCTATAGGAGTCTTATTGAGGAAGTCGGGGCCTAATCTGACATGATGGAGATTTGCGCCTACTTTTTCTTCTATTAGGCACAGTGTCTCTGGTTTAATTCCTAGGTCCTTGATCCACTTTGAGTTGAGTTTTGTGCATGGTGAGACATAGGGGCTTAATTCTATTTTGCTGCATATGGATTTTCAGTTTTCTCAGCACCATTTGTTGAAGAGGATATCTTTTCTCCAATGTATGTTTTTGGTGCCTTTGTCTAATATAAGATAACTGTAATTATGTGGGCTAGTCTCTGTGTCCTCTATTCTGTACCATTGTTCTACCAGTCTATTTTAATGCCAATCCTGTGCTGTTTTTGTTACTATTGCTCTATAGTATAGTTTAAGTTCTGATATACTGATACCTAGGTTAACTATATCTTTACTTATTTTCTGGTTGCTTGATCTATTCGTTATTGAAAAAGAGATGTTAACTTCTCCAACTATAGTAGTAGATTTCTTTAATTCTTCTTGCACTGCTCTCTGTTTTTGCCTCATGTACTTGATGCTCTGTTGTGAGGCACATAGACGTTAAGGGTTGTTTTGTCTTCTTGGAGAACTACTTTTTTGCTATAAAATATTCACTTTATCTCTAATAATTTTCCTTGTTCTGAGGTATAATTTTCTGAAATTAATAAAACAATTTCAGATTTATTTTTATTACCATTCTCATGATATTTATTTCTCTATCCCTTTACATTTAACCCGAGTTTTTATGTTAAAAGTGGGTTTCTTAGAGACAACATATATTTTGTAGATATTTAAAACATATCTACTCTGACAATTTCTATTATTTGATTGGTGTGCTTATAGCAATAGTCTCATTAAATTGATTACGGATATAGTTGAGTTAGTATCTATGATACAGCTTTTCTTTGTTGCACTTGATTTTTTTTTATTCTTTCTTCTGTGGTTTTGGTTGAGCATTTTATATGATTAATTTTATTTCCCCTTTAGTGTACTTTTTAAAAATTTTTCCTTGAGTTTGTAATGCATATTTACAACTAATTTAGGTCTACCCCAAATAACACCATGTTAACCAGCATTTCTTTACTGTAATAAAATATCTTGGATAACCGCATTAAAAGAAGGAAAGGTTTATCTTGGTTCATAATTTTGGAAGTTTCGTGCATGATCATTTAGCCCTGTTTTCTTTAGGCCTGTGGTAAGTAGGATATCATGGTGGGGAATGCATGGTGGAAGAAACTGCTCACCTCATGGTGGTTAGATAGCACAGAGAAAGGAGGGCCTGGGTCCCAAAATCCCCTTCAAGGGAATGTTCCCAATGACCTAACTTCCTTCCACTAGGCCCCACCCCCTAAAGATTCCATCCCATCCCAATAGCACCATGGGTAGGGACCAAGCTTTCCATACATGGGATTTTAGAGGAGCATTTCAGATCCAAGCAATAGCAAACACCACATTACTTTATGTGAAGTGCAAGCATCTTATTATATTAAAGTATTCCCAGTCAATTATTCCCTCCTGTCCCTCATAAGTTTACTGTGATTCCCTTTACTTCCCTATGTACAACAATCACTCAATTCCTTATTACTATTATTAAACAGTTATCTTTTAGCTCAATTAAGAATAAAAAAACAATATTTTACTCTAATGTCCTCTCCTGCACTCTTCCTTTAAACAAATCCAAGTTTCTGACCCCTATCATTTTTCTTCTGCTGAAGAACTTCATTTAGCATTTCATATTGGACAGGTCTGGCAATAAATTCTGTTTCTCTTTATTTGAGAAAATTTCTTTACTTTCAAAGGAAAACTTTGTTGGACTTGTAATTCTAGAGTGATGTTTTTCTTTCTTTCAATAATTTAAGTATTTTGCTCCACTTGGCTTCCATGGCTTCTGATAAGAAGGCCATTATGTTTCTTATCCTTATGCTTTTTTTGGGTAAGATTGTTTGTTTGTTTGTTTCTGTTTGTTCATTTGTTTCTGTTTTTTCTTTGAAGATTTTCTCTTTTGGCCTGAGTTTCTTTAGTTTGAATAGGATATACCTAGATGTAGATGGTTGTTATTTGCTGAGTTTACTGGATCTATAGTTAGTCATGAATTTTTTTGTTTGTTTTTGCTACTGGGCATTGAACCCCAGGGTGCTTTACCATTGAGCATTTACTACATGTCTAGCCCTTTATTATTTTTTTATTTTGAAACAAGGTCTCACTAAGTTGCTTAGGGTCTCACTAAATTGCTGAGGCTGGCCTCAAGCTTGTAGTCCTCCCAAATCCCTGGGATTTCAGGCATGCACCATCATGTTTGGAGTTAATCATACATTGTGTTGAAGTCTTGGTCATGGAGATTTGACCTTCTTGCTTTGCACGATTTGGGAGGGTTTTCTGGGTTAAGTGAATAGCAATCCACTTTTACAGATCACTTCAGGCTACTTTCAATGAGAGTGATACATGCCATTCCTGGAGCTTGGTTCTGATTCTGCTTTGCCTTCTTCAGCTTTCTTTTTTCTTTCTTTTTTTTCCTTGCTTTTTATGTATGTCTTTTTTTTTGTTGAAAGTTGAACATAACATATAAGAACTGGGGTTAAAGGTCTTTAGTATATGAGCTTTTAAGTTAACCTGGTTTGAAGTTGGACTTGTCTAATGTGTGCTGTAGATTTTAGGTGCCAGGGGTTTCCAATTCCTCTATTTTACTTCTGCTTGTTTCCTCAGTTTCCCTTGGGCTTCCCTAAGAATTCCTCCTTAAGTAAACTTTGCCCTTTACAGGTCATTACTGTCATTATACTGGAGTCCTATTGAAGTACTGGTAGACATGGAGAAGGAAAAATGTTCTGTAATTTTATAACAAAAGGAAGTTTAGCCTTTCAGTGGACCTGGGCTGTGACCCAGATATGTGTTTCTTAGTTTCTTTCCCTCATAGGTGAGATGGGAAGATCAGAAGGAGCTTGGGGTGGGTTAAATGGTCCTTCTTCTATGTGGGATAAGGCTTTAATGAAGTAGTTTTCCTTCACTACAGTAATTTGTTATAGAGAATATTCTTGATCTATTTTATAATGACTACTTTTCCTCAGCTCCTTTCATAGCCTTGAGAGATCTTTCTTAGCTTTTCACTGTGAGAACCTTGTGGAACTCCTGGCAGTAAGACCTATAAAACTGTGGGGGTCTCACTAAGATTGTGGTCCCAGTGGTTTCTCCTCCTTTTCTTCCTCCTCCTCTCCTCCTCCTCCTCCTGTTCCTCCTCCTCCTCCTCCTCCTCCTCTTCTTCTTCTCCTTCTCCTCCTCCTCCTCCTCCTCCTCCTCCTCCTTCCCTTCCCCTTTTCTTCTCTTCTTGTCATCATCCTCCTTTTTTTTGAGGGGGTTTCTGGGGAATGAACCCTGGTGTGCTTAACCACTGAACCATATCCCCAGCCCTTTCTACTTTTTATTTTGAGACAGTGTCTTACTAAATTCCTTAGGGTCTTGCTAATCTTCTGATAGACCATAGTCAGCCCTCTGAAATTCATCAAAATTGCTCTTTATGTGTTTCTTTCAGTTGGTGACTCCAGATCTGCTCCTGGTAAACAGGTCTTAGTGGGACTCTTTGTATTCATTTGTGGAGGTGTCACTTTAGAGAATTTCAGAGGTACATATGAATTCAATTCAAAGTAATTTTTTTTAAAAGAATTAGGAGTCACACTTAAAAATTTGATGGCTGTAAATACATTTTAATCAACGAAGGTGATGATACAGTAAATCAAAATTGAAATCCATTCTCAGAAACTCATTGAGAAAACTCTAAAACTCATAAAATGAAAGCAAATTTTCACCCACCAGTCATCAATGAAAGAACATGATGTTGTTTGAGTACCCAGCCATTCCAATGAACTAACAGCCTTTCGTTCCCCCAACTTGAACTATACTGGTTCCCAATGGCAACCATGTTATTACCAGTAGTGGTGATCTAAACAAGAGCTAATGTTCTTTAAAAAGTAATGAGTTGACTATGTCCAATGTATATCTTAAGACAATATAAGAATTGCTTGTACTCTATAAAATATAATGGCTTTCTGTAATCCTTTGTCAATTGAGGCAGGGTACAACTAAATATATAATAACGTAAGTTAGAAAGTAAAGTTATATTGAATTATATATTCTTAAAACTGCAAAGCATTGGCTGGTTCATTTATAATGTAAATTTATATGTAACTTTCTACTGGTAACGTGGGGACCAGAAAAAGTCAATGCCATTTCCAAGCATGCTTTCCACAGTCATTGTAAGATCAGCTCTCCTCCCCAGTTACTGTGTCTCATGAATTCCTATCATGCAACCCTAAAGCTGGAAGGATATCTATGGAATATAAAGGGACATATTAGCATGTAAAGGCTGGCACCTGCCCATCTGCAGATGAAAGGTCACAGAAAAGATATTTGCAACGAAGAACAGCAAGTTGTGACCACTCTTCAGATCTGTACCCGTCAGACAGAGGTTGACACCTGTGACAGGTACATTCTGATTTCCACGTGTCTTGTGCAAAATCAGATATGCTCACAACAGCATGGCAGCCCAGTGTCAAGTGCTTCACCTCTCAGCATGGAGACACTCAGAAACCCTGGCTTAAAAAGTCCCTTGGATTCACCTCTTGAAGCACACACCATGCAGGGGAACCAGACTCAGTGAGGGTTCTGTTCTGCCTTGTCAGACAACAGGCTGGAGGAGTCATGCATGGTGACACTCCTTGTCCCCATGCTCTGCACTCCTGTACCTCTCAAACCCGACCCCTAAGAGTGGAAGCTGCTGGAGCATTAGCGGATTGTCTTTTGGTCCTTTTGCTGTTCCTGTGGTGTTCTGTGGTCTGAGAGGGAGGAGAGTGCATGATTTCAGAGAGAGAATAAAGCTTTCATGCAGAGTAGGGACTTGAAATCTTAACCCTAACTAGATTGTTCCTTGGGGGTCGGGAATTTTTGAAAGAGAGAGAACATTGGGGAAAAAACATTCTAGAATTTAAACCAGAAGATAGGTCTTGGTAGGCACTTAGAATTGCTTTAGGTGGAAACCTGAGACAGATGTGGGGTTTTTCAGGACCAGAAGCTACTCCTGAAGGGAAGGAAGGTGTTTTTACCCACTTTCATGTGACCCTGGGCCTTTAGAAAAATGCTCCAAATTACCTTTGTTGTGCAACTATGGGGCTGACATCTAACTTCCAGAAAACAGATGTTTTTCTCGTGGTGAAGACTTTGCCGGGATTCATGCCCATTCTATTCTGACCTTATTTGTGACCAGGAACAGGTATGAGCTATCCCCAGAAGACAGTGTAGTCTTAGGTTTCTGAAACTGAGATGCTAACTGTTCTCTTAGCAGGGAGCCAAGCAGTGTGCTTAGGAGGCAGAACCACTTTGATTCTACAGTGTGAGAGCTGATTTATGAATTAGCTTTATGTAATGTGTCCTTATTCTAAGGATGTCATAGTGTTATTAATTTTTTTTTAAATTTTGAGGACCCGGTGAATTCAATAAACCCACTCTCCTTCTTCCCTTTATTTATTTCCTTTTCCTCTTTTCCTTTTTCAGATCAGTGCTTGAAAGCTCAGAATCCCACTCTGTAGTCTACTGGACCCAAAGGTCTTCATCCTGAGGGCACCCATTCTCCTCGGCTCCATTTTGGACCCCTTTTGTTCTTTGCTAGAGTTTTATAGAATCTGGAGAGCTAACTTTTGTCCTTTCTGGAAGAAGGCTGATATGAAATTAGTAAATGAGCTTCTTCACTCTAACCTTGAGACCAGAACTTAGGCTTTTAGTGACTGGCTCTGAGGGCCAGGCTAGAGCCAACTATGAATGGTGTTAGGCTCACAGGAAAAGGTCAAAGAGCCTGATTTATGATGACATGAAAGGCTAGGCCTGGCGAGCAGCTGACCCACTGACTTGCAAACACTCATTTTTCTGGTAAGTGGTAGAAAGAGCCTGCACTTCAGTGTTGGGAAGACTTCTGTCGGACTTCAGAAGTCCAGTTCTGTGAACTTCAGGGGGCCACGGAGCCTCACTGGGGTCTCAGTTTCTTCAACAGTAAAATAGGAATATTAACACGTACCTGGTTGTTATTAGTATTAAACCCAAACTTCTCCTTAGCATCCTAAATGTCAGTTCATTGTCCCCCCATCTCTCCTGTGAGGTTGGGATAAATGTGCCCTGACTGCCCCTGCTTTTTCAAATCTCTGGGAAGATGTGGACGTTTGTGCTTGCTTCTGAGACAATCCTGGCACCCTGGGGCCTGGTGTGGAAATCCAGCTCATGTTCGAGCCTGTTTAGGGGGCTTTTGCTTTCATCTTCGGGGGCCACATGCCAGTGACTGCTTTTAATGAAACCAAATCCTCCTGAGTTCCGTGTGATTTGGGGATTTGCTTCCCCAGCCTGGGTAGCGATTGGATACATTCTGTTTTCTTTATTTTCCAAGTGACCCCAGAATACATTGTGATTCTAAAACTGACCCACCGGGAGAAACAAAATACACTCTTCCATTCCAGTTTCTTCTCTCTGAATGTATTAGGGACGAGTCTGACTTGATAGACTATCATAAGGTTTGCAGGCTACAGGGTGCTAATAACTAACCTAAATATAGTTATTGGTTACATATTCTGGGAAGGGCCTATGATGTGTCCTGGACAATGAGTCCCTCTTCAGCCATTGGTGGTTCAGAAACTGGACATGGAAATAGAGAAAAATAAGGGGACCAATCTCCAGGTAAACATAACTATTAAGTCTGTTGGCCCCCAGAGGTTATATATTCTGTTTTCAATCCTCATTGATGGATTTATAATCTCAGAAACTGGGTGTCAGGATAAACATCCCTCGATTGGGTGCTTCTCTGGAATTGTTCTGGGGAGGAGGGGTGTTTACAATGAGGAAAGGTGAGGCTCCTGTATCATGTCTAGCCTTTGATGCTTCTCTTTTTCTCCTCTGCTTTTCTCTCTGGGCCTCTGCAGCTGAAAAGTGTCTACCTGGTCTCACAGGAGAAGCCCACACTTTGTGACCCTGCCACCCCCGCACTTATCCTCTGTAGTCCAGTTTGAACATGAATCAATTTGTTCTCACTTTTTCTCTGTAGAGCCTGGGGCCACAGTATTCCCCGTTTGTGGCACTAACTTCTACAAGACCCATTTTAGTCAAAGACTTCGTGGGCAATAGCTCTATGGCCAGGACTCTGGCCTGGCTCTTCTTGTTACTAGCTGTGTGACTTTGGGAAAAATCACTAACTTCCCTGTGGCTCAGCTTTCTTCTTTATGAATCGGGAATAGTAACAGCATCTACTTCTTATTCACCTGAGGATTGGATAAGGTAAGGCAGGTAGAGGACTTAGCACATTGCTAGCAATGTTTAAGCACCCCGTGTGTTAAACCACTTCTACCACCACTGCCATGCTGGTTTGTCCACCTGAGCAGAGGCCAGCAGATGGACTCTTTCCTTAGGGAAGATGGGCATTAGAATGAATTCATTCAAGGGCTTAAAAATTGTCAAAAAAATCTTGGCAAATATTCTTCATTTCTCATGCTCCCCAAAAGAAATATAAAATCTTCAAGGAGAAGGTGAATGGAAGAATGTCCTACTTTGAGGACAGGGTCTCTGTTTCATCTGGATGCTCCTCACACTGAAGTCATCAAATCCTGATTTCCTGAGCTTAACTGTGACCACTCTTCTTGGCCCGTAAACTTTCTTTTTTTTTCTTTTTTTTATTGGTTGTTCAAAACATTACAAAGCTCTTGACATATCATATTTCATACATTAGATTCAAGTGGGTTATGAACTCCCATTTTTACCCCAAATACAGATTACAGATTGCAGAATCACATCGGTTACACATCCACATTTTTACATAATGCCATATTAGTAACTGTTGTATTCTGCTACCTTTCCTATCCTCTACTATCCCCCCTCCCCTCCCCTCCCATCTTCTCTCCCTACCCCATCTACTGTAATTCATTTCTCTCCTTGTTTTTTTCCCATTCCCCTCACAACCTCTTATATGTAATTTTGTGTAACAATGAGGGTCTCCTTCCATTTCCATGCAATTTCCCTTTTCTCTCCCTTTCCGTCCCACCTCATGTCTCTGTTTAATGTTAATCTTTTCCTCCTGCTCTTCCTCCCTGCTCTGTTATTAGTTGCTCTCATTATATCAAAGAAGACATTTGGCATTTACTTTTTAGGGATTGGCTAGCTTCACTTAGCATAATCTGCTCTAATGCCATCCATTTCCCTGCAAATTCCATGATTTTGTCATTTTTTAGTGCAGAGTAATACTCCATTGTGTATAAATGCCACATTTTTTTTTTATCCATTCATCTATTGAAGGGCATCTGGGTTGGTTCCACAGTCTAGCTATTGTGAGTTGTGCTGCTATGAACATCGATGTGGCAGTATCCCTATAGTACGCTCTTTTAAGGTCTTCAGGGAATAGTCCGAGAAGGGCAATAGCTGGGTCAAATGGTGGTTCCATTCCCAGCTTTCCCAGGAATCTCCATACTGCTTTCCAAATTGGCTGCACCAATTTGCAGTCCCACCAGCAATGTACAAGTGTACCCTTTTCCCCACATCCTCTCCAGCACTTGTTGTTGTTTGACTTCATAATGGCTGCCAATCTTACTGGAGTGACATGGTATCTTAGGGTGGTTTTGATTTGCATTTCTCTGACTGCTAGGGTTGGTGAGCATTTTTTCATGTACTTGTTGATTGATTGTATGTCCTCCTCTGAGAAGTGTCTGTTCAGGTCCTTGGCTCATTTGTTGATTGGGTTATTTGTTATCTTATTGTTTAATTTTTTGAGTTCTTTGTATACTCTGGATATTAGGGCTCTATCTGAAGTGTGAGGAGTAAAAATTTGTTCCCATGATGTAGGCTCCCTATTTACCTCTCTTATTGTTTCTCTTGCTGAGAAAAATCTTTTTAGTTTGAGTAAGTCCCATTTGTTGATTCTAGTTATTAACTTTTGTGCTATGGGTGTCCTATTGAGGAATTTGGAGCCCTACCCCACCGACTGTAGATCGTAGCCAACTTTTTCTTCTATCAGACGGCGCGTCTCTGATTTGATATCAAGCTCCTTGATCCATTTTGAATTCACTTTTGTGCATGGCGAGAGAAAGGGATTCAGTTTCATTTTGTTGCATATGGATTTCCAGTTTTCCCAGCACCATTTGTTGAAGATGCTATCCTTCCTCCATTGCATGCTTTTAGCCCCTTTATCAAATATAAGATAGTTGTAGTTTTGTGGACTGGTTTCTGTGTCCTCTATTCTGTACCATTGGTCCACCCGCCTGTTTTGGTACCAGTACCATGCTGTTTTTGTTACTATTGCTCTGTAGTATAGTTTGAAGTCTGGTATCGCTATACCGCCTGATTCACACTTCCTGCTTAGCATTGTTTTTGCTATTCTGGGTCTTTTATTTTTCCATATGAATTTCATGATTGCTTTCTCTATTTCTAAAAGAAATGCCGTTGGGATTTTGATTGGCATTGCATTAAACCTATAGAGAACTTTTGGTAATATCGCCATTTTGATGATGTTAGTTCTGCCTATCCATGAACAGGGTATATTTTTCCATCTTCTAAGATGTTCTTCTATTTCTCTCTTTAGGGTTCTGTAGTTTTCATTGTATAAGTCTTTCACCTCTTTTGTTAGGTTGATTCCCAAGTATTTTATTTTTTTTGAAGATATTTTGAATGGAGTGGTTGTCCTCATTTCCATTTCAGAGGATTTGTCGCTGATATACAGGAATGCCTTTGATTTATGCGTGTTGATTTTATATCCTGCCACTTTGCTGAATTCATTTATTAGTTCTAGTAGTTTCTTTGTAGACCCTTTTGGGTCTTCTAGGTATAGGATCATGTCGTCCGCAAATAGTGATAATTTCATTCTACTCTACCTTCCAAATGCTGGACTAACTTTCCAAAATCCTACGTGAACCCTGCTCTTAGCCCTTTCTTCAGTTCTACCTCCATTACTCTTCTACAGCTAGACTGGTCGGCCCTGCTCATCCCCACTTCTGTGCTTTGCTCTCTGTTATTCCTGTCACCTGGAGGGCTTGGCCTAGTATCTAAATCAACAGATCCACACATTCCCAACTCAGGCCCTACCTCTTAGGTGAAGTCTTCCTTGACGGCATCAGCTCATCGTTCTCTCTCTTGCCTTTCTGCTCCTGTAACCACAAGCTATCATTAGTTTGTTGCTATCTGGGTTCTCCCTAAATTCATGAGACCGAACCACAGATACACCTTCAGCAATGTATCATCATCCCACCCAGTTTTCTTCTCTACTTAGGCCTCCTCCACACCCTTTCCCTCCTCCCTCTTCTTTACTAGGAACTTAGGTGTCCTAGAGAGGACAGGGAAAATGGTACACCTCCCTCCTGTTCTACCTGCTCTCCTGCATGGACCTCTATGTTCTCTGACAGAGGCCAGCCTGCTCCTGTGCTCCAGACCTCAGCTCTGAGGCCTGCTCAAGAGCTGCACCACTGATTTCCCCCATTTACGGATCGTTTTTATCTTCACACAAACATACACTTGATGTTTCTTCCACCACTTTCTCTGCTGGTAAATCAAGAAAGATTTGTCTATAAATGACTGTTTGTACTTCTTTACTTCACTTGAATCCTCCACCCACCTCCACTGGGCCCCAACCTATTAAACCCAAACTGCTCTTTTCAAGTTCACCTCTGACCTCAATATTGCGCCTCTGTCTTCATCTTGCTCCATTTCTTGCAAACATCACAGACATTGGTCATGCTCTCTCTTCTGAACACCTGCATCTTTTGGCTTTCACGCTATCCCATCCTCTTGGCTTTCTTTCACCTGGTGTCCACTTCTTCCTGAAATCCTTTGGTGGATTTTTCTTCTCTGATGGTATGTTAGTCAGAGTTCTCCAGAGAAACAGAGCCAACAAGACACATACCTGTGTATACACAAGAGAAGATTTATTATGGGAATTGACTTTTGTGATTATGGAGGCTGAGAAGTTCCATGATACATCATCTTAAAGCCGGAGAACCAGGGAAATCAGTGGCATAGCTAAGTCCTAGTCCAAAGGCCTGAGAATCGGGGAGCTGATGTTGTAATTCTGAGTCTGAGGCCAAAGGTCTATAAATTTAAGGAACTTCTTGTTCAAGTCCCAGAATATGAAGGCCAGAGAACCCTCAGAATTCTGATGTCCAAGAAGGGTAGGGGGCATATGAATAAATGGATGTCTCAGGAGATAGATAGATAGACAGACAGACAGAAGAACATATCCATCATTTTTGTTCTATCTGGACCTTTAGGCAATTGGATGGTGCCCTCCCATATTAGGTAGGATAGATCTTTTTACCCAGTCCACCAATTCAAACGACAGTGTCTTCCAGAAACATCATCACAGGCATACCAGAAATATGCCTTGCTAGCTGCCTAGTCAGGTTGACAGCTGAAAGTGAACATCATAGATAGGAATGTTAGAATGAACCAGGATTGCTTCTCTTCCCAATTCATATGCTCTTTCTGGGCGATTCCATCCAGGCAAGCAGCTTTAACTATAAAGCTGATGACTTAAAATTTTGTATCTCTAGTCTTAAATTCTCCCTTCAATCCTCTGTTTTTCTCTCCAAGGACCAACTTGACATTCCCACTTGGGTAATAGGCACCTCAAACCTTACTGCACCTCTGCCTTCAAAGCAGAATGGAGTTGGCCCACTTCTTATCCTTGTCCCTCCTACCACCTCATCCCCACCATCATCATCTCTCTCCTTAACAAGGATGCCAAATTCCAGCTGAAGATTGGGAGGGAGGGATGATAAGAATCATATTCACAATGCATAGTGATTGAAACCTGAATTGGGATGCTGTCTGCTGTGGTCTGTGTATGTTCTCCCAGAAATTCACATGTTGAAATCTTAGTCCCAAAACCTTAGCATGTGACTGTATTTGGAAATAGGGTCTTCAAAGAAGTACTGAAATAAAAACGAAGCCAATAGATCAAATAACTGGTGTCTTTTTAAGAAGAGGAGATGAAGTTAGAGACACATAGAGGAAAGACCACACGAATTCAAAGAGAAGACAGCCACCTTTAAACCAAGGATGAGGGCCTAAGAAGAGAGTTCAACGTTGCCAATATTTTGTGAACTTATGGCTTCTAGGACTCTGAGGAAATACATTTCTGTTGTTGAAACCATCTTGTCTGTGGTATTTTATTATGGCAGCCCTAGCAAACTAAAACACTGTCAGAAGAAGGAAATATTTGAAACTGAGATAATCTCAGAGAAACCAAACTAAATGGTCACCAACCGGCTCAGTGGATGGTTCATTTCCAGACTTGAACTCTTACAGTGACTTCAGGATGGCAACCTTCCTTTCCCCAAGAGACCACTGACTATATCCCTATGGATGTGTAACATCTGTGAGGGAGCAGCCACCAGCCTTCTCCCTGGGATTTGAACCACTGACCTTACCATTAGGAGTGAGTCAGATGATAGCCGAGCATCCTTACTTGCATGCCCAGACTGTCAAGGTGTAGTTAGCTGTGAGTTACAATAATGATGACGATGATGTGAGGTGCTCAAGGGACTTTGGAACTTGAGACCTATAAAAGTCCAACTTATTATTATTATTATCATCATCATCATCATTACTATAATCAGGTAGAGATACCTGGATAAAAAAACCATTTCTCACTAGTGTAACAATATAAGATCATAAAAGTATCTAAAAATCTTTATTTTTCTCCATTTAGAAATCTGACCAGTGGAGTCATTATCATAATAATTAAAGCATCTTAAAAATTCTGTCCAAGGCCTGCGAGGAGATTTTCACACTGCCCTTTTTTTTTCAAGGTACATGTTCTCACTGGCTCCTATTAAATGGCTCATAAGGACTGGGCCTTTGGCACTTTGTCTTGGAGACAAGACATTGGAGACATCTGTTTTGGAAAAAGGAAATCATCTATAAAATATAATCTGCCTATAATGGTACACCTACCAACAATGAGCAAGTTCCAGAAGATGTGGGGTTTGAGCCATGCGTGCTATACCTGGAGAACATGCTGTATGAATAAGAAAAATTTTATTACTTAGAAAATGTAGTAAAATTTGAAGCCAATTTGAAGGGTGTGTGTAACAGGTGGGGCAGATGCTCTAAGAGGCCACGAAGCTGTTTGTAAGCTGTCTTCATAGAGGCAAGGAGATCCTAAAACCATGAGACTTTTTTCTTTTCTTTCTTTCATTTCTTCTTTTTTCCTTTCCTATCACCTTTCTTTCTCTTTGTTCCCTTTTCTCCCTGCTCCCACCCCACCTCACCCCTTTAACTGATTTACAAGGGTTTAAATAAATCCAGAAGTAATGTCTCTCCATAAGCACCCTTCAATCTGGTTTTCCTGCCCCAGGGTTGGGAACTGAGGAAATCAAGCCGCCAAACTCAACAATGAAGTAATGCTGTCCCTCTCCTCTCCTCCCTTCCTCTTCTCTTTTCTTCAGTCCTATTGAGATTTTTTTTTTCATAAACCCAAGGATAAATAGAACAAAACAGATTGCAGAAGAATATTTCAGAACTTACAGCAGATTCTGAAGAAGTATGGAAATTCTGAAAAGTCTTAATCAATATCCAACTGGTGGCTTCAGAACCCAGAAGCTTGTGAAGAGCATGAACTAGAAATGGGAACAGTTCAGTTACAAAAAGTTCCAAGAGCCTCGCAGACAGTACAGTTGGAGACAAGCCACACACTCACACACCTGCAGAAAGCAAGTAGAGTTAATGCAGGCTATTGGTTTGACTAATGGGGAGGGGAAATGGGAGTCTGTCTGTTCATTGTCAAGCTTTATTAAAACTTTCTTTCATTTCTCCGAACTTCAGTATTCTCATCTATAATGAAGGCTTAACATGTCCATTATGTCTGTACAATTCACAAATCAACAGGAAATAAGTACCACCCCATCCTCATAATATTCCATTAAACCCATCCTGAAAACCTGCAAAGCAACAGAAAACTCACTGAAATCAGTAAAGCAAGTGAACTGGATGAGAGATCAAGTTTACTGCTGGAGATTTAATATCATATAGAACCTAAGAAACTCAATGTTTGGTGGAAGTTCAACGTTTTTCCTACCGATAACTAACTGGTTGGTATATAGACACCTGAGCCTTGGCTCATGAACTTCCTTGAGTGTTTTGTTGTCCCAAGTTTAGTCTCCTTGGCCTCTGGTTGTTGAGGTCTGGATCAGCTGGCCCCACCTTCCCTCTCTTAATTTCTCACCACTCGGTAATATGCATCTCCGACTTGAGTCACCCAATGTTTTCTCTCCAAGTCCTCTTCATGCCTCCTTGTTCTCATCTCTATACTCTCGTTCATATTGTTTTCTTTTTCTGAAACCAGCATAGTGTCCTCATCAGTGTCTCTAGCTATTCATTCATTCATGTCTTGACTTTAGGAAGTATGTGTCAGATGTTGTACAAGTTTCCTTGGGGACATGAAAGACTTAGGCAGAGTCACTTGGTTCTTGACTCCTGAGACTTTTTCCATCTAGAGGGGTGGGATGGGGAATAGACACTCATCTAACACTAAAACAAGTCAATAAGTGCTGTGACAATGGAACGTGCATATCTATTTTCTGTTGTTACCCCATCTCACTGCCAAGTTCCTTCCTACCATTACTGGGACATCCAGTGGTCCCCAATGTTGTCACATCCAAGCTTAGTCAGTTAATATGGTATCTCCTTCTTATTATTCTTTTTGTTCTGGCTTTGTCATGGCCAATGGTTGGGCTTCAGCCTCTGGGATCTTCTGCCCATGCTGATGGACACTACCCTTCTAGATGCCCTCTCTGATCCTGTCTCCTTTGACCATATCTGCTGCCTCAAATGTAGACTTCTTGTGTGCAAATGTCACATTAAGTACACTGATGGAGGGACCCAAGGAGAGTTGTCCCCCCAATATCTTGCTGAGGTTTAAGAAGGAGTAGGGCTATTGGTTTTTACTCACAATTCCATTTGGGGACTAGGTTAGGACATCCCATCTTGCCTGGCAACTCCTCCTTCAATGAAGACTCCATCTTCCCTTAGAAGAAGTTCTGACCCAGGAAGTTCCTTCCCCACTTACTCATCAGACATCTTTAAACACATCTTATTTCCAGCAGTGGACTCAGCCTGGGCATGGTCCAAATCTCCTGTTTACTTTTGTTATTTTCTAAGTACTATGTAGAGTAAAAGCATTTCAGGGAAGAATGGAGGGGAATGTAAGAGGAGGTGACAGAGAAGATTTAGAAGAATGATTCATTAGATGGTGGATGGGGAATATCAACTTGGGCAGAAGAAGCATGTGCTCAAAAGCCAACAAGTTCTGGAAGACCATGAGATGAAGCAGCCTATGGATGTGGCACCAGCTGAGTTTTAGGAAAAGGAAGGAACTGTTGTGTGAATGGTTAGGTTGAAATCAGATCTTTAAGGCCCTTTTAGATCATTATAAAGTATTTGGACTTTGCAGCTGGGGCCACATGGCCAGTCAATGCATATTATTTGAATTTAAAATGTTTGATTTTGTGTATGATTCAGGTTTTATTACACATTCAGATTCTTTCTTGATGTAGATTCCTTCTCTTCAATATGTTTCTTTGAACATGTGAGTTTAATTTTTTCAATACTAACTAGTAATAACCTATAGAGGAAAAGTGGACTTTGCTTAATATACTACTGTGTACCTGGATTTTCCAATGGAAGAAGAGGATCTCCTCATCCCCCAATTTTAAAATTCTGTAGAAAAAAAATGATCAAAACCAGAATATTAGCCATGGGTGGAAATGCCATAAAAACGGAGTAATTTCCAAGTTCTTTCAAGTGGTACGACCAGGACTCTTCCTCTTCATCTTGATGATACCCACACATTTGTCTCATCTCCATATGTCAGACCACACAAAAGGAGGCAGTTTAGTCAAGTGTTAGAATGCAGTAGCCATTTCAATCCTTTCTCCATTCACTAATGATGATGTTCTTGAGGGTAGGAGGTCAGGCCTTTCACTTCTTCTGTTACTTCCATATGAACCAACATAATGTTCTGTACCTTGTGGGTACTTAGATAAGACTCACTGAAACCAGGGAGGTAAATGGTGGGACAAAGAAGTGACCTGGAATAGTAAAAGATGCAGGAGCTTTGGAGTCAGCGAGGTCTAGATGTGAAGCACTTCGCTGGCTACTGGCTATGTGGTCTTGAGAAATGAATTATTCTCTCTCAATATCCTTAACTGAAAAGTGGATGACATAATATCTGGCGTATAGACCTTATGGGAGTGTTTGATAGAATAACCTATGAGCACCAGACTGCTTAAAAATCAACATCACACAAAAAATCAGAAACACCAGAATGAGCCATAGAAATGAGAACAGCGACCCTGTTGTCCCCTTCTCAAAAAAAAAAAAAAAAAAAAAAAAAGCTACCTGTGTCATCTGTAACACAGAATCTAGACAATTGTGACTTATTCAGCACTCTGTCTTGTTTCCATGTGTTGTACAGAACAATTTCTTATTCCACCTTTCCCCTCAGTACTGAGTAATCCCATTGGACTCTACCATGCCCTTGTGTCCAAATTAGTGAACACTCTTCCATCCCAGTCCAGGCACATTCCTGCACTGCTTTTGAGAATGCTGACCTGGAAGGGAGGGCATCATGCAGCCCTGATTATCCTTGCAGCAGACGTTCATGGTCTGCCCAAGCAGCGCCAGTCATTTCTGTCTGAGGTCTCATCTTTCAACGTGAACAACCGGACCTGCTTACTAAACCCTCTCCATGTTTGTGGGAGGGGAAGGTGAAGCCTGGGAAGAATCTTAGGAACCATCCTGGGACTCAGTGGTCCCCCATGAGATGAGCTGGTATTAGGATTTGTTACTTTTCTGTCCTGATTAGGGTCTGATGTATAAATTTGCTCCTTAAATAGATGTGAAGGGGGCAGAACTTGAAGCGCAACTCAGTTCTGGAATCTGGGATTCCGGTCTTAGGATTTCTGTGGCCAGTTCTTCCTACTTTCTGTCGTTGCTCCATACTCTCTAAGAGACTGGGGCTCCAGCTGTCCCAGAGGACCTTTCCTAGCTGAAGACCTAAGATGAGCTAATTCAGACTGAAGAATTTGTGTGTCTTAGTGCTTTGCCCTTGCCAGAGGGCATTGCAGCCACCCGAATTCCATTTTCACAAATATTTGTCAAACCTCTATATTACTCAAGTAGGTGCTGGATATGTAAAAATAGGAACAAAGCAGAAGGTTCTGACACTGTTGTCCAAGAGTATAGTGGAAGAAAATGGGTCTATGAAAATAATTTCAAAACTATGCTTAAAAAGTGTGTGTGTGTGTGTGTGTGTGTGTGTGTATACCTGTGTACATGTATGCTTTAAAAGAAAACAAAAAGACCTTGATTTTGAGTTTTGGAAGTCCTAGGGAAAAATTCTAATATATGACAAGCAGAACTGAATCTCTGAGAGTGGAACCTTGGGAACTCTGAAGGCAGCGACTGGGCCACCTCTTTGACCCTGTGTGGGAGCACTGGATATATTGGCAAGCCCAGTATTTCTCCATTCTGCACTGAGCTCATAAAAGCCAGTATCCGCCTGCCTCTCCGTCACCACAGTGGTAGAGAAAGCTTCCTGGGGACACAGGTCACCTTCACGGGTGGGCAAGGAGCCATCTGCTGCAACACCCACATGAACTCTTTGGGCCCGTGCAGAGTTGTGGATTCCAGGTCAAAGGAGAACTTGGGCAAATTAGCACCTGAGTTCTACTTTGGAAAAGAGCTTAGGAGACCTTTCAGAGCTTAGATTCCTGTTCTTGAGCTAGATGGTACCTACCCTGTCAGCTATGTTGATAAAGATGGGATTGTGAAGGTGTGAGCAATTAGAAAAATACCACTAGTGCCCTATAACATTTTATTAATAATTGATCAGTATTTATTGAGTGTCTGCTGTGCATCCAGACTTTGCCAAGTTCCTAATTAGAACCCATTCACCCCATAGATTCCTAACAACAAAGTGTTTTTTCTAACCCATCTGGTATAGAGAAATGGTCAGCGTGGGGTACAAATGTTAAAGAAGACATTGGCGGCTGTAGTTCTGTCACTGATCTGCTGTGTGGTCTTGAGCAATGGTCTTCATTTTTTGAGCCTCAGTTTTCCAATTTGCAAAATAAAATTTTTTTCACTGATCTCTCTTGATCTGTCTTTCTCTAAGCTTCAACTACAGCTTTTCTTCTGGTTGTTTAGAACAGGCTCACTGAAACAATGCACATTAAAACAGAGGAATCTATACATATTAACAACTTAATATATGGATTCTTTGGGGAATTGCTTAACCCTTGAGGGTCTGATACTCTAGCAGTTGTAATTCGGTTAAGAACAATAGAATGATGTGGAATTATTCGGAAGCCTGGAGTCATAGGGCTGGTCTTGCTGCCATCTTCTCTTTGAAGAAGACCATTAAAGGTATCAGGCAGTCAGAAAGTCACCCTAACGTGGCTATGGCCTGTCATTACTGCCAATCGACTGTTGGCTTTTCCTAAAAAGAGGCCAGTAGCAAAAATCCTTAAGACAGAGTCTAGAAATACCTTATATTTGTATTCACCTTTATTCTCCAAAAAATGCTCTCATAATAGTTATCTCATGGATCCTTATAATAAATCTAGGAGTAGTCAAAATACTATAAATGCCATTTAATGTTAGAGAGAAAGAAGAGAGTGCCCAGAAAGATGAGTGACTAGCTTGACACCATGGAGTAAGAGTGGCACAGCTGGAACCAGAAGTCAGACGTTGTCATTCCTGGTCTGGACCTCCCTGTGCCACCCTCAGCCTGGGAGAAACGAGTATGGCCCAGGGATTTGATATAATTGTGCATGGCTTAGAATAAGGATGATCACTTTTAAAAAGCTGTTCATTGCCATTTTATAGGTGCTCAATAAGTAAGGCTGCCACAGCTGTGGCTAAGGAAAACTCTGGAGCAGACCCAAGGGTGCACGTGCTGGCTGCTCTGCTTTCCTTCTTGGCTTTTCCTTGCCATCTCTTGACTTTGCCTAAAAGTAAAGCAGGGAGGAAATTCTCTACTTAGGATCAATCTCAGCTTGATTCTCTAAAACTTCAGTCACATGATTTAGGTGGAGACTTGACATTCCTTTTCCAAAAAGGAGGTCCAAATAGCCAGCAAATGCATGTCGACCATACATGACACACACTTTGTCACCAAGGCTGGTGCTACAAAGATACAGAAGGGAGAGCTTTTTCTCCTCATGTGGAATTATGATCTCTTGGTGAAGACAAGCTATGTTCATGCTGATTTCAATGAGTAGTGAATAGAAAAAACTATGTAAAACTATGCAGCATTAGCAACAAAATATGGAAACAAAGCCCATTTATAACACATATTGAATTATGTGTAGTGCATGTGTGTTTGTGGGATGTCACATATCCCTCATGACTCTTTTCCATTGGTCCTCATACTTCCCTGGGGTGGGGTGAGGTCTTAGGTATCCATGGTCCCTCTCCTTATGTAGATGTCCTGAGTATTATAGGGCCTCCTTTCTATTCTCTAGTGCTGACTCATACTTTAAGGGGACTCATGACTCTAGGGTGAATATACTAGCCCACCTACCATATGTATCTTCATTTACATCCCCTGCAAACTCTACCCCATGGCCAACCACTGGGACCTAGGGACATGCTCATCAATGGCATAGTCTACCCTTGGGAAGTGAATGGCCTTGAAAACAGTATCAAGGATCTGGGAGCAGGACATTTTTTTTTTTGTCCTGAATGTCTGCATGGAAGCACAAGTCAGTGGAGGTATAGAGCTGGGAAGCCAAGCTCAGGTTCCAGTCTTGGGGTCTTTGTCCTATGGGAGGGTGGTGTCAATTACTGGTGTCATCCATTTATGCCTGAAGCATTCCCTGCATCCCTGTGCTGCCCTGAAGAACCCCCACAGATTCTCACGGTGATATCACCCCTACTGATTTATGCCACTAGAGCCCAGCAGGTTGAGGTAGAGGGACAGCCTGAGAACTCAGCCTTTGTAGGTTGGGAGAATTCAGACAACCAAGCACTTTGTACACTACCTATGAAAAGTCGTGATACGAATAAGAGAGACAGAAAATCAAGCAGAGACCACATATGTTGAGGTTTTAGTATTTCTTTCTTATTTTTAGAGTTGTTCTGTGAAGTGAGTTGAGTTCATGGAAAATTCTTCAGCCACAGGACAGTCCTGGAAAAACCTATGCTGGCCCTAGTGGGCATTCCACTTCTAAAAAATTTTATTCACCATGTCTAGACAGTTAACTTGAAAGTAACCATCTTATTTCGTAAGAACCAAGCTCCAAATCTATTTATGTTTTTTATTACCTCACATATATCCTAAGGCTTAAAAAAAATCAGTGAGGGAGGTCAACATTATTTAAAAATGATCATAGGTATGGAAATCATAATAATTGCAGGTCTATCTTTAGCTGGAGAATGTGTGGATTATACTGGAGTTTGGCTCCTTCTGAGCTTGTCTTATGTGAAATGTCCAATAGAGGCATTCCATCTACAATCTCCTTGCCCACTCATTTTCTTCTTCAACCTCTAGTCTTAGTTTTTCTATCTGGGTTTATATTGAAGCTGAAGTAGTTAACAAGTTTTTTTTTAAGTGAATAAACATATTTGCATATTGGTATTGGACAAAGGCTTCTCCTATGGGGCTCTTCTAAGTGTGATAAAAGACGAGGCTGAAGTCTGCTTTGGGGAGAAAGGGAGTGAGGATCACCATGTATCTGGGGCAGTGCTACTTACTAAGTGCCAGGAGGGTGCATCTCCCAGTGTCAGTGCAGGGACTCTAGCTTTAATCTTAAACTCTGAGGACTAGAGAAATGTGTTCATCCTACTCATTGTGTTTACTGTTACCAACACAGAGACCAAGGCCGATAGCATAATTTTAAATTTGGATGGCTTTCTTGTTGCTTTTGTGTATAGTTGGTAGAAATGATGTTGTTGGTAAACCACACTTAACATATTAAGAGTTTCCTAAATGGCCTATGATGTACCAATTCTTTAAAGATGAAACTAAATAAATGACTTAAGTTCACAGTGAGCTTGCTTTTTCTTTTTCTTTTTTTTTTTAAATTTTTATTGTTGGTTGTTCAAAACATTACATAGTTCTTGACAAATCATATTTCACACTTTGATTCAAGAGGGTCATGAACTCCCATTTTTACCCCGTATACAGATTTCAGCATCACATCAGTTACACATCCACTGTTTTACATATTGCTATACTAGTGTCTGTTGTATTCTGCTGCCTTTCCTATCCTCTACTATCCCCCATCCCCTCCCCTCCCATCTTCTCTCTCTACCCCATCTACTGTAATTCATTTCTCCCCCTTGTTTTTTTTCCCCTTTCCCCTCACTTCCTCTTGTATGTAATTTTGTATAACCATGAGGTCTCCTTCCATTTCCATGCAATTTCCCTTCTCTTTCCTTTTCCCTCCCACCTCTCACCCCTGTTTAATGTTAATCTTCTTCTCATGCTCTTCCTCCCAACTCCGTTCTTAGTTACTCTCCTTATATCAAAGAAAACATTTGGCATTTGTTTTTTAGGGATTGGCTAACTTCACTTAGCATAATCTGTTCTAATGCCATCCATTTCCCTGCAAATTCTATGATTTTGTCATTTTTTAATGCAGAGTAATACTCCATTGTGTATAACTGCCACATTTTTTTTATCCATTCGTCTACTGAAGGGCATCTAGGTTGGTTCCACTGTCTTGCTATTGTGAATTGTGCTGCTATGAACATCGATGTAGCAGTGTCCCTGTAGCATGCTCTTTTTAGGTCTTTAGGGAATAGACCAGGAAGGGGAATAGCTGGGTCAAATGGTGGTTCCATTCCCAGCTTTCCAAGAAATCTCCATACTGCTTTCCAAATTGGCTGCACCAATTAGCAGTCCCACCAGCAATGTACAAGTATATCCTTTTCCCTACATCCTCGCCAGCACTTGTTGTTGTTTGACTTCATAATGGCTGCCAATCTTACTGGAGTGAGATGGTATTTTAGGGTGGTTTTGATTTGCATTTCTCTGACTGCTAGAGATGGTGAGCATTTTTTCATGTACTTATTGATTGATTGTATGTCCTCCTCTGAGAAGTGTCTGTTCAGGTCCTTGGCCCATTTGTTGATTGGGTTATTCGTTTTCTTATTGTTTAATTTTTTGAGTTCTTTGTATACTCTGGATATTAGGGCTCTATCTGAAGTGTGAGGAGTAAAGATTTGTTCCCAGGATGTAGGCTCCCTATTTACCTCTCTTATTGTTTCTTTTGCTGAGAAAAAACTTTTTAGTTTGAGTAAGTCCCATTTGTTGATTCTAGTTATTAACTCTTGTGCTATGGGTGTCCTATTGAGGAATTTGGAGCCCGACCCCACCGACTGTAGATCGTAGCCAACTTTTTCTTCTATCAGATGGCGTGTCTCTGATTTGATCCGTTTTGAATTCACTTTTGTGCATGGCGAGAGAAAGGGATTCAGTTTCATTTTGTTGCATATGGATTTCCAGTTTTCCCAGCACCATTTGTTGAAGATGCTATCCTTCCTCCATTGCATGCTTTTAGCCCCTTTATCAAATATAAGATAGTTGTAGTTTTGTGGATTGGTTTCTGTGTCCTCTATTCTGTACCATTGGTCCACCCGCCTGTTTTGGTACCAGTACCATGCTGTTTTTGTTACTATTGCTCTGTAGTATAGTTTGAAGTCTGTTGTGATATTGCCTTTTTCATCCCGTATGCTAGTAATTTGAGTTCTCTCTCTTCTTCTCTTCGCTAGCATCGCTAAGGGTCTGTCGATTTTGTTTATTTTTTCAAAGAACCAACTTTTAGTTTTGTCAATTTTTTCAATTGTTTCTTTTGTTTCGATTTCATTAATTTCAGCTCTGATTTTAATTATTTCTTGCCTTCTACTTCTTTTGCTGTTGTTTTGCTCTTCTTTTTCAAGGATTTTGAGATGAAGTATGAGATCATTTATTTGTTGGTTTTTTTCTTTTTTTAAGGAATGAACTCCACGCAATGAATTTTCCTCTTAGAACTGCTTTCAATGTGTCCCATAGATTCCGATATGTTGTGTCTGTGTTTTCATTTATCTCTAAGAATTTTTTAATTTCCTCCTTGATGTCTTCTATAACCCATTGATCATTCAGTAACCTATTGTTCATTCTCCAAGTGATGTATGCTTTTTCCTTCCTTCTTTTATCATTGATTTTCAGTTTCATTCCATTATGATCAGATAGGATGCATGGTATTATCTCTACTCCTTTATATCGTCTAAGAGTTGCCCTGTGACATAATATATGATCTATTTTTGAGAAGGATCCATGTGCTGCTGAGAAAAAAGTGTAACTGCTTGATGTTGGGTGGTATATTCTATATATGTCAATTAAGTCTAGGTTATTAATTGTGTTATTGAGTTCTATAGTTTCCTTATTCAACTTTTGTTTGGAAGATCTGTCCAGTGGCGAGAGAGGTGTGTTGAAGTCTCCCATGATTATTGTATGGTGGTCTATTAGACTCTTGAACTTGAGAAGAGTTTGTTTGATGAACATAGCTGCACCATTGTTTGGGGCATATATATTTATGATTGTTATGTCTTGTTGGTGTATGGTTCCCTTAAGCAGTATGTAGTGTCCCTCTTTATCCCTTTTGATTAACTTTGGCTTGAAATCTATTTTATTTGATATGAGTATGGACACTCCTGCTTGTTTCCGAAGTCCATATGAGTGATATGATTTTTCCCAACCTTTCACCTTCAGCCTATATATGTCTTTTCCTATCAAATGCATCTCCTGTAGGCAGCATATTGTTGGGTCTTGTTTTGTGATCCATTCTACTAGCCTGTGTCTCTTAATTGGTGAGTTTAAGCCATTAACATTTAGGGTTATTATTGAGATATGGGTTGTTCTTCCAGCCATATTTGTTTATTTCTGTTACTAAACATGGTTTGTTTTCCTCTTTGATTATTCCCCCCCTCCCCTTTACTGTCCTACCTCCCACTGTTGGTTTTCATTGTTATTTTCCATTTCCTCTTCCTGTAATGTTTTGCCGAGGATGTTTTGAAGAGATGGTTTTCTAGCTGCATATTCTTTTAACTTTTGTTTGTCGTGGAAGGTTTTAATTTCATCTTCCATCCTGAAGCTTAATTTCGCTGGATACACAATTCTTGGTTGGAACCCATTTTCTTTCAGTGTTTGAAATATGTTATTCCAGGATCTTCTAGCTTTCAGAGTCTGTGTTGAAAGATCAGCTGTTATCCTGATTGGCTTACCCCTAAATGTAATCTGCTTCCTTTCTCTTGTAGCTTTTAAAATTCTCTCCTTATTCTGTATGTTGGGCATCTTCATTATAATGTGTCTAGGTGTGGATCTCTTATAATTTTGCACATTCTGCATCCTGTAGGCTTCTAGAATTTGGGATTCTGTCTCATTCTTCAAGTCTGGGAAGTTTTCTCGTATTATTTCATTGAATAAATTGCTCATTCCTTTGGTATGGAGTTCTATACCTTCCTGTATCCCAATGACTCTTAAGTTTGGTCTCTTAATGTTATCCCATATTTCTTGGATGTTCTGATCATGGTTTCTTAACAGTCTTGCTGAGCTGTCTATGTTCTTTTCAAGTTGAAATACTTTGTCTTCATTGTCTGATGTTCTATCTTCTAAGTGTTCTACTCTGCTGGTAGTATTCTCCATTGAGTTTTTAAGTTGGTTTATTGCTTCCTGCATTTCTAGGATTTCTGTTTGTTTGTTTTTTATAACCTCTATCTCCCTATATAGTTGATCCTTTGCTTCCTGGATTTGTTTGTGTAATTCCTTGTCGAAGTGATCTTTCATTGTCTGATTTTGCTGTCTAATGTCTTCCTTGATACTCCAGATCATCTGAAGCATATATATCCTGAATCCTTTATCTGACATTCCATCTGCTGCAGCTGTTACCTCTTCTAAAGTTGAGTTGACCTGCATTGCTTGTGGTCCTTTCTTTCCTTGTCTTTTCATACTGCTTGCGTTTCTTTCTTCTTGGTGAAACTGTTGTGTTTTTGAAATTTTTCCCCCCCTATATATTTATATTGCTCTTGTATAGTTGAAAAGTCTCCCTTGCAGGTGCGGGCGGGGGCTCTGCTCTGCCCCTCCTCCAATTGGTGTGAGGTGTCTACCACGCCCGCGGACCCCTGGGCCTGATCCGCCGTTCTGTCGCAGGTCTGCCTACCTTGCAGGTGGGGGCGAAGGCTCTGCCCTGCCCCTCCTACCACGCTCGGGGACTGCTGGGCCTGATCTGCAGGTTGGTCGCCGGTCTGCCCACCTTGCAGGCATGGGTGGCAGTTCCGCTCCGCCCCCACTCCAATTGGGGTCACTTGACCACCACACAGGCGGGCCGCTGGGCCTGATCTGGGCGCGGGCGAAAGCTCTGCTCTGCCCCTACTCCAGTTGGGGTGAAGTGTGTACCACGCTGGCAGGCCGCTGGGCCTGATCCGCTGGTCTGTCGCAGGTCTGCTTACTTTGCCGGTGCGGGCGGCGGCTCTGCCCCGCCCCTCCTACCACGCCCGCAGACCGCTGGGCCTTATCTGCAGGTTGGTCGCAGGTCTGCCTACCTTGCGGGTGCGGGCGGCGGCCCCGCTCCTCCCCTCTGGCTTGACGACAAAGTGAGAGAGACTCGGGTATCTGTGACTCACCCTCCCTACCAGGAGACCAACTGTTTCCGTCGCCGCTGGCACCGATGAAGTTCTCTCCTCGGCCGCTCTCCGATGACATCAGATCTCTGCCATGCTGGCATCCCCTGTTCTATGGCTGAATCCCATTTTCTTCTCTTCCAATAGGCGGAGCTGTGCCCTCTGAGCCGAGCTTCTGCCCTCTATGTGCTGACAGAAATCCCTGTAAGGTGGCTCCTGGGAGTCTCTCAATCCTGTTAGTCCAGAGCCCTTTCACTTATCCGGCCCCTCCCCCTGTTCCTCCTCCCAGCCAGCCAGCCAGGTCCTGTTCACCGGAGGCGGTTCCCCAAGGGTCTGGTGACACTTGCAGCCCCACCGCGTGTCCTATATCCCGAACAATGAACACCCTCTCTGTCATTCATCTAAGCCCCAGTGCTGTGGTGGGGTGATCTGGGAACCAACAGTTTAATTTTTCCGGACCCCTTTGGTGGGCACGCCCCCAGAAACTGGCGGCTAAGATCTTGGGTGTTGCCGCTGGTGTTAAGGGGAGGTGGAGATCTGGAATCCCCTCTGCTTCCCTACAGACACGCCCCTGGAGAGATTCCCGAGGTTTCCTGGCTGCTTGTATCTGGAGGGGGTGGGAGTCACACACCTGTTAATGTGGATTCCGCTGGGAAGGAATTCTGTTGGTGGAACTCTAGTGATGTCTCCTCTCCGCTATGGCGGGCCCCAGGCTCCTTGCCGGAGTGTCCGAAGGGAGGGGTGGGACTGGTCTGTCTCTGGTTGGTTTCAGCTCCCGGTTCGCTATTTCATGAAGGCTTGGCGAGAGACCTCTTCCTAGAGTCCCTGCACCGCTCCTGGTGCGCTGCGCCTCGGAGGCTATCCGCCCTGACGCGGGGGCCGCGTGCAGGCAGCCGACAGTCGCCGAGTCGCGCGGGCAGCGGCTGGCGGGTCTGGACCTCTGCGCTGCGTGGCGGAGATTCACTCCTCTAGGGCAAACTGTCACCTCCAAAAATCCTTCCAATTCCCGGCCGGTCTCTCTTTAGTGGAATTTTGCTAGGAGTTTCTCAGCAGGTCGAATCTAAGCGTATCCATGCGTCTCTCTGACCCCGTTGTTGAGGAGGTACTGAAAGCGCTGCCTCCCCACTCGCCACCATGTTGAAAATCCTCCAGAGGATGCCTTCTGAAGTTATGTAGCTGGGGATTCCCAAGCAGCTTTTCAGGGTTCCTACTGGGAAGTCCTAGGCAAAGTGTCCTCTTCTTGGTGAGACTCCCCAGATAAAGTCCACGTCACCTTCTTCTCTAAAACATGACTACCTCTGCAGAGTGCTGCTGGGAAGGAGGGTATAGCTTCTGCAGTTCAGGCCCCAGAGAGATTCTGGGCCTCGCTGGACGGTATTGAAGGTAGAAAAGACAGGAGGATACATCCAGGGCATGTCATGGTGTAGTTGGCAGCACTTTTTCTTCCTTAGTGAGACATAAGTAGTGGTTCACTTTACACCCAATGTCATCCTTTTTCTTTGGGGTCACTGTGACGGCTCCTCTGACCTTAAGGGTCCGCAGAAAGAGGAGCTTGCTTTTTCAAAAATCTTTTTTAAAAATATAGCCAATTCCTTATCCACTAAAAATATATGTATATTTCTTATTCTAAAAAAGGTGAATCATGCCTCCTCTGTAGTTTTCTATTAGCTTTACACAATTAATATTTCCTCTCTTCTTTTGTGTGTGTATGTGGGTGTGTGGGTGTATGAGTATACGCATGTGCATATGTGATTATATGCATTTTGGGGTTAAAAGGAAAATGTATTCATTAAACCGTATTTTAACCTTGAATTCAATTTTGATTTCTGAATTGAAAAAATGTCTTAAGTAATGAATCTTCATACTAGGTATAAGAATTACTGTATTTTTTAATGTGCAAATCACATATGTTAGTGGAGAGTCATCTTTTTACAGAGAAAGGCGATTAGGTGTTGGATTCAGAAGCATTGAGTTTAACTCCAGTTCTTTTATCTTTTCTGTGGCCTTGGGTGAGCTGTTCAACCTTCTTGAACGTTGGATTCTTCGGTTGCAAAGTAGAACTAATAAGATCCCTATTACTAAGTTAATGCAGGCTTCTGTAAAGCAAATACAAACAATGTGAGGTTGACCTGAATGTTAATGTTGAGGGGGCTCTGGCTTCCAGAATCTGGGGTTATCTTTATATAGGTGGTCCCAGGCAGAATGAGCATTTTCTGCTTCATGGAGCTACAGTGACCCACCATGTCCTTTCCTTTTTAAAAGGGGGAATCTCATTCTAGAGGGAAATCATTATTCAAGTTGTTTAAGAAGATCCAGAAAATGAAAACAATTACAAGGCTACAAAAAAAGTTTTAAAAAAATTTACTTAAAGTTTTAGAAAATTTCTTTGTGATCTCATATATTGTTATGGTTTGGATATGTGGTGTCCACCAAAAGCTCATGTGTGAGACAGTGCAAGAGCATCCACAGATGAAATGATTTGATTATGAGAGCCATAACCTAATAAATGGATTAATCCACTCATATGGATTAACTGTTAACTATAGGCAAGTAGGGTGTGATTGGTGGAGGTAGGTCACTGGAGGTGTGCCTTTGGATATATATTTTGTCCCTAGTGAATGGAGTTCTCTCTCTGCTTCCTATTCCCATGTCCTGAGGTGTTTTCTTCCACCATACTCTTCTACCATTATATTCTTTCTCACCTTGAGCTCAGAGATATAGAATGGCTGATGATGAACTGAAACCTCTGAAGCTATGAACCAAAATAAACTTTTTCCTCCTCTACTTTTAGTCAAGTGATGCAAAGTTGACTCAAACACATAGTTGAACTAAATACCTAGCTAAAAGCCACCAGCAATACCCATGCCACTGCCTGAATGCTGTGCTGCTTTGAAATTTCCTCTGCTAGAGTAATTAGTCCATCACTTTTAAATTCAGCCTCAAAAAAAAAAAAAAAAATCTCAGAACATGGGTGAAAAGTAGATAACTTCTTTGCTAGAGTGTAACATGGATAGCCTGTATTCCAATTCCTAATAGGGCTCTTTTTCCCTTCTGAAACCTTATGAGCACAGTCTTTACTGTCTGCATCTCTATTGACATTCTGGTCTTCTGAGTGCCTGCCAGAGTTAATTTTCACTTAATGACATTCTAAGCCTTCCCTAGTCTGCATCTCCAACCTTTTTCAAACTTCTCCCACACACTACTTCCAAATTCTTCTAAACCATCTGGTCAGGTATGTCACTGCTATGGCTCATCTCCTGGTACTAAGTTCTGTGTTATTTTTTCTAACTGTGACCGAAACATCTGAGAAAACTTAGAGGAGGAAATGTTTATTTTGGGATCACAGTGTCAGGAATCTCAGTACATAGTTGGCCAAATACATTGATCTGGGGCCTAAAGTAAGGTGGAACATCATAGTGGAAGGGCAATGGTGGAGAAAAGCTGCTTTGCTCATGGTATCCAGGAAGCAGAGAGAGAGAGAGAGAGAGAGAGAGAGAGACAGAGAGAGAGAGAAGGGCCAGAGACACATATAGCCCAAAGGACAAGCCCCCAAGTGACCTACCTTTCCAATCATGCCCCATCTGCTTGTAGTTACCACCCAGTAGTGCATTCAAATTATTAATCCATTAAGTGATTTAATCTACTAATGAGGTTATAGCTCTTGGCATTGTCTAAAAACTCCACCTCTGAACCTTTATGCATTGGGGATCAGGCTTTCAAAACATGAGCTTTTGGGGAGACATTTCTATATTACATGATAAATATAATTTTTAAATGAAAATTCATTTTAATTTTACATAAATATTTTATATACCCACATGTATAAGTACACATATATAACACATTGAGTTGTGATAGAAAATGTTTTTCTTTTAGGATATGGCACAAAATGTTTGATCGTCACGACTTTACAAGGCCAAGTAACAATTACAAAATTCACAAACCACAAAGTGGTTTTATGACAACACACACACATGCACACGCACACACACACGTAACAGCTTTCCTGCAGTGCCACACACACTCCTGGCATCTCAGGCTGCAGATATGAATAAGGCTAATTGTGACCATGTGGTCCTCTGATAAATCCAACGCAACGGAGCAAGTCAGACTAGGGCTCTGTCCCAGGGCTCAAGGCCTAAATGAATATTGGCATCTGCCACTGAGATGCAAATTGCCATGTAAAGAGGGGAATGGCATTCTTGAGGCCCATTCCTGATTATCCTAAAGACAGAAAAAGGAGCCGAGGAAAAGGGAAGGATTTTAGGGAAAAGTGAAGATATCTAACACTATTGCCCTTAACATATGAACCCTGAGCAAACTGTGGAAGTAGATAACGAGGGACAAAGAAAAAATATTCCCTTGCAGTCAGTGGTATTGTTTCCTGCAAATTTCTAGATGAGGCATTAACGCCAGGATCTGTCTCCCTAAATGCTACCGTATGGGACCTTGCGAACGTGGCTGGTGGAAGCTGCTGATGCCGTAATTAAGCTGACAAGGTATCTACACTGAGAGAGGAGAAGGGATGCTTAGCCTGGTCCAATGGGGTATGTCGATGAATAATGGGATGAAGCTAAGAGAAGGTAAAATTGGGCTGAATATCAAAGAAAAAAAAATTACCTAACAGAAAGGTCTATTAAATTGTGGAGTGGTCCCTCCAGGGGGACCATGGCAGGGCCGGTGTGCGGGAATCATTTACAAGTCGGCTGCCGAAAGCCCCTGAGAGTATGCTGTGGGGAACAGGACTGAGTTGACAAGAGAGTGGACATGATGACCTTGAAGGTCTTTTCCATCTTTAGTGTCTACGATTTTGTGATTGTCCGCCTTTCACTGAAGCGCTCCAGCTCCCGTACTCTCTGGGGCCTGAAACACGAAATAATTGTTAGGAAGAAGATACACAGTGATGAAATATTTTTGAGGATCCATCCATTCCTGGCCCTCTTTTCCCATTCAAAACTGGCTGAAGAGAAGTGAGCAGGATAACAGAAGCAGGGAAGAAATTGGAGTTTATGGTTCTCAAAGTTGACATCATTATTTGTATTTATTCATTCAAAATATTTCATCAATTGGAACACTATTCTTTTTTATTTTTTATTTTTTATTGTGGGTTGTTCAAAACATTACAAATTTCTTGACATATCATATTCCACACTTTGATTCAAGTGGGTTATGAACTCCCACCTTCACCCCATACACAGATTGCAGATTCACATCAGTGGAACACTATTCTTAATGGCTGAATTTAAAATAGAAAGGCAGTTTGTTTGGGACTCTCCCATACTAAACATGGTTAGAAGTCCTATACATGTGCATTTCTGTGTTTCAGAATTATTCAGGCAATAAATTACTCAGGATGTCAACCTTATGCTGAAACAGAAATGACCTACTTTGTGAGGATCTCTTGTATTGGAAATTTATTTTTTTTTTTTTTTTAGTTTTCAGCGGACACAACATCTTTGTTTGTATGTGGTGCTGAGGATCGAACCCTTGTATTGGAAATTTAAACTTCCGCCTTTTCTTCAATGGGGAATAGGAGAACGTGAGTTAAGATGGTGAAGTTCCGAGCTTTGTAACCATGATCACAAGCCCATTGTTCTGAGGGCTTCATGTGTGTGAATTCACTTAATTTCTTGTAGTGACCCAGAGGGTAGGTGTATTTATTGCAGCTGAGGAAACCAAGGCAAAAGAGGTTAAAAATTGTGCTCAAGCTTACAAAACTGGAAAAATACAGAGTGTGAATTTGATCAGGAAGTCTGAGTCCAGCACCTGTTCTCCTAATCATTATTATTCTATTGCCTTTCTAAGTGGAGTTTCTTACTCCCTTTAAGAATAATAATGACAGCAGGGATTTTCATCTGTTTTATTCACTGACGAAATTTTGGAGCCTCAAGCAGTTCCTAGAACATAACAGGAACTTTAAGAAATATCGGCTAAAAGAATGAATGGAAGTTGGTATTGGAAATTCTGAATTTTTCAATGCCAAAATCATTGACCACAAATTTGCTCTTTCAAACAAAAAAGGCAACTCTTTGTCTCTCTAAACTTCTGATCATCTCAACAAGCTCTTTGCTTCAAAAGGTTTTTCTCTAGCAGATGTCCTTGATCTCTTAAAATAAGTTACTTGAATTTAACACAGGATCAGAAACTACCCTGACACAGAAAATGTCACACCTTATTGTAAGTATTTGTTTAGTTGTCCTCTGGCTCCATTCAAATTCTACAAGGGCAGGGTCTGAGTTTTTCTTGTCCCTTAACTATAGACTCAGCACTGAATTGGGCACCGAGAGCTCTGTTGGTGGATAGTTGGTGAGTGAATGATTAAAAGAGAGTATGCTTTTTAACTTACATCTCTACTTCATATTTATATAGAACTTTCTCATTCTATATGTGAGCTATTTCAGCATAACAACTCACCTTAAAACCTGTTGACTTAACCAACTATATATATTTATAACTCCTACAATTCCTCTGCAGTCTGGTTCAGTCTTCCTTGAAGTTAGAGTCAAATGTTAGCTGGGGCTACCATCATCAGCAGGCTCGACTGAGACTGGAAGATCCACTTCAATATGTTGTTTCCTTAGCCAAGCAGAAGCATTTTCATTCAATAGGATTTGTTCGTCCATTCTTGATTTTGTCTGTTGACCTCTTTGAGTCTTACCCAGGAAATCATTGCTTGTCTCAATAGGTTGAAGTATTTGTGTTTTCTTCTAGTAGTTTCAAAGTTTCAGGTCTTTCATTAAGGTTCTTGATTCAGTTTGAGTTGATTTTTTTTTTTTACAGGGGAAGGGAGAGGAATCTAGTTTCAATCTTCTACATGTGGCTATCTAGTCTCCCCAGCGCTATTTGTTGAAGAGACTGTCCTTTCTCTAGTGTATATTTTTGTTCCCTTTGTCAAAGATGAGTTTTGGTAACTTTTGGAGATTCACATATTAGTTGATGAGAAATATACATTTGGATACACGTATGTGTTGGGCATACTCAGCATGTTAGCCTGTAAGCTTCTTGAAGGAGAGGTAGACAACTGTGTCTTCAATACCAAGCCTGAGCTCTAGCCCATGGGAACTTTCAATGAAAGTTTATTAAACAAATAAGTGATTATGGCAAAATATCCATAGTTATAGTATCTCATGAAGTTTTTTTTTGCATATAAAAAGTTGGCATATAATTTTTAGGATACATTTGATCCTCATCTTATAACTAGGAGCTTTAGCCTCCCACTGAGCTTTATATTACTAGACTCTCCAAAACTTATTTAGATTTCAGTACTGGCCCCATACAACATGTTTTGAAATTTTTCATCCCAGATGGGTTATGAGGCTGAAAAACTGACAGATGTTTAATGAAAAACAAAGAAAAAGGTAAAAAGTAAAATCTGATATTAAGAATGGGTAAAACAGCTGCTTTTTTGAACATGTATGTAAATAGCATGGAATTTTTTTCCTTTTTCATTAATTAACCAAATTGATATTCTTAGTCTGAATATGAGGGGTGGTAAATGGATTCATTTTAGTTTAATTTACATAAATTTATGCAGGATGTTTCTTTTAACTAAACTTCATAAACTTTCTGATGTTCTGTACTTTCTTATTTTCTGTTTCCACTTCTAGAATTTAAACGCCACCAGGGCTAGCTCTGTATCAGTTTTGTTCTCTACTACATATGCTTACTATATCCATCTCATTTATTGAAGATATAGGACATGTTTAAAAAAAAACATTGTTGAATGAATGAACTTAGATGAGGCTCAGAATCTTTGCCAATCTTACATTCTAGGTAGTTGCCAACAATAAATTGAAGTTAGTTGTCTAGTAACCTGTTTGTAATCCTATCCTCTTGAGAGTGGGTGTAATCCAGGACTTGTGTCTACTAGTAGACTATGGCAAAGGTGATGGAGTGGGTGTGATTACATGTACACAATTCCATTACTTAATATTGTACTACCTGTCTTGCAAAGTCCTTCCTTGCTCACCTTGAAGAAATAAGCCCCATGTTGGGAGATGCCTATGGAAAGGGCCAGTAGGCAAGAGACTAAGAGTGACATCTCACTGACAGCCAGGTAGGGTCTTTAGTGTAACAAACCTAAGTCTCAGGAGCTGGATTCTATAAACAACCCTGTCAGCTTGGAAGTGGATCCTGCAGTCAAGCTTCAGGTGAGACTCTCATCCTAACAGAGGATCCAGCTAAGCCATGCCTGGATTCCTGAGCCACAGAAACTGTAAGGAGAGAAATGTAGGTTGTTTTAAGCTATAGTTGTATTTTCTTATCTAGCAGTAGGTAAGTCAGAGTTACTTAAATTTGAACTTAAATGAATTAGTCTACCACCCATCATCTAGATGTACTTTATTCCTTTGGACAATCCCAAAAGAGCACTCTAGATCAGGTTGGGGTTATTCTAACTTCACCACTATGATCTAGGAGAATATAAAGTTCTTTTGAAAGTGAAAAAGTTTAGTTTGGGCTTGTGTTCTGCTGACTGCATAGGGCAATAGTGTTCGGGTCTTTTATAATCTTATTCATGAATGTCAGGGATCTCCCTACCTTCTGTCTGTTAGTTGCCAACATTCAGACTAAGTCAGAATAGTGGTTGGGAGTGGAATCAGAGTGAGAGCATATCTAAGTCTCTCTGTTTACATCTAAAATTGGTTTCTCAACATTTCAACTGGAAAATTGGTTACTTAAATCCTATTTTACCAATCCAGCAGTAGGTAACAAAATGCTACTCTCTAAACAGTTGTTTTCATTTAAAATGTTTTGTTTGTATAGGCTGTGTGTGTTAGAAAGGGTTGACAAGACCTCTTAAAAACATAAAGGCAGTCAACTAGATTTTTATGAATCTCAATGATCTTACTGATTTTTATCAGTAAATTTTGTGGGTTTGACAGTTGCTTTGTGCAGCGAAAGTATGCCTTTGTATTCCAATGCCAAAGATAAATAAAATAGATTATGTGTAATTTTGCATTGTCCTTGTCCTATTTTTCTGTTTTCATGAGTAACTGATGATATCAATATCTTTTACTGTGCAAAATCATTGCTTTTTAGTAAAATTGGCTTTATATCAAATCTCATTTTTCCAAGTGATTCTATACAATGTTACTTGTACAGCCATAAAAAAGTCATCATATAATAAGTTGAAAATGTTATATGAAAATGATGTTTACTTGGTGGCCAGGTCTGTGGGTTCCTTAAGATGTATGGAGTAGGCTTTTGCAATTATTTTTGAACTATAAGAAACTTGGCAGCACTTTTTTTTATCACCTCCTTCATCTCTACCTACTCTAGATGAAAGAACACATTATACTTTGGAGAATGTCCTTTTTCTATATTCAAAGCACTCAGAATTTCTCTCTTAGGTTTTTGGGTGCCAGTTCTATTTCCAATGCCTCAGAGAGCTAGCCTGCAGCACCCGATCCTACCATTAGGGGCTGCTCTCTGACATACAACAGACTGCAGGGACTCCTCTCCGACCCCTGGACACAGTTGAGGGCACAGAAATAACTTGCACTTTTTAAATTTTGCACATTATGCTTTGGATAAGTTTCCATTTGAAGAAATATTTACTCTTATAAACAAAGCAGAAGTCACTGCTTTTGCCTGAAAATTGTCCAAGAGTGTCACTTGAGTTTTTATAAAGAAATAGTGAACTAGTCTGTATGCTGAAAGGCTTCACTTTTACAGAATAACAACAATAACAACCTTCCTCCTCTTCCTTCTCCTCCTCCTCCTCTTCTTCTCCCCCTCTTCCTTCTCCTCCTCCTCCTTCTTCTCTCCCTTCCCTAAAAAAGAGCAAAACAATATTTCATACAAGGAAATATATTAAGTATTCAAAATTAATAACTTGGGAAGTATCTTTGAAAGAAACATTTTTATTGTTCAAATTTTAAGTCTCTTTGTTCTGATTAAGCTAAAAATTACCCCTCTATTCTGGCTTCACCTGTAATGGCATCAATTTTCTAGGCACAACTAAACTTTTTGGAAGAAGTAGAAGTATTATTATTATTTTTACAAGGTAGGAGAAAGAATTCTACAGAACAAAAAAAAACTTTTGCTGAAAGAGTGGTATTTCTAAACTTTATGATTCTGTATTAAACTATGGATTAACAGTTTCAGCAGTAGCATTACTATTATTATTGCTTTTTTTTTTTGGTCACATACACAATAGTTGGGAGGCAATAATTCAATGCTGAAATAGTCTCGTGTTGCATGCAAACATGAGAAAGGATGTCAGAGTGTCTCAGACTCAATGTTTTGTGACAATGAGCAGCCAGCAGTCTTCAGCAGAAGCTGTGGGACTTATAGGTTGTAACTTTGGGTGTTCTGCTAAGGCTACTGTCCGTCCATTTCAGTTCCTGGGAAGCTATCTGGTCAGAGGAACATAAGAATTAACCCAGGATGAGGGGAAGAATATAATAAAAATAATAAAACCCACAGAGCTGATCATATTTCAGCACAGTGATCCTTATATTCATGTAAAGTTATCTTTATAGATGTGTTTCTCCTCCTTGATTCTTTATTTTTTCTTTCTTTATAAAAAATATTTGCTGATTTCAGAAAATTGTTTCCTGTGAATGAAACTCTTCACTTTAGGGTTGATATGTTGTGACTTATGAAAATTTGAAATACCTGTTATGGATCCGCTCTCACTCTGAGCCTGGGCTGTAGTTGTCAGGTGATGATTGAAGTTGTAAATCAGTGTTCGTGGATCTGGAATTTCCTATAGTGAAGCAAATCGCTACAAACATCAGCTTTAAGAATAAAATAAAATGAAACAAGCAGTAATAATAATAATAAAAAAGCTTGACAGGCAAATTTGGTGTTATACGTTATGCATTTCTTTTCAGTCTCTCAAACTTTCTGAACACTATAATTTGTTTGTACTTCTGCATCACTATCATCAAAGATATAGAACTTTATTAGCTCTTCTCTCTCAGAAAGGTCTCTTTAAAAAAAAAAAAAAACAGACAGGAATGCATGAAAGTTCAGCCACTTGCATCTGTGTGGGATCACTCTTCCTGGCCAAAGACATATTTCTTTGCTTTGGTTTGAGGGGGGGGGAGAAGGAGACAATAATATGAAAAAGGAAGGAATGGTAAAAAGGGAGGGAAGAGGAGAGTAGGCAAGGAGCACAGGGAGGAAGGGAAAGAAACTCATGGACAGATATTTATTTGAAAAATAATGAAATGCCAAAGTAATGGTATTGGGTTGTGAGGCAGATAGATTTCAGATCCGCCTGACCACCTACCCTTCCAAATTTAAGAACTCTGTCAGACATAAACAGCTCACTTCTACAGTGTAATATTAGTAAACAACAATTCAGTCCTTTAATTGACCTTGGAGAGGACTGTGTCCTTGAGGTGGAACATGGATGGGTGGTCATCCTATTTTCAGTTCAAGCATCTTGAAACATTTGAAGGGAATTAAAATGAGATCAGATGAGAGGTGATGGAGAAGTGGTTTTAACAGTCTGTTTGCCTGGAATAATGGGTCGTTAATGGCTTAAGATGGTCATTTAGTCACAAATCTAAACTCCTTGCCTACTGTTACTCTCCAGAGATTGAGATCAACCCTAAGACAGCTGTCTAGGGGACAGAGGAGAGGTAGAATGCTGAAGTGGATCTTCTAACAGTTGGTGGAAAAACATTGCTTTGACTACTTTTCTGTATTAACAATCATTTTTGTCTCTAATTCCAAAGCCAGGCTCATCAACTTGTTAGAGAGAATACTTGGTGGCCATGTCATTTAATGGCTAGAGCACAGGAAGTCAAATTGTTCCCCCCACCCCCTCCCAGCCACCACTGGGTACCATATCTCAGTCCCAAGTTCCTGGGTGTCCTCTCTGTTGGGTTGACTACTGCTTTGTCATTTCAAGATCCATTCATCTTTCATCCACCCTAGTTGTTCTCTCTTCTCCTGGGTTAAGATAAGGAGAAGAAAAGGTGTGAGTGGACAAATGTGGCTGGGTCTCTGGGGTTTCCATGGCGCCATGTTTGGAAGTGCTTGGAAGTCAGGCTGTGCTGAGAGGTAGGAGGATCATCTGCCCTTACTGTGAAAGAACCTGAGTTCTCTGTGTGCAACTATCAGCCAGGGATACCCAGAGAAGGGCCCAAAATGAGCTCACTGACTTTCTGATAAGGTTGTGAAACAGCAGGAGCAGTGACCCAGCAGGGGAGATGGAAGAATTCTGCATGAAAGAGCTTTAGAGCATGTCCACTCTCCTGCCATGCTGCCTGGCCTGCACGTGATGATGTCTGTGTCTGGGATTCTTGTGAATGTTCTACATTCCTGAAGTGTGCAGTCTGTTGGCAATTTATTCAGATGTAGAAAAGATTCCCCTAAGTTAGGAAAAAAAATGCACTGCTCAATTTGTAAAGGCATAAACAAAACCACACTTATGTGTGGTTCCTCCTCGTGGCACATCAGGGATAGTTGAGGATGGATGCAGGAGGTGGTGGCACAATCTTCTGATGACATTTCCAGGAGCTCGGATAAAAACACAGGGCTGGGGTGACAGAGGCTGCCTTCTGTTGAGTGTGACTTTGAGAGACATTGAACACCTGAAGTTGGGGACATGGGACCTCTCATCAGCACCTCAAAAACGCTTCCAGTCTCACCAGAGCTTCACATTTTCTCTGGTCCCTGAAACAACTCTTCTGGTTTTCAGACCCTTCCTATGTGACTGCCAGGTCGTGTTCTCAAGACACAGCTTGATCTGGTAGTGAGAGCCATCTGGTGAAGGTACAGAGGATGGTAATGTAGAAAGTCACTTTTTTAAAAATTAGACCAGGCTGTAGCCTTCAATTGATTTAAGTGGATGAAAGGATAAAGACACAGGGCATGGGGGACTGGAAGGGAGTGCCTCATACTGTCTCTGCTTAGGTTTTCATGATTTGAGGCGAGGATAGCCAACTGATAGCAAGGGCTAGCTCCCAACCATGGAGGTGTTCTCTGTCAGTTGAGTAGTTCTCAAATTGAAGCAGGTGTCTGAATCACCTATAGGGCTTGTTGAAACTCCAGATTTTAGGGCCCCACTCCCAGGGGTTTCATCAGGTCTGAGGTGGACCCCATCATTTGCATCCCTAACCAGCTCAGCTGATGCTGAATCTGCTGTTCCGGAAATTCTGCTGGAGAACCACTAAAGTCTGGGGTGAGCTGTGGCCCATGACATAACTCCATGTGTGACTCCATAGATAGCTCTGACCCCATTGTGCTGGGGTATATATGGGCATGTCTGTCTACCTCTTCCAACACTGCAGTCTTTGAGAGAATTTCTATTTCTAGGGCAGTGCTCGGTAGGTCAAGGGTGTTCAGAAAGATTTTGTTGGAGGGTGATATTTGAGATGCTTTATAACAGGCTTTGATGTGTTTAGAATCACAGAATGTTAGAGCTGAAGGGAAATCTAGACATGACCTAATCCAACCACGTTGTTCCACAAACAGGGAAACTAAAGTTCAACAAGACCAAGTTCACAAGATCACACAAGATTGCCCAAGACCACACAGCTAGTAGGTCTTATACTTCAGTTACAGTGCATTAATTATGACCAATGTTTATTGAGCAATTATTTTCTAATGGGCCAGACAGCAGGCTAAATGATATGTTTTTATTTAATTCTCTGCATTATCTGTCTTATTTAATTCTCAGAACAACCCAATGAGGTCAGATAAGTATTGTACTCATTTTGTAAAAACCAAGACTTCAAGAGGCAAATAACTCAGCTTAATCATACAGAAAGTGAGGAATGAGGTAGTGAGACTGAGAAATGAGCTATCTTATAGGTAGCTGGTACTCGATGAATGCTGAGGTCTTACAAGCTCAATTGCCTTATCTGTGAAATGAGGAAAACTTTAGTTTGCAGAATTTTGAAGGCTGAAATGAAAAATATATTAGAGCCCTTTGAGACCATGAAGCATTGTAGATCCTGTAGAGAAGATGGCTTTGTGTCCTCCAAGGTATTTTCCTGACACTGAGTGTGTGCATTTGCAGATGCTTTTCCCTGTATCTGAAAGGCCCTTAAATGTCCATCCATCGGCAGGCCTGGTCTTGCTCTTCTGGAGAGTCTTATCAGCCTCCTCAGGATGATACCTGCCCCTGCCCCTCAATACATCTTTATTCTTTGCACAGGTAAATTTTATTTTTTATCTTTTTTTGTAAAAATTATCATTGGTATTTTTAATATGGGATTTGCTGCTCCACATTTTAACTTGTTGGCTCACATGTGTGTTGGCTGTCCTAGACTGTCAGGCAGAGACCTGGCTGCACTCATGTCTATACTCCCAGGAATCTGCTACAGAGGGCCTGGTGCTGGCTCAGCTTGAGGTGTTTTGTGCAGCCTCATTGGAAAGACAAGGTGGGCTGCAGATGCTATCATCCCCAGGCTGAATGGCAAGAGGACAGTGCCGGCTGAACCAGAGGGTAGCCCCTGGTCTCACTGTGATTTGTCAGAACTTAATAAGGGCCCAACCTTCTGTACTACTCTGACACTTCACCCCTCGCCATGATTCTGGCCCAAGGGGATGGAAAATCAGGACACATCTAACTTTATCTTACAGTTGACTCAACTTTGGCCGAGGTAACTATCAGTTATGTTTTCTTGAGTACTCAGGACCTTTGGAAACGATCAGGAGATTTGTGGGGCTACCAGCTTAGAATTTCTTGAGATTTGGGAAAATTGTGCCTTTGAAGGGGGGAAGGCTTCCTGGAGGAGAAAGAGGGAAGTGGCCTTATAGAATTGCATGTTTCTTAGACTCCTTGACCAGAGCTGGACTTCATATAAGGGGATAGAGCCTGGCCTGGGAATCTTGCGTAAGTGTGTGTGTGTGTGTGCGCGCGTGTGCGTCTGTTCATGGTTCTTTGGGATTGATTGACTTTTTCTTCCTCCTAAGCAGAGATCCCTTTGGGAACATGGCCCTGGTATAATTCTAGAATGTTACAGTCTGTCTATACCCTTGGGCCCCTGAGGACTTCCTCTCCCCTCTTGCTTACTGCTGCTGGCTCTCTTAAGTTTGCTCTGCGTTGTGTTCTTGGCTGAGGATAAATGACAGTTCTTCTCAGTGGCTTGGAGAGGGCATTGCTCACCAGTGGCTGGACCCTCCAGGAGCTGTTTTTTTTTGACACAGGAAGTGGATGAGCTGTGTCTGCCTTGGCGTATCTTGCATATTTCAAAGCTATGATGGGAGTCCCTCTTGCACACACGGCCTCCTGGGGGCTTCATGAAGCAACTCCCCTCCCTGGCAAGACCCGAGGTAAGCTCTTGAACCTGGGAACCACAAACAGAGGAAAGTTTGGATGTGAGGCAAGTGGCCACTCTGACCCTGGCTGCTCAAGGGAACTGAGTTTGCTCCCAAGATCCAGATCCAGGCTGCACAACTCGGGCCCTTGGGGAAGGCACACAGATCCCAGAGGTTTTGGCAACTCCAAGGGGAATTTCCTTTTCCTTCTCTTCTTTGCCATTGTACGTCCTGCTTTTCCTTGGAGCCACAGCTCAGCTGAGGAGCCCCCTTCTCTAAGACACTGCAGTGGCCATGTTGCCCAGTTGTTCTAACTGTAGGTTCCCTGGTGCCATGAGAGGCATTCACGTGTCATGCCCAGGCCAGGCAGCAAATGGGTGGTGTTAGACTGGTGCCAGCAGGCCCAGGCCCAGGGCCCTGAGCCAAGAGACACTTTTTAAATTGTCATCACGAAGGAACACTTTTATTTCAGGCTCTGCATCTCTTGAATGGATGCGATTAGTTTGCTTTTCCCTGGGGAAAAGGGATAAGAAGGGAGCGGGAAAGTCATGTCTTTTTATGGTACTTTGGAAACCATAAGTATCCATGCCAAGGAGTCCACTCAATCATGTATATGCAACGTTCTCTGGTTTTCTAGGTGCGTGAACTCTGCACCCACTCACTTCCCCCACACTCAAGAACATGTCAGATGGAAGTAAGGGAGAGTGACTTTATCAAGAAGGTGATCTCAAAAGTTTTCCCCAATTATTAAATCACGAGTTACTATGAGGAACAACATACTTGTGGCAATTGTCATATTTGATGGGGACACACAGTCGCATCCCAACACACCCTGAGACCTGACAAGCCACCATGGATAATAAATGGTTCTATAAATTTTACTGAGCTGAGCTTGAGTTTTGTCTCCGTAGCAGTATTGTAGGGTTGTCATATACGTTAGGGCTGGGAGGAATATTAAAGACATCTAATTAAATTATATATTAAAGACATCTAATTCCCTCTACTTATTTCACTGATGAGGAAAACATGGTTCAGAGAGGTATAGTGACTCACTCAAGGCCATACAGTGAATTATGAGATAGTATTGAAATGAGGTTTCGAAAAGAACTAGTGCACTTTCCCCTTTCTCATATCATTTGTATCATCATACTGTACTTTCCCCTTTCTGATATCATCATTTTGTCTGGTCATATGACCTGTTCATAAAAGAATCCAGAGAAGGAAATACTAAACCTCACCTGGGTCCCGTTTCCATAAGATAAAGAATAAATTTATCTATATGAATGCAACCTGATCTGGGAGTTTACTTATTTTATCTGATCCTTCCTTAATATAGCTGGCATTTCTGTTGCAAACTTATTCATATTAGAGAATATTTGGAAGCAACTCACCAGTCCAAATTGGGGTTTGGTAAAATACATGGTGGCACATTCCAGTAATGTATTATCACACAGTTATTTGAAATGATGCTGTAAAATAATAGTTATCAGCATGGGGAAATTTAAGAGAATGTTTTGTGTGAAACAGCAAAATGCTCAAGTATATAAGAGGTGTGAATTTAATTTGGAGAAAAATAAAATTCATGCATACCAGAAATATTTGAAGGATACCAAAATGTTATCAATTGTTGTCTCTGGGTATTATATTATGGAATGATCTTATATTTTCTTCCTTTCTATATTTTACATTTTTTCCAATAAGATTCATCACTTTTAGATCAGAGAGAAACAAAAGATGTTTTTTTTTTTTTTTAAAAAGGGAGTCTGCAATGGGAGGATTTATACACAGTCCTCCTCAAAAACCTCTTGAGAATGCATGTTATCCTACAGAGCAAATTCAGATCTTCACGTGGCTTGTAAAACTGGCTCTGGAAAATAAGAGCTCTGATGAAAGAATAGGAAAGGTGAATTCAGAACACGAATCCTCTTTCCTTTATCCATGTAGGCCAGAACATTTGATCTCTCTCTGTTCTCAGTGTTCCTTCTTCCCAAATGGGAAGAATCCATCTGCCTTCCCCAGGAGGAGGCAGGCAGGTTAGTGCAGGGAGGGACCATATCTCATACTCATAAAGAGCCCAGAGGGACCCATAGAAACCTGCTCAGGCTTCCAGAATGTAAAGAAAGATGGCTGGATCCTGCTCCTCAGCATTCTTCTGCTGGGCTGGAAGTGAGGCATGGAAATCTCTTGGCCAGCACTTTGCCCATAATATGATTGAACAGGCTGGTTCACTTTCAACAAATGGATCAGGGGACTTTGGAGGAGTCTGAGGTTTCTGTCACCACATCCTTTCAGCCTGCAACTGCATCCTTCTGGAGCTCATATTACTCGTTCTCAGAGAAGGAGGTTTGGGCCGGATCTTTTGCCTACTCTCCCAGGTGATCAGAAGCCCAAGGCCCATGTGTGGTTCCATGTGTGCAAAAACTAGCTGATGGATTTTTCTCCCTGTCTCTCAGCTCTTTCCTGAGCCACTTGAGAAATGTACAGACTGACTTGCAACCAGGAAAACGGCCAAGCTGAAGGGAGGGAGAAGAGAGACCTTCCTTCCAGCAACCAAACAACATAAAAAGCACTGCCTTCCTCATGGGTGGATCCAGCCTGGTTCTGAGCATGGGCCATGCACCACTCTGACCTGATCCAGGAGGGTTTGAAAGGCTAATCCGCTCATTTCTATTCCAGACATTCACAGATTAGAGCTGCTGGGTGATACAATGTACATTCTGGAAAATAGCAACCAGATTGCAGTAAGTTTTGCACACTCTCTCCAACTGGGGATGCAGCCTCTTCTGTTGCATCTCAGAACTAACCACTAGATGACCTGGGTAGCAGGCCTCAGGGTACACCTCTGACCTCTGGCCACTTGGTTTCTTTCCAGCCTAGATATTGACAGGGGTCTTGAAGCCAAGCAGGATGGATCCCTCTGGACTGGCTGTGACCTCCTGCTTTAATCTCTGTTGTTCTTGATCCCACTGCCCCCTGGAAATATAAATGAGTCTTGCAAATGGAACTAATGACAAGCCTTGAAAGTCTCTGCTGGTGACATCCTCATGGCTTTCAGGGCTCAGCTCTAGTGCTATTTTCACAGGAAAGTGTTCCCTTACCCTCCCTTCACCACTCTTTCTGGTCCCTACAGCCTGCATCTTCCATGGCAGGTTAACCTCCATTCATTTCTGCTGTCTCTGTATGTTGATTGCCTACCTGTCCATCTGCACCCCTAAAATTCCACAGCACTTATTACTGTGCTTGCCTAGTGTAGTCATCCCATAAATGCTTGATGGTATGAAGAAAAAGATTTCCATTTTTGCCAATTGCTTGGGTACTTTCTTTGTCCCATACTAAATTTTTTTGCTTCTCCCCCATACTTAACCTGGCTATGGCAGCATGAGACCATCCATAGACCGTGCAATAAATGAGACAAGTTAGCAAGAGGAATATGTAGCAGCCTCCACCTTTGAGGGGCTGACAATGGAGCTACAGATAGCTCATTGTTATCTTTAGCTTTAGAATGTTCCCAAAGGGCTCAAATGTTTAAGGTTTGGCCCCTAGCTGGTGGGGCTATTGGGAAATGGTGGAAATGTTATGCCGCAGTCTGGCTGGGCACAAATCACGAACCACTGAAGCAGGAACAAACTTTATTTCTGAACTCCACCAGCACACTCCACACACGCTCCCTGGGAACTCTCCCGAATGCCACGAGGCTCCTCCAGGAACCACCACCCGGAAAATCTCCTCCCGCACTTCCCCAACCAATGGGAACTCTCCAGGAATCCCCAGGAGAACTCCAAAGTAGCAGGCCAAGGTCTAATATACAACTGAATCAATCCAGCATCATCTTAATGGCTTGCCTCTCAACCAATACTATTGGCAAAATGCCAGGGGCCATTCCGACTCGGCTGTGGCTCTCAGCAATGTTAGAAGACAGGGCCTAGTTGGAGAAATTAGGTCACAGGGGAAGTGCCCTTGCATGGTATATCTTGTATCTGCCTCCCTTTCACTCTCTGCTTCCTGGACACCAAGAGTTGAGAGGCTTTGCACTACCACGGCCTCCTGCTGTTTTTTTTGTTTGTTGTTTGTTTTTGTTGTTGCTTTGGTACCATGGATTGAATCCAGGGGTGCTTAACCACTGAGCCACATCCTCAGCTCTTTAAAAAAAAATTTTTTTTCTTTCTTTTTTTTTTTTTTTGAGACAGGATCTTACTAAGTTGCTTGGGGGCCTTACTAAGTTGCTGAGGCTGGATTGAAACTTGTGGTCCTCCTGCCTCAGTCTCCCTGGCCACTGGGATTAGGGCGTGCACCATGGTGCCTGAGGCCCTTCTGTTTTGATGCTCTGCCTTACCTCAGGCCCAGGAACAGTGGAGCCAGCCACTCTAGGCTGAAACCTCTGAAAGTGTAAGCCAAAATCAATCTTTTTTCTTTGAGTTGTTTTTCTTAGGGATTTTGTCACCGTGGTATAAAGTTGACTAACAAAGTTACTCACCTGGAGCTGCTGGAGAACCAATTTGGACTGTGGCAGAAATTATGGTTTAGGTCTGGGTAGTGTCAGAGGTCTTTCTGATGGAGGCAGGATTTTCCTCAAAGCCTTAACACTGGGTAGGATTCTGATGAAACAGCCTATGATTTTCCAAGCATGTAGAGAGACGTACTTGGGGTTTGTGTTAGAAGATTTGAGTTCATTTTCTGGCACTGACCTGCAATATATCTTGGACAAGCCACCTAACCCCTCAAGCCTTCTATTTTTTAAAAAATAGGAATCATAAAAAAGATATGCTTGGCCTTCTTATGGAATAGACGGTAACATAAAGGCTGTGAAAACCCTTTGCAAATGATAAAATGATGTATAAATATTACTTTAAAACATTTTTTTTTTATCAGAAGACTGTGAGGATGCAAGATCTGCTTCTGAGATTGCAAAGGCACTTGACCTTTTTGTTTCAGAGCTGCTGGTTATCTGATTTCCTATATAACTTCATGGCATCTTTTTGACCCTCTCTGAGTTTTGCCTGAATTTTAGCCTTGCATACTGTGATTTTTTTTTCCTCCAGTGCATTCTAGGGCTTTAACAGCTATCTTTTAATGATAATGGATAGTCATCAATAATTTTACATTATTACATAATGCCATAGACATGTTTTAGCTTGCATGTGCACACCCTCACACACACAAATACCCATTATAAAAACAATTTTCACAAAACCAAACACCCTAGCTGTCTGTAGTACAATTGTACAGTTATCTCCCCTTCCCTTTCTTAGCCAAACACTTCAATTAAAACAATCTGGTTACAACTTACTAAATTAATTCCACATCTTATTGAAAGGTGGCTTTTAAAACCCTGTTCGACAGTACACAAAGAACTGTTTCAAAGGATGAGATGTGTGGATCAGCAAACTAGAGAAGATGATGTTAATGAGAGCTAGATTCAATTCAGGTACAAAGTTGGTGATGTAGAGGAGGAAGTTATGAGGTTCAAGTCAGTTTGTAAAGTTTTCTTGGAGAATGAATCTCTGCCTTCAGTTCCTGGTGCACAGGGGTGCTGGCTATGATTAGAGAATCAGGTGGAGCAGTGCTGGTGGTCAGGAAGGCCAAGTGATGTGTGATAGGCTAACTATGACAGAAAGAATGAGGGATTCTGTTTGTGGGACAGCAAAAAGCTAAAGGAATTGTGCTGAGCAGTTCTGAGAAATCTGGTTTGTTATGTAGTGTGGTCAAGGGTTCAGTGCCAGGAGGATTCAGATAAAATGGATAGGGCAATTGGACTTGATGTGGTAGGTCAAGGGATGCCATTGGCAATCCTTGAATAGGAAGCCCACTTGTTGAAAGCGGTTTTGGGAAGGATAATCCAGTAGCAGTAATGAGGACAAACATTTCTTTAGATCAGAGGAATGTGTTTCTTTTTTCTTGTAATGGATAAGTCACATATTTCCCATAATATCCACCAAAAGACAAAGTGGACTAGGAAAGACCAAACTAACTTTTCCTTTCCTTTTTTTTCTTTCTCCTTCCTTCTTTCCCTTCCCCTCCCTTCCCTTCTCCCCCCCCCCTTATTTTCTTCTTCTTTTTTTAATGAAGAGTCTATTTATTAGCATGGTTTATACAATAAAGTTTGATTTTTCCTTCTTCCTTCATGTGTTGATAAAGCATCTTTTGTCAGGTTTCCCCCATCTAAAAGTCTCTACAAGAAGCATGTGATGACCTTCTGGAATACACACCAGACTACTTCCCAGGACTGTTCATAGCTTCCTCTGATAGGAATTCTCTAGCTGAGCCGCGGCCACCATTTATAGCATTTTGCAATGCCAGAGGTCCCTTTCTGAATCCATAAACAAATGAAAATTGAGATTATAAAAACAATTGAATTGATATGAACTTAGAATTTTTAGGGAGAAGAACCAGGTATATGGCATCTCTAACACAAGGTTTGAAATAACATCTAGGTTCAATAGTCAGCCTGGGGCACCTCTGTCTCTAAGGAAGTATCTGTGGTAGCACATTCTAAGATGGCCCTAAGATCCCTCCCTCCTGGCTCACCTGCCATTCATCATCTTGAGTGGTTTGTACCTATGAATATGAAAGGAGATCACTCCTGAGATTTGGTTAAATTATATGTTGAAGAAGGTGAAGATGTTTTGCAGATGAACTTAAAGTCCCTAGTTAGGTGAATGTGAGATTATCCTGGGTGGGTTTGACCAAACAGACAAATCTTAACAAGAAATTCTTAGAGAGATTCTCTTACTGAATTTAAGAAGAAGAAAAAAAATGACCTGTGATTATTTCTGGAGAGCAACACGGCAAAGATATGAATGTGACTCTCAGAGCTGAGAGGGATCCCTGTCTAGCATCTAGTAAAAAACATGGGGATTGAAGTAAATGAAGTCTGCCAATAAACAGTGAGCTCAAAAGTGGACCTCAAACATTAAGATGGCAGCTCTCCTGACACCTTGATTTCAGTCCTCCTTAGCAGAGGACTCAGCTAACCTGAAGGTAGATTTCTGGAGTACAGAAATTGAGACAGGAAACGGATATTGTCTAAAGCTATTATATTTGTTCTAATTTGTTAAACAGAGTAGAAAACAGATATAAGGACCTAATACATCATTGGCATGGGAAATATTCTTAGATATGAATAAGATAGGACTTTTAAAACATTGGGATCCATAATAAGCAGATTATGGTAAAGGGTTAGAAGAAATATCATCAAGTTCATGAGAAAGTAATGAGATCCCCAGAGATGATGCTCAATAATTATTAGATATCACTACATTACAAGGTTTTATTTTCTGGGTGACATATGCAAGTTTGGGGCCAGACCTGAATTGCTTGAGAGACTAGGAAGACAGAGAGCTGCCACCTGAAATGTCACTTTCAACTTTCTTCTAACTGGCACATGGTTCCTCTCTTAAATACAAGATGAAGGGTGAACTCTTGTTTGTTTATAAAAACTATAAGTTGAAAGGAGCATTGACTTCTTAGCCACTTGGGTCCCTACCAAATTATTAACCTCCTCAAATTCCTCCATTGTTTGGTCTGACCTTGGAAGCCTCAATGAGCAGAGTTCCTTCTGCTTTCTTTAGAGTGGAAAGACTCCACTTGGCTTAGCAATGAAGGTTGATGCTCCTGAGAAGGCTTCCAACGTGGAGAGCAAAACAGGGCATAGGGTTAATGCACCCAGGGCTGTATTGGGAGGGAGATGTTCAGTAAGAAAGAGAACAGAGGAGGAAGGAGATCTGCACTTGAGGGAATGGGCACGTTTGCCACTGGTTCCATCACATGTAGAGATAGATCAATCAACTGATTGGAAGTTGGAGCCTCTCACTCCGTAGGTTTGTTTTCTGCTTGAGATTATTCAGTTGGTTCTGCTCTGTGGACCGATTGTGGGAAACTGAGCTCAAAAGCAAGATGGAGAAACACGTAGTCGGTAGCCCATAAATAAAGAACAAGAAGGGGCTGGTGTTAGCTTAGAGCTTATTTACAACCTCCCTTGAGAGGATGTGGCATAACAAACCCCTGCATCAGAGGCTGGGATAATGAGGGGGATGACCCCGGGTTGGAATGGTGTCCCACTCCTTGTATTCCTCGTGGTGTGTGCGACACTGACGGAGATGAGGGATTTTCTGATTGTCTCCGCCACACTGACCTTTAGTGTGTTTGCTTTTCAGGCGGTTTGGCGAAGGCACGTTTGAACTCTGGGGTATGAGCAAGTTCACTCCTCCTCCACTTTCCTTTTTTCCTCTGCTCTTGCCCGAAACGGTTTGCTGAGTGACAAATAAACACAAGTTGTTTTTACAGGTGTAAAACCAACAGATCAAATGCTGGCCTGTGCCTGGGCTCGTGAATGGGGACTGTGTTGTGTTTGGAGAATACCACCACATCATTTACACTTGCAAACCCTTTGTAATCTTAATCTCTTTGTTGCTTTTATGTTATACTAGCCCCCCAAGGTTAAAGAAAGAGATTTAGACCTTAAACACAAATCCAGCCTTCAAGCTCTGGAATTATCTTTGCCTTTAAATGCAGCTGATCAATGCCCATTTCTTTTGAAAATAAAACCCTTTTGAACCTTGAAAGCCTTCCACTGTTGAGCTATGCCTAAGTGCCACATGGGGGAATGGGCAGAAAAGAGCCCATTTTTCCCTTAGTGCTTGCATTAGGGGTCCCAGAGTTCAGTCCGACGCAATCAATTTAATTGGCGCTAGCTCTGGTGACAAATTATGCTGGTTTACACTCCAGTGTAGCAGAGATTCCTCAAAACGCAGGGGAAGAAGGGAGATACACTTCTTGGTCTCTACTTAAAGAGGGCAACAGTATTGGAAAAGGAGCACATTTAATTTATCACTGTCAGAGCAGGTGCAAAGTTTAATTCTAACTAAAAGCATTAAACAATTAACCCAGACAGTCAGGCCTCTGAAAATGCTCAGTAGCAGGGAACACAGGGACCAGATTACCAATGGAAACGTCGATGCTTCTCTTTTATTCTGCTGAATATCTTCTCCTCCTTAAAAAACCAAAAAAACAAAGAAAAGTCCCAGAAATACAATAACTTCTCAGGTCTTTTGGTAGATGTCTGAATCGAAAGGGTCAAACAGGATACCATCTTACACTCAAAGATCAACAAATAACTGTCCCTGGAGCCCTCGTTGATCAGCTGTGTGAAGAGAAATAAGAAGTCACTTTGTTTTGAAGTACTTATCGTCTGGTGGACCACCTTCTTTATGCTGAAGTATGTTACCATGCGAGATCTGGTCTACTAATTTGAATTGTTCGGCGGTATCCTAACCCTTGGAGGTGATCTGTGATTTTGGACGTGAAGAGGTAGATGATCAAGGGGAAGAACTTGAAGATGATAAGAACTCAGCAATGAATCCAGCTAGACAGGGAGATGAAACTCTCCTCACCGATCCTTAATATATTGTCTTGTTGTCCTTGTTGAGTTGATCAGGGAATCCTTGAATTTTAGATCTGTTAGGTCCTTTGGGAAAATGGAAGCTTAACCTGAGGCATTTTACTGAAAATGTTGGAGCCCAGGGAGGGGAAGCTCCTGCTCAATGCTCTGCAGGTTCTGCAAAGATCTCACTGCAGGCCAGCTTTTCTGACTTGGTGCAGCCATGTGAGGAAAGATTATGGACTCAGAAGTCTGTCGGACCTGCATTGGGATTGTGGCTGTACTTCCTACTTGGTTTCTTGGACTTCTGTAAACTCAGGTTGATGGATGAGACACTCTTCACAAGCGATGTATATAATGCATCCAGCCCGGAGCACGGTATCCAAACTCTCATGTGTGTTAGTTTCTTCCCTCCTTTCCCTCCAGGTGCTCAGATGAAATGAGGGACTGCAGGTAAAGTACCTGCTCCGGTGCCTGCTGAGTGCATTTTCAGCTGTTTAATAAAGTAGGAAAAAAATAATTTAACTTAGGAGATTAATGCTTTGGGAGTTCAGAAGTGTTATCTTTTTCTGGACTAGTTTATTAATTTAAACCTATGTTAGTGAGAGAAAAGCATGAAACTGAGTTTTATCTATTTATTTATTTTTAATGTGTGGCTTGAAGATATTTGGACTGAGGGGAACTTAGAGGTCATAGTGCTCCCTCCTGACCTATGGATGAGGGATCATAAACCAAGATTGGTTTAACACTTTACCAAGGACACAGTTAATCATCCTGACTAGCTCCATCTGATGCCTCCAGGTCTGAGAGTTTCCCAGGTTGGGGTAGAAGTGGGGCTCAGGATTTTCATCCCCCTTATCCCTAACCTTGCAGAACCTCACGTTTCCATTGAACACACTCGGAACACAGGGCCCTTTTAGAAACTATCATACAAGGGGATCCACTTTTGTGTAAGCTACCAGGTTTCTGTGTTGGAGAAAATTATGGTGGGCTCTAGTATTTGTATAGTAATTAACTACTTTAAACATAACTACTTGCTATTGTTTTAAGTATATTTTAGCATTATAAAAAAATTAAGAGGAAAGAAAGAAAAAGACAGGAAGGAAGCGGACTGAGCTCCATTTGAGGCTGCTGGTACAGTCCTATGATAAAGAATTCAGTGTCTGGCTCTTAATTCCACACACCTGAGTTTCCATTTTGTGGAAAGCTTCTTGATGCCTTCTTCAGGTCACTCAGTGGACACCTTTGCCTGATATTCATCCAGTATCAGGTAAAGGTGTCCACTGAGTGCCTTCTGTATACATAGTTCCATTTAATCCTTATAACTTTGTGATGTAGGTATTATGATTTCTACTTACAGAGATGGAAACCCTCGTAGTCACCGCAGAGTGAGGGACAGGATTAGAACCCTGTCCCATTCAAAGCCTGTAAACTAGATGTTATTGTTCGGTGGCAATGGCCTCAGAGAATTTCTACTACCAAAATGGCATGTGACCCAAATCTCAGCAATCATAAAGACAGAAACTGCTTAAGCAGGGCCTGGGACCACAAGGTGTTAATGTTTTTTCTTTGGAATCCATTGTAAGATGCTTTCCTTCTAAGTTGGTTCGTTTTCATCATCTAACATATTTTTTTTTTTTAATCAACCCTTGTGACTGAGAACATGTTCAAAAGGGACCTCTAGGAGCCGACTGCATGTTACTCCCTGGCAAGCAATCCGGGCGGGATTTTCCCCTCATGGGCCTGGTTAGCTTTTGAAGCCCAGTAGCCAGATCTTGATGGTATTTGGTATTGTGAGGCTTGAAGGGTTAGAGACTATTGGATGCCTTTTAGAAGTAGACAACCTGTTCACCTGACAGAGTTATAAAAAATGGAGAAGGGTACACTGAGATTAGAGTGCCCACTCACTCCCTTGGCCCATCAAGAAGAAAAGTTGAGACCTTGGCCCTGGTGCTATTGAGGTCTGGGGCCCGTGTGGGTATGCCTTCCAATAGTGGCCGAGAAGTGTGTAATTCATATTATTAGTTCGACTCCCAAAGCTCTCATTTATTATATCTAATTGCAAAATAAAGGCTCGTACATGCCTCTGTCCCAGTCCCTATTTCTCCATTATTTGCTTTACTCATTCATCTAGATTTAATTGTCATTTCACAGCGGTCCCCATGAAATCTGGTTAGATTGCCTATTGCCACTATAATTTTGGAACGTTTATATAACTTAATGGTATTAACAAGAGCTACCCTTCTCTTGAGGTCTCTTAGTTTTGCTCCTCACTGGGCCTCTTTGTCCTCATCTACCCTGATCCCAGACAGCCTGCCCTGAGAGACGATTACAAAGGAGACCTCTTTCATCAGGGTGGGGTGAAGGCATAGCCTTCCTATAAACCATCCTTGGAGAAGGTCCAGGGGCAGAACAGTCAGTCCTCCATATCTGTGGAGGTTCAACCAACTGTGTACCCAAAATATTGCACCCCCAAATCACATTTGTATGGAACATGTACAGACTTGAACCCCTTGTCATGTTACATAATACAGTGTAACAGCCATTTATATAGCATTTACATTGTACTAAGTATTGTAAGTAATCTAAAGATGACTTAAGGTATACAGGAAGTTGTGTAGGTTATATGCAAATACTACATTATTTCATATAAGCAACTTGAGCATCCATAGATTTTGGTATTCTCTGGGGGGTCCCAGAACTAATCATTTCTTGTGAATCCCCAGACATGATGGCATAGGAAAAAAAAAAGTGAAGGTTTTGTATATATCTCAATTTGTGTTTGAATACTGCTGAATTTGAAATATTTTAATCAATGGAAGAGAGGAAAATAAAAGTTTGGGAGGCATAAAAGTTATATAATAACTTTTCTCCAAATTTAGAACATGTGTGTGGGTGAGTGGGGGTATGTTTAAATATCTTCTTTATTGACCTTATCTTTTAAAGTAAAACTATGGGGGAAAAAAAGCTGAAAATACAAATAACAAAATGCATTTCCTTATGGCAGGATAAACATTCAGCTGTGTCGTTTGCAAGATCTCAGTAACATAAACAAAAATAAACCAAGCAATTTTCATAGTGAGTTTTTGTATTTAGTATATGAAGTATTTCTGGATTGTCATCAAGCCAGCATTTATGACCACTTTAGAGAAATAAAAATTTTAGTAGCAGAAAATTATAACGTTGTCCAGCTCTTGATGGGGGACAAGGAGAGAGAGGAGACTACAAATGATCTTAAAAAATAGAGATACATTTTCCAAGGCATGCAGGGACAGAGGAGAGAAAGGGACTTCCTGGGAGAGATCTGACCCCAACACCAACACAAGATTCTTCAGTTTCCCATCCCAATTTGAGAAAGGCTGGCTTTCTGGGGCTAATCAAATCACCATCAAATCTTGTCTTAGAACTTACCCTGTCCATCAGAAAAATGGGAATTCTCTTATCATTCATGTCCCTGGGAAAACAAGTCAATCAAATCAACCCAAGTTTTTTTTTCTTTTTTTTAATCATCTTAGAAATAAGTCTATAAAAATTTGACCCTAGGTCTGATTTGTCACATAATTACAAAATTAGATTAAAAAAAATAACCCTGTTCATTTGAACTCTGGGGAAAATATTAACAACATCCTGTAGGGGCACAATCCCTTTTGCTTTCAGTGCTGAGGTTCCTCTACCTGCTTTTCTTCCAACACATTTCATTTCTTCTTAATATTGTGCCTTGAATCAGAAATCGCCCTAACTGCAGCTCGGGGCTGTGCTCCATTGTCCACTCCTTGTCTCCAGAGTCACATGCAGGGCATATGACCTCTCACTCCTTCAACCACTTCAAAATCTCCAAACATGGGGCTGGGGCTGTAGCTCAGTGGTAGAGCTCTTGCCTAGCACGTGCGAGGCCCTGGGTTCGATACTCAGCACCACATAAATAAATAAAATAAAGGTATTGTGTCCAACTACAACTAATAAATAAAAAAATAAAAGAGTCTCCAACATTCTCCATAGCTCTGAGCTGCATGTTTGCCCGTGTGTTTGGTTGCCTCCAGGGTGTTCTAATCCATCCTTTCCTCCTGTCCAGGTGGCGGTTATCAAAACATGGTGTGAGAGTTGTTCTTGTCTAGTGTTCATGTTCCCAGCATGTAAGGTCTGTAATTTTGATTCTGGCAGGAATTAATAATCTCCTTGTTATAGTCCTAATTAGTTTTTCATCAAAATCACTGTTAGGATCTATTTGTTCCTCTAGTCTGTTGAGGCTTTTCCTCCCCCTCAGGTGACAAGCCAGAGTTGGTGGCAGAGGTATTCCAAGGAGGTTTTAGCTTTATTAAAGGCTCCATGGACACATCTTTTCCTCCATTCAATTAAGAATTTCCCCTTAAACTATCCCAGCAGGAGCGAGGTGTTTTGACAGAGCTCCCTAAATAGCTCAACGTCTCTAGTAAGACCACTTTCATGTCCTTCTCGTTGGATTTGCTTCCTGGGTTCTAGGCTTTGGAAAACATTCAACTGTCATGCAGACAGACAGCAAAACTGTCTTATGGAGCTCCCTTATCTACTTACACAAGTAGTAATTCCTTTGCAATCTCCCAACAATCCAACAGTGATAGAAAAAAACATAGTTGACTCCACCCAAGAGGATTTTGACTCAAGACTTCTGGTCTCCTGTATCTGGTTAGACAGTTGAATTCAATACAGTCAAATTTGTAAGGATGCATTCTGGTTGAAACAGAGTCAACCCATCTTATTTCTGGCCCTGCCAGCTCTAGAATCTTCTTAAAGAAATGGTCCTTTCACCCAACTGAAAACTGTTTTCATGAACTCCTGCACAGTTCAAAATGAGTGACCTGGGAAGGATGTCAAATAAGGGCCCTGTTGTGATAGTGATGCTTACCTCTGTGGTCAAACACTCCACCTTCTTTACTTTCTCTTGTAGCCAGCACAGAGAACCATTGTAGGTATCTGGTTTTTGAGTTTGAGCTCTTTCTGGGACTGGGACTGTTCAGTGTGAGAACCGCAAAGACTCACACTTCAAAATGCTTGGAGTTGGAACTCAGGATTTTTTATTGTCTCTGCTAACTAGAGCCCTCCTCTCCTTCTCATTAGGAAGGCAGCAATTCTCTGGGTGGAGGGATCTTCAAAGATGCTATCTTTCTTCTCTACTTCCCAGGAGGCTTAACCCTTTGGTGAATACTTGCTGCTCAGGCTTCTGATAAACCATTGCAATGGAGCTGCTTTAAGTTCCTCACCACCTCCACTCTACCCAGAGCTTAATTCAAAATGTATTAATTCCACCTAAATTGTGTCTCAGGCATCTGATGGAGACAAATTTTTCTCTTTGGGTACCAATATGGACATATTTTTCAGATGCTTTGTACTTGTCCTTCCAGCCTTCTTCTGGCACAATTTTGGGGAGAGAATGTTCGTGTGAGGACAGTGACTTACTAACGCTGATGGAGGTGTGAATCTTCACAGTCAACACATTCCAGCTCTGTCAACACCAGAAGCTCCGCAGATCACCTTCCATGTGCCAGCCACTGGAGATTCAAGGAGGAATATGTCTTGGTTGCAGCCATCAAGAGTTCCCAGAGGAGATATTCACAACTGTGAGATCAAGGCCCTGTAGAAACCTGGTTCTATGATACTGAATGCTGCTTCCTCTCTGTGTTGGTAGAGGATGAAGTACTCAGCAATCACTCAATTGCAAAGGACAGGAATGCTCAGAGAAGCTCAAATAAGGGGCTTGGAGGAAGGATGGACATGCCTCTCAGCAAGGCATCTGCCTGTGGTGGTGCAGTTTGCTCTGGGCAAGGACTCCCGGCTCACGGGGAGGTGGTGCTGAAATTCAGCAGTGCTAACTCTGGCGTGGGGCTATAGAGGGCACCATTTTCTTTCCTTTTTCTTCACTTTCTTGTTTTATTTTTGAAAACATTTTATTTTGAAATAATTTAGAACTTAGAGAAAAGTTGAAAGAATAATGCAATAAACACATATACACCTTTTATTCAAATTCATTATTTTTTAATGTTTTGGTACGTTTGTTTTATATCTGTCTGTTGTATTGTTTGCTGAATCATTTGAGAGAAGGTGTCATATTCTTTTTCCTCAATACTTCAGTGTATTAAGTAGTAAAGTAAATAATCGGTATTTTCTCAGAAAAATGATATTCTCTTATATAACCAGAGTACAGTTATCAATTAAGGAAACTGAATAGTGATACAATGATCTTCTTTAATTGGTAGTTCCTATTCTAATTTTGTTAATTATAACAATAATGTCCTTTATCCATTTTTTCCCCTTGAGGACAGGTGCCAATCCAGGCTCATGTATTGTGCTTAGCTGCCCTATCCCCCCCCCCCCCACGCCCTCTTAGTTGAGAATAGTACTTTAACCTTTCTTTAACTTTCATTTGATTGACATATTTGTAAAATATAGACTAGTCATTTTAAATTACATTCCTTATGTGGGGTATATCTGATATTTCTTTACCGTTAGATTCAGGTTATATATTCTTAGCCAGATGATGCTGTGTGCTTCTCCCAGGAACACTTCCAGAGACATAGGATGCCTGTTTGACTCATCATGGATACCCATTTTGGTAGAGGGATCAAGGTATTGGCTGGTTTCTCGACTGCAACATTATTTCTTTACTAGATTGTTACTAATAGACAATCTGCAAAGACATATTTTAAGATCATTTTTTAACTACTCATCTTGTTACTCATCATGTTTTGAACTTGATTGAATACCCATTGATAATTCTTGCTCCTTGATGGTGTAATATGATGATATTCCAACTCTACTGCTTCCTCTAAATTTATCAGTTAGCATTCTGTTGTAAGGAAGAGCCCTCCTTTTTTCCTCATTTATTTATTATATTTTGTTTATAATCGATTTCTACTTTTTATAATGGTTATGGTATTATCAGTTTTGACATTGGTCAGTGGGGAGCTTCTTCAAACTGCTTCTGTGTTTTGGCCTTTTGTCTTTGCAATAGCTTCATCTTTTTTCTTTAAAGTACTCCCTTACTTTCTGGAGTAAGACAATGTTCCAGGCTCATCTGGATCTTCTTTGTCCCAGATCTGTAATTATGCTTTGCTCTAGGGAGATCCCTGGTTTGTTTTGGTGGGGGAATGGTATTTAGAAACTAAAATCTAAATATTAGGTGTGATTATTGCTGTCTGGGTGGCAGTATGTCTAGGTTTTCTCAGTATACAACACTAGAAGATCAAGTAAGTTTCTTCCTGTTCTCCTGATTTCTATTACCCCCACATGGTTCTTTTGTGACTTTTTTTTCATTTCATAGTTGTATTTTTATTCTATATCAAGAGATATAACCAGATTCCAAAGCATCAACACATTTACACATTTGCACAGTTATACAATACATACACAAAAAGTTTCCAAACTGCCACCTTTGAACCTCTGCAAAAACAAACCTGTTAAAAAGAATTTGAAGTTTATTGGCACTTCTGTTTTCCTTAGATTTAAGGTGTACAATCAAAGGGCTGTTTTCAAAACTTATTTGTATTAGTCCTTTTTTAAAATGTCTTTTGTATATTTATATGATTCATTCATTGAATACAGTTAAATGCATATCTGTTTTTTTGTCCAGCTTTAATATTTTACCTATCCTTGCTAATTCAATTTTATCTTTTGAATATATGGAACACTAAAATGTATCCAAAATTGATACTATATAAAAATGCACAGTCAGAAAAACTTAGCTTTCTTTTATCCCATCAACCCCATTACCTTGTAGGTAACCAACATCATCATTTTCTAGCTTATCATCTCTGTTTCATTTGGGGAAAAAAGGTGATTTGTGTAAGCATTATTCCCCTCCTCCTTTTTGCATAAGAGACAAGCACACAGAATACTCTTTTTTTTTTTTTTTTGTAATTTGCTCATTTATTTAACAGAATATGCTGGAAACTTTATAAAAATCTTCCTTTTCTGTTTTCTTATTGTTAAATAGTTGCCTAATGCTTGATTTTGTTGTGTGCCACCATTTATTCAACCCATCTTCTCTGATGGGGCCCTCAGTGGTTTCAGTATCTTGCAGTTACTAATACTGTTGCCTTGAATCAAATTCATAGGTATGTATTCTTGGGTTGTCACAGATGTAACTCCAGAGTAAGCTTCTAAAAGGGGATTGATGGGTTGAAGAGTAAAACTCATATACAATTTTGTTAGAAATTGCCAAATTCCCTTCCACTGAGGCTGCACAACTTTTGAGTTTTCACCAGCAGTATGGGAGGGATATTCCTTGTAGTCTTGTCATAGAGTAAATGGTCAAGGCTTAGATTTTTTTTTTCTCAAGGCAATGGATGAGAAATGATATTTCACTGTTTTAATTTTCATTTCTCTTGCTTAGAATGACATGAAACATCTTTTCATGTGTTTGAGAACTATTTCATATAGTTTGAGAGACTGCTCATATATTTTGTTTGCTTTTCTACATGGGTTTTACTTTTCTTATCAATTTTTGTCAGTTCTTTAAATGTATCGATGTATTCTTTTAATTATTATTAATTTACACTCGTACCAGTGCGTGGAAGCTCTTAATGTTCTCGAACTATTTTTCCCCCAACTCTTCCTTTGTCTTTTGACCTTTTATAGTACTTTCTCTAATTGAGCGATCTGTTCTAATGCGTCTGCCAAGAGTCTGTGCCTTTCTCTAATTCTCAGGAAGATGCTGGGCATGCAGATGTGTGTGGCCCGAGTGTCACGGAGTTGGCTGCACTTGCTGGGATCTAGGACAGTGTCCAGCAGTTTCTTTTTCTCTTTCACTCTCTAGGATCATGGTTTCATGACTCAATGTCTCTGTGATTGCTGGCTGCAGCACTGTCAGCCACCAGACTGTTCCTATATGACACTGTGTTTTTCTATTGGAAGCTCTGTGTCATGGCACAGATTCTGGTACCATCAAAGGAATGAGTGAAGTAGCTATTCAAGACCCTTTCACTCTTTAGATCCTCAGGTCCTTATTCTGCCTCACATAGTCTCTGATTGATTTTTACTTACTTCTATCATCTTTTTTTATACTTTCTACTTTTTCTACCTGTTTCTCTTTCCTCTACTGTTTATGTTTGTAAAGAACTATTTTTCATCATTCCCTTTTGTATTTAACAGGTATAAACTCTAGTCCATCCTGATTACCTCAGAATTTTTTTTAACCATTAAGCCATGTCCCCAGTCCCCTTTTAATATTTTATTTAGAGACAGGGTCTCACTGAGTTGCTTAGGGTCTCACTAAGTAGCAGAGGCTGTCTTTGAACTTGCAACCTGCCTGCCTCAGCCTCCTGAGCCATTGGAAAAACTAACACAAATAGCTGATTTTCTAGTCTAAAATTAGTCAATATCCTATCCTTTCCTAATTCTGTCCTCTTAAGATCACTTTATTATAATGCTTTCTCAACTAACGTATTATTATTTATTCTGTGTCTAAGTCCTATCTGACTTTTTAAACTCCAGAAGATTTAATTATTAAAGTTTTTCTCAGAATAAATCAATATTTATTTCAATCTATACACATTTAATACTAACTATGGAATGCTGCAGAAGTGGTACTTAGTTTCAGATGTTTACAATAAAATGAAACAAGACTGAAAATTAATAATGTAAACATCCAACTTAACAATGTATCAAAAAATTAAAATACCTCCAAAGGAAACAAAGAAGAAAATAACATGTATAGTATATATAATTGTATCACAATTACATTTTACATACACAATGTGTTACATCAGGATTCATCACAGGGACTTGGCGTTAATTGTGGAAACTGATTTCAAAATTCTCTTCGAAAGATTGTTGTTCTCATGTCAGATGCTGGAGCTTCAGGTCCACAAGTGACCAGGAAGGGAAGATGGACACAAAGGGAGAGAGATAGAGAGCAAGCAGGACCCCACCAAGCACAAATGGAACCTTGCAAAGAAGAATGGAAACAACCCATGTTAGTTCTTGTTGCCTCTGACCTTAACAGTGTGGGTACATCCAGAAGCTGAGACCCTTTATCATGAAGATAAACATACATGGCTGGCCCAGGCTCCAGAGGACTGGAAGAAGGGAGAAGCTGAAAGAGGACTCAGAAGAAGGTAGAGCAGTTGTAGTCTCCAAGATGCTTCCTGCCAACGGATCAGCAACGTCATGCATCAATTACAAAGTGGCTGTGCTGTCCTGCAAAATCTCCCAAGGCATTCCTTGTTGGGAACATCCAAGGAAGGGAATTCTTGTAGAATTTGCAAGATGTAGTTTATCCTAGCCAAACTGACATAAGAGAAGTCCATCACCCATCCTTCCTGTGGCATAAAAAAATATACTTTGGGCATGTTTGAAATACACTTTGGATAATTTTTTTTGTTAAATGTTTCTTGACAACAATTCTTGACTTGTGTTTAAAAATGTTTTTATGCTTTGCTGATATTAGAAAGATATTTTTACTGAGTATGCAATTTTAGATTAACATGACATTATTTCTGTTGGCATGTTAAAGATACTTTTTCCACTGGTTAAGGATGCCAGTGTTATTGCTGGTCATTCAGCTGCCAGTCCTTAGACTGACATCATTCCTCTGAAATAATGTTATTTTTTTTTCCTCTGGCTGATTTTAAGACCTACTTCTTGTCTTTGGTGTACAAGATTTTCACAATCCTATATCTAGGTGTGCATTTCTTTTCATTTTTGGAGCTTAGGATTTGTTCTGCTTTTTCAATCTGCTTTATTAGTATAGAAAAATTCTCTTACGAATTATTATTATTATTATTACAAGTTGCCTCTATTGCATCATTTATTTATTCTCCTGCCAGACATCCAACTGAATATTTGTTACAGCTTTGTAAGAATTTTCCATTTTGTTTTTTATTATTAAAATTCAAAATCAAAATAAATCTTTGAGAGAAGGAAAAAATCCAATTCCATTTTGATTAGAGGCTATGGTCTTTGAAATTTGTTAAGACTTGTATTACGACTCAGTTTGTGGATTTGGAAATATATGAAAGTGAAGTTGTTCAAATCTTGTCTCATTTACTGATTTAGGTGTTTTTGTTTAGAATTGCATTTTATAAAATAGAAGATGGTGGCCATATGTCACTTTTGTTCTCTAAGACATGTTGCACAATGTCAAGAGCATGTACTTACATGTCTGCCAAATTGGGATTCTGGTCCTAGCTCAGTCACCTATTAGGTAATTCTCTTGCAGATATCTTTCTGAGTTGTTTTGGGCTCTTCTGGGAGGTCTGTTTACTGGTTTGTTCCTGCATGAAAGAGAATTTGGGCAAGTTGACACTTTTTTCCTTGGAGTTTAGATTCCTTGTAGTAGAATATTTCTACCATGTGCAAGTTGGAAATCTTACTACACTGGCTAAGTAAAGATACTTTCTTGTAAGGGGTTTCCAAAAGTTGGTACTAATTTTCCTTGGTGCTGGATGTATGTTTCTTTCATTGTTAATATTTTGGAATGGAACCACCATTTGACCCAGCTATCTGTCTCCTCAGTTTATACCCAAAGGAATTAAAAACAGCATATTACAGGGACACAGCCACATCAATGTTTATAGAAGCACAATTCACAATAGCTAAACTGTGGAACCAACCTAGATGCCCTTCAGTAGATGAACGGATTAAAAAATATATACATAATGGAATATTACTCAGCAATAAAAGAGAATAAAATCATGGCATTTGCAGGTAAATGGATGCAGTTGGAGAAGATAATGCTAAGTGAAGTTTGCCAATGCCCCAAAAAACATATGGCCAATGTTTTCTCTGATATAAGGTGACTGTCTCATAGTGGGGTAGGGAGAGGAAGCATGGGAGGAATAGACAAACTTAGAAAGAGCAGAGGGGTGGGTGGGGAAGGGAGCAGGCAGGGGATTAGCAATGATGGTGGAATGTGATGGACATCATTATCCCTAGTACATGTATGAAGACATGAATTGGTGTGAACATACTTTATATACAGAGATATGAAAAATTGTGTTCTATATGTGTAATAAGAATTGTGATGTATTCTGCTGTCATGTATTAAAAAAATAAAAGCAATTAAAAAATATTTTCCTAGAAACTAGAAGGTACAACAGAAATATCAGAAGTGTTTTCAAAGCTTCCTTTGTAAGCTCTATAGTATATTGAAAAATATCAAATAAAACAATAAATAACTAAGTGAATCTGTATGAGAGAAAGCCTATGATGCTTTGGTGTGTTGGTTCCATTCAGTTGGAACTTTGCTGATGGGAGACCAAGGGACTAGAGTGACCATTCCAAAGGATTAAGGTCTGTCTCCTAGGATAGTCATATTTTGGGGCTACAGGACAACTAGACTTAGAAGAGAACTGATTTGACAACATCCCAGGGGTTATCTGTGCTTTCTGTGTGCCTATAGCAGTGAGTAAGAGGTCACCAGGACCCAGGTCAGTCTTTTCTTTCTTTCTTTTTTTTTTTTTGTGGAGGAGGGGTACCAGGGGTTGAACTCAGGGGCACTGGATCACTGAGCCACATCCCCAGCCCTATTTTGTATTTTATTTAGAGACAGGGTCTCACTGAGTTGCTTAGTGCCTCACCATTGCTGAGGCTGGCTCTGAACTTGAGATCTTCCTGTCTCAGCCTCCCTAGCCACTGGGATTACAGGTTTCTGCCACCATACCTGGCAGCACAGTCTTTTTTTGTCCCAGAGCAATATGGGAGTTTGCTGGCCCTACTATTTAGAGATCATCTCCTGTACTTGAGTGAGTAGCCCGATCCTGTCTGTTTGGGGATCTACAAAATGGTTGGTGGGAGGTCTGGCTACTGAAGTGTTGGTCTAAAGAACTGACAGATCCTACAAAGGCTTTATGCAGAGAACCAGGCACAAAGCAAGCTCTTACTTAAAATCATTTATGACCATGCCATCATCACCATCATCATCAACAATACAGCATTGACACAATCTTGTCTGTGCCTATATGCTAACCAGTCCTCCCCCACCTCAGGTGGTATCTGCCCACACTGGTCACATATGGGACATTCGTTGTTTTGATAAAACACTTAGGTCAACTGGTTTTCTTCTCTTCCTTCTTCCTAGCCTTTCTTTTTAAAATAAACTACAAGCTGGGTATAGAATCAGATTGGTGTGTGTGTGTGGGGGGGGGGGCGGAGACTCTTTTATATTTGAGTACTTTGAAGAATTCAGAGCAGCTTAGCCAAGATACCCATTTCCTCCCTTAGCTCACATGATTATGCTAATTCAGAAGAAATGTGTTGATGCACTATTAAAAAGCATGATCTGTTTTCAGCTTCTGGGTAAAGAGGGGAGCAGCAGCCTTTAGTGGCCGTGTCAGTTTTGCCCATATTATTATGTGCAGATGTGCCAGCTGCCAGTAGGCATTTTCTCTCTGATAGCGCTAACCACTTAACCGTGGGTCAGCGAGGTGCAGCTCTCAGCCAATAGATCTAATTGCAATCCTTCTATGTTCCCTGTGATTGCAGGTTTCTCCAGCTCTATAAACAAATAGTAATCAACTAAACCTGTTACCTCTGAGTAGAGATGTCATGATATGAAATATTAACTGTTCAAAATACGGTAATGATGGTTTAAAACTGTATTTGTTTCTTGAAAATAAAGAAAAAAAATTTTTTTAAACGAAAGGAAAATCAGAAGCTTGAGAATTGGAATTCTGAAGGGCCCTCTGGCTCTTTTCCCTCTACATAATAAAAAATTGCATATGTACACGACATGTTTTATGTGGTCAGATACAGCGTAAATATTGTGTACATCTTTTGCTGGAGTAACAATGCATTAGCAGCATCACAAATAAGCTCTGCCTCGGCATCTACATTTTTATGACATTTTTATGTTAATGCAAGTCAAACTTATGTTTTGTGATGTATCTAATCCACCCCAAATTAATCCATTTGTATTCCTATAATCCAATCAGCTCCAGCCTCCCCTGCTGAAAAGTTAGATGTAAAGTCTAAGGCAGAAATATGGCAGTAAGTCTGGGCCCAGAGAGCTGTGCTTTCAGAAGGCGATTTTCCTTTCTGGCACATGGAGGCAGTGCGGGTTTGGATGGGCAGCTCTGGGTAGGGACAGGCTGGAATAGGGGTGGAAGAGTGATCCTATTGGGGGAAGCTATGTGTGGATAATATAATGCTGCTGCATGTTTGATTTTCTTATTTAACTTTATTTTTGATACTGTTTGGTAAATTTTCATCCCCTCCAATTTATAGTCTCTGCATTTTTTCTAATCTCTGCCAGGGTTCCATCAAGTACTGACTGTAGGCTAGGATCTGTGCTAAGCCTTGAGCTTCTTCTATGTACAGTGTATGTGCCACATTGACTGAGAATTTAAAATATGTATGCCAGAGTTGGAAGCCAGGTTTTACTCAGTTTTACTTTGCCCACATCAGCCTGCTGTAGATGGAATACCTATCAGACCTTGCTTGGAAACTGAGTCATGATATAATGCCCCTTCTTCTTTTTTTTTGAAGACTGAGCCAGAGATGGATAAAGTCCCTAAGAAACTAACAAAAAGCTGTTTGGTATAGTGGAAGAAACACTAAATTACAGAGTTTTGAGTTGAGGTAGACTTGCATGTTGATGGAAAGCCCATGCTTTTAAAATTAGACATAAACAAATGAAAAGGCATTCCACATTCATGGATTAGCAGACTTAATATTTTGTTAAGATGTCAAAACTCCTGAAAGTGACCTACAGATTTAATGCAATCCCTATCAAAATCCCAATAACCATTTTTTTTTGCAAAAATAAAGAACCTGTCTTAAAATTAATAATTCATGTGGACTTGAAAAGGATTTGAAGTGGCCAAAATAATTCTGAAAAAGAACAAAGCTGAAGGACTCACACATCTTGATTTCAAAACTTATTATAAAGCTAATTAAAAAACGGTTTGATAGGCTGAGGGTGTAACTCAAAGGTAGAGTACTTACCTAGCATGTACAAGGCCCTGGGTTCAGTCCCAGGTACCACAGAAACAAAAACCCAAGAAACAAAATTACAATTCAATATAGTGTGGTAATAGCATTGCAACTGGCTCTCTCACCAATAGAGTAGCCAGTGCAGAAATAAGCCCTTGCATATATGTTTGAATAATTTTTGATAAAGTGTCAATTCTATTCAATGGGTAGAAAGATAGGCTTTTTAACAGATGAGAAAATTGGATATCCAGATGTAAAAGCATGAAGTTGAACCTTTATGTAACAAAATATACCAAAACTCACTCAAAATGGACCCATTACTTAAAATTATAAAACTCTTAGAAGAACATATAGAGCAAAAGCTCCCCAACATTGGATTTGGCAAGGATTTCTTAGAAATGCCATCAAAGGCACAGGCCAACAAAAGAAAAAATAAATAAATTGGACTTTGTGAAAATATATATTAAAAAAAGTGCATTCAAAGACACTGTCAGTGAAGTGAAAAGGCAATCCAAAAAATGGGAGAAAATCATGCATCTGACAAGGGATTCATATTGGCAATATATAGAGAACTTTAAAACTAAATAAGAAGAAAACCTGATTCAAAAATGAGTTAAAGATTTAAGTAGACAACTCTTTCTAAAGAAGATATATTAAAGGCCAATAAGTGCATGAAAAGATGATCAACATCACTAATCATTAGAGAAATGCAAAGCAAAGCTATAATGAGATTACCACAGAAAGGGATGGGGGTGGGGAGGGAACACAAGAGTTTTGGCAAAGATGTGGGAAAAAATGGAACCCTTGTGCATTGTTGGTGGGAACGTAAAACGGGGTAGATGTTATGGGAAATAATATAGTAGTTCCTTTAAAAATATTTAGAGCAGATTTGCCATATATTCTATCACCTCCACTCCTGGGTATATATTCAAAATAATCAAAGACAGTATTTTAAAGTTATATTTGTACATATATATTCACAGCAACATTTTAGTCACAAGAGCTAAAACAAGAAAGCAACACAAGTGGGTAAGTAAAATGTGGTATATGCATACAGTAGAATATTATTCAGTCTTACAAAGGAGAAAAGTTCTGATCTATGCTATAACATGGTTGAAGTTTGAGGACATTATGATAAGTGAAATAAACCCATCACAAAATAACAGTGTATGATTTCACTTATATGAGATACCAAGAGTAGTCAAAATTATAGAGTCATAAAGTAGAACAGTGATTTCCAGGGGTGGGGAGAAGGGCAAATAAGGAGTTACTGTTCAATGGGTACAGAGTTTCCGTTTTGCAAGACAAAAAGTTCTAGAAATGGATGGTGGTGATAATCACACAACAATATAAGTATAGCCAATGCCACTGAGCCATATACTTAAAAATGGATACGATTTTATATGTATTTTACCATAAAAATAGAAGATAAAGGCCAATACTTTTGATTGAAATACTATACAGTGCAATCGATATGCTATTTAAATTTCAAATTCCCACCCTATCACTTACCAACTCAGGGAAATGACTTAACCTACTCTGGCTCTCAGATTTCTTATTGATTAAATGAATGACACTTAACTCATGAGATTGTTGGGATACCATCTCGTACCCTTATGTTGAGCTAAGTAAGGTACGTAAAATACCTTGTACTTAGGAAGACCTAGTTACCTATTGGCATTGTCATTCCCAGGGTTTCAAAGCTCTAGAGTCCTTTAGGCTAAACTTGTTAATTGTACAGATGAAGAGAATGGTGGACTGAGGCCCAGAGGGCCTCACATAGCTACATGGGATACTTACATAGCTACATGGGATAGGGCCAGTATAAGAAGCTTGCTCTCCAGTCTCCCAGGACAGTGTCTTTCTATGGCATTCAGCTCCTGCTTTCTTTGCAGAGAACAAATGGGAGGAATCATATCAATGTTATCTATATCATATTTTGCCCTAAGGCATGTGGCTCAGGACATGGGTTCGCTGGTCACCCATCAGCTGATCCATCTGGAGATGAAGGTCGTGTCCCTTGGCAGCCTTTGGTGCCATATATTTTGGTGGTGGACAGGACCAAAGGTAGCTGGTTTGAGCTCCTCCATCCAGGTCTCCATCCTGAATAAGCCTTTTCCCTGAGCACTGCTCCAAACTGTCCCAATCTCTGTTGATTATAACGAAGAATCAGCAGACATCTAACTGTGGGCTGTCTGGGAGAAGTCTAGAAGTTTCCAGAAAACAAAGGCTAGAATTCACCATCTTTTCTTTTCTTAGAGCTGGGCCTACTTGACTCCAAATATCTAGCCAGTGTTTGGTCAATCAATTTCCAGGTGGTAAGGCAAGGGAAAAGGCCTTATACTGGACTGGAAACCAAGGACTAGGCATTATTTTGTATCTTTTGTTCCATAATGTTGGCTCTCTGTTAAAAATGGCCTCCACTTATGTGTGATTCTTTGTCTCTCCGCTGCTCTCCCTGCCTTGAATCACCTCATTTCTTTTCCTGTGAGGTTATGAGGTTGCTTTGGCTCTGTCAGGAAATTGCAGGAGAGAGGCTCCTGCCAACTAGGATCACAGGGTGGCGGGACTTTCTTCCTTGAGCTCCCTGGCATGGTGCAGGATTGGAATCTTCTATTTGTGTTTAACTCGAATGGGTCCATGTGGTTCATATTCAGAGGAACATTGTCGGTTGTTTTTATGAGAGGAGAGAAAATGGTGGTGGTGGCGGTGGCAATGGTGATTTCTCTGTGTGTGTATAGGTGGGGGCGGGCTCGAAGGGATGGAATTGGCTTGAAAATCTGCAGTGGGCTCTTTTCTCCTTTAACACTGATGCTGGGTAATTAGCAAAATGCGCACAGGGTTTTATCCATATTCATGCGCCCTTTCCCACAAGCATAAACAATCCAGTCTCTATTATTTCCTTGCGTGTGCAGCTCCCCCCTCTCCCTGCCACCTGCAGAGCCCTGTGCTGCTCTGTTCACATCATTCTGGCTTGGGTTGGGGGTGGGGGAGCCTCCCCTGGCTGGGGCGTGGGCGCGGGTGAGGGATGCCATAGGGAGCAGAGGGGTTTCTTACCAACGCACCCTCCATGGCTGGCTGGGAGCATCGGCGATGTACATTCATTCAGTTATGATTACACAGAATTCTTGAGAGGACTCTGAGGAGTAGGTAGGGTTGCCTAATTATTCCTGCTTGACAAAGGAGAAAATGAGGCCCGAAGATGGGGCTATTCATTGGTGTTTTTCTTCAGATCCGCTCCCTGAGCCGGTTTGCTTGGTTCTTTGCCCTGGCAGGCTGACCTCAAAGGACCCCTCGACAGTTTCCCTTGTCTTCTGGCATCCAGACACCAAGGAGGTGCTTCTACCTGGGATTAGAAGGCACCAAGAGATAGGTTGTAGCACCACCTGGGCGTGTGGGCGGTACCTGTGTTCCTCTGTGGCCACACTACCTACCATGGTGGCTCCAGTTCCACACCCACATCTTCTACCATATTCCAAGAAGCCTTTTTTGCACTATTTTGCTCCATTCCAACCAGGGATGTTAAACACTTCCTGTGGATGCTGACCCCTTGGCATTCCTTGTTGATTCCCTTAATGCTCCCCACATTCCTGTAAAAAGTCCTTTCTATATGATTCCATTTCTTTTTAACTCATAGAGTGAAGCAATTGCTACCTACTGGGACCTCAGCTGGTAGGATGAGTAGATTTCAGGGGACCACACAGCTGGCAACTAGAGCCCAGCATTTCCCCTGCCTCACCTGGTCTGTTTCTATTAGGCTATGATGTCCCATCACTGCGTCACTCACTGGTCTTTTCTTTGTCCCTACTCAGCAGGCTGTAAAACTACCAGCAAATAAGAGATCTGGATCCTGTCCCATCTTCTCCGATCTTTATGAATATGTATTGATTTTCATGGGCTGACTTTTCTTTGCAGAAGAAAAAAAAAACCTAAGTATGGTCATAGTGTGAATGGTGTGAAGGAAATTCAGTTTTTGTTTTGTTTTAACCTGTCTTTTCTGCCAGGGAGGAAGTACCACATTTACAAATGCAATACCAGGAGAAATGCATGAAGTCACAGGAGCAGCTGAGGATCTTGGCCATATCTATCCACCTGCAATCCTGATCTTTCCTGAACCCGTGGATTGGCTAACCTCGCTGAATTTAGTGGTTGGGAGATGTGATCGCTGTTCTTTCCTCTTTCTTTGTAAATGATGTGAAAGCAAACTGCCCAGACTCTGCTTTGTGATGCAATGGTGAGAGGCTGGTCTCTGCAGCATTCATCTAACTTAATAGTCCCTGGCTCTTCTTTCCCTTGGCTGGTGCACAGGTGGAGAAAAACAAACCACATGCTTCCAGGGACTTCCAGGGTGAAGGGCAGAAGCAAACCAAACCATGCCCCCTCTGTTTTCCTGCTTTCTTTGAAAAGAAGTTTGGTCCTGAGCTGTACATCATTTACTTTCCAATTTGATAATTATTGACTTCATTCTTACTATGAACCTGATATGTGACAGGTTCTAGAAGGGCTATTGAAGACCATATTGCATAATGCTTGCCTTTAAATGACTTATATATTTATTAGGGAAATATGAACAATTTGGAGGAAAACCCTAAGTAGACAGGCAAAATAGGTTATGTGCAAGTGTCGAGTGATCAATTACTACATATCACATGTGGTTGTGGTGTAAGGAAAATGGTGTGGAAGATGTTGGGGAGAGCATCATGAAAGAGCTTCTAGAAGGAATGGAAAGATTTGGACAACACTGGCTATTGGATATGATATGACTACAGATTCTCCTCTTTGGGGCTCAGAGTTGCTTTCCTGGAAAGGTTACAAACATGTCCTGAATTTGATCTTCACAGCCATGATGGTTTCCTCTTCATAGACACCATGACAGATGCCTTAACCTCGTCGGCTTAGGGAATCCTTCTTTCTGTCTTATGTGATGGAAAAAGTGAATGGTGACAATGTGTTTCCTGGTGGTGGGTGAAGTATTTCCATGGAAAGCCATTTACATCAGACACTCGGTTACCAAGTTTATTCTTCCCCTAACACCCCAAAGGCAGAGAGTAGCTTGAAAAAAATCACTAAAAAGCCCTTAACCTTGTAACATACAGTTTTTGCTAAAAATATATATTAATAATATATTATTGAGCGAGCATAGATGAAGAAGGCCAGGGAGGGAGGAAGCAATAAGAGTGTGAGCGAGGTCAGTGCTCTTTGCCCGCAGACTCTGCGATCAATAAAATCTGGTCAATAACTGCTTTATTACTGCACTACCACCCGGAGCAAAATCATTTTTAAATTAAGAATATATTTTGCAAAACTGAATTAACAATATTGAATATTTTGCTCTCTGATATGACTAGCCTTCAAAATCAAATTATTAAGTATGGAAAGTGCTTACCGGGTGAAGTTTCCCTTTCTTCTTCTCCCTCCTCACTTTTCCAAACCACATTCTCTCTCTCCTTTCCTTCCGTGCTCAACTCCACTCCTCCGCGCAACCCCCTCCCCCACCAACCCCCCACCTTACAGCTTGGGAAGGAAACAACAGCAGATTTTTAAGATCTCCGGCACAAATGTGGATGTAAATTAGCATTGAATCCAGCACATGGAAATTAGGAAAGGAAGACACATTTATTTGAGTCCAACAAAACTGTGCATTTCCTTTGAAAGAAAAGGACCAAGTAGAGAAAATTGGGAATTTTCCACTAGGGTAAAAACCGATGCCAAAACCTTTGGACTTCTATCATCTTCCTTAAGCAATGAAATCTCACCATGGCTCCCCTCTGACCCCTCACTTGGTGGTACCCTGGCTCTATCGCCTGTTCTGTTCGGGCCCCCCCTTCTCCACAGATGGAGGGGACAGAGGAGAGCTTTATATGACTCATGGAATGCAACTTTAAAGCAACCATAAGGCTAACCCTCCCCACCCCTCGCCAACAAAAAAACACAACACTACAAGAAGCATTTGGAATAGCTTTGTTATGCAGAGCTACTCCAACCCATGTTAGGTTGTGAAGGCAAAGGTAGACCTCAGCCCTGGGAAGCGCTAACTGATGTTATTAGAATTGATTGTGTAGCATCTTCTTTGTGAAAACATGAGGTTATGGTGCTCATATTTTCAAACATCATATTAAGCTTCTTTCACCCCTTCTGCCTTCTTGGGCTACTAACCACTGTTTGCCATTAGCAATTAAGATCTCTTACATATAACTTGTAGGTTATTGGGTTTGACATATATTAAATAATAGGGAACAACAGAAAAAAAGGAGATGTTTCATTGCCCCATATTGTTCTTGGTGTAAAAGTTAATTATTGAGCTCGGTAGTTTTTAGTGAAAGGATAATGTTGGTTAAGCCACACAATGGCATGTTGACTTGTTATTTGTGTCAGATGACAGATTTTTACTCTTTGAAAAGGAACATTTGTTCAAAGTATTGGTGTTTGCTATTGTGAGTGAGTAAGTGAGCAAGAGAGAGAGAGAAAGAGAGAACTAGCATTTATTTGGTGGCCGACTCCTCCTCCTCCTCCTCCTCCTCCTCCTCCTCCTCCTCCTCCTCCTCCTCCTCCTCCTCCTCCTCCTTTTTTGTACCAGCAATTGAACCCAGAGGTACTTAACTACTGGGCCACATTCCCAGCTATCTATTATTATTATTATTATTATTATTTTATTTTGAAAATACAGGGTCTTTCTAAGTTGCTAAGGACCTTGCTAAGTTACCGAGGCTGGCCTCCTGAACTACAGGTATGCCATCACACCTAGCTCTTATAGTAGAGGCTTCTAGGCATTACCTAATTTAACCCTTCCAACAAGCCCTGAAAGTTAGGTGGTTCTGTTCTTGTTATTTAGGAACTCAGATAGTTAAAGAAACTTGCCTGGATCAGGCAGTGTTTGGAGTTGGAAGTCAACCTCAAGTGACTGCAAATTCTGTGCTCTTTTTGTCACCACCCAACATTTTCGAGTCTACTGCCCAGCAAGTGATTTTGACTAAACATAAAATACTTAAGCTATTTAATCAATGATTTTTAATCTTTGACACAGATCTCAGATCCCTTTGAGAAACCCATGCAAGATAGAGCCCCTCTCTTAGGAAAACACCATGCTCGTGCCAATCTCGGCAAAGTTCATGCATCTTATGAAGCGTAATAAAGTCTCAGATGAAGACTCCTGGGCTAAGTGCCCTAAAAGGGAGGCATTCTATAAATCCTGCTTTTCTCTAAAGGGACCCAAGGACTTCCTGCTGGCATTCCTCTTTGACACCAGATCTATCATAAAGAATGTCCAGGTTTGAGGGGAATAAAAGCGAGGATAAGTTGAAACACAGTTGGTCCTGCACTTGTGTACTGGTGTCTGGCTCATCTCTGTCATTTGGTGGTTATGCCTCACAGTGGTTTGTGAGGAGACTCTGTCTGTAAAGCTTTGGCCTGCTCACCCTGATTTGCCATGGTGCATCCAGTGGAAGACTCTACTTATTATTTAAATCCAAATTATTTCTTTGGCTTTGTTATGATTCTGGAAAATTTTAAGTGATTTTTTTTTTCATTTCTGTCTAATAAATACTGTTGAGCCTCTATAATTCTGGAGAAACAGAAAGGAAAGTCCAGTCACTGTTAGCTTGCTGACATTTTAGTTCATTTTCACAGAAACCCAAGATTGGATTATTGATCAGGGAGGGCTTGATCAGGAGTCACAGAATTCAAAGTAAGACCTGCAACCTGATGCCAGCTTCCTGTCTAGACCTTCCTTGAAACTTGCCTCTGGGTGTGCTGGGATGGTTTTGTACTTGACATTACTCTGATGCATTCAGTTCCACACATAATTATCAAGCACTGGTGGTGAGTCAGGCACTGTGCTGGCGGTGGCCTTGAGAATGAGTGTGTCCCTGAGGAACTAACATTCTCTGTCTGGCTATCAGACCCACTGCAGTATTCTATGGAAATGGCCATCAGAGGCTCAGAGAAGGCCAATGTGCCTTTGGGTTTTTCAATGACAGCCTCCGAGCGCTTCATAGCATCTTAAGAAAACCTTCAAGATGGACTGCATGACACTGTTTTTAAGTTCCAGGATTCACTTAGGCAATCTACCAGCAGGAGGATACTTTTTAACATGTAGAGCAAAGAAGAGATAATTGGGGAAGGCATCTTAACCCAGTGTCTCTAAAGATATTAGGCATTCTCATCTGCAAGCAATGTGCATTCTCTTCTCCATCAGAGAGAATGGACAGGAGTCTCTGAGTCAATGACAAAAGATATCGGATTACTATATGCCACTTTTTTTTTTAATGAAGAATTAAAAAAAAATCACTCTGTCTTCTCAATAGTTTGAATAGCACAAAGGTAAAGAAGACATTTGTGCATTACCTCATTGGCCAAATCCTATCTCAATGGCTGTATTTTCAAGATAAAAATTGAAGCTTTTCCTTTATATATATATATATATATATATATATATATATATATATATATATATATATATATAGTTTTACTTTACTTTTGGAAAATTCCTCAACTGAAAAGAATTGACATCCTGGTAACTCAATTATCCAGACCTCTCCCCCTCCTTCTGAGTTCTGACCTCCAGAAAACCATCCCATGGCGCAGCAGCTGATGCAGCTTGGAGGGTGCAGGACTAAAGATTTTTAGTATCCACAGGGGAAGGCTGAGTCCTGGGAGGGATTCAAAGATCCATAAGAAGGTGGTGTTGGAAACCTCATGTCACAGAACAAAAATAACTCAGGATTAGAGCATGATTGTTGATTCTCCCAGATGCCTATGCAGGTAAATTTGATTCTGTGATTAGGGAGGGAAGATTTGAGTGCTAGAATTCTAAAGAACCATCTCCAGGACCCAAACCAAATCCTACATCAGGCACAAAGAGATATTTATGCCATGAAAACCTGCATATCGTTCCATACCCTGATTTTCATGGAACTTGCCACTCATCTTAGCACTTATTTACCAGCCTTTCCTATTGTTTAAGGGTGACAAGCTTCTCAGTAAAGTCTACGAAGATGTAGGTTCAAAACCCTTCTATGTAATCCCTACCTTTTGCTGTAGACACTTAATTGATACTCCATTAATGTTTACAGAATTGCATTTGATTGAACCATATTGGCAAATTCATCCTAGGATTCTCTGAATTTGCTATCCCAACACTACCCTGAGAATTTCCCTTGCATTGGTGTCCTTGTTCAGGTCTTATTTCTTTCCCAGGGTCAAAAGGTCCCACATGTCTTCTCTTCCTCCTGGGGGTTTGCTGGCAAGAATTTGATTCTCACAGTCTGTTTCATTGACCTTTCTTGTTTAGATCCCCTCCCTTTGCATTGTCTCCCAATTCCTGTCCTTTTCAATCAAAGAGAGGTTGGAGATGCTTCCCCCAGGTCACACCTGCTAATTTGCCCAGACTTCATTCTGCTCAGGACACTGGAATGGGCTTTTCTATAGTTGTAGAATGTGCATGGTCTAGGACTGCTCTTCCTGACTTTCTAGAGCAGGGGATGGATCACAGTGGGGCTGATCTTAGATGGAGAGAAACAGCCTCCCAAATCCAGGGGGACCTGTGTCGATGCCCATCAGTTTGATGAGGCTTGTGTTCTCATCCCTGTGGGGCCCCAGTGTTCTGATGCAAGTCCTGGTTCCAGTGAGTGACAGGTGCGACTAACGGCCGCATGAGTTATTTCCTTTGGAAACCACAGCTGTGGCTGAGGCCAACGGATGGCAACGGTGCCACTGGGCTCTCTGGGAGTGATCCGCTTGGCTGTCTCGAGCCTCAGAAAGGGCTTTTCAACTTTGATGAAAATAACCCATGAGGCTGGGTATCAGTGGCAACTGCAAGTGCCCTTCATGGGAAGGTACTCTGCAGGGAGAACAGAGTCAGACTTTGGAGCCAAGATTGTAGAATAAGAAAAATTGCTTTCATATCTAAGCTCTGCCGCATCCTAGCGTCGTTATTTTGGACTATTTTTTTGAAACTTCTTTGAGCCTCAGTTGCCTAATAGGTAATATGGGGGTCATGTCTCTCTTAAACAATTATTTTTAAGATTGATTGAGATGAAGTATGAAAGCATTTTGTACAGTAGCACATTTGATGTTCAATAATTTTTACCTTTTATTAATAATATTTCAGAAGATGGGAAGAGATGTGCACTATCTCTGGGAACTCACAGCGTCCTTCAGCCTCTCTTGCTGCCTGGGTGAGAGGAATGGTGATAGCTCATGCATCATCACATGAAAATCAAGAATAAGGCTAATTTGCCAGGTGGGAATAGTACCTGGCACTTAGAAAACACCATAGTATTAGCTTTCATTAGTTTTACTATTATCACTGGTTTGATTTCCTAAGATCCTTGGGCATCATCCTAAGATGTTGCCAGAGCTGTGTTATATTGATTTGGAACTGGAATTCGGTGGGGGCTACAAAAGCAGAGGAAGTGGCAACAGCTGTTTTTAGTTAGATTTTTGCAATACTTTCTTCTCAAATTAATTCCTCAGATGCAACCATAAAAGGAAGAATCATAGCGCTTTCTGCAATAATAGAACCCAGTGCCTCGCTCCACATGACTATTTTCATTTCATTTATTGATCCTGTGGACCCAGAGACATTTCTCCCCATCCCCTGCATCTGGACCATCGCATCATCCAAAGCATTAGATCACAGAGTCACCTGCTACACGAATGTGTCCTTTGAACATTGGTGTCTTTGAACCCAAGAAGCCTTGCTGGTCAAGCGATTTCAACAATGGTTTTTAATGATGTAAGTGGTTCCTTTTTTATTTTTTTGATTAGGATTCAAATATTGTAGAATATTAATGAAGTTACAAGCTTTTCTCCAAAAGAAAAGAAATATCAGAAAATTCCAACCTAAGAAATGAATCCACTTGGAATGCATGATTGAGCCATTTCTGGTTAATTAAATTAGTAGTTTCTCTACATGATCCGCATAATGTTCCTTTCCGACATCAGCAGGTTTTTGTCTATGTTCATCCTTTACATGCACGCTTAAATATGGTTTCTGGATTGTGTTTCGTGTCCCTGAGGCATGTAGTCCAGGGGGAAGGAGCCAGAACTCTGATTCTCAGTCTGGCATGGAAGGGAATGCTTCAGTTTATTTTAAACATTAACCACCCAATGGTACAGTAATTTGTTTCTGGATTTTAGCACATGTGTTGTTTTCTAATACCTTTTTGAGAATTTGGAGAATTCTTTCTCCCCCCCCCCCCTTAGATTTACATGGAGATTCAGAATATCGCTGGAGAGCTGAAGAAGACATTGATGATAACAATGGGGGATCAACAACATCTCCATGGGCCAGCACCTTCAAGAGCATGTTAGAAATAGAGCCACGTTAGTGAGAAATTTCTCTCGACTCCCAAGGATCAATTCTCCAGGTGTATCTCTGTCCTGAAGAGAAGTTGAAATCAAAGGCAGCATAGGATTCATAATGAACGCGTGGTGATATCCATTGCCGAAGATGGTGTGTGAAATGTAGAGACCCTATTTCTCACGGCCTTCAAGGGCTAGAATCAGGCCGGCAGGAAGTGGGATGTGGGTCCTACGGCAGGAAGAGACAGGTGGGAAGGAGAGATATGGTAGAGTCATATTTGTGAGAACTAGAACTAGGTTCAGGGAAAGAATCCCAGAAACCCAGAAGGCATGGGCCAAAATGTGGACTTTCTAGAAAGGTGAATGTGTCCATCTCTTCATCTCGTGCATCCCTGAGTCTCATGTGTGAAGCATATCGATTGGGTAAATCCATTTGTAATGGAAAGAGAAAACTCAAAAGAAGACAGATGACAAGGATCTTGGAAAGGACAAACTCTTCCATTGAGGAAGTCAGTCCTTCTCTAAAATTTATTGTAGATGCCCAGAGCTAATGAGAACTTTACATAATTGCCCAGTTTAACTTTTTTCCTTTGGACTTAGGTCTACTTTTGGTTGCTCGTAAAGGGGAGCTGATCTTGGCTTCACATATCCCAAGCAGACACCTTGTAAAGATCTCCTGGTATCTCATGGTCAGGAAGTTCTTCCTAGAGTCTAGACCATGTTTCCTTTGCTATATCTGAAGTTTCTATCCTTCTTGAATTGCCCTCATTCTTTTCTCCTGGATCTGGATCTCCTTATCTTCTCTTTTGTAAGGCCAATACTAATTACTTCAGTTCTTTTCCAAGGAGATGATTTCTCCCAAACCTTGTGTCATTTTTTGAGTATGTCTCTATACCCACATAGGTATTTTTGTGGCTAGAAGGAGAGTCCTTCTGGGATGGTATTTTTACCCCCGGGTGGATCTGTGCTGTGAATAACCTGAGCCATTCTGGAACCATCCCCAGACCGGGCAGGTGGCAGCCCCATTTGCTCTTTCCTAAGCGCCAAGGCAGAGAAGCAACTCTGGCTCCTTCTCTCTGGACCGCGTGCCTCCGGAACACGAAACTCAGTCGCAGACACCATATTTAAACAGAGCAGGGAAAGGACGAAAATAGACCAAAAACCTGTCCATGTGGGCCAGGAAAGCTGCATTTCCAATATGCTGTTAGTGAGACCCTGCTGAGATTCACACAGCAAGCAGTCAGGGTAGAACCTGGATGGGGAGCAGAATGGTCACTCATTCCTGGGCATTGGCATTGATGGGTTTGTGTGAGGGGCAGGGTCTGGGGCAGGGATGAGTGAGACAAGGCCCTTTCCTAGAGTATGGGGAAGTGTGACTTAGACAACTAAAACTATTAGAAATAACACAAGAGCCCATGGAGTTAAGGGCTTGGTTTTATGGTCTGGAGGAGTGGTTTATAAACTTTAAGTTAAGGAATTCTTCAGATAAAATTTTGGAAAGTCAATAGGTAAAAATGTCCAAGGATGACTACTATGCTTTTTCCTGTGGAACTAAACATTGTGGGTAAGGCTGAAAGATAAGGACAAAATGCTGTCATGGGAGGCCATCTCTCCAAAAGGCTTCTAGGTTGTGTTAGCTCAGAGAATCAGCCTGGCCATTCTTCTCTCCCCCACGAAATGACCAATAGAGTGGAGATTGCTGTTAGGGAAAGGTATATGCATGAACTCCCCTTGTCCATCCCTGAGAAGTACAGAAGATGGACGCCCACCTTTGTCCATGGGACTTCCAGCTTTCTATGGTCGGTTGATGATAGCAGGAGATGCTGGTTTGCAGACACTATAGCACCTGAGGAATATAGTTGATGTTAGAAACTGTGGACAAAATTATAATGCTATAACACTGAGGGATGTTGCTTGGACATCACTCCCTGTCAATAGGACAGATTGGTGTTCCCTTTCAATGTTAGTGAGACCAGAGACAGTGAATTAGAATGACAGTTATGAACAAGAGGATTACAGTAAGTCTTTCAGCCAAATAAGGATCTGACAGTCTTTCCCTTGTTCACTCCTCAATACTGGTACACACAGTGGGAAGGGGTAGGCCAGGCCTTCTTCTCTCTGCTCTTTACTACTGCAGTTGAGCTCCAGTCTAGACCTGGACAGAAGAGGAGGAAGAGGTTTAAATTAGATATGAGAGGAACAGGGTGTAGCCCAATGGTTGAGCATGTGCTTAGCAGGCTTGGGGATTCAATCCTTAGCACCGGCCTCTACCCCCAATAGATGTGAGAATGCAATTGTAAGACAGACAGATACAATCCCTGATGGACAGGAGAGAAGGACCTGTGGATCCATAGAGAGAAGGTAATCCTGGGAAGGGAAAGTTCTAGGCTTGCATAGGAAGGGCGCCTGCTAGGAATCACTTTTCCTATTCCCTATCTTGGCCCAAGGCTGACATTGACATCAAATGAATCAACTTCACTTTGCCTCAGTGAAAGAAATTCAGGGGGCAGACCAAAGGCCGATGTTTGCATTTAATGGACCATCTGGTGGACCAGCAGGAAGACCTGGTCCTCTGGTTAATTCTGGTCGGAATTTAAGACTAACTTTTATGTTGAGTCAGGGTCAATTTGAATTCAATTTAATTCCAACTTCAGCTTCAAGTCACATTTCTTGTGTATCTACTGTTGTAGGTCCTGTGCTGGGTTCTTTCAGCAAGAATATAAGAAAAGAGGAATAGGATAAGAAAGGCTGCATCTACTCTTAGTGCCAAGTCTTTGATAATATTTCCTCACTCATTTCCCTCTTGCCCACTCCTCGCCAAGATCACACACATATTCCACTCTCCCAAGAAACCCTTTCACATCACTTGTCATGGGACTCCACCCCCTTCCCAGTGTCTTAGTGATGGATGTCACTCAATGCAGCCCCTTAATATGGTCTAGTTCATCTTAATCAACTCAAGAACCACTAGGGCACGCTTTCAAGAGCAGATGTGCCATGTCTTGAGGTCAGTAAAATCTCAGCATCTTGGTAAAGTCTGCTATTAAAGCATCCCAGAAGGCTTCTGATATCAAAGACAATCTCCCCATTTTTTGTAGCTGGGGTCTTTTGGGGTCTTGGCTTTGAGAAGCTTGGGAGACATCATTGCTTACATAGGGTAGCCACAGGAGGGACAGCAGGCAATGTTCCAGGCCAGGCTTGACTCAAAATTAATTCAAGAAGCAAATGTTCCATGGGAGAGAAAACGAAATCATTCAGCCTTTGAAGGTCCAGGCCAAATTGTCACTTCTGCCATATGCCATTTGTCAGACCAGGTCCCTACCAATATCAAAAGAAGGGAGGTTAGATTTTACCACTGGATGGGAGGAGTATCAATGATCTAAGGCCATCTTTAATCTACTACACCTTGATAAAAATAAAATAAGGTTCAGAAGCCTGTGGAGAACAGGGCTTTGTATGTAAAATAGGGAGACTGAGGGAATCCTGATTTGGTCTCTTCTTTTACTCTCTCTTCATAGATAACTTTGGAGTTATAATTTGAATTTGAAAGCTATAATAGCTGTGTGGTATGTGGGAATAACAACAGCAAAGAGACTACTATATTCTTGGAGGTAATTTCCTCGACATAGTGTCCCATCTAAGGATTTGTTCTGTCAGCGGATATGATTTACCCCTTGGGTTTGTGCTTTGGTCATTGTGAATGCCTTTCTCATCCTAGGCTGTGGGGGCACCTAAAACCTGATTCATGTCAAAGAATCTCTATGTGGAGGAAACTAGATCCTTGGGGCACTCTGGAGTCTGCACTCCTATTATCTTCCCTTGGGCCCTACCAGGTTGCACCGCCCTTGCCCTTCACAGCCTGGAGCAGAGGGCCTTATCTCTAGAGCCCTGCCCTCTTTTGTTTGAGATTCTGAGCAGGTGTTATCTGAAAACAAGCAGGTGTTTGTAGAAATGTGACCTTGAGCCCTGGTTACTGACCTGCTTTTATGTTCTAGTGACTCAGTTTTCCTTGAATGCAGTTGGTTTCTACTTATGAAATAGCTGGGAGGCCACAGTGACCAATGTGGACACCACTATCATCTGTGTGTGGGCACTTCCCCATTATAAGCAGAGAAATTACTGAGTGCATGTGATACCTTCCTGCCAGAGATGCAGCCACCACATGTTACCAGCAAGCTCATTTACAAGAAGAAGAAGAAACAAATGCAGTATGCCCTTATCACACGGGCTTCCTTAAAGAAGGTTATGCCTCTTGGAAAACAGAGGGTACTGGTTCCAATAGTTCTTCTGATCTCAGGCTAGAAAATCAAGTTCTCTTCATCCTGGGAAGTTACTGGGCATTTCTGAAAATCTTTGGCAGATAGAAAATAATTTGGAATAGAGAATCATCTTGGGGAAGACAGTGAGCTACTTTAAACTGTACTGATGGTAAAATTTAAGCCAGCATTTTTCACTTCCTCATGCATCCTTCTCCTAATCCCTGTGGAGAAGTGTGCATATGTGTATTTGTGTATGTGTGTATGTATGTGTATGCACACTTCTGGACCTCTGTGCAGAGTTAATGAATTAATCTCCAGCGTTCCCAGGTCCTTAAAAGTATGCGTTCACATTAAATCCAGAAATAGGAAGTGTCTATCTGTAAATACTAACTTCAGCATAGATATTTGAATACACATAGCTGTATAACCAAACTGACAAAATTATATGTTGGAATGATTTTCTAGAAATATACCATTGATGCTAATGTTATCACAAAAATTGTAAAGTTGGGCATTAGTCTAGTCCTGCAGGCTCTGTGTGACCACTCAAAATATGGCTAATAACTCAAAATCCAGTGCAACTATGGGTAGGAGATGGAACCCTACCCATCAGATGCTGAGTTCATTTCAGAATTGTATGCAGTGCTTACCCAGGATGTATGGCCCTGTACCTCCTTCAGAGGGTCAGAATCCAGGCAAGGATATTCCTCCATTTATACTGGTGGTGATAGAAAATAATGGAGACACTCAAGTCCAGATGGGCAATGAATTTATGGGAGTGGGATGAACTGGGCTACTCCAAGATCCCTTCACATGGTTTCTGGTATCCTCATGAATCTCTCTTCTTATAGTTAGCCAAGAAAGCACAAAGACAGAGACACCTGCGTTTTGATCAGTAGCAGATATTTAAAAGGATTTCTACATGGTTACCTAAGATGTACCATAGTTTATTGACATGATTTCTCTGGGGGCTCTTCTGGGTTATTCTTGCCCCTTAGGAATCTAGTTTTATTGAGAGTTGATATGGCCTCTCACTGATGTTTCTGACTTTCTGATGCATGCTTTTCTCTACCTAAGGCTATAGAAAAACACTCCCTGAACTCTCTCCCTCAAAGACAATAGTCCATGGGACTCTCCCTGTTGTGTGGCAGAGGGGTTGGGGAGAAAAGGAAGCAGCATTCAACAGGAAGCACTGGGGTTTTCAATAGAGCACGGTGCTGAACAGAAAGACCCCCTTTAGCAATCTCTGGAAACAGAATGAGCTTTTTTGAAATATAAGTGGCCCTGAAAAAAACACAAGCAGATTCTGCAATATCTATTTAGGGCATCCAGGAATGCCACATAATAGGAACTTGAGCACACCTGATGGTAACCATATGGCAGGCTCTGATGACTGACAATAGGTAGAGGCTGCAGTAATTAATGAAAATGAGATGCCATTTGTGGCCCCCACCATGAGAGGATGAAGATGAAGGCAGTCTCTTTGTAAAGGCTGGATGTGCCCAGGGTATGTTTCTAGTCGGGGACTGAGTGGGGCCATGTCTCTACTGTGAACAGGTGTGAGAAAAATGATGTGGTGGGAGGAAGGGCCAGAGAACTGCCATCATTCCTGGGGCTGCTGTTGGGAAAGTGAGCTTTCAGATTACCCCGGCTGATTTAGCAGCATTAAACCCTGTACTGTGCTGGAATTTTTAGTTTGATGTGGGAGAGATTCCAAGTAAAAATCCAGTTAATTGGTCTGGTAGAAGTACAGGACTCCATTGTTTGAGGACACGTGTGTGCTGTGGGTGGTTCTGACCTTTCTGGTGCCTCCATTTACCACCTTGGGGATGACTGGGCTCATCTCTGGGCCAGAGTATACCAAGGTTTGCCTAGCCTCAGGAAAAAGACAAGGAGGGAGGCCATGCTTCGTTGTTTTAGTACTTCTTTCCTGGATGCGGGGGTGGGATGGAGGATGGGAGCCTGCTAGGGAGAAGGGGGCCATGAGGAGATTCCAGAGAGACTGATTGATCTTGTCAAAAAGAATAAAGGTATCCACTCCCCAGTACCCCCCTTCAGCACATGGGCATGTGGGATTGAGGCGGTCACTGTGAAGTCTTGCGGTTAGGCGTTCCAAAAAGAAGTTTCTTCATGATTCCTGATTGCTTAGGACAGATATAAGCAATACCAGCTGGGGCCCAGCAAGCCTGTCTCCAGCTTTATTGTTTCTGATTTATCAGTGGTGCGTCCGCCTAAAAGAGATGATCTATCTGCCCTTTATTGCAGCCTAGTTCATAGCCAGATAGGAGAGTTGATCATTAACAAGTGAATTTGCTTTCAGTAGCTGTGTGTGTGTGTGTGTGTGTGTGTGTGTGTGTAGAAAGATCATGTCTTGCTCAGGGGCAAGTGACTCAAATTTTTACAAGAAGATTCCCATTCTTTTGTCTCTCTTCTTGGATTTTCCACAACATATTTCAAGCTGCCTCTTTTACCAGAGCCAGAGAGGATCCATAAGTCTGTTTTCTAAGAGTCCTTGGTAAGTGGTAGAAGCTCAGTTGGAGCCAGGCTAGAGGCACCAGGCACTGTGCATTGAAGAGACATTTCAAGTAATCCCTGGTGGACAATTTGCACTGTTCAGTGTTAAAAGGCTCTATCGCAGTGATTCCGAGAACCCCCAGACCTCCCGCCTTGGCAAGCAGAGTTTACAAACGATGTGCTCCACTCAGCCTGCCTGGAGTTTCTGGCTTAAATGGCTGGCAGAGTAAAAGTGAAGAGTCAGAACCCTCCAGCTGCAGAAAGGGAAAGGTTTTACTACTGAGTGGAAAATAATCATTAAGGTTAACTCTTCCTGGATTGACCATGCCGTTGGAGAGACTGCGAGGCCGAATGAGAAACTTCTGGTACTCTTCTGCCAGGGGAAGAGGCAGATGTGAATACAAGACGAATGATTTCTGATTGACCAATCTGCAGTTTGGCCCATTCATTTATTTTTTTGGAAGAAATAGATAATATCCTGCTAAAATTGCAATCCTCCCCTGGAGAATTTTGGATAGAAGTTTGGTTCCTACCTTTTGTTAAAAACAATTTTGTGTGTGTGTGTGTGTGTGTGTGTCTACACATACATATGATTAAATATATAACTATGTAAAATATAATTAAATGAATAGTATATTTATATATCTATATATTTTTATCGATATAGTTATTCCTTCTGTGCTTCCTCAATGACAGGTTACTGTGACCAGGCCAGGGGAAGGACAACAGGTGAAGACCCAGTTGTACAGGAACCGGTTCTTACCGTGGGGATTTGCCTTTTCAGGTGTGAGCCCTGGTTCTGGGTGTGGCGATGCAAGAGATCTGATCCTTCTCCTCTGTTGGAGATGAAAAACCAGATTCTGATTTCATTGAGGATCCATGATACATCAGGGCAGCAGAGGAGAGTATCTGACAAATTCTTCTGCTGCCATGTCTAGTGAACAGCATCTGCTGTCTTGTGGATGAAAAACATCACAAAGAATTTTTAACAGTTTTATACAATTCCTGAAGCCTGGTCCATGGCCAAGGCACATTAACTTTCTGAATTCTAGAAGATATTTTTCCCCATCAGATTTAGGGCAAATTATTATAGCATTCTCAAATATGTTTTTTTTTTGTTTTTTAGGAAACCAAACATTAAAAACAAACTCCCCAAACTAGTGGTATTCTATTATCTCCTTAGATTATTTATAATGGTACTAAAGAAAATGTGCATCCCAATTTGGTTCAATCAGAAATGTGTATGTGTGAATAGAGAGAGCTTTACATATTTAAACCAGAGATTCTTTCTTCCCAAAAGGTGGAAGGACGCTGCCTTTAGCACCTTTCCTGCTAGAAAGAATTGAACATTTGGTTTTATCAGACACCAGCATGGTAATGAAGCTATTTTGATAGAAATAGCCTCATTACTATTCATTTTTGCTGGCTCCCAACTAATTCTTGAACCAAGGTTCTATTTTTTCCCCCCAGAGGAAAATAGGCACCATAAGCAAAATAAGAAGATACTTTTAGCTTCTGATGCTAATGAAAAACTCAGACAGATCCCACCCAAGGAGACGTTGTGGAGGCCCCTGCCTCCGTCCGAAATGACTCTCCACCTTGGAAGGCTGTGTGTAGGACTGATCCTTGCTCCTCATATTCTTTCCCTGAAAGATGCTACCATTGGCTCCCTTCCAAAGTTAACATTCATCTTGTATTTGGAGTGTTCTCACCTACCCGTTCTTATCAGGCTGGAATGAGGAGGATCTTGCTCTAGGATTGAAGAGAACCAGGCTTCAATTCTAGTTCTTCTCCTAGCTGTGTGACCTTAAGCATGACATTGAACCATTCTGTGCCATTCTGCATATAACAAGGGGTTTGGCTAGGTGGTGTCACTTAGATTCCTTCTAGTTATAATAGTCTATATCGATCATTTTCCATTTCTTCCATTTTAAAATAAACTATTTTAGAATAGTTTTAGACTTCCAGAAAAGGTGCAAAGACAATACATAAAACCCCTGCTTGTGTCTCATTCAATTTCTCCTATGAATAACATCTTACGTTTCTATAGTTCATTTATCAAAACTCAGGAACTGGTTCAGATACATCCATGCCTAATGAAGTCTGCATCTTATTCAGATTTCACTAGTTTCCCATATTATCCTTTTTCTATTGCAGAATCCCATCCCAGATACCATTTAGTTGTCATATCTCCTTCATCTCCTCAGATCCTTGACAATCTCTCAAACTTTCCTTGTTTTTGATGACCTTGACGGTTTTGAGGAGTATTTTGTAGAATGTCTCTCAATTTGGGTTTGCTTGATGTTTTTCTCACAGTTAGACTTGGGTAATGTGTTTTTAGGAGGAAGACTATAGAGATGAAGTGCCCCTCATCATGTCATATTAAGGGTATAAACTGTCAATCAATGATCACCTGACCAATGTATTGTTTGCCAGATTTATCTACTGTAGAGCTGCCTTCTCTTTCCGTACTCTAATTTAGGGAAGTAAATCAGTAAGGGCAGCCCACACCCAAGGTTGGTGGGGTGGTGGTGGAGGGAGTTAGGATCCACTCTGCAGAGGGGTATCTATGTAAATTTTTCAGAATTCTTTTGTAAGAGATATTTATCTCTTCTCCCCATGTATTTATTTAATCATTTATTTATGTCAAGTATGACCTTTGTGGATGTTTATCTTATACTTTGGATTATAATATGACATGATGTTATTTTATTTCTTGAATTGTTCAAGTTTTGGCCATTGGGAATTCTTTTTTTAATTTATGATTATTTTAATTCATATATGGCAGCAAAATGCATTACAATTCTTATTACAGATATGAGCACAATTTTTCATATCTCTGGTTGTATACAAAGTATGTTCACACCAATTCATGTCTTCATACATGTACTTTGGATAATAATGTCCATCACATTCCACCATCATTAATAACCTCATACTCTTTCCCTTCCCCTCCGACCCCTCTGCCCTATCTAGAGTTCATCTGTTCCTCCCATGCTCCCCCTCTATACCCTACTATGAATCAGCCTCCTATATCAGAGAAAATATTTGGCATTTGGTTTTTGGGGGGATTAGCTAACTTCACTTAGCATTATCTTCTCTAATTCCATCCATTTACCTGCAAATGCCATAATTTCATTCTCTTTTATTGCTGAGTAATAATCCATTGTGTATATATACCACATTTTTTTTATCCATTCATCTATTGAAGGGCATCTAGGTTGGTTCCACAGTTTAGCTATTGTGAATTGTGCTGCTATAAACATTGATGTGGCTCTGTCCCTGTAGTATGCTGTTTTTAAGTCCTTTGGGTATAGACTGAGGAGAGGGATACCTGGGTCAAATTGTGGTTCCATTACCAATTTTCCAGGAAATCTCCATACTGCTCTCCATGTTGGCTGCACCAATTTGCAGTCCCACCAGCAGTGTATGAGTGTGCCTTTCCCCCCACATCCTCCCCAACACTTATTGTTGTTTAGAATCATAATAGCTGCCATTCTGACTTGAGTGAGATGAAATCTTACAGTGGTTTTGATTTGCATTTCTCTAATTGCTAGCAATGATGAACATTTTTTCATACATTTGTTCAAGTTGGCTTCTGTGTCCCTTTGACATGTCCCCATCTTTTTGTTTTGTAATCACTTTCTGGCACTGCTTATACCTCAAGCTAACTATATATATATATATATATATATATATATATATATATATATATATATATATATATATATATATATATATATATTTTTTTTATTTATTTCCTGCCCCAGTCCTAGAATTAGCCATTTTCCCAAGGAGACCTGGTTCCTTTTGTTGGAGAATTGTGTTGGGAATCAAGATCTAGTTACTGGGTATGACTTTTCAGTTTTGAAAATATGACTTTTAGGTATATAACTATGTCCTGTTAATCATACAAAGAGGGATATGATGCCCTCATCCCAAGATTAATATTGATCAATATCATACAAAAGAGTCTATAATTAAGTATTAGAATGAATACTATTCTGGTTAAAATAAAAAGGAAATACAGGTTCTCATCAAAAGGAGCAATAGGTATAGCTCAAATAATTGTAAAACACTCTTGCTTTCCTTTTTCATTCTTTCCACTTGTTTTTCACATCTGGTTAGTCTATCATGGATATGGTCATGTTAATTTATTTACATGGATATGTTGATAGTCTTTATAAATGCTGCTCATTTCAGACATGGTGTCCCCAGCCCATGCAAATCTCCTTTGCTTCAGAAAGAATAAATGTACATGGGACAGAAGTTTGGGGGAAAGCTTCCTGGAGGAGGTGGCATTTGATCTGGTATATAAAGGGCAGAAATTGTTTCTGGAGTACAGGAGGGATTCTTGTATGCCTTTTTGGTTTAGTTTGTTTAGTGCTCCTATAACAGAATATCACAGACTGAGTAATTTATAGTGAACAGAAATTTATTTCTAACAGTTCTGGAAGCTGAGAAGTCTAATACTGAGGTGCAGTCATAATTCCTAGGACCTTATTGCTGTGTCAACCCATGATGGAAGGCAGAATGACCAAGAAAGAGAGCAAAGTGGGGAAGGTACTGAACTCACCTTTCAAAGTTATACCAATCTCAGCCATGAAGGTACAGCCATAGGTTCCAGGGCATGTTCCACTGGTCCCACTTCTTAATAATGTAACAAAGGTAATTAAATTTCAACATGAATTTTGAAGGGAACAAAGATTCAAACAGCATCAGGGCCCTAAAGGGCTTATTAAATGTCATTGTTCTTATGACCAGAGGTCTATCATTCTTATTGCACTTGTGATGGGTATTACAAAGTATGCCTAGTATTACAAAGATATGCCTCAAAGTGTCCACATTTACTTGAAATATTTCTACTGTTTTCTGTATAGACTGAGAAAGACAACTGAGGTTTTATGAAGTAGATCCTCTCAGCAATTATGGGTCATGTTTATTCGAAGTCTGCTGAATACTTCAATGGTAGAGATTGGAACAAATTATATTCTCTATGCCCGGGATGACAACTGCATGCTTGGGCCCTCCAGTGGTGTTTGGTGGCACTCTTTAACTCTTGTTTTATGTGCACAGCCTTGGAGAGACTATAGAAATGGATTTTTGAGATGTTCTAAAATCTTCCCCTAGAACAGGGTAACCAAAATGAATCAGGTCAGTACTGGTACAGGCTCTTTAATGGACGGAGTCTAGGAAAGTGTTCATTAGTCTCAGCTGGGTCATCAGCACATGAAAATGACCTTTCATCCAAACTCTTAGGTCAAGTGTACTTATTTCAGACCCAGTGTTTTAGGTCTTTAAATGCTGTACTTTGTTTTCTGTTCCAATAAAAATCACTAGAGTTTATCTGTTATCTTTTTAAAAGTCAAGTCTTGCTAGAGTAGATGTTTTCTTTATTCAATAAGCTATTCCAAGTGAGTTGAAGCATTGACAGGACATGGGGCTCTGGACATACATATATACACACATAATGAACGAATGAATGAATATCTTCTTTATACACTAGAGCAGAAAATACAGGAAGTACAAATATTTCTCAACATATAAACTTTTTTGCAGCACTGAAAGAGAGTTTTTAGCTGCAGAAAGTGGAAGAAGCTTTGTTCTAGACAATCTTTTATATAGTAGCACTTAATTATGTCCATCTCACAGCATAAAACTTTGAGTCAACCATTGTCCTAAGAGAGACAGCAATGCACAGTAAAAGGATGAGAAAGAAGTGCTAATCCAGAAAGCCACACACCAGTGTGGGAACAGGCATCTACTATACTTCAGGCTAGTAAAACCACACCAGCGTACCTTGGTACGATTTTGACTTGGGCAGCAGGGACAAATGGATGTCTGTGAAGAATTGTCCGTATCCCCGCTAGTTATGTTAAAAGTATTTGGACAGAAGAGTTGTTTTTTTTTTTCTCCTCCCACTATGGCAGCCTGTCCCACGGAGGACCCCATCCAGTGCTTCTGCCTCACAGCTCCTGATGCCTCTTTCTCAGCAACCTCCACCTCTACTCCCCTTCAGCGACTGCTCCCACAGCCACGATTAGACCTTGCCATCAACTGGAGTTGCTCTGTTTTTGAAATCCTGAACTCTGAAATTCTCCTTTCTGACCACAACCTCTGATCCTTCTATCAGTCTCCACTCTTTCATGCCCTTGAAACACTTTCTTTGGTCTCATTGGGACTTCTGTCTCTTGACCTTTCCTTATGTTAGCAGTATACCACTCCCTCCTAGCTTCATCCCTCTCCCTACCCGTTCAAGCAACTATTTCAACCTTGCTCACAAGCATTCAGTTCTCTTGTGCCTTTGCTTCTTATTTTATCTGTTTCTCCAATGTCTGGCTAATGAACTAGCGCGCTCTCTCTCTCACTCCCTCTCCTTTTCCCCCAGCCCCCTCTCTCTTCATTTGCTTCCTCTCTCTGTCTCTTCATTTCTTGTCCTGGGCTTCTAAGTACTGTGTAAGAAAATATTCTGGCTTAGAATGGTCGATTTCATAAAAGTCCATGATTCCTGGCCATGCCTAGGTGGTTGAGGCTGTTTTAATAATCCCAGGGCTAGGGTCACTGTGCAGACACATTGGGTACCTAGCTTGCTTGCAAAATTTTTAGAAGCCAACCTTGTACTTTTATGACCCTGAGAAGGAGAGCCTCCTTGAATTTTGTGTCTTCAGTGCCTCATTTGTCTCACCCTAGTTCTGACCCTTACATCTTTCCTAACCTCTTTCATGTGTCACTAGAAGTGGCCTTCATCACTTTCCTCAATGGTTCAGTTCATGCACATATAAAAGATGACTTTCCTATGTCAGTAGAAAAATGCTGGGAAACCGATTTGAATTCCCTCAACTTCTCTGCATCCTGCCACTCAGTGTATCTAGCCCTGGAGCTACCGTCTTTCATCTCCTTCATCTTAAGATGTTCCACACTCTTCTCCTCTTGCTCTTGGATATCACTTCACAAACCCTATAGGATCTTCAACCACCAGTTATCTTCTTGCACTGTTGGGTTTATTACCTATAGATATTATCAAATCTCTCGTTTGCTTACTTTTCCTCAGCTTTGCCTTTCTCTTGAACACATTCCAGTCTTTGGTGTGTACAGAGTGGTCTAGATTCTTCCAAATTTCCCATTTGCTATTCAGGGAGCTCAATCTGATATCTGATCTGACTTCTACTCATTGTTATATCACATATTCTCTTAGGGTCCCTGAGGATCTACCAATGGCCACACTCATTGTTTTCCTCTAAGGTTCATCTTCTCCAAACTATCTATGGCACTGTCTCTTTGCTGCTGCTACATCTGAAGTTAGAGCTTGTTTTAGTCAGCATTTTCACTGTTGCAACTAAAGGACCTGACCAGTATAATTATAGAGGAGGAAGAGTTTATTTGAGGGCTCCCGGTTTCAGAGGTCTTATTCCATAGAAAGCTGGCTCCATTCCTCAGGGCTCGAGGTGGGACTGAACATCATGGTGGAAGAATGTTGAAGCAGCTCACATCACGGTGATCATAAAGCAGAGGCAGAGACTCCACTCCACAGATCCAAATATATACCCAAAGCTACGCCCCAATTCCCACCTCCTCTAGCCAAACCCGATCACTTGGTGACCACTCAGTTAATCCCTATCAGGGGATTAATTCACTGATTGGGTTAAGACTCTCACAACCCAATCATTTCTCCTCTGAACCTTCTTGCATTGTCTTACCTGGGAGCTTTTGGGGGGCACCTAACATCCAAACCATAACAGTTTTTTCCTCTTCTGGTTCTCCACTCACCTCTCTGGTGCTTCTCTCCCTCAGTCGTCCCTTTGGGCATCTCTCACATGCCTGGCCATTGTATGCAGATTTCTTCCAAGCACCCCCCCTCAACCCCCAGACCACTTTTCACACCACACTCTGCTTGAGCGATGGCCCACTCCCCTGGCTTCAGCTCTCACCTATATATGTCTGTGATTCTCTGATAAGATCCACGTCATTATTTCCAGCTGAGACTTCCCTGTGGCACTCCAGATCCAGTTCTTGAAGCTGAATATTTCCAAAACCAAGTTGTCTTTTTCTCTAAATCAGTTTACTTTTTTATTTTTTAATTTTTGCATTCGCTCTTCTCCATTGAGCACATTCACCTAGCTAATCAAATTAGAAATCTCAAAATCATTTTGGTATTTTTTTTTTCTTCCTCTGCTACGTATACCATCCGTGGAGTCAATCTTGAAAATGTTCCCGACAATTGACTGATCCTCCTTATACTGTTGATACCTTAGTTTAATTTCTTACTATTTTGTGACCAAATTCAATAAACCCTAACTGGTCATTTGGCCTTCCCTGTAGTCTCTTCCATGGCTAACATACCAGGCTCAATACTGTAATTCCCTGATCAAAATCCTTTCGTGAGTTCCTGTGGACTACATGAAACTTGGGTCCAATTTCCTTAATGTGGTATTGAGCATTTTGTACAATCTGCCTTTCCAGACTCATTCTCTTCCTTCTCTCTGTCAACTCTACATCCTCTGGACTTCCTGCAACACTGCTTACTAGGTGCTTCGCTGCTTTCTGAACATGTTTTCATTTCCTAGAATGTCTTTCCAATCTTCTATTTCTAGCCAACTTCTATTCACACTTTAAGACCTGCTTCAAATGCCACCTGCCTCAGGAGGGCTTCCATTATCTCTTGGTTTCTTTCTCCTGGTTGATAATGACTTCTCCTAACCTTCTATTAAAGCATGTGCTCACTGTGCTGTAGATATCTTTGGCTGCTCCATTAAGCTGTAGAGTTCTTACTCTCAGATTGAAGCCTTCGTCACTTTAGTACCCCCTTGCAACTAACAGAGCTTTATACATAATAGGTTTTCAAATTTGTTTCTTGGAAAAAAAAGTAATTGCTCTTACTATGATACAAACTTCATAGGTGATCATGGGCAGTTGCTTATCTTGCTTGAACTCAGTTTTTCACCTCTGTAAGAGAAGGGAGTTGGATTAGATAGTCTCAAGTTTGACTCTGTGCTGGCATCCATTGGATTTTGGAGCTGCCTAAGAGGCCACTGGGGAACATAGAGTTGAAGCTTATTTCAGACATAGATAGAAGCAGGGCAGAAACACAAGTTGTGGGGAAAGAAGGAAAAGATGAGGCAAGATAAAATGAGGAATCATTAGGAAGAAAGAAAATTGTGGGAAATGTGTTTCTGCTGAAACTTGTGCCTTCAAAATCTTGTAATTTGCTAGTAAACATTTATGATGTGTCTGTTATGTGCAGACTGTGGTACAGGGTGCTGTGTGTGTGTGTGTGTGTGTGTGTGGAGGGGGTCACAGTGCAAATTTAAGACATTATTACTGCCTCAGTGAACTTATGCTCAAATTGATCAGAACTACGGATATATAAGATATTACAAATGTGATTGTACCAATGTTTAATGTTAACAAAGATAAGAAAAAGAAATCTTTTAGAGATAGATGAACAGCCTTATAGAGCAGTTGCTGGCACAGGCAGACCTTTCATGTGAATTACAAAAATGTTCCCCTTCTACTGGCTTGGATTATGGGATAGGTATAAGATTTCTGTCTCTATTGGCCACTGCCCTGGCCTGTTCAGACCAACACCCATGCAAATCTTTTTTTTTTTTTTTTTAATTTTTTATTGTGGGTTGTTCAAAACATTACAAATTTCTTGACATATCATATTCCACACTTTGATTCAAGTGGGTTATGAACTCCCACCTTCACCCCATACACAGATTGCAGATTCACATCAGTTACACATCCATTGATTTACAAATTGCCATACTAGTGTCTGTTGTGCTCCGCTGCCTTTCCCATCATCCACCCTCCCCCCTCCCCACCTCTCCCCTCCCCTCCCCTCCTCTCTCTCTACCCCCTCCACTGTATAACCCTGAGGGTCTCCTTCCATTACCATGCAATTTCCCTTCTCTCTCCCTTTCCCTCCCACCTCTCATCCCTGTTAAATGCTAATCTTCTTCTCCTGTTCTTCGTCCCTACTCTGTTCTTAGTTACTTTCCTTATATCAAAGAAGACATTTGGCATTTGTTTTTTAGGGATTGGCTAGCTTCACTTAGCATAATCTGCTCTAATGCCATCCATTTCCCTGTAAATTCTATGATTTTGTCATTTTTTAATGCAGAGTACTACTCCATTGTGTATAAATGCCACATTTTTTTTATCCATTCGTCTATTGAAGGGCATCTAGGTTGGTTCCACAGTCTTGCTATTGTGAACTGTGCTGCTATGAACATCGATGTAGCAGTGTCCCTGTAGCATGCTCTTTTTAGGTCTTTAGGGAATAGACCAAGAAGGGGAATAGCTGGGTCAAATGGTGGCTCCATTCCCAGCTTTCCAAGAAATCTCCATACTGCTTTCCAAATTGGCTGCACCAATCTGCAGTCCCACCAGCAATGTACAAGTGTACCCTTTTCCCCACATCCTCGCCAGCACTTGTTGTTGTTTGACTTCCTAATGGCTGCCAATCTTACTGGAGTGAGATGGTATCTTAGGGTGGTTTTGATTTGCATTTCTCTGACAGCTAGAGATGTTGAGCATTTTTTCATGTACTTGTTGATTGACTGTATGTCCTCCTCTGAGAAGTGTCTGTTCAGGTCCTTGGCCCATTTGTTGATTGGGTTGTTTGTTCTCTTATTGTCTAATTTTTTGAGTTCTTTGTATACTCTGGATATTAGGGCTCTATCTGAAGTGTGAGGAGTAAATATTTGTTCCCAGGATGTAGGCTCCCTATTTACCTCTCTTATTGTTTCTTTTGCTGAGAAAAAACTTTTTAGTTTGAGTAAGTCCCATTTGTTGATTCTAGTTATTAACTTTTGTGCTATGGGTGTCCTATTGAGGAATTTGGAGCCCGACCCCACCGAATGTAGATCATAGCCAACTTTTTCTTCTATCAGACGGCGTGTCTCTGATTTGATATCAAGCTCCTTGATCCATTTTGAATTCACTTTTGTGCATGGCGAGAGAAAGGGATTCAGTTTCATTTTGTTGCATATGGATTTCCAGTTTTCCCAGCACCATTTGTTGAAGATGCTATCCTTCCTCCATTGCATGCTTTTAGCCCCTTTATCAAATATAAGATAGTTGTAGTTTTGTGGATTGGTTTCTGTGTCCTCTATTCTGTACCATTGGTCCACCCGCCTGTTTTGGTACCAGTACCATGCTGTTTTTGTTACTATTGCTCTGTAGTATAGTTTGAAGTCTGGTATCGCTATACCGCCTGATTCACACTTCTTGCTTAGCATTGTTTTTGCTATTCTGGGTCTTTTATTTTTCCATATGAATTTCATGATTGCTTTCTCTATTTCTACAAGAAATGCCATTGGGATTTTGATTGGCATTGCATTAAACCTATAGAGAACTTTTGGTAACATCGCCATTTTGATGATGTTAGTTCTGCTTATCCATGAACAGGGTATATTTTTCCATCTTCTAAGATCTTCTTCTATTTCTCTCTTTAGGGTTCTGTAGTTTTCATTGTATAAGTCTTTCACCTCTTTTGTTAGGTTGATTCCCAAGTATTTTATTTTTTTTGAAGATATTTTGAATGGAGTGGTTGTCCTCATTTCCATTTCAGAGGATTTGTCGCTGATATACAGGAATGCCTTTGATTTATGCGTGTTGATTTTAAATCCTGCCACTTTGCTGAATTCATTTATTAGCTCCAATAGTTTCTTTGTAGAGCCTTTTGGGTCTGCCAGATATAGAATCATATCATCTGCAAATAGTGATAATTTAATTTCTTCTTTTCCTATTTTTATGCCTTTAATTTCTTTCGTCTGTCTAATTGCTCTGGCCAGTGTTTCGAGAACTATGTTGAAGAGAAGTGGAGAGAGAGGGCATCCCTGTCTTGTTCCAGATTTTAGAGGGAATGCCTTCAGTTTTTCTCCATTCAGAATGATGCTAGCCTGAGGCTTAGCATAGATTGCTTTTACAATATTGAGGTATGTTCCTGTTATCCCTAGTTTTTCTAGAGTTTTGAACATAAAGGGATGCTGTACTTTGTCGAATGCTTTTTCCGCATCTATCGAGATGATCATATGGTTCTTATTTTTAAGTCTATTGATGTGGTGAATAACATTTATTGATTTCCGTATATTGAACCAGCCTTGCATCCCAGGGATGAATCCTACTTGATCATGGTGTACAATTTTTTTGATATGTTTTTGTATCCGATTCGCCAGAATTTTATTGAGGATTTTTGCATCTAGGTTCATTAGAGATATTGGTCTGTAGTTTTCTTTCTTTGAAGTGTCTTTGTCTGGTTTAGGTATCAGGGTGATGTTGGCCTCATAGAATGAATTTGGAAGTTCTCCCTCCTTTTCTATTTCCTGAAGTAGCTTGAAAAGTATTGGTATTAGTTCTTCTTTAAAGGTTTTGTAAAATTCTGCTGTATACCCATCCGGACCTGGGCTTTTCTTAGTTGGTAGTCTTTTTATGGTTTCTTCTATTTCCTCAATTGATATTGGTCTGTTTAGGTTTTCTATATCCTCCTGACTCAATCTGGGCAGATCATATGACTTCAGAAATTTATCTATGCCTTCACTATCTTCTAATTTATTGGAGTATAAGGATTCAAAATAGTTTTTGATTATCTTCTGTATTTCTGAAGTGTCTGTTGTGATATTGCCTTTTTCATCCCGTATGCTAGTAATTTGAGTTGTCTCTCTTCTTCTCTTCGCTAGCATCGCTAAGGGTCTGTCGATTTTGTTTATTTTTTCAAAGAACCAACTTTTAGTTTTGTCAATTTTTTCAATTGTTTCTTTTGTTTCGATTTCATTAATTTCAGCTCTGATTTTAATTATTTCTTGCCTTCTACTTCTTTTGCTGTTGTTTTGCTCTTCTTTTTCAAGGATTTTGAGATGAAGTATGAGATCATTTATTTGTTGGTTTTTTCTTTTTTTAAGGAATGAACTCCAAGCAATGAATTTTCCTCTTAGAACTGCTTTCAATGTGTCCCATAGATTCCGATATGTTGTGTCTGTGTTTTCATTTATCTCTAAGAATTTTTTAATTTCCTCCTTGATGTCTTCTATAACCCATTGATCATTCAGTAACCTATTGTTCATTCTCCAATTGATGTATGCTTTTTCCTTCCTTCTTTTATCGTTGATTTTCAGTTTCATTCCATTATGATCAGATAAGATGCATGGTATTATCTCTACTCCTTTATATTGTCTAAGAGTTGCCCTGTGACATAATATATGATCTATTTTTGAGAAGGATCCATGTGCTGCTGAGAAAAAAGTGTAACTGCTTGATGTTGGGTGGTATACTCTATATATGTCAATTAGGTCTAGGTTATTAATAGTGTTATTGAGTTCTATAGTTTCCTTATTCAACTTTTGTTTGGAAGATCTGTCCAGTGGCGAGAGAGGTGTGTTGAAGTCTCCCATGATTATGGTGTGGTGGTCTATTAGACTCTTGAACTTGAGAAGAGTTTGTTTGAGGAACATAGCTGCACCATTGTTTGGGGCATAAATATTTATGATTGTTATGTCTTGTTGGTGTATGGTTCCCTTAAGCAGTATGTAGTGTCCCTCTTTATCTCTTTTGATTAACTTTGGCTTGAAATCTATTTTATTTGATATGAGTATGGACACGCCTGCTTGTTTCCGAAGTCCATATGAGTGATATGATTTTTCCCAACCTTTCACCTTCAGCCTATGTATGTCTTTTCCTATCAAATGCGTCTCCTGTAGGCAGCATATTGTTGGGTCTTGTTTTGTGATCCATTCTACTAGCCTGTGTCTCTTAATTGGTGAGTTTAAGCCATTAGCATTTAGGGTTATTATTGAGATATGGGTTGTTCTTCCAGCCATATTTGTTTATTTCTGTTACTAAACATTGTTTGTTTTCCTCTTTGATTATTTCCCCCCCCCCTTTACTGTCCTACCTCCCACTGTTGGTTTTCATTGTTATTTTCCATTTCCTCTTCCTGTAATGCTTTGGCGAGGATGTTTTGAAGAGATGGTTTTCTAGCTGCGAATTCTTTAAACTTTTGTTTATCGTGGAAGGTTTTAATTTCATTCTCCATCCTGAAGCTTAATTTCGCTGGATACACAATTCTTGGTTGGAACCCATTTTCTTTCAGTGTTTGAAATATGTTATTCCAGGATCTTCTCGCTTTCAGAGTCTGTGTTGAAAGATCAGCTGTTATCCTGATTGGCTTACCCCTAAATGTAATCTGCTTCCTTTCTCTTGTAGCTTTTAAAATTCTCTCCTTATACTGTATGTTGGGCATCTTCATTATAATGTGTCTAGGTGTGGATCTCTTATGATTTTGCACATTCGGCGTCCTGTAGGCTTCTAGGATTTGGGATTCTGTCTCATTCTTCAAGTCTGGGAAGTTTTCTTGTATTATTTCATTGAATAGACTGCTCATTCCTTTGGTTTGGAGCTCTGTACCTTCCTGTATCCCAATGACTCTGAAGTTTGGTCTCTTAATGTTATCCCATATTTCTTGGATGTTCTGCTCATGGTTTCTTAACAGTCTTGCTGAGCTGTCTATGTTCTTTTCCAGTTGAAATACTTTGTCTTCATTGTCTGATGTTCTATCTTCTAAGTGTTTTACTCTGCTGGTAGTATTCTCCATTGAGTTTTTAAGTTGGTTTATTGCTTCCTGCATTTCTAGGATTTCTGATTGCTTGTTTTTTATAACCTCTATCTCCCTGTATAGTTGATCCTTTGCTTCCTGGATTTGTTTGCGTAATTCGTTGTCGAAGTGATCTTTCATTGTCTGATTTTGCTGTTTAATGTCTTCCTTGATACTCCAGATCATCTGAAGCATGTATATCCTGAATTCTTTATCTGACATTCCATCTGCTGCAGCTGTTACCTCTTCTAAAGTTGCGTTGACCTGCATTGCTTGTGGTCCTTTCTTTCCTTGTCTTTTCATACTGCTTGCGTATCTTTCCTGCAGGCACGGGTGGCGGCTCTGCTCTCTCCTTATTCCAATTGGGGTGTCGTGGCTACCACGCCAGCAGGTCACTGGGCCTGTTCTGGGCACTGGCGGCGGCTCTGTTCTGCCCCTACTCCAATTGGGGTGACGAGTGTACCACGCCGGCAGGCCACCGGGCCTGATCCGCCGGTCGGTTGCAGGTTTGCCTACCCTGCAGGCGCGGGCGGCAGCTCTACTCTGCCCCTACTCCAAATGGGGTGACGTGTCTGTCGTACCAGCAGGCCACTGGGCCTGTCCCGCTGGTCGGTCGCAGATCTGCCCACCTTTCGGGCACGGGTGGAGGCTCTGCTCTGCCCCTACTCCAATTGGGGTGTCGTGACTACCCCGCCTGCAGGACGCTGGGCCTGTTCCTGGCAAGGGAGGCGACTCTGCTCTGTCACTACTCCAATTAGGGTGGTGTTTGTAACACGCCGGCAGGCTCCTGGGCCTGATCCGCCAGTCTGTTGTAGGTCTGCCTACCTTGAAGGCGCGGGCGGCGGATCTGCCCTGCCCCTCCTACCATGCCTGCGGACCCCTGGGTCTGATCTGCAGGTTGATCACTGGTCTGCTCACCCTGCGGGCACGGGTGGTGGTTCCGCTCCGCCCCCACTCCAATTGGGGTCACGTGACCACCACACCGGCAGGGCCTGATCCGGGCGTGGGAGAAGGATCTGCTCTGCCCCTACTCGAGTTGGGGTGCTGTGTGTACCACACTGGCAGGCCACTGGGCCTGACCCGCCAGGCTGTCACAGGTCTGTTTACCTTGCAAGCACGAAGGGCGGCTCTGCCCTGCCCCTCCTACCACGCCCATGTACTACTGGGTCGTGGGTCTGCCCACCTGGCGGGTGTGGGTGGCGGCTCCGCTCCGCCCCTTCTCCAATTGGGGTCACGCGGTCACGTTGGCGAGCCGCTGGGCCTGCTCCGGGGGCTGGCGGCGGCCCGGCTCCTTCCCTCTGGCTCGAGGACAAATTGAGGAGACTCGGGTGACTGAGCCTCACCCCCCTTACCAGGAGACCAACTGCTTATGTCACCGCTGGTATTGATGAAGATCTCTCCTCCACCGCTTTCTGCTGACATCAGATCTCTGCCATGTTGGTATCCTATGCGAATGGCAGCATTTCGTTCCCCTTGCCGGGCAACCCAAGCAACGGGTGAGTCCTGACGGGCCCTCAGCAGGACCCGGACCGAGACGCAGTTTCCGCGGGCTCCTAGCCCCGGTCCAGGGAAGTTCCGGGAGCCGGAACTCGGCCGCTCCGTGCTCGGTGTAAGCTCCTATAAGTGTTCATGCAAATCTTTATAAAGGTGCTGCTCCCATTTCCCCTCCTCAACCAGTGTCTTAGGACATTCTGAAGTTGGTACCATAATGGCCAGTTGTGCCATGAGCATCACTGGTCAGGGGCTGGCCTCCATGATGCTGATGCCATCATAGTAGGGCTGGCCAAATTTATGCAGGGATCACTGTGTGCAAGTCTGTTTTTCTGGACTTTTCCTTTCCTCCTCACTATATTGAGATTGCAGGATTTGTTGGTTGCAAGTCAGCATCTTTACACCAAAGGAGATGATGCTGGTATGAACACCCACTTCCAATGACCCATTTCCCTTCCTCCGACTTCTGCTTTGCTTGACTTGCCCCAGCCTGTCTGGGACCTTGCCAATGATACGGTGGTGGTGGGCTGTGCCCAGTAAGTTTCCCAGAGCCTGACTTATGCCTTTTGTTCTGCTGACACCCCGATGAGAGGGTGCGTGGGTGCTCAGTGGCCTGCTGTGTGACTTGACTTCTGGGGTGGGGAGAAAGCTTGTGAGTGCCATGAAGGGCCTTCCCGTGGAGTGAGCCACCCTCCCAGGCTGCCAGGCCTCTTTTGCTTCCTCCTCCATCACTCATTTCTCTCTTTCCTCTCGACTTCATTCCCTGGTGGGCTGGCTGAGAATCAGCAGAGGGAAAAAGTAATTGAAGTGCTTAAGAGGAATTGTTTGGGGGAGGAGGAGGCAGGGTCAAAAGGAGAACAATTAAGAAGCGATGTGATACAACTGTGTGGAGAAGAATTTAGTATGAATATAATGATCAATTTCCTAATAATTAGGTCTCTTAGACGGCAGAATAGTTCCCCAAGAGGCAGTGGTGGGAACCCCATTGCTTGGTCATTTCTAATTAGACTAGAGGAGCACTCACAGAAGATGCAGCAGAGAAGGTCCCCCCCCGCCCCGAACACACACACACACTGGGGGGATGGCCTTGTGACCCAGGGGGCCTCCACCATCTCTCATTTCTATGATTCATTGATGAGCACATAATTCACTGATTAGTTAGGCAGCCAAACTTTTGGGGGTTTATTGGTTTCTCACCTCACCTCTGCCCCTTTTAAATTGACCAGATCTATTATCTTCAAAGGGAAAATTCAGGGCAGGCAGTGACCTAGGCCAGGGCAGATTCTGTCTCATTTCTACAAAATAAGTTTAATCCCCAGCCCATTCTTCATCTGCTCTGTAAAGGGTGTGGGCAGTCTGAGGTTTAGCCAGCGATGCTCCCCTCTCCACTAGGAGTCTATGGAATACTTATGGGCTTTATTCAGAGAAGGTGTGTTCTCAACCAGTGTCCGCTTGTTAATCAAATGCCTCAACAAGAGTTGACTCTGCATTCTGGTAAGTGAACGGGCTCTGGGGCCAGCCTGCCTTGGGAAGGTCCTGCAGCTCTTGAATATGTTACTTGAATCTCTACGGCTTCTTTTCCTCATCTGTAATATGGCAGCCATAAAAATAGCTACCTCATTTGGTTGTTAAGATTACACAAGATAATATTTCAAACTCAGGACTGTGCCTGTCACATACTCTGGATGAATGCTATCATGGTGGTGGGTGGCCGTTATTATGACTAAATTATAATCACTGTGCCAGAATAGGTCCTCCTTTAAAACGTTCAAATTTGTTAGTGCTCTATTTGCCATATGCTCATAGGAAGGGATTGACTGTTCTACTGGGTGAAGTTTTGCATTTGAGCATTGGCCTCAGCGAGTATTCATTGAGTCTACTGAGTGCAAGGGAAGAGACACTCCTTTCCTGGAAGGGTGAATGAGTGTGTGTGTGTGTGTGCGCGCGCGCGCGTGTGTGCGTGTGCACATCCTTTGAGGCAGAAGAGAGAAAGAGCATGAATAATGCTCCTAAAAAGTCTTTGGAGTGCCACAAGAAAATCTCTCCTGTTGAAATCCCAAGGACACCATGATCTTATCTGATTGGGACATAACCAGTGGTCCAAGGAGAACACATGTAGAGGTGGCAACTAGGGCAATCCTTGAGGGTTGGTAGAGAGCATTTCCAGTTGACATAGATCTAAGAGATGACAGGGACAGGAGGGTCAGAGAAAGGAGGCCAGACAGATCCATCATGATGGTCTCACAGAAGGACTCAGAAGCCCAAGGGAGAACTATTTACTGGGGGAAACAGGGATAAAGGAAGGCTTCTGAGAAAGGAAAGCTAAGAAGAACTAACCGTCCTTTCTGAAGACTATTCACAGAGGCATGGGGGAGGCACATCCAGGGACAGAGAGGTTCTAGGTGCAGCTGCAAACTTTTCCTTTTTCTTTTCCTTCCTGGGCACCTTCTTGAGGACTCTCCCCCTGCTTGATGACAGGAAACTGGCTGGAGTGCATGGGGACACCTCCGTGACAGCCCGGTGCTCATCAGAATGGGCCATTTTCTTTCTTCCTTTCAGGTCTCTAAATGCACTGTGGTAGGAGTTCTTGGGGTTTATGGAGATGATATGGGCACGCCCTGTCTTTTCAGCCTCTCTCTTAAGTAAATGGAAGCTGTACTCTGTAAGAATATGACTAAAATATTACTATCTGGGGGCAACCAGACGTTTTCCTGTTGTTCCATAAAGAACACTTTTACGTTCTTGGAGAAAAGAGGTGGCTGAAGTCATTTGCCATCAGAATGAAGCAAGGGATGAGAGAGGGAAGGAAGGGAAGGAATTTATGGAATGTCTATGGTGTCCCCAGACATCTTGCCATGAACACAAACTTCTTTTTTCTCACTTGCCTCACCATAACTCTGCAAAACAAGAATTCTACCCATATTAAAGATGAAGACACTGAGGCTCATGTTAATTAATTTTTCTGACTCCAAACCTCATACTATGTTTCCTTCTCCATGGTGATATCCCAATAAGAGACTCCATTGGAAGATTCCAAGAAGATTTAGAGAAGATGATCCCAAACTTAAGCTTGGCTCAGCTTCTCCATTCTATTCTATGTACTTTGATCCTAATCAGGATAGCAGGAAATAATGGCACTAAAGGGTGATGGACATTAGGTAAAACTTGTCACCAGGCATGGTCAACCTCACTGTGATCTCCCCCTCTACACTTAGAGAGCCTGTTCCCTTCATTATATTTCCCATTGCCAGTGATCTACAGCTGGGAGACACACCTGCACCACCTACTTGCTTAATATCAGTCATCTGGAAAAGACTGTACCTCTGACTTGCAGCCTATGGTTTGCTGGGGAGGGCCCAGCAGTGCCTCTCTCTGCACTCTGAAGTCTGCCATATATCTGTCAAATGTAAGGGGCACAACTCGGAATGTCGTCAAATACACAGACATGCTTCATTGCCAGCCCTCAATAATACTGAGGAAGAATTCGGGCAACCTCTGCTTGGAAGAAGATCCAAGAGGCTGTTGTTTGTCCCCTGTGTGACATTTGCTTTTTTATTACTTTTAAATTCCAAGGTTTTCACTGAGTTGTTTTATCTCCCTTTCCCTGAAATAGAAATATTCTTGAATTTTCTCTCTACCAAGTGTCCAGGAATCCCATCCCTTTCGCATGATTGTCATCCCCTTGTCCCTAAAACATCACAACACCTATCCTGCATTTCGAAACACCCCTGTGTTTTGAATCAGGGAGATTCCCACCCAGCTCTAAACCTTGACAAGGTTCACATCTTTCTCCTCTACTGCAGAGTTGTGTTTTTTTGGTGAGGCTGAGCAGGAGGCCTGCTGGGGGGAGGGGGAGTGGAAGGTTCTGGTGCTAATTGAGGCCATGCGTTTTGTACTTGGGTGCCGGCTGGTGAGGCAGATTTAGAGGACTATCGGGAATCTTAGATTAAATACCATTAAAGCCAACTTCTTATACCCCTGCTGTTCAGCACGCATGCAGGGAGAACGGAGATCGGATGTTCAGGATTCTTGTTTGGGAAAACCATATGGAAAAACCACACAGCAGTAAGTCTATAATCAGGGCTTACAGCATGCAGTCCATCGGGTGCCAGCAGTGTTACTTCTCCCCCCCCTCCAGAAGGTACATTGGGATTTGGTTCTCTGATGAGGAAACTGGGCCCAAGGAAGGAGGTCTCATTTCCACGGGAGAGAAAGCAGATTTGTTCCCACAGTGCTCAAAGGTGGAAAATTCTTTTTTTCCCCTATAGTCATTAAAGTTATCATCCTCAAAGTGTTTTCATAGTTGTTTCACTATTTCTTTTTAACAAACCTATTAGAAATAGGTAGAGAGTCTCATGTTCCCCTTTCCAGCAGGAGAGGAGAGCACCCCATAGACAGGGATTTGGTCACCAGACCGCTGCAACCAGGGGTTGGCTGTGGGGCTGTGTGTGGCAGAACAGTCTGGATAACATGCAAAAGAGCCTGGCCAAGAGAGCAAGGAGGGACTGAAATCCAGCCCACATTCTGCCCACCAGGCTTTGTGGCCCCTCTTGGGCCTCTGTCTTCAGGAGAAGGGTCACTTTTTTTGCAAAAGCAAGTCTAAGAATGGGTCCCTGATTATGTTCTGTGGTCCAGGAGACCTTGTCACTTTGTGCTCAGAGCAACTTTGTTATTCCCTGATATCATGGGAAGAGGTAATTTTTCCTGTCGCCCAAGATGGGAATATGTGGTTGAGGGTTGCCTCAGCCCAAGACAGATACATAAGTGGAATTAAAATAAATACAAGGGGCCAGGCATGGTTGTACATGTTCTCCCAGTGGTTTGGGAGACCGAGGTAGGAGGATAGTGAGTTCAAAGCCAGTGTCAGCAACTTAACAAGGCCCTAAGAAACTCAGCAGGACCCTGTCTTTAAATAAAATATGAAAAAAGGCTGGGGATGTGGCTTAGTGGTAAAGCACCAGGGTTCAATCCCTGGTAACAAAAACAAACAAACAACAAACAAAAAAGAATGAAAGAAAGAAAAATACAGGCTATTTATTACACATGGTGATCAAGGTGAAGGGTTAGAACAGCACCTTCCAATAGGTAGCACTCCTAGAAGTAGTGGATTCACCCTTCATGGCAGAAGACCCATTCATTCATTCATTCATTCAGTCCATAAACATCCACCTAGGTGCTGGAAGACTTCCTACAACTATTATAAGGATAAAAGAAAGACACAGGGCCTGCCCTCAGGAGTTCTCAGTCTATTGTGGGAAATTAGAAAGTAAGGCAACAGTGACAGTATCACATGCACTTGGTCATTGAGAAGGTGGCACCTGTGCTGTTCTTACAGCTGTATGAAAGATGGCCAGCTGAGAAGCAGCAGAAAGTATAGTTCAGGACCGTGACATGCATGAAGCTTGGGCTCAGTTTAGAGAAAAAGCAGCCCATGAAGGTGAGAAGGCAGCGTGGGGAGAGAGGATGGAGAGGCAGGTGGGGGCCAGGCATCCAAGGGCTTCACACGCCAGGCGGAGGTCTTGACCGTCTTCATGCAGGCTGTGGGCTGTCAATGAAGGGATTCTAAGAAGCAGAGTGAGATCTCTCTCTCTCTCTTTTTTTTTTTCTTGCTTAGCAAGAGGACTGCTCTGGCTACTCTGAACTGGCTTGACCTGATTGCAGGGCAAGCAGCCCCCGGGGGTAGGAAAGCCACTGTGAGAATCTGGAGAAGAAACACTCAGACTCTGAAGGGAGAAGGTGACAGTGGGGGCCTGTTAATATTTTTTTAGGTCAAGTTTTTGAATGTCTGCCAAATGATAGCATGCATTTTTTATTTCCACCAGCCTCCTCGGAATGGACCAACAGACATGACAACCCACTTGAGCAGTGGCGGAGAGGGATTGGAGGGAGGGGGGAGCACGGGGAGGAAAGGGGGTGTAAAGAGGGAAGGACAGGGAGAGGCTCCTGAAGGGGTGTTTCCTTTTGTACTGCTGGTAGAGGCATTTTTGTTTTCTTTCCTCCTCCCTTTTGAAAGAAGGGTAAAGACCAAATGAAATATCTGCAAATGGCATAAAAGCAGAAATGGGATTTTTAAACAGAGCACATTAACAACATTAAAAGCTTTTGTCTGCATGACAGCCAAATGAACATATAGGGTTGTGGACTGGAACAGTTTATATTGTAATGGCTTACAATACCCCCTGCAATGAGAGAATGCATCATTTTTAGAACTATTTGATTCACTTAATATACAGGCTGATGCAAACTGTATATAAAAAACATGTAAAACAGCATCAATGAATTTCAAAGCGAGCAGCAGATTTTTTCTTTGCAAAAACCCTGTCTTCTATGAAAGACTGGTTTTAAAAAATGAACTGTGTTAATGACACGTGTAAGCTTGATGCATACAAAATATTTTTTCTTTTTTTTTTTAATGGCCTGCAGAATAAATTTGAGCATCAACACAATGCTTCACAGGCTTAACATTTCTCAGCTGCTATGAATCATCAGCGCTAATGTATTCACAACAGACGAGGACCAACTGCTGCTATCAAAGGACTTGCTTGAATAACTGTAATAACTGGAAAATTATTTTGATAGCCTGAAACAATCTTATATATCACAGAACTTTATTAAAATAATATCAAATCAAATTAGCCTGTATCCCCATAATGAATTAAGTAACAGGTTATGCTGATATTAATCTCAGCTAGCTTGCAGGCATGCAGCAGGAACATTTAATAAGTTGGTCCCTGTTGCTCTGAACTAGCAGAAATCCTCGAATACCCATGCTTATTCAGAGAAAATACATCAAAAGGCTCTCTCTAAATAATGTGCCCATTTTTGTGCCTTTGGTGAAATTATTCATAAGCAGGAAAAAAAAATCTTTGGAAAATCTCCCGAGAATTCTGATTAGCTGTTGACCTGTAGTAGAAGCTGTTTTTCATAATCCCCTAAACACTGTCTAATTCTTGCCTCAATCAGCTCTGGAAATGCTGGCTTTACCTTAAAATAATGTGATAATACTTCCTTATCATCTTTAAGTGAGACAGGCAGTGGCAAGATGGTTCTATCACTTTATTTTCCATATCCCACAGCATAGCTCCGATTTAAGTCCTGATCTTTGATCCTTAGCCGTTTCTGGGTGTGCTGGTATGTGGCACAAGGGTGGAGAGGGTGAGCCTGGGAGATGGGTGTTGGCTCCATGCAGAGATTGATGAAGAAGTGCCTCTGTATCCAGCAAGCCCCTGTCTCTTCTGTTCTGGAAACTTTTCCAATTCCACCAGCTTCTCATGTTTCTAAAGGAAGAAAATGAAAGCCAGAGATGTTAGCTGAGAGTGAGTCAATTGCAAATTTTAAAAAACAAATAGATTTTACGGGGCTGGGGAGGAATCAGAAGTAACTCTCGTTCTGTTGAGTTGCTGCCTGCCCACGTCTCTCTGCCTGGAAACTTCTGTGGATCTCCTGAGGCTTTTTTTGCCCTGAGAAGACCCACATGCCAGGCCTCTGAAATCATTGCTTCAGACTTGAAAAGTAAGGTCCTGGTCTTTTGCCTCTGTATCCCCCAAGATTTCTAGAACGGTGTTTGGCACACTAAGCACTCTGAGGCTGTTTGTGGAATTGGGTCACTACTATCGACTAGCCAAATTGCCACATTGGGATACAGCTTTATCCAGTGGACAGGGATATACTTGCCCCCATGTGAACAAAAAAAATTAATAAATTGGGGCCTTTCGGTTAGGCTACATTTACAGTTCCTCTGTTTAAATATGGTCTCTGCCTCATCTCTGGGTCTCCGTCTCATGTTTTTGCATGCATCCTGGGGGCCCCCGGCCTCATTGCTGCAGACAATGACTCCTGAGCCACCGAGTGGGTGCATTTAGCTCCCCCTCATGGGTCAGCTCACAAGTTGATAGAGAATAAATGTTTTCTTGATGGAGATGAGAACCATGATGAGACATGGCCCCTGTGCTGGAAGAAGTGGGATTGGAAAAACTACCTGAAGTGCCTGAACTTTTAACTGCGCTAATTATCTGCAACTACCCCTGGGAGATATGCTTCCCATCGTGAGCTGGCTGGGCCCTTACAAGTTTAGCTATTCTGCAAGTGGCACCAATGTTAGAGTCTAAACAGACGGTGTGACCTTCAGAGATTAATCAGTTAAAACGTCCCTTATGAAGCTGTTTTAGATTATTCTTGACAGTAGCTGTTTTTGACAGGAGAAGGTCAGAATCAAAGTCCTTTTTCAACCATTGTAGGACACACGTCTGCATCAAATGTAGCAAACATGCAGGAATCATTGAGGAAGGGCGCGAGCGTTGTTTTTAACTCCCCATTTTCATGCTTTCCTTTAAAGCAGAAACGTTTGGAACATGACAAATGGGGTAAAATGTTTTCCACCTGTATGCCCAAGCCTATCTGCAGAGACACATAATACCCCTGTGCGCAGAGTCGCTAACATATTTGAACATTTCCCCCTTTGATGTTGAACCACGGGTCTTAAGTGCGCTCCCCACAGTCCACTTTTACTCTGTGAGTCAAATTGAAGTTCTTGAAATGGGGCCGATGGCTTTGCTGGCGAGTGACTGTGCTCTCATTCTATAAGAAAGAGTCACCCAATCAGGGCATTGTGTTTCCGTTTCTTTTATGAAATAAGTCACTTTCTGGCAATTGCTGTTTGCTTTTGAAAGCTGGAAGAGTCAATTTGGGGTCTGAGGGGCTGGAGAGGAAGCCCCCAACTGCTGGCAATTGCTTCTTCCTCCGTGTGAGTTTGAAGCTATTGTCCAGGCAAGAGAATGTAGGGTAAGTCTGGCCGGATGCGGGGAACTCTGTGTTTTAAACACATGACATACCATTTTCTTCCATTTCAGTTGGATGAACCAAAATGTAGAATAGATTTTAAAAAAACACAAATATAACTTGATCCCTTTGCTGGGGATCATTGGAGAATAAATTTGCTTTTGAGTGAATGATGCATTAGTAGCCCTTTCCGCCTGCTTGTAGGTACTCTGCTTTCTTAAATTCCAAGATGCTGTTTTTGTTTGTCAATAAAGAACAAGAGACTGGTTATCCTGCTTTCCTTTTGGAAATCAACTTAAAAAAATGCCCCACTATCCTAGAAACATCGCAGAGAAACAATGCTGACATCTTCTGCCTGTTAAGTGACTTGAACGTAGTTTTGACTTTGATGTGGGAGGACTGACATACCAGAGAGAAGTAAAGCTAATTCTTTACCTGTTTGTGGAGGCAATCGGGGGGACCAGAGATTCAGAAAGAAGCCCAGGGCACCTCCTCAGCATGTCTTCTCTACCCCAGTGGTGAGGTGGGAGAGGAAAGAATCATCTTTTAAGCCCATAGAGTCTGCCATCTTTCTCAGGAGTAGGATCAATCCCTGTGTCAATCATGATGATATTCAAGTGCTTTTCTGCCCTGTGCTGTGCCAAGTGCTGGTGTTGGTGGCTGATGGAATCCTGCTCCCTGTCACCAAGGCCTGAGTCTATTTAAGACACAGAATAAGTCAACAAGAAGTGTGGCATAGCACAGAGTCCTTTACCCCAGTTCCTTTGATGGAGGGCATTCTCCCATTTGGGCAAACTCGGCGTGAGGCCCAATGGAGTCAGCTTGCTGAGGTCTTCCTGTACATTTCCATCCTTCCGATATCTACAGAATGAAGACCAAGTGCTCGGTACCATTCAGATATGGAGGAAGATATTCCCATGTGCGAAATAACATCCTTGCATTCAAAGGGGTGTTCGTTAGAAAGTCATATGCAAAAAAGCTCAATAGCAAAGCAATGCAGTATAAGAGGTATATCACAAGCATTCTAAGGATATGCAGGACAGGGCTAATTTTGAGGTGAAAAAGACTTCTATTTGAATTGCTTATGGGCTAGATTATGCCCTTAAACTAGTTATGAAATTCCTCTCTATGGACATCTTATTGACAAAAACAAATATGTAAACAACAACAAAAACTTTGCTAGGTTAGCAGGTTAGAAGACAGTGTCAATGAGCCTATAATGATAAATTGTAATAAAATACCAGCCACTGGTATTTTTTTTGCAATAAAATATAATCACTTTATTAAGCAATGATTCTGTGCTAGAAATTGTGTGCTAAGTGATTTCCATGTACTTATTCAGCTTTATCCTTATTAATATCTGTGAAACAGGTACTTTTATTATTCTATCTTACAGATGAGGATGTTGAGATTCAGAATGAATCCACTTGTCTGAATGGTAAATGGCAGAGGTGAGATTCACACCAGATTTGTGAATCCCAGAGTCGTGACCTAATGACCACCGTTGGCTGCCTGGGTTCGGTCTTGTATCTGGGAGGGAAACTGGGGTACTCTGGGCATCTTGTGGTTGTTTGGTCATGGGCATCTGAGGTCACACAAGATAAGAGTGAGAAAGTGAACAAGGCCACCGACATATCTCTTCTGCACGGTAAGTTTGAGTAGAAAGCGGAATGATAATTAAGTGGCTGAATGATAATTAGTATATGACATGCTGAATTTGATTTTGGGGGAAATCAAATGCCAAGAGTTATAAAAAAAAAGAGAGAGAGAGAGAGACCCTAAAGCCCTAATGTTGGCCAAAGAGCTGTGGTTTGTTTGGAGAAATAGAGGAATGGGAGTTGTTTTTACACAAAGTCACTAGGAGGCCGTGGGGACTTGGGGCCCAGCGGTCGCCAGTGTTTCTACCAGCTTTCTGGGAAAATAATTGCTAATCGGTGAGCTGCCAGCCAATTGTTTAATTTCCCCTTAGGCTAATTGGACTCTGATCATAAACACCCAAAGCAGTGCTCTCTGACAAGAAAGCCTGGTGCTTGGGATGGGGTGAGCTGTGCTGTGCGATGAAGGTTTGGAAGGTGAGGAGAGGAAGATTAGGAGAGGTGACATCATACCCTGGGTTCGAAGCAACTGCTACTTCGTTCAGTTGTTGCCTCTATTAATCTTCAGGGGGTTGGGGAGTGTGGAAGGGCTACCAAGGGCCTCAAAAAGACTTGCTGTCACCTTCAGCTCCTAGAAAGACCAGTGAGTCCTGTTCATGATTGGTATTTTGAGCTCTTGAAAACCCCCAGAATAAATGCAATCAAAGGACCATCCTGATAAAATGTCCCTGTTTCGAGCAAGCACTCCAAACATCCAGCGTAGAGATACATAGCAATCCAATCTAACTATTCAGATCAGACCAAGGACTCAATGTATGCCTAAAACTAGGCAGGTGACCTCAAATGATCCACTAATAGTGAGCTGTGTGGCTCTGGACAATGACTTAACCACTCTGAGCTTCAGTTTTCTCCTCCGAAGAGCAGGGATTCTAATATTTCCTGCCTGTAAGCACTGTTAAGAGGATTCAATAAAACAATTCATGTAATGGATTTAGAACTATCAGCTGTGGGAAGGCCCCTGGAAACACAGTTCCTTTTAATTTTCCAATGAGAAGATCCCATGAGCCCAGAAGGTTCTCTTCCTGTGGTCAGTCCTTGGACATCTCCCCATCTTGGTTTGCAGGAACAGAGACATGGTTCACATGAAGACGTCACATGGTACTGTGAAACAAACTGACCAATTTTCTCCAAGACCCCGGCACTCCAGGTAGGCTCTGGGTGTTCATTGTGAATTTTGAGTGCTAGCAGGTTTCCAGAAAATGAAAATCAAAATGGTGGGTCAGGCTAGGACTCCCCTGCCTTCCCTTGGATTCATTCCAGGCTCTGGTGAGAAGAGGGCAGTCAGTATGCAGAGTTCCTGTGCATTTCAACACTAACTATATATACACATATTTCCCCTCTATGCTTTAAAAATACATATAAATGTAACACTCCTCTTTGCTCGTAATGAACAAAATGTCCAAAGTCGTGCTTAAAATACATTTGAACAAACAGAAGCTGCATCTGGAAGCATGGTTAGTGGGAAGTACAACTGTTTGGAGGGGTTTAACTTCTTTTTTTTTTTTCTTTTCCAAAGCAAATGCTCTGAAAAGTTCATTTTATATCAGAACAGCCTTTTCTCGAACCTGTTTTAAAAGTTAATTATCAAAAGCTTGCATCTTCTAGCTCTTGCCTATGGATCCCTGCTGCGTTTGTTGTTTAGCTTTCCTTGGGAAAGAGTCGCTCTACGGAAGATCATCGGCATGATGTCACAGTCCAGGGACTCTAACCGTCCTAGCTAATCAGCTTAGAACGCCAGTACCTCCTTAATGTGGGATCTGGGACCTTCTCAGTGCAGGGCGAGGAGCTGAACGAGTCTGCCAGCGCATCACTTTATTTCTTTTGCTTTAAGCAAGAATAATTTGCCTTTTTTTCCTCTCATCTTTCTCCCTTGTTGTTTTGCCCCTGAAAACTGTGCAGCTAAAGCAACCTCCAGGGTGGACACTAAATCTTCTGATGCAGGCAGAGCAGTGATAACATCTGAACCGAGGGTGCTTTTCCAGGGCATGCTTGACAGATGTAGCAGGGCCTTTTAGGATTTAGTGCTGGAGCGTATCTATTACCCGCGCTGCAGCACAGCTTGGCAGGAGCTGTGTGGTAATCTCCCATGAATTCTGTCTGACTTATCAGAGCTCCTGAGCAGGCTGCTGCAGGACGCCCCAGCTCTGCGGCCTCGTTGGGGAGAGGCAGACCTTCCGCTGCAAACTCTTTGAACTCTTCTGCGGGGCGTGTCTCAGAGGTGGGGTTCTCCCAGCTCTGGAACTTATCAGCCCCTGACCCCCTTGGCTTTTGGAGAGATCATGTCGGATTTGCTTTCACCCCGCCGGCTTCTGAGTGTATGGTTTCAAGAGACAAAATTTAATTTCTAACATGGCTATTAGGGCCAAAGTGATTGTTTTAATGAAGTGGCAGCCTGCTTGGGGCTTTGATGGGGGGGGGGGCAGTAAATAGATGCATGCTAGGAGCACCTTCTTGCATCCCTCCCTCCTTCCCTTCATTCCTTCTTCTTTCCCTTTCTGCCCTTCTTTCCTTATCTTCCACTCTTTGCCCCCCTCTCTCCATTTTCTGGCAAGGACAGGCCACCCTCTCTATGGGTTCAGCCTGAGAGTCCCTCTTCTCCCCTGGCTTCTTCTCGGTGAGTCTCATTGGGTTCTCCCAGAAGGTGCTATTGGACAACCCTGTCCTTCTCTGCTCTAACAATTACCTTGGCATTTTATAAAAATACCAAGATTGATCACAAACACCAAATTGTTTAGATCACAGATTAAAGTTTAATTTTGGAGTTTTGCTGTAGGGTTAGAATTAGCTTCAGAGTGTGTGCCGCATAGGAGGTGCTGTAATTTGTTTTAAGGATAAGGCCTTGGGGCAGCTGTGCATAAAATGAGCATGATTCCTTATTCCCACGGTTGATTTTTGAATGGGAGTGCAATTAGAATTTTTTCACCCAGAAGCACATACAGTCGGAGCAAAGATAATACCTTGAATGCATATCAGCTTAGGAGACCTCTCTTGGAAATTTATTTATTGTTCAGCAAGTCCTAATGCAAAGAGAGCCATGCTTTCCATAACAACAATAAACTCACCCTTTAATTTCAAGTCTGGTGTGTTTGTAGAGACTCTTGCAGTGTCCTTGTTATCAAGTGAGACTTCGACTGTGAATTTTAATGTCACTCATAGAAATGTAGAGCCGGTTATTTTTCTTTACAGAAAAGAGCCTCTTAGAAACCAAACCCTGGAAAAGCTGTGCTCTCTGTACCTTCAGTGGCTGCAGAGATTTTCCTATCATGTCAGGGAACCCTTCCCTGAGCAATCAAGCAGTTACCTCCTGTGATATAAAGAAGCCATTTTTTTCTGATTAATGATGCTAATCTCATTTGTTTTCCACTGGAGAAATGTTGGAATCCATGTCCACAGAATACTTATTTAATCTATCCAGCCAAGGTGATCTTCTCTTGGTCATTGGATGCCATGGTCACTGCCAGTGGGAATCTAGCCTCATTGACAGGAAGGGTGGAAAGGTATTGGGCTCTGGTTTGGAAGTGAATATTCTTACTCAGAGAAAATTCCATCACTGGTATGTATGTATGTATGTATGTATCTATCTATCTATGTATCTATCTATCTATCTATCTCCTTTTAAAGGACAGAACCTTAAGAGTTATGATCTTTTGAAGATTTCTTTCTGGAGATGAAGTCATCAGAATATCTATATGGATTTAGGGTTTCCTAAGTTGAAAGACTGAATTTGTTTTTTTTTTTTTTTGAAAAATTCATTTTATGGTTTAGGTAAATATGGAGCATCCCTTCTCCATGCTTTTTATTATCTTAAAATATATCCATCACATATTCTTTATTGAACAAGAATGCAGTCAGGGTGGTCACCAAAAGCAATCTTGGTTGTCTCCTATGAGAAAGGGTGATTTGGATAATTCAAACAGGCTGCCCAAGTATTAAAAGACCAGGCTGGTGGTTGACCACTAACTTTGTGTAAAAGTTCCAGTGGGCAGGTGCAGCCGAGCTGGCTCAGCAGGGGGACCAGAGAGCCCGAACCTTCTCCGCTCACAGAGGCTGTTGGAGTTCAACCCTGATCTTGTGGCTTAGCTCTCTGCTCTCTTTCAAGTGCTGAAATTGGTGGAAAGGTAGGGTTCAGTTGAAGACCCCATGTTATTATTGCTCTTTTCTTGGAAATAAAAAAGCCATGACTCACTCTTTGCTCACTCTTGAAGGGTAAGCCCTCAAGGTCTCCACATCTTGGTGCAGCTGTGCCTAAACGTTCTCTCACTTTCCCTGTACCCTTCCCAATTTGTCCTGCAATTCAGAAAATACCAGGCTGATTATTTAAAACCCATGTTCAGTTTTTTAATGCATATACACCACTTGCACATTTTCTCCTTTTTGCAAACTTGAAGTCACATTTCTTGTGAATTGATTGTTCCACTTGATAATATAGTTTGGATATCTTCCCACGTCAATGAATACACTTCTACGGTGCCACTCTTGTTGGCTACATAGTTTTCTAATATTTGCCAGGATGACCATTATTTAGCCAACCTCTCCAGTGTTAGGTTAGGTAAGTTTCATGGTTTTGTCTTTGATCCATAATAGTAATATCACAGATCTCTGTAGTATATCTTTGCGTACTTCCTTGATTACTTCTGTAGAATAATTTCCTAGAAGCAGAATAACTAAGTCAAGGAATATTTTAAAATTTTAAGGCTTTTTAATAATTTGTTAAATTATCTAACAAAATCATTATCCCTACCATATAATTCTTCCTATATTTTCATACAGTTGTATGTTTGAGAAGGCATTTGTCTTGATACTCCCGCATTGTCTCTTTAAAAATATTAGTATCAATTTGATAGGTAATAATTGATTTTATTGTTTTGGTTTGTGTTTGGATTTTTTCCTAGTTTTTTGTTTTGTTTTGTTTTTTAGATTCTGTACTTGTATCATTCTCTAGTTGGTCTGACTTGCATGATGATGGTGTTCTTTCTTTAAATCCTGGGGTTGAGGAATATGCTTTTCACTTCTTGGAATAGGAATCATAATATTAAAATGTGGTAGGTACTCTGTGAATCCCAATCCAATTGAATTAGTTTGAAATGGAGAAAAAGAAAAAGATGAAAGAATCATATTTCTTCCAGAAGAAATAACTGGGGGAAAATTTGGGAACAGGATTAAAAGCGAATGAATTGCCATTAGAAATTGGAATATTTTAGGAAATAAAACAAAATCAAGTTTGAGAGATGGTGGACTAATGCCAGGTCTTATACATTGCTAATGGCATGACCACTTTTGAAAAATAATTTGGCATTAATCTCACAAGGTAAACACCAGCCCACCCTATCACTTCGCAAATCCACTTTTAGAAAAACTCTCACATTGTTCATAAATTTTCCCAACTTCCCTTTTTATAATAGAAAAAAATACGGACACGACTTGAATGCCCATCAACAAGAAAATGGGTAAATCCACTCTGGTGTCCAGGGGAATGAAATATATCTTACAATATGGATAAATCTTGCAAAAGTAATACTGAATAGAAAGAGTCAGTTTTAGAAAACTGCACTCAGTATGATACCATTTTTATAGGTCTCAAGAGCAAGAACAGCATTCCTAAGCTTATGTACATTTGTGGTACAGCCACACTTCAAAAGGTGTCAAAATTAGAATTTGTGGTTGTGTCGGAGGAGGAGAGGAAGGTAGGAATGAAAGGAGACATATGCACCTAATCATGTTTTAATTCTTGCATTGGGTGCAGGGACTTTCGTCAATATTTATTATGTGATGCTTTGTAATATATATATACGTGTTACTTGTAAATTTGATTGCTTCCAATAATTATATTTAAAATACAATAAAGAAAAGAAAGAATGGAATAAAAAAATAAATGCTGGTAGCAAGCAGCAGTTTAATCTTCTACAAGAACAACTCTGTCTTTTGCCTTGATCTAGTTTCTTAATTGTTTTAGCTGCTGCTTCTATAAATCACCATTCCTAAAACTCTCTCCCTAAGTCATCGATGAAAGTGCTTCTTAATGGACAAATGTCTGAGGTGCTTTCCCAGCATGCCCACCACCAGCCTGTCTCCTTGTGATCTCTCCTCTGACAAGAGTCTCATGATGGGTCAGGGATAAAGGGTTAGGACAACTTGGTTGGCCGCTGATGCATTTTTGGCCAGCCTGACTGACACTGTTCTCAGTCACCAAGCAGGCTGGATGGGTGACTTTTGGAAGTCACAGCCACAAAGTGATTTTCTTGTCAAGCAACCTATCATATTGGACTCGACATATTACTTTCCTTACTACCCTTGATTCCCAGGATATACCTGATCATTCGAATATTTTTGCCACGAGGGTGAGAAAGGCTGCTTAAGATATTAGGGAGGGATTTTACAAAGAGCAAAACTGGACTGCTGTGGTGGTGCCCACCTGTGATCCCAGTGGTTCAGGGGGCTGAGTCAGGAGGCTCAAAGCCAGCCTCAGCAACTTAGCAAGACCCTGTCTCTAAATAACATATAAAAAAGGGTTGGGGATATGGCTCAGTGGTGGAGCAACCCTGGGTTTAATCCCTGGTACCAAATAAATAAATGAATAAGTAAATAAAGGAGCAAAACTGGTCAATGTCTTGAGGTGATTTGGATTTTCTGGGATAATCTTGGATTTCTCTCAATATATATTGGGCTAGAACAACTGGAGGTGATTTGTTCCCTAAAGGACATTTTGCATCGTGGGGACACATTTTTCACTGGGGAGGGGTATGCATCAGGGAAGTGAGTTGAGGCGAGGGATGCTGCTAAACATCCTGCAAAACCCATGAAAAGACACATCCAGCTTAAAAGATCAGTAGTGCTTAGGTTGAGAATTTCCAGTTAGGAGTGTGTTTCTTTTTCCAGTTGGGGACAAGGGTTCTTTGGGTTCCTGAGCTCCATCTTGGGAGTAGACCTATTTATATAGTGTAAAGAGGCATCAGGGAAGGCAGAGAATGGTCACATTTGCTTCTATAACACAGGAGTGTGGACCTGGGGTTCATTTTCTCCAGCTTTTTGGCACCTACTGTCTCATACAGTTGAAACTCGGTGAAATCCTCTTTCTCGAATTGAATATAAGCCATTTGAAGGCAGGGTCTATGTAATGTGCTAATTCATCTCTTCCACAGCAGCTCTTATAAAGTAGTGCCCCCAAGATTATGCTGAATGAGTAACAAATCACTTGTAATTATAAGGTAGAATTGGAAACTTCCTCCACAGAGGCTGTGTGTGAGAGGCTTATCATATCTGAGAGGTGAAAGGCTTAATAGGAGCACAGGTGAAAGGATATTAACTGTCTCTCCCAAGCCTTCCGTTATTGTGGATTTATAGAATGTTGTTGTGCAAGGGGTCATTTCATTGCATTCCCTCGTTCCTAGGGGAAGACGTTCCTAGGGGAGACTCAGAAAGGTTGATTATGTTATCCAAGTTTACACAGGGAGTTACAGGCAGACTTGAAACAGAAATATCATCTTGGTGCTTCTTTTTCACTGAGCTGCTCAACAAGTTGTCTTTTTGAAGACTTGTCCCAGTATTGGGCTCATGAGTTTTAGGGATGTTATGTGATTCTGTGCATGTGCAAATGCACATGTAAATAGCTACATGTTCATGAGCTGTGCTGAATATCAAAAACGAGCACTGAGTACTTGAGCATAACCATTCCCTAGCCCGTCCTGACCCTAACAGGGGAAGTCAGGTTCTTCTTCCTGCTGGGTCCTGCTAGGATGATCTGCAGCATTCTGACCACAGCACTTACCATATTTTATTGGGGTGGTGAATTTAACATCTATTATTCACTTGAGCTTTGGGAGGACAGGAAGTAATTTATTTTGTTCGATGCTGAATACATAGAAGATGCTCCACAAATGGGTTTCCATGAATAAGTAAATGCAAGAGTAAGTCAGGGATAGCCATTTCTGGCTCAGTTTTGGGGAGGGCATTTTTGGGGTGTGTTCCTTGCTGTTTATGTGGCGATTTCCCAAGGTAGTGGGGGGCACCTATTGAAGACAGCTTCTGCCTATATGGCGACACACTGGGAGCTCGACAGTTCCTCAGGATTGGGAGAGGGTGACCCATGGGGCAGATACTACCTCAGTTGCATCTTCACAAGGCCTGAGAGCCCAGCAGCAGAGAACCTCACAAGTCGCTGTGTCCACCGTGTGACGTTTTTGACGTGGGAAGGCCATTAATATCCATGTTTTTTTTTCTCCTTCCAGAGACCATGGTGTCTGAGCAATCTGCCCACAGCTTGTTATATGGAAGATGAGATAGCTCATTATCCTGAAAATTCTTCAATAGCTGCTCATAATAAGGTCAGTTAAGTACAGAGTGTCCGCTATCATTCAAAATCATATTCCCATAGAAGTTTAATCCAACATTATTTCCACACATTATTTTTTCTTACTCTCCCAGTTTGGGGAGTGGGGAATTTAGGGCATTCCAATTGATATGAGATTCAACTTGAGATGGGGAGCTCCTGCCCCATTTCCTGATGCTTCTGGAACTTCCAGTGCTCTTGGTTCAATCGGAGACAGCTTCACATGGATTCTTTGGGGGCTCAGTGTTGATGGAAAATGATCCCCTGCTCTGTACAGGCCACCCAGAGAAAAGCAAGACAGACAGTAGGGAGAGAAGGTCTGTTTTTCTTTGGGAGTGCTTAGGAGAGAAGGGAGATTTGAGAAGGAATCCATTCTCCATTTCCCTGGGTTCTTCCCGAGCCCCAGGTTTCCCAAGACCATGGCTCCTGGATCCCTATTTTTCTCACTGTATCATGAATACCTCCTCATCAAGGCCTCTTTCTGGGTATTTGCCCTGCCACTACATTTGTCCATTCTGCAACACCTTGCTTAAGTCCCTAGTCTCCATGAAGCTGTCGCAGAGGAAGAACAAAGGTCAGGAGGGCAGGCAGCACAACTTCCAATTTACAGTGAGAGCACCTGAGACGGGGGATAGGAGTGCTGACAGCCAGCCTTCTAAGCCTTTCACCTTATGATGGTAACACCTGACGTTTATGGAGTGCTTGTGAGGCCAGGATTCTTCAGGCTTGATTTTGGCTAATTCCTACCTCGTCCTTTGAGGAAGGTGCTGTAGGATCCTGCTTTTATAGAAACAGGAGGCCCCTGTGGGAACAAATAATTTGTTCAAGGTCATTTAGCAAGTCAAGGAAAGCTGGGATTTGAGCCCTACCAGTCTGACCTCAGGGACTGTGATCCTATGCTCCCCTACCAAATTCTGTCTTTTAGTGGAAAGAGAACTGAGCCAGGAATCAGAATCCACAGCAGGTATTCTGGGTTTTCCTCATTTTCACTGTTGGGCTTTGGGCGAGTGAGTGTTTCTTTTTGAGTCTCCATGTCTTCCCTCATAAAACAAGGATAATAAAACAGCGGACATAATGTTCTGAGTGCTTCACGACCACGTGAATGAGAGCATTCACGACCACGGCTGGTCAACCCTGTACCTTAAATGAGGTGAAGACTCTGCCAGTTTCCAGCGTGGCTTCTTGGCTATTGTCACCTGCCTGTGGGTCTGTCTTGCCAACTGCATTTCCTGCTCATAGGAGGAGGACACTAGGTCTACTTCCATTACATCTCACTGACCTGCTTACTCTGGCCTGGTCCCTGCTTACCACGCAGTGGCTTACGGTAGGTGCCACGTATTTCTATGGTTGCACCTGCTCTTCATAAATACCTATAACAGTTCCTCCTCTTATGGATTTCAAGCCTCTCCTTTCTGAACATCCAACTTTCTCAGCACCCCTGTTCAACATTTTTCAATGGAACCTTCCATCAGTGAATTTGCCTACCCTTTCAGGGTCCCTTGCCTGCTCTGGCTTAGATTTGTGCTTAACAACCTAAACCCACATCCTTATGTATACTGAATTCTCTTCTCTTATCCTCTCCTTCTCCATTGAATTCTCTGGCCAAATCCCCAGCTCCTTGCTGACCCTGGGCCCACACCCAAGTAGCTAGTGCAACTGGAGAAATTATACAATGGTGCTGAATTTAAATTTAGGATGACAAATCTCAGTACCCCAATTTTATCACCTTGCCTTCATGAATTTACTTTCCCTCTCTTCAAGATAATGTTTCCAACCTCCTTCCCCTTCAAAACATCAACACTTGTTCTAATTCTTCTCTTAGCACCCAGGATATCACTTCTTATTTCCCGGAGACAAATAGAAGCAGTAGATGAGAATCACTTCATATGTGTGTTGTGAAATACGTCAGCCTGCCTGCATCTCAACCCACGTGTCCCCCTTCCTCCTGAGTGGCCTCTGCCTGCCCCTGACATGATAGAGCTCAGCCCTGTGCCTGTCAGGCTCCTGTCTGGCCCATTTCTTCAGTAGGCAAGGTCCCTCCTGCCTCAGGGCCTTCATACCTGATGCTTCGTCACCTCTAGCTCTCTTCTCTCAAGTCATTGTCTGATTCACTCTAACCCAGGAGCCTGCTCAAAGGTCAGCAAGCTTCTCCTGACCATGTTATCTCCTTCGCCTCCTTTATTTCCTTCTCAGTGCAAGCTACCATCTCAAACATAATTGTTCTTCATTTACCTGTTTACTGTCTGTTTTCCCCAGTCTTGATCCTTGCTGCATCATTTACACCTACCTGGGGAATAGTTAAAATCACCGGCCATACAGGAGGTGCTCAGTCTGTTGAATTAAGGCATGAAGGAACATAATGAGGACCCTGTAAATGACCTTGGATAAGTCACTTTGTGAATGTCAGATTTCCTCGTCTATGAGGTAGGGGGATTGGCTCCCCACTGGCTAGTGCCCATTCTAAGTTCAACTCTTCCTAAATGAGGAGCATTTGGGTCATCACTGTCATTGCCTGTGATTTAGCCATGGGCTTAGTTTGTGTTTAATGCCCACCAGTTCCATGTGGACCCTGAAGGCATCTGCTTGGCTGGATTTCTGCCTTGTTTGGCTGGAGTGTTCTTGTCATGGAACTTGAACAGGAGAAGAGAAATAGAGACTGCTGTGGACATTTGAAGAAGTGAGTGCCAAGAGACCCCAAGGAAATTCAGTGAAGGTTCTGTCCAGGTTAGGATGACTTCATCAAGCAGGCAATGGCGAATGCTCAGCCAGGCAGAAGCTCTGTGGAGTAGGTGCAGGGCCAGGCTGACCTCTGTGGTAGTCACAAGGCCCTGTGCTCAGTAACCCTTCAGTTTATCTGCACCTTGTTGTGATATTTACCCCTGGCATATAGTGATGTTCAGGTGACCAAATAAATGCCTGTCCCTAGGAGCTTTGGGGTTGAATCTAGACAAGAGGGAGGCATTCGTGTGTTCAATCTATTGAGGAGAATTCATGAAATGCCATGTGAATCCCAAAGACGATGATGATGATAACGATAATAATAATAATAAACACTTGAGGCCTTAGTGCATGTGCTCAGTGCCAAGGGTTATATACATTGTCTCACTTAATCCATTAACACCCCATGAGAAAGATAAGAATAGCTGACATTACTGGTGCACCAAGCATCTCTGAGGCCCCACACTGAGGACATGTGGGTGGAGTGGACGGGCCCCACACCCACAGATGGCTTCTCAATTCAAGTCTCCATACCTCTCAGCTCTTATGCCTGAGGGCTTTTTGTGCTCTGTAGGAACATGCCCCGCTCACAGGCAAGGCAGTCCAGAAGTACCAGGGTCATGACACTTCCAGGGTCAATCCTCAGCTGATGCAGAACAGGAGTTAGTGGATGAATATACCAGCTTCTCTGGTCTTTGACAGAGAGCCAGTATTCTGGATATTAGAAATCAGAGGACCCTAAGAGAGTGCTTAGTGGGATAGATTCTCATTGCCCACCAAGGTGGGGATGAATTGAGGGGCCACCAGGCCTACTGCCCTATGGAACTACCCTGGAAGATTCCTGATGTTCATTTCCTGATTGTCCTCCCTTCCTGGTCTCCTTTCCTTCTTTTTACTTATACTGACCACAGCTGTCTTCTTGCATCCACATTCCTCTCCCATGGTCTGCATTTGGGAGAACCCAAACGCATAACTGATTCCTATTCTGCTGCTGAAATATCGCAGAGAGAAGGAACAAAGGAATCTTCAGACCTCCAGTCCCTGCCTCCCCATTTCACCAGACTGGAGCTTCCTAGCCATGCTCCCACTTCCCCAAGTGAACCACAGTGTGTTTGGTCACCTGGTCCGTGGGCCCAGACCCTAGTTATTTTTAAGATACAAAAGCATTTGACTCTATTTGCTCCCCGGCAATGGGCAGGGCATCCCCAAGGCACTGGAGATAGGGTTCAGGATGAGGCACATGGCCAAGCTATCTGGGCTCACCTGGTTGAAAACATCATGACACATGTTCTGGAAACACCTGCCCGAAGCCTAGGTAGACGTGACCTGACAGGCTGTGTTTGTCCTGCTGGGCTCCACGCTGCAGTGACTCAGGTTCAGGTGCAACTTTCTTCTTTCCCAGGGTCTCCGCCCCACCCCCAGACAGCTGGGTTGCATGTGGGTTGCAGCATGTCCTTTTTGGGGAGCCTTTTATCCCACAGTGTTGGAAGCAGGGAGGGAGACTTGCTTCTGATCACCAGTGGGGGCAGTGGAAGCCAAGCCAGGAATTTGGAACTGGGGAAAAAAAAATAAATTGGGATGATTTTTTTTTCAAGGAGGAAATATTGGTGGAAGGACCCGGATTAGGCTTTCTGGATTTCAGTGAATTCTCTGGGCTTGGCATTGGGCTTAATACATTCCAGAGCCCTCGTGGCCATAGTACTATATAGAGAGAGCAAGGCCTACTTGGTCAGGACTTCCAGCAAGAGTGTCCACCCCACCATAAAACAGGGGTAATGACCTGTGGCTCACACTAGGGTGAAGAGATCAAGTTGGGATGATGTCAGATGAGAGGCCTAGGCCTGTGCAGTGCTTGACACGCAGAAGGCGCACCACGGCCTCCTGTCTGCCTTCCTATGTGCCATGGAATGGCCAAGAACTTAGAGGGTAGGTTCCCTCATTATGTAACTCAGTGTGCATGAGAGACAGTTTGTGAAAAATATTCACAGCAGGAAAGATCTTGATTATTTTATCAGGGAGTGTGTCAACTTTCTGCGCTCTCTCTCTCTCTCTCTCTCTCTCTCTCTTTTTCTTTCTCAGGAAAGTACTAAACTTTTCATGAGAGGGATACCAGGTTCCCAGCTTGGAAGAATGGAGATTTCTACATGTTCGAATGGGTAACAATTATCTGGCGGAGCTTGTTTAAATGTAGATCACCTGGCAGTATCCTCAGAGACTCGGATTGAACAGGACTGTATGTTTTAGGAAGCAACACCCGTTGATTTTATCTAGTTTTCTAAGAGAACACCTTGGGTATCAGTGATGTAGGAAACACTGGCACCTCAAAGCTTGACACACTGTGTTCTCAGAGCTTCTAGCCCAGTGTTTGAGGCGTTAGGGCATGAGGGTTAATTTCATGTGTCAACTTGACTAGGGTAAGGGATGCTGAGATAACTGGTAAAGCATTACTTCTGGGTGTGTCCACGAGGCTGTTTCTGGAAGAGATTAATATTTGAATCAATAGACTCAATAAAGAAGACCCACCCTCACCCATGTGAGTGGACATCATGAAAAGGCATGAGTATGATAAATTCACTCTGTCTTCTTGATCTAGGATGTGTACTTTCTTTTATCCTAGACATTGGTTTCCCTGGTTCTCAGGCTGTTGAATTCTTGACTGAATTACATCACCAACTTTTCTGGTTCTCCAGCTTGCAGATGGCACGCCATGGAACTTCTTGGCCTCCATAATTGCGTGAGCCAATTCCCATAATAACTCCCCTCCTATGTTTCTACGTATATTGCTGTGAATTGGGAGTGTCCCCTAAAGATCTGTTTGCTAATGGTTGGATTGCTATCCTTAGTGCTATTGGGAGATGGTAGAACCTCTAAGAGTTAGGGAACTAATGACAGGAAGTTAGATCATTTGGAGGCATGCCCTGGAAGGGGATATTGGGACCTCTGTCCCTTCTTATTTCTCTCTTTGCTTCCTTGTTGCCATGAGGTGAAACAAGCCTCCTCTACCACATGTTCCCACCATGATGGATTGTCTGTTACAGGTCCAAAGTAACCAAGAAAAGTGACCATGGTCTGAAACCTCTGAAACTACAAGTCAAACAAACCTTTCCTCCTTATAAGTAGATTTCTCAGGCATTTTGTCACAGTGACAAAATAACATGTATACTCCATTGACTCTATTCCTCTGGAGAACCCTGACAAATGTTGCAAGTCTCCCTCCCTGCTTCTAACACTATGGGATAAAAGGCTCCCCAAAAAGGACATGCCGCAACCCACATGCAACCCCAAGTCTTCCTTCTGTATCAAGCCATCAGTGAGACAACTTTTCCAAGCAAGCTCTTAACAAGAACAACAAATTAGTAGCCAGTTATTCTATCACAAGAGTTGCCCTTCTTCCTATGGTAGAGACAGCCATGGGCAGAGTACTGGCATCTCTCTTTGGAGGAAGTCTACTACCTTTAAACTGATTCTCTCTTCACTTAGATAAGGGGCAAAAGTTTTCTCTAACATTGACACCATGCTTATTATTTAACAACACAATTGAAGTGTCCTGTCCCTAGTCTTGGATTGCACATTTGTCCCCAAGTTAGCCAAGATTATGGGGCTGCTCAGCTGAAGTTCAGCTTACTTGTAGAGATGGAAAGATTTGGTCTCCCTTCCCATCTGGAGCGAGGAGGATCACATTTGTAGCTTCTTGAATCTACAGGCACAAAAATTCCACCTGAAATCTTGTACCCCAGGATGTCTATGTGGTGGGCTCCTGATACCTGGTCCAGGGTCAGGAGAACCATAGGGGAGACTCAGAAGCAGATCTGTTGCCTGGCAATCTGCTCAGGAAAAGCATCTGCAGTTCTGCTTTAGCCTTTAGCTCTCGAGTCTCCTCACTTCTCTCTCTTTTTGTTCTCTTTTCCACTCTCTCTGTTCCCTCTCTGCATTTATTCACCCTCTACAGTTAAACATCTGTCTTAAATCTGCAAGGCTAGTCCAAATGTTTATGAGGCTTATTTAATAGGAAGAATAATGATAACTGCTTCTGTTTGTTCTGCTAAGTGATCCCCAGGCAGGAAAAAAAGAAAATCCTTTGCCTAGAGTGAAGCTGTAGTCACCCAAAATTTGTATTCATAAAGAGGAGGAAAAAAAAAAACACTAATATTGTGATGATAATAATGATTACTCAGGATTGGTAAGGTCCTTTCTGCTGTCCGACAGCAATGATTTTATTGCACACCAAGGCTGAGGAAGGAGATCATCTTTAGGGTTTGGGGGACAATTGAATCGCCACATTCTCATTTCAAGTGGAGCCGTATGGCTTTTGGAAACAGCTACATCGAGTCATAATTGACACACAGAAAACTCTACCTATTAAAAGTGTAGGAGTGGATACATTTTGTGAAGTGCATATGCCTGTGAAACTCTTACCACCATGAAAGTAGTGAACACAACCAGTCCCCCAGAATCTCCCTGTGTCCCGTGGTAATCCTTCACTCCTGTCCCTCCACCTCCAGGGATCTCTGATCTGCCTTCTGTCACTATAGATTACTTTGCATTTTCTAGAGTTTTATTTAAGTGGAAACATGCAGCTTGTGCTCTTTTTGCCTGACTTCTTTCACTCAGAATAATTATTGTGAGATTTATCCGTGTTGTTGTGTATATCATAGTTCTTGGCTTTCTACTGCTGAGGAATATTAATCATATGCACAGACCATCATTTATTTATCCATTCACCTCTTGATACTTGAGGCATTTCCAGTTTGAGCTATGTCATAAAGCTGCTATAACATTTGTGTTCAAGCCTTTGTATGGGTAATTTATATTTCCCTTTCTATTGGATAAATAACTAGGAGTGGAATGAGGAGCCATATGGCTTTTAAGAAGCTTCAGGGATGATTGGAAAGAATCTAGATCTGGCAGTGAGGAAATCTGTATTTAATCTCAATTTTCCTAGTTATCAGCTGTGTGACCTTAGGCAAGGCACTTAACAACTCTGGGTCTCGAGTTTCCTCATCTGTCAAATAAGAGGAAAATTAATCTCTGTTTCACATACACAAGTAGAGGACCAAGAGACATAACCCAGGGGGGGACATTGCCAAGTTTAGAGAATCAGCACAGCTTTCCAAAGCTGTTATCAAGGAATAAGCTCCCAGAAGGGAAAAGTCTATGCTTTATGTCTTGCTTTGCAAGAGATGGAACTGTCCAAAGTTTCCAGAGGTGAAGCATTGCACTTGGTCTTTATTTGTTGCCATGGTTCCAAAGTTGCAGCTGCCATGTCTTTTTCCCCCAACTCCCTGTTTCTTCCGTCTCCTGTTACAGTCCCCTTGATAAAGACAGGCACGTTGAGCAAGGGTGGACTGTTAGAGTCATCCAATGCAGCACGTTTCAGTTGAAATGAACTTTCCTCCCCTGCCTTGGGTTCATGAATCCCAATGCTGAAAACCAAGCAGAAAGATAATGTCACAGAGCTGAGACCTCAAGAGCAGCTCTGAGGTCCTGAGAGCTTTACTAAGAAAAAGTTGTCAGGGGGCACTCTTCTCTGTGGGTCTAGCTTCTCAGGCACTCACTCTCCTGAGAGGTGTTACTCGCATTGGTTAGAATCTCTGAGGTGTAGCAGGCTGTGCCTACATCCGGGTTCCCTGCCTACTGACTTGTAGATACTGGGGATACTACTTCACTTGTGACGTAGGAATGTTAACCACAAGGCTGACTTACCTCCATGACTCTGGTGATCACGCAGCTATGCTCTGGACATGTAAAGTTCTGCCAGACCTTTGTAGCTAACTTCCTCTGCAGACTCCATGTCTTTAGAAAAGTGTGATTCCACAGCAGATGGATGGATGATCCTATACATGATGGGAGATGGCGTGGCGAAGCCCTCCCTCCTCCTCAAGATATTTCCTTCATGTGTTTGAAATCCTTTGTATTTGGTCACCACTTGGAGCTCCATCAACTTAAAAGAGCAAGGACACTGACCTTAAGGTAATCATCCACGAGTTATTACTGTCTAAATTAGAGTATGTTTTTAGCAAAGTGTTTCAGAATATGGGCATAGAGTAGTGTGGGGAAAAGTGGTGGGGAACGCAGAGCATTGGATCTTCTCCTTTTTTCTAGGGCTATTCCCGCTCAGGGAAGGCAGTTTATTGAGTCATTTCAGTGATCCAAATTAAAACTCATTCTTTATCTCCTGTAAATATTCCACGGTTTCTTTTTTTCCTTTCCAAACTCATCCATATGTCTTAGTCCTGTTAGGGGCAGTTTCTTACTAGACCAAACAACAGCACTCTATTGGATAGGCAAAGTTTCTTTTATTACCTCATTTATTCTCACACTTTTTCTGTGAATCGCTGAAGGAAACAGATGGTGCCATCTCTATTATACATGTGGAAAAATAGGCATAGGTATAAAGAGGCCAAAGGTCTTTTGCAAGATCACCAATTTAATGGCAAAACCAGTGGTCAGCGGGTGAGAATGCCAAGTTCCTGAGGCTGCCACGTACGTGGGTGAAAGTCCGGGACTCAGAGGCCTTGCTGTGGTGGGGGCTGATTCTAGAGAGGAGGGTGGTTCCTGTTAGAAGCAAAATTGGAGAAAGGTCCCGCCCTGGGAGACAGGCCCATCCTTACTTCTCCCAGGCCTTAGGAGCAGGGACTTCTTTTAGTCGCTCCAACCTGTCCATCCAGGGTGCTTGGACACCCAGATCATCAGGATAAACAGGGGAGGAAATAATTTTGTCAAGAGCATGACTGCCTTTCAAGGTCATGCTGCAATCCATTACCCTATTGGCCAGCACGCTGAACAGATGGACCGAATAGGGCACTAGTCAGATTTTCCTTTATATTTCAGCATTCCTCACTACTCAAACTGGACATGGGATTCTGTTTTCCCCCATTTCTCTCTGCAGCATGGCTAAGGCAGATGGGGTTTTGGCAGCATTATTTTTAATCTCTTTATGAGGAAACTGAGGCCTGAAGAAATATGGTGACTCACTCAAGGTCATGCACCCAGTAGATGAAACTCAGATCTGACTCACATTTCTAGGTTCTTTCAGTAACATTGTGTGCCTCCCTAGGGAAGTCTGAGAATGGGGCCTGTTATGGTTTAAATATTAGGTGTCCCCCCCAAAAGTGAGAGACAATGCAAGAAGGTTTAGAGATGAGATGATTTTAAATGATGGGGTTATAAGGGTCTTAATCCAGTCAGTGGATTAATCCCCTGATAGGGATTAAATGAGTGGTAACTGTAGAGAGGTAGGTTGTGAGTGGAAGAGGTGGTCCCGGGGGTCTTTGCAGTATATATTTTGTCTTTGTTGAGCGGAGCCCTCTCCTTCACTCTGCATCCTGGCCATGTCTTATACCACTTTCTTCTGTCACACTCTCCTGCCATGATGTTCTACTTCAACTCGAGACCCAAAGAAGGCACCCGTGAGTCCCCATCGATGAACAGAGACTTCTGAAACCATGAGCCCCCCAATAAACTTTTTCTCCTCTAATTGTTCTTGTCAGGTCTTTCTTGTCAGTGAAATAACTGACTAAAACAGGGTCTACCTGGCTCTCTGGAACCCACCTCTGGAGTCACAAGTACCGTACCTACCATTTACTGCTATCGCCTTGAGGACGTGGGAGTCTTAGGTAGCAGTATGCCTGGTGTTTCTCAGAAATGGGGCCACAGAAGTGACTTCTCTCATAAGATGATTCACTGCCATTAGAACCCAAGTTTTCATACCTTAGCTCACTCTTGGGCTTCTGACTCATCCTTTTTCTTCTGGATGGTCTATCAACTTCCTGGAAATGGAATCATCACTAGGTTACTAGAGAATCTGGTAGAATAATTAGGAACAAAGAAACGAGCCAGCTGAAGGAGTCATTATGGAGTAGGTGGCATGTTGCTAGGTATTCTTGTTCATCATGGTACCTTCTCCCTCTCTCTGTGCTTCTTTCCCAAGCATCATGATATGGGCCATTCCCATTACTTACCTTTTTAACCTGCCCCGAGTACTTCGTGTTCTATGCCTCTCACTGAAATGATCACTTATTTGGACCTATTTATAGGAAACCAATAAGCTCTATTTCAATGGACAAATATATGTGAGGATTTAGTGTCTGGAAAGGCTTTATGGTGCTGTCTCCCACAGGACTTTTGCATTTTTGAGGGGAACCCTAAAGCTTACTATGACTTGATAAAAATGTTGGGATCACAGCTAGTCTTCACAATGCTAACCCTAGTGTCACAGCACACACACAGAGGCAGACTGGTGAGTCCAAAAGAAACCAACCTCTACGGTGAACACTCAGGGGCCTCTCTAATGTTTGGTGTATCAAGCACTACTAGCTGATTGGCTGAATTTTCCCCATGTTTTCATGACTCTTAGTTCAATGTCTCTTCTTGAAATTAAAACAAACAAAAAAAGACGTTGTTTGTGTGACCTAATTTATGTAGTCACATCTTACCCTTGAAATTTACTCACCTGGCAACCTGATGGTACTGAGAACATGACTCTAGCAACATTCTAATATTTGTAGGGTCTAACGCAAGAGTGCAAATGAAGGCCCATATAACAGATATCTAAAGGTGTAAATCAAGCTAAAAGACTTTTATATAAAGTACATCTATCTTCCTATCTTGTCAATTATATCTTCCTAATGGCATAATTGACAAATATGTTTGAAGCTATTCTTTTTATGTAACTGAAAATTGGCAGAAAATCAAAGATGACAGAATTCACTTGTTTCTGAGCATATCTGAGTAATTTTTATGGCTGATGATGTTTAGTTGAGTAATAAAATGAAGGCACATATGTATTTTATTCTCACATTTTAATTTCAACAAAAGTCACTAATATGGTGATCAAAATTTTCACACATTTGGCTTCCTATTGACAGTTGTGGCCTAAGAAATAAAAACTATAATTTTAATAAAAATGTACTCATGAATATGTTTTTATAAAAATACAAAAATGCAAAATCTGAAATATAAATTAAATATAAGTTAAATATAAGTTAAAATTGTGTTTATGTATGCCTTTATATACTTTCATATACATATTTTCTTTATAAATATTTTAAATTATCTATTATAATAAAAGACAAAATGTAAATTATAATTTATGAAATTAATTATAAAAATTAAGGTTATGTAAATAAAGCTGAAATTTTTCACTTCATTTGTGAAAATATAATTTAATCTTATTTCTAAGAAAATAAAATTATTCTTAATTTAGACATTTAATGTCCATCTACTTGCTAGGCTAACGATTTACTGTCATTATTCATGAATGCTATGCCTAGATGTACAAACAAACATAAATTTAGGAATAATATGAATTAGTGAAATTTGCAAAATGTTCCCTAGTCACCCTATGCCACTGTTGTAAATACCATATTTATTTGTGAACACATACAAAATCATAAATTGGGACAGAAAGTAAAATAAAAGAAAGCTCAACATTTCTGGGAAACCAAAGTTATGCAAGAATATATTGAGTTCAAACTATCTAAGAGAAAGGATTTGACAAGATAACTCATGTTTATCCCTTTAGCTAAGCAGTTCTAATGCTCAGTTTCTCTATATTCTGAAATAGTGTCAATATCAGTGTCAGCAGCCGTACAGCATTATGGTATTCAAACACAGTTGCTTTTCGTTTTGAGAATATAGGGGAAAAGATGTGGAGAAGACTTTCCCTGGGGCATGAACAGTGTTGATCATGAAAGCAGATGTTTAGGTTAATGGTTATGCTGTGGCAATAACGAGTCTTGGGTCCTGAGTGACACAGGTACCCATGTGTTCTTTAATAAATGCATCTTATTTTGTTTGTGATAAGAAGGCTTCTCTAAACTAGAAGGCCTTGGGCAAGGATTTCTTTTGCTGAGATATAGGGTAGGTATACATAACTGCATTAGTCAGGGCTCTCCAGAGAAACATAACCAACAGAATTAATGGATCTATCTATCTATCTATCTATCTATCTATCTATCTATCTATCTATCATCTGCCTATCTATCCATTCAATTGGCCCAAGTGATTAGGCCTCTTAATGAGAGGTTCTAAGTATACAGGTGGTTAGCTGGAGCCCCAGGGAAGTGGTTGGTGTAAGTTGCAGTCTGACAATCAGCAGGCTCAAGATCTAAGAGGAGTCAATTTTCAGTTTAAGTCTAAAGGGAGGACCCATGTCCATCTTAATCAATCAGATAGGAGGACTTCCCACTTATTCAGCCTTTTTGTTCTATTGAGGTCTTCAACTGATTGGATAAGGCCCACTTACCCTAGGGGGGACAGTGTCCTCTACTCAGTCTACTGCATCATTTTTTTTTCTTTTATACTGGGAATTTTAACCAAGGGCATTTAAGCACTGAGCTATATCCTCATCTTTTCTAATTTTATTTTGAGACAGCCTCTCACTCAGTGGCTTAGGGCCTCACTAAGTTGCTAAGGCTGGCTTTGAACTTGCAATTCTCCTGCCTCAGCCTCTGGAGCCTTTGGGATTACAGGTGTGCGCTCAGCTACTGCATCAGAAGTTAATCTCATCTAGAAACACCCTCATAGACATACTTAGAATAATATTTGATCATTGTTGGAGCACTCTATGGCCCTCAAGCTGACATATAAATTTAACCATCATGATGACTAAGAGCTAAATATGCAAAAAGAACTAAGTAGATTCTTTCAAGCCCATAGGTTAAAGCTCACAATTGTTGCTTGGAAGATGGGACATTTGTGTAGAAACCATTCGCAGTATTCATGATGGCATAGTTATACTGTAGGCTAATCCTATGAAACTTAATCCTTTTTTCTGAACAACCAAACAGGTTAAGATACAGGTATATAAAAGGCACACATGTAGTTATAAAAAGGCATGGAGATATAAAAGATGGTAAAATTGTCTCTACATAAAGTTGTTTCAATATTAGAATACTCGTAATACTATAGGGTTTACTATCAGAACTATTTATGATCATGTATTGCTCATATCCCAATGCAGGACACATGGGATATAACTGTAGATGTGTATAAATTGAATATATAACTAATACAATAATTGAGTATTGCCAAGAGTAAAGTGCTCTAGATTATTAAAGGGAGAAGTCTGAACTTCACTGAGAATGCAAGGGATATACCCATAAACATAGGAAATTAAAATAAAGTGTACCATGGCATAGATAACTATACACACTTCATTCTTTGCCTTTCCACTCTTTGTGATCTAGAACTGTAGCATGCTAAACTTATTTTTCAGTTTTTCCAAGAGCAGTTTTTTTTCAAAGAAAACAATGAAGGAACTATTTCTTGGGTATCTAGCCTATGCCAGTCACAAAGATGGTTGTTTTACCTGTACCATCTCATTTAATTCTTAAATAGCTTTGTGAGTTTTACAAATGAAGAAAGCATGTCTCAGAGCAGTTAATTACAGATTCAGATATGGATCATTGGGAGTCCAAAGCTGCACACCAAACACACTAACCAGAAAATGTATAGCCACCTTCTGAGGGCCAACAATTCGTGAACTGCTTTTCTCTGCCACACTCTTCCACTATGATGTTCTGCCTCTCTAGAGCCCCAAGGAATGGAGATGGCAATCTATGGATTGATTGGATTGAGACATCTGAAACCATGAGCCCCCAAATAAACTTTTTTTTTTCCTCTAAAATTGTTCTGGTCAGGTCTTTTAGTTATAGCAGTGAAAAAGCTGACTAAAACAGTTTATTTAAATTTATTGAATGCAGTCTGAATAACAAAACTGTTTACTATATGCTAGTCAACTAATTTGACTTTTGGTTAATTTTCAGCCTGCCCTGTCCCTCTTTTTAATCTGAATTAATTAAATTTGACTTTTGATTTTGGGTTATAGATAGCAGAAATATCTTAGCCAGAACAACTTTAGGAGTTGGTGGACTTTTTATAAAGACTCCACCAGGATGGGCATTACCAGTCCATAAAGATGATCTGGTTCCATCAGGTCCTCCTCTCTGCCCTTGATCCTAGCAAGAAGGCTCAGAGTTGCAAACCAAGCAGTTATGTTTAGTAAACTAGCAATCATCTTGCATAATTGCACAGTGCTTCACTAGGATAGACCTCAGGGATACATGGACTCAGCAGTGGGCAACATAAGTAGGAACTATCACCCATAGTAAGATTGCTGGTACCTGGGATGGAGTGGTGGTGCTACTTGAATTAGAGACATTCCATTTTGAATTTAGATCAGAATTAGAAAAACAATGCCAGGAAGGAACACTCTGCTTAAGATTTCTTTTTTCAATATCTTGCTACCTAGGAAAAAGGAGGCTCTGTGTTCACCAAATCTTTGCAGGTAATTAGTGTCAATGATTTATCTCAGAGCAGTCCCATTGTTCCTGTATTCAGAGATGTAAGAGGTTATTTTAGAACTAGCCCGTGTGGTTTAGATTTTGATCTGTAGCTTTGGTTTTCTTGTGATTCATATTGATTGCTCCAATTTGTATGCTGCTTTGCTCTGTAGGTTCTTGATCCACTTGTTTCTTTCCTCTTTGGATTTGGTTATGGGTTTCTGATTTGAGTTTTCTACTTTCTTTTCTGTTTGGACTTTTAGCATTTGTGCACAAGGTGGCTTTATTTAAAATTTTTTCTTGTTTTTTATTTATTTGCTCTGCTGTCAGGCCTGTTTGGCCTTATCCATGAGATAATGGAAATGAAAATGCTTTGTAAGCTGTAAAGCACTATTCAAATGTAAGAGATCAACACTGTTTTATTAAGAATAGCGATCTTGTTTGTAGCTCTGTCTTCCTTCTGTAGTCAAGGGCAAGGGGGAGCACCTGACTGGACAAGTGCGTGGTCTTTCTGCACTGGGATCTAGTTTTATAGCAGTCCTAGCAACCCATACTGTGGTCGTATTCTCGGTGAACTTGAGTTACAGCCTGTGTCTAATTTAGAGTATGGAGACATCAGCCCAAACAGAACACAGAGGATCCACTTGGGGCAGCCCCAATAGTCTGACCAGTCCTGCTTAATACCGGATTTCTGACTGGTGCCTACACCCTGATCTTGGAGACCTGAAATGCTCTGCCAGGCCAGGACTTGGCTTAGATCCCACCCTCCTTCTGGCTATAGGTGAGGGGAGAACTACTCTTGTGAGGCATCCTATTCCAGACTTTGCAACAACATTAGGGCAGTGCCTTTCCTGACTCTTTCTGCACAAATTCACATCACCTTTTAAGAATCAATCTTAGAGTGTTTTGAGGACAGGACTTTCATCCTTCTTACGTAGTTCTGCCTCCTCATCAGGAAATTCTACTGAACATAGCCCTGAACAAGAACAGGATTCCATGTATAATAATCCTCTTTCAATTGGTATAAGACCAGGCCCACTACATGGCTATAGATGCCCTTAACTTTCTCAAATCCAGAGCTACTTTTAACTTTTGAAAAATTACTGGTTCTTTTTTTTTTCCCAGCTAAGCCATCATTAGTGGAATCCCTCCCAATCTGAGTTCATAAAAATAAGCCCTTATTGGCTCCTCAGTTGATTGGAAATGCAGAAATTTCCTGCTGGGGAAAAAGGAGGATGAGAGTCTCCCTAGAAAATAGTGTGATGTGCCAAGGTTGGATTTAAGGGAGTGAGGCAATATTTTATAAGATTGGTGCAAGACAACCTCGTGAGATGAGCAGCATTAAGTCTACCTTTGTCTTCACATTTTTATTTCATTCTTCAGTCCTAATCATTCATTCAACAAATACTTATCACATACATTTTTGGTACCATAAAGATACAGTGCTAGATGCTGACAATTACACATATCATTTCTGACACTTGTCCTGAATCTCAAAGTCAGCTGTGCTGCAGTCCGTACATGGCCTTTGGGTCAGACAGACTTGGGTCCTAATGCCTTCACCTGTTTATTTATTTATTTTTTTGTGTTACTTGGCAAAACTTCCTTGAAAACATGTCAACTGGGTCTTTATGCATCTATAAAATGGAATAATCACATTGATTTCTTTAGGTTGTGTGAGGATTCCATGAAACATGTGCATGGCACTTGGGGCAGATGCACAGTAGATCTCTCACTCATGAATTGGTGATTGCATCTTTCATACTAATCTCTCATTCACCACCTCAAACTCATTGAGGCAACTGGGCTTCCAAGTGGAATTTAATCATGTTTAAATCTTTGTATGAATAGACATATGGATAACATATTTTCAGTAAAGTGGAGATTTCTGTTCTGTATTCCAGAACTGTAAATATAGACACTCTCTTGGTTCAACATTCTCTTTTTGTCAGCGTGATTGAAGATCTTACTTTTTAAATTTACCATTCATTTTCCCCCAGCTTTATTAAGGCATAATTGGTAAATAAAAACTATGCATTTACTTTGGGCAAGTGAGTTTTAATAAAAGGAGTTAAATATTTTTTGTGGTACTGAGTTTCAAACTCAGAGGTTTTCTACCACTGAGCTACATTGCCAGACTATTTTATTTTTTATTTTGAGACAGAATCTTACTAAGTTGCCCAGGTTGGCATTAAACTTGTGATCTTCTTGATTCAGCCTCCTGTAGCTGGATTAAAGCCATGCACCTGCTACAAATGATTTTTTTTTTTGTTTAGAAAGTTGATCAATTAAATTAATTAAAATGGTCCATTATTAAAATAACACAAATAAATGTAACTAATAATCAACAATAAGGGTAGAATGGACTTCTTTAATATATTTAATTAATCCAAAGAAAGCAGAAAAAGAGCAAACTAGATAATTCAAATAGAAAATAGAAAGATGTTTGATGTTTAAACTCAGCTATAACAATGACCATATAAATATAAATAAGGTATAAGTAAATTAATGGAAAAAAAGGTATACTGTGCTAACTTTAAAGAAAGCTGAAGTAACAATATTAATGTCAGACAAAGTAGTATGCCAGGGATAAAGACTGCCATATTATAGTGAGAAAGGAATCTACCCACTAATTAGACATAACAATCTTAAACATTTATGCACCAAATAACAGAACTTTCAAATGCATGAAGCAAAAGCAGAACTATTGGGAGAAATAAGCTAATATAGAATTATAATGAGAAGTTTTAGCAGCTCCTCTCAATGAGAGAACAGAGAGAAAATCAATAAAAACCTAGACAACGTTATAAACAACATTATAAACCAACTTGACATAATTGACCTTCATAGAATTGTTTACCAACAGCAGAGGTGCACACAGTGCTCTGCGGTAGATGGCACTTGAGCCAATTCTATGTGGGGAGAAGAAAAAGCTTCTCCCCACAGCAAATACTGTGGTTCTGGGACTCCCCACTCCATGAGAAATTGTCTGGAGTTCTTGTCAGTGCCATCTGGGTCCTTCCTTGAACCCCTCATGGGTTCACAAAATACATATACGATGCTTGATGTCCTGATAGCTGCTCCAAGAGAAAGTTATTGGGTCAAGAGAACAACTCACCTGCCCAGGATGAGATGAGAGTTTGAACCTCAATCAAGGACCTAACCCTCACATTGTCATCTTGTCAGGGAGAACACAGCCTCTGGCTGTGTCTAGACCTATTAAAATCAACATAGCAGTGTTGCCCCAGAGACCTGACATTGAAAAAGATATCATAGCACCAGAGTTTCTAGCACTTTTTTGGATATTTGGATTGTTGAAATCAGTCAAGCAATAAAGTTGTTCCCAAAAAACCTTCATGAGAGATTTTATTCCCTTAGATAATATATGGTAAGACAGAGCTTTCTTGTTCCTTACCCTACTAAAGGGAAAAATTTTGAGACCACAAGAAATATGCTAGAACTCTCAAGTACACATGTAATCAGCTTTAAATTATAAAGTGTAAATATAATTTACATGATCACAAAACAAATTACAATATTTTGATCAAAGAGGAAAAACACATACTAGAAAAATATGTGGTATAACAATGACATTCTGTGGTGCCATGGTATGGGTAGCTTACCATCACTAAGTCCCAGTGAGCTGCTTCTCTTGGAGTCAGACATACAAGTGAAGGATGGGGAAGGAGACAGCTATTACCATGGGTGGGTTGCATGCACTTCACCATGAGCCTTAGCTGTGTCTTGTGTTTCCACAGTACAAATAGGCTTTCCCCATGGAACCGCCCCTCTTGAACTGGAGACTCTGCCCAGATTACAGTACATATAGCCATGTGTCATGCTTATCATTAAGAGAAAATATACCACTTTGTGTATTCTGTATGTACTTCATAACAGTATACTTCCATTTCTCCTCTCCTGGCCTTTGTGCTATTCTTATCACAAATTTGCTTTTATATGTTTTATAAAACTCACTACAGACTTAAAATTCTTTTTGTTTTACCTTTTAAGTAATTTAAATAATAAATTAGATATGTATTTGTCCATTTAGTTGTCATTTCTGTTGCTCTTCATTTCTTTGTGTAGCTCAAATTTACATCTATCATCATTTTTCTTCTGCTTGAAGCACTTCCTTCAATGTTTCATGAAATGCATATCTTTTGATAATGAATTATTTTAGCTTTCATGTGTTTAAAAAGAATCTATTTTATTTTTTGAAAGCTATTTCACAGGGTGAAGGATTCAAAGTTGACCACTTATTTCCCCATTCACTATGGCAGAGATGCTACTCCATCGTGCTATGTAGCTTGATATCTTCCAATAAAAATCTGCCACCATTCTTATTTGTATTTACCTGTATATAATGTGTGTTTTTCTTCTGGCTGCTTTTATGGTTTCCTCTTTATCATTTAGTTTTAAGAAATCTGATTATGATGTCTGCTAATGTCATTTTCTAGTGTGTGTGTGTGTGTGTGTGTGTGTGTGTGTGTGAGAGAGAGAGAGAGAGAGAGAGAGAGAGAGAGAGAGAGAGAGAGTGTGTTTGGAGTTTATTGAGCTTCCTTTATCAGTGGGTTTATAATTTTCATCAAATTTGGAAAATATTCAGCCAGTACTCTCCAAATATGATTTTTTTTGTTGTCTACCTTTCAGAGACTCAAATAATATGAGTATTAGGGCTTTTGTAATTTATCCCCTAGTTCTCAGATTCTCTATTTTTGTCCTCCATTTTGGAAAGTTTCTATTGCTATGGCTTCAATTTACTAATGCTTTCTTCTGCAATGTCTAATCTATTCTTAATCTGATCTACTACAAGTTTCATTTCAGACATTGCAGTTTTTATCATTAGGAGTTTGATTTTGGTCTTTTTAAAAATTATTTTTCATGTCTTAACATGTTCATGTCTTTACATTTTTTTTCACCTCCTTGAACATAAGAAATACCATTTTAATAACTCTCTTAATATCCTGGTCTACTAATTCTGGGTCAATTTTAATTTATTGATTTTTCTTTTACTTATGATCATATTTTTTCTGCTTCCTTGCGTACCTGGTCATTTTTAACTGGATAATAGAAATTGTGAATTTTGCCTTGTTAGGTAGTGTACATTCTAGTGTTCTTATAAATATTTTTGAGCTTTGTTCTGAGACATTAAATTGCTTGGAAATAGTCTGAGCCTCTTAGGTTGTTTCTATGTTTTATTAGGTAGGATCAGAGCAGCTTAGTCTGGAGTTAATATTTCACACTACTGAGGAAAAAACCCTTCATTGTACAATTATGAGGATTTTTTGGACTGGCTGGTAGAAGAAGTCCTAAGTCATTTTACCTATAATTCTTTCAAACAATTTTCCTCAGGCATTAGTTTCTTCACATACTTGAATTATCAGTACCCAACCTAACTCTCATGGGGGACCTTCTTCAGCTCTCCAGAGAGTTCCTTATTCCTGTGTGCAGCTCCTCCTTCTCCTCCTTCTTCCTGTGTGCAGCTCCTACTTCTCCCTCAACACTCTGGCCACCTCCAGGACAACAGGCCGTCAGTCAGGGAGAAACAGGCTCCACTCTGCTCTCCCACTCCCTCCTTGTACCATGACCTGGAAGCTCTCTCCAGGCAGGAGGTTGGGGCAATCAAAAGGATCAGTTCCTTTCTTTCTCAGGGATCTCTGACCTCTATTGCCTGATGCTCAGTGTTTTGAAAACCACTTTTTTTTTCTTTTCTCACATATGTTGTCTGCTCTTGTAATTATTTCAAGCAGGAGGGCAAATTCCATTTGTTTCGCTCATTTTGGCTATAAGCTATGTCTACAATATTCTTTTTAATTAAAAACATTTTGTGCCTTCTATTTCATTCTGTCTGTCTGTCTATCTATCTATCTATCTATCTATCTATCTATCTATCTATCTATCTATCTATCTATCTGTCTGCAGGGCTGCAGGAGCTTACAAGAGAAACCAGAAAACTTTCATTTGGATTGAATGCTCCAAAGATGAGTTTTCCATTCACTGTCATGGTTCTTTGCCTTGGCACCAGAGTCATCTTTGCCTATCTTAATCAGCTGTCATTTCTTCCTAAATTCATCATGGCTCTTGAGTAACATTCAAATGCCTTAGTCTGTACCTAAGACCCCTGTGTACCTGCTTACCCTCATTTTTGGCACCACTCAGCTTCCCACTTACACTCTATACTCTAACCAGGGCTCTTCTGTCTGCCATGGTAGCCGGGTGTGGGTTCTGGGGTCAGAGTTGCTGTTTAGGTCTTACTCAAGGGTTGCCTGACTTTGGAAAATTAAATTTTGTAGTATCTTCTCTGAAAATAAGGGGGATGACATTACACTCCTTCTGGGGTTGTTGTGAATGTTAAGTGAAATATCTCCATGAAGTGCTTGCTACAGAGTCCGGCGTATAGTAAATACTCTATTAACAAAATTTATTATGGTTGATGATTCCTCAAATGCATCACCTGGCTCTCCCATTGCCTAGAAGTCCTCCTTCTTTGGCTCCATACATTTTTTTTTAACCCATTGAGTCCTACTTCTTTTTTCGGATGTAGCTGAAGATGTACCTCAGGTGGGAGCCTGTCTCTGATTTCTGGTCTCAGCAGGATGTTCTCCATGGTGCCCTTTCATGTTCTGCTGTTGTTTTCTCTCTTCCTTCTTCATACAGGGCAAGGGAGACTGTGGGATGTGGCAAGTGATCAATAAATGTTAGTTGAAGAATGAACAAATGAAGATGGGCTTTTAATAACTCTTAAATATGAAGATGAAAAGGATGTTAATGCTGACATAAAATGTCATCGTTTGAGTATGCACTGGTACAGGTTCAAAATTCCTAGGCAAATGAACGCTGGTGACAGGGAGAAGTATGCTCAGGAATAAAATGGGGCTGGTCACCACAGCCTCTTGAGCCTCTTGGTAAAATTACGAGAGGTTGCAGAGTAATTTCTCTCATTCAGTGGCAGGCAGGCAATGCTACATGGCAAGGGAAAGAGCAGAGCATGGTGATGAGAAGGGGGAAAAATGCAAACAAAAAAAAAATGGAAATCATGAGCCAAACAATGTGAGAAAAGCCCCCTACCCCCATCCTCACCCCATGACCCAGACGCCCAGCATTGATGACATTATTTCTGCACAGCTGGAATTTTAAGAAATGCCTGCCAATATTGACATTACCCCATGGAAGGAAATCAAGGTGGATTGGTGAACAATCACTTTAAAAGTTAATTGTTGGAAACCCTCAGGTTAGAGCTCTTAAGCTAATGCCTGTTGGCTTGATGGCAATTTTGGTGCTTGCTCTTCAAAAAAAAAATTGTTTTAATTTTTGTCTCTCTTATATTTCATGGCACACAATAGTACTTTTAAGATATTATTTCTTAAGGGAGGTTAAGGGTACCCTGCTTGGCTTTTCTGAGTAGTTACTTTCCTTCTTCCCCCTACTCTTTCCTTTTCTCTCTTCATTGTATGCCAACCCTTCAGAAATGCCTGCCTCTTGTATTGCAGCCTGTCTGCAGCAGCATTTGAGAATCTTGGAAAACTCAAACCCCACCCTTCTTCATCCCTCCTGACACCCCAGGAGGCTGCTAGGAGATCCCCCATGTGTGAGTCATTGGCGATGTGCTCAGAACTCTGTTAGCACCACTACTCAAGGGCAGTTCCCCGGAGGTCCTGGAGAGAATCAGAGACCTGACTGTTTAATAGAAGAAACTTCTATCCTGCAGATTGGAGGCTGTGCTCATAGTGATGACCCACCCAGAGGAGGGCCTCACAACAAAGCGGATATCTCCCTGCCTTCCCTGCTCCTCAGATCTCAGGCTGTGGCAAAAGACAACAAGAGAAAGATTTTTAGGAATTCTTATTTGGGGCAGGAAGCTGACAAGATATCTGTCCTTTCTTAACCAAAGCCTGGTATGAATTTGAGTCTATCAGTATATTTCCATTTATTGATGAGCAGATCACAGACTAGCCCCTGGGCATGTTTTCAAACTTAATGAAGAAAAGTCAGTTCCTGACACTAGAGCTCTTCATCTACCTGACAGCATCAATCAAGAGGTGCTCTGAGCTCTGGGCTGCTCAGTAATGAAAATTTTCTTCTAAAAACTGGAGAGTCTGGGGAGGTAGGACACTGGGCCATGGGTAGGGGTGGGGTGGCACAAGAAGTCTCCAGTTCATCTCAGTTGTTTTTCTTTTGTCACTCTATAGGTCTTGGTGAATGCAGAAGGAAAACCAGGGGGTGAGTGTGATGGCAGCTTAAGGTCATGAAAGGCAGAGCAGGAAGGGAGTCTGTCCTCAAGGGGACAGTGCTTGGACAGCTGCTTAAAACTTGCACTTGGTCTTTGTGTCCCCTTGTGGTGAAGGGCTGGCGTCTGGGAGATTCTCCTGCCAGAAGCACATTGTCCTTTCGGTTTAGGGCACAGAAAATAGAATGGAGATCTGAAGCCTGTTTTGGAGATCATGTATTTCAGTAATTTTCAAACCTTTCTTTGGCTGGGAGAAACTTCTTTTTCCCTTCAAAGAAAAGCAAGTGCCTCTGGAAGAGCCTAAGAAATAAACACACCAAGAAGAGAAACAGGATTTGATAGTTTGGGGATGGAAAGAAGTAGGGAGAAGCCCAAAGTGGCCATGGAGCTGCTCCAGAAAGCATTAGGTTTCTTGGAAGCATGGAGAACCATGGATCGAGTTCAATGTCCTCAGGCTGAGGATCAGAGAGGTGTGAGGCTTACTGGTTTATGGCCCCTCTTTCCTTCTAAAAATGGGGCATCTACTTTGTGCTATGTGCCCACTGTGCACCAATGGTATTGGAAAAACACTGTGCATCAATGGTATTGGAAAACAGACTGCCTGTGGATGTTCTGGACATCATTGGGAAGGTGTGGACTGAGAAGTCTCCAGAATATTCTTCTGCCCCTTTCTGTCGCTCTCCCAGTAGCAATGTTGCTTTCACCCTAAAAAGTTCACGTGTCTGTGACAGAGGAGTTTCATTCTTTCCTCTCTAAGAACAGTGATTTGCTCATGCTGGTTAGAAAGCTACAAGTTGGGGGATAGTAGAGGATAGGAAAGGCAGCAGAATACAACAGACACTAGTATGGCAATATGTAAATCAATGGATGTGTAACTGATGTGATTCTGCAATCTGTATATGGGGTAAAAATGGGAGCTCATAACCCACTTGAATCAAAGTGTGAAATATGATATATCAAGAACTATGTAATGTTTTGAACAACCAACAATAAAAAATTAAAAAAAAGAAAGAAAGGAGAAAAAAAAAGAAAGCTACAAGTTACTTTATCATCTCGACTTCCTGCATCTCCTTCAATCAGCCATCACCCAGATCAGAGGACCTACCTCCCAAATAACTTGACTCAGTTTATTGTACTCCATCTTTATTGGAACACTTTGGTCCAAAGCACCATGATTTCATAGGAGCTGACAACAGTCTCCTCCCTGGCTTTGGTTTTTAATTTTGATCCCATTTAAATTCATTCTCCACAAACAAATCAGCACACTGTTTTTGAGTTGCAGCTCTGACAATGTCACTTCCTCTGCCTTTTGGAAACTCCTCAGTGGGTTTTCCATTTGTTATAAGGCAAAGACCTCTTTCTTTCTTTCTTTCTTTCTTTCTTTCTTTCTTTCAGAGAGAGAGAGAGAGAGAGAGAGAGAGAGAGAGAGAGAGAGAATGAGAATCTTTTTGTTGTTTTTTTGTAGATGGACACAACACAATGCCTTTATTTTTATGTGGTGCTGAGGAACGAACCCAGGTCCTGCCCGTGCTAGGCGAGCGCTCTAACACTGAGCCACAATCTCAGCCCAAGACCTCATTCTTTAATACCACTTGCTACTGCATGCTCAGGGTCCTACTGTCTCTCCAGGTCAATTGCACATCTCTGCCTTCCCTCTGCTCTCCAGCTATACCAGCAGCCAATGGTGAGCCCTGCTGGCTCACATGATCCTGCTGTTCAATGGTGAACCCTGCTGGCTCACATGATCCTTACCCACCAATTAGACTAGCCCTGCTGGCTCACCTGATCCTTACCCACCGATTAGACTAGCCCTGCTGGTGCACCTGATCCTTACCCACCAATCAAAAAGCATCCCATGCCAACTGTCAAACCGCCCCCCGCTCTATAAAGATGCAGAGCTGTTCCTCAATAAACAGGCATTTTCTCCAATAGCAAGTCTTGGTCGTTCTTTCAGGTATGGGTTTAGTGTCTACTTTTCCTGTGTGACTATCAACTACATGAGGGCTGAGGGAACATATTTATTTTTATGCTTGCAACTTATTCTTGCTTGGCATCCTTTGTAGAGCAGGGACTGAATAGATATTTCATGATCCAATGAATGAATGAATGAATTGACTTGGAATAGGAGATCTTTGTGGAATTGTTCCTTTTGATTGGTAAAAAAAGGAAATTTTTGCTCCTGGGGCAAAGGGCTTTTTAACCCCTTACTTAACACTGCCCTCTTTTCTTTTAGATTTTGAAAAAACATCCAAAGCATGCCTCTGAGATTCTTGATGCCACCCCCTACTTCAGGAAGTAATGGGATGGGGACTGACTCTTGTGTTGTTAGAAACGTGCTCTTCTCTTTGTGTTCTAGGCCAGCCCAGCCTTTCAGTGAGTAGTTTCTTTGACATCCTTCTCCATCTTCCAAATGAAGAGTTGAAACAGGAAAGACTGACTCACCACATAGTCTGGAATGAACGCATATTACCATCCCTTTGATGGAGCTGGGAGTGTTGACATGACATAAGTAAGTCACAGTCTATGTCTTCAACTAGTTTTGACACAATTTTCTCCAGTTTTCCATCTTTTTAAAAATGTTTCTTGATCTTCCTTAATCTTGACCTTTATCTACTATTGACCACCTTGCAGAGAGTACAGTGTGTTCCATATTCCAAATGTTGTTTGAGTCCATGACCCTAAACTGCTGAACATCATTCTTCCCTTCAATATCCCTAAGACCCACCTATCATGTCTGGAAAAGTGAAAGAGAAGGTAGATGACCCAAGAAGTGGCATGTGGTGTGGAAAAGTGCTTTGGAGATGAATATCCCTGGGCTCTGCTATTGACCAGTTACTCACGTAGGCTCATCAAGCCTCTGTTTTTTTCATCTGTAAAAAGGAGTTAAAACTACAATGTTGTATGAGTTCAACTGAGACAATATGCATGAGCTTCTTGGCACAGTAACCAGTCAAGATGTTTAGTGTATATTAATTCTCAGTCTAGATTCTTCCTCCTGGTTTCTCCCACGGTCACAGACCCAACAACTGTCTTGACTGAGGTGAATATCAGGCTCCTGTTTTTGTTTCACAGTGATTTCTAACTTCCTAAGCTCAGATGTTGGCACAAAGCATTCTTGTAACCTGTAACTATGTTCAGCTGACCCCCAAATTGCCCACCACAGGTATTCCTGAAGTGTCCACCCAGGCCTGAGGCAGGTCTGGTCCCTTGTACTCATACTGCAATCATGTCCAAAGTCCATGCCTGGGGTTATCACCATTGCATTTTCTGTGGTCCTCTTTGGAGTGCTTCTCAAAGTTTTGCCACCACTTTTTGAAAGGGAAATTGCCCAAGTTGAAGCTCTCAATTGTCTAGGAATTTTTGGTGATTGACAGACATGGATGTCACTGGCCATGTCCGAATTAACCCTTGGACCAAATCCTTAGTCAAGATGGTGGTGTGGACTGGTATCAGAAGGAAGCTTTGTTTCCCAACACTCCTTTTCTGGGGATTGCATTGGACTTTTCAGCTCTGTGGTCCCTACCACATGGCCTATAATAGAACTGGGTCACTTTCTCTGCACTGGGACTCAGGCCAGGCTCCTAAAAGAGCAGACTTGATGGTCTTGTCTCTGGAGTTGCTCTCCCTTCCCCAAAGCCTAGCATGAGACATTTGCCTACTGACCTTGCCTGGACTCCTAATGTATCCTCTGCTGCTCTAGTTGATGGCTGATCCCTAACTTCTCATTCTTTTCTCTGTGGCTACACCTATGATGCATGAGTTTTACATATTCGAAATATTACCAAAACACACATTCAAATTTTGAGCACTTCCTCAAGAATCTTGTGGGGAAGGTGCAGCCTTAAAAATAGTTGGTAATTATCACAGTGCTCCATAGTATATCAGTAGCCCTCTTCCCTTGTAGTCAGGCACACAGATCAGAGGGTCTTCACATTTGGCAATTCCTAGACACTAGCTATATTTTTTTTTTGTTTTCATTTTTACTCAAATTGAAATACACTGAGCAAAGTAAACTAGAATTTGTTTAAATGAATTAAAAAATTCACAAATCTTACATTATTAGTAGTAAATTGCTTGTGAGATACCCACAGGTAGTTAAGACACACTGGTGAGGACATTGCCTTAAGGTGAGGAGCCCAGCAGAGATCTCTCAAGAGTGATCTTCGCTGGCTTCCTGGTTATATAGTCTCTTGGGACATTAAATCCTAGTAGTTGGGGATGACCCTGGGTCTTACTTGAGGTGGGCAGGGTGTTCTTGTTGAGTCTTCTTGAGCTTTGCTTCAGTGAGAGAGACTCAGTGGGCCACTTCATGAAATTGAACCTTGATCCTTGGAGGCTGACAGTGGAAGGGCCACATGACATGGCGGTGGATGTGGTCCTGTACCTTGTCTTCAAGGAGCCATGTTCCCATTGCAGCTTTCATACCTCACTACTGTCCCTGCATAGGGGACATGAGACCAGTTGAGACTTATCTCCATCCAACTGAATCCAGCTTTTTTTTTTTTTAAATATGTTTTTACTCTTCCCTTTGCTACCACCTGCCATGGGCTTCTTGCTTCTCTTAGACTTTGATGCTTGATCCCTTGTGAGCTACTGCAAAAGCCAGAATTTCACCCTATCATGGTGGTTGCTAGTGCTACACTTTTTCTTCCTTTCCTCTCCCAACTTGGGATACTAAGTGAATACTGTCTCTTCCTGCAGCTTCTTAGAATGTCCCTCCCAGGATATGGGCACATCCCATAGATTAGCAGGACTGTAACTGCAGCCAGTGAGGGAGACAGCAACCCTGGCTTTTGAGGGGATGTCATACTGTGGCCGGGTGGTAACATCTGAGACCCTCTTGACTCTGCCAGCTGGGCATTTTCTCTGTCATTATCTTCTGCTCACTCCTCCAGCCCTACCTCTCCCTGTCCTCTGAACTCTGACCAAGGAAGTCCCCTGGGGCCCAGCTCTTAGAATTTATGGAGACTATGACTCTGGGTCTTCTTTGAGTTTTGCTTTGATGTCACAGCTTTGGCTGTGGCTGGGGGCTGCACCGGGTGGGGGAGAAATGCCACCGTTACCTCCCCACCCCCATTACTCCTGCCCTTATGATCCCCAGAGCAGCAAAGAAACTCCATCTTTGAAGACGGGCCCTGGTCAGTTGTGAATCGCCTGAACAGGTGCTTCTGGCCATCAAAGTCTTGAAGCAGTTAAACTTGCTTTCACCTTTTGCTGCTGTTCCCTTAAAAGAAAATAGAGAGATCTTCGAAAGGTGGAAGGGGTGGCAGGCCAGAAACGTAAAGTGTGTGCAATCACTCAGATACAAGTGGCACCACTAAAAATTGCCTTCATATATCAGCTTATGGTTTACACACTCTGGCAGAAAGGACACTAAAAGGTCAGCAGAAAAAAAATGTATATGTCAGGCCTAGAGCTGTGTCTCCAAAGGTGGCAAGAAGACACGATCTGGGAAGGGTTCTAGAGGGACTGGCTAAGTGCTTGATGGGGTGGGATTCTTTTTTTTTGCCCACTCTTTATTTTGTTTTATTTTTAAGGAAGTTGCCTGCAAACGTCAGCATAGAAGCTAAGGTATAGACTCTGCGTAACCTCTTGCTCCGACCCCTGGTGACAAGACGGATAGTTCCATTCATCTGTGGGTGAGCAGCGGAGGCTCCCTGCATCCCCCCCACCTCCAACCTTTTGCTTGGATTCAGGATATATTTGTTTGCAGAGAGGAATGTCAGGCTTGTGAATGCACTGCTCAGTCATGTGCCCGGGGTGAAATCGGAGGAGGGGAGAAGAGACAGGAGGGAAGGAGGGGTGGCGTGGGGAAAGGGCAAGCTATACTCTGGGGGCTTTGAGGGATGCCAGCTCAGATCCAGAAAGAAATCTTCAACCAAATGCTAATGGAGAATGTGCCTTCCAACCAGAAGGATCAGCAAATACCCTGTAAATTAATAATGCACCCTTTTAGTAGCGATTGCCTTGTGAAAAAGTCTAGGGGAGGATTATTCATCTACTCTCACTTCCACCCAGCCTCCGTAGGACGAGGCACTTTGGAACTCTGCAGTTCTCTTGGAGTTTTGTTTAAGACTGACCCTCCCCCCTTGCTTTATTAACCGTGTAACATTTTAAGGTTGTTTTTTCCTCTCTGTCTCCTCCAGCAAGTCTCTATTGATCACTGTTTACAGTTATAATCCCTTTCAAATTTATCATCCATGACTAACACCACATGTATTGATTAGTGTTGACGGATGTCCCTCTACAGTATAGAACCGCAGTGATCTTGGCCGGTGAAATACAGTAGAGATGGAGTGAGAGGAAGAAATATACATTTTCCCTTTCTCCTTGATTTTCTTTTGGTAGTTTTTTTCTGCTCCCCCTTTTCTTCCTAGCTTAGATGACTTCTTTCCTATAGCAACTGAAGAATTGCTCTGTGTAGTTTAGGGATGATCCCTGTACTCCCTAAGTAGCCTTTTGGGAGGAAAAGAAGCATTCCTGAGTGGCAATTGGGGTGTCCCTGGCAGGTCCTAAAGGAGATCAGATATATGAGGGACATCCCCGTGCCTTAACCTAAAGCCTCAAGTAACAAAGATGTAAAGGCTAGTTTTTTAGGGACAAATTAGATGTCACTGTGAGTAAGGACAGGGTGTCCGAAATCTCGGACTATAAATGGAGCCATTTGTCAATAGCGCAATTTAGTGTGTGTGTGTGTGTGTGTGTGTGTGCATTTTTGCTTACTCTCTGCCATGTCCCCTTTGCTTGTTGTCACAGTCAGGTGAGAAGCTGTGCACACATCTGTCTTGCCTAAGCCACCTTTCCAGGACTCTGTCTTGGAACGCTCACGTGTCCAGCTTGTTGGAGCTGGTGCATTCAAGGCACCCACCCCACTGGCCACCACCAGGGCTGGCTCTGAAATGCAGAGAGGTCTGGTCTGTACCTTTCACAGGCTGCCTCTGGGGAAGCCTCCTGAACATCCCTGAGCTCAGCTTCCTCCCTGTGAATGGAACAACACTCCTTTCCCTGCCTCCCTGAGAGGGCTTCAGAAACGTGGAAGGGACCACATAGACTGAGATGGTATATCTTATATACTCTAGGGAAGTTTTATGACTCTGGAAAGATTTTCTCATGCTTCAAGGGATGTCACCAGAAGATTCAAATGCCAGACTTGAGAATAGAACAAAGAATCATGAAACTCAAAGCCTTAACTCCATTAATTTATATATGAGGAAACTGACGAAGCCTAAACATTTGGGATAAGTTGTTTTATGTCCCACAGTGGGTGGGAAAGAAACGCAGGAAAAGAACTTGGTGTTCTGACTCTCAAGCGTATTCCCTCCTTTCCCTTCTCCTGGCCCTTTCTCTCTTCTTTGCTTCAACTTCTTCCTCTCTTTTCCCTCTTGCATTCTCTCTCCCCCCTCCCCTGCTTTCCCTGCACTCCCTCCCACCCCCTACCTCTCCCTCTTCCCCCCCTCTACCCACCCTGCAGCACGGTAGGTCTGGAGACAGAGACAGGAGGACTTTTTGCTTTTAGAGCTCAGTTTGCTTTACAAAACATTTCCTAAAAAATTGAAAGGTTTCTTCACCACAGAGAATTCACATTAAAAAGTTAATTTTCTTTCCAAAGGAAAAAAAAAAGGGAGGTACTTTCAGCTCCCAGGGGAGGGCACGTCTACATACCTCATGTGCCATCCAGTCATGCGATGGTTCTTTCGAGCAGCATTTATTTCGTTGACTCATATGTAAATGATATTATCTCCTCCCTCACTGCCTCTGCCCCTGCTATTGACAATAATTTGATGGGATGTTTTTTTCCCTCTTCACTTACCTTTTTTTTCCAAGTTTTCATGGTCTGTTTGTAATAGTGTTTTTGGTTCTTTGCACTACTTTAAATTAAGTTTCTCATATGGGTCTTATTATACCTGAATACTGTTCAGTTATTTCGATGACATAGTTGTAAATCCTCAATAAAAAGATCTTTAATAATCAGTTGGCATTTATTTAATACACCACCCATCTTATTAAATCTAACTCCTTAGATTTAATAGGACAGTTTATTGTACTTTAGCATTGGAATAGTGATGGTATAGTTATGCTTGAGAAGGCACTTTCATTATAGACTCCTGTTTTTAGGCACTTATAATTTTCTCAAGTAGCACATTTATTTCAATGTGCAATCATTTTCGGTTCTCTTCTCCCTCCCTCTCTCAATTTGTACCATTTTTCCCCCTCGTTTTTTTAAAAGTTTAATATGGAAATATATCTCAAACTTTCGGGGGAAAAAGCTGTGTCAGTGGCTGAGAATAGCTGAGCAAAGCTGCCAGGCTCCTTGAAATCCAAATTCTTGTTTGGTACCATCAGTCAACTTGATGCAAATGTTGATGCAGGAGGCTGCTGGCCCCGGGATTTTGCTTCCATAACTTGGAGGATGTGATTCCAAGTGCTTTCAAGTGCATCTTTCCTCCCGAGTTTATGCATTCTCCAGTTTTTGCCAGTGGCAAGAAATTGAAGAATTGAACAGGCAGGAAATTGGCCAAAAGGGAGATAGACATCCTTTCTTTTCACCAAGGCTTTCCCTTTCCAAGCCATTTGTGTAAAAGTGTGGGCTGTGCTCCATCCCCCCCGCCTCTTTATACAGGGCATTCCTGCTCTTGGCCTGGTTAACATCAATTCATATTTCTGATCACAGAACTACCATTACTTTCTCAAAGATGCCTGTTGTAACCACATGGAGTAAGTTAATTCCCTTATTATGAGTTGCTTTGGAACACATATTACATCTTCCATTTATTATATTCTGTGGGGCACTGGAATTGACTCACACCATCTTATGAGAACCATTTGTATACAGCTCTTACCAATTCTATGTCCAATGACATCACCTTGAATAGCCTGAAATCAGTCGCAGTGGAGTAGTTACTCAAAGAAATGGACATATGCTACATAGTGGAGAACACTTCCTCTCCACGGAGAGCTGACTTTAAGCATTTACCAACATGCTGATTACGTGATAGTTGCAAACTAAAGTTTGTTCCTTCTACTAAGTTGTAAATTCCATGAGTACAGGGACTTTCTCTATGTTGGTCTGTGTTATATTTCCATTGGTGTCTGGCTTGTAGGATATGGTCAAAAAACTCAACTTATTAGAATAGATACAGTGTTATTTAAGCACAGAGTCTGGACAGTTCAGAGGATATTAGCCTCATGAGATCAAGGTTCTTCATGATTCACCTCTGAGATAGTTTCATCCTGTACCATGATCTAGCTTCCTATGGAAAGGAAAATTCTTAGATGTTTCACTGGTAAAAACACCATCAGGTAGCCCTTGAAACTGTTGAGCTGGGTGGAGAGAAGAATACCATGTTTGGGCAAGGGGAGAGGCTGGGTGGTTCTTTCTGCCCTTTAAATCTATTTCAATCAGAAGTTCTCTGGTACTTGTCTGGGTGGCTGCTTCTATGGGTTCACATTTCTAAGTCAGAGAAGCTGATGCATTCCAACTCTACCTTGACAACCATGCTCCTTTCTAGACAGTCGTTATCCCTTCAGGAACTTCTGAGTACATCTGGTGAAATGGTGTTTGAGCATAAAATCAGAGAGACCTGAGGTCAAACCTGGGCTCTGTTATTTCTGTGTAGCCTAGGAAATTGATCTGTCTACAGAGCCTCAGCGTCTTCAGTCTAAAAATACAACACATCTTAAGACTATTGTATTGCCCGACATTAAGCAGATATGTGAAGTTGTGGACAAATGTAAAGGCCATTATAAATTTCTAAACTTTTAAATATTTCCCCCTATGTATAAATTCTTATTTTGTTGTAGTAGTTGAAAAATTTGTCAGAGGGTTCAGAGATACTTAAGGGATGGCACCGTCAAATTGCTTGAATGGGGTGAGGAAAATTTACTCGTTACTATTGATTAATTAAAACCATTTACCCTTGAGAATTTTGCTCTCTGTAATGGAAGTCTGACTAATTTGGACAATCATGCCACTGAGAACAACTAGAAAAACTGGGGAAAAAAATGTACCAATCCCCCATTGAGTGTGTTTAGTTCATTTTTTTTCTCTGCTGTGACCAAACAACTGAGAAGAAAAATTTTCGGAAGAAAAGTTTATTTTTGGGGCTCACGATTTCAGAGGTTTCAGTCCATAGATGGCTGGCTCCATTCCTCAGGGCTTCAGATGAAGCAGGACATTATATCAGAAGTATGTGAAGGAGGAAAGCAGGTCAGGATTCAGCCTCCAAAAAGCAGAGAGCAAACCTCTGAACAAGGACAAAGTATATACCCCAAAGTCGTACCCTAATGACCCACCTCCTCTAGCCACATTCTATCTGCCTAGAGTTACCACCTAGTTAACCTCTATCAGAGGATTAATGTACTGATTAGATTAAGGTTCTCATAACTCATCATTTCATCTCAAAATTTCTTGCATTGTCTCACACATGAGCTTTTTTTTTTTTACTTATTTTATTTTATTTTATTAGCTACACATGACATTACAATGATCTTGGTAATTCATACATTTGAATCATTGGGGTATAATTTCTCATTTTTCTGATTATACAGATTGCAGAATCACACTGATCATAGAGTCACCTATATACATAAAGCAATCATAATGTCTGTTCTATTCTGCTGCCCTTCCTATCCCCCCTACTCCTCCCCTCCCCTCTCTATCCAATCTAATGTGACACACTTTTTTTTTCTTTTTCTCCTCACAACATCATACATGTATTCTGTATAACAATGAGGGTCTTCTTCCATCTTCCGTGCAACTCCCCTTCTCCCTCTTTTTCCCTCCCACCTCTCTTCCCTATTTAGTGGTAGTCTTCTTCTCATGCTCTTCCTCCCTATTCCATTTTGAGTCACCCCCCTTATATCAGAGAAGACATTCAGCATTTGTTTTTTAGGTATTGGCTAACTTCACTTAGCATAATCTGCTCTAATGCCATCCATTTCCCTGCAAATGCCATGATCTTGTTATTTTTTAGTGTTGAGTAATATTCCGTTGTGTATAAATGCCACATTTTTTTAATCCATTCATCTATTGAAGGGCATCTAGCTTGGTTCCACATTCTAGCTATTGTGAATTGTGCTGCTGTAAACATTGATGTGGCTGTGTCCCTGTAGTATGCTCTTTTTAGGTCTTTTAGGTATAGTCCAAGAAGGGGAATAGCTGGGTCAAATGGTGGTTCCATTCCCAGCTTTCCAAGGAATCTCCATACTGCTTTACAAATTGGCTGCACCAATTTGCAATCCCACCAGCAATGCATGAGTGTACCTTCCCCCTCCACCCATCCTCGCCAGCACTTATTGTTGTTTGACTTCATAATGGCTGCCATTCTTATTGGAGTGAGATGATATCTTAGAGTAGTTTTAATTTGCATTTCTCTGATTGCTAGAGATGGTGAGCATTTTTTCATGTATTTGTTTATTGATTGTATATCCTCTTCTGAGAAGTGTCTGTTCAAGACCTTGGCCCATTTCTTGATTGGGTTATTTGTTTTTTTTGTTGTTGTTGTTTAACTTTTTGAGTTCTTTGTATACTCTAGAGATTAGAGCTCTATCTGATGTTTGAGGGGTAAAAATTTGTTCCCAGGATATAGGCTCCCTATTCACCTCACATATTATTTCTCTTGCTGAGAAAAAACTTTTTAGTTTTAATTTGTCCCATTTGTTGATTCTTGGTTTTAACTCTTGTGCTATAGGTGTCTTATCAAGGAATTTGGGGCCTGCCCCCCCCCACACCCGTGATGAAGATTAGGACCAATTTTATCTTCTATTAGACGCAGAGTCTCTGGTTTGATTCCTAGCTCCTTGATCCATTTTGAGTTTACTTTTGTCACACATGAGCTTTTGAGGGACACCTCATATCTAAACCATAACAGAATGTGCAAACTAACAAGGCCAAGAATATTGAAACCTAGACAGGTAAACTCAGAATTTCTACTAGCATTACCCAGGCTTATCTATTGGAATCTTGAAAGAAGTTGCCTAGAGACTGAGGATCTGGGTGTTTGCTCTTGACAGTCTCACCGGGTGGGGTTGGGGGGCTAATGGGGGGGGGATTGGAGTCCAAGTGGCAAGTCCTGGTAAAACAGTGAACTTTCAGTTGGAGGAAGAGTAAGCTGATTTTGTGCTGACTTGAGGGGACTGAAGCAAGCTTCAAATCATCTCAGTCTACCATTGCAATAAGATGGCCTTGGATGCTGGTGCTCTTGATATCTTTCAAGAACAAATGTAAATCCCTTCTGGAGAATGATTTTATATCCTAATCTTGTAATTACTATAACAATTTTCTATTTGCAATGTTATGTATCAAACAAAAATAACCCAGCATATAAAATAAAAAATAACATGATAAAAATGGAGAGAAACAATGTGTCTTATAAACAAACCAGAAGACTTCTTGATAATGGAGTTATCAGACATGGATTTTATAATAATCATGATACATAGTTATATTCAAGAATAGAGAAAGAAAGGATTCACATTTTTGGGGAGAACCCAAGCAATCTAAAATGTGAATATTCTAGAACTGAAAAATATAAGGGTAATTAAGAACTCAATGGATGGATATACAATAAAGAGACACTGCTGAAGAAAAAAACTAAGCTATAGTATAGGTTCAGGATAAAATATTCAAAAGGAAGCTTGAATATCAAAGAAGAAAATATGGAAAAGAGAAAAGGAATAGAGGAAAAAATCGAATCTGTATAATTGAAAGCAAATCAGATAGTAGATAGCAAACAGCATAACAGGATAGGAGAGAGAAGATTGGGTAAAAGCAGCATTCCAAGAAATAAAGGCTGAGAGTTTCCTCATACTGAAGAGAGATATCAAGGGGAAGGCTATGAACCTGAAGGACAATAAATGCAATAAAATTGCATGTAATGTTAAAATGCGCAAAACCAAAGACAATGAGAACATCTTAAGAGGAGCCAGAAGAGAAACAGCAAGAAGAAAGAGAATAAAGAGGTGAATCATTGAGGGTGTGTGACTTTGGGGTATATGCTTTGTCCTTGTTCAGAGGAGTGCTCTCTGCTTTTAGGTGGCTGAATCCTGACCTGCTTTTCTCCTTCACATACTTCTGTCATGATGTCCTGTCTCATCTGAAGCCCTGAGGAATGGAACCAGCCATCTATGGACTGAGACCTCGGACATCGCCACCCCCCCCCCCCCAAAAAAAAAGAGCAACAATAACAGTAGAAGCCAGGAATTAATGAATGATATAACCAAAGCATTGAAAAATAGAAACTTATAACTCTACACCCACCAAAAATATTCTTAAAAATGAGGGCAAAGTGAAAACATTTCCAGATCAGCTAAACCTGAGAGAATTTGTCATTGATGGCTCTTTACTAAGTAAATGTATAAAGTATATCCTACAATAATTTCAAATTAAAGGTCAAGCAAGAGATGAAAAGTACAGATATGTGGATAAATGTCAATAAGCTCTAAATACATAAAATAATAATAATGATATGTGGGAAGAGTAAATACAGATGTCCCTGAGTAATGATGGTTCAACTTAAGTTTTTTTTTTTTTTTTTAATTTACAATGATTCCAAAACAGTATGCATTCCATGTAAACTGCTTTAAATTTTGAATAATTTTTCCCCCTTGGTATATAACTGGTATAATACTGTTTCATGATGCTTGAAAGTGGCAGGGAGCCACAGTTCCTAGTTAGTCACATGAGTACTAACCAATACTTTACAGTACTGTGTTGCTAAGCTACAATATTCTATAGGTTAGGAGTATTAAATGCTTTTTCCACTTAATGATATTTTTAACTCATGATGGGTTTATGGGGATGCAGCCCAATCAAGGGGCATCTGTATTTATATTTAAAATCCACTATAACAATGACATATATATTGGGAGAGTTAATGGAATAAAAGTGTTGTGATGTTCCTGAATTGTTCAGAAATGATTCAAATATGAATTAAAATTAGATAACTTTGATTATATATATATATATATATATATATATATATATATATATATATATGTGTATTTATTTAGGTAGCCCTAAATAAAACATATAACATTAAAAGAAGTCATACTAACATAATGGAAGAAGAATGGAATAAGTAAATATACTCAATCCAAAGGAAGGTAAGAAGTGATGGAAAAATATTATAGAAAATCAGAACATCTGTAGGAGTGGATAAGTAGGAAGACAATAGCTCTAAACCCAAATATATCAGTAATCATTCTAAATGTATATGAATTAAAAGCAATGATTAAATAAAGCAAGTTGTTGGACTAAGTAAAAAATAAAATCCAATATTATGCTCTTTGCAGAGATTTGACACCAATGTATGGAGTCATACAGAAAATTCGAAAATTGAAAGTAAAACATTAACTGAAAGGAAATTGATATAGCTCTATTAATATTAAATACTTTATTTTTTGTACCAGGGATTGAACCCAAGGATGCTTAAGCACTGAGTCACATCTCCAGCCCGATTTCATTTTTTATTTAGAGACAGAGTGTGGCTAAGCTGCATTGGTCCTTGTGGAGTTGCTGAGGCTGGCTTTGAACTTGTGACCATCCTGCCTCAGTCTCCTGAGTTCCTGGGATTACAGGTTGTGCCACTGTGC